>NC_089266.1:22315079-23515079 GCF_963930625.1 Muntiacus reevesi | reverse complement strand
AAAAATGTGAGGTTTTATTTTATTTATTGCTAATACCATATATAGTTTCTTCCCTTGAAGAATATGTCATGTTTACCTCTATTGTTTTTGCAATTGCTTTTAAGTTTCTTGTAGATAAAGGATACTTCAGACATGCTTTCAGACTTACCACTTAAAAATCAATATTAAATAAAAACCTGAAAGACTACACAATGGCCACTTAAGCAAAAAAGGAAAAAAAAAAAACTCTTTGACATTGGGGACAGAAAGTTTTCAAATAAATAATAAACTTCCTTAACTAATTTATATGAAAAGCAAGCAGAACCTGGCAGATAGAGGGGAACTTTCTGCACATTACTTGCAGTTCCACAATAATCAAAGTGCTTCTAACATAATTTACATAAATAATTATTTGTTTACACATCAACAAGATTTAAATAGGAAATCCCTTGGTGGTTTAGTGGTTAGGACTTGGTGCTTTCACTGATGTGAGCCTGGGTTTGATCCTTAGTTGGAGAACTAAGATCCAGAAAGCCACACGGCAAGACCCAAAGCGGGGGGGAAAAAAAGACTCAAATAAACCAAAAATGCTAAATGTTTATAAAGCAGCCACATAATGTAGGTTTGGAACCAGTGCTTAAATGTTAGAATATATATACCTTCAGGGTAAAGTTCAATTAAAATAGGAAGTCACAAAATGTTGGGAGGAAAAAAAACAACAACATATTCTCCAAAACTGTCTCTGAATTGCTTACGGTTGTCAAAGCATCCAAAACAAGATCTGCAGGGAATTCCCTGGCAGTCCGGTGGTCAGGAGTCCAGCTTTCACTGCCGAGGGCTTGGGCTCAATCCCTGGCTGGGGAACCATGATCCCACAAGCCATGTAGTATGGCCAAAATAAAAAAAGGATCAACAGGTAACATATCTGGACTCAAAGATATGAGGGAAGTTTTAGTTTCTACTTGAAATGGTCTCACTTGTATCTTTCCAAGGAAGACAGGATAGAGGAGTAGACATCTCATACTCAATATAGTTATATAACATGGGACTTCCCTGTGGTGCTAGTGGTAAAGAATCCCCCTGCTAACATCAAAGACCTAAGAGACAAGGGTTCGATCCCTGGGTCAGGAAGATCCCCTGGAGAAGGGAATGGCAACCCACTCCAGTATTCTTGCCTGGAGAATCCCATGGCCACAGTAGCCTGGTGGGCTATAGTCCGTGGGGTCGTAAAGAGTTGGACACGACTGAAGTGACTTAGCACATTGGCAATTCAGTGGTTAAGACTCCATGATTCCAAAGCAGAGGGCTCAGGCTTGATACCAGGTCAGGGAACTATGATTCCACATGCCAAGTGACAAGAAAGTCCATTAGTTGCAACTAGAAAGCCAATAAGCCACAACTAGAGAGACGGTGCGCCTCAACTATACAGCCTAAGAATTCTGGGGCCTGTGTGCCACAACTAGAGAAGCCTCAATAAAAGATCCCGCATGACACAACAAAGATCCCAGGCCACAAGACCCAACACAGCCAAAAACAAATAAATATTAGAACAAAAAAAGAGATGTATACCACATTAGCTTTAAAAAAAGCAAGGCGTGGGGAGGGAGATGGGAGGGAGGTTCAAGAGGGAGGGGACATATGTATTATCTATGTATGGCTAATTCATGTTTGGGTCTGACAGAAAACAGCAAAATTCTGTTAAGCAATTATCCTTCAAATAAAAGATGAATTTTAAAAAAAAAGTAAGTTGTAAAACATTATGTGTATATATCATAATCTAACTTCTGTAATTACAGGAAAAACTTGCATGTATAAAAATAATTCATATCAGATTATTAATAACGGTTACTTCTGAGACAAGTAGGGTAGGTGGTATAATGAAGTGAGGGAAGAAGACTTTCACATCTCATATTTTCTATTGCTGGATTTTATTACAACAACCATGTAATACTTCTGTAATTTTAAAAGATAGGCAAAACAATATATTAAATACCATGTCAAGAATATAACCTATAATTGTTCATTTTAAAAATTTTCCTGTGCAATGTTTACAAAAGTATTTTAAACTTTAATAACAATCTTCAGTGTTTTAAACCATCATTTTAAAACACTTCCTAATGATCATTTGTGTGTGTGTGTGTGTGTGTGTGTGTGTGTGTGTGTGTGTGTGTGTGTGTGTGTGTGTGTGTGTGTGTGTGTGTGTATGCACGCGCGCATGCGCACGTCTCACCTCAGTCGTGTCCAACTCTTTGCAACCCCATGGACTGTAGCCTGCCAGGCTCCTCTGTCCATGGAATTCTCCAGGCAAGACTACTGGAGTGGGTTGCCATTTCCTTTTTTTGGGGGGGATCTTCCTCACCCAGGGATCGAACCCACAACTCTCATATGTCTCCTGCACCTTTAGTACTTTTTAATACTTTAGTACCTTTAGTACTACTTGGAAAGCCCAAACGATCATCTGTATCTGGCCAGTAACCGCTGAACTTACACAATCAAGTAAAATATCATCTTCTGCTACAGATTTCATAAGGAAATATGTTTCACATTTTAAAATGATGAATCTAACTCACTCCAGTATTTTTGCTTGGAAAATCCCAAAGACAGAGGAGAATGGCAGGCTATGGTCCATGTGGTCACAAAAGAGTTGGACACAATTCAGCAATGAAACAACAAACAGAGAAGTACAGAAGAAAAAAAAAAGATGCATCTAGACTTCCACTCTGGCTATTTAGCAGCTTAGCTGGTATCAGAATAACCATAAATACTGAATTTTTTAAAATGTTTTAAGTGTTTGAATGTGAGTCACACACAGATCAGCTCTAGGTTCACAGGTTCTTTATCCCCTTGTTGGCATTTGCTGACTTCTAAGCAGAACACAGAGGCCAATGGAGAAAGCAGAGTAATAAAGCTTACAGTAATATCACTAGGCAGAGGAGATAAAACTTGGAATTCAGGACTACCAAAGCAGCCAGTCTTCATATGGCCAAGATCCCAGAAAAGTGGAATAACAGATAAAGTCTAACATTCCTCATTCAACTTCCCTCCAAGACATTTACTGCCTCCTATATTACAGCAGTTTTATGATGGCAGAGAATTAGAAATTGGATTTCAGGACCAAGAAAGAAAGGAAAAATCTTAGCAAAAACCTCTAAGAGGGCTACAAACCAGAAAGAAGAGCAAATTGGGTGTGGAGGCAGATTCAACAGGACCAAGATGACCTTGCTTAGTGTGAAACTGAAAGCTCTCCCCCTAAGATGAGGAATAAGGATGACTGATTTTGCTGCATCTATTCAACACAGGACTAAAGGTTCTAGCCAGAGTAATTAGGCAACAAAAATAAATACAAGGCCTTCAAATTGGAAAGGAAAAAGTAAAATTATCTCTGTTTGCAGATGAAATAATCTTCTGGGTAGAAAACCCTAAAGGTTATATACATATACACATTAGAACTGATAAATGAATTCAGCAATGTTGCAGGATAAAAAAATCAATTAAAACAAATCAGCTGCATTTCTATACTCTTTAAGAGTGAACAATCTCAAAAGGAAACTTATAAAACTGTTCCACTTGCAATAGCATCAAAAAAATAAAGTACTTAGGAAAAAATTTAACCACAGAGGTGGAAGACTTGTACACAAAATACTATAAAACCATGTTCAAAGAAATTGAAAAAAAACATGCACACACACAGATAAATGGAAAGACTTCCTTTGTTCAAAAATTATGTGCATGTGTGGGTATGCATGTGCTCAGTCATGTCCGACTCTTCGCAACCCCATAGACTATGGCCCATCAGGCTCCTCTGGTTATGGGATTTTTCAGGCAAGAATACTGGAGTGGGTTGCCATTTCCTTCTCCAGGGATCTTTCTGACTCAGGGATCGAACTCATGTCTCCTGCATTGGCAGATGGATTTCTTACCAGTGAGCCACCTGAGAAGCCCCTGTTGGTGGATTACTAGACAATACTGTTAAGATTGCCACAAAACTGTGTGCTGTGCTTAGTAGCTAAGTCATGTCCAACTCTGCAACCCCATGGACTGTAGCCCACCAGGCTCCTCTGTCCATGGGGATGCTCGAGGCAATAATACTGGAGTGAACTGTCACGCCCTCCTCAAGGGGATTTTCCAAACCCAGGGATCGAACCAAGGTCTCTCACATTGCAGGCAGATCCTTTACTACCCAAGGAAATCTATGTTGTTTTTCAGTCGCTCGGTTGAGACCAACTCTTTGCAACCCCATGGACTGCAGCATGCCAGGCTTCCCTGTCCTTCACCATCTCCTGGAGCTTGTTCAAACCCATGTCCACTGAGTTGGTGATGCCATCCAATCATCTCATCCTCTGTTGTCCCCTTCTTATCCTGCTTTCAATCTTACCCAGCATCAGGGAAAGAGTCACCTCTTCACATCAGATGGCCAAAGCATTACAGATTCAGCTTCAGCATCAGTCCTCCCAATGATAATTCAGGACTGATTTCCTTTAGGACTAACGAGTTGGATCTCCTTGCAGTCCAAGGAACTCTCAAGAAATTTCTCCAATACCACAGTTCAAAAACATCAATTCTTTGGAGCTCAGACTTCTTTATGGTCCAACTCTCACATCCATATAGACTTTTGGAAAAACGATAGCTTTGACTATACAGACCTTTGTTGGCAAAGTGATGTCTCTGCTTTTTTAATATGCTGTCTACGTTGGTCACAGCTTTTCTTCCAAGGAGCAAGTATCTTTTAATTTCATGGCTGTAGTCACCATAAGCAGTGATTTTGGAACCCAAGAAAAATCTGTCACTGTTTCCACTGTTTCCTCATCTATTTGCCATGAAGTGATGGGAACGGACACCGTGATCTTGGTTTTCTGAATGTTCAGCTGTAAGCCAGCCTTTTCTCTCTCCTCTTTCACCTTCATCAAGAGGCTCTTTAGTTCCTCTTCACTTTCTGTCATAACGGTGGTGTCATCTGCGTATCTGAGGTTTTTGATATTTCTCCCTGCAATCTTGATTCCAGCTTGAGCTTCATCCAGTCCAGCATTTCACATGATACACTCTGCATATAAGTTAAATAAGCAGGGTAACAATATGCAGCCTTGATGTGCTCCTTTCCCAATTCAGAAGCAAGTCCATTGTTTCATGACTGGTTCTAACTGTTGTTTCTTGAACCTGCATACAGGTTTCTCAGGAGGCAGGTAAGGTGACCTGGGATTCCCAACTCTTGAAGAATTTTCCACAGTTTGTTGTGATCCACAAAGTCAAAGGCTTTGGTGTAGTCAATGAAGCAGAAATAGTTATTTTTCTGGAATTCTCTTGCTTTTTCTGTGATCCAATGGGTGTAGGCAATTTGACCTCTTGTTTCTCTGCTTTTTCTAAATCCAGCTTGTACATCTGAAAGTTCTCCATTCACGTACTGTTGAAGCCTAGCTTGAAGGATTTTGAGCATTACCTTGCTAGCATGTGAGATGAGTGCAATTGTGTGGTAGTTTGAACATTCTTTGGCATTGCCCTTCTTTGGGACTGGAATGAAAACTGACCTTTTGCAGTCCTGTGACCACTATGAGTTTTCCAAATTTGCTGGCATACTGACTGCAGCACTTTCACAGCATCATCTTTCAGGGTTTAAATAGTTCAGCTGGAATTCCATCACCTCCACTAGTTCTGTTCATGGTGATGCTTCCTTAAGGCCCGCTTGACTTCACACTCCAGGATGTCTGGCTCTATGTAAGTGATCACACCATCATGGTTATCCGGGTCATTAAGATCTTTCTTGTATAGTTCTTCTGTGTATTCTTGGCACCTCTTCTTAATCCCTCCTGCTTCTGTTAGTTCCATATCGTTTCTGTCCTTTATTATGCCCATCTTTGCATGAAACGTTCCTTTGGTATCTCTAATATTTCAATAACCTCTAGTCTTTCCCATTCTATTGGGGTTTTTTTCTCCCCATTCTACTGTTTTCTTCTATTTCTTTGCATTGTTCACTGAGGAAGGTTTTCTTATTTCTCCTTGCTATTCTCTGGAACTCTGCATTCAGATGGGCATATATTTCCCTTTCTTCTTTGCCTTTTGCTTCTCATCTCAGCTACTTGTAAGGCCTCCTCAGACAATCATTTTGTCTTTTCGCACTTCCTTTTTGTGTGGATTGTTTTGATTACCACCTCCTGTAAAATGTTACAAACCTCTGTCCATATTTATTTAGGCACTCTATCAGATCTAATCCTTTGAATCTATTTGTCCCTTCCATTGTATAAACACTAAGGGACTTAGTTCAGTTCAGTTCAGTCGCTCAGTTGTGTCCGACTCTTTGCGACCCCATGAATCGCAGCACGCCAGGCCTCCCTGCCCATCACAAACTCTCGGAGTTTACTCAAACTCATGCCCATCGAGTCAGTGATGCCATCCAGCCATCTCATCCTCTGTTGTCCCCTTCTCCTCCTGCCCCCAATCCCTCCCAGCATCAAGGTCTTTTCCAACGAGTCAACTCTTCGCATGAGGTGGCCAAAGCATTGGAGTTTCAGTTTCAGCATCAATCCTTCCAATGAACACCCAGGACTTATCTCCTTCAGGATGAACTGGTTGGATCTCCTTGCAGTCCAAGGGACTCTCAAGAGTCTTCTCCAACACCACAGTTCAAAAGCATCAATTGTTCGACGCTCAGCTTTCTTCACAGTCCAACTCTCACATCCATACATGACCACTGGAAAAACCATAGCCTTGACCAGACAGACCTTTGCTGGCAAAGTAATGTCTCTGCTTTTTAATATGCTATCTAGGTTGGTCATAACTTTCCTTCCAAGGAGTAAGCATCTTTTAATTTCATGGCTGCAGTCACCATCTGCACTGATTTTGGAGCCCCCAAAAATAAAGTCTGACACTGTTTCCACTGTCTCCCCATCTATTTCCCATGAAGTGATGGGACCAGATGCCATGATCTTAGATTTCTGAATGTTGACCTATAAGCCAACTTTTTCACTCTCCTCTTTCACTTTCATCAAGAGGCTCTTTAGTTCTTCTTTGCTTTCTGCCATATGTGGTAGTTTATCTGCATATCTGAGGTTATTGATATTTCTCCCGGCAATCTTGATTCCAGCTTGTGCTTCTTCCAGCCCAGCGTTTCTCATGCTGTACTCTGCATATAAGTTAAATAAGCAGGGTGACAATATACAGTCTTGATGTACTCCTTTTCCTATTTGGAACCAGTCTGTCGTTCCATGTTCAGTTCTAACTGTTGGTTCCTGACCTGCATACAGGTTTCTCAACAGGCAGGTCAGGTGGTCTGGTATTCCCATCTCTTTCAGAATTTTCCACAGTTTATTGTGATCCACACAGTCAAAGGCTTTGGCGTAGTCAATAAAGCAGAAATAGATGTTTTTCTGGAACTCTCTTGCTTTTTCGATGATCCAGAAGATATTGGCAATTTGATCTCTGGTTCCTCTACCTTTTCTAAAACCAGCTTGAACATCTGGAAGTTCTCAGTTCACGTATTGCTGACGCTTGGCTTGGAGAATTTTGAGCATTACCTTACTAGCGTGTGAGATGAGTGCAATTGTGCAGTAGTTTGAGCATTCTTTGGGATTGCCTTTCTTAGGGATGGGAATGAAAACTGACCTTTTCCAGTCCTGTGGCCACTGCTGAGTTTTCCAAATTTGCTAGAATATTGAGTGCAGCACTTTCACAGCATCATCTTTCAGGATTTGAAATAGCTCAACTGGAATTCCATCACATCCACTAGCTTTGTTCATAGTGATGCTTTCTAAGGCCCACTTGACTTCACATTACATGATGTCTGGCTCTAGGTGAGTGATCACAGCATGGTGATTATCTGGGTCGTGAAGATCTTTTCTGTACATACAGTTCTTCTGTGTATTCTTGCCACCTCTTCTTAATATCTTCTGCTTCTGTTAGGTCCATACCATTTCTGTCCTTTATTGAGCCCATCTTTGCATGAAATGTTCCCTTGGTATCTCTAATTTTCTTGAAGAGATCTCTGGTCTTTCCCATTCTGTTGTTTTCCTCTATTTCTTTGCATTGATTGCTGAGGAAGGCTTTCTTACATCTCCTGGCTATTCTTTGGAACTCTGCATTCAAATGGGAATATCTTTCCTTTTCTCCTTTGCTTTTCGCTTCTCTTGTTTTCACAGCTATTTGTAAGGCCTCCTCAGACAACCATTTTGCGTTTTTGCATTTCTTTTCCATGGGGATGGTCTTGATCCCTGTCTCCTGTACAATGTCATGAACCTCCATCCATAGATCATCAGGCTCTCTGTCTATCAGATCTAGTCCCTTAAATCTATTTCTCACTTCCACTGTATAGTCATAAGGAATTTGATCTAGGTCATACCTGAATAGTCTAGTGGTTTTCCCTACTTTCTTCAGTTTAAGTCTGAATTTGGCAATAAGGAGTTCATGATCTGAGCCACAATTAGCTCCCAGTCTTGTTTTTGCTGACTGTATAGAGCTTCTCCATCTTTGGCTGCAAAGAATATAATCAATCTGATTTCGGTGTTGACCATCTGGTGATGTCCATGTGTAGAGTCTTCTCTTGTGTTGTTGGAATAGGGTGTTTGCTATGACCAGTGCATTCTCTTGGCAAAACTCTATTAGCCTTTGCCCTGCTTCATTCCGTACTCCAAGGCCAAATTTGCCTGTTACTCCAGGTGTTTCTTGACTTCCTACTTTTGCATTCCAGTCCCCTATAATGAAAAGGACATCTTTTTGGGGTGTTAGTTCTAAAAGGTCTTGTAGGTCTTCATAGAACTGTTCAACTTCTGCTTCTTCAGATTTACTGGTTGGGGCATAGGTTTGGATTACCGTGATATTGAATGGTTTGCCTTGGAAACAAACAGAGATCATTCTGTCATTTTTGAGATTGCATCCAAGTACTGCATATCGGACTCTTTTGTTGACTATGACGGCTACTCCATTTCTTCTAGGGGATTCCCGCCCACAGTAATAGATATAAGGAACTTAAGTCATACCTTAATAGCATAGTGGTTTTCCCTACTTTCTTCAATTTAAATCTGAATTTTGCAGTAAGTATATAGTACTAAGTAACCCTGGTTTTCCCCTCTCCAGACTTTGTACTCCAAGGCCAAATTTGCCTGTTACTCCAGGTAGCTCTTGACTTCCTATATTTGCATTCTAGTCCCCTATGATGAAAAGGACCTCTTTTTTGGTGTTCACTCTAGAAGGTTCTGTGGGTCTTCATAGAACTGTTCAATTTCAGCTTTTCGGCATTAGTGTTTGGGACACAGACTTGGATTACTGTGATACTGAATGGTTTACCTAGGAAACAAACTGAGATCATGCTGTCATTGTTGAGATTGCACCCAAGTACTGCATTTCGGACTCTCTTGTTGACTATGAGGGCTACTCCATTTCTTCTAAGGCATTCTTGCCCACAGTAGTAGACACAATGGTCATCTGAATTAAAATAATCCATTTCCATTCATTTTAGTTCACTGATTCTTAAAATATAGATTAGTGCAATCCCTCTCAAAAGCCCAACAACATTTTTTTACAGAAACTTAAAAACCCACCCAAAAATTCATACAGAATCTTGATGAACCCTAGAGAGCCAATATAATCTTGAAAAAAGAACAAATTTGGAAGTCTCACATTTCCTGACAATAAAGCTACATGTCTGACTCTTTGCGACCCCCACAAACTGTAGCCCACCAGGCTTCTCTGTCCATGGAATTCTCCAGGCAAGAATACTGGAGTGGATTGCCATTCCCTTCTCCAGAGGATCTTTCTGACCCAGGGATCGAAACCTGGTCTCCTGCATCTCAGGCAGATTCTTTACCATTTGAGCTACAAGGAAGTCCCTAATAAAGCTACCGTTAATGCCAAAAAGTGTGGTATTGGCATTAAGACAGACATACAGACCAATGGAATAGAATGGAGAGCCCAGAAATAAACTCTTCCATGTGCAGTCAAACGATTTTCAACAAGAGTGCTGAGACCATTCATTCAATGGGGAAAGTTCAGTTCAGTTCAGTCGCTCGGTCATGTTCGACTCTTTGCGACCCCATGAACCACAGCATGCCAGGGCTCCCTGTCCATCACAATCTCCCGGAGTCCACTCAAACCCATGTCCATTGTGTCGGTGATGCCATCCAACCATCTCCTCTGTCATTCCCTTCTCCTCCTGCCCTCAATCTTTCCCAGCATCAGGGTCTTTTCAAATGAGTCAGCTCTTCACGTCGGGTGGCCAAAGTATTGGAGTTTCAGCTTCAACATCAGTCCTTCCAATGAACACCCAGGACTGATCTCCTTTAGGATGGACTGGTATGATCTCAGGGCAGTCTTCAAAAAATAGTATTTGGGCAACTGGATAACCATATGCAGAAGAATGAAGTTAGATCCTTTATACCATATACAAAAATGAATCAAAATGTGGGAATTAATGCTATAAAATGGGAGCTAAATGTGGAACTAACACTATAAAACTCTTAGAATATAAAAGTTTCATGACATTGGATTTGGCAATAATTCCAGAAGCACAGGCAGCAAAAGGAAAAATAGACAAATTAGATATCATCAAAATTTAATGTATATTCTTCATGAATGATAAACTTTTGTGCATCAAAGGACACAGAGAATTCCAGTGGTTAGGACTGCTGAAAGCCAGGTTCAATCCCTGGTCAGGAAACTAAGATCCCAAAAGCCATGCAGTGGGGCAAAAAAAAAAAAAAAAAGACACAATCAACGAAGCAAAAAGCCAACCTACAGAATGAGAGAAAGTATCTGCATAATATATCTGACAAGGGGTTAATATCCAGAGTATATGAAGAACTCCTACACTCTACAACAAACAAACAATCCAATTCAAAATGGCAAAGAACTTAAACAGACATTTCTCCAAGATATACAACTGGCCAATAAGTGAATGAAAAGATACTTAGTATGACTAATCATTAAGGAAATACAAGTCAAAACCACAATGAGATACCACTTCAGACCTCTTAGGATGGTTATTATCAAAAAAAAGAAAATAATATATGCTAGCAAGGGTATGGAGTAATTGGAACCCTTATGTACTATCAGTGGGAATGAAAAATGGTATAGCCTGTACAGAAAACAGTATGGTAAAAAAAGTAAAAATAGAATCAGCATATGATCAAGCCATTCGTTTTAGGGTATATAGCCAAAAGAATTAAAACAGAATCTCAAAGAGATATTTACACACGTATGTTCATAGTAGCATTATACACAATAGATAAAAGGTGGAGACAAACCAAGTGTCTACTGATAAACAAAATATACAAACTACATTTCCTTTAAAATGACGCTGCAATATGGATGAACCTTAAAGATGTTACTGAAGTAAGCTGGTCATGAAATGACAAATGCTGGAAGATTCCATTTATATAAAGTATCTCAAGTAGTCAAATTCATAGACAGAAAGTATAATTGTAGTTGCCAGAGGCTAAGGGATAGGGGAAATGGGGTGTTATTATTCAATGTGCACTGAGTTTTGGTTTTGCAAGACAGAGTCATGGAGATGGATAGTAGGAACGATTGTTCTACAAGGTAAATGTGTACCAATGAACTCTACATTTACAAATGGTTAAGACGATAAATTTTGTTTTGTGAATTTTACAATTTTTTTAAAAAGATGACCTAGTTGTATTCTGTCTGCAGAAGAAAAAGAAGAAAATTCCTCTCAAGAACGAGTTAAAATCCGCTGAGAGAAACTAAGGAAGATGTAAAAAAAGGGAGAAATGTATATTCTTCATGAATGGTAAACCTCAATATCGCTCTCCCCAATGGAGTCAATGCAATTCCTACAACAACATCAACAGGCTTTTCTACAGAAATTGACAATCAGATTTTAAAATGAAAAGTAAAGGGACCAAAATAATTTTTAAAAAGAACAAGTATGGAGCCCTCACACTACCTGATTTCAAGACTCAAAATACAACAGAAAGAGTCTAGAAATTCAAGGGGGAAAGAATAACTTCTATAACAAATGGTGCTAAACAAAAAGTACACACCCATATACCAATAACTAATCAATTAATTAAAAATAGAACCTTAACCCTTATCTCATTACATAAACAAAATTTTTAACTCAAAATGGATCAAAAGATCTGAATGTAAAAGTTAAAGTTATAAAACTTCTAGAAGATAATCATAATGTCTTTGAATTCTGCAACATCTTAAATAGGTCGTTAAAAAAAAGCCATGCACTGTAAAAGAAAAATTCAATAAACTGGAATCCATTGAAATTTAAAACTCATGCTCTTCAAAAAATAAAAAGGCAAACCACAGAACTTCCTTGGTGGTACAGTGGATAAGAATCCTCCTGCCAATGAAGGCAACATGGGTTCAATCCCTGGTCCGGGAAGATTTCACATGCCATAGATCAACTAAGCCACAACTTCTGAAACCTGCACACTCTAGGCCTGCGAGCCACAACTAATGAGCCCCTGTGCTGCAACTACTGAAGCCCATGAGCCTAGAGGTTGGGCTCTGCAACAAGAGAAGCCACAACGAGAGACCCGTGCACCCCAACTAGAGAGTAGTCCCTGATCTTTGCAACCACATAAAGCTACACATAGCAACGAAGACCTAGTGCAGCCATAAATAAACAAATAAATATTTTTTTTAACAAGACAAGCCACAGACTGGGAGAGTATGCAAAACATATACCCACCAAAGACTTAAACCTAGAACATATGAAAACCCTTAAAATTCACTTAGAAGATAAACAACTTTCTCCAGTTGGCAAAGGTATGAACAGACACTTCTTCAAGGAGAGATAATAAAATGGCAAACAAGGACTTTACATCAATAGCCATTAGGGAAATATAAATTAAAACCACAATAAGACACCACCACACAAGCACTGGAATAGCTAAAAATGAAAAGATGGAATATAACAAATGTTAGTAAGGCTATGGAGCAACTGGAACTCTCATACATATTGATGGAATATATATTGATGGAATACAAAATAGTACAGAGATTTTAGAAAACTGGCAGTTTCTTTAAAAATTCTCCATTTACCATGATGCAGCCATTGTATTTACAGGTATTTACCCAAGAGCAATGAAAGCATACGTCCACAAACGGCACAGATTGCTTTTACATTTTAAAAATAACAACCTTTTATGTTGGAAATAAAATCACCAAGAGGATTTCTGATATCTGGTTATGCATGTAAAGATCTTAGAAGTTGACATCCCAACCTAAGAACACAAGCAAAAAGGTAGAGAAACTGAAGATCAACAATTCTCAGATCCACCAGAGAAGTGAGGACAAAGGTAAACCACTGCTGAAAAATTCAAGACAGGCAAATACAGAAAATCCCAACTTAACTGATAAGTGCAGAAACCCAAGAAGAAATCACCTCTGGCAACCTGTGCTGGGGTAGGAAAACCTGAACTGTAACTGATGAAGTGCTGGAGGCTCAGCGTGAACAAGTTTGAGAGTTTAAAATTCCAGGAAGACCTCATCTTCCTTCACGCTTTTGTGAGTCTTACCTCTAGAAGCTATGCAAGGTCGTAAAAGTGAGTGAGTATCAGGGGAAAATCCCCTCAAGCTTCTGGCAAGGGGAGGGGAAAAGAAACCATTCTGAAATATGGGGCATATTCTGGTTCTTAACAAAACCTGCTCTCAGGAGAAACTGTTTTTACCAGAACTTAACCTGCTAGGGTCTTATCAGAGCCTAACCTAAGGGAAATGCCCAAATCCAGTTCTTCAGTCATCCTGTCCCACCTAAGGGGGTAAGAAAACTTAAGAAGCACAAGTGAAGCTCTGCCCAGGAGTACTAGCTCACCGAAAGAGTAAGATTTAATCATAGGACTAAAGAATGCTTCCTCTCTGCTCTCACCTCACCACTGCATTATTAAAGGTCTATTTATCACAGTTCCTTTAACCCAGGACATCATGTCTACCTTTCAATAAAAAATTGCAAGGGATACAAAAAGGCAGAAAACACTATTTTAAAGAGACTGAACAAGAATCAAATCCAGAATCAGATATGGGAGGATATGGCACAAGTGTTAGAGCTATCAGATCAGTAACATTTCTAAAAACTGAAGCTCCAATACTTTGACTACCTGATGCAAAGAGCCAACTCACTGAAAAAGACCCTGATGCTGGGAAAGATTAAGGGCAGGAGAAGAGGGCGACAAAGGATGAGATGGTTGGAAGACATCACCGACTCAATGGACATGAATTTGAGCAAACTCTGGGAGACAGTAAAAGACAGGGAAGCCTGTTATGCTGCAGTCCAGGGGATTACAAAGAGTCGAACACAACTTGGCAACTGAACAATAACAACAATAACACTAATGATGGGTAACACAAGCAGGGAGATGGAAGTTCTAAAGAAATAAAAAGAGATGCTAGAGATCAAAAACACTAACAGAAATAATGTCTTTGGTGGGCTCACAATTAGACACAGCTGAGAAAGGAATCTCTGAGCTTGAGGATATGACACTAGAAACTTCCAAAACTGAGAAGTAAAGAAAAAAGATAAAACAAAACAGAACAAAATATCCAAGAACTGTGAGAAAAGTACAAAAGGCATTAAGTACATACAAAAGGAATACCAGAAGGACAAGAAAAAGAAACAGAAGCAGGGGCTTCCCTGGTGGTCAAATGGTTAAGAATCTACTTTCCAATACAGGAGACATGGGTTTGAGCCCTGGTCAGAAAAGGGGCAACTAAGCTCCCACACCACAACAAAGAGCCCTCACACTGTAAGGAAAGATCCTGCATGCTACAACTAAGACCTGATGCAGCCAAATAAATAAGTATGTTTTAAAAAAGAAACAAACAGTATTTACAGCAATAAAGAGTGAGAATTTCTCTAAATTAATATCAGAAACCAAACCACAGATCCAGAAAATTAAGATAAGACCGAGAGGATAATGGAGAGGTGACAGGGGGGCGGGGGGGTGGAAAGAAGAGGGGGGAAAAAAAAAACTACACTTAGCTATATCAGAGTCAAAATTTAGAAAATCAAAGCTAGAGAAAAAAAAATCTTGAAAGATGCTGGAGGGAAAAAATACCTTAAGTATAGCGGACCAAAAATAAGAACTACATTAAACTTCTCAGAATACTAGCAAGGAAAGAATAGAATGAAATCTTTAAAGTGTTGAGAGAAAAACTAACGTAAAATCCTGTACCTTTCAAAATTGTCCTTCAAACTGTAGGAAAATCTTTCAATCTTCTCGTGAATCTAAACTAATCTAAAAAAAAAAAATTTTTTTTAAGTGAAGAGAAATAGAGTTTTTCTAACAAAAATCCAGGGAATCTGTTGCCAGTACACATGCTTTCCAAGAAATGTTAAAAGTTCTTTAAAGAGAAGGAAAATTACGTAAACCAGAAATTCAGATTTACATAAGAAAGGAAGAGCATCAAAGAATGAATAAATGAGAGTAAAATAAAAATGTTTCTCTTATTCCTAATTCATCTAAAAGATAATAGTTTGTTCAAAATACTAATAGCAGCAATGTATTTGACTATGTTGGCTTCTGTGTGGAAGTGTATGCGTAAGTGAAATGAACGATATCAATGATACAAGGAATAGGAAAAAAGAATTAGGAATATATTATTATAAGGTACTCACACTACCTGTGAAACATTATCTTTTTTAATTTGAAAGTGGACTAGATTAGAAGTAAATGTGTAGTGCAAACTCTAAGGCAATCACTAAAACAAAAATTTTAAGTATAATTGATATGCTAAAAAAGGAGAGAAAGTGGCATGATATAAAATATTCAATTAAAACCATAAAAAGATGGGACTTCTGTAGTGGTCAATGGTTAAGAATCCACCTGCCAGTGCAAGGGATATGAGCTTGATCTATTTTCTACAATCTCTTACAGAAGACAGAGGCAGACGGAATATTTCCAAACTCATTCTATGAGACTAGTCATTACCTCAACATAAAAACCAGACAAAGACATTATAAGAATATTATAGACCAATATCTCTTATAAACACAGATGCAAAAACTCTCAACAAAATATTAGTGAATAGAATCCAACAATGTATATGTATATGTATGGCTGTATCCTTTCACTGTTCACCTGAAACTACCATAATATTGTTATTCAGCTGTACTCCAATACAAAATAAAAAGCTTAAAGTGTGAAAAAAAATAATTATAAAAATAATTATGTACCATGACCAAGTGGAATTTAACCCAGTATGCAAGGCTGTTTCAATGTTTAAAAATTAATTCATGTACTCCATCACAGTTAGGCTAAAGAAGAAAAACCACATAACCAAATGAATAGATACACAAAAAACATTTGACAAAATACAACACCCTTTCATGATAAAAACACTCAACAAACTAGAAATGAAGATGAACATCTTTAACTTGATAAGGAATATCTATAAAAACCATACAGCTAACATCATACTTAATGAGAAACTCTGAGTTTTCCAGCTAAGATGAAGAACGAGCAAGGACGGCTCCTCTCACCTCTGCTTTTCAAAATCATACTGGAAGTTCTAGCTAATACAATAAGAACAGGAAAAGGTATACATACTGGAAAGGTAGAAATTATCTTTGTTCACAAATGATATGGTCATGTAGAAAATTCAAAGGAATCAACAAAAAACTCTTGCAACTAATAAACAATTAAAGCAAGGATGCAGGATACAAGGTTAAGACACTAAAGTCAACTGCTTTCCCATATACCAGCAATGAATAAGTAGTATCTGAAAAAGTATCATTTACATTATCACCCCACAAAATGAAATACTTAGGTATAAATCTAACAAACTACATACAAGATTCATACAAAGAAAACTACAAAACTCTGATGAAAGACACCAAAGGAGTAAAAGAAAAAGATATTCCATGTTCATGGATAAGAAGACCCAATATTGTCAAGCTATCTGTTCTTCCCAAGCTGAACTACAGACTCAATACCAATTCCAATCAAAATCCTAGAAAGTTATTTTGTGGATATTTTAAAATTGACTCTAGAGTTTATATGGAGAAGAAAACAATCCAGAATGTCCAACTCAATACAGAAGAAGAACAAAGTCAGAGGACTGACACTACCCAACTTCATTCAAGACTTAACAATAAAAAAGACGATGGGGCATTGGAGAAATAAGAGAAAAATAGATAAATGAAAGAGAACAGACAGGCTAGAAATAGACCCACATAAATACAGTAAACTGATCTTGACAAAGGAGCAAGCAAAAGTAATACAATGGATGTATCTTTTCAATATATGGTGCTGGAAACTGAACACCCAAATGCAAAAATAATAATAATCATACAGGGAGACCTTACCCATTATATAAAAATTAACTCAAAATAGATTATAGTCCTAAGAAAACTTTTAAAGAGATGGGAATACCATACCACCTTACCTGCCTCCTGAGAAATCTGTATGCAAGTCAAGAATCAATAGTTAGAACCAGACATGGAACAATGGACTAGTTCCAAATTGAGAAAGAAGTATGTCAAGGCTATATATTGTCACCCTGCTTATTTAACTTATATGCAGAGTACATCAAGCGAAATGCTGGGCTGGATAAAGCACAAGCTGGAATCAAGACTGCTGGAAGAAATATCAATAACCTTGGATATGCAGATGACTCTACCGTTATGGCAGAAAGCAAAGAGGAACTAAAGAGCTTCTTGCAGGTAAAAGAGGAGAGTGAAAAAGCTGGCTTAAAACTCAACACTCAAAAAACTAAGATCATGGCATCTGGTCCAATCACTTCATGGCAAATAGATGGGGCAACAATGGAAAAGTGACAGACTTTATTTTCTTGGGCTTCAAAATCACTGCAGATAGTGACTGCAGCCATGAAATTAAAAGACGCTTGCTCCTTGGAAGAAAAGCTATGACAAACCTAGACAGTGTATTAAAGAGCAGAGACATTACTTTGCCGACAAAGGTCCGTCTAGTCAAAGCTATGGTTTTTCCAGTAGTTATGTATGGATGTGAGTGTGGGACCATAAAGGAGGCTGATGACCGAAGAATCGATGCTTTTGAACTGTGGTGTAATCCTAGAGGAAATCAGTCCTGAATATTCATTAGAAGCACTGATGCTGAAGCTGAAGTTCCAATACTCTGGCCACCTGATGAGAAAAGCTGACTCATTAGAAAAGACCCTGATGCTGGGAAAGACTGAAGGCAGGGAGAGAAAGGGATGACATGACGAGACGGTTGGATGGCATCACTGACTCAATGGACATGAGTTTGAGCAAGCTCCAAGAGACAGTGAAGGACAGAGAAGCCTGGCGTGCTGCAGCCCATGGGGTCGCAAAGAGTTGGATATGACTGAGGGACTGAACAACGACCAGTGTAAAATACAAAGCTATAAAATTCTTGGAAGATAACATACAAGAAAATGCAACTGACCTTGGGTATGGTGAAGACTGTTCACATACAACACCACCAAAGACACAATCCATGAAAGAAGTAAATAGCCTGGGCTTCATTAAAATTAAAAGCTTCAGGGACTTTCCTGGTGGTCCAGGGGTTAAGAAGCTCCCTTCCAATGTAGGGGACACGGGTCTGATCCTGAGTCCAGGAAACAAAAATCCCACATGCTGCAGGGCAACTAAGCCTGTGTACTGCAGCTACGGAGCCTGCACTCTAGAGCCTGTGGACCACAAACCAACTAGAGAAACCTGCATGCTGCAACAAAGAACCTGTGCACCACAAATAAGTCCCTACGCAGCCAAATAAATGTACAAAGAATCCTTAAAACTCAACAGTAAGAAAAAGAACAATCCAGCTCATATTGTTCTATTGTTCTTTTTCCAACTAATATTGTGCCAGGTTTTCCAGGTGGCTCAGTAGTAAAGAATCCGCCTGCCAATGCAGGAGATGGAAGAGACACAGGATTTGATCCCTGAGTTGGGAAGATCACCTGGAAAAGGTAATGGCAACCCACTCCAGTGTTCTTGCCTGGAAAATTCCATGGACAGAGGAGCCTGGCAGGCTATAGTCCCTGGGGTTGCAAAGAGTCGGACAAGACTGAGCACGCATGAATGAACTAATGTTGTGCAAAAGACATGAACATACCCACCAAAGAAGATATTTTGATGGCAAGAAATCATTATGGTCCTGCAAACTAAAATAATGCCACACCACTACACACCTATAGAATAGCTAAAATCCAAAACACAACAACAAATGCTGGGGAGCATGAGGAGCAACAGGAACTCTCATTCATTGCTGGTTGGAATCTAAAATGGTAAGGGTCCTTTGGAGGACATTTTGGCAATTTCTGACAAAACTAAACACCCTCTTATCATAGGATCCAGCAATCATGCTCCCTGGTATCTAGCGAAAGGAGTTCAAACCTTATGTCCTCTACAGAACCTTTATTCATAACTGTCAAAACTTGAAAGCAACCAAGACGACCCTCAGCAGGTGAATGGCTAAATAAACTTTTAGGTACAGACAAGGGAACAGTACTCAGAGACAAAAAGAAAGGAGCTACCAAACAATGAAAAGACATGGGAAAATGCATATTACTGCATGAAAAAAGCCAATGTGAAAAGGCAACATACTGTATGACTCCAATTAATGACAATCTGGCAAAGACAAAACTATGGCAAAAACATCAGTGGTTGCCAGGGAGAAAGATGAGTAAATAGGCAGAGCACAGGAAGATTTTTAGAGTAGTGAAAAGATTCTGTACAATACTATAATGGCAGTGGCAGATACATGTCACTACGTATTTGTCAAAATCCATGGAATGTGTAACAGCAAGAGTGAACTCTAAGCTATGGACTTTAGGTGAGAATAACATCAATGTCGGCTCATTTACTGTAACAAATGTACCACTCTGGTTTGGGATGTTAATAGTGGGAGAGGCTGTACGTGTGGGTACAAGAAAAATCTTTGTACTTCCTCATCAATTTTGCACTAAATTTAAAACTCTAAAAACTAAAGCTTTTTAATTTAAAAAATAAAATCAACATTTAATTCTGAAAACAAGCTGCCCTGATAGTTACCAGAAAACTGAGAAAATATTTGGTTCCTTAATGTAGCCTGGACACTATGGCAAGCTTATATGCATTAATTTATCTATTCTTCAGAAGAGTAACAGCACATAATAGACTTTATATTCAAAATTTCAAAAATTTGGAAGCTCCCTGGCTATCCAGTGGCTAGGGTTTGGCACTTTCACTGCCACGAGCCCAGGATCAATCCTTGTTCGGAAAATAAGATCTCATAAGTAGAGTGGTGCAGTCCAGAAAAAACAATAGTAAATAAACAAGTGGTGGTGGTTTAGTCGCTAAGTCAGGTTCGACTCTTGCGACCCCATGAACAGTCTCCTCTGCCCATGGGATTCTCCAGGCAAGAATACTGGAGTAGGTTGCCATTTCCTTCTCCAGGGGATCATCCCAACCCAGGAACTGAACCCAGGTCTCCTGCATTGCAGGCAGATTCTTTCCCAACTGAGCTATAAGGGAAGTTCCCAAATAAACAAAAGACAAAAAAAAAAAAAAAAGTTCTCAAAAATAATGCCATTTTAGTGTTCAAAAATTCTAAAAGCTGCCTAAAAGAAGATGTTATGCTGTATTTTGAATTTTTTAAAAGTACATACCACTGGAACTCATATCACAAACTAAATCTATTTGCTCAACATATTTAATAGTAATGGCATATTACACATAATTTATATCAGTTTCAATTAAGAACCAAGAAGAATCTCACAAGGGATTTTCCTCTTTTTAATGATACATCTATGCTCAAGTCTTACCTTCATGTCCAAGTGATAAAAGAATATGCATAACACACCACAGTTCCCTGAAATCCCTCTTCAGAGGTTGCAAAATCAACAGCATTCTGGCCCACAAAAATGTGCTGTTTGGCCAGAAAAGTTGCTTAAAATGTTAATATATTTATGTGAGATATAGACTCTTCAGTTCAGCCAATTTCCTATTTTCCTACATTTAGCCCAATTCATTCAAGTTTGTTGAATGAACTGGTTTTAGACCCTACCCTATACTGTTATTAGTGTAATGAAAGTTATATTCAGATTTCTTTAAAATTTTTCATATGAATCTTGGTGTCATATTTTAGTACATTTGTACTGGAAAGGGATATATTCCCTTCTTTCACTCTTCCCAGTTTGAGAGCTGGCATTTAATTAGTCACATATGTATTTTCAGAACAATGCCATAAACAACTCTATCACAAAGAGAAAGTGGTGTATTAATGTTTTTACTAATCCACACATAATTATATGGAATAATAAAGATTACTAATAGTTGGATAAAAGCTTATGATCCAAGTGTGAGGAACCTTCTTGTTTTTGAATAGTTTTACTCAAAATTAATATTTGGCAATACTTCTGTTTGTTTTATCCTTGCATGAAATACACATGCACATATGCGTCCTACTGAAATACACAATCCTACTTCAAGAATAAATGTGTGAAAATTTACATGCTTTATATGGCTAAACCAAAGTGATGCTGGTGGATCTGAAACTATATAACAGAACTTCACATGATATATTATGTAACCAACGGAAAAGCTTTTTCTTACATAACTAATTCTACAAACACATACCTGACAGAGTATACTAAGGGAAAAGTTGGTACAAAACTTTCAAGTGATCATTCTCTATGTGGTTATGCCCAAGCCATCAACTATTAATGATAAATTAAAAGACTATTTACCTGTCAGGACCTGAGTTCAGGCACTCAAAAGTTTCGTATTTCTCTTGCAGAAGCTGATGACAATACTAATCCCTGCACTGTGTAGGGAGGTGCATTCCTTGCACTGGCTTAAGTGCTAATGATTTCACCAACCCTTGAAGTGCAGAACAGTAAAAAAACAGTTTTCAGCCGTTTTTCTTACTGATTTCTCATTTTAAAAATTACAAAGTAAGATTTCAAATAGTTTTTAAAATAAATTATTTCTGTTTAAAAGGCAGTGCCTTAGTGTAAAAAGAAATGCCAATAGATCTGGATTACTGCACATATCACAAGATGGCCTTTTTCATCAATTAAAAATTTACACACAGAAGCAACAATTTCATGCCTTCAAATAATTTTCTGACTTTACCTTAAAGCACCAAGATTTTGGTTACAGATCCGTAAAGCAGTCTTCCAGAAGGCAATCATAAATATTAATAGGTACTGAATGAAATTAGCCGGGTTAAAAAATCCTGTCTCTCCTATTGACTCATTTATTACCCTGCCACCAGCTTACAGCCCTGGAAGAAGCTCACAGTCAAGTTCACAACTACTAGTTTCTAAAGAAACAGTGCTATACTCTCCCAATAAGATAAAAATCAAGAAATGCTTCCATATCTAAGGGCAAAATTAAGCTATGTATATATCTGGAAGGCCAAATCTATCTGTTTCTGTCTTCTTTTTTTTTTTTCTTTCAATTTTATTGGCACTATGAAATCTAATTAAGCTTTTGAGATTTTTATTTCCCCCTTCAGTCACATTTTTTATTGTTATAAACCTCTGCCTCTACGTTGGGCTTTTGCAGTTCTGTGGCGTTTCCCTTTTTTTTCTCTTTAATTTTAATTTTTTTAAACCTATTTTTTTTAACATTTTTGTTTTTTTTTTTCCATTTGTTTTTATTAGTTGAAGGCTAATTACATGTTTCTGTCTTCTTAAAATAGCAAATTAATGTAACTTCCTATTCTGTTACACTCTAAAATTAAGGGGGTTTACACATAACTCCAGGTTTTTCCTACTGCTATAGGGTGAGTTGAGAAATGAACCTTAGCTAGTTCTGAAGAAAATATTTTATGTATCTAAAAACATTTAATGTTTTATATGAATCTCTCTCCAAATCCTATTGCCTATGAATTTTCATTAAGAATACTAACACTGCTTCCTTAAGATTCAGATCTTTATGCACTTGGCACATTCAGTTGCACATATTCAAACATTTAAATTCTCTGAATTCCTTCCTGCCACTTTAGTAGAGGAGGATAAAAACAAACCTGAGCTGAAACTATGCCAACTGGAGGATACACATTTATGTAGCTAGTTCTACCTAGCCAAACATAACAACATTTTGAAACCCTATATTGCATTTAAACGCTCTCTACCTACAACAAAGAAAGCTTGCCTTGATATGCTTACCTAAGGTGCTTCCATTTTTCCTCAGTTAAAGAAATTAAACAATCTCTTTCATTTACCAAAGATTATTTTTTTAAGTTGGCACTCAATCAAAGTCCATTTGAAGGATCTGTTCCTCTAACTTAAAATGGCAGCAGTTGACCTCATTTACAATCAACTGAACTTAAGTACTTCTTGGCAATAATACACTCAACTGCTACATATCTTATCTTTCTATGGACAACACAATTTAAGAAAAATTGAGGAGACACATATAGCCAGGCCTTAAAATGTTACTTGCATGCTTATTATCAGTATACTGTGAAGGGAAATAGCAATACAGACTGTAAATCAAAAGGTCAAATTTCTAACAATGTATATCAAAAGAGAAGATTTTCTAAGAGGAAAAGTCTGAATAGCTAATCAATAAGCCATTTTAACAAGGAATGTCAAGTCAAAAGTAAAATGCAATTCAGATCTAAAATTGATATACTTGTGAGTTCATGCCAAACTTGGTAACTTTTTCAAAAGCAGTTTATGTGGGAATAAGAATTCAGGCAGAAATGCATTATTCAGTTTAATTCTTATTGTAATTACAAGATCTAAAATATTTCTTTGTTAAAGATGCTGAGTTCCCACACATTCTATGCTGTTTCTTTTCAAAATTTTCTTCCTCTATAACTAACTGCATAATTTAGTTTCTAACCTTCACATTAGATCTCATAAAGCAAATATTTTCTTCCAATTATGAGTAACACTATCTCAATTTTAATCTATTGTTTAAGAGAATAAAAAAAACAACTTTAAGAAACTCATGTATAAACTAGTTTGCTTGAGAAACTTTTCACGTTCAAAGTATTTAATTTTTCAAAATAACTCTTCAGATCTATGTGAATGGCATAATATTTATTTTACACTCATGAACATGTGATCTGCCTAGGGTCACAAAATAACTTAATGTTTGAAGTAGAAGTAAAATTGTGACATTTTCTTTATTTCATATTATTCAAATATCTCCTATAACCATCTAAAGAATTTTCCTATTCTGAATGTAACAAACATTGACATCTTAATCTGAAGTGTATGTATTAAACACACACACACACCAAAGCACACACAAAAGTACATATTATACACAAACATGGAGACAGCAAACTAAAAGGGAAAACAGCGCTTACCTTCATCTCCTTCTGGTACATATGAAGCTGTAATAATGTCAATATCAGCACAATTCATCACAATCTGATTGGTTGCCTGCCTCACCTAAGATGGTAAAAAAAAAAAAAAAGTCAGCAGTGTCAGAAATAGCCTAGATTATTAATATGTACATCTTCATCTTGGCCTAATATATGTCATAGGCAATTTTTTTAAAAATCCAGATATGACTAAAACCTAAGCTAAGTATTTATGCAACAATGGTAGAAATAAATGACTAATGGGGTGTGCTCAGAGCAGGGGGCCTGAAGAAATGGCTTGTCTGTTTATAACACACCCGACAGGAACCTGGGTTCACTGTGATGCGGGGCACAAATGTGTGGCCTTCCTGTGAACAGAAACCCGACTTGTGTCCCCTGCACCTCCACGTGGCTGCTGGCAGGGTCAGTGCTGGAAGGAAGGCCGTAGCACGTGGTGGGGGAGCTTGCCCCCGGAGCCTGTCCGGTCCACGCCTGGGTGGGCCAGGGGTGGTCTCATAAACGGTCTGAACTTCTCATTTCAAGGAGAAAGAAAAAGATTCCAACTGTATGCCATTCTGCAAAAGGCAAAACTCTGGAGACAGTAAAAAGATGAGTGGTCATCAGGAGTTTGCAGAGAGGAATGTACAGAGCACAGAAGTTTTCATGAGCAGTGAAAGTGCTCTGAGCGACATAACAATGATGGATATATATGGTCATACTTTTGTCCAAATCCACAGAATATGCAACACTGCTCTGCTCATTAAAGTGAACCCTAAGGTCAACTGGGGATGTTTTGATTATGTGTCAATGCAGTCATCCTTGGTCTAAAAAGAAAAAAAGAAGAGGTACCGTTCTGTTGATAATGGCTGTTCATGTGAGGAGGGAGAATATGGGGAATTTCTGTACGTTCCTGTCACGTTTTATTGTAAACCTAAAACTGCTTTAAAAAAAGAAAAAGATCTCCAAAAAAAAAAAATTTAACACTCAGGGTAGACATTTTTGGCAAAACTTGTTTCACTTTTATGTATGTATACGTATTATATATGTGTGTGTGTGTTTGTTGGATTGTGATATAAAATGTATTTTTTTTTAGATCAAAGAAGCCTGCAGGCCATTGTGGTTAATTATACTGGCAAATAAAAGCACAAATTAACCTAAAAAAAAAAAAAAAAAAAAAAAGAAATAAATGACTAATTCTAAATATCCAAAGCAATTCACATTTTTGTGGTAATACTCAAAGCAATAATAAATACTTAGGTATTTCACAGAATTCAAGTATCTGACCCATGAGCTAAATAAAAGCCTTTTTCCCCCACTTACACCTTGATCTAAAACAACTTAAATTTTTTAATTTCAAAAAAATTTTAATTAGAAAGCCTTTCTTATATGTTGCAAATAATTATGTATCTCAACCTGCATGTCATACCCATCATGAGTGTACGCTCTTTTTGTAAGAATAGAAGAAATCTGGTATCGTAAACTATGTCAAAACTTTATAAAACACTCTTTAAATTTTTTCTTTTCCCAAAGAAACATCTTGAATGTAACAGACACTAATGACTCACCACCAAGATTAAATAAACTTTTATGGCTCTGTCTTATTTGACTCAGATCCAAAAAAGTAAAATACAGATATAAAGAATGCCCCTTCCTCTCTCTTCCTCATTCCTTAGAGATAGCCACTCTCCTAAGCTAATGTATATCTTTCTCATATGTTTAGTACTTTTGTTACCTATATAAAGAACAGCAAACAATGTTTTTAATCTTATACAAATGATATCAAAGTATGTATAACCTTTGCACTGTATTCCATTGTTGTTTAAATGAGAATTTTTCTGATCACTAGTAACATTAGTTACCTCTTTTGTTTCTTCTCTCTCTCTCTCTCCAACTTCTACAACCACCCCCCCACCTCCCTTCCTCCCTCTCTCATTTTCTTTCTTTTTTGGCCCTTAAGTTTTTCCTCTTATTCATAACCCCTGCTCATTTTCCAATTTGGTTGTAACCTTGTTTTTATATAATTGTTGCAATCAACAAAACCTCAAATTCATTTTCAGACATTTGAACAGTCTAAATCTAAAATAACAAAAATACAGATGTCCTAAATCACAAACAAATGCCCACAGAGGCCAATGAAACAGGTGAGAACAGTAGGCCAGGTGAAGGCTATGCATAAAGGAAAGATATGTGCAAAAGAAGGAGGAAGTATACATTTCTTGAATCCAACCAATTATTGCTATATAAGGGGGGGTGGGGGCGGGGGCGGACCAAACAATGTTGCCAGATCTTTCAATTTTATTTTTCTTTTCAGATCTTTCCATTTTAAAAAGTCACAAATACAGATTTCATGTGCCATCTCCCAATTTTTAATTAATGACAATTAATTCAGATTTTTCAAAAACACTGTGTAGATCAAACAAAACCAACTGTAGTCAACAGTGCCTTGAGGTCACTGAACAGACCATAACACTAGGTAAAAAAACATAGTAATATAAAATCTGTATGAAAAACCTACCTAAGAGTAATTATTTTATTAGCAACCAATACATACATATGAGTAATATTAAATTAAAATTACCTGGCCTAAATTATAGACAGTATGTTATTAAACTTATAACAGACTGTCAAAATCTCTAACACATGAAGAGAAACTATTTTGGCTTATAAAAAAAAAAATCTTCTCATAAATCTTCCTGTTTCTAAACAAAAACACCATTTAGTGAACAGTTTTTTAATTTTGTAAGTGGTAATATTCCTTTCTTCACACTGTTTATTTTGCCAGAACACATCTAAACAACACTAAAACTTTTAGTCCCAACTGACTGTTTATAGCACTATATTTAAACAAAAAGAAAAAAACAACTTTGCCTGTTCACAAACTGACTTTTAAAAAAATTTTCAGAAACACAGGAATAAAGCATTTACTAGCATATGCTCCAAAGGGTAAAATGAATAAAAAACTTTCCAGGGTTTGAAGCTGGCATACAGAATAACAACAGTGGTTTAGTTACATGTCTTAAGCTTTACCTAGGCAACTTTCATTTTCATCCATCAACATCTACAATGAATTTAATGGTAGCCAAGCAGTTAATCTACCATGTCAAGATACCTGTACTACACTCTGTGAAGTTGCTCAGTCGTGTCCGACTCTTTGCAACCCCATGGACTGTAGCCTACCAGGTTCTTCTGTCCAAGGGATTTTCCAGGCAAGAGTATTGGAGTGGGTTGCCATTTCCATACTACACTACATATGCCAAATGACATTTATCTCACTACTATCGTACCATTTTGAGGAAGAGTGTTTGTACTTTGGAAAGGCACAGGACACAACATCCAGTTACAAGTACAATCCAATTCCTCCTGGGTTTAGGGAAAACCCACCAGTTTATAGAAAGGACAGGGAAGCCTGGTGTGCAGCAGTTCGTGGGGTTGCAAAGAGTCAGACATGACTGAGCAACTGAACGACCACCACCACCACCAGTTTATACTAGCTAATTAAGCTGCTTGTTGAACAGCAACTAATTTTTTTTCCCAGCGTACTGCCATTTCTGCAAGGAAATACTCAAATTTCAATCAGACAGTATATTCTGTCTCATATTAGAAATGCACTTTAAATAACAGGATAATCCATAGAAAGTGTTTCTTTTACCACTTAGTGCCTCACACACAGTAATCATTTAATAGATGTTATCATTAAGACACATGCACAGAGAACAAGACTAAATGTGCTCTAGTCATAAAGATATTAATCTGAATATCATCTAACAGCATTCACCTAATGGTTTAGAAAGCACCTAATCAAAATGATAGCAAACTTAAGAATTACGTGCTGTATTATAAAGCACATATTATATATTATATTGGATATCAGCATACTCTTATGTACCATCCAAAGAATGTCATTTAAAACATCCAGGTGGACTTAAGCATGCACTCAACTATCACACTGATCTTTCTGATGCTTTACCAACAAGAGTTCTTTTTTTTTTTAACCAACAAGAGTTCTAACCTAAAGAAAAAAAAAGTTCTAGCCTGATGATTCAGTGATTTCTCACAGGTTAACATGGTCATGTTACTGAACACTGCTCGTATGTTCCACTATCAAAACTACAGGTGATAATATAAGTCAACTATACTTCAATTAAAAAAAAAAATACCAGTAATAAATCAAAAGAATTTCAGCTTTAAGATCTTCACTTTCCGAGCTTAAAATAGCTAAAGGTGGGCGTATAAATTGTATTGATAACAAACTTACTTTCGACCTTTCCATCTGGTGCTATGACTAAATGGGTTATTAGTGTATTCTTTCTCTAATTCAAACTAGGGCTAGTTAAGTCTTCTTGGAGTCCCATACAGACTGTATTTCAATAAACCAAACCACACTAAGTAACGTTTCTACTGAAGAGATAACTTGACCATCGGTAACAATTTTGCAATGGAAGTTTCCTAAGAGCTAGAAAGGGAGCAATCTGAGACAATTTTTTTCCTGAATGAGTCTTTACCACAGTCACTCAGGAACACATCTTACGTGTACTATGAAGACTCAAAAGGGTTTTTTCCTGATTGCTAAAACCCTGAGATTTTACTAAAAGGAAATCTCCAGTGTGACAATTCCAAAAACCAGTCAGTATGAAACCTGAGTCACTTTGCTTAACAAGCAATTTCATCATTAAAATTTTGTAATAATCATTGCCTTTGTGGAACAGTGCTATAATTTCTAAAGACAATAAGGAGTAAATAATTAGTAAACACAAATTGAGCCAAATTTTCTAACAAAAGCGCCATTAAAAAGAGCAAGCTGCAGAAAGTCAAACATAACAAGTAAACATACAGAACATTACTATTTATTGTTTGTATACCATAAAACTTTAAAATTATGCATAGGAATAACTTTAACACCTACCAAAAAAGAGAATTTACCACTCAGGGTGAGGGTGGGAAGAGATGGAAATGGACTTTAGTGGCATCTGTGGCATTTTATTTTCCAAAAAACATCTAAAGTCTAAAGCAAATGGGACAAAGCACTAACATCTGCTAAATCGAAGTGGTGGGTTACTTCTCTGTATTTAAAATATTTCCTAATTTAAAATAAAATTTTACAATGATTGCAAATGGCCAAATAAACTGAGTACTACATACTTGTATGGTGTTCAAAATGGAATCTCCATAGAGAACTAATCTCAATTAACAACAAAACAGCTATCAGAGGACTCAGTCCTTTGACACTGACTCACGTACAGATTACAGTAAGATTTACTTTACAGTAAGAACAGGCTCATTTATGTAGCAAAGTTCAGAGACGTCTCACTGATCATTTACTATTCAAGACCACATTTATGTTGGCTGCATTGTACAATATCAATTATCAAGAACCAGGAAGTTAAAAAAAAAAAATAAAGCCTTTATGGAAACTAGAAGATATGATACAAAGTCCATACAATAAAGTTCATACCCTTCACTCAGTAGAGAATCCATCAAACACACTTAGAAAAAGTTTTTAAGCTCAAACAAGTTTGTTTATTTGGTTACTTAGACCTATTCAAGGTCAAGTTTAGTAAAACAGAAGAGGGAAGAAATTGCACAATAGGGAGCAACAACACACAGTAAGCAGCAAGTAATAACCTGAGAATAAGAAAAATAAAAAAACTTTAAAGAACAGATAAGAAACTAATAAATTATAGTACACAGTTCTGGGTAATCTAGGGTTATAAGTATCAGTGACATGTTGAGAATGCTTTCCAGTATTTAGAAACCTAGAATATGAGGAATCACAGAGTTTAAAAAGATAAATATTTCCATCAAATCAGTAAATATTTTTTAAAGTCTGAGTGTCTCAAAGAGTAAACTTCATTTATCTGGAAAGCTTACCAAAGAATTCACTGCCAGATGATACTGGATAAAACTTACCATACAAAACTTTCTTACACTTGGGGGTTTCCTCAATGATACATTTCAAGAAACATAATAGAAATCTGAACAAGTTCAATTCTTTATGACCAATCTTTCAAATTTACTTTAAGACCATTTAGTGATCTAGCATAAAGCTGGACAAAATTAATTACTTTTATCTTTTTAAAAAGTAAAAAAAAAAAAAAAAACTACCAAAATGACTGCATAGAAATCTGCAAAATTTGGGCAGAAACTTCTGTAACACTGGGTGGACAATAACATCCATTTAGGTGCCAAGTTTCAGTCTGCCAAACAATCTACTGTATCTGTAACTCTCCTCAAAGTGCCAATTTAGTCATCTCCATCATGAATATTTTGTTGGCAGAGGCCAGGGATTGTTTAGCACATCCTGACTCCTATTTCTCTGGCACAGGTAAACTATTTCCATAACACAATTACTGTATTGAGCACTATACACTCATAACCAGGAACTGTCACCACTCACATAAACTTGTAATCTATTTTTAAATGAATTACCTACAAAGCAAGAGAGTCAGAATTTGAAATAGCTATGAAAGTCTATTCCTCTCACATATCCTAATGTAAAAGGAAGGGAAAGGGAATGTCCCATTTTTCTAGGCCTACATTCTCAAAACCTGCTGAATTAGACCACACACACTTATGTAAAAGACAACTACTTTTAAAATCAGTGCATATTGACTAATTCATCTTCCCCAGGAGTCCAAACCCAGGCCTGGTTAAAAATCCACTAAATTTCTCACATGTAACCTGTACAAATACTCTGGGCTTATTACAAAATTTTGCAACTAAGGCAACCAAGCAACTTGCACACTTTGTGCAATGTAATTCCAAACTGTTAGGGAACTGACACAATATCAGTTATCAATTTGGCTTCCAGAGATATAATTTTGTCCACATTTTTAGACTTCCACAATCAGATACCACCTAATCCCACAGGTTAAACTTACTGCTCCAATTTATATTTCAAAAACATCAAAATCTGCTAACAACTGTTAACTTATTACTAATGTTAAGTCCTCTTTACATTTTCAAAAGCAGCAATGTGTACAATTAAAAAGTCCAATCTTCCTTTACTGTTTTTTTCCTTGTATCAGATTAACAAGTCCCTGCTAATACCTAACACATTACCATGTGCTACCTCAATGTCCCGAACCAGCCTTCCATTTTTCTCATTTCTTTCAAAAAGCCAAGTAGAAAATGGGCCAAGTAGAAAACGGGTAAGGATAAGCATGTCACTGCTTGCTGTTCTACCCTAACACTTGAATAAAACCTTTATTAACAATCTTTTTTCTGAAATTTTTCCCTATACCTCTCAAAATTATGAACCCATTATGGGGTATACCCCTCAAAATTATGAACCTATTAGGGTACACTTCTCAAAATTATGAATCCATTATGGGGTAAAACAACTATGGAGTAAAAAAAAACAAATGATTTTTTTTTAATGTTAGCCTTTTGACATAATGCAAACTCATTCATTGCTAGGTCCTTCTTCCCGCAGGTCTGCCAAGTCACAAGACACACTGTTTACACTCCCTCCCATCTGCCCCCAGCCAACATATATCAAACATTCTATAGTCACTTGGGTCAAACAGTCTCCCAAATAACCCTCTCAAATCCTAATTTAGACCCAAGCTGCACTCATTCTGATTCATATTCTCAAAGGAAAATTTTTAAATCACCTGACTTTGACAGGGCTAAGTTTCGTCTTTAGATGCAGCCAGACCACAGAGCCCTCATGCCTTCTTAGAAGCACCCCAAATCTGACAGTATACTTTTTAATTCTACACTTTTAGACGCATTTTCAACCTGAGTACTCCGCTTTCAAACACAACTGCCAACTTTCAGTTCATTCCAACACTATGCTAGTCTACATTTCTTTTATTTCATTGCTACATACACCCTGTTCTGTAAGATTGAGGCCTACTGATTTTCCCCCCTAACTGCAGTAGGAAAAGAAATGAAACAAAATATATTTACCATCATTCTTTTTAAAGATAACAAGTAAAAGATATTTAAAGATATCGTTACAAGATATTTAAAGGTATTGGTAAACAGTTCCCATTTTTTCATTACCAACTTCACATAATACATCACATAACAGGGTATCACAAATGTCTATTGTTCCTGACCTTTGTAGGGCATCAATACTAACGATCTCCAAAATCAAACAATACTTGAGATAATCTGCGGGGGGAGGGGCGGGGAGCATGATTCACCAAAAACTGCAATGAAGAGTAATGGAATATTTTCATCAGTGGTATACTAAAACTAATGGCTTCTTTCAGAGGAGCGTACTGCTAAGCAACCATCTCTGTAGCAATAAATCCACCTGCTTCAAGGGCTGCAAAGCTAAGAAGATGGGAGGAAAAGCGGAGACAGGGGTCCTCCTTCAGCTTCTCTAGAGGTTAGGAGAGAACAAAGTCACTGCTGCACTGTCACTAGAGGGGAAGGGGGAGGGGGCGGATCATCTTAGAAACCCTGCCCCTGGGCCGGAGCAGGCGGGGAGTACTCGGCTAGGCTGCACGGGATTAACATTCTCCTTCTCACTCTCTTCCCCCTTCTAGAATCCCCTCCTCTCTAACGCGCGGCAGCCGGAGTCCCAGATGACTGCCCCTTCCAAAGTGTCCTCCGTGGGGCGTAGGGAGAACGACGGAAAAGGCTGAGCATGGACTCCGATGACCCCTCTGGCCTCCCCAACACCCTCCAGCCTCTACCATACCACGACCAAGCCCGGAAGGGCCAGGGTCTGGGGGAGGCCCCACACAGGTGTGCTGGCCCCAGAGGCGCGCGGCCCGGGCCCTAACCCAGCAGGGCAGAGCACATCGACCGGGCGCCCAGTGGCCGCCCCAGAGGGGCGCGCCCGTCCCCGAGCCGGCCTCCCCAGCCCCAGGTCCGCAGCGCCCAGGCCCGCCCGCCCGGTCGGGCCCCCCAGCACAGCCCGCGGGCGCGGCCTAACTGCTTGCCCGGCAGCTCGCCCCCGGCGCCCGAGGGTCGCCGTACCTGGGCGGAGGCCTCCAGCTTGCCCTCGAAGGTGAAGTCCAGCAAGTCGGGCTTGAGGCAGAGGCTGTAGTTGATGGGGGAGACGTCGGCAGGCAGCCGCTCGAAGGGCCTCTTCTCCGGCATCGCGGCGAGGCCCAGGCTGTGGAGGCGGCGGCGGCGGCGAGAGGAGCGGCTGAGGAGGAGAAGGAGGAGGGGAGGAGGCGGAGGGCCGAGGAAGAGCAGGCGGCGAGCAATGGAGGGGGCGGCGGCTGCCAGCCACATCCACCGAGCGCCGGCGACCGCCTGAGGAGAGCGACCGGGGGAGTCTGGGGGCGGGGGAGAGACCCAGCCCGAGCGCCAGGGGCCAGGAGGGAGGCAGTGCGGGCGGGCGGGCTGGCGGGCCGGCTGCCTACGGGGAAGGGGGCGGAGGGGAGGGAAGGGGAGGAGGGCCAGCAGGGAGGGGAGGGGGTGGCGGCAGCAGCTACGTGCGCGGCCCCGCGGGGCGGGCGCGCCTCCGCCGGTGTGCGCGCACGCGCCGAGGCAGGGGAGGGAGCGGCGAGGGCGCGGCCGGCTGGGCGGGAGGATGCAGGTTAGCGAGCGAGCCTTGGAGGCGGGAGGGGGCTGCTGGCGCTGCACCTGTCCGCGCAGCGCGAACAGCGGGCTCCTACCGGAGACAGAAGAAGCCCGGAAGGGTTTGAGAAACAGAGAAAAGGTGTGAGGGCTCCCTTATTACACCCCCACGCCCCCCACATTCCCCTCAACCCCCCACCTCCACCCCCGGGCTGTCTTTGGAGTAGAAACCTATGCAGTTGGTCAGTGCAAAATGTTAAAATACCAATTCAGAACAAAATCCCAGTCTAGATTTTTAGCTCCAGATCAACAGAAAGCCCTGACTGGAGTCTTTTTGGCCGTAATTATTCCTGTTATTTTCAATGTAACTTCAAGGGATGATATGAAAAATTTTGTCATATAATCTTTTAATAATCCAGGTCACTAAAATAAGATTTGGACCTTTGAGCAAGTGCTTTCAAAAGTTAGAAGTTTTGTTTTCCTGATTTCATGTTAAAAAATAAGATATGTTTCACTTTCTTTCTGGTTTCATCTTTGTTTCTACTTTTAAAAAATAAATAAAAGACCTGGGAATTCCCTTACCGTCCAGTGGTTAGGACTCTGTGCTCTCACTGCCAGGTTCTATCCGTGGTGGATGAACTTAAATGCCAAAGCCCTGCAGTGCGGCCAAAAAAATTATAGTCATAAAAGACCTTTTACCAATTGTGGCCTCTTTGAAGGTAAATTAGCTGTGGCTCCCTCAGTTTTATAGCCATCTCACAAATTGAGGCATATATTTTTTAATATAAATATATATTATACATAAATGTGTATATATTTAAGTATGTTTTAAAGTGTAAAGGATGGGGAGATTTTATCTATCCCTCTGTTCCTTTATAGAACCTTCTTATATAGCACCCCTTAATTGTCAAAACTCGGTGCTGAAGGCTGTACTGAACCAGCATTGTCCAATAGAAATATAATGCAACCTAGCTAACTAACTTTAAATTTTCTAATAGCCACATCAAAAACAAGAAAAAGGTGAAATTGATACATCTTATTTAAACCAGTATATGCAAAATATTATCATTTCACCATGTAACCAATATAAAAATATTAACGAGAGAGTTCCATGGTGACCTGATGGTTAGGATTCCTTTCACTGCCATGGCCTAGATTCAATCCTGGTTGGAGAAACTGAGATCCCAAAAGCTTCGCAGCCAAATATATATATATGCATATAGTATATATGCAACTTTTTTCCATAATAAGGATTTGAAATCCAGTGTATATTTTACATTTACAGCACTTCTCAATTCTGACTTGGTACATTCTGAGTGCTTAACAGTTGCATGTGACTAGTAGCTATTATTAATATATTGATCAGCACCATCTTGGACTCTAGGCCTGTCCTGCTATCCTCTGAATCCTACAAACCTTTTAGGACAGACTGTAAAGCTGCAATCCTTTCAAACTAAGATGTGAGATGGGGCCTTTTGTTGCACGGATGCATCTCTTTGATCATTTTTGGTCATAACTAATAATTCTAATATAATTTGTTAATCTAATAATAATGTATTGAGTGCTTACTAAACACTTTACATGTATTAATTCATTTAATTCATTCAACAATTCTTTTAGGTCGACACCATTATCCCCATTTTACATATAAGAAAAAAGACACACAGAGATTTAGTGACTTGCTGAAGGTTGTACAACTAGTAAATGGCAGAGCCAGCATTAAGACTCAGCCATTATTTTTTCCCTCCTGGAAAATTTTGTTGCAACTTCCCTATTTCCTAATTCTCCAGAACTATACAAAAAAGATCTTAATTACCCAGATAACCACGAAGGTGTAATCACTTACCTAGAGCCAGACATCCTAGGGTGCAAAGTCAAGTGGGCCTTAGGAAGCATCACTATGAGCAAAGCTAGTAGAGGTGATGGAATTCCAGCTGAGCTATTTCAAATCCTAAAAGATAATGCTTTTCAAGTGTTGCCCTCAATATGCCAGCAAATTTGGAAAACTCAGCAGCGGCCACAGGACTGGAAAAGATCCGTTTTCATTCCAATCACAAAGAAAGGCAATGCCAAAGAACATTCAAACTACCACACAATAGCATTATCTCACACTCTAGCAAAGTAATTTTGAGCTAGCCTAGCTCAAAATTCTACAAGCTAAGCTTCAACAGAATGTGAACTGAGAAATTCCAGATGTTCAAGCTGGGTTTAGAAAAGGCAGAGGAACCAGAGATCAGATTGCCAACATCCATTGGATCATAGAAAAAGCAAGCAAATTCAAGAAAAACTTCTGCTTCATTGACTACGCTAAAGTCTTTGACTGTGTGGATCACAACAAACTGGAAAATTCTTCAAGAGATGGGGATACCAGACCACCTTACCTGCCTCCTAAGAAATCTGTATGCATGTCAAGAAGCAACAGTTAGAACTGGACATGGAACAATGGACTGGTTCTAAATTGGGAAAGGAGTACATCAAGGCTGTGTATTGTCATCCTACTTATTTAAGTTATATGCAGAGTACATCATTCAAAATGCCGAGCTGGAAGAAGCACAAGCTGGAATCAAGATTGCTGAGAGAAATATTAATAACCTCAGATATCAGATGACACCACCCTTATGGCAGAAAGTGAAGAGGAACTAAAGAGCCCCTTGATGAAAGTGAAAGAGGCGAGTGGAAAAGCTGGCTTAAAACTCAACACTCAAAAAACTGAGATCATGGCATCCGGTCCCATAACTTCATGGGAAATAGATGGGGAAACAATGATAACAGTGACAGACTATTTTCTTGGGCTGCAAAATCACTGCAGATGGTGACTGCAGCCATGAAATTAAAAGACACTTGCTTCTTGGAAGAAAAGCTATGACAAACCTAGACAGCATATTAAAAAGCAGAGACATTACTTCGCTGACCAAGGTCCATCTAGTTAAAGCTGTGGATTTAGTTATATATGGATGTGAGAGTTGGACCATAAAGAAAGCTGAGCACTGAAGAATTGATGCTTTTGAACTGTGGTTTTGGATGAGACTCTTGAGAGTCCCTTGGGCTGCAAGATCAAACCAGTCAATCCTAAAGGAAATCAGTCCTGAATCTTCATTGGAAGGACTGATGCTGAAGCTGAAACTCCAATACTTAGACCACCTGATGGGAAGAGCTGACTCACTGGAAAAGACCCTGATGCTGGGAAAGATCAAAGGCATGAGAAGGGGACAACAGAGGATAAGATGGTTGGATGGCATCACCAATTCAATGAGCATGAGTTTGAGCAAGCTCCGGGAGTTGGTGATGGACAGGGAAGCCTGGCCTGCTGCAGTCCATGGGGTCGCAAAGAGCTGGACACAACTGAGTGACTGAACTGATCTGTACCTCAACTTCTTTAAAAGTTAATTTCATTATGCAGGAACCCATGAGTCTCCCTTTTTCTGTTAAAGCAAATTTAATATATAACCATTTAAGATTCTCCATGAAGAACAGTGTGGAGATTTCTTAAAAAACTGGAATTAGAACTGCCATATGACCCAGCAATTCCACTTCTGGGCATACACACTGAGGAAACCAGATCTGAAAGAGACATGTGCACCCCAATGTTCATTGCAGCACTGTTTATAATAGCCAGGACATGGAAGCAACCTAGATGCCCATCAGCAGATGAATGGATAAGGAAGCTGTGGTACATATACACCATGGAATATTACTCAGCCGTTAAAAAGAATTCATTTGAATCAGTTCTAATGAGATGGATGAAACTGGAGCCCATTATACAGAGTGAAGTAAGCCAGAAAGATAAAGAACATTACAGCATACTAACACATATAAATGGAATTTAGAAAGATGGTAATGATAACCCTATATGCAAAACAGAAAAAGAGACACAGATGTACAGAACAGACTTTTGGACTCTGTGGGAGAAAAGGGTGGGATGTTTCGAGAGAACAGCATGAATATTATCTATAGTGAAACAGATCACCAGCCAAGGTGGGATGCATGAGACAAGTGCTCAGTCCTGGTGCACTGGGAAGACCCAGAGGAATCGGGTGGAGAGGGAGGTGGGAGGGGGGATCAGAATGGGGAATACATGTAACTCCATGGCTGATTCATGTCAATGTATGACAAAACCCACTGCAATGTTGTGAAGTAATTAGCCTCCAACTAATAAAAATAAATGAAAAAAAAAAAAAAGTATTTGTACAAATCAGGAAAAAAAAAAAAAAAAAAAAAGACTCTCCATGAGCCGTCCTTACCATTTTCTCAGACTTGTTTCTCTTTACCCTTTAACACAGATTCTCCAGTCTTAGCAAGCTAACCTGTTTATCACTTGGTACTTAGAGCTTGCTCACTATCTCTTCTTTACCATTGCTCACGCATTATTGCTTGGAAAGACCTCCTCATCCTTCTTGGCAAACGCATGCCCCTCCCTTCCTTCAAAACTCACCTCTTCCAGAAAGTCCTCATTGACTACCTCCACCCAGCTGTAACCCATTTTCCATCATCATCTCTCAAGTACTGGCTTTTGCTGATTTATTTGTACTTGTTCTGTCATTTTAATTTGTCTTATATACATATCTTTTTAAGATGTACTACCAGCAAGAGCTTGACTTATTCTGTAACTGTCAGGACTGAGCCCTGCACAGAGTACATCTCAATTGTTATTGACCCGACTAACCAGTTGACCAAGAGATAATACTTTACCCTTTGTATTGAAGGGTTAAAAAAACCCTTTGTGTTGTGTGCTCCACAGAGAAACTATGTGAACCTAAGTTTGGAGGCAACCTTCTTTTATAAAATCACAGGAATGATTTTTGAAAAGCAAAACAAAAAACCTACCAGGGCTAATGGACTTCATGGCAACAGTAATTGTGACCCTGCTGGGGATAAAGGGGAGGACCTTACTTGGCCTCATCCCTAGTCCCATGACCCAGAGGTTCCAACGCAGCAAGTCAAGACTGAACCCAGGCCTTCTGGGATAGAGGAATGGAAGATGGCATATAGTTCCCATAAAAAGACTAAAGATCTGACATATGTTCCAGACAGTCTTCTCTGGGATAACTTAAATGAAGTTTAAGACTCTCAGAAATTAATTTCCCTCCAATGGGGCTTCAGAAAGAATGGAAAAGGCAATATATCTCAAGGTCATTAGCAGCACTTCCAACAGATTTCTTGGCTTCTCTCTTTAACTGATAATAAAGGCCTTAAAGCAGATAAGTGCATAATGCATACTTTTCTCAAAGAAAAGTATTATGTTCACTTGTGGTTTGAAAATTTCTTTAAAAAAAAATCTGTCATGTTCTTAGTATCAGAATGATCTTCATAGCATGAGTTGGAATAAAAGGATATACAGTTGACCCCTGGACAACCCAGGTTTGAACTATGCCAGTCCACTTATACTTGGGGCTTTTTTTTCAATTAATACAAACTATAGGACTGCATGATCTGTGGTTGATTGAATCCTCAGATGCAAGGGACTGACTATAAAGTTATATTAATAGACAGATTTTTTTGACTGGAGGGAGTAGTCAGTGCCCCTAATCTCTGCTGTTCAAGGGTCAACTATATAGGGCAAATGTAAGTCATTGAAAGAGATGTTTCACAGCAAAGAGAATATAAAGAAATTGGGTTACGGATCCAAAATATTCCCCACATTACATGAAAGTAAAGCATTATTGTAACCATTTAGTTTCACTAACTTAGAAATTATAGACTTCAATGTCAGTTTTGAACTTGTAACTCTAGTTCCACTAAGGTGAGTCTTACCTACAGAAGATAGTGAAGGGGTTCCAAAAACCAGGGAAACAAAAAGTTGGAGAGCAATCCATAGGTAACTGATGCCGTGAGATCCCAGCTTTCACTCTTTTCTGTAACTTAAAATGGCTGTTGGAATGACCGTTGGGGAGTAGATAGAATGTTGCCTACCTATCCTGTGTTCTTCATGAAAGAGAAGTAGATTAATTCCATATGCTTTATTTAAAATGTGGATAATAATGACACATAACAGGTGATATATGTACGTGTGTCTGCATGTATTCATTCCTTTATTTATTTGAGGATGGCAATATGACATTATATACATCCAAATATGGCCAAAGAAAGACTCTCAGAGTTGGAATGAGTTTTGTTCCTCTTGGTATCTTTCCATCAGGAAGTTGAAAAAGTCATGTATTTCCACCTCCACCTTTCTTACTTCCGTTCTAGCACCTCCCCTCTTTTTTTTCCCTTTCCCAGTACTTCTGCGTCCTTTTTCACTAACACCAGTCCAGGATTATTTACCAATCCTAAGTGACTGGGCAACTACGTGACTAAACACAGGCCCTTTGTTGATGATCTTCAAGTTGAGATGAGCCTGTTTGGCCCTGTCCTCTTATGAAGGGTCAGTCACTCAACTCTTGCAGAACGTGAATTAGAAAATAAGGCCAACGCCCTCTGCTGCAGGGAAGAATGCATATATCTGTCTGACGCGTGGGTCCCTGGAATGCTGCTACAACATTTCCCGTGAAATCACAAGTCTTTAAAGGTTACAGTGTTCTGGAGCTGGCATGCTAGAACTAACCTAGCAATGGTGTTGCCTTGACTTCAAATCCCAAAAATATAAGTGAGGGCTCAGGTTGAACTAGACCAGTGAAGCAGCCAGGAGCATTGTCTCGGCAACTTAGCAACAGTCAGATAGCCTCAGTTTCTCCACCCTTGGCTCAATTTCTATTTGTTTTTTAAATCCCTGACAAGAAGAATTTACATCAGAATTAGTCCTCCCTTAAATCTTGACCCCTTACCTCAAAGAGAATAATCTCACCTATGTCCAACCCTAGGCTAAGGGTGGGGTGAAGAAAAGACACTCAAAACATTAAGGCCTGCCAACTTGCCTTTGAAATTTTAGCCACATCTTAAATAACTGAGGATGAAAATCAGCTGCTGCCAGGCTCCCTACAGAATTTGCATTGGAGTCAAGATAAATAAACACTTAAAAAGTGTAGGGGGAGCTAGAAATCAGCTTGTGGTCTCCTTCTGCACAGGACTGAACTGAAAGTTATCTTGTCCGCAATAAAAAATGAATAAAATAATAATGCCAGAGGGGAAGACAGATTGAAAGGTAGGCACCTAGTCCCCTTTCATTTGCAGATGTTCTACATTATTCTAGGAAAATAGTCTTGGAATATGGAAGCTAGCCTTTGAGATCTGGTGCCTGTTTTTTCCAAAATAAAATTTAGAGGGTATCATCTCTGTATTGTGGATTGACTCAAAAAGAAGCCACAGAGACAAAAAGCAATTCAGATTATTCATATTCTTTGGTCCTTGGGAAACCGTACCAGCAGATTTCTAGATATGGTCTATTTTAGTTCAAAGTGCGATCACACTGTATAAAACATACATTCACTGAGAAAGAGGCAGAGCACAGATACCCTGGGGACCTGACATCAGAAATTAGGGCAGGCCAAAAAAAAAAAATTGACAAAACTCTTTAGGCAAAAAGGCACAATTCAGACATTCAAGATATATGTATATTTGACTGCATCAGGTTGTAGGCTTAATTGCTCCCTAGCATGTGGGATCTTAGTTCCCCAACCAGAGACTGAATCCACATTCCCTGCAGTACAAGGCGGATTCTTAACTGCTGGACCACCAGGGAAGTCCTGGGAAAAATGTGTGTGTGTATATATATATATACATATATGTATGTATATATATATACATATATGTATGTATATATATATTTTTTGCCCCAAACCTAAATTAGCTACTTAGTGGGAACACAGTCTTAGGAACTCTATGTCAGGAAGCCCTGAACTCTTTCTGTCCTGTTCTGATATGTCTCAGTGCCAAGTGATGCCAAAATATGACAGCTTTGTTTGACCCTATGTACTTTTACTAAAGTGATTCATTACTATCTTATCTCAGTTTAAGAGGATATCATGTAGAGGGGAGGCTGACAGGATCAAAGGAGTTGAAAAGGTAGAGGAGAGGAAAAGGAGTTGCTATTTTACCAATAGTGCTATTCTTACTGTTTGACAGGGTAAATCACTTTGGTTTATAAGCCCCTTTGGAAATGGCAACCCACTCCAGTATTCTTGCCTGGAAAATCCCATGGACTGAGGATCCTGGTAGGCTACAGTCCATGGGGTCGCAAAGAGTCGGACACAACTGAGCGACTTCACTTCACTTCACTTCTTTATTTTTTCTGGGAGTTAGAATACTGCAGTTCTGTCCAGGTTGGGTTCAGACTTGAAGTTTACAAATTGCAGTCCTGAAAGCTGACACTTGTTTTATACTCCTAAACAAGAAATTAAAATTAAATGGTAAAATCTTTAAGATCTTAGTTTTCTCTGACTTTCCCCACCCTCTTGGTAAAGGGACAGACAAGCCCAATATGCTGTATTACAAACACTAGGATTCAAACTTAAATTTTAAGGATAGGCACAGTAAATTGAAAACAAGCTCCTTTTGCTTTGTTCTTTTTTATTGTTTTTATAAGGGATTTCAAATAAAAAGGATCAGAAAGTTACAGAGATAGATTTTTGCAGTTAATTTGGGGGAGTAATTTGCCCCAAATTAACTGCAAAAAAAGCCATGAAGAGAATTTCTGATTCCTGGTCCTGTCTCCTTTCCAAAAATCCATGCCATCATAGGTAACTGTCAGAGGACAAGTGCTGAAATATTAGGAGGACTGACTACATGCCCTAGATTTTACTGGACAGTCCTGCTTTCAAATATTCTTCATGGCTGTTGTCATAGCCATGTAAATGTCCTAGAAATTCCAAAATTCTGGCATTTGAGTTTAAAGAAAATGAAAGAAGAATTGTGGGCCTGGGAGTCAAGGCAAAGAGGGCACATGATAGCTGGTGTCAAGGCCAGGTAATAGGAAGAAGACAAAGATCTGATTGCTAGAATAACCAGGCAGCTCAAATGAAGGTAATAGAATCCCGCACCACAGAGCATCAGCTAATGCTAAGAAGAATGCTCCCTCCACCAGCATTCAAAGCAGACTCAGAACAATGTTGCTGTTTTCAGCCTACCTCTGGAGTACTGGTACTCCAGTCTCCATTAAAGAGGATGAGATCTGACAGAGGGAGCTCTGCCATAGTAACAAGCCCTGTGAAGTAGAACAATGCCAGTAATCCTTTAGTGAAAGAAGTGGGGGGAATAATCTTATTAGAAAAAAAAAAATATTTTCATGCAGCAAATTTGAAGTCTTCCAGGTGCTTTACAAAATCAGGTTTGTTCATTCCTCAGGACTAGCAAACCTAACAAGAGAAACAAGTTCTCTAGGTTCATAAATCCATATGGTTAATCTTAGGCTCTCAGCCCCATACAAACAAACTCTAGAGATCCAACTGAAGTATACTCTTTACTTAGTACAACTAATCCATTACCACTCTAAATAATAGGGATACATCTAAATATTTTTCACAGTATTTTTTGTGTGAAAGAGTGTAGGAATCTGTGGAGCAGAAGAAAGTTTCAGTTCTTTTTCTTTTATCATGACCACTGTTGTTATTTGGTCACTAAGTCATGTCTGACTCCTTGCAACCCCATGGACTCTAGCCCTCCAGTTTCCTCTGTTCATGAGATTTCCCAGGCAAGAATACTGGAGTGGGTTGTCATTTCCTTCTCCAGGGGATCTTCCCAACCCAAGGATCAAACCTGCATCTCCTGCAGAATTGCAAGCGAATTCTTTACTGCTGAGCCCCCGGATAAGCCCCATCGTGACGGTTGCTAACTTTGTAATTCCATGCAGTAATTCTCAAGGTATATATTCTCATCAGCCAGATTGGCAGGTGGGGGTGGGGGGTGGCAAGGAGTGAGGGAGGGCTCCTGTTCTGCAGAGTAGGCCAAGTAGCTTTCCCAAATACTAGGATTGCCAGATAAAGTACAGGACGGCTATTTAAATTTGATCTTCAGATAAACAATAAGTTTTTAAAGTTGTTTTTTGGTACAAATATATTTTAAAAATTTCATGGGAGCTGCTAACACTAAAATAGGCAATATTTGGGAGGAACACTTATACTAGAAAACTATTGTTTATCTGAAATTCAAATTTAATTGAAGATTTGATTCTAGATTTTTATATGCTAAATCTGGCAACCTCACCAGTAGTCTGCTTTCAGATTTTGAAGATGGCAGCCAATGGCTTTTGAACTATTTGATTTTATTAAAGGGAATTTAAAAGTAGCCTTGTGTGTGTGCAAAAATCTTTCTCTTGAGAATCACTGGCATTCTGTCATGTTCAGTTTTTTAGGTTATGAAACCCCTAAAAGGATTCTCTGACTCTCTTCAAATTTTCATATTCCCCAGGGTATTAACTTTAGTGGAAAACAGCATAAGTTGATATCAGCTGGCTCCATAAAAATCAACTTGTCTCTTCAAATATTTCAAATACTTTAAATACTTTTTCTGAGATTAAATACCCATGTTCAAAATAGGGTGGTGGTTGTGCCATATTTTGTAAGAGAAATTGCTTTGAGAGTGATGTTGGCAAGATTATGTGGAACAGCAGCCAAATGCTGATCTACCATACTGGGAAACCAATGATGGTTTTTTATTTCTTTCTCCCACCACTGTTACTATCTTAATATCCTTTTAACATTTCCACTCACTTGCAAATGATTCAGGCAGACATTATAGACCCGATTCTGCCACTTTGGGAGAGATCAAAGCTTAGCCATTTTAATGCAGGAGGGAAAAAAACAACTGTGAATAATAAATATTCACAGAGCTGAAAGCAAAGAATATCCCAAGAGAATCACATTTTGCCATAACCCAGGGAGAGAAATCTTTTCCATAATTATTAACTTGGTTCTTTAGAAAAATCATCTCTTCACTTGTTTATTAAACATTTACTGAATGTCTAGAGGAACTCACTGTGTGTGTATGTGTATGTGTGCATGCTCAGTCGCTCAGTTGGGTCTGCCTTTTTGTGACCCCATGGACTGTAGCCCATAAGGCTCCTCTGTCCATCAGATGGTCCAGGAAAGAATACGAGAGTGGGTCGCCATTTCCTCCTCCAAGGGATCTTCCCGACCCAGGGATCGAACATGTCTCCTGTGTCTTCTATATTTGCAGGTGGATTCTTGACCACCGAGCCACCTGAGAAGCCCCATGGATGTGTATAACTTGACTGAAATATAATTTTTATGAACAAAATGAACAAATCTTAAATGTTTAGGTCAGTGCCCATTGACAATTGTAACCATTGTGTAACTACTAGTCAAAACAAGATACAGAATATTTTCATCACCCCAGAAAGTTTCCTCATGACATTTTCAGTCAATCCCCACTCCTGCCCCCACTTCACCCACTTCAGCCTAGCAACCTGAGTACTTCCTGATTCCTATCACCATAGATTTTCTTGGCCTGTGCCTGTACTTCATGTCAGTGAAATCATTTAGTATGTGTTATGTGCGTTTGTGTTTATGTCTGGTGTGTGGCTTTATACAACATAAAGTTTCTGATTTGCATGCGTTGTGTGTATCAGTACTCCATTCCATCATATTGCTGAGTAGTATGGTAGGAGGATACTGTAATTTATTTATTCCTTCTCTTATTAAAATGACATTTGTATTATTTCCAGTTTGTGGCTATTATAGCTAAGGCTACCTACGAGGATTCTTATACAGTCTTATACATATATGTCTTCATTTCTCTTGACTACGTACTTAAGAATGGAATTCCTGGATCATGGGTTAATTATGTGTTTAATTTTGTAAGAAACTGCCAAACAATTCTCCAACGTGGTGGTTCCTTTTTACACTCCCACCAGCAGTATATGAAAGTTCCACTTTTTCACATCTTCATGGACATGTGGTGTTGTCAGTCTTTTTTTAGCACTTCTAGTGGATGTAATTGATATCTCCTTATGGTTTTCATTTGCATTTTCCTGATGGTTACTTCCTGATGGTGTTGAGCATTGTCACAGGTTGAATTCCCTTGGAAGCATACTCATTGGGAGATTAATTAGCAGCAGGTTTTTTCAGGGAGTGCACTTGGGCTCAACCTCTGTGCAAGAAAAAAGAAGCATTATTGGACAAGGGAAGAAGTTGAGCTGTTGTACAGTGGAGTCTCAGAGGCCTCAACTGACCTTACCAAGAGCTCTGAAAATGCGCTCAAAAAAATACAAAATGTTCTGAGTTTAGGCAAGTGGCTGGACTTCTCTGCCCCCATATTAATGGCCACTGTGCCCTTGGGCAAGTCAGTGCCCTTCAGCATAGGCAGTCACTGAAGCAGACTGATTGAAGGCTGTCTTCTGACATCCTCTCCAACAGCTGAAGAATAAGTCCTTCATTCCAAAGGAGAATTAGAGTGGCATATCATAGCATTTGCTACAAGCATTTTTCATGCCTTATTGGCCATTTATATCTCTCTTTATGTGAGGCATCTGTTCAAGTCTTTTGCCCATTTTTTAATTGAGTAGCTCAACCTTTTGCTGTTAATTTACAGGCACTCCATAAATTATCTGGATATGAATCATTGGTCAAGTATATATATACAGTGATTACTATTTTTCCCAGTCTGTCATTTGTCCACATATTTTCTTAGAGATGTCATTTTGATGAAGTCCAATTTTTCAATTTTTTTCTCTTATGGCTAGTGCTTTTTGTGTCCTGCTGAGAAATGTTTTCCTTCTTCAAATTACAAAGATTCTCTTCTGTATTTTTTTCTAGAAGCTGTATGGTTCTTGTGCTATTTTAAAAACTATATTAAGAAAAAAATTTTTTAAATAAGGTTTGTTGTAAGGAGGTTTCAGATTATAAAAGGATTATTTGATCAATGTAGGGAATACAGAAATTTTAGATGAGCATTAATAAAGTAGTATCAGCAATTCTAAACAAAATCACTGACCACCTGTATTTTTTCCAGTGATACACCAACACATGCATTTACACACACACTTACCATTTTGGGATCATAACCTATTTCACTTAGTATATCATTCAAATATTCATGTTATTAAATTTCTCCATTATGACAATGGCTATAAATATATGCTAACTTATTTAATTAACTTATTAACTAGTTACTTTATTTTACTAATTTCCTATTCTTGGATATTTAAATATATTTCCAATTATGTTTGCTGTTTTAAATACAATCGATAAAGAACCAAATGCTAAAGTCTTTGACTGTGTGGATCACAACAAACTGTGGAAAATTCTTCAAGAGATGGGAATACCAGACCACCTTACCTGCCTCCTGAGAAATCTGTATGCAGGTCAAGAAGCAACAGTTAGAATGGGACATGGAGGAGAAGGCAATGGCATCCCACTCCAGTATTCTTGCCTGGAAAATCCCATGGATGGAGGAGCCTGGTGGGCTGCTGTCTATGGGGTCGCACAGAGTCGGACACGACTGAGTGACTTCACTTCCACTTTTCATTTTCATGCACTGGAGAAGGAAATGGCAACCCACTCCAGTGTTCTTGCCTGGAGAATCCCAGGGACGGGGGAGCCTGGTGGGCTGCTGTCTATGGGGTCGCACAGAGTCGGACACGACTGAAGTGACAGCAGCAGCAGCAGCAGCCAATGGGTAGAGGTGCATGTAGGGCTTCTCATAACACAGACTTTCTTCTCCACTGTCTTACTGATCAGCTGCTCACTCTTCAGCCCTTTCTCCTCTGCTTCTCAAAACCAAACCAATCTGAGACAAGTTCCCTTCACCAGCCTATAAACTCTATTCTTCTTATTGCCAATAAAGGAATTTTACCTTGGAAAAGAAAAAAAGAATGGGACATGGAACAATGGACTGGTTCAAAATTGGGAAAAGAGTATAGAAGGTTGCATATTGTCACCCTGCTTATTTAATTTATATGCAGAGTACATCATGAGAAACGCTGGGTTGGATGAAGCACAAGCTGGAATCAAGATTGTGGGAGAAATATCAATAACCTCAGATATGCAGATGACACTACACTAGTGGCAGAAAGCAAAGAGGAACTGAAGAGCCTCTTGATGAAAGTGAAAGAGGAGAGTGAAAAAGCTGGCTTAAAACTCAACATTCAGAAAACTAAGATCATGGCATTCGGTCACATCACTCCATGACAAATAGATGGGGAAACAGTAGAAACAGTGACAAACTTTATTTTCTTGGGCTCCAAAATCACTGCGGACAGTGACTGCAGCCATGAAATTAAAAGACGCTTGCTCCTTGGAAGAAAAGCTGTGACAAACCTAGACAAAATATTAAAAAGCAGAATATTACTTAGCCAACAAAGTCCATCTAGTCAAAGCTATAGTTTTCCATAATTACATATGGATGTGAGAGTTGGACCATAAAGAAGGCTGAGCACCAAAGAATTGATGGTTTTGAACTGTGGTGTTGGAGAAGTCTCCTGAGAGTCCCTTGGACTGCAAGGAGATCAAACCAGTTAAGCCTAAAGGAAATAAACCCTGAATATTCATTGGAAGGATTGATGCTGAAGCTGAAGCTCCAATATTTTGGCCACCTGATGAGAAGAACTGACTCAGGAAAAGATCCTGATGTTGGGAAAGATAGAAGGCTGGAGGAGAAGGGGATGAGATGGTTGTATGGCATCACCTACTCAATGGACATGAGTTTGAGCTAGCTTCGGGAGATGGTAAAGGACAGGGATGCCTGGTGTGCTGCAGTCCATGGGGTCGCAAAGAGTCAGACACGATTGGGCAACTGAAAACAATATAAAACCAAGCAGATAGGTAGCCCAAGCTAAGAGTTTAAAGAAACATCATTCCAGCATTTAAAAATAAAATAATCAAACCAAAAGAGGAGGAAAATGAGAATAAAGAAAAAGTAATTTTTTTTTTTTTGGCTGCACTGGGTCTCCCTTGCTGCACATGGGCTTTTTCTAGTTGCAGTAGATGGGGGTTACTCTTCGTTGCAGTGCACAGGTTTCTCATTGTGTCGGCTTCTCTTATTGCAGACAACAGGCTCTAGGCATGGGGGCTTCAGAAGTTGCAGTTAGTGGCCTCAGGGGCCAGGCTCTGTAGTTGTGACACAGAGGCCTAGTTGTTTCGTGGCATGGGGAATCCTGAACCAGAGATCGAACCCCTCATATCTCCCGCGTTGGCAGGCGGATTCTTATCCACTGTGCCACCAGGGAAGTTCAAGAGAAGTAAATCTTTTACTCTCCAGATAAAACCAAAGGAAGATTTCACTGAAGTCCTCTCTTCTCGCCTTCCTCTTTCTCTCAATACTTCACTCAGAGGACAGTTGTTTGAAACTTTCTCTCAACTAACTCCTCTTTTCCTGGTTCTTCCATTCCTTTCCTTCTTTTCCCCATGTCTGTTTGTTCCCTGACACCATTCTGATTAAATTCTTCTCATTTTCCTATAAATATCTGCCTTTTTCAATGTAAATTAAGTTGAAGCTCTATTGCCTTTTCTTTAGGACCCAACCCTCATTTTACCAGTCTGGTAGAAAAACACTCTTTTTGCCTCTGGGAGAGACAAAGGTTGTGAAAATTCATACTGATAGATTTTCTGTCATATAAAGAACAAACTCATAGATATATAGATATCTTTTTCCTCCTACATGTCATTGTTTCTTTAGGCTCAATATCTAGAAGTGAAATCCTGAATCAAAGAGCATCAACACTTTTAAGGCTCTTAATACAGGTTGTCAAACTCCCCTCCAGAAGTGTGCCAACTTACATTCTTTTTAGCAAAACATGAGAATATCTGCTTCCATACCCTCCAGCATCAGGCTGTAAAGTTTGTTTTCTTTTAATCTTTGTCAATTCAGTAAGGGAAAGTGATATCCCATTGTTCCTTATCTGCATTTCTTTGATTCCTAGTTAGGAAGAACCTTTTTTTTTCCTTTTAACACTGGCCACTTTAATTGCTTTGGTGAATTGCTATGCATTTGATACTATGTATTTATTTCACTTATCCCTCCAAGTACCACATGAAGCACATGGTATTCTCATTTTGGAAAACTGAGAAATGCATTGATTGACTGACTTGCCTGGGATTGCAGTGGCTAGTTACTGGCAGACCCAGGCCAACCTGACAGAAGAGGCACTCCTTCCATCTCAACACTCAGTCTTCCTGTGATCTCTTTCCATAAACTCTAGGGTTGATGTAATTTAGCCCAAAGAATGCCTGGAACAAGACAAGTCTAGAGCTTGAGTTCCCATTTAGTTCTTCCCTAACAGATGGTGCATAACTTGGTCCATGCAAGAGCAGATGTGCTTCCATCACTTGTTTCATTTAAGTATTGAGAACTGTACATAGCAGCAGTATTCACAATAGCCAAGACATGGAAACAACCTAAATGTTCATCAGCAGATGAATGGATAAAGAAGAATGGAACGCTACTCAGCCATGTGCTGTGTGCTCAGTCACTCCATCCTGTCCAACTCTCTGCAGCCCCATGGACTGTAACCCATTGGGCTCCTCTGTCCATGGAGTTTTTCACAAGAATTCAGAGTGGGTTGCCATTTCCTATTCCAGGGCGTCTTCCCCACCCAAGGATTGAACCCACGTCTCCTGCATTGACAGGCAGATTCTTTCACTAGCACCACATGTGTATTCTGTGTACTCTTTGCTTTGTGGAAAAATATGTATATTATCAAGTGTGAAACAGATTGCCAGTCCAGGTTGGATGCAAGAGACAAGTGCTCGGGGCTGGTGCACTGGGATGACCCAGAGGGATGGGATGGGGAGGGAGGTGGGAGGGGGGTTCAGGATGGGGAACACATGTAAATCCATGGCTGATTCATGTCAATGTATGGCAAAAACCACTACAATATTGTAAAGTAATTAGCCTCCAACTAATAGAAATAATTGGGAAAAAAATTAAAAAAAAAAAAGAAAGAAAAATGTCCCTATAGTCAAAGCTATGGTTTTTTCAGTAGTCACATATGGATGTATGAGTTGGACCATAAAAAAGCTGAGCACTGAAGAACTTATGCTTTTGAACTGTGGTGTTGGAGAAGACTATTGAGAGTTGAACAACAAGGAAATCACACCAGTCAATCTCAAAGGAAGTCAGCACTGAATATACATTGGAAGGACTGATGCTGAAACTGAAGCTCCAATACTTTGGCCACATGATGAACTGACTCATTGGAAAAGACCCTGATGCTGGGAAAGACTGAAGGGAAGAGGAGAAGGGGGCGACAGAGGATGAGATGGTTAAATAGCATCACTGACTTAATGGACATGAATTTGAGCAAACTCTGGGAGATGATGAAGGACTGAGAAGCTTAGTGTGCTTCATTCCATGGGGTCGCAAAGGGTCGGACATGACTTAGTGACTGAGCAACAATAAGCGCTACCTGGGAAGCCATAAAAATAACAAAATAATGCCAGCTGCAGCAACATGGATGGACCTAGAGACTGACTGCCATACTGAGTGAAGTAAGTCAGACAGAGGAGAAATATCATATGACATTCCTTTTATGTGGAATCTAAAGAGAAATGATACAAATGAAATTATTTATAAAACAGAAATAGACTCAAAGACTTGGAGAAGGAACTTACGGTTGTCATGAGGGAAGGATGGGGGGAAGGGAGAGTTAGGGAGTTTGGGATCATCACGCAAACATGCACATATTTAAAATGGATAACCAACAAGGTCCTACTGTGTAAAACACAGAACTCTTGTCAATCCCATGTGGCAGACTGGATGGGAGGAGAGTTTGGGGGAGGATGGATACATGTAAACATATGGCTGAGTCCCTTTGCTATCCACCTGGAACTATCACAACATTGTTAGCTGGCTATACTCCAATATAAAGTAAAAAGTTAAAAAAAAAAAAAAAAGAATACTTCTTTCTGACCTGCTTTTCTGTCCTTCTCACTGTCCTGTCCCCCTGATATGTTGCATTATTTTCCAAAGGATCTCTGTCTGTGTCTCCCTGCTTCTTTCGCTCTCTGTTCCCTGCCCAGATGTGGATATTCCCCCCCACCCAGTTTTGTTTCCATGGTCACACCCTCTGTGTTTCTACTTTTACGCTCTATCTTTCTCTAGACTCTTTACCATCCTCTTTGCATCTGTTCTCTATGTTCATCTCTGTAGAAGCTACAAGATAGTCATAAAGTCTGCAAACATAGAGAATAGCTTATATTTTTACAGATTGAACCCCCTTGATTACTTCTTCTGGGATATGTATGTTTATTCAGTGAAAAAGAGTCAGAGATAAATTATATGAGATAAGGCATCATAGACTCATTCACAAGGAACGGTAGGAACAGCATTAGCACAGCATGCATGGCAGGTTGGCCCACGGCACTGAACAAGGCATCCTTAGTAAGGAACATATTGTGTAATATTATTGAACATAGCATGTTTTGTATTATAATATTCATATATCTTTTGTTAAGTATATTCACCCATGTTTCCAAATTTTATGACCATTTGTAGTTCATCGGTGGATTTTTTCCTTGCCTTTCCTTTCTTTCTGCGTATCTATATTTCGTCATAAGTATGCTCTTCATTAGAACTAGCCCCTGTTTTAATGACTCGGCTTTGGAATAGAACAAAATCCTTAAGTGGAAGTCTATTGAGAACCAGAAGCTGTAGAACAGTCAAGTTCTATTTTGGCCCTTTTATGTTTCTATCAATGGCCAGAATTTCTGTCCCAATTAAGAAGAGGAAATTACTCAAAAGAGGCCCCTCAGCAACACTCAGCACCCATTTAATAAAACAGCATATCAACCGTGGCCTTTTTATTTTACTGAAACAATCTGAGAAATTATTAAAAACAATAAAATATATCCCTATTGAGTACTATTTCCTGAGGCCTTTAATTGTTTATCTATTATTCCTTTCTTTCCTTTTTTGCAATCTCATTGAGAGACAAAAATGTATTATTCCCACAGCACAAATGAGAAGTGGATGTACAGATAGGTTGTGAATGGCCAAGGCTCACAAAGATCTGAAGCCAGAAACTGGGTCTCTCTGCTGACTGAATCCCTTGGCCAGGCCTTTTTATCCTACAAGAGGCTGTCTAGTTAATGTAGGGTGGCTTGCTTATTCATTTGCTCATACGAAAACGAATCTCTTTTTTCATTCCTCCCTTCCTCCCACCTAGAAAGAAGTAAGGAAAGAAAGAAAAAGAAAGAGGGAATTCCCTGGCAGTCCAGTGGTTAGGACTCCATCCTTTCACTACCAAGAGCATGGGTTTGACTCCTGGTTAGGGACCTAAGATCCCACGAGCAAAAAAAAAAAAAAAGAAAAGAAGAAAGAGGGGTTGCCTGGTGGTCCAATGGTTAGGACTCTTGGATCCCACAAATTGTGTGGGGGTTGGGGCGGGGGAGAGAAAGAAAGAAACAAGGGAAGAATGGAAGGAGGGAGGGAGGAAGAAAAGAAAGGATCCAGAGCAGCCTGTCAGTGACTGGAATGGTTCAGATGATAGCCAGTCACCCAGAGGCAGGGAAAGGGTTGTGGTCACTGGTGATTTCAGTGATTTTTCCCACCATCAGCTGTCATCACAATTTCCAGAAAAGCTGCCAAGAAAAAGTAGGAATTGGCATTTCACAGATCCCCCTGCCCCCACGATTATGGATCTTGGAACTTCTCCTAACTGCCCTTTGCCCTCGTACCTTCCTACCCTCAGATAAACAGGCAAGGTATTTGACCTCACCTGCATTTGAAGACCTACAGTACTTGCAAAGTACTTGCCAGAAATCCTTCCTGAAGCTGAGTTATTATTTCTAACTTTCCCTAATCTGGATTGTTTCCTTACAATTAAAGCACCAGAGATACGCACTTTATCCATACTTTCCCTTTTCCCCTTCTCCTCTCCCAGTCCAAACAATGCACTCAAGTTTCTAACTTTTGAGATACCATGTTGCAGGTAACTAACTGGTAGTTGAAGTGCTTATCTTCACTTCTAGAGTATGTGACTTACTCATGTTGTACCCTTACATTGCATAGGGTCTGGCCCATTGTTGGGACTCAAATGAATGTTAACTGAATAGAAGAACTTGCCTAAGTTGGCCTCAGGCACTCCTGAATTTCAGTGTGCTGAGTTCCAGGGAAAATTAGACTGACTAAGCTAACTGCTCCCTTCCTGTCTGGGAAGAACCACCCAGAGAACAGAACAGGGAGGCCGCACCTCTGCAGAGGGAGAGAGAGGGCTTGACTGTTGTCCCCTTTGCCTGTGATCCCACCCCACACTTTTTCCTCTGTCACAGGCTAAATAAGGCAGTTCTGAAACTCATTTTTTTCCAGACACGTTTGCGGGCAGAGCTACTAATAGAACCTGCTGTGGGCTAGATAGGGATCAGGGTAGAGACCAGAGTCTGAATTATACCATAGGAAGTCCTAAGAAAGGTTAGAATTTGATAAGAACCTAAGTAGACTAATCTCTCAGGAGAGATATCTATCTGTAGGGGTTTACAGTGTGATCTCTAGAGACATGCTATCTACCTTCAAATAGTATTTGTGCAGTTTTTAAACTGTGTGACCTTGGACAAGCTACTTAACCTCTTTATACCTCAATTTCCTCACACATGAAGTAGGGATAACAATGGTACCTGCGTCACAAGGTTGATTAAATCAGTTAATACATGAACATGCTCAATATTGTTATTACTAAGAATGATGCCTTTGGATGGAAGTAGGTTTACTATGCTGCAGTTTGTATGTGTAAATGCAGGGCTGGGGAGTTAATTATCAGGATCTGGAGGCAGTGGAATGATTTTGTGCAAATGAGTGAGAAGAATTTGGAGTTCAGGTGGGGGAGCAATCAAACAGAAGAGTAAGGAGGAGAAATGAAAGAGAAGGGAAAAATTAAAAGCCATTTCAAATTTCCAATAGTATAATAGCAAGATATCTTTTCAGTTCAATTCAGTTCAGTTCAGTCGCTCAGTCGTGTCCGACTCTATGCGACCCCACGAACCGCAGCACACCAGGCCTCCCTGTCCATCACCAACTCCTGGAATCCACCCAAACCCATGCCCATCTTTTAAGAACAGGTATACTTAATTCAAAATTGTTTATGTTGCTGAGCTCTAAACTACCACTGAAGTAAAATGGTACAACTCCTTGGAGAGTAACTTAGCTCTATCAAAATTAAAAGCTATGTATCTTTTGATCCTTCCATTCTATTTTCAGGTATTTATCCTACCTTGGTACTTTCAAACAGACTCATGGCCTCTTTGTAATGCCAAAATTTGGGGAACCCCCTAAGTATCCATCAGCATCGTCTATCTATGCAATGGAATACTATGTAGTCATTAAAAAGATTGAGGCAAAATTACGCATATTATTTATGGAATAATAGCCAAACTACACAAAAAAAGAGCTCTATCATAGGCAGAGAGAGCGCACCAAGAGCCAACTGGAGGAGCAATGATGAAATCCAAGCTGGAGTCTATATCCTAGAACACAGACATCATGTATGGAGTGGGCGCTGGGGGTAATGAGAGTTGGGAATGACAAAAGTCTCCGCAGAGTTTCACAGAGGGAAGCGCAGCATGACAACAAGTGGGGAATTAGCAAATGGAGAAGTCACTGACAATACCTTTAAAAGCTGCTGGTGTTTCTGGGGCCCAAACAGATCTGTACTTGTGTGCTGCCTGAGTGGTTCTGGTTTGCATAATGGACTAGGAACAGATCAGAGCAAGGTAGTAAAGGAGCAGGTAGATAGGGCTAAGAAAATGAGCCTGAAGCAATGGGGGTGGATAATCACAGTTATATAGATTTTTAACTAGCTTATCAACGGAGTTCAAAGGATATTGATTTAAAAATTTGATATCAATAAAGAGAGAGACTTCACTGCTGTATTGTTGTTCAGTCACTAAGTTGTGTCCAACTCTCTGTGACTCCATGGTCTGCAGCACGTCAGACCTCCCTGTCCTTCACTATCTCCTGGAGTCCACCCCAATTCATGTCCATTGAGCCATCTTATCCTCTGCCACCCTCTACTCCTTTGGCCTTCAGTCTTTCCCAACATCAGGGTCATTTCCAATGAGTCAGCTCTTTGCATCAGGTGCCACAGTACTGGAGCTTCAGCTTCTGCATCAGTCCTTCCAATATTTATTCAGGGTTGATTTTCTGTAGGATTGACATGGTTTAACGTCCTTGCAGTCCAGGGGACTCTCAAGAGTCTTCTCCAGCACCACAATTCGAAAGCATCAATTCTTTACTGCTCAACCTTCTTTATGGTCCAACTCTCACATCTGTACATAACTACTGGAAAAATCATAGCTTTAACTATCCAAACCTTTGTCAGCAAAGTGATGTCTTTGTTTTTTATAGGCTGTCTAGGTTTGTCATAGCTTTTCTTCCAAGGAGCAAGTGTCTCTTAATTTCATGGCTGCAGTCACTGTCCACAGTGATTTTGGAGCCCAAGAAAATAAAATCTGTCATTGCTTCCACTTTTCCCCCTTCTATTTGCCATGAAGTGACAGGACCAGCTGCCATGATCTTAGTTTTTTGGATGTTGAGTTTCAAGCCAGTTTTTCACTATCCTCTTTCACACCTCATCAAGGGGCTCTTTAGTTCCTCTTCACTTTCTGCCATTAGAGTGGTATCATCTGCATATCTGAGGTTGTTAATATTTCTCCCGGCAGTCTTTTTTTTTTTTCCATTTATTTTTATTAGTTGGAGGCTAATTACTTTACAATATTGTAGTGGTTTTTGTCATACATTGACATGAATCAGCCATGGATTTACATGTATTCCCCATCCCGATCCCCCCTCCCACCTCCCTCTCCACCCGATCCCTCTGTGTCTTCCCAGTGCACCAGGCCCAAGTACTTGTCTCATGCATCCAACCTGGGCTGGTGATCTGTTTCACCCTAGACAATATACATGTTTCGATGCTGTTCTCTCAAAACATCCCACCCTCACCTTCTCCCACTCTCCTGGGAGTCTTGATTCAAACTTGTGATTCATCCAGCCCAGTATTTTGTATGATGTACTCTCTATATATTAAATAAACAGGGTGACAATATATAGCCATGATGTAGTCCTTTCACAATTTGGAACCGGTCAGTTGTTCAACATAAGGTTGTAACTGTTGTTGCTTAACCTGCATATAGGTTTCTCAGAGACAGGTAAGGTGGTCTGGTATTCCTATCTTTTTAAGAATCTTTCATAGTTTGTTGTGATCCACAAAGTCAAACGCTTTCACGTAGTCAATAAAGCAGATGTTTTTCTGAAACTCCCTTGCTTTCTCTATGATTCTAGCAAATGTTGGAAATTTGATCTTTGGTTCCTCTGCCTTTTCTAAACCCAGCTTGTACATCTGGAAGTTCTCAGTTCACTTATTGCTGAAGCCTAGCTTGAAGTATTTTGAGTGAAACCTTACTAGCATGAGATGAGCAAAGCTTGTATATTCGGTAGCTTGTACATTCTTTGGCATTGCCCTTCTTTGGGACTGGAATGAAAACTGAGTTTTTCCAACCTTGTGGCCACAGCTGAGTTTTCCAAATTTGCTGACATATTCAGTGCAGCACTTGAACAGCATCATCTTTTAGGATTTGAAATAGCTCAGCTGGAATTCCATCACCTCCACTAGCTTTGTTTGTAGCAATGCTTCCTAAGGCCCACTTGACTTCACATTCCAGGATGCCAGGCTCTAGGTGAGTGACCACACCATCATGGTTATCCTGATCATTAAGACCTCTTTTGTATAGTTCTTCTGTGTATTCTTGCCACCTCTTCTTAATCTCTTCTGCCTCTGTTAGGTCCCTACTGTTTCTGTCCTTTATTGTGCCCATACTTGCATGAAATATTCCCCTGATGTTCCAATTTTCTTGAAGAGATATCTAGTCTTTCTCATTCTACTGTTTTCCTCTTTTTCTTTGCGTTGTTCATTTAAGAAGGACTTCTTATCTCTCCTTGCTATTCTCAGAATCTCTGCATTCAGTTGGGTATTATCTTTTCCTTTTTCCCTTTTTACTTCTCTTCTTTCCTCAGCTATTTGTAAAGCCTCCTCAGACAACCTCTCTGCCTTCTTGAATTTCTTTTTCTTTGGGATGGTTTTGGTCACTGTTTCCTGTATAGTGTTATGAACTTCTGTCCACAGTCCTTGAGGCACTCTATCAGATCTATCCCTTGAATGTATTCATCACCTCCACTGTATAATCATAAAGAATTCAATTTAGGTCATACCTGAATGACCTAGCGGTTTTCCCTACTTTCCTCAATTTAAGCCCGCATTTTGCAATAAGGAGCTCATGATCTGAGCCATGGCTGGTTCCAGGTCTTATTTTCACTGACTGTATAGAGCTTCTCCATTTTTGGCTGCAAAAAATATAATCAGTCTGATTTTGGTATTGACCATTTGGTGATGTCCATGTGTAGAGTCATCTCTTGTGTTATTGGAAGACAGTGTTTTCTATGACCAGTGTGTTCTCTTGGCAAAATTTTGTTAACCTTTGCTCTGCTTCTTTTTGTATTCCAAGGCCAAAAAAATGAAAGTGAAAAGTGATAGTGTTAGTCATTCAGTCATGTCTGATTCACAGAATTCTCCAGGCAAGAATACTGGAGTGGGTAGCCATACCCTTCTGCAAGGGATCTTTCCAAACTAGGGATCAAATCCAGGTCTCCTGCATTGTAGGCAGATTCTTTACTGTCAGAGCCATCAGATAAGCCCCTGAACTACCAAACTTGCCTGTTACTCCAGGTATTTCTTGACTTCCTACTTTTGCATTCCAATCCTTTATGATGAAGAAGACATCTTTTTTTGGTGTTAGTTCTAGAAGATCATGTCGGTCTTCATAGAAGTGGTCTACTTCAGCTTCATTGGCATCAGTGGTTGGGGCATGGACTTGAATTACTGTGATATTGAATGGCTTGCCTCGAAAATGAACCAAGAGCATTCTATCATTTTTGAGATTACACCCAAGTACTGAATTTGGACTTTTTTTGTTGACTATGGGGCTATTCATTTCTTCTAAGGCATTCTTGCCCACAGTAGTAGATATAATGGTCATCTGAATTAAATTCACCCATTCCCATCCACTGTAGTTCACTGATTCCTAAGATGTCAGTGTTCACTCTTGTCATCTCCTGCTTGATCACATCCAATTTATGGACCAATTTAGGTCCAATTCATGGACCTAACATTCCAGGTTCCTATGCAATATTGTTTGTTATAGCATTGGACTTTACTTTCACTACCAGACATATCCACAACTGAGTGTCATTTCTGCTTTGGCCCAGATGCTTCATTCTTTCTGAAGCTATTCATAATTGCCCTCTGTTCTTCCCCAGTAGCACAGTAGACACCTTCTGACTCATCGTCCAGTGTCATATCTTTTTATATTTTCATACTGTTCATGGGGCCTCACAGCAAGAATACTGAAGTGTTTTGCCATTCCCTCCTCCAGTGGACCACATTTTGTCAGAACGCTCCACTATGATCCATCCATGTTAGGGGCCCTGCATGGCATGGCTCATGGCTTGAGTTACACACGCCCCTTCACCAGGACAAGGCTGTGATCCATGAAGGGATCACTGGTGTATTAAATATGTTTAAAATCAGTAGCTTAGATAGTGATCTAGCTGGGGAAGATAATATAATGGATGATAGAAGCAAGATTTATTTATTTATATAAATATTTATTTATTTGGCTGTATGGGACCTCAGTTGTGTCATGCAGGATCTTCCTTTCATCATGCGGGACCTTTCATGGTAGTGCACGGACTGTCTAGTTGTGGGGGGCAGGTTCAGCGGTTAGAAGTGAGATTTAAAATTATCTTAGACTGACAAATATCATATGATACTACTTATATATGAAATCTAAAAAGAAATGATACAAGTGAACTTATTTACAAAACAGAAATAGACTCACAGAAGACAAATTCATGGTTAGCAAAGGCAAAAGGTGGGGAGGGATAAATGAACAGATACAAAGTATTATATGTAAAATAGGGAAGAACAAGGACCTGCACAGAGAGCTATTATACTCAGTATCTTTTAATAACCTATAATGGAAAATAAATATATATATATAACTGAATTACTGTATACCTGAAACCTTGCAAATCAACTATCCTTCAATAAAAAAAGGTTTTAAAATAAACTCATCTTGACAGATTAGAAGAAAATGCCAAAATCAAGAAAATGAAACTTGACTGGGATAAAATAAAACCCCACATTTAGGGGACTTCCCTGGCTGGCTAATGGGTAAGACTTTGAGCTTCCACTGCAGGGGGCATGGGTTTTATCCCTGATAAAGGAACTAAGATCCTGCATGCTGGGTGGTGCAGCCAAGAAAAATCAATTGTATAGGAAGGAGTGGGGCTGCCTTGACAGCATTTTATGTGAAAAAGATTTAGAATTCACCAAACCCAATGTAGTCACAGTTTCATGAAAAGACACAATGTCAGATTAAAAAAGATAACAGTGTCACTGTGCTTTAAACTGACCAGTTCTGGGTACCTCATGTTTAAAAAGATATTAATGGGGACTTCCCTCAGGGTCTAGTGGCTAAGATTCTGTGCTCCTAATGTAGGGGGCCCAGGTTCAGCTCCTAGTTGGGGAACTAGATCCCACCTGCCACAAGTAAGAGTTCAAATACCACAACTCAAGATCCTGCATGCCACAATGAAGATCAAAGATCTTGTGTGCCGCAACTAAGACCTGGCACAGCCTAAATAAATAAATAAATGAATGAATATTAAAAAAAAAAGAAAGAAAGAACGTCACTGATGAACCAGTGTATGTCCAGGGAGAGATCAGGTTGAAAAAGGATCTAGTAACTTCCCAAGTAAGGAAGAATTTGATGGAGTTTAAAGATATTAGATATCGGGAAGAGAAGAGCAAGGTAGATAAATAATAATTGTCCTCAAATAACCGGCTTTTTTCAAGCACAGGCTAACAACATGAAATTGCAAATCATCCTACTATCTTGATTTATAAAAATGCAACTTCATTTGGTTCAACCTAATAGAAGGCGATGTCGGCTCCCTTTGCTATGCTGCAGGAGCTAAATGAGAATCAATGGTTGAACAAGGGAAGCAATTACATCAATATAGGAAGGAATTTGTCACAATCAGATGCTCAAGAATACAAGGAGGTGCTTCACAAAATTCTCGGTTCTATCTCATTGAAAGAGCGCAGGCAGAGCTGTCTGTTAGGAATATTAAGCATTTCTGTATTTAGTGGGAGACTCTCCATGATCTAGCCTAAGTATCCGACCTCTCTACAGTACAGGGACAACCCACGAGACCACTTTGACAGCAACCCCGGCCATCCTTGTGTTGTCTTACACTGCTGTGACTTCGTGCATGTCAGTCCCCTTGCCTCGAATTGCACATCTTCTTACTATGGATCCTGCAAATTCTTACTCATTTCTCCAGACACTACCCAAGCGCGGCCCCACCTGAACTCTAAATGATGTGTCATACTCTTATTTATTTATTTTTGGTCACGCTGGGTCTTCGCTGCTGCACACAGGCTTTCTTTAGTTGTAGTGAGCTGGGCTACTTTTCGTTGGCCTGCACAGACTTCTCACTCTGGTGGCTTCTCTTGTTGTGGGGTACATGCTCTAGGTGCATGGGCTTCAGCAGTTGTGACACGTGGACTTTTATTTGCTTGAGGCATGTGGAATCTTCCTGAACCAGGACTCGAACCCACGTCCTCTGCACTGGCAGGTGGATTCCTAGCCACTGTGCAACCAGGGAAGTCCCATACTCTCTTTTATACCCTCTACCCTGTGCTTCCTTCTGCAGCGGGACTTAATCTTCTTTTGCAATGTTTTTGTGTACTTCTCTTTTTCCTACTAAATGCGAGCCGCTTGTGGATCAGAAATGTCTCTTTCATTTTCCATATTCCCAGTGATCAGAGCAGTATCTATGGTAACTCAATAAATATTCATGAAATGAATGAGATTAGATGTTTTGATTTTATATATAAAAAATAAAAAATTATCATACATATGCATTTTGAATCACATGTTAATCAAAACTAGTGTCCTTACATGTGATACACATTGGTATTTTCTATTTTTTTCATTTTAAAAAACAGAATTATTCTAGCTTCCAAAATTAACTTGGGTTCTCAGCCTTACACTGAAACACACTGAACTACAGGGTCATGAGGCAGGGATCTGAATGGAAGATCTGAGAACTTGATAAGAGCTATGGGCCTTCTTGCCAGAAAGATGCATATATGCACTAAATTAGCATTCAATTTCAGAGGCTCTCTGAACCCACTGAAGTCCTTCCATACATCACAGGTTGTGAGAAAGTTCCTTCTAACACTTCAATCTTATTTTTGTGAGACGCATTAAGAAGTAGTCTAGGAATATTTTAAGAGTCACCCATAGGGAAAGCACAAAACTGGAAGGGAAGTACATAAAGAACAAAGAATAGAGGGAAAATTCTGAGATGGGATAGGCAAGACAGATAAAAAATGTGAAAAGTTAAAGGAATGGGGAACAGAATAAATCCTGGCTAAGGGTTAGGAGGAATGGGAAGGCAGGAGCTGCCGGGTCAGGGTTTCAGGCCTGCAGAATCTGATATTCTTTCCAGACAATGAAACTTGGGGTTCCAGCCCTGTAGCTTTCATCTTCCCTCCCGAGGGTTCATTATTCCTTCCTCCCCTATTTTAGGCAGACCTTATGGAAACTCTGAAATTCTTTTTCTCTTTTCTTCCAGATGGGAAGCTCTGGCAGAAAGAATGTTCTGGCCTGTGTGCAACGACTCCATTCTCTCTGCCAAAGGATAAAGCGAAAATCTGCTTTCTTGGAAACCAGCTCCTGTCTTCAGGAAGCATGACCCTAGTGAGGGAGTGACTGGGACCTTTGCGTAAAGGGGAGGTAAGGAAATAATCGTCATCACCCACTAGCACGGTGGCACACGAGGACAGTAATACGTGAACACCAACGAATGATTTAAAAATGGAATCTCCTGTCTCCAAGATCTCAGCTCACACAGACAACTTACTACATTGGTCTTTGAATCTTAAATAACTCCGAAGTGTTTTCAACAGTCTGCTGCGGAGGAAACAGACATACAACTTGCATTTCCACAGGACAAACAGTGAGAGGGACCTGTATGAGGTCTAGAAGCAGAATACAATTGACTTCCTATTAAGCTCTCAGGAACCTTGGAGATTTTAAGAACTTCTGTGAGGGTCTAAAAAACCTGGAACATTACACTAGTCCAAAAGTAGCTAGACTGAGGCAAAGAGAATGGAATTTGGGGTGGGGTTAGGAGACCTGAGTTAGTCCCTACATAGAATCCTGACTCACTGTGTGATAACAGCCAGTCACTTCCTGGCTCAGTGTTCCAGTCCCCGTCCACCTCGTCCACCCTTATCCCAGCCCCTTCCCCTTCCCAAGAAAAATAAAATCATAATTTTATTCTCTCTGGAGAAAGTTACACGTGATTATTTCTGTAAAGCAATCTGGAAAACAGCCGATTTCTCAGGGTGAGATGATTTTGTTCACTTTATAACCAGTGTAACCTCCTGGGTGGTATATAAAGCCATGAGAACGGCAGACTTATTTGTTGTTGGGATCCTCAGATGGGCAGGGAGTTCACAGGTGGTGGCTGGCTTCTGTTTTCTGGGATGATACTGTTGTGTTGTAAAGGCCTCTGGAGAGAGGTTTGGGAGATAACTGGGTAACACCCAACTAGGTCAGGGAATGAGTCAGGGCTCAAGGACTCGATACCAACCTCTCCCTCTCCTGCCAGGAAACCTCTGGGGTGAGAGAGAGATGAGAGAGGAGCCGAGGGGCGGGCCTCACAGCCGCCTGCCCTGGGGCCTCTGGCTTGTGGTTTCACCCTGGTCTGCCCTGCAGCTGTAACGTGTCGGCTGACACGCAAGCCCTGACATGCTCACCCTCCCTCTTTCCCAAACTTCTGCTCAGTCTCAGAAACAGATGGCGCATTCCACCCCAGAAGTGACTACAGGAGAGATGAGAAGGGAAGAACAGAACCAGGTGGAGAGGTGGCTCTGCAGAAAATGCAGGGCAAAATACAAGGACTTTTTGTCAAGGAAGTGAGGAGGAAGTAGAAACTAAACTCACCTCCAAGGAAATCAAGATGAGAAAAAGGCAGAAGAGTGCCATGGCTGGGCTGACACAGAGAACAGAATAGGAACGAGGGCTGAGGCTGAGCAGGACCAAGAAGCACAAGCCCAGAAACCTGTAAGACTCAACAGCAAAATGGCAAAAAGTCACACTTCTTGTTTGGAGGTATACTCGGCTTTCAAAAATTCATCTTTCTTTCCTCAACATCATTCCCTGTTTGTGGCAATTCTGAGGACTCTCTGCTAGTTAAGACACAATTTTATGTACCTACTGTGTACCAGTCACAAGTTTTCATATAGGATTTCAGTACACAACACACACAGCCCTACATGGTAAATTTTCTTATTTAAATTGGTAAATTTTATTATCCCCATTTCACAGATGGGTACACTGGGCCTCAGAAGAGTTAAATAATGTGCCCATAGAATTCTGAAGTAGTGGACCCAGCCAGTTGAATTCCACTATACCAAGCTGCCTTTGATTTGATGTCAAATTAAATCAAAATAATGTCAAGAGTAGAGACTTCTTAAGCCTTCCAGGAGCAGTAAGAAGCAGACCAGGTAAGGAATAATGAATGGAGATCTCTTAATCTCTGAATGTAAGTACTAAAAAAACCCTGTAACTGTTGGGTTTGCACAGGCCTCTTTGTAATCGGAGATGCCAGTGAAACCCTGGTACCCTCTAGTGGAAGTTTCCTGCATTCACACAGCCTCTCTGGCTTTCACTCTGAAGAGCTAGAACTGGAGAGCATCCCCAAAGAATGGCCAGATAGGAGATACATGTTCATATGTCAGAGCCCATAGAGGATAAAGGAAAGAACAAAGACCAGAGGGAAGGTGTGTTGAGCAACTGGTTCACAAGGTCCCTAAAGGGAGTCTTTGTCAGGCCTTTATGCATTATTAATAGGAGCTCAATCTTGGTGGCTCTCTGTCAGTAAAGAATCTGCCTGCAGTTCAGGAGACTGAGTTTGTCCCTGGGTAGGGAAGATCTCCTGGAGAAGGAAATGGCAGAACACTCTAGTATTCTTGCTTGAGAAATCCCACGGAGTGGGCTACAGTCTATGGAGTTGCAAGAGTCGGACATGACTTAGCAACTAAACCACCACCACAGGTTAGGGGCTGTAGGTTTTTAGGACTCTGGAGTGCTATTTTTTTTAATTGGGAAGATTAGTGATCAGTGATGTGAAGTGACTCCCAAGGCCATAAGGAAGTCAATGTCAGCGATGGTGAGACTAGAAACCATGTTTCCTACCTCCCAAACCAGAGTTCTCTCCATTATGTCACACTTTCTGTTTGTTGGGAACCCAGCCTATGAGAACAAGCTCCCAGGCTCCTGAACCTCATGCCCACACTCTGCAGGCACTGCTGGAGCTTCTTCCGCAAGTTCCCAGTGCCAAGATGTCAGATTTATTTCTGTCTCTCTCCTCCTGCAGAGGTAATCCCTGGGAATGGAAGTGGGTTAGAAACAGATTACTCTGATCCAGGGGCTTTGCCTCTCCTCCCTGAACGTGGTGGGTAGGGAGCGGAGAGGGGAAGTCACAAATAGCCTGAAATTCCCTTTCAGGATTATCGCTTGATTTAGCCAGCTGGGGTGAAAGTGGAGCGAGAAGGAGGGAGGGATTAACCTGAGACCTCGCTTGAACAGCGGGATGCATGGGCTTATTTTCTGGCTGAGCCAGGACGAGCAGTATCTCTTCCTAAACATACCTTTAGAAATAGAGTCTGAGGCAGGCAGAAAAAGATAAAAGAGAAAGCCTTTGTCTTCAGCTGCAGGGATGAATGGAAGGATGGATGAGACAGAGCAGCTAGGAGAAGAAAGTCATGCAGCACAGAAATAAGGAATCACTTAGGGGTATGGAAACAATCTACATTTTGATGGTTTTAGCTTTTATAGAAGCTCTTCGCTTCTCCCTAGCAAAAGAGACCTAACACACAGAAGGCTTTCTGAGGATTTCCAATTCATATCCAGGTTATGGGCTCTTTTGCCTTAGGGACACTGCACTGGGGGTGGAATCTGGGACCACTGATATTATCTGTTTCAGCACAAGGAGCAGTTCCACTTACCAGGATCCTGCTAGGCTCCATCTATCCCTTCCACAGCTATGATGGGGCTTGGAAGCAATTACCCTAACTTAGCCAGAGCGGGACATGTATTAACTCATTTACTAAGTTAGTAACAATTCTATGAGTTAGGCACTTAACTACCCCTTTCCTATAGTGAGGAAAAGAGGTGGAACTAAGATGTACACTCAGGCACCATTATATGAAGAGCCTTGTCAACACTCCAAGCGGCGCAAAAGCTCTGCTAACGTTGTAGCTAAAGATCGGTTGAGACCATTTCTTAGAAAGTTAGAAGTCATGGTTTCTATGTCACCTTACCTTGGACAATTCACTTCCTTTGCTCTTCATGCTCTCACCCAAGGGAGGGAAGTACAGTATAAACACATGGCAAGCCTACTGCTCACTTCAATCCAAGTGTCATAGTGTTTACTATAATCAATAAACATATTGTAATCAGATTCTTCCAATTCTCCAGAAGTATTTTCCTTGTTCAAATCAACAGTGCTTCTCCTGGAAAGTAGGTTGGTGTTTAGTCGCTAAGTCGTGTCTGACTCTTTTTGTGACTCCATGAACTGCAGACTGTAGGGCTTCTCTGTCCATGGGATTTTCCTGGCAAGAATATTAGAGTGGGTTGCCATTTCCTTCTCTAGGGAATCTTCCTGACCCGGGGATCAAACCCAAGTCTCCTGCATTGGCAAGCGTATTCTTTACCCACTGAGACAGCACGGAAACCCAGAATGTAGGTCTACCAGGCAGAATTTCAGAAGTTCCAATCTTTGACCTCATCTGCCACTGTGGTGGGGTGGGGGGGATGCAAGCACAGTGTATGTCCCACTGCTCATGGGATATTCCATCCTCTTTGGATCCATTTAGAATAAGACAATGAGTGATCCCAGGAACTCCCTATATTTGGGGAAACACAGAAATCAACTTTGCCCTCTGCCTCATCATAGTTTATCTGGGATTCTACTGATTCGCTTATTTTTTCCCATGATCCACTTAATGAATAAATATTTGAGTGTCTACTATGTGCAAGACTGTTTCTTTGCAAGGCTGAGCCCCTAATCACCTTATTCCTTCCTCTAACTACAAAATGAGTTTCCTTTTCTTGATTTTTCTGAAGTGTGAACTACTATGTTTGTCAAATTAAGAAGTATCCTTTTCATGTTAACATCCCCAGGTAGACAGCTCCCAATTTTCCATGCAGTTAATGAGACAGGAAGATAATATGAATTTTCCAAAGAGCAGCTATAAAACCCACTTACAACTGATCTCAGAATGAATTAAAAGCAATTGACCCCTTATTATTTCATCCAGGTTGATATAAACAAGTTTGTGTTCCCTGATAAACTGACCAGAGGGAAGGCAGAGACAATCTAGGATGTGTTGGCTACCATGTGAGACAAACATAAGACTCAACAGTGAAGCAGATAATCCCATAAAGACTACATCAATGTTCTGCATTAATAACCACTCATCATGGAGTGTGGTTTCCTCATTTTTCAGGAAAACCAGTTAAAAAAAAACAATTCATGTTCTACTTTGGAGAGCATAGAGTAGATAGGACTTCATTAAGAAATAACTATATATATCTCTCTCACTTAAATGCTTAATATATTCTTTAGCATATACATATAACACCTAATTTCATGTCACTATTAATGTGTCATGCTATAGGTTCAAGGCTATGGCTAAGACTTGTGAGAAAATTCTTAGCCTTGAAGACTATATAGGTACTTTCCTGGTGGTCCAGTGGTTAAGACTGTGCTTCTACCACAGACAGCACGAGCTCAATCCCTGGTTGGGGAACTAAAATCCCACAAGCTGCGGTGAAGCCAAAAAGTGTGTGTGTGTGTGTGTGTGTGTGTGTGTGTGTGTGTGTGTGTGTGTGTGTGTGTGTGTGTGTGTGTGTGTGTCTACACAGTATACTCAAAAAGTCAAGATTTAAGACATCAGATCTCCAAATCCAAAAGTAATCTCCCTTTCCTTTGACAGTCCTTAGCATTTTACTTGGACCTTTGTAGCAATTCTAGCCTGTACAGCTCATAGATCCCAACTCATTGCAAAATACCATAGGTAAGTGTTCAATAAACATTAATTGGCAGAATGAGATAAAAACCTAAGGGTAAGTATGAAAAGTGCTTATCATTCACCTATGGTTACAGTACTGGATTTTCCAGGATGATCCCATCAACATGAATCCTTTAACCACTTAATGTTAAGAAATACAGGACAGTAGTCGGTCCATGGGTTCTGGAGTTAGACTGCTTGAATTCAAATCGCAGTTCTGCCAATTATCAGCCGTGTGACCTTAAATAAATTACATACTTAATTTCGAGGCGGCGCATCTTTTTATTATATACAAGAATATTACTCTTGTTTGTGATGAGGATTGTGTTAAAATATATATAATACTCGGGAAATTGCCTGGCATCTGGTAAACGATTTCTAAGTATAAGCCATTTTTTTTTGTTAATAAAACCTGTGCCTCTGTCCCCAAATGGCAGACAAATGCTTTTGTTAGTCCATGCGTCTTTTGCTTCAATAAACAGAGTTGTCATTAATTTCCTTAATTCGACAGAATATTCTTCTCACAGTATAGACTGGGAAAATCAGAGCTCCGGCTAAGGTTACTAACCATATGGGATATAGAAATAGAAGCTAGACATTTTTGTCCTTCCTAAGATCCAAGTAGGCACTGAAGAAAACACTTGTCTCAAAAGGGAAACATCTCTTCGTTCTCTACGGAATGGAAAAAAGGTGCAGCTCTGTCCCACACCGCCTGGAAAGCAGTAGCTCCTGGCCGCCAGAAAACCTGGTGCGCAGGCGCGGTTGTGGCTCCACGCTCTCCGCCTGGCGCGTGACAACCGTGCTTCCACCCTACCCCCAACGCCATCTTACTGTGCATGCGCAGCTCAACTCCACCCTCGCTCCCTCCCGAACGCGTACGTGCGCGTTCGCGCCTCTCACACTTGGCGGAGGGCGCGTGCCCTGGAAAATTCCACGCCCGAGCTAGCTCCGCCCTATGCGCCTTCTTTCCAGCCGCCGGCTCTCCACTGTTTCCTTCCCAGCTGCCTTTGCGTGAGCAAAATGGCAGCCCCCATGCCGCAGAGTTTGTCTTGCTTATCCAGGGCTGTAGGACGGTGGTCTCGGCAGGTGGGTAGGGATGGGGTGGCTGGAAGTCTGGGGGCTGGAGGAGGACAGAGTAGAGGGAAATACTCACTTTACGGTTGTCCTTGGTGAACTGGGGCGATACAGATCATACGTAGGTAGGGAGCAGTTGAGGTAGGCGAGACACAGCTATTGTATAGCTATGTGGCTGAGTGGGGAGAGCCCTGGTAGGGCAATCAGGGCGGACAAGTTCTCGGGGATTAAGTTTCTCCGGTTTGCCCTGGGTCTCACTGGCGTACGGATGTTAAGTGGGAAAGTAGTAAAGGTTTGGAAAGTGGTCTCGCCTCCCGGTAATTTTTTATAACTGTCCTAAATTGATCAGTAGCAGTAAAGGAGGGAGAATCATTCCTGCCTGAACAAACCTCATGCTCAGCGAGAAAAGGGATCTGACCTTTAAAGAGCTTATTGGTTAATTGGGAGCTAGAACGACAAAATAAAGTTTACGTTGAGGCTCCCAATAGAATGAGCACAATGTAATCTGAGTAAATGTAGAGATTTCTGAGTTTAGGTAGAGCAGAAGAAAAGAGAGTACTGGGTTGGTGTTTAAGTTCCCCATCAGACCGAGCGTTCTTTCGTCAGTCTGATCAACCTTGCTTTCATCAACTCTGCATCCTTGAGTTGGCATAGCCCTGTAGTATGAAAAGTACTAAAAGAAAGCCTTTAGTAAAGGTTGAGTGCTATTAGTATTAGTAAAAGTTGCTTACTGGTTTTTAGTAAGAGACAGCTATAATTGTTAAGATAGAAGCATTTCGCCATGATGTGTCGCTTTATAATTGTTCCTAAGTCTTTCTTTGGATTTGCCCTATCTTTGCTTACAGTTTTTTTTTTTTCTTACAGTTTGTATAAGATTTTTTCCTAGGTTACCTAACCTTTTTCTGCTATCCTCCAGCCAATCCTGATGACTCGGTCCACATCAGTAGTTCCAGCAAGAACTAAAAAACGTTTCACACCCCCTACTTATCAACCCAAATACAAAACAGAAAAAGAGTTCGTAGAATATGCCCGGAAAGCAGGACTGGTCATTCCTCAAGAAAGTTTGGAACGTCCCATACATCTGGCCTGTACAGGTAAAGCCCTAACCCAGTCCCCTTCTGTCAAAGGTCTTCTTGAAAAGTGGAATGATTTGGACTGTGAATGATAGCATTTAATTAACCCCCAAATCAGTTCAGATTCAATAATTTGTATACATTATATTTCATGAAGTCATCTTTGATTTTGTTTTCACAATATTCCTAGAAGACCAGGGTAAAATTTCTCTGTTTTGTACAAGAAGAAGCTAAGACTGTTTTGAAGACTAAGATTATCTTACTCTTTCTAATCCTGCATGATTTCCTCTGCATTGAAAAGTCTGTTGATATACACTATTTTGTATCTAGGAGCCCTTCCAATTTTTTATGACCTCAAGATGGCATTTTCTCAATCTTGTAATGCTTTCTTAGTTTTCTCCTTCTCTCTTTACAGCTGGTATCTTTGATGCCTATGTTCCTCCTGAGGGTGATGCCCGAGTGTCATCTCTTTCTAAGGAAGGACTAGCACAGAGGACTGAGCGATTGAAGAAGAATGTGGCATCACAATTGTCGTAGGTATCTGAGACAGCTGGGAGTTAATATTAGAATAAAAATTTCTTGTTGCTACTTAATCCAGAGAGGCCGTCTTGGATTAGTTGTGTATAACTCTTTTGATAACTTGACAGTATATTCTTTCCCTGTAATAGACTTAATGTATAATAGTATGGGCATTCTGAATCTTAGCATCTCAGCCTTGATTTGTCATTTTTCTCACATCATTTAGGAAGTTGACGCTGAAGTTTGTAGGACGCTTTTTTGATCACATTTAACAATTTAAAGTAGTAATAAGAGAGAGCATATTTATAAGAGAAATACCTGAAATTTTAAGAGAGTAAGAAAAACCATAAGACTTTAGAAGATAGACCTGTTCTAGGGAGCTAACTGCGCTTTAGTTAAAGAGCAGAAGCCAAAACTGTCTTCTTAAAGAGATTTTCAGTGTCTGTCACTCTGACTCTGACTGTATCTAAATTATAGGCTCTTTAAGGTCATGTATAGATTTCTATGCACAAGTGTATTGAGTTAGTGTCAATTCTTCATGTGGCTACAGCATTCCTCTAAATACAGATCTTATCACATCAACACATCTGCGTCAGACTCCTTGTGGCTCCTTATTATCTGAAGAATAAAATATAGATTTCTTCAGTGGTATTCAGGGCTTTTTAAAAAATAATTTGGCTCTTACCTTTCTCTCCACCATTGTCTTATTTCATTTTTCTCATCCTAAGCGTTAACATTTCCAAACTAGTTGCTAGTTCCTTGACAATTGCTGTGCTGCATCTCTTTGCTAATCCTTTCCTCTGTCTGAAAAATGTCTTTTTTCCTCAAGCATTGTGTCTGCTGGTTTTTGTTTTTTTTAAATACTTATTTATTTTTGGCTGCAGTGACTTCTCTTGTTGTGGAACACGGCCCTACACTAGACTCTACACCCCACACTACATGTGGGCTTCAGTAGTTGCTGTATGTGGGCTCAATAGTTACGGCTGCTGGGCTGCATAGCACCATAGCTGTGGCAAAGGGGCCTAGTTGCCCTCAACATGTTGGGTCTTCCCTGATTGGGAATTGAACTGGTGTCCCTTGCATTACAAGGCAGATTCTTAACCACTGGACCACCAGGAAAGCCCTGCTTTTTTTTAATAATCATACCCCCAGTTCTTCCCTCTCCTCTCCCCTCCCTCTTGGCAACCACAAATCTGTTCTCTTTGTTTCTTTGTTGTTGTTCAGCTGCTAAGTTGTATCCAATTCTTTGTGTCCCCATGAACTGCAGCACACCAGGCTTCCCTCTCTTTCACTATCTATCTCCTAGAGTTTGCTCATGTCCATTGGGTCAGAGATGCCATCCAACCGTCTCATCCTCTATCTCCCCCTTTTCCTGCCCTCAGTCTTTTTGAGCAGCAGGATCTTTTCCAGTGAGTCAGCTCTTCGCATCAGGTGGCCAAAGTATTGGAGTTTCAATTTCAGCATCAGTTCTTCCAGTGAATTTTCAGGGTTGATTTCCTTTTGGATTGACTGGTTTGATTTCCTTGCTGTCCAGGGGATTCTCAAGAGTCTTGTCCACAATCAAAAGCATCATTTCTTCAGTGCTCAACATTCTTTATGGTCCACCTCTTACATCCGTACATGACTACAGGAAGAACCACAGCTTTGATTATGTTTGTGTTTCATAGATATGTTTCTTTCTGCCTTTTTTTTTTGGCTGCACCACTCAGCATATGGGATCTTAGTATACCGACCAGAGGGATTAAACCTGCACTTGCTGCAGTGGAAACTCAGGGTCTTAACCACTGGACATCCCTGTGTTGTATTTTAGACTCCACATATAAGTGACATTGTATGTTGTTTGTTTTTCTCTTTCTGACTTACCTTGTAACGTATGATAATCTCTAGGTCTGCTTTAATTTCTGTGTCTGCTTCTAGCCTTCCCTGACTTTTTTTGGAGTTGCCTTTGTTATAATTATAACTGTATACTTAGTTTTACTATCTCTGATAACTCTGTATTGTGATGATTTCCTCTCATGTATTTCTCTCCTAGCTTGTGAACTCTTTGGTAGAAGAGTTCATGATGTTGACGAACACAACACTTATTGTCTAGGGGAGGAGACCAGTTACTGATTGTACACACATAATTACAGATACGGGGAAGTATGAGTGCCATGGAAACACAGGACGGGGAAAGATAACTTTCCCTTCTGGGAGTTCAGAGTAGGCTTCTCTAAGAAAATGACATTTAAAGCTGGGATCTAAAGGGTTGCTTGGAGTTAGCTGAGTAGAGAAATTTGGTGAGGAATAGCATTCCAGGGAAACAAAACAAGGCTTTGAGGTGAAAAGAGTGTAAAGGAGTTGATTTTGTCAAATGCTTTTTTTCTCTGATCATTGACACGATAATGTGACATTTGTCCTTTATTGTATTGATATGGTATATTACATTAATTGATTTTGTAGTGTTAAGCCATTCCTGGGATAAATTCCTCTGGGTTATGGTGTCCCTCATCCTCTTAATACATTTCTGGTAGTACTGATTAGATTATTTTACTGTTTACATTATTATAACTATGAAAACGCTGTTGACAGCTGAGTCATGCAGTACATTATTATTACATTTCTTTTCCTGCATAATAGTTTTTTTTTAAATTCCTGGCGTTAAGTGTCTTTTTTTTTCTCATTTCCTTATAGAATCCCTGGTTGTGTTAATTTTCTCTCATTGTGTAGAAAACATTATTTTATCAATCTCATCATAAAAAAGAAAGCCCTTCTGGAGCCTTCTTACCTTTTTCGGTCTGGATTGGTCACTCTTCAGGCTTACTGTACATTGTGGGGTCTACTTTTATCATCATCCTGCTAATCCATTTTCCTTGCTCTTATATATATTCCCTGTTTCCTGGATTTTATGTCTTTCTCCTTCATGTACATTCAGTTATCTTGGTGGTACACATTCCCTCACAGCTTCCTGAGAAAGAGTGGAAGGTAAATAAATGAAATGTTGCAAGGCTAAGAAAAAGTCTTTCTTTTAGTCTCCCACTTCATTTATAATTTGCCCATAGGGCTTCCCTGATGGTCCAGTTGTTAAGACTTCACGCTTCCCCTGCAGGGGGCACAAGTTTAGTCCCTGGTTGGGGAACTAAGAACCTGTCATGCTGTGCAGTGTGGCCAAAAAAATAAATAATTTGCCCAGATACAGAATTCTGGACTGGGAGTCATTTTTTTCTCATCAAAAATACTCCTCCATTATCTTTCTAATATTTTAACTTCTGATGTTGCTGGTTAGAAGCCCAATGTCTCTCTGACTCTTGAGCTTCTGTATGAAACCTGTTTTTTCTTCCTTAGTGCTTGTAGGATATTTTCTTTGATGTCAAAATTCCAGAAATTCACTATGAGAAGCTTTGGTTTTTCTTTAGAATAATTAATTTAAGTGTAAGTTAGAAAGCTCTATTTATAGGACTTGGCACATTCAAAAAACAATTACTGAATAAATGGACAGACATTAATGGAGGTAAAGTAAGCTGTTAAGTTATTAAAATGATTCTCATGCTTAATTTTACAGGATCCGGAGGATAAAAGAAAGTGATCCTAGTTTTAAAGTAAAAGACTTCCCTGAAAAAGCCCAGGATATCTTCATTGAAGCTCACCTGTGTCTAAACAAGTACGTGAACTACCTGTCTTATACCCATTAGGTTCTCAGCAGCTATTATTCTAGGTTTTTTTCTTTTTTTTTTCCTTCAGGTAAGAATTCTAGAGTGAGAGAGCTTCCTCTTTGGGAAATAATTGGAGCCTGGAGCTATCTTTGACTTCTTTCACTGCGTCTGGGAATTTTCACCATTTGGTCTGGCTTAGCTCCACTGGCAAGTGTTAGGACTCTGCTTAATAGCAGCTGTTTTCACCCTCCCTCATCCCTAACTCATCCTGATCCTTTCTGTGTGTTTGTCTTTTAGTCACTAAGTCATGTCCAACCCTTTGCAACCCCATGGACTCTAGCCTGCCAGGCTTCCCTGTGTTATACTGTCTCTTGGAGTTTGGTCAGATTCATGTCCATTGAGTCAATAATGCTATCTAACCATCTCATCCTCTGTTGTCCTCTTCTCCTTTTGCCTTCAACCTTCCCCAGTATCAGGGTCTTTTCCAGTGAGTTGGCTCTTCTCATCAGGTGGCCAACATATTGGAGCTTCAGCATCAGACCTTCCAATGTCTGATTGATCAGGCCTTTCAGTCTCTGATTACTCAAGGTTGATTTTCTGTAGAATTGACAGGTTTAATGTCCTTGCAGTCTAGGGGACTCTCAAGAGTCTTTTCCAGCATTACAATTTGAAAGCATCAGTTCTTCAGCACTCACCCTTCTTTATGGTCCAACTCTCACATCCATGTCTGACTACTGGAGAAACCATAGCTTTGACTCTACCTTTGTCAGAAAAGTGATGTCTCTGCTTTATAATGTGCTGTCTACATTTGTCATAGCTTTTCTTCCAGAGAGCAAACATCTTTTAATTTCATGGCTACAGTCACTGTCTGCAGTGATTTTGGAGCCCAAGAAAGTAAAATCTGTCACTGCTTCCACTTTTTCCCCTTCTGTTTGCCATGAAGCAATGGGACTGGATGCCATGATCTTAGTTTTTTGGATGTTGAGTTTTAAATCAGCTTTTTGACTCTCCTCTTTCATCCTCATCAAGAGGCTCTTTAGTTCCTCTTCACTTTCAGCCATTAGAGTGGTATCATTTGCATTTCTGAGGTTGTTGATATTTCTCCCAGCAGTCTTGATTCCTGCTTGTGATTCATCCAGCCCAGCATTTCGCATGATGTACTCTGCATAGAAGTATGTAAATAAGCAAGTGACACTATACAGCCTTATTGTATTCTTTTTCTAGTTTTGAACCAGTCAGTTATTTCGTGTCCAGTCTGTTTTTTCTTGACCTGCATACAGGTTTCTCAGGAGACAGGTAAGGTGGTCTGCTATTCTCACCTCTAAGAATTTTCCAGTTTGTTGGGATCCACACAGTCAAAGGTTTTAACTTAGTCAATGAAGGAGAAGTAGATGTTTTTCTGGAATTCCCTTGCTCTCTCTATAATCCAGCAAATGCTAGCAATTTGATCTCTGTTTCCTCTGCTTTTTCTAAACCCAGCTTGTACATCTGTAAGTTCTCAGTTCACATATTGCTGAAGGCCAGCTTGAAGACTTTGAGCATAACCTTACTAGCATGTGAAATGAGCACAATTGTTTGATAGCTTGAACATTCTTTGGCATTGCCCTTCTTTGGGATTGGAATGGAAACTGATCTTTTCCCATCATGGCCACTGCTGAGTTTTCCAAATTGCTGACATATTGAGTGCAGCGCTTGAACAGCATCATCTTTTAGGATTTGAAATAGCTCAGGTGGAATTCCATCACCTCCACTAGCTTTGCAAAACTGAAAGCAGATTGACTATATTCTTTGTAGCTGAAGGTGGAGAGGCTCAATACAGTCAGCAAAAACAAGATCTGGAGCTGACTGTGGCTCAGATACTGAGCTCCATGTTGCAAAATTCAGGCTTAAATTGAAGAAAGTAGGGAAAACCACTAGGTCACTCAGGTATGACCTAAATTGATCCCTTATGAATTATACAGTGGAGGTGACAAATAGATTCAAAGGATTAGATCTGGTAGACACAGTGCCTGAAGAACTATGGACGGAGATTTGAAACATTGTACAGGGAGCGGTGATGAAGACCATCCCCAAGAAAAAGAAATTCCAAGAAGGCAAAATGGTTGTCTGAGGAGGCTTTACAAATAGCTGAGGAAAGAAGAGGAGTGAAAGGCAAGCGAGAAAGGGAAAGGTATACCCAATTGAATACAGAGTTAAAGAGAATAGCTAGGAGAGATAAGAAGGCCTTTTTAAACGAACAATGCAAAAAAATAGAGGAAAACAACAGAATGGGAAAGACTAGCGATCTCTTCAAGAAAATTGGAGATATCAAGGGAACATTTCATGCAAGTATGGGCACAATAAAGAATAGAAATCATACGGACCTAACAAGCAGTAAAGATTAAGAGGAGGTGGCAAGAATAGACAGAAGAACTATATTAAAAAAAGTTAGTGATCGAGATAACCATGATAGTTATCACTGAGCTAGAGCCAGATATCCTGGAATGTGAAGTCAAGTGGGTCTTAGGAAGCATTACTTCAAACAAAGCTAGTGGAGGTGATGGAATTCCAGCTGAGCTATTTAAAATCTTAAAAGATGATGCTGTTCAAGTCAGCAATTTGGAAAACTCAGCAGTGGCCACAGTTGGGTTGCTATTTTGTTATTGGGTTGCAGGAGCTCTTTATGTGTTCTGGATAGTAATCCCATATCAGATATATGCTTTGTAAATATTTTCTCCCATTTCATGGGTTTTGACTTTCTTGGTAGTGTACTTTGATATAAGAACGTTTTAATTTTGATTAAGTCCAAGTTACATGTTTTTTCTTTTGTTGTCTGAGTTTTTAGTGTCAAATCTACAAATCATTGCCAAATCCAGTGTCATGAAATTTTTCCCCTATGTTTTCTTCTAAGAGTTTTAGATTTGGTTCTCACATTTTGGTCTTTGATCCCTTTTGAGTTAATTTTGTGTATGCTGTAAAGTAAGCATCCAACTTCATTTTTTTATTAATATTACTTAGGTATTTATTTGTTTATTTTTGGCTGTGCTGGATCTTCTGTTGCTGTGCTCAGACTTTCTCTGGTTGCGCCAAGCCAGGGCTATTCTTTATTGTGGTACATGAGCCTCTCATTGCAGTGGCGTCTTCTGTTGCAGAGCAAGGGCTCTAGGCACACCGGCTTCAATAGCTGGGGCTTGAGGGCTGTAGAGCACGGGCTCAGTCGTCGTGGCGCACGAGGTTCATTGGTCCCAGGTGTGTGGGATCTTCTGGAACCAAGGATTGAACCAGTGTTCCCTGAATTGGCAGGCGGATTCTTAACCACTGGACCACCAGGGAAGTCCCAGTGGCATACCTTTCTGATTCCCTTCTTTCCTTTGCTGTAGATTTTTAAAAACTTATTTTCTTAATGGTTACTTTGGGGATCAGAATTAGTATCTTAACAGTTTAGTTTGGATAATATCAAAGTTTCAACAGTGTACAAGCATTCTGCTCCTATGTATCTCTGTCCCTTCCCCTTTGCATTGTTACAGCCACTGATTATATGTTTATACATTACGTGCCCATAACATAGATTTGTAACTGATGTTTTATGCATGTGCCTTTTGAATCAAATAGGAAAAAACCGAGGAATTACAGATCAGAAGTACAAGAATACTGGCTTTTATGTTTACCTGTATAGTAACCTGTACCAGTGCTAATTATTTCTTCTTATTGCTTTAAGTTACTGTCTAGTGTCCTTTCATTTAGGTCTGAAAACTCCTTTAGTATGTCTAATAGGACAGATCTCCTGATAATAAACCCTCTCAATTTTTGTTTATCTGAAAATATCTACAATTCTCTTTCATTCTTTTTTTTTTTTCCCCTTGCGATACCTCATGGCATGTGGAACTTCCCAGACCAGGGATTTAACCCATGTCCCCTGAAGTGGAAGTGCAGAATCTTAACCACTGAGCCACCAAGGAAGCCCTTCCGTCATCCTTACTGTCTATAGAATTCTTAGTTGACAGATTTTCTTTTAGGCCTTTAAATATATCATCCCACTACCTTTTGGCCTCCATAGTTTCTCATAAGAAATCAACTGTAACCTTTTTAAGGTCCCTTGTATGTGACAAATAACTTCTCTTTTGTTGCTTTTAAGATTCTCTCTTTGTCTTTTGGTTTTGACACTTGTACCATGTCTCAGTGTGGATTTCTTTGAGTTCTCTCTGCTTGGAGTTTGTGGAGTTTCTTGGATATGAACATTCATTTCTTTTACCAGATTTGGAATGTTTTCAGCCATTCTTTCTATTCTTTCTTTTTTTGGCTACACTATACATTATGTGGGAACTTCCCTGACCAGGGATTGAACCTGTGCCCCCTGAAGTGGAAGCACAGACTCTTAACCCTTGGACCCTTAGGGAAGTTCCTTCAGCCATTATTTCTTCAAATGTTTTTTTTTTTTTTTTTGCCTCCTCTCTTCTCCTTCTTGGACTCCTATGATATGGGTGTTGATGCACTTGACACTGTCCTATAGGTACCTCAGGCTCTACTCATTTTTCTTCATTTTTTCCTTCTTTTTGCTCCTTAGATTGGATACTTTCAATAGTTTTATCCTCAAGTTATGTGGCTGGTAAAGAATCCACCTGCAATGCGGGAGACCTGGGTTTGATTCCTGGATTGGGAAGATTCCCCTGGAGAAAGGAAAGACTACCCACTCCAGTATTCTGGCCTAGAGAATTCCATGGACTGTATAGTCCATGGGGTCGCAAAGAGTCGGACACAACTGAGCAACTTTCACTTGCTCCTTAGATTGGACACTCAGTAGTTTTATCCTCCGGGTAACTGATCCATTGTTTCTGCCTGGTCAGATCTGCTGTTCAACCCCTGTAGTGAATTTTTTAAAGTCTTTATTGAATTTGTTACAATATTGCTTTTTTTTTTTTTTTAAGATTTTTTCTTTTTTTTTATCTAGACCATTTTTAAAAGTCTTTATTGAATTTATTACAATATTGCTTTTGTTTTTTTGGCCACAAGGTATGTGGAATCTTAGCTCCCTGACCAGGGATTGAACTTGTGCCCCTTGCAACAGAAGGCGAATTCTTAACCACTGGACCACCAGGGAAGTCCCTGCTTTTTTTTTTTTTAATGTGTTGGCTTTTTGGTCAGGAGATATGTGGGATCTTAGCTCCACGACCAGGAATTGAACCTGCACCCCCTGCACTGGAAGGTGAAATCCTAACCACTGCACTGCCAGGGAAGTCCCTAACACCAGTAGTGAATTTTTAATTTCTTTCACTGTATTTTGCAGTTCTAGAATTTGTTTGGTTCATTTTCATAATTTTTATCTCTTTACTGATATACTTATTTTGTAGATTGTTTTCAAATTTCCTTTAGTTCTTTTTCCCTGGTTGCCTTTATCTCAATGAACATGTAGGACAATTGATTTAATGTCTTTGGCTAATAATTCTAATGTCTGGGCTTTCTCAGGGATGGCTTCTGTCAAAAATTTTTTCCTGTAAGTGGGCCATACTTTCATGTTTCTTGTTATACTTTGTAATTTTTTGTTGAGAATGGGACATTCTGAGTATTATTATGTGGTAACTCTGAAAATCAGATTGCTCTGCTCCTCAGGAATTGCTGACTTTGTTGATTAGTGCCACTGCCATTCATCTGTGACTTTTCCAAACTAATACTGCTAAGTGTGTATTCTTTGTTGTGGGTAGTAGTCATTGAAGTTTCCGTTCCATTATCTCTGCAGTCAGCCAGTGACCTGACAAAGATTTCCTAAATTGTCTGACTGAATAAAAACAAAATAGGTGTTCTTTCCCCTTTATCCCTTTATATCTGTTGATGGGAAAAGCTGCTGCAGCCAGCAGGGCTGAAACCATGGCATGGTTTGTGTGGGTCTCTCTGCTGTCCACCAGATTGACCAGAATGTGCAAACTCAAATTTTGGAGGGGAAGGTCCTTGCTGCCTGCCCAAGTACCTGCCATCCACTCCAGAACACAGACCACTGTCCCACAGTCATGGCAGGCCTGAGGGAAAGAGGAGGGTAGGTGGTTTGTACATTCTTAAATCCAAGCTCATTGGCTCCTCCCTTCATCAGGCACTCCCCTGGTGGTTATAAGTATCCAGAGTTCTGAGATTTTGTTTTTCTTATTTATCAATTATTTCAATGAAGGGACCCACCCCTAATGCTTCCTGGTCTGTCATTTTGTCTGATGTCTGTGTCTGTTGATTTTGCTAGATTGATTCCAGGTCTGTTTTGTAGTGTTGATGATGGAGTGTGTTTCTTCTGAGGGAATTCCAGACAACCTAAGTTATGAATATGCTCCTAGAAAGGTTTTCTCTGTGTGTTTCTGCCAGATCCTCTAGGGATAGCGTTGGCAAGGTATTAGTTTTTATGTTAATTTCTTAGTTTAGGAATTCTTGCATCATAGAGATAACTGTAAATTTTGTGTCCACATTTGAGTATAATGTGTACTTAGTGCTTTAATTTTTCTGTTTTCGTGGGGTTTTTTTTGTTGTTTGTTTTTTAGATTTTTCCCCCTGCTCAGAGCTCTAGACAGAGGGGAGCTTTGTCTCTAGGTTGGTGGACTATTTTTCTAGTTTCCTTTTCCTGCAGGTGCCAGACTTTTTTGAGGGTCATAGCTTTATACAGGGATTTCAATTCCAACTCCCTGTCCTTCCAACGTCCTGGGTTTTAGAAGTCAAGCTCTAGTCATCAGATCCTATTTTTGGATCCCTAAATCATCTCTTACCTGGTTGTGGTATCAGGTTATGTTCTTTCCATTCTACTTTTAATTCCCTCTTCCTCTCTGGCACCTATGGATTTAGCTTCCTTTCTTGTGTACTAGGCTAGAGATTTAAAAATGTGTGTGTGTCTGGTTTATTATATTCTCTCCAACCTTTCTGGATGTTTACAGTGGAAGGGTAAGTTTTATTGCAAACTTATAGGATAAGTTCTCTTAGAGAATATTGAGTCAGCTCATAAAAGGGGGAGTTTATTTCTACTGAAGATTTCTAGGTCAAGATAGTGATGAGGAAGAATTCATTGAGAGGTGCCAGGCGTGGTGGTTGTGGCACCTATCGCCACAACTTGGTCTAGTCTAGTCTAGAGCTACAGTGAGGGGAAATGACTCAGAGTCTTTTTTATTTGGAACAGAAGTGGAAGTGAAACAAATAGAACTAATCTATCACCCACCCTGGCATTAGAGACACAGTTTTTCAAAGAGCAAGACTTAAACCACTCAGGAAGTGTTAAATTGCAGAAGATAAAAAACAAAAAAAAGCAACAACAACGAAAAAATTGCAGGAGAAAGTCATGAATGTGTATCTGAAAGAAACTAATCTGTGGTCTTCGGTTTACTTGAAGCCTGCTTCAGTGAGGAACCCTCCTAAAATCTTACATGTACAGGAGCTTGGGTTTGTTGTCTCATTTTCTTACCGAATAGAATCAGCATAACTTTGTCACTCTGGCAGCCCCAAAGATGGGATGGAGGGATAGTTTGTGTGGAAAGGACCAGAAATGACAAGTGGTTATCTTTTATTTTTTCCAAACCTTAAGCTTTTTATTTTGTGTTGGGGTACAGCCATTTAATGGAAGCCGTTGACTACCCTGGTGGCTCAGACACTAAAAGTGTCTGCCTACAATGCAGGAGACCCGGGTTCGATCCCTGGGTCAGGAAGATCCACTGGAGAAGGAAATGGCAACCCACTCCAGTACTCTTGCCTGGAAAATCCCATGGACAGAGGAGCCTGGTAGGCTACAGTCCATCGGGTCGCAAAGAGTCAGACATGACTGAGTGACTTTACTTTCTTTCCAGTTGTTTAACAGTGTTGTAGTTTCAGATTAACAGTGAAGGGACTCAACCATACTGGTTATCTCTTGGCTAGGTTCAAGGTTGAAAGTAAAAGAAATAAGGCTAAGCAGTTGGTAGTGATGATGTATCCTTGGTAAGAGGAGATAAGTTGAGTTTTTGATTATTGTTTGTGTTGAATCTTGTTCCAGCTTAGAACAGAAATCAGTCCCCATGTCCCAGTAAAGGTCTTTTACACATCTCAAGGATGTATAGTAATTTCAGAGAAATTTCTTTCTGCTCCTGAGATTCAAACATAACTTTGCACTGCTTTTAGAGCTCATGGTTTTCTGAGAAATCATGTTATTCTTCATCTTTGTGTCTCTAGGACTTAGTATATTACCAGGTTTATAGTAGGTGTGCAGAAAAGATTTGTAAAAATGAAGGGAATGGTTTTCTATTTTCAGGGCCATTTTCAACTTTCATATTGAGTATCATAAAAGCAGTAGTCAGTGATACAAATTTCTTTCCTTTTTAGCTCAGACCATGACCGACTTCATACCTTGGTAACCGAAAACTGTTTTCCGGTAGGTTCTCATCTTCCTTAGAATTGTGGGATGCCTGAGTAGACAGATTCTAGATAGCACCTCAGTTTTCTTAAGGATCAGTTTTGAGAGTACAGGAAGTTTAAGGCAAAAGGCTGAAGTTCATTATGTCTGGCTGCATGGTAATGACTTACTATGGAGTCTGGTAAAGGCCTTGCAGCTGCAGATAGAGGAGGTCCCTGAGCAAGCAGTGCTGAGACTACAGACCCTGAGGTGAGGGGATGGTCACATTAGGCCAGCCCTGCCTGTGCCTGTGCTACAATAGAGGACTTAATCGGTGTGCATGAGGCTTACACTGTGTGGTAACAAGGGTGCTAGGCACTCTGGGAGACTCCTGCCAATGAGGACTTTGTGGTTTAGTTAGAAGTTCAAGAATAAGAATTTCAGTTGCTCTCAGTTCTGCCTCATCCCCCCAGGCACAAGTATAGCTATCCTAGTCTAAGCAGGTTATTAACCTTTATAAAAGTCTATCAAATTCCTATAAAAACTGCCGAAAGGTAAGAAGAAAAAAAACAAACATGTGGCCAACAGAAATGCATGCAATAATGAGCAGATTATGAAAGTGTGTGGGAGGGATAACATATTAGGTAAGCTGGCAGTTTGGAATGAGTTCTTCATTGATTTGGAGACGGGTCCTCCAGGTGGTAATTGGCTCTTGAGTCATGATTTAGAAACGAAAAGCAAGTTGTTGTAAGGTGAGCTTGAGCAGTAGCTTAAGCAAAATTTAGAAAAGTGAGGCAGAAAATAAGCACCAGAGCACATTTGATGGGAAACGTTGCATGTTGACTGTGGCATTGCAAGAAGAGGAAGCATGGAAATAAGCACCCACTTCCCTAAGGGGGCGGGGGTGTGCAGGCAGGAATCCAGTTGAACTCTTCTCTGCCCTCAGGACATGGTCTGGGACATCAAATATAAGACTGTCCGCTGGAGCTTCGTAGAATCTTTAGAGCCACCCCAGGTGGTGCAGGTTCGCTGTTCGAGTCTGGTGACCCAGAGCAACGCGTATGGCCAGGTCACCGTCCGCATGCACACCCGGCAGGTAGAGGCACCAGTCTGCTTTCCTCCCAGCTTTTCTTCACTCTCAGGTTGAGCACCTACCTCTGAGTCCTGGGTATAGCTACCCAGGACTGTGAGTTTTAAGGAAAGGCTCACCATGGTCTTTCTTGCCTTGTCACTGTACCCTTCCCACCGCTGTATGTTAGCTGCGAACATAGGTGTGGGGATATTATTTCCTCTGCTTTCTGGGATCCTTCCACTCCCTCCACCCTGACCGCTCTCCCCCCTCAGTCAGAAACCCTCTAAGAGTAAAGTGTCAGTGGTTGATCGGTTAGTCTGGATTCAGAATTAAACAACTCTGAGGACTAACCAATTTGATGTGCTTTCATCTTTGCAGACTCTGGCCATCTATGACCGGTTTGGCCGGTTGATGTATGGACAGGAAGATGTGCCCAGGGATGTCCTGGAGTATGTTGTCTTTGAAAAGCACCTGGCAAATCCCTATGGCAGCTGGAGAATGCATGGCAAGATCATTCCCCCATGGGCACCCCCTAAGCAGCCCATCCTTAAGGTAAAGCAGCTTGCATGGTTTAAGGTGTGCTAAGTTGCTTGAGTCTTATGTCCAGCTCTTTGCAACCCCATGTACTGTAGCCCACCAGGATCCTCTGTCCATGGGATTGTCCTTGGAAGAATACTGGAGTGGGTTGCCATGTCCTCCTCCAGGGCATTTTCCCCACCCAGGAATTGAACCCCCCGCATCTTACGTCTTCTGTATTGGCAGACGGATTCTTTAACCCTAGAGTCACCTGGTTTAAGATATGGCATCCTCAGCCACTCCTGTTGGGCACCTCCTAGTGGAGAGGGAGGGTGATGCAGCCCCAGGAAGAGGAATCCTTTGGGGATGGGCCTGGAGGCAGGGATGGATCTCTTGGGTAAACCGTGGACTTGGACAGTAGATAACTCAGCTTCCTGCTGTTTCAGACGGTGATGATCCCTGGCCCCCAGCTGAAACCTGGGGAAGAGTATGAAGAGCTGCAAAGAGAGGCCCATAAGCCTCAGCTAGCGTGACAGCAAGAATGACTCCTGGGGTGAAGCATGGATGATGAGGCAGCTGGAAGCTGTGACGTCACCTGCCTTCTTCTCACTGTGGGAAGAATTGCCTTTGTTCCCTCTTGCCCTGCGTGGGTCTTTTAAGCAGTCTTATCCTCAATAACAGCTGCTGCTGGTTGGGCCCTGGTGGGTTGGGTCTATGCACAGCAGTGGCTTCGCTTCTTTTTTTCCATCTTATATCTTGTTTTTAACTCTAGATGAAAGGCGGTATGTTTCAAAGAACATGATGCCAGCTTTCCCATAGCAAGAACTGTCAGGAGCAAACTGGCAGGACTTTCTAATTACAGGGCAGGGATCAGAGTTGGAAATAAAACACTATCAAGTATTAGACAAATTGTGGTGGGTTCTCTACATTTCTCCTGGTTCAGGCTGGAAGTGGACAAGCCTTCAGATGGTAGAAGTGGAAGTTAACTGTGACTGATGTGACTTATAGGAAACCCAGACTTGAGAAAAATAATTAGTGTTTATAAAAGTGATGTCATTTAAGGGGGTCTCTTCTCATACACTGATTCACTAAATCAGTATCTGTATTTCACAAATGAATGTAAATCCAAAGAAATCATTTAGCCCTCAGCTTTTGGATTTTGTTCTTAATTATCGACTGTATCCTGGTGTAATCCCAGGAGGCGTTGGTGGAGGCAGGGGCCATGGAAGTGTGGATACATTTGGGAAATTAATCAGTAAGACTTGGTTCCGTGGTTTCTAGCATCTTTTGGAGATGGTGACTCTTTTTCCAGCCCAAATTTGGAGGCAAAGATTCCAGGATATGAACCTGTGGAGCGTGAAACAGCCCAGCCCCTACTTGTGCCTTAGCTCCAGCTGGAGGAGGATGTAGGACTTCACATGCTCATGTCCTGGGTCATCTGAGGTGTGACAGGGAAGTCACTGTCCCAACAGCAAGCTTGGCTTGTAGCACTATTACACTGATCAGCCCATGAGGTCTCCCCTTAAAAATTAGAACCTTAATTCTCATATTTCTGTGTTTTCAGTCTAGAATTTTCTTTTAAGGTGTTTATCACTTGGCTAAGGATTAATCTATTCTGACCTTATCTTGAGAGTAGAGTACAAAGAAACAAATCAGGTTGAGAATAACCTGACTCCTCTCTGTAAAGCGACCATCTCAGCAAAGCAGCAAACAGACCAGGCCTCACTGGGGAGAACTAAGGTTTTAACAACAGCTGCCAAGTGCAGACCACAGAAACGAGATGTGTATGCTTAGGGGAGAGGCAGCACTAGCGGGTTAATCCAAAGCAGCCACTCTCATCATGCTACTTAGTCTCAACCCATTTGGCTTAAAAATGTACATCAGTCTCCAGCATTGCTGCCCAAGTGAGGTTTGGTCATATCCTATTTGCCTGAGCCCCAGATTAAGGCAAAATGAGAAGGGAAGTGCTTTCAGTAGGATCCACAGCTGGGTGGGTGTGGAGTAAGGAGGAGGCAGTCCTGGGTGGGACAGGGAGCAGAGAAAGCACACTTAATGACCAAACAGCATTTTGATTTCTATGAAGAAAAAAATACATATAAAACTTTCAAATAAGCTATTTCACCCCACTTCCCTAGATCTGTCTCAGGGGTCTGTAGATAATCCTAAATAGCAGCTAAGCAATAGCTGCCGCCAGGGAGCCAGAGGATAAGTGCAGTTTTCATTTCCCTTTGGGGTCAAATCCAGCTGAGCGGATGGCCCAGATGTGCAGGATTGGCTCGAAGGGCTGGGCAGAGACCGTCTGCAATGCCAGCCACGTAGCTGGGCACTGGCTGAGAATTAGCCAGACCGCCCCATAGTCTCTAAGGCTGCAGTGTGGCTACCTTGGACTTTAGAGCAGGCACTGTCTTTTCCTTACCTGTCTACTATTACTGTTTAGAAATGTTGAAAAAATAAATTTACCATAACAAGCTAGAAGCAACTACAATGGTCAAGAAAGCATTCTTTATTTTTTCTCCATGGCTTATTTCACAGCTGTGATTACAGGGACAACTTTTCTGTTCCCAGCTAGTCCATTCTCAGTGGGATTCTCAGAGGTGCAGCATTTGCATTGGTTCAGAAGCTACGAGGGCTTCCCAGGTGGCTTAGGGGAAAAGAATTCTCCTTGCCAATGCAGGAGACACAAAGATGCGGGTTCGATCCCTGGGTTGGGAAGATTCTCAAGTAGGAAATGGAAACCCACTCCAGAATTCTTGCCTGGAAAATACCATGGACAGAGGACCTGGTGGGCTACAATTCACGGGGTCACGAAGAGTCGGATGTAACTGAGTATACACACACACACAAGCTGTGAGGCTGAGAATGCAGCCTGGAGCAAGACCACACTTTAGTTACTGCTCTGGAAGCCTGGGGGAGGGCACCTAGGTAAGAGGGAGAGCTTAGACAGGGAACAAGAATGTCTGGTCTCTAAAAGTGGGTTATTCCATGCTTTCTCTTCCTTTTTGGAAATGGAGCACTTTTGCTACTTTCTGTGAAGCCCTGTAGCTGCCCAGAATACTTACATGCAAACTTTTTTTTCACATTGGGTATTTGGTTTCCTTTTGTCTTTTTTTCCTCCTTGTGAATGGCATCAGTATCTGTCCAGTTAGAAGGTGGGTCCCTGCCCAGCTCTGCCATGTTTAGTCTGCCTGTTTCCACCCCCTCACCTCTGCCAGACCTGGGATGTCTGTGACCAGTGTTTTTCTCCTTTCTCATTTCCCTTTGGTAGTATCACCTATTTCCAGCACTCTGTTATCTAGGACCGCTTAAGTAAAAGTAGCCTGAATTGGCTTGAAGGAATAGAACAAGAAAGAGCTCCCTAAGAAAGGAGCCTTTGTACTTAAGGATGCCCTTTCCCTGGCCGTTGGGCTCTAACCTGCCCCAACCACTACTCTTTCTGAGGGCAATTACAATGCTGGCTGTAAACAGGACCTCCTTTCTTTCTCGAGCTTCTTGGGAAAGAGACTGATGTGGGCCTCTTGTTACTGAGCAAGTAAGCTGAAGTGGTTCTTGCCTCGGAACCAGAAATTCCCCAGGCTCCTGTTGGGTTTGACAACAGAGAGGAGTCCCTTTGATGACAGTACTGAAAGGCTAGGAGAATGAGGCAGTGGGGTGAACTCTGCAGCCTGTCAAAAGATGGGGCAGGAAGAAGGGAAGGCCATCTGAGGAGGCTAGCAAGCGGCATGCTTCTTCAACTGTGAGACAGTGTCTGGAAGGGAGAACTCGCCCTCGGCCTGCGTGGGCAGGACCTGGAGCTGTTGCCTTTCCCTTTATGCTCTCTGTTTCTTACGTTGCTTTGGATGCCAGATGTTGATATGGACGTAAATTTGCTTGACTGGCTCTACTTCAGTCGAGCAGGGCAGGTAAGAGGATCAATAAAGCAGAAACTGGAGATCCAAAGTCAAAATGACAAGATCTTTAAGGCATTACAGGGACCTCTTTTGAGCCATTTAAGTTTTCCTCCTGATTTGCTTTTGAACTTGAATTAAGTAGCTTCTAAACGTCCTGTGGTGACCTTTTGTAATCTCCAGCCCCTATGTTGCCAATGCCTTGAGTGGTTTACTTTCTTAAGAAATATCCTTAGGAGATTTCAGAGAAGAATGGGTCTACCTTTGAGAAAGTGTGGGCCGGGTAAAGCTGACTCCCTTTTGTCATTAACATTAGCTTTACAAGTGATGTCATAGATGGCTTGTGTTGAGTACTCTAGCTGAATGGGAGCATTAATTAGAAGCCGAAGATCTGGCCCTTGTGCTCTGGAGCAGGAAGAAAAGAGAGGAAGTAAAGAGAGGATGGTACTTCCTTTTGGAGTCTGAGCTGCACCCTTCTTGTACAGTTTGTCTTGGAATGAGTTGACTTCTGGCCTTCTTGGAGAGGGAAATTGGCCAAGTTTGTTTGATTCAGTTTTTTGGAAACACCTAGAACTTAGAAAGAACCTTGACTGTTCTAAAAGCTAGCCACCCAGTGTATGACCTCACCGATGGGGTTGTTAATCCCAGTCCCAAGGATAGACAGTTGGAGGGATGAATTCTTCAAGTTGAGCTTCAGAAGCTATTTCCTGGTCTTCAGTTAAGGAGGAAGACTTTTGAGTCTCAGCTTCTTGGAGGGTTGACTCTGGGGCTAAGCTGGTCCTCGGCTCAAGTTCTGAAGGGACTTGGAGTTCTCTGACACCCTCCAGAGTAAAGGTACTGGCCGGCTTGTTCACTTTGGGGCGGGGGCTTTTGCTGTCTGGAAGGAAGCTACCCAAAGGCCTCTGGACTGAAAGGCATGGTGGGTTCTCAGGGGCTGTGGGGCAGAGCATTTGTTTCTGAGTTGCTGTTAAAGCCAGAAGACCAGATTCCTCAGAAGGGGCTCCAGTTCCCTCCCTAAGACATGAGTCAATGTCTGCCATGGTGCCCGTTATTTTATTTCCTTCAGGATCTGTGACTTCCCATTGACACAGCTCTGCCACCTGGCTCCCCATACTGCTTGCTCCATGGGAAATGACTTTGGGTTGGTCCATGGCTGGAGCATCTGGCTGGGGAGAGAGTCCTTCTGACCTTGTGCCTTCCCAAGGGCAGATTGTCTCTGTCTCTCCGCTGACTTTTACTTCTTCTGAAGAGTGTTCTTGCGTCCCTCCAGATTCTGCCTTTTGCAGGAACATTTCTTCTTGCCCTTGAGATTCTCTGTCCACCTCTGGTTCACATCCCCCATTCTCTGCTGTTTCTTGGCTCACCTCCCAAGGGCAGGTTTCTGTTTTCTTATCAGGGGGAGCTTCTTGCGCTTCCCGTGGACACTCTTGTGCTTCCCGTGGACACACTTCTGCTACCCTGGCTGCCACACTGCCCGCTCCCTCGGGACTTTCTTTGCTACTGTCAGAAGGTTGTGGGGCTGGTTGTGGAGACAGACGATCTTGACTCTCCCGGGGACACACAGCCTCCTGCTTTCCATCTGCCCTCTCGGGCTTTTCCTGAAGGGCCACAGCTTTGTGCTCTGGTTTTTCTGGGGCTTTCCCCTTCTCCTCTTGAGTTTCCTCATCTCCATCCTGTCTTGACACCCCTTCCTCAGGGGTTCTTTCAGTCACTTCCCAGGGACAGGTCTCAGTTTTGGCGCCGCTATCAGGTTTGGGAGCGTCCATGGCGGGAGCGTCCCACAGGCAGACCTCCGCGAACCTGTCCCCAGTGCTGGGCAGTGTCTGAGAGCCGGGTTTAGGTTGGTCAGGGTACTGATTGTGTGGATGGGAGAAAGAGTCCATAGGGGCCATGCTGTCCTGTATATGGATAGGTTGTAGTTCACTGCTTGTTTTTTCCCCATCTTCAGCAGTGACTTCTGCTTTTCCTGGGGCTACAGGTTCTGGGGAGGAGTCCATCTTTGGGTCCTGTGTCAGGCCCCCTTTCTCTGCTGCCTCATCGCTCGTTTCCAGGGAGGGCCCCTCTACCCCTCTGCTGGACACGTCTGAGACCTCAGGGGCCTGAGCAGAGGGTGCCCCCAAGTCCTTCTCCCAGGGACACACAGCTTCCTGCTCTTGACTCAGTGGTGGTTCCCATTTCGATCTGTCTTCTCCCAGGGAGGTGAGTCTCCCCTTTTCTAGCATTTTCTCCCTCTGCCCCACTGAATCAGTTCTCATCTCTTGTTCTAATTCCTTCCCAGGGGCTCCTTCATCCACCTCCCAGGGACAGACCTTGACTTTTTCACTAGCAGGTGCTCCCTCCGCTTCCCAGGGACATACCTCCACTGGTCTGCACCCCGCACGGTCCAGCTCCTGGAGCTCAGGTTTTGGACTGTTAGTGCCCAGAGTGTCTGAATGCCAAGAGGAGCCCCCTGGATCCATGCTCTCCCACGGGCAAGCCTGTTCGCGCTCCCGGGCCTGCCTCTCTGGAGTAGCAACAGCTCTCTCACCAGGTCCAGAATCTGCAGAAGGCTTCCTTGTTTTGCTTGAAAACTGCCCAATGGCCTCCATTCCCAAAGCCCTTCTCTCCCCAGCTCCAGCACTCACCTCCCAGGGACAGAGCTCTGCCTTCTCGGCAGACAGGGTTTCCTCTGCGTCCCAAGGACAAAGCTCAGCAGTTTTGCTTTCCACACTGCCGGACATCTGGAAACTGGCTTTGGGTCCACCTGTGTCTTGAAGACCAGGTTGTGGGGTGAAGCTGCCAGGGTCCACACTCTCCCAGGGACAGACTGCTTCCTGTGTTGGCATCTGTCCCTCAGGCTTTGCCCAACTTGGGCTAGCTTTGATGCCTGATGTTTCAAGCATCTTCTCCATGTCCTTTTGAGATTCTCTTCCTTTTGGTGCCTGTCCTGATGTCCAGTCCTCTGTCGTTCTCTCATTCACCTCCCAGGGACAGACTTCTGCCTTGGCAGGTGTTGCTCCCTTTCCCTCTGACCTGAGATCTGGTGGGCAGACCTGTGCTGCTCTACTTCCTTCATTGCTGAGGAGCTGGCCATCAACTTTGGATGAGGAATTGTCTAGATATGGGCCAGAGTGCCCAGCAGCTGTTCTTTCCCATGGACACACTGACTCCTGCTGTTGGCTAAGTTTCTGCACTGCTTTCCCAGTCCATCCCCCCATCCCTCCAAAGCTCCCTGTTCTGGAGGTTTCCCACTTTTCCTGGGGAGATTCTCCACCTGGCCCCTGACTCAGCATTTCCTTCCCCACTACCTCATCACCCAGCTCCCAGGGACAGATCTCTGCCTTACTGATGGCAGGAGTATCTCCCGCCTCCCATGGACAGACTTCAGTGATGCTGCTGCCCAAACTCTCCGAGCAACCAGGGGTTCCTGGGGCCTGAGTGGAGACCACTGAGGGGCCCCGGAAATCTGTCCTTTCCCACTGACAAAGAGACTCCAAGCCTTCACCCACTTTCTGTTCTTTCCAGAAGGTTGTTTTCTTAGGGGTTTTCTGCTTTTCCTGGGGGAGTTTCTTTATTCCCTCCTGGGATAGTTTCCCTGTCTCTCCTCCTTCCCTTGCCTCCCAGGGACACAGCTCTGCCGTGGTGATATCAGATGTACAAGGTCCTGGGCCAGTGGCTTCCCACCGATGCGTCTCCACCTCTCTAGGCTCCACACTGCCCACTGCCTCAGACCTGTCTTCGGTTCTGTCCGAGTCCTGAGGGGCTGACCCAGGAGACAGACCCCCAGGATCGGCACTCTCCCAAGGACAAACTGCCTCCTGACCCCTGACCAACCTCTCTGGCTTTTTCCGAGCCACAACAACCACATCTTTGGGCTCTGATTTTTCCGAGGCTTTCCCCTTCTCACCTTGGGAGGCATCTAGATATTGCCTTAGGGCTTCCTTCTCAGGGACTCCACCCACCTCCCAGGGGCAGATTTCAGCTTTGTTGCTGCCATCAGGCTGACACAGTTCTGACTCGGTGATTTCCCAGGGGCATACTTCTGTCACCCTGTGGTCAGCACTGCCCAGGGGCTGGAGGCCAGCTTTGGGTAGTTCCCGCCACCCCACTGGAGCTTCTTTTGCTTGCTTAGCATTTTTGTCCCCAGCTGTGCCCTGCCTGAGCTGCCTCAGTGTGGCAGGGCCTGTTTTACCTGCTCTTTCAACCTTCCCCTCCCCTAGACACTGGGAAGTCCTCCTGCCTCTGTCTTCTTGTTCCCTGCTGCCTTCCCGGTGACAGACTTGGAGCATCCTGCTGGTGTGAGCGTTCTGTTGGTTCTGAAGGGACTCTTCGTCATCACAGGGGGCAAGTGCGGCCTGCTTACTCACCCCTTTGGGCCGGCCTGGCCTGGGAGACCTGGGGCATGCCCCCACACCCTCTCCAGACGCTCGGCCCTTCTCCTCCTTCTTAGGACTCCCTTCCCCACTCTCCTTCTCTCTGTATGTGCTCCGAGAACGGGTGAGAGCTTTGATAGCCAGGCCCAGGCTGCGCATGGAACCCTGCTGGACAGGGGTCTTGAGGCTGTGGGATTTAGAGAAGACCTTGGGCCTGTCCTCATCCTCCTCAGTTTCCCCTTGGAGACGCCCGTCCTCTGTGTCCACCGCGTTCTCCCCAGGCCCCCTCTTGTCTACCGCCACAGAGAGGGCCCTCCAGAGACGGGCCCGAGCTGGGACATGAGACAGGTTGCCTTGCTCTGGCCCCGAGGAGCCTTCCTGAGACACATTTTCTTTCTTCACCGGCAGTTCTGCATTCTCCCAGGGGCAGATGTAGGTAAGTAGCTTGGGACTTTGTGGGGGTATTGGGATGGGTGCCAGGGCAGGGGCAGGAGCCGGCATCAGAGCTGGGGCCAAAGTGGAGGTGGGAGACAGCATCCCCGGCTCCCCCAGGCCCACCCCGGACGTGGCCATGATGGGTGTGGAGATCTGGTGCCGGATGGGCGGGTGCGGCAGCCTTCTGGCGGCCTCCTCCTGCAGCCTCCCGGAGACGTGGGCGCTGTCCACGCTGCGGCTCTTGGCCGGGGAAGGTGGGGCCGACACGGGGGCCGCTCGAACTCGCTCCAGCCTGCGGGCCGAGGGCCTCCGCGCCGGGCTGGCCAGGGCGGCCTCTGCCTTCCTTCTCTCCTCCCGCTCCTTTGCCTGCCGGTAGGTCTCCTCCAGGTAGGCCTGGCTGGCCACGAGCAGAGCCTTTTCCCTGGCGCCGGCCACGACGCTCAGCGACTTGTGCAGCGAGGCCGGCCGGGCGCGGGGCAGCCGCTCGCCCACCGTCAGGTTGTGGGCGCTGGCCGACCTGAAGCCCAGCGCGGGGGGCCCGGCCGCCGACTCGCGGGACTCGCGGCTGTCGGATCGCGGCCCCTTGCGGGCCAGCTTCCTCCGCAGCAGCGAGTCGACCAGAGGCGGGCTGTGGTCCCGGTGGGGCTCACAGTCCTGGTCGCAGGTGCTGCGGGACTTTCGCAGGCCGGAAGGCGCGGCGGGCTCCCGGAGGCTGGCGCTGAGCAGCCGGCGGCGGGAGGAGCCGGGCAGGCTGCCGCGGCCCGCGGAGCCAGAGTCCCGGGAGTGCTGACGGGCCAGCGCCTCGGGGAACTCGGCCAGGTACCTCATGAAGGAGCGGCCCAGGCCCTGGCGCCAGCTGGCCCGCTTCTTGGGCAGGTGGGGGTTGTTCGCGGCCATTTCCTTGGTCTTGTGAACCTCGAGCTGGGCGTAGAGCTTCTTCAGCTCGTCCTGGGGGCCGGAGAGCAGAGCCGGCGTGAGGACCATCCTCTCCATCCCTTGGCGGCGCTGCTCTGCCCCTCAGCTGGTGCTGAGGCCCTTTTCTCTGCGGGAACGCTTTCCCACCAAGCCGTGTCCTTTCCTGGCTTTTAAAACACTTAGAAAATTCACCTCCCTGTTTCTGCAGGGCCAACACCAACCTAGTTCTGAGCCCGACCCACTGAGGACGCAGGGCTCTGCCTTCTACCCGGCACTGTGGTCCGGTGGGCGGTCCCAGCTCGGTGCACATGAAACCTGGGTTTGAGGCTGCTGACCTATGGTATGCCTCAAGGCTATTTTCTTGCCCTCTCTGAGTCCCTACTTCAATAAAGGAAGGAAGTCTGACTGCCTAGTGTTCACTGCCTTAAGAGAAGTGGTGCAACCAGTGGGTGTGAAAACGGCCATATTCAGGTGTAAGTGACAGGATGGGGCTTTGAAAGCTGTTTCTACTTTGGGGCTCTCCCCACAGCGAACATAGGGAGAGCACACCCACTGCTGATCCCCAAGCTGGAGGGTCAAGGATGGCATGGCAGTGGTCACCTGTCTCCACTTAGGCCTAGGGTGAGGAGGACACCGGGGCAGTTGAGACAAGGAAGGAATTGGGGGATGTAAACAAGTCAGATGTGGAGGGGGCTTCAGGGAAGGTGGAGGGATGGACCCAATGGCTTCCTGGGACTGCTCCCACTGTAGATTCTATAAAGCAATGGGCTTTACTGCCAGTCTGTTTATTTCCTACTCTCTGGGCCTCTCATCAGGGTTCCTATCACCATTATGATATTCTTAAGCAGAAAAATAAGGTGAGGATGCTCTCCTGATGTAAGACTCAGGAAGCACTTCCTTTCTCTAACACTGCTGAGTCCAGGGAAAGAGGATCCTGGTACGGAAATCCTTGGTAGCCACTCACTGGCTGAATTACCCAACCCCAATGGCCCTGGGAGCACTAACTGCTGGGTGTGCTGGGGGCTGAGGGGCTTCTTAGTCTGCCACTCATGGTGGCCCTGTTGAGTGGAGGACACAGGCAATTTGAGTCCACTCATGGTTCTGCCTCTACCTTGCCAAGTGGGTCTCAGGAATGTGAGTTTTGGTATTTGGGGGGATCTTTTCACGTGTGTGGTCTCCTTTGTGTAGAAGCAGGAGAAGCAGCTTGGGGCAATGGTGGAGAAGAAAGGGAGGCAAGTCTTAGAGGAAAAGCTAGGGAGAGGACAGGGGGCCTGCAGTGGCACACAGCCCGAGTGGCAGGGCATCACTGCTCGCTGACCAGTCCCTAAGTAGCATCAGGAGGAGGTCAGGAGGGCAGCACCTACCCGAATGTCTCCAGGGTCCAGGCTGCGCTCACTCCAGGCTGAGGCAATGCTGCTGTTGAGGTAGGAGCCTGAGCGCTGCAGGTCCAGCTCATCCTCGTACACCTCATCCAAGATCTCCTCTCGGGGAGGAGCCCCCGGCTTCCGGAACTGGCCAGGGCAGGCATGATCAGGAAAAAGACTCATGTTGGCTCCCTTTCCTGTGGCATACATATTTACTCCATAAATCCTCAACCCCTTCTCTGACTTGGGATTCTGGAGGTCCGAAGAGTATTGTTCCATCTCATCCTTCCTGATTTTCTCTAACTTAGAGACCAGGGGGTCTCTAATGCCCTGCACCCACAATTCCTAGCCATGTCCTTCAGCCCCCCTCACCTATCTTCTGTAACTGCTTCCAAGTTGATTTTCAGAGTCTGCCAACCTTCCAATTGTGTTATAAGGACCCCCTTCAGCTCTAGCTCTTATTTCCCTTGCCCAGGGATTGGAGACAGAGCGTCCTTCTCCAACTCCCATATGCATGCTAAGTTGCTTCAGTCTTGTCCAATTCTTTGCAACCCCAAGGACTGTAGCCTGCTCAGCTCCTCTGTCCATGGGATCCTCCAGGCAAGAATACTGCAGGGGGTTGCCATTCTCTTCTCCAGGGGATCTTCCCCACCCAGAGATTAAACCTGGGTTTCCACATTGCAGGGGGATTCTTTACCATCTGAGCCACCAGGGAAGCCCTTAGCCAACTCCTAAGTGGGCTCCAAATCCCTCTGGGTCCAGGTGTCATTCTCGCCCTGACCTGAAGAGGGCACTGTGGGCACAGCAGGCCCACAGTGCCCCTGGCAAAAGGGCCGGGGTCACCTCACTTGGAGGCCAGAGAAGCCCTCACCTTAGGGATGAAGATCAGAGCCAGTGTGGTGGTGACTGTGCTGTGGGTGTGAAAGAAGAAAAGAAGGAGCGTCCAGTCCGGGTGCAGGGAGGGAACCAGCACAAACCTGCAGGTGAGGAGGTGGTGGCGGTGGGGTGATGGTTAGCTGCGGGGGGGAAGCGGCCTCTTCCCTCTCACCTGTCCCAGTGGCTCTCCTCCCAACCCCAGCCCTGCCTCCCACACGTGCTCAGTGGAGTGAGGAGGGCACTCTTCCTTCTTCCTGCCCTCCCACCTCAGGGCTCACATTAATCCCCACTTCCGAGAAGCCTTCCCAGACTACTCCAGCTTGCCTTCTCTGGCTGCTTATAGCTCTGTTATGACCCACCCTGTGGATTGGTTCTACCTTCACCATGGGGCCAGATCCTTGTGGACACTCAGCAGGTCTGCTGCTGGGACGGCTGAGGTATGAGGGGAAGAAGGGAGGGAGAATGGAGCCCGTGTGGGGAGGAGAGCAGTGAGGGGTGGAATGGGAGAGCACTTAGGGTGTTGGGTGAGACATAGGGAACAGGAAGAATGTCTGTAGGGTAGGGGGAGAACTCTACGTGAGGGACTTTCCTCACCTTGCAGGTGTTGCCAGTAAGGTTGTGGGATGGGGGTACCCTCACCTGGGAGAGGTGAGGAATGGTGTTAGGGTGGAAGGCGTGGTGGGTAGGAGGGCCTGTCCTCACCTGGCTGCATGGAAGGCAGCAGAAAGCAGCAGCTCGTTGTGCAGGGCGATGCCCATGTACCGTGGCTCATGGAAGGCTGAGGGGACAGCCCGGGTGGCGTAGCAGAGGAAGCTGCCCCAGCACAGGAGCAGTATCTCAGCTGTAGGGAAACAAGGAGGGACAGAGCCAGGTACCACCTCAGCAGCCACGCCACCCCTTTCTCTGTAGGGGGTTCTGGGGGGAGCCTGGTCCAGGTACCGGCGGAAGAACCCTTGGAGGTACAGGTCGGGGGACCAGAGTGAGGCTGGACTCTGTGGGAGTAACTCACCCACCACCATGATGTAGTCCCAGCGATCGTGGTGGCAGAGGTAGAAGTGGCGTCCCGTGTGCGTGTGGCCTCGTGTTACCAGTGACGTGTGCTGAATGCCTGGCTCCAGGACCCCTGCCGTCCATACAGCCAGGAAGCCCAGCACCAGCAGCAGGAGCAGCCCCAGACGCCGCAGCAGCCGCCCGCTGCTCAGGTGGGGGCCCCGCTGGGCCGTTCGAGACAGAAAGAGCTGGAGCACTCTACAAGAGTCAGGGTGTGGCTGGTAGATGCAGAGGTGGGAGTGCCTCTGGCCATTGCTTCCCTCCCCTCCACACATCCCTGTTCTCCCATCCCTTCCATGGGTCACTGCCTCCTCTTACACCGCCCCCCCCCAAAAAAAAAGTTACATGGTGGGGAGGGCTACAGTGATGGGAACAGGCCTTGGGGGCCCAGAAGAGTAGAGTGGGTGGGGGGTCTGGTGGTGAAGAACTCCATCCCATAAATGAGTTGGGGTGGCCTGGAGGGAGCACCGTGAGACCAAGGCCCAACCCAGACCCTACCTATAAAGCTTGAGTATAATGGTGCCATAGACAGTGGCAAAGCCCAGCAGCCGGACCCAGCGGAGGGCGATGCAGCGAAAGACACTGGGCTTGAAGTACAGGATGAAGACCTGGTGGGGAGGGGTTAAAAACAACTGCTCTCCATTGCACTTGCACTGTGCCAGGCCTACGCTAAGCACCTCGCTGGTCCTTCTAACAGCCTCCTCAGAGACATCATCACCTCCATTCTGCAGAGGAGCAGCTTTGTTATCAGAGAGATTAGGTAACTTGTCCTAAGTTACACAACAAGTCACAGAGCTCTTTTAAACCTCACTAGGCCAGTCTGTCACCTGTAGGTATGAGCAGGGGGATTTTGAGGTCTCTGAATCCCCCCACAGGATACAGAGGACAGATTCTGGGGTGTGGAGGGTGCCAGGTTGGGACTTGGGGGGGATGCCAGGAGGTGGGGTCAGGCTCTAGTCACAGACTCACAGGGAAGTAGAGCAGCAGGGATCCGAAAAGGATGGCTTCCAGCAGTACCACTCCAGATGCCCGGATCCTCTGTGAACCCAGGGAAGAAAGATGCATGTAAGCAGGACAGTGAGAGGATAGAGCCTGGAGGATGGTACAGGAGGGTCTCAGGTTTGTTTGAGGGGTCACTCCGTGGCCCTGAGCTAAAGCCTCCCTCTATAACTTCAGCTCTGCCTTCTTCATCCACAGGCTCTTCGTTCCACTGGCACTAAGCCTGGCTGAGGCCAAGGTTTCACATAGCCCCCGCAGCCCCACGTCCCTCCCAATCTCACCCTGGGCCTTGCTGCAGACCTGGGCTAGAATCGGAGGCTGCTGGAGCTGGAAGGGATCTCAGGCTTTCCCCCAAGCTTTGGGTCAGACAGCTTCCTTGCCTAGAAACTCCCTTCTCTGTCAATGGACCTTCAAGCTTGGCTCAAGTGGCATGTTCTCCAGAAAGTCATCCCACGCCATCTCAGGCGGGATGACTGGGTCCCCTCTCTGACCTGCCACAGCAACTGACACCTGCATCCTGGCCTCTGTCTTACTGTGCCATCATTCTATTTACACGTCTGTGCCTTTCACTCAACTGGGAGCTCCACAAGGGACCAGATCACTTCCGCTAGTGCCTACACGGTGTTTTGAATCACGTCCAATGAATCATTGCCCCGGTGAGGAAACAGGTCTCCGGTGGTGAGGTCACTTGCTTGATGTCACAGAGTGAGTTAGATTAAGGATCAAACTTGTATTTTCCAAGTCTAGAACTTGGGTAGTATTTGGTCTCCCCCTGATGCTAGAGATTCACGATGGGTAGGATGTGTGCAGAGAAGAGAGATGTGGGGCCTTGCTTGCCTTGCTCTGGCGGCAGCGATAGGAGACCAGCATGCTCAGGAAGACGACCAGCATGCAGCACGTCTGACAGGCCAGCACCGCTGCCCTCAGTGTGGGGGCTTCCTCCACCAGGCACGGCGTGGCATCCAGGCAGCTGGCACAGCCCTCGGCACATGGTTGGCAGCGCAGCAGCCTCCCAGGGCTGCCTTGAGGGGACCCAAATTGCCCAGGAGGCTGGGCAGCACCCTCCTCTGAGCCTGTAATGAACAAGATGCATAGAAGGAGAGGGGCGTGGCCGGGGCATCCTGAGACCCCAGCCTTCCCTCCTCATGGTTGGCACAGTTCTTATCCTGCCCTCTTAGGGTCAGTGGCCCCTGGGGGAAGGAGTGAGGAAGTGAGTACTTGCAGGGGAAGGCAGGAGAAGAGGTGATACCAGGCTAGGACTCACCATAAGGTCAGCTTGCATCAAATTGCCATGTTTAGGCTCATTCTCAGAAGGCATAGACACCCCCAAATTGGACCCTGCCTGCGTCTCCTGCTTTTCTCGACATTCTGCCCTGGTCCTACACGTTTTTCTCCCAGTATCTCACCGCAACCTGCCTTTCTTCCCCAGATCCCACCTCCAGTCAGCCCAACCTGTAAAACATCTGCCTGGCCCTCACCATAGTTACATACCCAAGGAGTTGCTTGCCCCGTAGAAGCCAGGTCGGCAGCGGCAGAGGTAGTGGCCAAGGACAAAGCCCTGACTCTCCAGGGGGACACACTGTGGGGACGACAAACACCATAGGTATTTATACGGGGCTTTCCCGCCGGGGAAGCGTTGGAAGATCATCTACCCTCCTATCCACAGCCCCTGGGTCTACAATGGGGAGCCCCAGTCCTGGGGAAGCCTTCCCTCCCCGAAGACCCTACCCTGATCCCACCATTGTCTCTCTTATCAAAGAGACCTCCAAACACAGAGTTTGGAGATGGATCAGCCTTTTATACAGACTAGCTGTGACAGGAGCCTCATAGGTCCCATTTCCCAATCCCCAGCTGTTGCTAGAGCAAGGTGTTGGGGTGGTGGAAGCAGAGAGAACTCTGAGATCAACCACACCTGTGTGCCTACATCCTGCTTCAAAGGGTCAACATCAGCCTCTCTCTTTGGCACACAGGTGGGTTGAAAAGGCTTGCATGGGGGAGCAGCTTCCTCTATTAGGGCCATCTGCCTTTGGTGTAGGACTGCTCTCCCCAGCCCTAATGCCAGGCTAATGCCAGGCTGGTGGGATGCCAAGGCCAGCTCTTTATTCCAACTCCACACTCTGATGTTTGCCCAGCAGGAGACAGAGCAGACCACAGAGCCAGGCAGGGAAGATAAGCACATGGAGGAGGTCAGATCTACTGTAGGGAGTGGCCAGGAACAGATAGCAGTGGGGCGAAGGAAGGAAGATTCCATATCCAGCCCCTGACTTCACCTAAAAGGTGCTTCTGAAATCGTGGCCCAACTTTCCCCTCTGCTCAGATTGCTAGAAAACACTCTGTTTCTGCCACAGTCTGCACCATCAGACAAATGCATACCCAGAGACATGAATGTGGCTGGGTTTAAAAGTGCACTGGACAATGGGAGCCTTTATGCATCCCTGGATGTATAGCTTCAGACACATGTGCCTTGAAGAGCCGCAGATGCCCAAACCCGCTCCACTTCCCAGCAGGCTGCAGGGCTCGCCTTGGCTTTGGTTCAGCTCAGGAACAAGCATGCAGTCGGTGTTACTGAGGAGCGGATTAGTTCATTGGCCTCCCAGTTTCCCAGTAGTGGGTTTGCAGGATTACCAACCATTGCTTTCCATTATCCAGATTCTCCTGTATCCACGGCTTTGATTTTGCCAGCACCTGGCCCAGGTCCCATCATCTTCACCAGTCCCAGAGCTCTTCAAGCTCCTTCTCTGGTTAGTCTCTTCCTACATCTCAACTTCTTCCTACATTCCTCCTACATCCCAATTCCACTTATTTCAACAAACACCCAACAGAGCATCCTTTGTGGCTTAGAAGGAGCCCAGAGCTCTGTTGACATGGAGAATCTGGTTCAGGAGAAGGACAGGGGATGATTAATAGAGGCTCAGGAAGTGGTCCTGGGAAGGGATCCTGAAGCACCAGAAGGGACAGGGAGGCACATTGAGATTGCAAAGGAATGAAAGTGGCTGTCTCAGATGGAGGATGGGGCTAGGCTGTAAGTGTCCTCACTTTTAAATAGCTTGGTATCTCGTCTCTGTCTGTCTCATCAATAGGGACTTCCCTGAAGCCCTGAGAGGCTGATGTGCCTGACAGCCTGACAGCTGACAAACAGCTGCTCCTGATGGCATGATGGGGAAGGGGAAGGGAGGCAGGATACCAGTACCCCACCCTCTGTAGCCTTACCTGGGTGCTGTTGAGATCACACAGGTGTGTGTTAGAGTACCAGCCCGGGCCACTGGCACACTGATTGATGTCCACGCTCTGAAGGTCTACGTCCATCTGCACCTGCCCCCTAGGGCAGTGAATTGGCAGTTAGGGGTATAGTGAAGGGTGCCAAGGTGGACATGTATCCTTGGACCTCAGATCATGGTGCAATGCAAGCTTTACGAACTTTAGCACAGTGGCTGTAGCGTACCAGGAGAGAGGGCACACATGCATTCCACTTCTTCAAGGCTATTAACCCTCACTATCTCTGCTTCAACGATCCTCCTCCCACTAGGTTTTTTCCCTGCCCCACCCCCCATCCCTTAGCTTTTCAATATCCTAGTATTTCCTGATTTCTATCAATGGGTAAAGGGAGTGGGCAAGACATATGGGAGCTGCAGCTCTGATGATCTGTCTGAAAGGGATTTTCACACTTCCCCACTGCGTGTATACACACTCACACTCAAACAGGCACACAAAGCTCAGCTATTAACAATGCCCCACTCTGCCCAAACCAGGTCTGAATTGATCACAGTGAAGGAGATATGGAACAGAGGGGCCCAGATTCAAGAGCTGCCTGGCCCGAGGGCTCTCAAACTTGGCTCTGAGCCCAATGGGGAGAGAGCTGGCAAAGAGCCAGGCTGCCTGTGGCCAGGAGAGGAACTCTGCTGGGGACAATGAATGGGGACACAGAGCTGGGAAAACAATGTTGATTGTTGAATGCCTAGCGGTACAGTATCCACCTGCTCCCTCCTTCCCATCATGGCTCCCAGTCAGCTGTTTACTCCGGTTGAGGGAGGAGGTCAGTTATTTGAGGAGCATCACAGGCTCCTGGGTCGGGACTTGATATATGACTACAGCCACGGGAGTGATGCTGGGGACCCGGCCAACTTCTGGGCAGAAACGGCAATGGTTCCAAGCCTCCCCCCAGGTGTTTCCCTTCACTTGCAGAATCCTCCTTTCCTAGTTCTAGATTGCTAGAGAGTAGCGGGTTTCACTCCTGGAACACCCATCTGACTCCTCCGAGAAGCCGGTACACAGATTGTCACTGCTATCCCTGCCAAACCCTCTCCTGCATTGTACCCATTACTCAGATCTGGGAACCAGGACCTATACCCAGCTGTGCCCCCCATCAGTACACACACACACATGTGTATACCTATATGTAAATGGATCGATAGTACACACACCTGTGTATGTTAACACATAGATTCCTAGAGTCAACTGCAAATATACACAGCTAAATGCAAATACACACATCTGTGTACCCCAGATGCACATGTGCATACCAAATAGCCTATGCATAGCTAGGACCCCCCCCCCCCGCCCCGTCCCCTGCCACCTCCACAGATCCACAATAGCATCAAATCCTGCACAAACCCACTTACCTGACCTCCGGGCTGAGGTCTGGCTTGAGTCCATAGAAGGTGGCTGAGAGTGTCATAAGCCAGCCGGGACGCAGTCGACCCTCCTGGCATTCTAGGAAAGGAGGAGACAGTCTCACATGCTGCACGTCCCCGACATATCCATCACCCTGTGGCCACTTGGGGCTGCCAAGGCTCCCTAGGTCATTGGTCAGCACTCGCTTCTGCAGGTCAGTGGGGTGCAGGGCTCCAGTTGAGCTCTCCTCCTGCACCTTGTTCCCAGACAAGTCCTGAAGGATGGTCTCCTCCCCAATCCGGGTGGCCTGCAGGGCCAGCTGCAGGTGGCTGGCCCCCGGTGGAGGGTTAAAAGTCAGCAAAGCCCGGTATGCCCTTGGGTCCCCCTCGGCCACACTGCGGACCAGTGCCTGGTACCATTCCACGTCCTCCTCCACACTGGACTCCCGGATGTCGTTGGTTTGTAGCAGCATGTTGAGGAAATTGGCGGCCTGGGTTACAGTGCCTGCTGCCCTCCATAGGATTGGGGGGAGTCCTGGTCTGGCTCCTGCCCCGGGGGCTTCATAGCGCTCACTGCAGTTTGCCCCAGACAGCTGTTGAGCATCTCCAGAGTAGAGAAAAGCCAGGGCTGCCTCAGCCCCCTCTGGGGGCACCCAAATGGGTACAGACCCTGGCTTGACTTTGGAGGACAGTGCGGGCAGAGAGTGGAGGGTCCTCGGTACCCCCAGAGCCCAGCCAAAGAAAAAACAGCAGCCTAGCAGCCCTGCCGCCGGAGAGGGCATGGCCACTGTCCTGGTGTCCATCCTCAGGGCAGCCTGCAGGGCCCTGGAGGCCAGACTGCCTGTGGGATTTGGTGGCTGCAGTGCTTCCACACCTCGTATCCTCGTTTCCTCTCTTCCTCTCTCTCTCTCATGCTTACGCTGTCTTGCTTGGGTTTTTTTTTTTCCTTCTAACATCATCATCTGGCTTCTGGACGTCAGCATGAGGGCTCTGCTCCCTCCTCTCTCAGTGTGGCCCCTCACTGCAAACCCTCTTAATCCTGGCACACCACTCTTCCCTCCCACTCTTATCCAATATCCAGGCTCCCTCCCCCTATTCCCCACCCTACATCTGCTCCAGAGAGAGACAGAAGGGAGGGGGGATGAAGGGACCAGCAGTTCTCTCTCTTCCTCTCTCCCTCCCTCTCTGCCCTTTGCTCCATTAGGAGAGATGGGAAAATCCAGGATGGGGCACCATAGCAACCGCAGATGAGCCTGTGCCCCTCGCTCCACTCCTCTGCTCCACTTAGCCTCCTGGCAGCAATTTCGACGGCCATGATAAAGGGCCAAGCTGTAGCTCCCCGCAATCTGCTCTAGCTGCCTGTGGCTCCCCCGCCCCCCTCCAAAGGATGGGCAAGAGAGCTCAATAGAGCCATAATTGGTGTGTGTACAGACTGTGGCAGTGTACAAAGTCTTTTTCATGTGTGTTATCTCAATGAATCTTCCTCATACCCACCTGTGCTGAATGTTCTTATCCCAATTTCACAAACAGTAAGGTTCAGAGACTCACTTAGCTGCTGCATTTGAGTTGAGACTCAAACCCAGAGCTCTGACTCCCCTACAATGTCCCAGCTGGGACACTGGTTTTTCCCTTGTCTTCAGACCTGCAGTGAAACATCAACTTTTCCTGAGTACTGAGCCTGCTGCCCTTCGGACGAGAACTATACCACTGGCTTTCATGGTTCTCAGGAGCTCAGACTCAGCCTTGAATTACACCATCAGTGTATTAGTCAGCTTGGGCTGCCACAGCAAAATACCATAGACTGGGTGGCTTAAACAATAAGAGTATATTTCTCACAGTTCTGGAGGCTACAGAGTCCAAGATCAAGGTGCTGACCAATTTGACTCCCTCCTGAGAGCTTTCTTCCTGGTTTGCAGATGTTGTTGTTGTTTGTAGAGACCATGTGTAAAGCAAGGGAAGTTTTTAGCAACCACCACCCAACCCTTCCTACCTACACTCAGGGACCTGGGGCATCAAAGGCTTAAGAAGGGAGGTGGGCAGAGTGAGAAGGAAAGAAACGAACAGCACATGCACAGGAGCCAAATCCCTGGGTGACTTGTGATGGGAAGGTGGTGGGAGAGGGACAGAGAGGAAGGGTGAGGCTTTGTTTTGTGGCTGACTTCAAGAATCCACACACTTCTGGATCCAACAACATCAACTCCTACCATCACCCTGTTATTCATCCTTAGAAACCTCAAGAAAGCCTCTGTATCGAGGAGGAAAGCAAGGATCAGAGCTGAAACGCCTTCTCTAGGATCAGGCTGTTGCTTGTGATGGAGCAGGGGTCCACTACCCCACCCAGGGGAGCCTTCCTTTTCCTGCACCACAGTGGTTAAGATTCTGTACTTCCACTTCAGGGAAACAGGTTTGATCCCTGGTTGGGGAACTAAGATCCTGCATGCCAAGCAGTGTGGCCAAAATGAAACAAAACAACAAACAACAAACGCCTGGTGGTGGGGGAGTCCTGCTGGGGGTGGAGTGGGGTAAGAGAGTAAACAGTTTTGTCTCTGCTTCTTTCACCCTCATTTTGTCATCCTCAGCCCTGTCTTCTTTCTCTCTTCATGAAGACCATGGCTAACCTCTCCTTTTCCCAGTCTTCTTACCCACCACATCCTTCTCCCTGTTGGACACAGTAACTGGAAAGCCCAGAGTTAGCACTGTCTGAGGCAGCTTCCTTGGATCCAGAAGGGTGTGGATTCTTGAAGTCAGCCACAAAACAAAGCCTCAGCCTTCCTCTCTGTCCCTCTTCCACCACCTTCCCTTTGCTGATCTGTCACCCAGTGATTTGGCTCCTGTGCATGGCTCTCTGTTAGTTTCTTTCCTTCCCAGTCTGCCCCACCCCCTTCTTAAGTCTTTGATGCCCCAGATCCCCGAGTATAGGTAGGAAGGGTTGGGTGGTGGTTACTAAAAAGTTCCCTTGCTTTAACCATGGCCTCTACAAACATCAATTCTGCTTTGGAACCTTCATTGGGAATGTAAAGGGTGGAGGAAGAGATGGAGGCTAGGGGACAACTCCCCACAAAATCCCTATAATGTTAGAACTAAGGTGCCTACAGCAAGTGGTCACTGGGGTCAGACTGTATCACACATCCATACTTCCCTCCTTTGCCTCTCTGATTCCATGTGCTAAGAGAGAGGGGTGGCAGGGGGCGGGCGTGGTGAGCAAGTGCCCCATTCCATGTTCTTGGTATTACTGGTTACTGTTAGCCAAGAGCCAACAGGACACTTTTGGTGAAGACATAATAGTTGTTTTTTCCTCCAAGAAGTTTTTCATAATAACTAATGTCTGTATAGCACTGTAGCATTTGTTTCCCAGGTGGTGCTAGTGGTAAAGAACCGACCTAAGTGGTGGGCTCTAGTCCACAGGGTTGCAAAGAGTCTGACACAACTGAGGTGACTTAGCACACACGCACGTAGCAGTTGCATGAAAGTTTTCATTTAATCCCTACGACAGCCCCATCAAGGCGGGATTGACCTATTTCTACAAATGAAACACAGGTTCAAAGGTGTTTTAATTATGTGCTCTTGGTAATATGTTGAGGAAGTGGCAGGACTAGGACTCAAACTAGATGGCAAGCTCCAGAGGGGCAGAGACCGTGCCTGTCTTACTCATCACTGTACTCGAAGCCGTTGCTGAATGAGAGCGTGAACTCAAAACTGGTTTAGATTCTCTGTGTTGTTTTTGCAAACCTTTAAAACTAGGGTTCGACTACTGCAGAGACAACTTATATAGCCCTCAAGAAAAAGGTATCTATGGACACAAAATCCACCCAACACACACTCACACAAATCCAACTCACCCAAAAATACACTTCCTTTGCTTGGAGCTTAATTTTCAATATTTTTTCCAGGAACTGGGCTACAGGCCCCTGGATATTAAGGGAAATGGAAAAAGGCAGCATTCCTTGTCCTGCGTTAGAAAGAGCCTGTGCACATTCCCCTTGGACCCTGTGTGTTCTGGGCTGGTGGATATAACCCAGGGGGCAGAAACAGCCAGCTTCCCTCTGGGGCCAAGAAATTAGCTGGACAGCAGAGGGTGCTGCAGAGCTTCAAGACCTTGTATTGATGGGGTAATCTGTTCCCCAGCCAGAATTTTCCAGAAATAACCAGGGTCTTTTTTGGGTGGTCTTCTTAGGCCTCTGGTGTTCTATGATAATATAGCAATTTCTCTTCTTTTTTCCAGAAACTTAAGTGACACCTAAGAGGGAGCTGAGGGAGAGAGGGTAGAAAATATACTCTTTGGGATCAGAACTGGTTTTGAATTCCACTGCATCTTTTTGGACTGTGTGACCTGGGCAAGGGAGGCTATTAATTCTGTTGTGCAGAATCAGAGATGAATTTGTATCAGGAGTCTCTTATAAGCATGGAACCATCATTCCATGTATCAAGGGCCTACTCTGTGCCAGGCAGTCCGTGGCACTGGAGAGTCCATGATGGAACAAAAGCAAACTAGACCCCTGCTCTCACGGAGCTGATGGTTTAGTAGGGAAGACAGACTTTAATCAAATAACGCCACAGACAGATGACAAATCACACTTGTGCAATTAAGTGCAACAAAAGAGTAGTCTTAGAACTCAGGGAGGAGGAATTACCCAGGCAAGGAGATTTCCCTGAGGTAGAAAGGAGTAAGTCTAACTGGAAGGATGAGTAGGAAGCAAAAAATGGAGGGAAAAGGCCTTTCAGGAAAAGGGAATCACTTATGTGATGGTCATAAAGTGTGTGAGCCTGACCCAGGGGGCTACCGGAACTGCAGGGCAGAGAGAACAAGGTGGAGCTTGGTGGAAAATGAGGCCAGAGAAGCAGGGGTCGGATCACACAGGACCCCATAGGCCTCCTTAAGGAGTTCTATCTTTAGCTTAAGAACAATGAGAAACCACAGAGGGTTATAATCACAGGCTACTGGCAAATATTCAGTTTTAAAAGGTCTCTCTGGCTATAAAACTCAGAGCAGATGGCTCGAACATCTACCCCTCAATGCACCTTCAGGTACTAAAGTTGCTAAATACTGGTAGACAATCCTTCCTCCTTATCCTTTGCATCCCTCAGCATCTCTTCATGGGATGATTGCAGTGGGACTGGTCTCCCTGCCTCCAGTCACACCTCCTCTACACAGGCTTGGTTTTATTTGATCTTCACAGCATGCTTGCAGGTAAGCAAAGGAACAATCCTTATCCTGAGTTTGCAGATGAGAAAACTGAAGTATAGTGGTGATGTGGAACTGGCTTGTGAAAGACCAGTTAAAATTTCAGAAATTTTGTAAGCCAGTTGTTAAACACAGCCAATTATTGAAAATTAAATCAAACAAACCTATAACTAAATTTATTAAAAACAAAGGTAATAAATTCCCAAAACTCATCACTTCTTAATAATTTTACTGTTATTATTTACCTATGCTCTTGAGGCTATTTGTATTACTGCTTCTGCTACAAAATATGAAACTACCACATAAGAGTATTCTCTGTATTCAATAAAGTCAGGATGGTAGATTGAAACCAGCCTTGGTGGGAATCTTTGCACCATAGAATTGGCAAACACTACAGAAAGGGACTTGATTTATTGTTTCATTCTTTATCTAGATTTAAGAAAATAATGGAGAATAATAATTCTGACTTTAAATGAATGTATTATGCCATTACATTCTGGATAGACAAAGCTTGAGGAAACATTCTTTCAGTTATTTGAAAACTGTTTTCTGATCAGCAAGGAAGTTGCTCCCATAAGTGACAGTTAAGACGTCTTTGTTTATTCATTTTTTTCTTACACTGACACAGAGGACATCAACTAATAACCATGACACAATTACATTCCCCCCCTCAACCGAAACCAGTTTGGCTACCCATATAGGAGTTTGGCAAAAATCAATGAAAGTATTCTGTGAGAATAAATTGGTTATAAAGAATTTGCAAATGTACATTATTATTTGTAAATTCTGTGCTACATATCCTTTACATCAGTACTGCTGCTGCTGCTGCTAAGTCGCTTCAGTCTTGTCCGACTCTGTGCGACCCCATAGACGGCAGCCCACCAGGCTCCCCCCGTCCCAGGGATTCTCCAGGCAAGAACACTGGAGTGGGTTGCCATTTCCCTCTCCAATGCATGAAAGTGAAAAGTGAAAGTGAAGTCGCTAGGCGTGTCCGACTCTTAGCGACCCCATGGATTGCAGCCCACCAGGCTCCTCCGCCCATGGGATTTTCCAGGCAAGAGTACTGGAGTGGGCTGCCATTGCCTTCTCCGCCTATATCAGTACAATTTATGATAAATTTATGTACATATATATCATATGCATACATCCCCCTTTTCTCCCAACAGTCGGCTGTTCAACATTTATCAGCACAGCCCTGGCTCTAGAACATATTCCTCACGTGTCACTCTATAAATATTCACTGGATGCCAAGGCGGGGATACAGTCAATGAACAAATGACTCGTCCACGGTCACACATCGCAAGCTGCATAGGTAGGACCAGAGCCAGAGGTATTGTCCTCCCAAGGCCAGCGGCTCTCTCCCAGGACGATACCAGGCTTTCCGGGGCCATCCCACCTTACCCTCAACCGAAGGGGTGGTTTCGCCCAGAGCGCCCGGGAAGTGAAAAACCAGGGTCGGAGTTGAGGACTAAAGACCAGGCGAGAAGCAGCTCACGACCAATAGCGGCCCAGGCCTCACGCAACGTCACTCTCGGTAGAGGCCAGGGCGAGCAAGCCCTGGGGGAGGGGGCGTGACCACCATCTCCCGGAAGTGACGCAATCTGGGGGCGGTGCTCGGTGGCGGCGACGCGCGGCCTGGGCTCGCGCTGGGCTCCGCGCGCCCCCCGCCCCCTCTATGAGGCAGAGGCCGCGGCGGCCGTTAGCGCTGTCGCTCCGGGGGCCGCGGCGGGCGGGGCTCCGGCGGGGCCTGGCCTAGTCCCCACCCCAGCTCGGCTCCCAGCCGCCCGCCCTCCCTCTCCCCAATGCAGGGGGCCGAGCTCCGGGATGGCGAGGCGGCGGCGGCGGCCGCTTCGTACCGCGTCCTGAGCCGCCTGCTCGGCTATGGAGAGGCGGCCCCCGAGCCAGGCCCGCCGCCGCCGCCCCCGGGCCATGGCCCCGCGCCGCCACCCTTCCTCGCGCGGCCCGGCCCGCGGGGCTCCAGGCCGCCTCAGCTGATGGTGTTCCGCAACGTGGGTCGGCCGCCGGAGGAGGAGGACGCGGAGGCGGCCCAGGAGCCGGGACCCTCGGAACTGCTGTGTCCCCGGCACCGCTGTGCCCTGGACCCCAAGGCCCTGCCGCCGGGGTTGGCGCTAGAGCGGACCTGGGGCCCGGCGGCTGGACTAGAGGCGCAGTTGGCCGCTCTGGGGCTCGGGCAGCCGGCGGGGCCGGGGGTCAAGATGGTCAGTGGGGGTTGCTGCCCGTGCCCGTGTCCTCCGCAGCCGCTCCCTCCGCAGCCCCAGCCGCCTGCTGCCGCCCCGCAGGCCGGGGAGGACCCCACGGAAACGAGCGACGCGCTGCTGGTCCTGGAGGGCTTGGAGTCGGAGGCAGAGAGCCTGGAGACTAACAGCTGCTCGGAAGAGGAGCTCAGCAGCCCGGGCCGCGGAGGAGGAGGGGGCGGCCGGCTTCTACTGCAGCCCCCCGGCCCTGAATTACCCCCGGTGCCCTTCCCGATGCAGGACTTGGTCCCTCCCGGGCGCTTGAGTCGAGGGGAGCAGCTGCAGCAGCCTCCCCCGCCGCCGCCTCCTCCTGGGCCCCTCCGGCCACTCGCCGGCCTTTCTCGGAAGGGCTCCCTCAAAATCCGCCTCAGTCGCCTCTTTCGCACGAAGAGCTGCAACGGTGGCTCTGGCGGTGGGGATGGGGCCGGCAAGAGGCCTTCTGGAGAGCTGGCTGCTTCAGCTGCGAGCCTGACAGACATGGGCGGCTCTGCGGGCCGGGAGCTGGACACGGGGAGGTGAGACCGGCTCGGGGGCATTGGGGCTGGCTGACAAACTTCCTTTTCTCGTTTCATTTCCCTTTTATTCTACTGCTAAAAAGATCCTGACAGTTCTTAAGATGTGGCCTTCATCAGGAGGCAGAGACTTGGGGCTAAAAGTGGTAGTATCGCCTAATAGGTCAGAGCTGTTCTTCACTCCCCCCCCACCCCCACTTCTCAGCTGGTTAGCATCTCTCTAGTTGGGCGGTGATTTGAAACCACCCCGCCGCCACCCCCGCCCAACTTTTAAAGTTTTTTCAAGGTATGTGTCTACCATTACCCCTGGCAGGAAGCTTGCTGGAAAGGTGTGGCCTTTGGGGCCGAAGGGTTTGAGTTTGACCACCTTGCTTATTCTTTCTGTGTACCAGCACCTCACACTCTTCACGCTCATGCATGCAAATGATGTGACAAACTTGTGTAGTTGTAGGCCAGCAGTTAACTGGGCATCTCTAGTCAAAATTTTAATGTTTTCTTGATTGGTTTCTTAGACATGGTATCTCAAGCCTGTGTGCTAACCACTGTGAGAATAGAAAATAGCATTGTTCTCAAACCTGTATGAGAATTCTAAGTATGGTGTACATGCATACTCATTGTGTCTGATCTGCAACCCACCAGGCCCCTCTGTTCATGGAATTTTCCAGGCAAGAATACTGGTATGGGTTGCCATTTCCTCCTCCAGGGATCTTCCCCACCCAGGGGTCGAAACTGCATCTCTTGCGTCTCCTGCATTGGCGGGCGGATTCTACACCACTGGGCCACCTGTATTGGTACATGAATTCTACCCCAGTTGGTGAAAATTCCAAACCTAGACATAGAGTTTTTTCCTGCATTTCTGAAGTGCAGACAGCTCTCTGACATCCAGTGTTAGATTTTCCCTTGTGGTAATTGCCATTGTGGTTTGCACTGCTGAATGGGTTCTTAGAACGTTTGGAATTGGTTTTGGTGCAACTCATGTGTTGGATTCATGAGATGCACCAGCAGCCACAACCCAAGCCTGAAAAACAGGTAGACAAATTGAGAATTTTACTGTGCACCAGATTCACGTGGGGAGCTTTGGGAAAAGATCAGATGGCCCCCAAATTTGAATTAAAAAAAAAACCTCCCTCATATGATCTGGACTGAAAATCACTCATCCATGGACTTCTCCTTTCTTTTTTTTTCCTTTTTTTTTTGGACTTCTCCTTTCAAAGGAAATTTTTACTCCAAGAGGAAAGCATGGGGTCATTTTTTTGTTGTTTCTTGGCCGAGTGGCCTGGGGAATCTTAGTTCCTTGACTCAGGGATGGAACCTGTGTTCCCTGCAGTGGAAGTGTGGAGTCCTAATCACTGGACCGCCAGGAAATTCCTGGTCAGTTTGATTTTGTTGCCTTTTCTGAACAGCTTGCCAGGGTCTCATCTTGGGATCAGACAAAACCTAAACTCCCTGAAGAAACCAGTAAGTTGATGCGGGTTATCCCTTCAGGTAAATGTGTATTTCACCATTTGCTTCCCAATGAACTCATGCTGGGAGTTCAGGTCTGAAAAAGCGTGTGGCTGCTGAAGCAGCTTTTTTCTGGTAGGCTCTGCATTCGATGCTCCACTTAGTGGTGTAGATGAAATTTTCATTTTCTGGGGGCAGGGCAGGATTGAAACTGTGGGTAATGACCTAGGATAGATTGCTGATTTTCTTGTGGTTTGTCCTGCCTTTGTTCCATATTGACCAGGACTTGGTCTGAGATCCCAGAGACGCCAAATATGAGGTGTGGCGTGAAATTAGCTGCAACGTCTAATAGATTAGGAAGAGGAAAAGGCATATAGCATTATACGGTTTTTTGCCTTTGGAAGCAGAATTTAATGGTCATTGGCTGCTGTGTCACCAACCCTCACACTAAGCACAGTACCGATTTCTCCTGCAGAGCAAATTGGTCTGTAGCTCTGCAAAGAAGCTTAGTTCAGGGCACTGGAGAATTACATTTTTTGGTCCAAGAACTTTTTATGATGCATTGGAGAAGAGCTAGGTATTCGTGTATGGACGTTTGGTTGACTGCTGTTAGGAGGCAGCATGTTGTACAGAGAATATGAACATCTGGATGCCATGTAAGACTCCAACATCACCTGTGAGATGCAGGCCAATTTTGTTTTCTTCACGCTTCCCTCCTTTTTTAATCTGTAAAATGGGAGTGATTCCTGTCTTGTTCCTGACCTTATAGGAATAGAGTGAAGACGAGAGAAATTGAGATGGAATATTTTTTGCTTTTGGAGGAGAGGTAGTAAAATAGAACTGGGGAAGTTTTAAAAAATGCTTAGGATTTGGTACTGTTAGATTTTCCATAGCTTACTATGTGCCAGTCTTGCTGGCAGTCTTGCAGCTGTGAGAAACTTGATAAGTCTGGCCAGGGTAGTTGTGATTTTTATGGATCTGCACCTCCTTAGTAAGTCTGCCCTGTTGGGAGGAAGGATAAGTTTGGATTTTTAGCTTGTTCTCTTGTTTCTATTGGTAGGACCTGGAAGCCATGAGAAGTGTCAGCCTTTTGCCAGAAGGTATATGCCTGCCTTCTTATTGTTGGTTGGAGTTAATTATGAGTCTCTGCAGTCTTTGCTGTATAATTTGGGGCTTTTGCAGTAACCTCTGGGCATGATTCTCTTTGCTTTTCTCAGCATTTACCTTTCCCACAGCTATCATGAGAAAGTATCTCCAACAATCATTTTTTTTTTTAATGTTTATTTTATTTTTGTCTGTGCTGGGTCTCCTGTGCTGTGCATAAGCCTTCTGTAGTTGGAGTGAGCAGGGGCCACTCTTGGTTGCAGTGCACAGGCTTCTCATTGCTGTGGCCTCTCTCGTTCCGGAGCGCAACCTCTAGGCTTCAGTAGTTGTGGCTTGTGGACTCTGGAGCACTGAGTCCGTAGTCGCCTCAGGGTATATGGGATCTTCTCAGAGCAGGGGTTGAACCTGTGTCCCCTGCACTGGCAGGCCGCCTCCCAACCATTGGACCACCAGGGAAGCCCTCCTACAATTATTTTAAATTTTATTTATTTTTTTGGGCAGTGCTGCACATGGCACGTAGGATCTTAGTTCCTTGACCAGAGGAACTAACCTGCACCCCCTGCGGTGGAAGTACAGAGTCTTAACCACTGAACCACGAGGGAAGTCCCCCTGTGATCATTTTACAAGACTTAATAGTTTTCCATATTTAAAAAAAAATATTTATTTATTTGGCTGTGATCTTTAGTTGCGGGACACAAGATTTAGTTCCTTGACCAGGGATTGAACCCAGGCCACCTGCAGTGTTAGCCACTGGACCACCAGGGAAGTCCCTTGTATTATAACATTAAGCAAAACTTTAGTTCCTTTCAGATGCTTTGGAGTCTGCCAAGTTGACCTTCCTGGATACACTGAGTCTTAGGTCCTGAGGTCTAGTATGAGTTAGCGTAGAGGACTCTTGAAGTGAAGGAATACATAGGCTTACCAGCTAATCAGGTTTCTGTTCTGGAGAACTGGGCTAGGCTGTGTAACACACATATGTTGAAATTCAGAGAGCTGGGCTTGATGCCTATGGGCTTCAGTGTTATATAGGATTGCTATTTCAGGAAAACCAGTGAAGTTCCCTTGTCTGGTTCACATATGTTTAGCTGATTGTCTTCCTTTGTATTTGGTGAGAAATATCATTCAACCCGACTTTTTTGAAGCATTCCATAATACACATTTGGTTGGAAATGGGTACCTTGTTCATTTCTCAAGGGTTTTTTTTTTCCTACTTAATGGTTGAGGCTATTACTGGCAGTCTTCATAGTTGTGAGGTGGAAAAATGGAGAACAGTTTTGTAGTGGTTTCCTATCTATTTGTTTGGGAAAAAAGATACAGTTTTGGAAAGAGAGGCTGCCTTGGCGTCAGTTTGGGGCCCTGCTGTCATGGATAGACCTGGCAGACATGAGAAACCCTTTTCTCTGTTTTCTTGGGTCTTCAGGTCTAAGAGAGTCTTTTTGAGAAAGGGCGTGACATACTGAGAGAAAAATGATTTTATGGTGTGATGAAGAGGGTCTGTCTTTATGTGTAGGTTTTGGGTCCATATTCTGTTGATCTTTTCAACTATTTTTCCACAAAGTGGTTGTAATTGGCAACTCTGTTTTGGAATGAGCAACCTGGCTTTATAAATCTCTGTCCATTTGAGTCTTGTGTCTTTTACTCCTTTACATTTTGCTCACTGACATCATTTCTAAGCTTTTAGACCTTGGGCTACCCCTCTGGGCTTTTCCCTGGAAGTTCCCTCCATAGGTTCTTTAGTTGGTTTATGGTGGAGTTTTGGATCTGACCTTGTTGCACAGATGTCTGTGTATTGGAACTAAAAATGAGCACATGGTTTTTGTGCCTGTAGCACATGAACAGACACTGGCTTGTAATGTGTTGGAAATGGCACAGGCTGGCTGACTTGGCACTGTATGCTTTAACAGGGGCAGAGGTAAATTGTGGCTGCAAAACCTGATATTTGTATCCCTACTTTAAAAGTTAGCAGAAGACATGTGTAAGTCTTAGGACACTGTAGAGGGGATTTATGGACAAGAGAGAAAGGGCATTACTATGTTGTTGTTTGTATTTTAGCTTTCAGGGAATTTGAAAAGTGGCCAGTAGTTATATCAATGTGTTGTCAGCCTGTCTAGTCTAATGCTTTTAACTCCTTTTATCCCACAGATCTGTTGCCATTTAATTAGTAATTTGCAGAGTGGAAATGGACAGAGACATTTTATGTCTTTGTTACCCGAAGCACAAGCAGTGCATTGCTGACACAAAGGACTGCTAGCCGCAGAGAAGACCTAAAGTCTTCTGCTTGCCACCTGAGGCATAGCCCACCATGTCCTACCTGACATCACCCTTCAGGTCTTTCTGCTGCTAAGATGCAAGTGGTCCACTGGCAGAGTTACAGTGGCTTAACTTTGTACCTAATGCTTGTCAAGGTGATTTGGGGAGGAGAAGAATAATATGGGAATGTCGTATTGAAGGGTTAGTTAAAAATTTTACCTGGAGCCATATCACTCTTGTTGCTTTCCAAAAAACAGCATATCTAGCTTAGAATGGTTATCATTTTAAATGTTTCAGATATACAAAAAGAAATTTCTAAAATGTATATACTATAATAATAATGAAATGTATATTTAGGTAACCATCACTAAGCTTAACAAATAAAATGTTATCAGTACCTTTGAAGACCCCTGAGTGTGACTTCCTGATTACATCTCCCCCCTCCCCAGTGTAACCACCATCCTCAATTTTATGTTAATCATTCCCTTGCTTTGTTTTTTATGTTTGTCTAGATTTGTCTTTTCATGAATGACTGCCATTAGAATGCTCTCAGGATCCTTGAGACAGAAACTGCTTTGGATTTTTAGTTAGACAATATCTCCCCAAAGAGAGAAGGAAGCACTTGTATTTGTTATTAGCCTTTCAGCCTCTTAGACCTTCTACCTCTCTAAGCTTCCTTATTTGTCTGAAAAAAAAAAAAAACAAACAAAACCATTCTGAGACACTCAAATGGCTCTGCCTGGGTTTAGAGTCATATATATTTCTTTTTCTAGATCCTAGAAACTATGATTTTCTTCTTCAAAATGTCGGGGGCGGGGAGAAGATGAGCTGGAGCGAGGCGGCCTCGGCAAGATGTGTGCATTGGGTGCTGCTGTTCTTCGGTGCTCGGCACTGAGGAGCTTCGTCCTCAGCATGGGCAGATGGCAGAGTGATGCAGCTTCCTTTGAAAAGAGGCAAACAGCCAAATGGCTGAGGTGTGAACCCTCTGAGAGGCCAGTGCTTTAGGTTTCTGCTTGCTGCGTTTAGTGTTGTATCCACAAGTTACCGAATAAAAATCAGCTTGGACGCTCTTCAATCTTAACGTCCAGTGGGATTCATTTTCCGTCCCAGACCTCTGGAGTGCTGGGACTAAGCTGCAGACTGCCACAAGCAACTTTGATAAATAGAGGGACTGTGTGTGCTCCTGTCTTTTGCGGATGCAGCCACCTCTCCTGTGTGTGCCGTGGGCGGGGTGTGCACAGTGGGCACCGTCATTAGACTTCTCAAGTCTCAGCATGGAGGCGGCTGCAGAGGGAGTGTGAGATGGGTCAGGAGAGGGAGCCCAGCATCTCAGCTATTTCTGAGCAAGGTCTTCACAGTATGGTTTTGAAATTCTGTTTGAAGTGAGTTCTGAGAAGCACAGACATCTGTGTTAAAACGTAAATGCATAAAGATCTTCCAAAGTCAGATAATTCAAAGTAGGATTTCATTTTGGATTTTCTTTGCTTTTCCCCATCTCTTGGTGCAGTTGAAGTTTTATTTAAACCTTTGGGTGAGAGTAATTTTGGAAAGTGAGCCAACTCTAAGGTGTGGAGTCAGGCATTTAATTTGGTGGTGGATTTTTTTTTAAAGGCTGATTTATTGAGATACAATTTATATACCACCTAAAATTCACCTTTTTTTGTTGCTTAGTTCTGTTAATTTTGACAGATGTCAAAATCATAACCTCTTCTGCAATCAAGATGCAGCATATTTTCATCACCTCCACTTCTTTCCCTTGTAGTCAGTTCAATCATCCTGAGATGATTAGCACATTTCTAGCCAGAAAGAATTTTATCAGTCTTTTGGATTCCTTTCATTTCATTTCTCACCCCAAGCCAGTTGAAATTGGTGCAGTGTGAAGTTACCTTTGGTGTGTCTTCAAAAATCTGGGTTTTCCAGCTGGTTTGGGAGCAGCATCAAGAACAGGCATGGGGTGGTGGGGAGGCTATGACTAGCAGCTCAAAAAAAGAAGAGGCCACCTTCTTTGGGTGCTAGGCAGAGCATCTTAACTTGAAGAGGCTCCCTTGTTGGCTGTTGGCTTTGACCCGTGGCTTGGGGGCATTTTGCAGAAATCAGAGGCCTTACTGGTTGAAGATTGCATGTATATCCTGTAGTGCTATTCTCAAATCCAAAAATCTTGCCTGATTCACTTTGGGACCTCCTGTTCCTAAGAGCAGGCCCAGAGGGAAAGCTGGTGCTCTGAAGTGGCACCTCTTCAGGTTCAAGAGCCTTTCTCTTGGCTTTCCTGTGAGAATCAACTCTGCATCTGAATTCCTTCCTCTAGAAGTGGACTTACTAATTACCACTCAAGATGTTTTACTCTTTTAAGGTGATGGGTGTGGAAAGCTCCAAAGAGATTTCTTATTGCTTTGGAGGCTGGTGAATTCTGTAGCCAAATCTATTTAAGGAATCACCTTAATTATTTTATTTTTCCCTCTTTAAATTTTAGTCTTTATTATAAAAGTGCGGTTGACAATGACTTGGGTTTGCTTTATTTTTCAGTTCATCTGGAATTGAGCACTGCAGTGATTTAAATGCATGTGTGTTCATTCTCTGTGCTTTCTCACCCCTCAGGAAACCCAGGTTGACAAGAACTCAAAGTGCCTTTTCTCCAGTCTCCTTCAGCCCGCTGTTCACAGGTAGGTGATCTGTTTCTTTTTCTCTAACGTCTAAAAGCAGGGCTGTTCTGAGACGTGTCAGGAAACACTTGCAGATGCATCACAGAGGGAGCTGCAGGCATGTCTGCAGTTATTTTCTTCATTCTATGCCTGCTGGGTTTGGGGTGACGCTATTTTTATGGTGTGGAATGTGTTCTTAACTTTGTGTGCTTTATAGTTTGAGGTAGAGACTGCTTGCTGGTAATTAGGTGGCCCTGGCAGTTATGCAGGCTTTAGTTCAGGGTCATCACGTATAAATTAAAAGTAGAAAATACAAATTTATAGGCTCAGAGCACATAAAGGACTCTGGAAGTCATACAGTTCCTGTGCTTGCTTCCAAAGGGAGTTCATGGATTATCTAATAAACATGATCCACGATGATCTGGTCTATTTTTAAAGACTTTGGGCAAAGGGGAATCACATGAACTCTTGTCTTACCCATTTTGGGAGATAACAGTTCTTGCAGCTGCTAAGAGTTCTTATTGCATCTAATTTAAGTCTCTCCTCATGCAGCAGGGAACACAGTTGCTAAAGTAAGAAAGTGGTCAAATATCCTTTCACCTTCTCCTTTGAAGGGAGCTTTTTCTGGGAGGGAAACCTTTTGTTCCTGTGAGTCAGCTGTGGAGTTTCTGCTTGAATGGGCTGTAGAAAAGGACATCTGGAGCACACAGCCTCAAGTTTCAGAAACTGAGTGCTCCTCGCTGGGTGTGACCAAGAATCCTTTAAACCTAATCCTAGTTTCAAACTCTTTTGGATATTGTGTCCCTCGAAAAAGATGATTACAAGAATTGTGATCTGGGACTGGAAATTTTCAGGAAAATGTTCAACAGGCTGGTGGAACCCCCATTACTGAGTAGACTGCTGTGAACTGTCAGAACAGGTGAGTTTGGTGCCTGTAATAGGCACCAGTGGAGAAGGAGGTCCTCTGTTCTTAGCCCAAGCAAGGAATTAAAGGATATTATCCTGTAGCAGAATGTCTTTCTAGCTAGTAGTTGTTTCCCTTTTCAAGTAATGAAACTAACATTTGTAGTTTCAGGTCCCATGTTCTTATTTCAAAGAACCTTAGCTCTCTTGAATTATTTCCTCTAAGTGCTATACTACCTACAAGCTAGACCTGTCTGACCCTTCTGGAAACCTGGGCTTGTTGCATTGCTCTGGGCAGCTAAAGTGAAAGTGAAAGTCGCTCATTCATGTCTGACTCTTTGAGACCTCATAGACTGTCCATGGAATTCTTTAGTCCAGAATACTGGAGTGGGTAACCTTTCCTTTCTCCAGGGGATCTTCCCTACCCAGGGATGGAACCCAGGTCTCCCACATTGCCAGCAGATTCTTTACCAGTTGAGCCACAAGGGAAGTCCTGGGCCCTCAGTAATTAAGCTGTGTGATGAATTCCTAGAACTTCCACTGATGACTTTTGGAAGAGATTTTCTGCTTATCTTAGTGTTCAAGACCTTTGTTGGTCTTGGGAAAAAAAAGGATATCACAAATTGTATTAGGTTCTGAATGTGCAGTTCCTGGCCTTTTAGAGATATTTGTTACCTCATTTTCTTAACTGGGAAACATTAAGATTCTAGCTAGAGACTAATTCAGCTTCCTACAAAAGAAAAAGGTGTTGGAAATAATACCCTGAGGGCCAAATTAGAGAAATCCCAAATTCTGACCTGTGGATAGGATCTACCAAAACAAACTGACTCTTTGTGACCTTCAACAGAAGGTTGATAAAATAGCCTTCATTCTCTGGTGATTCATGTGGAGAGAGGGTAGCTGTGCTGGGTGGCAACAAGGAGTGAATTTGGTAGAGAACAGAACTGCATAACATGCTGAAAAGTAAGAGAAACCATGTGTACCTCCCCCCGCCCCCCCACCCAGAGTTCCTACTGAGAAGCTTCCTCTAAGCTTACCTGACTTTTGCCTGACTGTGGAAATAATTAATTATTAGGGCTGTAAATGCACTTTTCAGTCTTTGTAGCCCCAGCTGTTAGGAATTAGTTGATATCTGAAATGGTTGGGCCTCTTAGGAGTGACTATTCTGGAAAATCTCGATGTGGAAAGCCATTTAGGAAGAAGTTGGGGGTAACATTGGGATCTTTATCTGGATTCAGCTTAACAGTTCTTACATTTTAATGGTGCTTGTTGTCCGTGTCCATTTGGGCTTGTAAAAAGTTGCTTGTCTTGCTCCCCGAGGCAAAAATTGATACCCAAATCTGTAAAAATAAATGGTGTGGGTTCCTTTTGAATAAAGAAGACTTATTGTGCAAGGTTATATCCTCAGCGGCAGAGCCAGCATTAGTTGGCTTTTTCACTGTCAATCCCATGATTTTGTCTTAAAGATCCGTGATCTGTAACAGAGTAAAGGAGTGATGGAATTTAAAACTGACTTCTCAGGTGTCTGGACTGGGGGGATTCCAGCCGTGGGAGCATTAGATCTTGAACTTTCTGAGAGCCGTGGACCTCCGGCGTCCCTTGCTTGCTCTCTGCTTCCTTTTGCTTCCTGGCCTTGGCTTTGGGCACGGTGCTGCTGTAACATGCTTGCTCCATGAACCCCTCAGGTGAAACAGTGTCACTGGTGGACGTGGACATCTCCCAGCGGGGCCTGACCTCTCCACACCCTCCAACTCCCCCTCCTCCTCCAAGAAGAAGCCTCAGCCTCCTAGGTATAGTTTTCTTCCCTCTTCCTTCTTGCCCTGTGGGAGAGTGAGCTCTGTCGACCTGTTGTTTTTTGCCAGGAACCAAACAGACTCCTGGGTTTCTAATGATGACCCAATTATTTCATTTCTTGTCCCATTCTCAGCACCCCTCTCATCTCTGAAGTGGTTAAATGGGTCTCTTACCTGCATGCTGTAATATCTACTGTCCATATATTGTTTCAATCTTTATTTATTTATAAAGAGTATTTTGTTTTGAATCTACTGCCACTGGGCAGCTTTAGGGATATCCTTACTTTCCTACTTTTAAGCAAAGGAAACCAGATTAAGATGATTGTGGCCCTCTGTGCAAAAAAGATAGGGTGAAGCTCAGGCCATTTTGCCCCAGAGGGCAGCCTGATGATCCTTTTCCCTCTCCTCTGCCTTCCCTGTGCTCATTCTGTGCCCATATTTCTGAACCTCTTGCTTTTGTTCTCTCTTCTAGATGATATCAGTGGGACGCTGCCTACATCTGTCCTTGTGGCTCCGATGGGGTCTTCCCTGCAGTCTTTCCCCCTACCTCCGCCTCCTCCACCCCATGCCCCAGGTTAGCTTAGCTTAGAGGCAAGACTTGCAAGAGTGGGGAGTACAAAGTGAAACACTTTTGAAGGATGGGAGAGATCTATTTATGGAAATAAAAGAACTTAAGAGAAAGCTTAAGTCATATCCCCTTGACTGGACCAGAACTCCTTGGAAATGAGGCCAAGCACTAGTTATTTTAGCCTGTTTTCTTTATGGAGGCAAATCTGATTTTTGGTAGAGATAAAAGACTGTTGGATTTTTTTTGTCTCTTTGCTACTGAAACTTGTTTGCAATCCTCGGGTCAATATCACTTAGGAAACTGCCTTAATTTCAGTAGAGTGAGGAGGTTTAATGTGTTGCTGGTTTTCAAAGTTCTGTGGTTTTTCTAAGCTTTTAGCATTTACTGCAGCCTTGTAAATAAGTACCAAGCATTCAGTAGCCCATACCTGCTTGGCCAGCCCCCAGTGCCCAAGGGATAAAATGAATGAAATCAGCATTCTTTTCTACTTGCTTGGCAAAATCGTTGCTCTTCCTGGGCAAGTTAAATGAGTCACTATTTCCAAGGCTGCCTTACCGGCACTTCATCTCGAGGTGGGAGAAGTTGGAATCGCTCTAGGCTGGTGAAAGCCCTGAAGTAGTCACCTTAGTCAGGTTAGTGAGCTGCTGCCTCCCCCTTTCCTGGGGTTAAACGCCCCCACCCATCCTTCACAGCTTACACGAGCCCACACAGCTTTTTATCCCAGCCCATCCAGCTCTTCCCCACTGCTTTGGCTTCCACCCTTTCCAGCTTAGCTTCTAATGCCTTGCCCGTCTTCAGTTAGCATCTCTGTTTTGGGGGGAGGGAGGGTCTACTTGAGGTTGGGAACGATAAGGGTCAACAAGTGACCGCTGCTGTCTTGCCCTGCAGACGCATTTCCCCGGATCGCTCCCATCCGAGTCGCTGAGTCCCTGCACAGCCAGCCCCCGCAGCACCTCCAGTGTCCCCTCTACCGGCCTGACTCGAGCAGCTTTGCGGCTAGCCTGCGAGAGCTGGAGAAGGTGGGTGGTGCCTGAGGCCTGACAGCTTCCTCCTCTCACATTCTCCTAATTCGAAGCCAGGCTCCCCTTCTGTTCTTTTTAGAGGAAGAGTAGTTTCCTTGCTTCTGTATTTACAGTGACAAAATAATATGTTGCTATCATTAGTTCTATGAGATGTTGTAAAATTGAATCTGAAAAAAACGTCTGAATGTCTGAACCTAATGAGAAAGGTTATGGAGAAATATTTACATAGTCTAAGCTGACCTAGGTCCCTCCTCTCTTCTTTGTAGGGCTTTGGTAATAGAACTGTAAAATTATTTTTCTGTTACTTTTGGAGGCCTGAAAGTGTGATGAACCCGATTATTCATTGCTAATGGTTGAGGCACTCCTAGCAGCTTTTACCTACTGCAGTGTTTTGGAAATGGGGGGTTCTTGTGGTCAGAGTAATTGTGCTGAAAACTTTGACATTCCTGTGTTCTAACTCCTTGCCACTTCTTTGATAGTGTGGTTGGTATTGGGGGCCGATGAACTGGGAAGATGCAGAGATGAAGCTGAAAGGCAAGCCTGATGGTTCTTTCCTGGTACGAGACAGCTCCGATCCTCGTTATATCCTGAGCCTCAGTTTCCGATCACAGGGTATCACTCACCACACCAGAATGGAGCACTACAGAGGTGAGAGGTGCTGGCATTTGAAGGAAGCCTTCTTTCCCCTTTGGCTTTTTCTACCTTTGCTATCTGACTTTCTCATTGGAAGGATTCACAGAAATGGAACTGTGAATAGGTAGGAAAATCTCATGGACTCAATTGAATATTGATATATGGGCACTGATTTCGATCATGAGAAATATTGGCGGGGATGGTAAGGAGCATAAATGTTCCATTTAAAAGTTTTCTCAGCACATCTTGTCTCCTAAACAGACTCTGAAGAAGACTATTGAAGAACAGAATAAAGCCAGTAAAACTCTCTGGGTAGCAGGAAGAAATAACCTAGGACCATGAGACACATTCTCCCAAGCTTTGGTTCATGATTAAACTTAGCATCTAGAGATATTAGTCATGTAGATAAAGAGGAGAATTTGTGGATCCTGTGACTGTTCTGTTCTGAATTTGTTTGCCTGGCAGTCACATCGATGATAATTATGTCTTTTTCTGGTCAACTTTGTAGTCTTGTAGGAAATAGTCATCAAAACTCTATGAGAATTTGTGAAATCAACATACTGTCTGTCTTCCTCTGTGGTCAGGTTGTGCTTAATATTCCAGTCATGTCGAGAAGCTGACTTGTTCAATACTGCTATCTGGATGGACTTTGCATCAGGACATTTGGTATTTGATTTGGGCCACAAACTTGTAATGGTCATTGCTGGTGGGGCTGACTAATACATACTTTGTCAAAATACCTGCAGTATGCTACAAATTTAAAAATTGTGGAGAACTCTGGGGAGTTCCTCTTGCTCTTCCCACATGTGATCAACCTTAAATGAACTGTGTGAGATACTGCGTTTCACGTAAGGGGCTCTTTCATGCTCTTCTCAAGTACCACTGTATCTTTCCTGCTCTCAGTCGTGTTCTGCTGAATTAATTTGGTTTGCTTCTCTTGTTAGGCAAGAAGTAGCTGTTTAGGTTAGCATAGCTTTGTCCATGGTTTCCTCTGCCCCCATCTCTGCTTCCAAGATGCATGAAGAGAAAGGAACTTCAGTCCAAAGACTTGAGAGAGTTAGTTAGAGAACTGTGGGGTAGACTGCTACTTGTTTTCCTGCTGTTCCTAAAATCAAAAGTCAAATAAACAAAACAAAACGCAAAACATAGCATTTCGGCGTGAAGTGCTTTTATAAACCTATTAAGATTATAAATGACTAGGCCATGGAAATAATGAATAAATGCTTGACCTCTAGGTTCCCGATAGGCGAGATGCCTATCTGAGAATATTTTCAAATGATTCTCCAATTACTTTTTGTTCAAAGGAACTTTTCTTCCTTGAATAAATGGAATTTTTAATAGAAGCCCTGGGCCTTTCAGTTGCCAGTTTGCAATGGAATATTTGTCTTCATCTTTTTAAGTGATCCCGAAAGAGTAGTCAAGGTTCTCAAATCTGCAGTTCTCTTGAGTATCCCTTTTGTGACTCTTGGATTTAGTGCTTTAGTTGTTGAAGTTTTTTTTTTTTTTTCTAAGTTATGGGAGTTCAGATTGCTTTTTGCCTTTGGGATTCTAAAGTTTGGGGTGGGATCTTTGTAACATGTTGGGGCGTGGGATTTTAGAAGTTATAGAAGGAGAAGACTTAGAATTTGATTTTTGTGCTTAACACATACATGAATGAGTAAGATCCACAAAACCGCTGTTCCTGTCTTTCCTATTCTATGCATACTTGAAGATTTAAATCTTTCTGAGGGAATGTCATTTAAACTTACTTTAGCATAGCTGCCTTTTCTTTATGGTCTGTGGTTTAAAGATTAATGTTCATACTCAATAAAATTTTTTTTATCTTTTTTCTGACTCGAATTTATTATTGTTTAACAGAAATATTGTAAGACCTAATTTATATCTTATTAAAAGCAACATCTTTCTTTCCATTAGTTGTAGAACAAGCAGGAACAGGGACCTCTGACTCAGCTTGACCACAAGCTACCTTTCCAGGAGGGAAACTCATTAAAATGTTCGAGCCAACTTCTCAAGTCTTCCTAAAGTAAGTTTTGCATTTTTACCTCTCCGTAACTTTCCATGGCAGGAACCTTCAGCCTGTGGTGTCATCCCAAGTTTGAGGATCGCTGTCAATCAGTGGTGGAGTTCATTAAGAGGGCCATCATGCACTCCAAGAATGGGAAGTTTCTCTATTTCTTGAGATCCAGGGTTCCAGGTAAGGCTGTCGTTACATTAATTATTTAACTTACTTGGGTATGGTCGAGCATAATGTCTACTCCCCATGGCTCCCCTCCCTCTTCCCCCTCAGTTATTCACAGCTTTATATTAACTATTTAACTTGAGTATGATCCAGTGCAGGATCTCTACCTCCACTCCTGCACCCATTCTCCCAAAAAACTCCCAAACCAGAAACACTTAAAGCTTTTTTTCCTGGTTCTTAGAGCATCCACTCTTCCTCGAGCCTAGTGGGTAATATCCTGTTCTTATATATTAATCCCCCAGGAGCCTGGTGGGCTATAGTCCATGGGTTCGCAAAGAGTTGGACACGGCTGACTAACACACATATTGAGAAGGAATCTTTGCTTCTCTGATCACATGAATGAGAAAACTGATCCTGCCCCTGATGTCTGGGTGTCATGTATTCACATTTAACTTTCAGAGGTCTTTCCTTGTCCCTAATCCAGGCATCTCACATTTACATGTGAAACAACTCTCGGGTCATTTTCATGGGAAACTGGGAAAGTAATAGAGTCTTCACTAGAAATGGGAGTGTCAAGGAGGCTGAATTTAATAGCAGTCTGCTCTGGATTCTGTGCATTTGTACTAAAATTTCTGTCAGAGAGTAGATGCTTTGTTGTGTCCTGTATCCCTGCCAGTATTGAATTCAGAGACTCGTCTCCGTTTGGGAGCGCTGGCAGTACCTATCCTGCCCACTAAGTAGGGGTATCTATATCATCTTTGTTGAAGGGATGGTTTGGAGGAATCTGCTTTTATAATGTTGGAAAAAAGTAAAATGAGGAATTTGTAAGATAGAAACAGAACTTAAAATGAGAACATCATGCTTTCCCGTTGAATCAAATTAAGATTCTTAAACCAGATGTCAAGAAATTGCCCTAAAAAGAAGTTATGGGGAAGCCTCCGGCAGAACATCAGTAACAGGATTGAGCCAGGTTACAGGAATGTGTTTTATAATCTTGGTGATTTAAATAAGGCATGACAGGGTGTGAACTGTATTAATTCTCACTTCATTAACTACTCGCCTCAGTGCTGTCAACACGGTTGGGTCTCATGCAGTTGACTTGGTTAAATGGAAAAAGTTAGAATCCTTTCTTATAGGAACTGATTCTGCCTAGCAATTTTTAGAGTTTGTGGCTTTTGGGGGGTGTTTATTTAATAAACAAACAGTATCGAATAAACTCAGTATCAAAAATAAGCCGCTTCTCCACCTCAGAGAGGGATTCCCAGGTGGCTCAGTGGTAAAGAATCCCCCTGCCAATGCAGGAGATGCAGGTTTGATTCCTGGCTTGAGAAGATTCCCTGGAAGAGGAAATGGCAACCCACTCCAGTATTCTTGCTGGGAAAATCCCATGGACAGAGGAGCCTGATGGGCTACAGCCCTTGGGGTCGCAAGAGACATGCGTGACTGAGCACATATGCTACCCTTAAGAGAGCTCTTAGCTTCAAAAAGGGGATAGGTAGGAAGAGAAGGCAAGAGCCCGTGTTAAATTCTATATAAAGCCTGGTGGTGATTGACAGGGACAGGGTGGGTAGTCATATCTGTTTGTGGGTGAACCAGGGAGATCCTCTCAGAGGAGTCTGAAGCATGTATCACTTGTAGAGTATTGAGAGACTTCGTGGAATCTTGGACTCCTCAGGTATAGCTCATTTCATTCCACAAATTTTAAGTAAGATTTTTTAAGAAATCTTACTTCTTAAGATTTTAAGAAATTTTAAGTAAGATTTTTAACATTGCTGAAGGTTCGTACCTGCAATGATTGTTGCTATTTGTTATGTGCCTCCCTACCATGTGCCAGGTATTTTGTCAGGGTCTTTATTTAAATATCTCTTAATTTCTTGCAACAGCCTCAAAGTTAGCTAATAGATTGATCTCTTGAAAAAAAATTTTTTTTTATTTTGTCAATGAAGAAACTAAGGATGTCTCAAAAGTGAAGCCACTTACTCTAAAGGTTACTTAGCTAATCAGTACTGAAGCCAGGATTCTAACCGAGGTCTAACTGACTCCAACTCCTGTGCTTTACTTCCCACCCTCTGCTATGGGAAAAAAAAATAGCAGTAAGCAAGTTGGAGATTGAGTTTCCTGGCATTTGTTGAGAGGACATAAAGAAGTCAGAATTGTGTTTATCTGTGGATAAACACAGTGGAGAGTGTCTTTCTAGGATAGAAGTAGGATATCTATTTGCACTTAAAATTGTAATCAAGTTGAGAAGGGAAAGCAAATTAGTATTTGCCCCTAGACCATAAGTGACTTCTCTTTGAAAGATTGGGACAAAGAAGGCCAGATCAGTGTTCTCCTTTACCATTGTTTTCTGCCTCCTTTTGCTTATCAGTGGTCTAGGCATTCTGTAAGGCTGACTTTATTAGGGGAGAGGATTCCCGTGAGGAGGTGGTAGTCATTAGATTTAGGTTGAGCTCTGTCAGCTTATACCAGAGATTTTAACTCAGTGGATGGTAAAGGAGCCCTTTTGTTTAGACTTAGGGATGCTGGTAACTGCCTGCAAGGGGCTCGTATTGTTTCATTTAACCCTCATGAGATCCCTTGGAGGAATGTTACAGTCTCTCCCTCCTTTTTTATCTTCTTTAAAATACAGATTAAGAAACCAATGCACAGTGAATTACAGAGTCAGGATGCAGAGTCAGGTTTTTCTGGCTCAAATCTAGAGCTGGATGTACTAGCAGCATGTCCAGCCTGGTGTAAAAGGATGCCAGGAATTATAGGGATTATTAAGCCAGCCCTAATGAAAGTTCTAGATGGCACCAAGTGAGAAGCAGAAATGATTTAATAAGTAGAATAATTAGCAATTAGGGGAGAAATCATTGATCAAGGATGGCCCCTGAGCTTAGTTTGCCCCTTATCTCTTCTCATGACAGTGTGGGAACATGGTCATGGTAAACCTGAGGTTGCTGATTACATCTCGGTCTGGTCCGATTCACAGTTGTAAGCTAAACACCTAACACCATGCAGCAGTCTCCAAAAGAGCAGACTCCAAAAGTCTCCAAAAGAGTTTTGGATTAGCACAAAACTGGTACTGTGAGAGCCAGAACTCAACTTGAATGTGTTCGTCTTAGTTGGAAGAATCTCCATCATCTCTGAAGTGCCTGAAGAGAAAATATATATATATTTTTTAATCACACTTTGAGTCGGACACTCTAAGGAAATCCATTGCTTCCTCTTTTGCACCATCATTAAGACTATAATTAATTGTTCAGTGACATGTTTTCCTTGTATCTCAGATTTCTCAATTCAGTCCTGTTAACAGACATTTGGGGTTGGATATTTCTGGTCTTCAGGGAACAGTTTGTTGTGGGAGAAAGACCTGGGTATTTGGGTGCTCAGACCTGAAAGAGATTCTTTTTACTTTTTTTCTGAAAGAGATTCATCATGCCTGTGTGCATGCATGCTAAGTCACTTTAGTAGTGTCTGACTCTTCAACCCCATGATCTGTAGCCCATGAGGCTTCTCTGTCAGTGGGATTCTTAAGGTGAGAATACTGGACTGGGTTGCCATGCCCTCCTCCAGAGGATCTTGCCAACCCAGGGATTGAACCCACATCTCTTAACATCTCCTGCATTGGCAACTGGTTTCTTTACAACTTGAGCCACCTGGAAAGCCCTCATGCCTAACCCTGGTCCTCTAGGGGAAAAAAAAGAGCAAAGTGGCTGGAAATTGGATTTGTGCACAGCACCCTGGCATGAGGACCAGAGGAAAGTTCTTGATGACCACTGTTGTATCTTGCCTTTCCCTTTCAGCTGCACTGGTGTCTTGTGTTGGATTTATCTCCATTTCTGATCTCTTCAGTGAACATGCTTTGGATGTCAGAGTTCCAATTGTTTGCTGTGTTTGGGGGCAAACAGTAAGCAATCAAGTTAACACCAGGGAATATCAGAGAATTCACAGGTTTCAGATTGCTGTTTGTGAACCTAAGTCTAAAAATAACACAATTAAATAGACAAGTATATATGGTCATTGAAATTTAAGTAGGCAAACAGTCAGATAATTATATGCTACTATTATCCTGACCTCTTTAAGTGCAAGTCCTATAGTACTGTCTTTGGGAATAAATAATTAGGTGCATAAATTACTTTTGTCTCTGAAACATCATGTTGAGTTTAGCAATATTACAACCAACCTCCCAAAAGCTTTCTGTTCATCATAGTGTAATTTACAAGATGAAAATGTAAAATTCAAAGAGGCATTTGAACCCAGAATCATTTTAAAACCACTTGAGTTTAAATATATTCAAGAGAGAAATCCATGTGTGAATTTTTTTTTAATGGTATATGAGGAGAGGGCCAACCAGTGGTGTGTGTGAGTGGATGAGGGCTTTTGTTGTTGTTCAGTTGCTAAGTCGTGTCCAGCTCTTTGGGACCCCATGAACTATAGCACACCAGGCTCCTCTGTCCTCCACTAATCTCCTATCATTTGCTCAGATTCATGTCCATTGAATTGCTGAGATGATGTAACCATCTCATCCTCTGTTGCCCACTTCTCCTGACCTCAGTCTTTCCCAGCATCAGGGTATTTTTCCACTGAGTCATCTCTTCACATCAGGTGGCCAGAGTATTGGAGCTTCAGGATGAGTCCTTCCAATGAATATTCAGGGTTGATTTCCTTTAGGATTAACTGGTTTGATCTCCTTGCTGTCTAAGGGACTCTCAGGAATCTTCTCCAGCACCACAAATCGAAAGCATCAGTTCTTCAGCACTCAGCCTTCTTTATGGTCCAACTCTCACATTCATACGTGACTACTGGAAAAACCATAGCTTTGAGTATATGGACCTTTGTTGTCAAAGTGATGTCTCTGCTTTTGAATACACTGTCTAGGTTTGTTATAGCTTTTCTACCAAGGAGCAAATGTCTTTTAATTTCATGGCTGCAGTCATCATCCACAGTGATTTTGGAGCCCAGGAAAATAAAATCTGCCACTGCTTTCATTTTTCCCCCTTTTATTTGCCATGAAGTGATGGGACCAGATTCCCTGAACCTAGTTGTTCTAATGCTGAGTTTTAAGCCAGCTTTTTCACTCTCCTTTTTTGACCCTTATCAAAAGGCTCTTTAGTTCCTCTTTACTTTCTACCATTAGAGTGGTATCATCTGCATATCTGATTTCTCTTGGAATCTTGATTCCAGCTTTTGATTCATCCAGCTCGGCATTTTGCGTGGTGTACTCTGCATAGAAGTTAAATAAGCAGGGTGATAGTATACATTCTTGTCATACTCCTTTCCCAATTTTGAACCAGTCATTTGTTCCTCATCCAGTCCTCCTGTTGCTTCTTGACCTGCATACAGGTTTCTTAGGAGACAGATAAAGTGGTCTGGTATTCCCATCTCTAAGAATTTCCCATAGTTTGTTGTGATCCACACAGTCAAGGTGTTAGCATAGTCAGTGAAGCAGAACTACATGTTTTTCTGGAATTCTCTTGCTTTCTCCATGATCCAACAAATGTTGGCAATTTAATCTCTGGTTCCTCTGCCTTTTTGTAAACTCAGCTTGTACATCAGGAAATTCTTGGTTCACATACTGCTGAAGCATAGCTTGAAGGATTTTGAGCATAGCCTTGCTGGCATATGAAATGAGCACTGTTGTTTGGTAGTTTGAACATTCTTTGGTGTTGCCCTTCTTTGGGATTGGAATGAAAACTGACCTTTTCCAGTCCTGTGGCCACTGCTGAGTTTTCTATATTTGCTGGCATACTGAGGGCAGCACTTGAACAGCATCATCTTTTAGGATTTTAAATAGCTCAGCTGGAATTCCATCACCTCCACTATCTTTGTTCATAGTAACGCTTCCTAAAGCCCACTTAACTTCACACTCCAGGATGTCTGGCTCTAGGTGGAGTGACCACACTACTGTGGTTATCTGAGTCATTAAGATCTTTTTTGTATGGTTCTTCTGTGTATTCTTGCCACCTCTTTTTAATCTTTTCTGCTTTTGTTAGGTCCTTACTGTTCCTGTCCTTTATCATGCTCATCCTTGCATGGAATGTTTTCTTGATATCTCCAATTTTTTTGGAGAGATCTCTAGTCTTTCTCATTCTGCCGTTTTCCTGTTTCTTTGCTTATTCAATTAAGAAAGGGTTCTTACCTCTCGTTGCTGTTCTCTGGAACTCTGCATTCAGTTGGGTATATCTTTCCCTTTCTCCCTTGCCTTTTGCTTCTCTTCTTTCCTCAGCTATTTGTAAAGCCTCCTCAGATAACCACTTTGCCTTGTTGCATTTCTTTTTCTTTGGGATCTTTGGTCACTGCATTCTATACCGTGTTACGAACTTCCTTCTATGGTGCTTTAGGCACTCTACCAGATCTAATTCCTTGAATCTATTCATCATCTCCACCATATAATCAAAAGGGATTTGATTTAGATAATACCTGAGTGGCCTAGTAATTTTCCCTACTTTCTTCAATTTAAGCCTGAATTTGGAAATAAGGAGCTCATGATCTGAGCTTATGTTTCCGTAGTGTAGTGGTTAGCAGGTCAGCTTTACATGCAGAAAGTCCTGGTTTCGACCCCCAGGGGAACCAGCCCCTGAGGATGAGGGTTACAGTGCTTTAAAAATACAGTGTTAGATTTGAAGGGATAGGGGTGAGAAGTCAAGGACTAAGAGAGACTGGTCCTGAATCAAGAAGCTGTGCCTGTCTCGACAGCAGTGCCCGTTAGACAGTCACATGGTCAGGTGCTCTGGGAGACTCCTGGAGAACGCTCCTTTGAGGTTCCCTGGGCTCAACTCTTCCTCAGACAGAGCAAGTGTTCAGGGAAGGCCAGTTCTGTTGGTTCTGTGCTGTGAGCAAATTCTGTAAGCTCAGTAGGCCTCAGTTTCTTCATTGAGCAGTGGGGGTATTAGTGGTATCTATTTGGGAGCACAGCTTTGAAGACTGAGCTAGATGACTTTAAGATAAGCTTACTTATATAGCATAAAATGTATTTCAATTTTTTTTTTTTAGAAAGTCTGTTGTTAACAACCATGAAAAGGCTTTGGGAGACAATCTGCAAGCTTTAATTTTTCTTCTCATGGCTTCAAACAAAATTTTAAAACTGTTTGAAATTAAACTCCAAAAATAGATATTTTATTTTCCAACAAGTTGTGTCTACAGAATTTCATTTGATTCAACAACGGTTGAGAAAAGAATTCTTTCAAAGGTTTTGCAACTCAGATTCTCTCAGAGCAGTTTGCTTGTTTACTCATCGTCCTTTGTTTGTTGAAACGAGAGTATTCTTTATTCTCTGGATGCGTTTCAGTGTCCCTGCCATTGTGGGTGTCTCCGTTCTGTGGCATTGACCCCTGGGGGTTGGAATTTCCCAGCATGGAGCCTGCTGATACTGTGATGAAACATGAGTGCGGGGCTTCCATTGGGCCTGACTGGCTTTAGTCAGCAGGCACTTGTACACAGAGCAGTACCAATTCCAGCTCGCCCAAGCTACTGTAGTTGCTTTTCTTTTATAAGTATTATCCTGGGCTTCCCAGGTGGTACAATGGTAAAGAATCCACCTGCCAAGCAGGAGACGCAAGAGATGCTGGTTTTATCCCTGGGTTGGGAAGATCCATTGGAGAAGGAAATGGTCAACCCACTCTAGTATTGTTGCCTGGAAAATCCCATGGACAGAGAAGCCTGGTGGGGTACAGTCCATGGGGTTGCAAGGAGTTGGACACAACTGAGCACATAGAATTAAAGTGAACCTTTTAAAAAAATAATTAACCAATATGAATATTATTTGGAAGTTGTATCTAAAAAAGAAAAAGTATCATCATCTTTTCTTCTGTTCCTGTACCCAACCTAAATTTTCAGAAGTAAGAAGGGTGGTTGGTGGGGGTGGAGTGTTGGCGGGGAGTAAAAGGTAGCTAAATCTGACTGTCCCGGCCTGAAGTAAATAACTGTGTGACCGGCCGGTAAAATTTGATCCTAGATGCTGCCTTCTGCTTACTGTCTCTCCGTTGGAATTTGGTGGGGACCCCTCTGAACAGCCTTTTTGAGTCCTCACCTTCGAGATACTCTAGATGCTAAACAAGTGTCTCCCATTCCCAACAAGGATACCTTTGGCCGTTGTCCTTCACTGAGAGCCTTGGGCCTGAGATTAGCCACTTGGCTCCAAGCAAAGTCTCTAGCTCGGCATTTTTCATTGAGCTGTCCGAAGAGCAAGACTCTCAGTTGTTAGAAGTCAGGCTGGGGAGGCCCCCTGCCAGAGGGTAGGCTCCCCTGAGTATGAAATATGGTAGCAGTACTATGGAAACCAAGTTTTGTGGAGGGGCACTTTTGCACAGAAGACCTATGTGAACTGTAAAGAAGCACCATTTCCCTTGCCTGGATTCTCTTCATAAGGAAGATTATATATAGTTAGCTACCTTGTCTCATCTGAATATTTCTCTTGGTTTTTGTTCTTAAAGGACTGCCACCAACTCCAGTCCAGTTGCTCTATCCAGTGTCCCGTTTCAGCAATGTCAAATCCCTCCAGCACCTTTGCCGATTCCGAATCCGACAGCTCGTCCGGATCGATCACATCCCGGATCTCCCACTGCCTAAGTATGATGGGGTCTTTAGAGCCAGAGCAGGAGTGGAGGGTTACTTACAGTGTCAGTGAGGCCTGCAAGTGGAGTGTCCAGGCAGAGTCTGGCAACTCCCAGGCATCATCTTTTCACTTCTCCTGTGTCTCAGCACCTAACTTAGAAATGTCACAGTACAGCCCCGAAGGAGGAAGGTGTGTGCATGTGTCACTTTCCCTTCTGCAGACTCTGTGAAGAGTGGAGTGGAGATGGTAAGAGGGAGGGAGACAACTACAATAAGTGAGAATGTGGGGATTTTCTCAAGTTGGCAGAGACTTTTTGCTGTTGTCTCAGCCATATAGGGATTGAAAAGAAGGGAGGGTTGAATAAAGTTGATCTTTCTTTTTTAAGTTCTGTATAACACTTGTGTGTACCCCTCTTGTATTATTCTTAGGCCTCTGATCTCTTATATCCGAAAGTTCTACTACTATGATCCTCAGGAAGAGGTATACCTGTCTCTAAAGGAAGCGCAGCTCATTTCCAAACAGAAGCAAGAGGTGTTGGAACCCTCCACGTAGCGAGGGGCCCCATGCTGATCACCACCAAGGGTATGCATACTCCACCTCACTGTCCAGCCTGGTCTCTTCCTGGGCAGTTATCCTGCACTGGACCTAGCCCTCTTCCTCCCACCCCATGCACATACCCCAATCCAGGCGTCTCTCCAGAGAGTTGCCACATCTGATCACAGAGTCCCCGGGGGGCACATATCCCAACGGGGAGAACAAATAGACAAGAGAGGCTTGAGTATTTGCAAAGCAACATGCATGCTAATCACTGAATATATATAAAGAGGAGGCCATAGAAGTACAGCTGTTGCACAAATGACATGTAAAGCAGGAAACCAAAGGGGAAGAAAACTTCATCAAAGGGAACACAAAATGCCCTTAATTGCAATAGGCATGCACTTCAGTGAGAGTTCTCCTGTCCAATAGCTTGGAATATGGGAATGAGGAAAAAAACAGCTTGCTCTTCTGTTTAAAATTCCATCTGGGCCACTGAAAAGTAAATTGGTGAAAAGAATAAATGAATTAACTAAGGAATTCATTTATATAAGAGTGTATCCCATTGCTATACTGAGTTTTATTTGTTTGTTTTCCCATAAAATACCTTGGAATACTGGTTTGTACAGATAAATTCTGATTAGTCTTGGGGATTCCCTGTGGTTAGGACTCCACGCTTCCAGTGCTGAGGGTTCCGGTTTGGTCCCTGGTTGGGGAACTAAGATCCCCACATGCCTCGGGGCTCAGCCAAAAAAAAAGTCTTCTTAAATTACATTAATGTGAATATTGAAAGTAGAAGTAAGTAGGGAACAGAATTACCAGAAAGCGGTGCTTTTGATAGTAAGGGTTACGTGTCATGTTCTAGTGACCTACTGGTGGGGTCAGAGACTGCCCTCCCCCTCTCAGTGGGGAGTGTCCTTTCTAAGCACTGAATTCTTCTAACCTCATCTGTTTCTAATCACATCCCCAATACAACACAAAGGGGGAAAACCCATAGGTGTGACAGCTTTAGAGTGGAGAGGGGGCTTTAACTCTTCCCACCCTCTCAGCTCTCTTCATAATGGGAGAGAGTGACAGCTGGTGTTTTTGTTCCGTGGGTGTTTTTGGGCCATGACTCAGATGACCCCAGCTGTGTGTCTTCTCTTGGCTCTGGATGTCTCTGATCCTGTGCTCTTGAAGGGAGAGCATGTGAGCCAGGACTAGCCAGGGGAGGAGGAATGAAGAGAGATCAAGAAATGGTAACTCTGGGAGGCAGTTGAGTTTTAACTTAAAGGATCCTGGGCTGGATGTGCAGTTTCTTTGTCAAATCTTTAGTTACAGGCATACCTGGGAGATGTATCACAGGTTCTGTTCCAGAACACTGGAAAAAAGCAAATATCGCAATAAAGCAAGTCACATGATTTTTTTGGTTTCCCAACGCATATGAAGAGTTTTATCTACACTATACTGTGGTCTGTTAAGTGTGCACTAGCATGTGTAAAAAATCTACATACCTTAATTTAAAAATATTTTGTTGCTAAAAAATGCTAACCATCATCTGACAATGTGGAATTGCCACAAACATTCAACTTATAAAAGTGCAACAAAGCAAGTTAAATGAGGTGTGCCTGGATTGGCAAGTTGTGTGTGCTCAGAAGTGTCTCCTAAAACATTTAAGTGCTCTGTTGTCTAGGAGGGTTTCTCTGTTTGGTGGCTTTGCAGTGATTAGGGTAGGGAACTAGGGGATCCCACCTACTCATCTGCACTGTTGAGGAATAATTGGGACCCTTCAATTACAGCGCTGCTTCTGTGGGTGCTGTGCCTTAGGAGGAGCCTACATGAGCACATGTACATTCAGAGAAAGGTTCAGGATGGTGGGGGCTGTCCACACTTCATGATGCAGGGAATAAATTATTACCATGGACCAGAGAAGTTTTAAGGTGAGAGGGGTTGGAGGCTAAAAGAAGTGTTTGATAGATTTTCCTAAGAGTGATCAAATTTATTCTGTGTGGTTCCAGGGGGCAGGGCAGGAACACAGAGTAAGTTATAAAAGAATTCAGTCTCCAGCTTTATTTCTACTTTATTTTGTTTTTGGTCACACTGCACAGCGTGTGGAATTTTCCTGACCAGGGATTGAACCTGTGCCCCAAGCAGCAGAAGCTTGGACTCTTAACCACTGGACTATCAGGGAAGTCCTCAGTTTATCTTTAGAAGAACCTTTTGAATAGATCCAAATACGGAATGGTTTTCCGCAGGAGTTAGTGAATTCCCCATTTGTTGATTCAGCAGACCTCTATATATTAAGTAGCCAGTATGAATTGGGAAGAGAGTGCTGAACAAGATAATCAAAGGCCCTGTTCTCACAGAGCTGCAGTTCTTTAGGGAGAGATAGGCAGCAACAAGTGAGTAAGTGAATTGGCTAGTTTCAGTTGACTGTACATGTTGTGAGGGAAATTAAATTGGGTGAAGTTCAGTGGTTAGTGGTAACATGTCATTCACACTCAAGTTTGAATGATCAGGGAAGGCTCTTGTGAGGAGGTGACATTTCAGCTGAGATTTGAATATCAAGGAGTTAACTGTGAGAGGACCTGGGAGCAGGCATTCTAGGCAAGAGATCCTCTAAGTACAAAGGCCCTGATATGATCAGGTATAGGCTGGGGCTGGCCATTGGTCATGAGTGTGGAGGGGCAGTCATGTATCAGTAGAGGATTGCACTGAACTCCCGGAGTCTTTTTTGCTGTGACACTGGGATTGTTGCTTGTAGCAGAGGATAAGCACCCTGCTGTGCTTGCTCTGAGGACCCCTTGAAAAAAAGGGAGGTTCTCTTGGGAATTCTTCCCAAGGGAAAGGCCTTTTAAGGTATGAAATTTGGCCATTATGATTTCTTGTTGGTCAGACTTGTTTTAATTTCAGAGTCCTTAGAGGCCACTTGGTCTGTGCATGCTGTTTCCTGGAGAATTTCTTGCCAGGGTGCTTGGAGTTATGGGACAGAGTGACAGCTGGCACAGTGCCCTTCTTAATCGGAAGGTTGACGCCACACTAACCTTTGTGATGATATGTCAGCCCTCTTCATTGGCCAGAAGCCGTAGGCTTGCAGCTGTTTCTAGCCTGACTCACCAGGGATTCCTCCAGGGACTCAGTTCCTTTTTTGGTCCCTAGAGCAGGTGTGCCTTAGGGGAGAAGCAGAGGGGAAGAGTGAATGGAAAATAAAAGGGAAAGGGAAAGAGAAGGGAAGTGGTGTGAGGGGCATCTTTATTTGTCATTTGGTGGTAGGCTGCTCAGGTCTCCATGACAAAGGCCACCCCTGCATCCCCAGCCACCTGCAGTGTTTGTGGAAGCACTGGGCTTTGCAGGCTACATTCTCCCTTTGAGTTGTCCTTCTCTACCTCCAGAGGCTGTCCTTTGCCTCCGTTTTGATTCCACTGTATTGAGCCACTCTAATTTTCCCCTTTTTTAACCTAGGCATTTGGTTGCCAAGCTCCAGTTTCAAAGAACCAAATGAAGCTACCATGAAAAGGAGTGAGGAAAACAGGAGGGAGTAGGAAGGATTGGGATCCTCTGTGCAAGAGACTGGTTCCCCTCACCACCTTGGGGCTTGGATGAAGCACAGCAGCGGACTCTGAGCAGGGCTCCACCATGTCACATCCAGCCCTGTGCTCCTGGAGCTGGATGAACTGCCCGGAAAACGGGAAGAAGTCTCAACACTGTTCCTTTTTCAGAAGTTTTGTTTTGTATATTTGCATATCTCGGTACAGACTCACCCTAAAGGCACCTGGGGTTTGTGCCCGTTGGATTGGAAGTGGTGCCGAGGGTGAGCAGGTCTGGGGGAGGGAAGAAGAGGAGAGCGGGTTGCCAGTGATGGTCATTCAGCTGGTGCCAAAGGCAGAATTCCAGTCTTCACATTGACCTTGAAGAAGGGGAAAGAAGGAGACAGTGCAGATCTGTTGGGAGTTGCTGATTGAGGAGAACCTGCTTCTCTGTAAGCATGGGTAGCTTTAGCAGGAGCAGGAAAGAAAAGAGGTTGGATAGTCTCAAATAGAAGATGCTGGACAAAACCTGGCACATGGCCCTACTGGGGAAGTAGTGACTCCTCATATACCTTCCTTCTGAGGTTTAGGAACCTAATTTCAGAATCACCTCTCATAGAAGCTGTATTCGTTCTGTTTTTACTGAATTCTATGACTTCACGTTAGCCCTGTTCTCCCCTCAATCCCTTCCCTCGCGATAACTTCATTTCACTCTGGTCGTGGTAACATCATTCCTACTGCTTCTCCCGGCTGTCAGGCAGTAGTCTTTTCATCACCTGAGCAGTTCAGAGCTGCAGTCTCGGGCTGCTGCCGTTAATGGAGGGTGCTTCCAGATTCTTAATGGCAAATGGCACCCATGACTGAGGAGTCAGTGTTGCTCACCTCCATATGTCTGTCAGCTAGTAAGAGGGAATGTGGAGGAAGGTGAGAAAGGAAACTATTGTGCTCTTCCTAGAGAAAGCTCCCTCATGGCTAAGCTTTAATGGGATGTTTGAGATCAGTGAGGAGGGAGGAGAGCATTAACAGCTCATCTTCTTAGGTTGGTCTGAAACAGGAGGTAGCAAAGGCTTCTTTATTTTCCTGAGTTCTTTCTAGCAACTCAGACATCTTCCTGAGTAATATCTTGTTTGCCCTCCTTTCATTATGAAGTCTGTCAGATGCTGATTTGAGAGTTGCCTTTTTTCCAGATGGAAGTAGAGGAAGAGGGAGAAAAATTCCAGTGCTTTTCTGAACTGGGCCATTGTCAAATCACATAGCATTATGAGTTTGCTTTTATGTAGAGTTACTCTGGGGAGAGGTTTGTTATTAAGATGTGAAAATTGAGCTGTTTGATCTTTATTACTCTTTTGCAGTAAGTGTTCCAGTAGACTGCCTCTTTTGGTTCCCCTGTGTTTATATCTGCCTCATCTAGTGAGATAAATAATGTCAGGTTTGTGGTTTCCTGATGGTTTAGGGTGAGGCCCCAGTGTTCTGGTAATTTATAGGACTGCCTCACCTGGAAACATTGACCTTCTGCCTTACGTCCTGTGTGGAATGACCGTTCTTCCTCCTTTTAGCTGAATAGGGTGGAAGCTTGCATTGTTACCTGGCTGTCAAGAGGTAGCCCACAAACTGAGCTCTGCAGCATAAACCCAGCACACCTCTGCTTTGTCGTGTGGTGCCTCTTCTCTCTGGCTGTCGTGGTAGTATTACCAACCAGGAGTTGGCTTAACCAGTGGGTCTTACCTCTTGAAGGTGCAAATTAACTTGCCATTTTGCAGAAAGTGCCACCCACCAAAAGCCTACTGACTGGAATCTACTGAGATCCTCAAGTGGCTGTTTTGCAGCTACCTGAAATTTTTTCTTTAAAAATTAGGTTTTAGTGTGCACTTGCCTGGCTCTAGGCTAGCTACTGTGGAAAACACAAGAGGTGGAAGACATATTATCTGGCCTAAGGGAGCTTTTAGGTGATGGCCACATTTGGAGAATGACTCAGCGTGGCAGAGGAGAATCAAGGGCTGGGTCTTAAGTTCAGAGTGGGTAAGGTCATGGTAGACCATATGGTCTAGGAGAGCTCTGGGGCTGTGAGACTTGGTTTTTAGGTGAGGGGAGGACACTGAGAAATGCAGGAACAAGAGCGCAGATGCAGATATCTGCACAGTGTGTACTGAACAGTGCACAGCCCCAGGTTAGAGCAGCGGCATCAAAGAATCCTTCTTCTGTGCTGTGGTGTAGACCCAAACTTCCTGGTCATCAGGTAGATGTGAATGCTGAGGGGTTATGATGGCAAAGTGGAGCCCAGAGCCAGAAGTCAGCCAGGGGCCCCTGCCCCTGCCCGTGGCTGGGGCTTCACTGCTCACAGCATAGCCAGAGGGAGGGAGGCACAGCCCTGGACCCCTTGTGGTACCAGCGGTTTCCACTGGAGAATCTATACTCTCAGGTACAAATCCAGACCAGATGAGGAGGCGTGATCCACCCTCAACCATCATCCTTTCTCCTCCCAGGAAGGGTAGTGTTGACCATGTCGATGATCTGTCTGTGCGTGAGTCACAGCCCAGGCTATACTCTACTTCTTCCTCAGTAGAGTGGCTACAGAACAGAATTGTGCCAGAGGAGACAGGCTCCATCCAGAGGTGAGGAGGAAGGACACCAGCCCAGTCAGTCAACAGAGAGAGAGTGGGAGCAAGCTGGCTGTCGTCAGCATCTCCCCTTCACCCGCCGGCTGTGCCCCTGTCCCGCTACCAGTTCTGTGTAGTGCTAATTGAAAAGCAGTCTGCACTAGGAACTCATTCCTTTTTGGTGGTGGTTGTATTTTCAAGTCACAGACTGGAAAAGATTCTCACTTTTAGGGACCCGTCATTGGTTGTGGCTAGGTGATGTCAGTACCTCGGATCTGCCTGTTTAACCTTCTCTTGCTTATGCCTAATCTACTGTAACCTTCCTCAGGACAGGTGTGAACCACTGTGAGCTACTGACAGTTACTGCTACAACTTGCTATTACTTGAAACTCATGTGCTGTGGTCACACAGGAGTGAGGAGGTATGGGGTCTTTGGTGTGGGACTAGATAAATAGGTGATGACTAGGTCTTAGGGACAGTTGGCGATGACCTTGGCCTGGTTGCCTGCCTGTGCCTAGATACAGTGACTGACACCCTGGAAAGCCGGCCCTGGGTGGCAGCCCCCAGCCTCGTGAGGGCAGAGGCGTGGTGGGGAGCCCGTCACCGTCGTTTCTTCTGCTTTCATGCTTGTCCCTGGGGCTGATTCCACAAGCCCCTTATTAAGGTTGGGAGTGACGTGGGGATGGCCACAGAACCCCTATGCTTCCAGCAAGAACTGGTGAGAGACAGGGTGGTTAGTGTTCCCAGATCCAGGGGTGAGAGACTACGGCAAAGCTGGATGCCAGCCTTGAAGCCCTCACCCCAGGACCCAGAAGAACATGGCCTGCTTGAAACCCTTGACTCTAGTAGGAAATGGCGATTGGAGGAACTTGTCCCCTTGGTTAGATTCCCCGCTGCCCTACCGCCTCTCCCTAGGGGTTGAGCCCTGAAGTTAGAGGCCTCAGCACTGGGATGTACAGCTCCGTGGCTGCTGGAAGGAGGTCTGAAAGTCTGTGTGCATGTGTGTGTGTCTTTATGTGCAGAAGTCTTGCCACTAATGGGGGTGTGGAGAGCATCTCCACTGAGGGGAGACCTGCTGTTTGTTGTCCACTTCTAAGAGAATGACATGCCCCTGTCCCTAAGGGAGGAGCTTTTGAGTTAGACATTTTCCCTATGGGAATCCTCTTGGTTTGGTTCGTGGGAAAGGGGGAAGTGGAGAAGTGATTTTTAGCTCTAATTGTCGACACAGCTGTTCTTACACGGAATTTGTGCTATTGCATACATGGAGCCATCTTTCTTTTCACTGCAGCAGTGTTTATCAGTAGTTCGAAATGATTTATTTGCTCCTGGGGAGTAAAACCTTTTTTATTAAAAAAGAAAAAGAAAAAAAAAAGTGTGTCCCCCCTCCCCCCATGATAGCTATAGGATTATTGGGCCACACAGCTCAAGAAGGCAAAGTCTGCCAGTCCCCGTGATCTATCCTGTTTTGACATTGAAGTCTTCATGCTCAGCACAAAATGGCAGGAGGCCTTGAGAAGATAAGAGTGAAGCCTTGGGAGGTGTGAGGTGAGAGTTGGAGCATAGAGACAGAGGCACTGGGGACTTAGATGCTGTAGTTAGAAAAATAGAGTAAGGAACTGTATTTAAATGATCGATTCTCTAATCTGCCAGGGAAAGACCTTTCTTTACATGCAGATACCATATTGTCTTTGTCCTTTTCATGCTTCTTGACCTTCCTGGTAGGTGCCCCTGAATTCTTCCTGTTTCCCATCTCTGCCCCTTCTCCCATTCCTCCCCACTCTGGTCCCCCTCCCAGGAAGCCAGTCCTGCATGCTGAGTCTGTGACATGCCTCCACGCCCATTTCATCTTCTTAAGAGGGTACCTGGAATTGCTTCCTCCCCCCCGCCTACCCCCTCTTTCAAAATGCTGAGAGGGGCTGGCAAACAGCAGCCAGTCAGGGCAGTGGAAGACCTGAATGTCTGCTCGCAGCTGGACTGCGATCCTAGTTGCTCCTGGAGATGGAGTGTAGTTGAAGTTAGGACACTTCTGATCAGAACCCAGGAGATCACAAACCACACAGCCCCGCACCGAGCTGCATCCTAAGCCCCCTACTCAGCTCAGGTGGAGCGGGAAGGCTGGTCTGACCACTCCATCCCTGGTGCTTCCTTGAACAGGGCCCTGCCCCTCACTGTCAGGCCCAGAACCTCCTCCAAGGGACAAGCGTAATCCAGGCACCGCTCTGGGCAGGCCCGTTGGAATGCCAGAATTGGTGCTGCCTGTGGCACAGCCGCTGCTGTACATTTTTTGGTTGTTTTTAAGGAACTCAATGAAGAGGGGTGTCAGTCTGGGCTCGGGGTGGTTGCCAGTTCTTCACCAGAAGGGGAGCCACATCCCCCTGCAACCACTTCCGTCCTCTTCTGCCACCCCACCCTCCTCCAAGCCAAAGTGTGGCCTGGCTTTTGTCTTCCCATTTAGTTTTTCTCCTTTTCCTCAACCTTTTTGTGCTTAATTTATTAAAATATTTGCTGTATAATTTATTTTCATAAACTATAAAAAATTACTAAATGGTTAAAATAGACTTGCAGGCCAATCTTAAATGGGGTGGGAGGGTCTGAGGGTGGGGTGGGGAAAGGGAAAGATGTTTTGATATAAACAAAACAAATGCACTTTGGATGTGTTTTGGTATTTTTCTGGGGATAGATGGGGGGTGTTGGGATGTCCCTATAGATTAGTTCCAGAATGGGGTGTCTGTATATACTGTATTAATAGGCATGTTTGACTCTTGTAAAGGGACATTAGTAGCTGCTGCAGGTCCTGTTTGGAAAACCCATGTACAATTCCCGGTTTTTTGTAAAGTGTCAGTGCGGGAGACATTTGACTCTTGTGTTTGTATCTCCTTTTTATGATTGCTGTACTGACCCATGTCTTTTTGCGGAAGGGGTGAAAAGAGATTTGAAATAAAAATGTTTAGAAATTATTTCATGTTATTTGGGTGGTGGTTTCTCAGTCCCTCTCTCATCTCCTGACCCCTGACACAATAACGACCCACTGAGGGTCAGATGGCCACCCTGGCACTCGGGGAATCCCTGTGATGTCAGCTGAACGGATCACATCCAGAAGTGGTCTTGTCAGAATTAGGTTGGAAAATTCTTGAGGCTGATGGCCGTTGCTCATAGCTGCTTTCTCCTTCCCTAGGAAGTGCAGGGGAATTCCAGAGAGCTTTCTGGGCCTTTCTGCTCTATTTTGGGAGAGTTCATACTGCATACCATAATGGTCATTCCTAGTTTATATCTAGACTGGCAGTCAAGGTTTTTCATGAGTTTAACCTGTGTCCCTAGCCCACTCTTGAGTGGTCCTCTTTTGAGAGGAGAGGACCAGAAATGTTTCTCTGATTGTGGCTACTTGGAGCCAATCAAATCTTCCCTCTTAACTCTCTTACCCAGTTCGTCTCCAAGTTCCCCACTTAGAAGGCTGGCGTGCTAATAATCTTGGCACATTTTGGAGAGTTTTCTGCAGTTTCTCTGCATCCTCAGAGTGGAAAGCACACTTAAGTGAGCTGAAACCCTGGTTCTCAGCCGTGGTGTTGTCTTAGAGTTGATTAAAGTGCCCCAGGAGGGGGTCTTAGGATCCCAGCTGGCCCCACTCAGCTCACACCCAAGTCGCAGGTCCATATTAGGATGAAACAATGTCTTAGCAATATTGATAGCTATTCTGTGAAGGCATGAACTCCTGATGAAAGTTCTCTTCCCTTTTGGAAGAAAAAAATGCTCCAAACTATGAAGTAAGAAGAACATTACAAAGGAAAATGCTTCACTTGGAATCAGTAATTCCAGTGCTCTAATGTCCCCCATTTGGTCTGTCGATCATAAAGATCTTTGCCAACACCAACAGTCAAGAGTGTTAGTGGGCATTTCTTGAAAGTGATGACATAGGTTTTCATCATTTCAAATCAACATTGTTCATGTTAGTGACGATGTGTGAGGTTTGTTGGGAAAGAGGTACTAGTCCCCTCTGGCTTGAGTGATAAAGCCATAGAAGAAAAGGCATTCTTTTGGAAAGAGGGAGCCCCAAATAAAATAGTCCCTCCCCTCCCTCCTCACCCCCAAAACCTGAAACCACCTCCTTCAATTCCTATGTTTCCTGTCTACTTTCAGCTTCCACTTTTCATTCCATCTCACCTCAGTTGTGTCTTACCATACCTATTCCTAACCTCCTTGAATGCAGTTACAAGCACATGACAGTAACTGTGCAGATTTCCTCCTCCATTTCATCTGTGTCCCCCGATTGAGGGTGAGATGGGAAAAGTGAATTTTCTGTTTTGGTTCCTCTCCAGTCTCTTAGAGTGCAAGCATCTTGTGCCATATGGATTCTGAAGACCAACCGTTTTCCTTTGGTGCTCAGCCAAAGGCACGAGAGTTGACTCCAGCTCTGAAGAAGTACTAAAATCTCTGAAGAGTCCATTAATTTCTAATGGAGCCCCTTCCCCAGAGGTTCTCAAGAGGAATTTTGACTGCAATTTTACTCTGTTCACAATCCCCATTTATGCTATGACCTGTCATGCATCCCTCCTCCATTGCCCTAGTTTAGGCATTTCCCCTTTTTCACCTGGACAATTTCAGCAGCTTCCCAACTGGCCTTCCTGTTCCTGTTTCCCCTCTCCAGTCCTTCCAGAATAAAGATGTGCTCAAGTCACTTCCCTAAATCACTGACGACTTTTAAACTAGATACAAAAACCTTAACTCCTCAACCTAATGTTCAAGGCCATTTCTCCTGCTCCCGCCACACAGGATGCACTTGTCACAATGCATGACTTGAAGTTCCCAGGTCATGGCATCCCTTCTCCTGACACTCCATCTTCCCTCATGCTGTCTTGTCTACCTGGCAGACCACTACTTCTTACCCTCTTCACCTGCAGAACTGCTCATCCTTCAAGGATTTCCCTCCACAGTCACCTCTGGAATTTTCACCAGCCACTCTCAGCCAAACAAATGCTCCTTTCTCTGTTAAAATATTTGTTCATGTGTCTGCGGTTACTTGACTATAACCTCTGGTCTGTGAAGGACAGAACCTGTGTCCTATTCAGCTGTCTCCCTGCCTCCGGGCTGGTACACTGCCAAGGTGGTAGGACTTGAGGAAAGGTGAGATCAGCCCCCCTCCCAGGAGTGCAGCCTCGTGTTCCTAGTCAGCCAGCCTTGAACCTGGATTTTCATCATTTGCATAGGACAACTTGGTTGTATGGAGTCATGGGGGTGGGGGGTTTAGACCCTAAAAGTCAGGCTTCTTGAGAATTTTAAGGAAGGGATTGGACTTTAGGTGAGTGGAGTAAGAGCATGGATTAAGTGGTGTAGCTGTAATGTAAGATATTTCAAGGAGGATGTGGACTGCTTCCTCCTGGTGTCAGTGGTATCAGAATGACAAAGATGCTGCCCTTTAGGTGGAAGTGCTGCCAATGTAGGGTCAGCAGGCTTTGTCCAGTGACCAGAGGTTGCACTGAACCACCCACTGGCCCCTGCTGGATAAGAAAGCCTGCAGTTAAAAAGCTCAGCTCAGACACCTCCTTTTTTTAGTTTTATTTTATTCCATATTTTATTTTTAACAACTTTGACTGCAATGGGTCTCTGTTGCAGCGTGTGGACTTAGTAGTTATCTTGCACGGGTTTAGTTGCCCAACAGCACGTGGATCTTAGTTCCCCTTAGTCAGTTCAGTTGCTCAGACCCCATTGACTGCAACACACCAAGCTTCCCTGTCCATCACCAACTCCTGGAGCTTGCTCAAACTCATGCCTATTGAGTCGGTGATGCCATCCAACCATCTCATCCTCTGTCATCCCCTTCTCCTGCCTTTGATCTTTCCCTGTATATCAGGGTCTTTTCCAATGAGCCAGTTCTTCGCATCAGGTGGCCAAAGTATTGGAGCTTCAGCTTCTGCATCCTTCCAATGAATATTCAGGACTGGTTTCCTTTAGGATGGACTGGTTAGATCTCCTTGCTGTCCAAGGGACTCTCAAGAATCTTGTGCAACACCACAGTTCAAAAGCATCAATTCTTCAGCGCTCAGGTTTCTTATGGTTCAACTCTCACATCCATACATGACTACTGGAAAAACCATAGCTTTGACTATATGTACTTTTGTTGGTAAAGTAATGTCTCTGCTTTTTAATATGCTGTCTGGGTTGGTCATAGCTTTTCTTCCAAGAAATAAGCATCTTTTAATGTCATGGCTGCAGTCACCATCTGAAGTGATTTTGGAGGCTGAGAAAATAAAGTCTGTCACTGTTTCCATTGTTTCCCCATCTATCAGCCGTGAAGTGATGCCAAGATCTTTGGTTTTTGAATGTTGAGTTTTAAGCCAGCTTCTTCACTCTCCTCTTTCACTTTCATCAAGAGGCTCTTTAGTTCCTCTTCACTTTCTGCCATAAGGGTGGTGTCATCTGCATATCTGAGGTTATGGATATTTCTCCCAGCAATCTTGACTCCAGATCATGCCTTCATCCATTCTGGCATTTCGCATGATGTACTCTGCATATAAGTTAAATAAGCAGGGTGACAATATACAGCCTTGACGTACTCCTTTCCCAATTTGGCACCAGTCTGTTGTTCCATGTCTAGTTCCAACTATTGCTTCTTGATCTGCATACAGATTTATTGGGAGTCAGGTAAGGTGGTGGTCTGGTATTCCCATCTCTTTAAACATTTTCCAATTTGTTGTGATCCACATAGTCAAAGGCTTTTGTGTAGTCAATGAAGAAGATGTTTTTCTGGAATTCTCTTGCTTTTTATATGATCCAGTGGATGTTGGCAATTTGATCTCTGATTCCTTTGCCTTTTCTAAATCCAGCTCAAACATCTGAAGTTCTGGGTTCATGTACTGTTGAAGCCTAGATTGAAGAATTTTGAGCATTACTTTGCTAGTGTGTGAGATGAGTGCAATTGTGAGGTAGTTTGAACATTCTTTGGCATTGTCTTTCTTTGGGGCTGGAATGAAAACTGACCTTTTCCAATCCTGTGGCCACTGCTGAGTTTTCCAAATTTGCTGGCATGTTGAGTGCAGCACTTGAACAGCATCATCTTTTAGGATTTGAAAAAGCTCAACTGGAATCCCATCACCTCCACTAACTGTTTGTAGTGATGCTTCCTAAGGCCCACTTGACTTCTCAGGATGTCTGGCTCTAGGTGAGTGATCACACCATCATGGTTATCTGGGTCATTAAGATCTCTTCTGTATACTTCTGTGTATTCTTGCCACCTCTTCTTAATATCTTCTGCTTCTGTTAGGTCCATACTGTTTCTGTCCTTTATTGTGTCCATCTTTGCATGAAATTTTCCCTTGGTATCTCTAATTTTCTTGAAGAGATCTCGAGTCTTTTCCATTCTATTGTTTTCTTCTATTTCCTTGCATTGATCACTTAGGAAGACTTTCTTATCTCTCCCTGCTATTCTTTGGAATTCTGTATTCAGACAGGTATATCTTGCCTGGAGAATTCCTGGGACAGAGGAGCCTGGTGGGCTACAGCCCATGGGTTCGCAGAGTCGGACACGACTGAGCAACTGATATACACACACACACACACACATCTTTCCTTTTCTTCTTTGCCTTTCACTTCTCTTCTTTTCACAGCTATTTGTAAGGCTTCCTCAGACAACCATTTTGTCCTTTTACATTTCTTTTTCTTGGGGATGGTTTTGATCACTGCCTCCTGTACAATGTTACGAACCTCCATCCACAGTTCTTCAGGCACTCTATCACATCTAATCCCTTGAATCTATTTGTCATTTCCACTGTATAATCATAAGGGATTTGATTTAGGTCATACCTGAATGGTCTAGTGGTTTTCCCTACTCTCTTCAATTTGTGCCTGTATTTTGCAATAAGGAATTCATGATCTGAGCCACATTCAGCTCCTGGTCTAGTTTTTGCTGTGTATAGAGCTTCTCCATCTTTGGCTTCAAAGAATATAATCAATCTGATTTCAGTATTGACCATCTGGTGATGTCCACGTGAAGAGTTGTCTCGTGTTGTTGGAAGAGGGTTTTTGCTACAGCCAGTGCATTCTCTTGGCAAAACTCTGTTAGCCTTTGCTCTGCTTTATTTTGTACTCCAAGGCCAAACTTACCTGTTATTCCAGGTATCTCTTGCCTTCCTACTTTTACATTCCAGTCCCCTATAATGGAAAGGACATCTTTTTTTTTGGTGTTAGTTCTACAAGGTCTCGTAGGTCTTCACAAAACTGTTCAGCTTCAGCTTCTTCGACATTAGTGGTTGGGGCATAGACTTGGATTACTGTGATCTTGAATGGTTTGCCTTGGAAATGAACAGAGATCATTCTGTCATTTTTCAGATTGCACCCAAGTATTTCTTTTCAGACTCTTTTGTTGACTATCAGGGCTACTGTTTCTTGTACAGCATTCTTGTCCACAGTAGTAGATAAAATGGTCATCTGAATTAAATTTGCCCATTCTGGTCCATTTTAGTTCACTGATTCCTAAAATGTCAATATTCACTCTAGCCATCTCCTGTTTGACCACTTCCAATTTACCTTGATTCATGGACCTAACATTCCAGATTCCTACACAATATTGTTCTTGACAGCATCAGACTTTACTTCTGTCACCAGTCATATCCACAACTGGGCATTGTTTTCGCTTTGACTCAGCCTCTTCATTCTTTCCAGAACTATTTCTGCACTCTTCTCCAGTAGCAAATTGGGCACCTACCAACCTGACAAGTTCATCTTTCAGTGTCATAACTTTTTGCCTTTTCATATAAAAGTTCCCCTGTAAGGGATCAAACCTGTGTCCTCTGCTTTGGGAGGTGGATTCTTAACCACTGGACCACCTCAGGTGCCCTTCACACGGGCTTCTCATCTCATCCCTGGCTTTCCCCCTTCCCGCTTCTGAAAGATATGGCTTTGTTTCTGGGTCTTTATTCTGCCAATCATGAGGGGTGATGGGATGAGCAGAAAAATAGGAGAGGCTAGTTAGATTTATCCTTAGAGAGAAAAGTAAGTATGAGAAGGTTAACAGTTGAGCCTGAGGGAGTTTGGAAGATATGGAATGGGGCAGGAGCATCAGGCAGCAGCTATCTTGTTTGAGAGATTGGCAGAGTTAAAGATTTCGAGAAGTTTCACTGTGGATTGGGTGTCACTTTCTTGTGCCCCTTCCCTGTAGCTGCCACCTTTTCCAATGTCCTAATGTTGCGATGAAAACAGCAGTAGAGATGGATATCCTTTTCTTTTGGATATCAGGCTAGTTTTTGAAAGGAACACCATACATAGAAGTGATGGTAGGACCAGCTTTAGACAAATGAAACAATTGTTGCACATGGAAGGAGTGTTTTGTGTCTTGTTCATCTTCAACTTGTCCTCCACCCCCACAGCCTAGTGGTGTGCCAGCATACTGAGAGATGCCCCCATGAATGTTTGTTGAAAACCCTGGAGCAGGTCAAAGACAGCCAGGCTGAAGTGGAAGCAGCAGTGGGGGAAGGCCCTCTGGGCCGGGATTACCTCTGGGCCTGAGTGGGGGGCAGGCACACTGCAATGCGAACGTGCACCGGAAGCAAGGCGGGCAACGGGAGAGCCCAGAATGCCTTGTGGAGCCTGGAGGAGAGGCAGGGGGTGAAGGTGCAGTGATTCTCAGCCAGGGAGGGGTTTTTGTGAGCCTGAATCACTTGTACAACATTTTCAAACCTCACACTCACCCCAAGTCTAAGGCATCCTCCTAGAATCTCGAGAGGTGGGGGAGGGGAGAGGTAGGGACACAGCTCAGATGCATCTGAGGGGTCCTTCCCCTCCTCCCCACGCCTACACCCACTAGATAACACTCTCGAGTCAGGACCCTGGGTTTGAGAGCAATCTATTTATGCTTTCTCTATCTCCTCTTGAAAAGAGAGAGAGGTTTTCTTTACTTACCTCATGTGTGAGTAGATGAGATAATGCATGTGAAATGCCTGGGACCCCTTCAGCACTCAAACAATCACGGGCACTAATTATTATCATTGCTATTAGTGGCATTTTCCCTTCCCAAAGGCAAAAAGGAAGAATGAAAAGACTTCAGGGGCCCCATCATGGGAGGCAGGAGGCAGTGAGGGATGGGCTGGAGGGAGGAGGGAGGAGAGGGGAGGCTGTGGGTGGGTAGGACTGGGGATGGTGGTGGGAGCAGGTGGTGGGAGCAGGTGGAGCTGGCTGAGTTGCTGGGCTTCTCCTGCCACCTAGTGGCTGCTCTGGGCTAGGCCACCCAGCTGTCCCCTCGGGTCTGGGTGATGGTGGGGGGAGGTTGGGCTAAGATATCCTGAACACAGTTTCAGCAATCCTCTTCTGCTGCCCCCATTTAATATGTGGTGTCCCCTTGGAGACCCTGGCCAGTGACCCATCCTCCCCATGGCCCTGGAGGATGGGACAAGCCCCTTTTCTCCAGGTGGACGAGGGGGAAGCCTTTGTTCTCTTGGCTCCCAGACAGACTAGGAAACTGAGGCAGACACCCAGCGAGGTTGGGAGGGGTACCCTCCCACCCCACCCTCACCCCCACCCCCACTGGCTTGATGGTTGCTAATGGTACACCTGCCCCAGGGGGATGCCAGGGTCTCCTGGCATTGGGGACTCAGACCTGGATCACTGCCTGCTTTGGGTTTTTCTTTAATTCTATAAAAATGTACTACTTTATGCAGGGCCTGGGTGAGATTCTCCTGGGCCTTCCCATCCCACATCTCTGGAGGATTCTGCCCTTTGTCTCCAGGGAGGAAGGGGACACTGAGACTTGCAGCCCCAGGCCTGCTGGTGAAGGGCCCAATGGGGGCTTCCGAGTCAACCTGGTGTCTGGGTCTCTTGTCATCTCCTGCCCCTTGTGGAATGATGTCCTCATTGCATCATGTCTGCCTCCTGCATTGAAGGCAGCTGTGACTCTTTGAGGCGGAGTCTGACCCTGGGTGTGGGGCTTCAGGAGGCAGCCAGGAGCCACAGTCACATGTCGGGCAGGGAACCAGAGTCCAGCATCCATAGGGCCCTTGCATCTGCCCTGCTGCTCCTGATCTCCCTGCCCCCCAAAGCCCACTTTTCCCTCTCAGGGCCTTGTAGCCTCAGCTGCACCAGGCCAGGATTGCATCATTCTTGGCTTTGTTTGCAGAGCAGCAGGTGGAGAAGTGGGCACCCCCCATGCCCACGGCCCCCCCTTCCCTCTCATCTCCTGCTCTCTCCTGGGTATTCTTCCTCCTTCCTCTCTTCTCAGGCCCCTGGCACCCGGGGATTGTCTGCCTTACCTGGTGACTCTTAGCTCCCTTTCCACTCCTGCTCCCCAAGGAGCCCCGGAGGCTGCTGAGGCAAAGAGAAGGAGGCTGGGGGGCAGGGATCAGCACCAGGCTGGAAACCGCCCTTCATTTCTGTTCCTCCACCCAGCTGAAGGCAGGTGCCACCTTCCAAAGGACCACCTGGTTGTAGACAGCAGTTGGCCTCCCAGAACTTGGGAACAAGGTCAAAAATTGTCACCGGCTGAGCTAAGGCTACTAATAATCGACATGAAATGAATTCATTCAGCTCTTTGTAGACGGTACTTAACTTTCATTGATCATTTATGGGGCCTTCAGGGGACCGAGCATTTTATACTCCCATCTCATGTAATCTTTCATCGACCCCATGGTGTGGAAGCTGGAGCTCAGAGAGGCGAGCTTACCTGCCAGAGACCATAGGGCTACTGAAGAGCAGACCCAGGACTGGAATCTCAGTCTACTTCCCCCCAGCCTGACTTCTCAATGAGATGGAAAGGAGGATACTGACCAGACTTGGACATTTTTTTTTTCACCCCCTAAAAGAAGGTTTTTGTCCGAGACACTCTTCAAGAGATAAGACTGTCCTCTTTTTAATCTTCTGAAGCAGATAAAATAAGACAACCTGAGCTGGACCCTGGCCCCCGCCACCCGCCTGCCTTGAGGTACTGCTGTTGTTGAAGGTTCTGAACCATGGCCAGTGTAGAATCAGGAATCGGAGTAGGAGCTTGTCAGAGATCCAGCCTGCCAGACAAGAGGGAGGCTGCACATGTGGATCCTGAAGGCTGGGGCAGAGACAGTGGGCAGTATCATCCTTTCCCTTCGGTGCACTGGGATTCTCTGTTTGCAAGGTTTCCTGTAGTGCTCAGGTTGCATTGATAAAAGAGCTTTGCTGTCTAGCAATCTAGACACCATGACTTTGGCCAGTAGGAGTCCACTCTTTAGGGCCAGATCAGCATCTTTGGGGACAGACAGTTCTCAACCTTGCAAAGCCCAAGCCCAGAACTTAGGCCTGGCCAAGCAACAGTTGTTTCAGAGGCCAGCATGGGTGGCTGCTGCCACTGGGCCATCTCCTCCAGCTCCTAGTTTTTACTTCCAGTAGCTACTTCAGCCCTGAAAGAGAACCAGAGAGCTCTGGGAAGAATGGAGCCTGCCTTCCACAGCCTAGAGCTCAGCTCCACCATAGCCTGGGAGAGGCCAGGTCAGGGTCTGGATGATATGCTTCTCTGTCTCCCATCTCTTTAGCCCAAGACAGACTCCATTTGAAGGGACAAAGGGCCCCATTGACCCCATAGCCTTGTGAACTCACCAAGTCTGTCCCTCCCTTCCCCTGGCAGCCGGCAGGGCACTCACTCTGGTAGCAGACAGGGCCACGAGGCTGCTGAGAGGGCATGGCTGGGAAGCCAAGGGAGTCTGCTGCCAGCTGGGTGGAGCAGACTGGGAGTGTGTGGGTAGTGCCCCCCAGACCCCCAAGAGGAGGGGCGGCCGGGGATGAAGGTCTGCCGGGACTCCTGGCTGCAGTCCCAGGAGCAAAGTAGCAAATGCTCTGCAGGGCCAAAGCATGGGAGGGCAGGGGGAGTCCAACCCCAGCCCCAAACTGGGCTGCCCAGGGGGCTCAGGGCCTCCCCAGCCTGCATTCCTGAATTCCTCCCCCTAGCATGCCCCCTACACCCAGCCTATAAAGCCCCCTTTGTCTGGGTCCACTGAGGATCTTAACTCTCCCCATCTCAGCTTCCAGCCCTCCGCTCCCTCACCCCCTGGTGCTAACAAAGAGGCCAGGGTGCAGTGGGAAGCGTGCAATCCCCTTCATGCCTCCCGGCACTGGCCCAGGGGTGTTGGGCCACCAGCCCCTGGACGCCGATGCCCCAGCCCCATTGCCCACCTCAGAGCAGGTTAATTCCCACCCCTGTCCACCCAGGACTCCACATTCCTGTACTGGGCAGCATGCCTGCCTCTCACACTCCTGCACACCCGATAGCCCCTTGGTGTGGCCCTGCCCTCACAGGGGCAGGACAGACGGGCAGCAGGCAGTCATGAGCCACCCCTGATGGGGTGGGGGGGTCTCAGTGTGGGAGGCCGTCTTTTTGCCACCTCCTTGGCTTTCACCAGAGTCGGTGGCTCCGCTCTCCACAAGGCAGGTCCCCAACTGGCATCTGGAGCTTCAGAGGACCCTTCTTTGGCAGCAAACAGTTCAGCTCCTCCTCCTGCTTGGCACAGGCCTGGAGCAGGGAACACGGTAGGCGACAGGAATTTCCATTCCTGTTCCCTACACCCACCCAAGGGCCTCAGAACACGGTGTGAAGAGAGGCAAACAGGGAGGGGCCTCTCCCCATCAGCTTCTGACCTCCGGCTCATCAGGGTGGGGTCTCCCTGTGGTCCAGGCTCTCTCTCTCTGGCCCGCTCTCGGGCAATCACAGTGGTCTGGGCCAGGGGGTCAGCTCTGTCACTAAGCTGCTTGTGACCTTGGGCCAGCCCCTCTGAGGGCTCTGTAAAATAAGGGGTGGGGCCCGTCCGAGTCTGGTAACCTCAGAAATGAGGAGAGGGGCTCCCTTTGGAGGCGATCTTCTCTGGACTAAGTGCCCCCAGGACAGGCAGAACAGGAGAAGCTGGCAGGGATGCGCCCCTGGATGTGTGAGGAGTGTGTGTGTGTGTGGTGTGTAAGGTGTGTGCGCGCGCGCGCGCGCGGAGCCCCTACCCGCGGGTGGGGTGTGGACGGAGGGGCGGGCGGGGCGGGGCCTGCGGGCGGGGCCTGAGTGGCGGACTCCGGGCGCTCCTCGCGCGCGGCGGTGGCCGGGTGCGGGTGCGGCAACACCGACTGGGCGCATGGAGGGGCCGCCGCCCACTGCGCCCCACCGAGCTGGCGCGGCGAGGACCGCATAGCTGGCGGCAGCATGGAGCAGGTCAGCGGGTGCCGGGCCCGGGGCTCGGGTGCGAGGGTGGGCGCGCCGAGAAGGAGCGGGGCCCGCCACGGCGGGAGGGGTTTGGGGCTCTGGAGCTCCGGGCGGGGCCAGAGCTCTGGGGAGGGGATAGGGCTGGTGTGACATAGAGCTGGCGCGCGCGCGCACACACACACGCACACGCAAGTACTCTCCCACCACTGACACAGAGGGATGCGCTCACCGAGGGCTCACACGCTCCCTCGCTCCCCATCCTTCTCCAGAAGGAGAACATTTAGAATCTCCCCTCCCACTCGATAAGGTCCCGGTGCCCCCTTCCAGGATCCTAGCAAGCTCTGCATAATAAGGAGTGGCAGAGAAGGGGGTGGCTCTCCCAGGGCGTGTAACTACCGCTGACCCTCCCGACCTTGTCCCCTCCCCACAGTGGGACCTCGCGATACAACCATCCCCTCCCCCCTTGCACATCAAGGGGCTTCTCCCTGCCAGGCTCTCCCTCCAGTCCCAGTTACAGCAGCTGCAGCAGCTGCTGCCACCATTTCACGGCAGTGAAAAGATGGGGTGGGCTGGGCAGCTTGTCCGCATGCCCCCCAGATACAGACAAGCCACCCCAGCCAGGCCCTGGGGGGCTTCCTTTCACCCAGTCTCCATCAGAAGGGTCCTGGTGATGGCCCCCTTAGGTCAGAGCACCTCACTCCCTCCACAGAGCTCAGTAAATCCTGGACAAGAGGGGCTGGTCCCCTTAAGTGAGTGGGAGGGGCCCTCTATCCTGACTTGCTGCCCCCAATTCTAAGAGGGGCAGCATCCTGAGGTGGGCTGGAGGGAGGGGGCTGCCTTGCTCCCTTCCTGGTCATAACTCAGTGAGAGGTCTTGGGGTAGGGTCTGGAGTGGAAAGGTTTTCTGTTCTGCATGTGCCTTTCCATGTCCATGCTCCCAGGCTCAGCTTAAAGCTGTATCCGGGGCCTGGGCTCTGAAACCCCTCCCCTGTATGGCAGAGGGGCTCTTGGGTTGCCTGTGACGGTGGTGAGAAGGGGTGGAGGGTGAGGAGTCAGGGGATGGGGTGATCCTCAGTTCTGGGGGCTGAAGGGAGGCTCTGAGGAGTCATGAAGGGCTCTCGACATCTTCCCTGGGCTGGGTGTTATGTGTGGAGAGGGCTGGGGGCAGGTCTAGTCTCCAGGCCTGCTGGGCATCTTGGCTGTTAATTTAAATGGCCCTTGGCAGCTCCCTGGAGCACCAGGCCTGGCAGGGGTCCATTCGTCATTCTCTGCTGTTGTCGTTACTGACTCTACCTTCAACTCCACTCTGAGCATGAAAAAGCAGGGGTGGAGGGACAGGACTAAGTGCCCCTGCATTGCTCGCGTTAAAAGAGTTAAATTTATGTTTTGTGAATTTCATCTCCATTTCTTTCTTTTTTTTTTTAAAGAAAGGAGAGGTAGGGCTAGGGAACACCACTGCTTTCTGCCTGGTGGACCCTAAACACATCTCAGTGGGCCTGTGGCTCAGTCTGAGCTGCTCCTCCATTTGCCTTTTGTACTTCTGCTGGGGGTCAGGTGCTTTCTGTTCCCAGAGGCAGAGCCTGGCTCTCCTGTGCCCTGGCATTGTGGAAGGGAGGACAGAACACGGAGGAGAGTCAGGACATCAAAGGGGCCCTGGGAGCCCGTGGACATCTGTCCTCTCCGGGCTGCCATGAGATCCCTACCAGCTGTGCTGAGCGGTGGCTTTCGAGTCCTTTCTAGGTGTCCTAAAACAGCCCTGTTGAGAAGCACAGCAGGCAGCCTGTCCCCTAGACAGTGACACGCCCTCCTCCCCACAGCCCACAAGGGGACTCTGCCGATCAACACAGCCGTGGAGGTGCCCACGCTGATGTCAGCGCCTGGAGGCAGCCGCGGCCCTGCCAGCCCTGTGCGTGTCACCAGCTTCCTGAATGTGTCAGAAGCATGGGGTGTATGGGGTGCTTCTGAAATCAGAGCTTCTTTCACCACCCCAGGGGAAGCTCCTATTTTAAGTTTCCCATGTGCGGAGCCCTCTTGTAAAGCAAAGAATCCTTTTATAGTGCAAGGACCGCCCTGATGTGTCTGTTTGGTATGTGTGGATTTTGGCATGGAGGGTTTCCTTAAAGGGGAGCATGCCTGGAATCTCTCACAGGGGTTGGAATGGCCGGGTGGAGTGAGTGCCAGGACAGAGGGGTTTGCCCCCTGTGGTCCGTGCCCTGCCCCTCTTTTTTTCTCCATTTAATTCCCCTCACTCCCTCCCCGGGCTGGCTCGGCGCCAGACAGAGGAGAGGGGAGCAGCTGCCGGGGATTTCCAGAGCTTCCAGGGGGAGGTGGGAGTCACCCCTCCCCACCTCCTTTCGCTCCCCTCTGTTCCTCTCCTCCCGCCATCTCTTCCCTGCTCCTACATTCCCCTCCTCTCTCCTCTTCTCACCACCCCTCATCCTCCCAGAAGGGCAGAGAGACTGGGAGGAGATGGAGCAAATCCTGCTCCATGCAGGGGTGTGCACAGGCCAGGTAGTGTGAGGGAGGGTCCAGGTGGCCTGTGGCAGAAGTGATGCAGGCCAGTTGCTGGCAGCAGTTAAAAGCCCTCACCTAGAACCATGAATTTAGCATCCTGGAGCTAAAAGGGACAACCTGGCCTAGCTCCTCCCAGAGGTATCGCGCTTGGTAGAAAGAGTAAGGGTTCAGTGTCAGACTTCAGCAAATATTATCCTCTCTGAGCCCGTTTCTTCATTATAGAGTGAAACTAATAATACCTACCTTATAGTGTTGTCTTGGGGACTCATGTTAGTAAAGAAATAATGTTTGCAAACAGCTTTGCACATAGTAGGTGCGCAACATACTTTAACTCCATTCCTCTCCATCTTGGTGTTTTCAGGCCCCTGCTAGGTGATGTGACAGTCTTCATCAGTTGTCACTTAGCCTTGCACACACACTCACACACACATAGTTCTCACACAGTGGAGAGCCTGTGGGGTTGAGACCCCAGCCCAGGGCCAAACTGTGACATAAGTTTTCCAGCATGATTCCCCGGGGAGGTGCTGCCAGTTGAGAGTGGCAGGTGTGGGCGTGTTTTGTCCACCCCCTACCTGATGACCTGACACTAGGGTTCACAGAGTGTGGCTTGCCCAGGGAAGCAGCCACCTCTCTCTCCACCAGGGTCAGAGGTCCAGAAATTGCTGGACTGGGGCCCTAGCTGTTTGGCAGGTTGCCAATGCCTCTCAGCCCTCGCCTGGCCAGAGGGCTGTACCTCTCTCCTCAAGGAGTTTCAGATAATGGGATCCCTCTTGTCCAGGATTCCTCAGGGACCTGGCAGCAGGGATGAGGGTGAGGACTGGCATGGTCTCGAGTGGACTGAGGCCCTACCCTACACTGTTCAAGGGGCTTGATGAGGTCTGAGGTCCCCTCTCCGGGGTGCCTGGGGCTCTGCCAGAGCTGGGCCCCCCACCCTTCCCCAGCCTCAGCCTTCAGGCCTCCTTTTCCTGCCACCTGTCTGTTACCAGCCTTCGAGGTCTAAGGCAAACACTCCCTCCCAAGGCCCCTGCCTTCTCCCCTCGTTATGGAAGCCTCCCTCTTTTTTTGTCCAGTGCTCTGTTTGTAGCACCATCCCAGCACCATCCCAGCCACCTTTGCTGTGCTTGTTGCTCTGCCTGGAAAATGAGCTCTTTAAGGACAAACACATCACCTGGTTCATTCCCCACACAGCAGTTTGCATGTAGTCAAAGCTCAATAAATGTCTTTGAACTTGACCGGAGTGGGCCACCGCCTTCTTTTTTTTAATTAATGTTTTTATTTATTTGGCTGTGCCAGGATCTTTAGTTGTGGTATGCATACTTTTAATTTGTGGCATGAGGGATCTATTAATAGTTCCCCCATCAGTGATTGAACCTGGACCCCTTGCATTGGGAGCTCAGAGTCTTAGCCACTGGGCCACCAGGGAAGTCCTATGGGCCACCACCTTCTTTGGAGATTAAAATTTAGGTGGGCATGAGTTGCTTCAAGGGAACAAGCAGAAAACCTGGGGGCTGAAAGCCAGAGGAACAGGTCAGGTCTCTCTTCAGCCGGTCCCTCCAGTCCTGCCCTCCTGCCCTTCTCCACCAGGGGGTGCTCTCTCCCCTTCTGTGGAAAGGCCGGAAGCTGTAGCCAGGTGTATGCTTGGTCATCACCCCTATAACCCCTGTGACCATAGCCCCTATGGTCATCACCCCTATAGTCTTCCACTCATTGCTTTGATTCTTTATCAAATGTGAGCTCTCCATTGGAGACTGGTGGAGAAGGCCTATTGTTTTCATCTACAGAGGGTGAAACTAAGGCTCAGAGTATGTACTTTTCCTCAAAGACATTCAGCTACTACGTGGGCAGGATGGGAACTTGAATGTGCTCTTGGTTCGGGGCTCCTTGATGACACCATAAAACCCCTCAATGGCTCCTAGGCCGGCCTGATTCTGGCCCTGGAATGCTCTGGTCTGGGGCCTCCCTGACTTCCCCCCACGCTCCTCTCCTAGCCCTACCTGGGTCTGGGGAAGGCAGGTTCTTCCACTGGCAGGATGCTGGGTTCCTTTTCCTCTGTTCCACTTATCACACCCTCAGGCTCTCTCCCTTGGCTCCTGCTCCCCAACCAAAAAGTCTGCTCCAGTGTCCCCCCCACCGCCCCTGGAATTGGAGCTGTACCTCAGCCCCACTCACCTGTCCCCCGTCCCTTCCTGCTAACTCTCTCAGTGGCCCAATTCCATTTCTTCACACTTGATGCTCTTCCTCACTGCACAGTCTGGCCTCCGCCCCGCCTGTCCCCTGCTAACGACACAGTGTCACTTCCTCCAGCTCTCTCCCCTCAGTCCTCCTTGCTGCCTCTTCCTTCCTGCCTGCCCTGAAAGGTGGGTGCTCCTCGGGTCCCATCCCACGTCTCATCTCCTCTCTGCAGTGTCCCTGGAGAATCCGAACCCCACTCCTGATCCACGAATAACTTCCAAAGCCATGTCTCTAGCTCAGGCCTCTCTCTTCAGGGAGAAGGATCCAGGGTTCAAGCTGCCAATCAATACCCCACCTACAGCACAGCCTGTATGTTAAGTGTGTGGACTTGAGCCCAAATGGTGTGTGTGTGTGTTATCACCCAGTTGTGTCTGGCTCTTGTGACACCATGGACTGTAGCCTACCAGGCTCCTCTGTCCATGGAATTCTCCAGGCAAGAATATTGGAGTGGGGAGCCCAAATGCCTGGGTTCAAATCCTGGGTGGCCTTGGGTAAGATGCTGAAGCTCTCTGGGCCTCAGCTTCCTTATTTGTAGATGAAGATTATAATACCTATTTCATAGACCCTTTATAAGGCTGAATTGGAATAATATATACAAAGGATTACTTAGCCCAGTGCCTGGCATGTCCCCTCTCCCTGAGAACATTCTGGACAACTAATATCTCATATTCTGAGCCATAAAACTTGGAGTTGTTCTGAAGTGTAATGAAGGTCGCTCAGTCATGTCCGACTCTTTGGGACCGCATGGACTTTACAGTTCATGGAATTCTCCAGGTGAGAATACTGGAGTGGGTAACTGTTCCCTTCTCCAGGGGATCTTCCTGAACCAGGGATTGAACCTAGGTCTCCTGCATTGCAGGTGGATTCTTTACCAGCTGAACCACAAGGGGAGCCCATTGGGAGTTGTTCTAGACTCTTCCATTTCCTTTCCATAATACCTAGTTGGTTAACAAGATCTGGGGGCCTCTGATGATTGGTGCCCCCGCCCAGGTGCAGGACCCTCCCATCTGATCCCCCACCCCTGGCTCCTTACTGCCCTCCCGCACCTCCGTTCTTTCCCACATCATACTACAGTGGCCCTGGCACATCCCTGCCTCGAGTTAGGCTAGAATCTAAATGCCTCAGGCCCAGTCACTCCACGGTGACATCCCCACCCACATTTCCTTCCTCATCCCTCCGTGCTTCCTGCCCATGATACTTCCACTTGGTTCCAGCCACACTGTTGGAGTCTGCTTTCTCCTGCCTCCCTGCTTTTGTCCATGATCTTCTTTCTTCCCATGGCCCACCCCACCCTGTCCCATCCATGACACCCTCCAAAGATCATGGCTGCTTGCTTCTGGAAGCCTTCCTCTGCTTCTGCCGCCTTCCATGGCTCCTCTCCTGGGATCTCACACTAGAGTCAGGGTTGGTAAGACCAGGACTCCTAAAGGGAAGGAGCTAAGCCTTATCTCTTATCCCCAGGGGCCACCTCCACTCTCCTACCCCAGGGTATATTAGGATTCCCAATAAATATTTGCGAAGGAAAGAAGCTGAGTGGGCTTAGAGAGGAATTTAGAAAGGGAAGAATATAAAGAGGGTCCTCAGTGAGGGGCACCCTCCATCCCATATTGGACTTTATTGCCCTTTTCCCCAGAGAGTGTGCCAGGAATAGAGTGGATTCCAGGGTGGATGGTGGGATACAGGTAATGGGATACAGATGTCAGAGGGGATGGGGAACCGAGGTGAAAAGGAAAGATGAGAGAGATGTTGGAGAAGATGGATGGGGGAGGGCAGGACAGGATGGGGGTGCAGGTCAAGGTGCAGGAAGAGGTGGGAAGGGCAGCAGGGTGGGGGAAGAGTGCACTTTCTGGGAAGTGGGAGAGGGTGGGGGAGGTGAGCGCAGTGCATTGTGGAGGGAGGAATTGCCTGCCGGCCAGTGTGAGCTCATTTCCTCTCACCGCCTCCTGCAGTGTCTGAGGGCATGAGGCTCTGGAAAAAGTGAGCCAGGGGCACCCCAGGGGCCACCCTCCCCGCTTCCCCACACCCTCAGTCCAGTCTGGATTTCAGATGTCACTGCTTCCCCCTGTACACAGACAACCGATTTGTTTTGAGAGCAAAGAACCCCTGAGCCAGCCTTGGACTGTTGGAGTTTCAGGGCAGAAAGTCAGACAGAGGGACTTCGTTGAAGACTAAGCAAGAAAATACAGGCGGTGTGAAGGGTTACAGTTAGATAGCAGGAAAGACTTCTCAGAAGTGGGGCATAATTCCGGCTGCATATGACCTTGATGAAGAGAGGTGAGGAAGGAAGAGGAGTCATTAACTGACCCTCCATCATTACAAAAGCATCCTTTTCTACTGACTTCCAGAGAATTTGATAATAATAAATAAAACATAAAGACTTAACAAGTCAACATCTCCTTCCTCAGGCTTATAGGAGTAGGGATGGTCTAGATGGTGTCTGGACAACACTGTCCCCTATAGGGTCTGAGTTCTTGATCCTGAGGGTCTAGGAGTTTTTATGCTCCTCATAAAACTGATGAGGAGTTTATCCTCATCAGAGTTATCCTCCTCATTGAGACTGATCAGCTCTCAGGAGTCAGGGTAGTGGTGGTAAAGCAAATAGGTTTTATGAGGCTCGTTGCCCCAGAGGGAGTGGGCCACTTCAGCAGGCAGAGTTGGCTTTCCTGCTTTCGTTGCCTTCTTCATCCAAATCACATTTCTATTTATCTGTGACCTCTGCCTTCCTTTCTTCACAATTTGGTTGAAGGAATACAGGAGTCCTTTAGAACTACAAGAATGCAAGGAAAAGAGGTAAGCATAGAATGTAAAAAAAGGAGGTAGGAACGATGTTGTTAGACAGCAGAAAGAACTTTCCAACAGAAACTAAAGCCTGAGAGACTGTCCCTTCCAGGGTCATCAGGGGATGGGCTGCTTGGGGGCAGGGAAATGAGAAATGGACTCAGGACCCTGGTTTGTTCCTTGGGCCCAGCTCAGAATGAGGCTGGGAAAGGAGGCTGTGGGAGCTTGTGACTGGGAAGCCTGGAGGGTCTCTGCTTTTATTGTCACCCACTGCAGAGTGGGTCTGTGAGCTGTCTAAAGGCGTGAGCCACAGGCTGGCTGGGTGGGGGTCTGAAGGTCTGCTTCTCCTTTACAGCGTCCTCTCCCCTGACTGCAAGAGCTGAGACTGGGAAGGGAGTCCTAGATTGAGGAGCATAAAAACTCCTGAAAGCTCCCCTGGTACCCTCCCCCGTCCCCCATCTCTGCCCTTGTCTCAACTGCCCTGAGTCTCTGAATGGAAGTCTCCCTAAGTCTTTTTTCTGTCTCTCCCTCTCTTCCAACCTGAATCTCTTCATCTTTGTCTCTTATTTTCTCTGCCTCTCTCTGTCTCTATCTTGTCTCAGCCTCTCTCCTGCTTTCTGAGTCTCTCCGTCTCTGTTTCTGATCGTCTCTGTCTGGCTTTGTTTCTCTCTGCTCCCCTTTCCGTTTCTTCTCCCTCCCTCCCTCCCTGTCTAGGTGCTAATCTTGTGTTCTGTGCCCGTATCCTCTTTGCTTGGCCTGCCTGGATCATCGTCTTTTCTGGGCTGGGGCAGCCCAAACTGTCTCCCTGAGACCGTCTCTCTTCCGCTGGCTGTCAGCGCCAACCCCAACCTCAGCCCTCCTGTACGCATCTGTAACCCAGCAAGAGGCAGAGGGTGCGCCCTGTCCGGAGCGCAGGGGGCGGAGCGAATAGACGCCCCACCCTCCGCGTTCGACCCCGCCCCTCGGCCCCGCCCCTCCCGGGTCCCTGCCTGCGCCCCCAGCAGTGCCCTGGCCACAGAGCCGTCCCTGCTGCCCGATGAATGGAGTCGTCTTCTGCCTGGTCGGGATCCCGCCTCGCCCGGAGCCCCGGCCCCCCAAGGTGAGGGCGCTGATCCAGGAAAGGGGGCGGATCCAGGCGCTGCCGGGGAGGTAGCAGCAGGGCCGGGGTCGCGGCGTCCCCGCTCCGTGGGCACAGCCTGGGGCACACGGCGCGGGCACCGCGAGGCACGGCCGCAGGGGACATCCGCTGGTGGTCGGGAAGGGAGCTGGAGCGGGAGCTGCCCTGGGCAAAGGACGGGAAGGAGGAAGGTAGTCAGGAGGTCGGGACGCACTCCGGGCTGCCAGGGCCAGGGGCACCGACCCGGGCAGCGGTGGCAGGCCCCCGGCGGCCGGGCAGCGAGGGCGGGAGGCCCGCGCCTTTTGTCCGGGTTTTTCAGGCGGGGCGCCTGCCGCCGTTTCCTCTGCCCAAGTTTTCGTTTTCCGTTGGCGAGGCCCCGGCACAGCTGGAGGGAGAGGGAGTGGGGGAGGGGGTTCCCAGAGCGGGATGTCCTTGGCCAGTGTGGCCGGACACCCCCTCCGTGGGCCACACTCCCCTCCTGCCGGGCCGGACCACCCGACAAACTGCCCGGCGCAGGTCCTCCGCCCCACTGGGTCCTGGGGAAGAGAAACGGGGCCGGGACCCCCGGTCCTTCAGGCGCAACTGCCCTCCCTTCTGCCCTCTCAGGCTGGCTGTGGGTGGGTCTGGGCACGGGGTGCCAGGGGCATTACTCAGCGCTGGGCTGCTTTGCTTGGGTTCTTTCATCTGCCAGCTGCTGAGGCTGGGGAGGGGCCAGCAGGGACCTTCGGGCTCCACTGGGGCCATCCCCCTCCCTACCTCTGAGCCTGACTGCCCAGTTCTGCTGGAGCACCACCCAAAACACAATCCCCTTCTTTCCAAGCTGAAGAGTTGAATACTGTCGGAGCTGGGGAAAAAGTTCTCTGGGGAGTCCAGGTTGGGATCAAGGCCTGGGCCGAGGTCTCTTGCTCTTTTATCAGGGCTGGAAGATTTAGGGCTATTCCTTCCCAACCATCCGCTCAGTGTTGAGCGGGGGTCTGGTGCTTTGGAATCTCTAAGCCTGGTGTGTTCCTCAGGAGCTGGATGTGTGCACAGTTCTCCCTTAATCTGCATCTCTATCCCAGACTCCCCCTCTACCTTTCAGCTAAAAGTGTTTCCTAATTACAAACTTGAATTTCAGGATGGACAGGGGATGGAAGTGGAGGTCATTATCCTTGAGTTCCTTGGATCGCCCCCTCCACACACACTCCACCACCTACTTCATCCCCACCCCCCCCTACTATCTCCACCCCCAGCCCCACCCTGTGGCTCTGCTGGGGGTGGGTGGCATTTGATCCCCTGGGGTTCTCCCCCTCTGTCAGGGCAACAACCCCATTCCTCAGAGTGGCCACTCTCACTGAGATGCACTCATTGGCATGCAGTTTGAATCTCAGTTACATAACCAGTCATCTCACCTCCAAACACAGGCCAAAGGCTCCCAGCCCCAGACTCTTCTACTTGCTCAGAAAGTGTTTGGGTCCACCCTAGGTTTCAATGCATAAATCCTTCAATGCTGGATGTGAAGGCCTCAAAAGCCAAGCCCTGGGAGCAGGTAGGGTGGATATTAGCGGCTGAGACTATACAACAATAGTGCCGAATCTTCTGATGGGAGTCATGGCACAAGATGAAACTCTGAGGAGGGGGTAGTATTAGGAAAGTGGCTTTGGGACACCATGAAGAATGGGGCAGCCTTTTGAGGATCTCAGCTCAAGCAGAAAGGGACTGGACCCTGGGAATAGGCCCTGTGTTTAGGCAACCTGGATGGGGACCTCTGTGCCCCTGCCTCAGGCCAGCTCTGAGCTCATGGGCCAGGTGAGCAGGAGGCCTGACTGGCCTTCCATGGGTGCAGCATTTTGATCTAGAGCGGGGGATGAGGGAGGGTGCTGGAGAACAGAGAGTGCAGGAGTGGGCAGAGGCATTTATTGCTTCATCGTGTATTGCAGGGATACTTAAGGACTTCATGATGTATCAGATTAAAAGAGAGTCTACAAAGGAGAATGGAATAAGTTACCAAATGAAGGACTGCAGTTAGCTCTTTGAGAGAACTTCTAGGGAGAAGTTTATAAGCTGTAGCATCCCAGGCTAGCCTGGAGCATCATGCAGGGAAATTTCCTCTGGTGTAGTGGGCTAGGTAGATTCCTATGATGTTGGATTCCAATGTAAAAATCTGGAGAGATTCATGGGAGATGCAAATATACTCAAATGAGCATATACATTAGTGCCTGAAAAAAATGTGTTGTAAGGATGAGGAGTTGCTTTAATAGTAGAGCTGATAGCTAAGACATAGATAGCAATTTCTCTGGGCCAGGATTTATATGTTACCTCTTTCAGTCCTCACAAAACCACAGTGATGTGGGTACTATTATTTTATTATCCTCAGTTTTCAGTTGAAGACACTGAGGCACAGAGAACCAATAGTTTGGCCAAAATCACATTACTAACGAGTGGCAGAGCCAGGATAGGAACCCAGCAGTCTGGCTTAAGTTCATGATCTCACTCCATTACCCTACGTCTCATGACCTGACTTGTCTGCTGTTACTCCCACCCTGAATCTGGGTCTGTCTTGGATACAGGCCAAGATCAAGGTCAATCTCTTGCTGGATTGAAGCTTGATGGCTTGTCTTTCAGCTGAGACAGAAACGGGGACAAAGATGCCTCAGGACGGCCAAGCCTCAGGTGTCCATCTGTGTTTGGTGGGTGGAGAATTGGCTCATTTACTCCTCCAGCCCCCCATCCCACCCCATGCCAACCCACCGCACTTGGTCCGTGGCTTGGTTCACTGGTGTTTTCCTTTCAAAGGGGCATCAGCTGTGCTCTGTTGGCTGCAGGGGTTCAAAGGTGAGATATTGGCTTGGTCAGGGGTTTGGACAAAGCCTGGTTTTAATTATCCTGCTCTCTCTCCCTCCCCAGAGAGAGCCATGAATAGGACCTGTGGGAGCTGGCTCTGCCTTTCCCCTAGCACCCTCTACCCGCTTCAAACACCCGCCTTTAGATCCAGGCCCCCCTCTTTCATGTGAAATTGTGCCAGCTTGTCAGCAGGGCAGTGCCAGTCAGTACCAGGCTGGCGTCTCCTCCTCACTGCCTCAGTGGGACAGCAGTCTGGGGTGGACTCTGGGGCCAGTTGAAATCTCTGTTGGAGTGGAGCTTGTCACCTGTCAGAGTGGGTCAGGACCAGAGGGCCCATCTTGTCCAGCAGTGGGGAGCCTGAGGCCAGAGAGTGGCCAAGGCCAGACAACCCGAGAGTGGTGGACGTGAACCCAGGGCGTTCTGACTCCCAGGCTCCTGGGCTGTGCCTTTCCCCACTCAGCTCTGTCCTGGGTGCCCCATTCCAGTGCAGGGTTCCAACACTGGGAGGGAAAAGGGAGGGCAGGGAGGAGCAGGGACAAGTGGACAATGTGTCCTGTTCATCTCTGTGTCCCCAGTGGCCAGCACAGTGCCTGGCACAGAGCGGCCAGCCCTCCATAAATGTTTGTGAAATGCAGGCCGGGGAACAGCCCCTCCCCTGGACCTCTAGGGTGCTCTGGGCCAGTTCTGCCCAGCATCGGGATGCTTGGTCTACACATCAGTCTCTCTGCCAGACTGGAGTTATTTGAGGGCAAGAAAAATAATCATGGCCACCACTTCCATGGGGGTGCACTGTCCCCATCCCATGTGACAGATGAAGACACTGACACAAAGAATTATATGGCCTCCTGAGGTCACCCAGCTAGTAAGCGGCAGAGCTAGGGAGTTGACCATGCTTATTCCAGGAGCCCCAGAGGTGCTGTGTTTATCTTAGTGTCCACAGAGCCTGGTACACAGCCAGAGCTCTGAGAATGTTCGTTGACTGACTGACTGACGACTGTGTGGAAAAAACCATGGAATCCTGTAGTCTAATCCTTTGGAAGTAACTGGGTTAGAGTCTTGGGAAGGTAGCCTAGAGGTGCATCATCTTATTCTCTGCTTCAGGACTGCCTGAACCAAAGGTAGAGAGGAAAGGAAAGCTCACCCCGGGGACTTACCTGGAAGTCCAGTGGTTAGGAGCCTGTACTCCCGACCCTGGACGGGAGCTAAGATCCTGCAAGTCGTGTGGCATGGCCAAAAAAAAAAGCTCACCCACACCCTATCACATCTGCCCTCTAAGGCCATCGGGGGCCCCCAGCTTTCTGACTTCTCTCTTGCTCTCATTCCCTCCCTTCCTCCCCCAGAGTTCTAAGGGAGTGGTGCTGAGCAATGGGCAGGTGGGAAAAAGACTACAGGTTGGATTAAAGTTATCTGTTCCCTTTTCATCTCTCTGGCCCTGAGATGTTCAGCCCAATGTACCATCTTGGAAGATTCCTTCCCTTTCAAGTTGGATGGTGGACGGAGTAGCAGGTTTGGGACAGAGCCTGTCACAACTACCAATTCTCCATCTCTCATGGGAAGGAGTATTGGGTTTCCAGTCACCTCGAGTTGTAAACCTGAAGCCCAAGGCCACCTCCTCCAGCTTCCTCCAGCCTGTGTACCCCTAGTCAGGTGACTTCTTCCCCTTTGACTCCCTCTGTTCCCCACGGACTGCTTTGAATTAGCATCAAACTGTCACTATCCGCAGGCCACACTTCATCTGCTGACAAAGGCTGGTGGAAGCTAACTAGGAAAAAAGAAGTGTGGGGAGTGTGATCTGCCTTCTAATATAGACAGGCCACGCGGGAGGTGAGAGCCCCAGGTCTCACATGGCCTCTGGTGCACTGGGAGGCACATTGGGTGTCTGGCCTTGCCTTCAGCCTGAGTGGGTTCAAATTTCAGCTTTACCCCTTATTAACTGTATGACCTTGGCCAACTCACTTAGTTGTTTTTAGTCTCCATTTTCTTTTTTTTTTAGTTTCCATTTTCTTATCCCTGAAATAATCCCTCAAAATTGTTGAAAGGATTAAATGAGGTAATACTTTACCCAGTGGCTGACATTTGATAATTGCAACTATTAGCTGAAACTGTTATTAAACAAACAATAATCAGTGGCTAGAAATGAGAATGATACACCTTGGGCTCAATAAAGAGAACCCTTTATGGTTGGAGTAATCGGAAGAGCTGTCCTTGGAGGTAATGAGGCCCCCATCAGTGGAGGTAAGCAAGCACAGGTTGGACTAGAGAGAATTCAGGCATTGGGTGAGGAGTCGACACAGAAAAACCTAAGGATCCTGCTTTGGGATCAGCACTGCATGGTAAGAAATTAGAGGAGCAGGTGAGATGTGGTCCCCGCTGTCAGGAACTGGGGAGAAGAGTGAGAGGTTGGCTGCTGTGGTTTGGGCTGTGAGGCACCTCTGAGGAAAGGGAATCCTGAAAGGCTGCCTGGAGGAGGCCTGGGAGGATGAGTATGGTTCCGATGGGTGTGAGAAGCGGCCTGGGCAGGGCTTGGTGACTGAGGGGCAGTGAGGTGTCTGGACCGCGGGCTCTGCAGTCAACCCAAAGCTGCCTCCACACCCTGGCTGCCCAAAGGTATTGGGTGTATGGTGGGGGTGGGAAACAGGTAGTTCCCTGACCTCCCCACCCTCGAGATTTAGCTGGACGAGGGATCAGGACTACTCCCTGTGGCAAAGAGCCGGGGCCTGTAAGGAGCAGAACTGGGGAAAGAAAGACTTCTCATGCCAGTGCATTTGGGGGCGTCCGGGGGTCGGGGGAACAGTGGGGCCTTTGTCCCCGGCCACCGGGAATCTGGCCCAGCAGCCAGCCCTGGGTCTGGCTGGGCCCTCGGCAGGCAGGTCCTCTTTGAAGTGACCCTTTCAAAGCTCAGCCTGAATCCCTGGGAGGAGAGAACTGGGGCGGAGCATGGGGATGACAGACCCACTGCCAAGGATGGAAACAGACCCGGCGCCGGCCCCTTCGGGCGGGCAGGCTGGTGGGAGGTGTGTGGGCCGGAGGAATGTGGCCAGGCTGGGGGGACATGTGGGAGCCATGTGGAAGGACAGCCGCTCCAGGGTCTTGGCCGCCAAGTGGGGGTTAATTAGGGAAGGACAGAGTTCATTTTTTCCTGGTTTCCGACAGTCCCTAGCTTGATTTCTATCTGACTCTGGGCTCCTAAATCTTCAGCTTCTTCCTTTTTAATTTCCTCAAAGTGTGTGAGAGCTCCTTGGAAAGAGTTGGGTGTAGATGCAGGACTTACAGGGTGTGTCTAAGAGCCCCCGAAAGGCTGGAAGGGGAGGCTGCAGTGCAGACCCCTGCCCTCCACCTCAGAGTTTCCATCATTCTCTGAAAGAGAGTGAGGGGCCAGGGAGAGCCAACACCCCAGAGAGGGAACATCTTTGTAAGTTTTAGCTGGATGGATATTAAAGGCCGCCCCCACCTCTGGGCCTGGAGAAAGTCCAAGGCCGAGGGTCTAGAAGCAGAGGGGAGGGGACCGGCAACAGTGGGAGGAAGAGGGAGGCTGGACGCCAGGTGAGAAGTAGCTTCAGGCTGCTCAGTTCTGACCTGAGGGGAGTGGACAAGAGCCCATGATCTCCCCAGCTCTGACCTGCTGTGTTCCGTGAAAGGGAGGAAAGGAAGGGGCGATCTGTTGGTGGGTTGCTTTGGACTGAGCGGTGGACCGCGGAGCCTTCGGAGCCCAGGTGAGACCCCTCCCCCACCCTGAGGCTGTTGTCTGGTTCAGGCCCCTCCTCCCCATCTTCCCCTGACATCACGCGGCACTCTGTACTTGGGAAGACACTTAATCTCCCTTTCCTCTTCGGAGGGTGTGGCCCCTGGTTCCTCCCCAGGAGAAGGGGAGGAGAGAGCTGAGCACCAGGCTGTGATGGGGGGGCGGGCTGCGGGTGGCTCTGGTACTTTCCTGTATCTTGCACTGGCATCTGAAGGGCTGAGCCGTCATTAGCTCTAATGAAGCCTTGGCTCTGTGCCCCCCTCTGCCCTGCAGCACCTGGTGGGGGTGAGGGGATAAGGGGGCCGCTGAGGTTGGACCCACAGCCCAGGAGGGGATGGCATGTCTCCAAGAGGGGAGAGTGGGAGTCAGGCAATGGGGGTCACACAGCAAGGCCAGGATTGCTGGTGGGATGAGAAATGTGTCCCCCTCCCTGTCCCACTGGGACCTTTTCCTCCTCCAGTGGCTTCCAGGTGCTTAGATCCCCACAGTGCTAGGGAAAGCATTCTCTGAGACTGGGTGTGGCCCAGGGTGCTGAGGACATTCCCAGGCCTGGCTTGCCTGAGAGTGTCCCTCTCCCTAATTTCAGCCTGGGGCAGGAGAATGACCTGATGCCAAGAACTGGAGGCTCAGTGCCTGGGAAAATCAGGCAGTGGCGAGATCTTAATGCAGACCAGACCGGACTTTGTTCATTTGGTGGCCGTTTCCTGTGCACTGTCTGTGTTCCAGGCTCTCTCTGTGGATGAATATGAAATAACCCTGCCCTCAAGGGGTTCCTTGTCTGCTTCCCCACCAGCCAAAAGCTCCACTAAGGTTTTATAAGGGGTTCTGAGATGTGCATGTATACTATCCACCAGTGCAGACACCCCTTGCCACCCCAAAAAAATATTACCATGAAAATTGGCCTGATCTAACCAGAGAGACAGACCTATAGTAGATACAAATGGTGTCTTCACTGCAACATCATTTCAGTGTAAATGTGGTCACAAAAGTGGTGACGGGAGTTGAAAGATGGAAACAATGCCACTGGGTAGAATTGCTGTAGGGATTGGTTAAAAACCAGTTGGTGATGTGATTAATCTCCTTTCTCTCATCTCCTCTTTCCAAATCTATTGTTGAGAATTCTTTGGTGAAACCTCTTTTGATCAATTTTCAAGGGCTGTCATGAAGTGGTTGTACATTTACAAATAACAAGAACCAAGACCCTGAGAGGCTAAATTACTCCACCAAAGGTCATCGGGCATCCAAATTTAAATCTGGGCCTTTCTGAATTCTAACTAAGGCTATCGTGTGTCATGGCTACTTGCCCTGACAAGAAAGAGCCTGGGAGCACAGTCCCCATCATGGAAAGGTGGACACTTCTCCTTGCCTCCAGCTGAGCCTTGAAGTCCAGGTAGGGGCTGGTATAATGAAGGAAAGTTGGAGGATGCAGGCAGCACGATTATGTCCTGCTTCTCTGTGACCCTGCATGCACAGGGGATCCCCCTGTCTGTGAGATTGCTCGTGAGTGGTATGGAGGACCCCAGGGCTCTGTCAATAAACGTGGGCTGAGTCCCTGCCCTGCTAAAGATGCTCCAGCTCTGAAGGGATGAAGGCTTCCCCAAGGAGGTGAGGCTTGCCAAGGCTTGAAAGATGCCTGCTGGGACAAGTGGGGTAGTGAAGAAGGGAGAGAAGGACATTCTAGCCAGAAGGACCCAGCGTGAGCAAAGGCAAGGAGGTATCAAATAGCCTGGCCTCTTACGGGGCCAGTGAGAGCAAGATTGAGAGGAAAGAGAGATTGAGGCTGTCAAGGCCAATGAGGGCCAGATCCTGGCCCTCTTCTCCATCTCATGGAGGATCCTTCATGCCGTACTATGGAACTTGACTTGCTCCCATAGATACTGTGGAGCCATGGAGAGGTGTCAGGAAGTGGAGGCAGCAGACCAGGTGAGAGTTGATGAGGGCTGAATGTAGATCTGGAGACGGAGAGGACAGGATGCAAGTGGGATGTGTCACCGTCCTCCCCTTCCCAGAAACATGCCATATCATCTCTTCCCCTTGGTCTGATAGAACTTCCTTGCCTTCTTCATTTCACAAGCTCCTGTTTATCCTCAATGTCCAGTTCAAATATCCTTCTCTGTAAATCTGCCACACACACACACACACACACACACACACACGTATCAGCCACCAATTCCTCAAATATACAGGGATTTCCTCCTCTGGGCACTAGACTTTAAGCCCCATGAGGGTAGGGACTTTATCTTATTCACTACTCTTATCTTCAGCTTCTAGACCTGGCCAAATTGAATGAATATTGTTGACTGATGAACTGAAAGTTACCATAGTACTTCACACTGCCTGGTAAAAACTACATAATAATAACAATAGGAGCACTGGTTGCAACTGACTTTTATTGAACATTTCAGTGTCAGGCACTGCTGTACTGAGCACTTTATACACATTTATCTCTTTAATGTGTACAACAATAAATAGAGTATCTCTGTTTTATAATGTGTACAATAGGAATAGAGTATCTCTATTTTATAAATGCAGACAGAAGCTCAGAGAGGTTAGTAACTAGTCCAAGGACACACAGCTAGGAAGTGTGACCAAGTTGGGATTCAAAGCCAGATTCTTCTGAATCTTGTTTAGGAATGTTTAAACACTATGCTCTGCGGCCTTTAAATTTTCTCTCATGTCTGTCTCTTCATAAAATCAGGAACTGTTTTATTAATGAAAAAAAAATCCTTTGTGGACTACTGAACTAAGATTTATCAAAAAAAACTCCTATGTGCTAGGCATTCCACACTGAGCCCTCTCAGGGACCTCATTCACAGCTGAGGCTTGGAGAGGGAAGAGACTTGACTGGGGTCACACAGCTAGGACCTGATCTTAGGTCTCTTGGACTCCTCACCCTTGGGGACACCTAGTCAATCATGCCAGAATGAAAGAAAGAGGAGCCAGGCTCTGAGGTTGACTGAATCTTTTGGGGGCACACAAGGGGTTGCTCTGGGCGGGGGACTGAGTCTCCTGCTCCTGACCCAGTGTGCTCCCCACTTTGGTCATTGATGAGAAAAGGGGAGGCCGGGGTGGGCTCTTGTAATTTTCCAAAAGCCCAGCTGTCAGACATACGAGCTCCAAGGAGGAGAGGCTGACCTGGCCCTGGGGTGGGCAGGGAATGGTATCTCAACCGCAGCGCCTTACCAGGGCCTCAACAGAACTGGTTGAAGTGAAGTCACTCAGTCGTGTCCGACTCTTTGCGATCCCATGGACTGTAGCCCACCAGGTTCCTCGGTCCATGGGATTTTCAGGCATGAATACAGGAGTGGGTTGCCATTTCCTTCTCCAGGGCATCTTCCCGACCCAGGGATCGAACCCAGGTCTCCCACATTGTAGGCAGACGCTTTACCGTCTGAGCTACCAGGGAAGCCCTGAACTGGTAGAGGTTGCACATATCACTGCGACTCATCCAAGGGATGACCCGAGGGACCACTGGGGAACCGCGACTGCCGGGGCAAAAACAAGTGTGAGCAGGGGCCCAGCGCGATGCTAGAGCCCATTCGGAGCACGCTTTCGGAAGGACAGAGACCCACCAATCAGATAAGCCAGCTGCTCTCTATTTGCATTTCATCTGCGTGACCACACCTCTTGGATCCTGCCACTCAGCCTCCGCCCCCAAGCGTGACTCCTCGGCCTCCGCCCCATTTCGGGACCTTATGCAGGGCTGGGCTCGGGGGCTGCGGGCGTGAAGGGCAGACCTGGGCGGCCAGCGTGACCGCCCTATTCATAGCTCAGGGGCTGGCGTAGTTCGCATACTTGGCGTTACTCACGTCTGGCTGGTCCGAGGTTGCCACCCTCTGCGCTCCTCCTTCCCTCCACTCTTCTTTCCTCTCCTCGAACTTCTCCCTGTGTCTCCTCCGCCACTTTCCATCTCTGTTTTCCTGAAGTCTGGGGGTAGCCGAACCCTCGGGAGGAAACTGAGGCCTAGAGAGGGGGCGTGTCTCTCAGCCCGGCCTCAAGGGAGAAACGTAGTAATGAGGCGTGTGATGAGGTGGCTGAGAGCCTGGACTCTGCCGGCAGACAGACCTGGGCTTGAATCTGAACTGCTGCTAGCCGTGGCTCCCTGGCAAGTCCCGTAGCTTGCAGTCCGGGAAGCTTTTCAGAAACAGTCAAGCTGAGACCTGGAGGGTAAGGGAGAAGTTAAAGGAAGGTGGGGGAGGGAAAGACAAATGTTAAATTCCAGGGAGTGAGAGCTGTGGGTGTGGTGGGCCAGCGCTGAGTGGACAAGGGCTTGGCCAACTGGGGTAAGGGGACAGTGGACCCTGCAAAAGAGACGAAGTAGCTTCCCTTTTCTCCCTACCCCTGACTCTCTTCGTCCAGCACCCCCACTTTCTGGATCTGGTTTCTACTGAGGAAGGAGTTGGGGGGGGGGGTTGTACAAGAAGATGGACAAAGATCTGAAGCAGCCTCTGCCCCAGGCAGACCTTTCCTGGGAATGGGAGTTTGCCAACCATCCACCCCCTCTGAGGAGAGGCTCACTCATTCCTGAACATTCAGAAACAAGTGTGCTGAGCATCCACGTTGGGCCAGAAGCTGACACGGTCCCAGCCTTCTAGAACCTGCAGCCCCAGGGGGGAGATGTTGGTCAAAATAACCTCATAAATATATAGGCACCATCTCGAGAGTACTGTGAGATCTGACCTGGTCCGGCCAGAGGAGGTGTCTCTGGGGAGTGACTCTTTTGCTGAGAACTGCAGAGTGGGTTGGAACTAATTAGGGTGTGGGTTGATGAGGCAGGGAGGGAGCTGGGGAAGAGGGAACAGCATTCCAGAAACAGCATGTGCAAAGGGCCTGAGGCTGGAAGGGTGCCTAGTCTTCAAAGGAACTGGAAGGAGGCCAGGGTAACCGGAGCACAGAGGAAGGGGGTGTGCTGGGCATGGAACCCAGAGGCTCATTGCATAGGGGCTGGTGGTCCTCATATTAAAACAATGCATCTGGACTGTCAGGGGCCAGAGGAGTGATGGAGACTTGAGTAGAGTGGTGGACATGGTGAAGTGGGTGGACTCAGGAGACATTTGGGAGACAGAGTCCACTCTCAGATGGTGGGATGTAGGGCCGGGGCTATAACCCCTCCCACTTATCGGTTCCCAGGATGCTTCCCAGCAACTTTGTCAGACTGCTATACCTACCTTTGTTTTGTAACTGAAGAAATAAGAAAACCTGTGTGAACTCGAGGACACAGCCAGAAAAGGACTAGAGTCAAAACCGTTGGCCAGTGTGACCCTTTCTCCAGGTCAGCTTTCTCAAGTCTCCTCGCCAGCCTTCTATCCCACGCCCTTAGGTGCCCTATGGTTTAGCTCAGCACCAGACTGGGTGGGGGGCCCAAGAGGCCAAGGTGGTGTGTGGGTGTGTGTCTCACTTATCCTAAAAAGCTGATCTGCTGTTAAATGAGGTAATGCATGTGAAGTGTGCCTGGCTTATAGCAAGGGCTCAACAAATATTAATTACTGCTGCGGCTGTCACAGTGTCCCCAAGTGCAGAGCCTGGCACCTGGTGAGGGGGAGGATCTGGAGCTGAAAGCAGTGCCGTCTGTCCCCTCCAGACCACAGAGCCCAGCCCAGAAACCATCGCGGCTCCCTCCTGGGCAGAAGCCAGGGGAGGTTGTTTGTCCCTGCAGAGCCACCGTCCCCTCCACCCTTCCAGCTGCCTCGGGGGCAACAGGGGCTGGATTAGGGAGAGGTTGAGCTCTTACGCTGGGCGCTGGGCGTAGGATGACCTGGTTGAGCAGGACCTGGGCTGAGGGGGTGGGTGGTTTCAGGGGTGGAGCTGAGAACCTCTCCCTGTAGGCAGCCCCATGTGCCCTTGGGGAGACTTTCAGAATCTGCTGAGACCTGCCCTGGGAGGGGATGTGGTCTCAGCTTGACTTGGACTGAGTGCTCCCCTGAAAGAAACCAGTGGGTGCACCTGTTGTCTGCCCAGGTGGTCAGACAACGGGAAGAACTCCTGGAGAGAGGTGTGGGGGACCACAGGAAGAGCCACGCCCAGAGTTCTCTCCCAGTCTCCTCTGAAATGAGCTTTTCAGTGTGGAGTCATAGAACGGATATGATGACTTTGGGGAAGAGTCATTGCAGGCATCCTCTGGCCTTCAGGAGTGGCTGCCCCTAACACGATCTGGTCTGAGAAAGGGCTCTGGCCTCTCTCCAGGCCTCCTTGACCAACCAAAGCGAGACCCTTCCTAAGGGTCCACAGTTTCTCTGTCCTTCTGCTTCTCTGTCTGACCCTGGGGAGTCTGACCCTGGGGCCTGGTTAGGGGCCTGGACAATGCAGCGGGCAAGGGGAGTGCGGGGAATGAGGGCACCCTGCCCACTCGGCTGTGAAAGGAGATAAATGTGCCAGACCTGGGCCAGCAGGGGGCTCTGCCGCATGCGGGACCTGCCTGTGTCTCTGCCAAGTCTGCATCCTTCAGCGTGCAGGCGTGGTTTTCTTGGAGTCTGTGCCTGAGAGAGCATGGGAGAACAGGGATTTGCCTCTCTGTGCATACCCTGGTGTGTGTGCACATGTTACAAGTGTGCAACCATATGTATGTAGGCTTGGGGAAAACGTGCATGTTGAGGGGAGGGTCGGACCTCAGGGGATGAGGAGCCCCATACTCAGCCTGACTTTGCTAGAAAAGCTCTTCCAAAGTCCTGGCACCTTGGAATGTGGCATTTCAAGACATCACATCCATATGTCTGGCCTCCGATCGATGGTAAGTGAAAGAGTTAGTTGCTTAGTTGTGTACGATTCTTTATGACACTATGGACTGTAGCCCTCCAGGCTCCTCTGTCCATGGAATTCTCCAGGCAAGAATACTGGAGTGGGTTGCGATTTCCTTCTCCAAAGGATCTTCCCAACCCAGGGATCGAAGCTGGCTCCCCCGTATTGCGGGTAGATTCTTTACCGTCTGAGCCACCAGTGAAGCCTGATATATGGTAGGTCCTCATCAACGCCAAGGATCTACCGTATGCGAGGTTCAGACTCCCCTGGGTTTGAGAACTCCCCCTGCACGGGGACTACTAGTGCCCCAGAGATGACAATGGGGGTTCTGAGAGGACACAATGGAAAGGGATGGGAGGGAAAGGTTCTCCCCTCAGGAGGTCCCCAGGTGTCCTAGGCATCCACTGGGGGCAGGGCCTGCTCCTGGGCCCCATTGGAGGACCTGTTCATTTGTTCTATTTTCTTTCAACAGTATGTATATTTTTAATTTGAATTCTGACTTTGCCATTTTCTTGGTGTGTGCTAAAATATAGGCAGCTCAAAATTGATCATTTTTAAGTGTACGGTTCAGTGGCATTAAATCCATCCACATCGTTGTGCAACCGTCACCACCACAAACCTCCAGAACCTTTTCATCTTCCCAAACCTAAACTCTGTACCCACTAAATGATAACTTACAGTCCCCTTTCCCCCAGCCCTTGGTAGTCACCATTCTATTTCCTGCCTCTGTGAATCTAGGTATCTCATATAAGCAGAATCATAAAATATTTGTCTTTCTTTTTTAAAGCAGTGTTGTCTCTCTCTCCTTTTTTCTTTTTCTTTATTTTTTACTTTTTGACCATACCACGTGGCATGTGGGATCTTCGTTCCCAGAGCAGGGATCAAACCCGTGCCCGTTGCAGTGAAAGCGTGGAGCCCTAACCGCTGGACCACCAGGGAAGCTCCAATACTTGTCTTTTTGATCTGGCTTATTTCACGTAGCATAATGTCTTCACGGACTGGGTTATTGTAGCTCAGACGGTAAAGAATCTGCATACAATATAGGAGACCCTGGTTCCATCCCTGGGTCAGGAAGACCCCCTGGAGAAGAAAGTGGCAACCCACTCCAGTGTTCTTGCCTGGAGAATTCCATTGACAGAGAAGCCTGGTGGACTACAGTCCATGGGGTCACAGACACGATTGAGTGACTTTCACTTTCAATTCACATTGTCTTCACAGATCATCCATATTGTGGCATATGTCAGAATTTAAGACAATAAAATTCCATTGTATATATATATATATATATATTTATATATATATATATATATATATCACATTTTGTTTATACAGTTCATCTATAATGGGTTGTTTCCACCTTTCCATAAAGGGAATCTTTATGAAATATGCTGCTGTGAACATCATTGTACAAATTTTGAGTCCCTGCTTTCACTTCTTTTGGGTACACGGCCAGATGTGGAATTGTTGGGTCATATCGTAATTCTATGTTTAATTTTTTTTAGTAACCACCATATTGTTTTCTACTATTTTAAAAATTGGAATATAATTGTTTTACAATGTGTTGATCTTTGATGAACAATAACAGAAATCAGGCATAGATATACATAGAGCCCCTTCCTCTCGAGCCTCCCTCCCACCGCCCCCGTCCCATGCCTCTGGGTCATCACAGAGCACTGGACCTGGGCGGCCTGTGTTTTACAGCAGCTTCCTGCTAGCTGTCTGTTTGACACACGGTAGTGTCAATGCCCCTCTCTCAATTCATCCCCTCCTCTACTTCACCTTCTATGTCCACAAGTCCGGGCTCTGTAAATGCAAATAAACCATTTTGCATTCCCACCAGCAAAGGGAATTTGCTGGTGGAATCCAGCAAAAGGAATCCCACCACAAGAGTTTGAATTTCTCCACATTCTCACCATCGGCAAATGCTTTTTCAGAGCCTACTACAGACAAAGCACTCTAGCCATACAAATACATTTCTGAAAATGTAGTAGCTATGATCCTTAGGAAACTCTCAGTCTTGTGGGAGAGACTCAGGCCAGGCCCTGGAACACTGTCCAATCTGAGGGAAGGACGCAGGGCTTGACTGCTGGGAAGAGCCTCTGGAATAACATGGGGCAGAACGACAAGAAGCCTGCTCTCAAGGAGCCCAGTCTGATGGAGAAAGCATGGCTTCTTCCCTCTGACGAGTCTCCAGACAGACCCCGAGACCAGAATGGCTACCGAAAGGGCATGCCCTGAGACAGTCGGGGGGCTGCTGAGTGAAGTAAATCAGGGGTTGCGAGGGCCCGTGGGGCGCCGTGTCCCACGCCGGGGCCACGGTTGCCTGGGCGATGGCCCTGCTGTTTACTTTGTGGCTGGCTCCAGACTCACCCTGCCCTGTAAGTGCTCATTTCCCACCATGAGGAAAGACCCCTCCCTCTGGTGTCCCTGGGGAGGGAACTGACTGTCCTGCTGGGAGGAGGCCCTGCCAGCCTGGCACCTTCACCATGCTCCTTGTCCGCTGGGAGCAGACTCACTGCTGGGGTCTCGTGTTGGCCGCCCCTTCCTCGTTCCCAAAGGGCCTACAGACAAGGCTCAGGGCCTGAGGAAGTTCTGCTACAAAAGTGGGGGGCTCCTGATGATTCCTCCCTGCTTACTAGGGGGAGGTGGGACACGAAGCGGGCTGGCAGTGGAGATGATGGTGATGCCCACGTGACTAGGTTCACGTGGGTCCGTACAGACCTCCTTGAGCATCTGTACATGTCACTGTTTTTGTGTATGTGGGGCCGAGCTGTTTGTCTGACTGTGCGTGTGGTTGGGTGTGTGAGAGTGTGAATATCCAAAAGATGCTGAAAACATCTTGCACTGACCTTGAGGGCAAGTGAAATAAATCAGAGAAAGACAGATACTGTAAGTATGATTTCACTTATATGTGGAATCTAAAAAGAAGCCCCCCCCCCAAACAAAAAGAAAAAACCAAACCAGGTTCACAGACTGATGGTTGCCAGAAGTGGGGGGTGGGTGAAATAGGTGGAAGGAGTCAAAAAGTAAAGTCCTGGGGATGTCATGTATAGCATGGTGACCATAGTTAACAATAGAGTATTACATGCTTGCAAGTTGCTAAGAGAGTAGATCTGAAAAGTTCTCATCACAGGAAAAAAAATCTGCAAAGTGTGGTAACATGTTTAACTAGACTTGTAGTGATCACTTCAAAATATATGTGAATATCCAGTATGTGAATAGCCATCCAATCATGCTGTACCCCTGAAACTAATATAATGTTACACGTCAGTTACACCTCAATAAAAAAAACCTTTTAAAAGAAAAAGCAACAAACAAAAGCTTGCATTTATTGAATTCCTACTCAGACTTCCTTTAATTGACTTCATTCTCCCAACAACCTATGAGGTGGAACTTAAGTGTCATTCCCTTTTTATTGGTGAGGAGCTGCGGCTCAAAGAGGTTAAGTAATTTGCCCAAGGTCTCACAGCCAGGAAGTAGTAGAGACAGGCCACAGGCCCAGAAGTTCTGGACTCCAGAGGACCCTGGAGTCCACGTGCTAAGCCCGAGCCACACTGCCACTGGAAGAACTAGGGGATTCGGTGCTGCTTGAGCATGCTGCTTGAGACTCAGTCTCTCCTGGATTTCTGGCATCACAAGTGCTTCCTCCTCCCTTTTCTCTCACCTTCCCTTCCCCCAGCCACCCTCGGACCCAGTTTCAGAGTGGGAGAGGAGTGTCACCACACCCCTACTCAGGGCAAGACTGACCCTGGTTAGGGAGAGACCCTCTGAGCCACCCCTGCAACTGCCTGCAGGCTAGACCCGAGTATGGGGTCCTCAGGTTCCCAGTGACGCGGGGTTATCTGCACATTGAGGAATGTTGGGGAGACCCGGGCCTGCCTGGCCGGCTTGTCAGCTTCGCCTGTTGGGGCACGTCCGGCTGCACACAAGCGGTGCTGAGAAGCAGGCATCCGAGTGGGGCAGAAGGGTGGAGGAGGAGGGAGGGGGCGGCCGCCCTTGAGCGAGGAGACTGGGGCAGGGGTCAGAGGCCCAGGCGTGGGCGGGCGGGCATGCCTTGGTATCACATTGCCTGCATGCCTGGGATGGACCGGCTGACAGAGGATTTGCTCTGTCTGTATGTGAGGTTGTGGGGTGGTTATGGTGATACCGACCAGGGTTCTTGGCCTTCCCCAATCAATAAAAATTGACTAGAAGCCAGACAAGAAATTCAGGCAAGGCCTTATTGGGGCCCCTGCTGCAGCAGGGTCTAGAGAGAACAAACAAGTTGCCTTGCTTGCTGTGACCTGAGGAAGGGGCAGGCTTGTTCCTTATATGGGGGGAGGAGTCAGGCTGGAGGGGTGTCAGGTATTTTGCCCACCCCTCTGGTGGTATTGAGTATCCAGGGCATTCGCAATACCCTTCTTTTTCTCCCCAACTCCTGCTTTTCTTCTGGGCTCTTCAAAAGTGGCAGTTGGGTTTTTTGGTCTCTTTGTATCTTTAGTCCATAATTTTGCCCCAACTGTGAATGTGTACAGTTATTTTTAGTCCCATATAGTTTCTTTGCATTTTGTTGCTGGAGGAGAGTTTTGTCCAGGGGTGAGCACTGCAGCAAAGGGTCCCAGGTCCCAGCCTGTGTCAATGGGTCCCAGTTTGGTCATGTGCAGTGGGCGTGTGGAACCAGTCAGACCTTTGGAAATTCCACATGATTCTCTTGGGGTGGTTGCATTGCTTGTCTCATGGTTTGGAGCCTGTGTTCTGGGAGGAGGCAGTAAGCAAGCCAGAGGAAGAAAAAGCCGGCGAATTGACCCAGAGACCCTCCCTCTCACTTCCTGGACCGCATGCCCTTCAGCAGTATCCGTTCCCTCCTTCTCCTCTCACCTGACCCTTGGGCCCCAGGACGCTCTCCTCTCCCCAGCTCCCAGTTGTCAGCCTTCCGCTCCACCAGCCCCATCGACCCTCTGGTTCAAAGGCTAACCTGGGAGGCCCCGAATGCCACCCTCAAACAAGCTGTCCCCTTCCAGAGAGAAGAGGCCCTGAATCCCTGACACAGGGGCTCCTTTGGTGTGTGTGTGGGGTGTCTCTGTTGGTGGGGGTGAAGGCAGCTGGCTTGGGCCTGAATCTAGAGCTGGAGACCCCTGAAGATTTCAGGAGCTTATAGCACTGTAAGTGCCCTGAGGGTGAGGTATGCATTTGTCTTATCTTCCTAAGGTGTCCCAGCCCCCAGAATAGCACCTGGCCCTCAGCAGGCACTCAAGTTCCTCAATAGATAAATAAGGGGATAATGGAAAGAGATTTGAGTCAGTTAGAATCCTGGGATGGTCCCAGCTTAGTAAAAGTGAGTCTTGAATCAGTCATTTGTCCTCTTTGAGCCTCAGTTCCTGCATCTGAAAAATGGGTATAAAAACAATTTCACATATCCAGTTCTTAGGGTAAGGATCAAATGAGATAAAGTGAAAGTACTTGTAAACAGTAAAGGATGAGCTCATCTGGCGAGAGGAAGACTGGATGCCCTCCCTTTGGGAGTGTAGTCCCCAAGCCCTCCCCAGGGACCTTCAGGAAGATAAGGTTGAATGGATTTTGCAAGCTGGTCAAACTAGAGGATGATGGGAGAGACTGCTCAGCGGGGTAATTCCTGATTTGGGGGGAGGAAGCCAGGAGGGTGTAGGGGAGGACTCACACCAGGCAGGAAGGCTTGGAATAGAATCTCAGCTACGCCTGGTATTTCCCAGCCCTTGGCCCCCTCCCTGACTGCACTCTGGGGCCCACCCCACATTCCTTTCCCAAAGGAAATGGGGGAGGTGGCTGAGAGGCTCCCCAGGCCTGGAGGATCATTTATTCAAACTGTGTATAGGTTTCTAGGCCCTGCTGTATGTACCCTGCACCTGCCATCCCTACAGAGGAAGCTGGGGTGAAGAGGGTGGGGTGGGGAAGGTGTCGGTTTGTGTTGGAGGAGGCTGTTACCTGCTTTTGGGGGCCTTGTTGCCCCTGCCAGGAGATGGGTGTCACAGATGGCCTATATTTCCCAGGTCTCCCTGCACACAGAAGCCTGGTGCTGCTCGTCCGCACTCCACCTCGCCACTCCCCGCAGCCCTCAGAAGCCTCACCAATTTCCAGGGAGGGAGGTGGGTTCTTACCTGGACACATGGACACATCAGCACCTGTTGGCCATGAGGGACTCCACGGGGTACGAGAGGGGAGAGTGAGTCCATTTTCTCAGAACCAGGGACCAGACTTGCAGCAATAGGAAAGGAAACCAGGCAGCTGGAGGGACTGACTAGCGGCCTTCTGGGAAAGCAGGTCAGTCTTTGAGTCAGGACATCCCTATGGTCACAGCCCTTCATTTGGGGTGGCAGAGTCTGAGGACATCTGGGCAGTGTTTCCAGGTGGTCTGAGGCCCTGGCTTTTGGAGGGCATGACAAAGGCAGGAGTGGTCCTGACTCAGAAGCCTTGCTTTTCTAATGATGGGGAGCTTGCTGATGGAGATGCCAGGAGTCCTGCTCCCCCTGACCATGGATGGTCCTTTCCAGCTCTGCCCCAAGCCCTCCTGACTCAGCGCTGATGGCAGCCTCCCTCTTCCCGTCTGGCTTCCGCCAGGGAGGGGGTGGGGGTCTGGCTCCTGCACTGGGGGCCCAGCTAGCAGCAAACAGGAAACAGGAGAACAAAACCGCTCCCGGCCCCACACGCCTCACCCTCACCCTTCCTCCTCCCTCCCTCGCTCCTGCCCACCCTCACGGTCCTTTATTTCTTTTCCCTCTGCCCCTTGGTTTCACCTCCTCTCTGTGCCCCTCTGTCTCTCTCTTCTACCTCCCACATGATCGTCCGTCCTGGCCTGTCCTTTCCTAGGACAGCAGGTGATGGGGATGAGGGAGGGAAGGGATGCTGGCTCTTCTGCCTGGTTCTCCCTTCTAGTGGCTTCCCCCACAAGGGCCCAACCCTATGACTCTTCCTCCCTGACTCCTAGATTTGAGAAAAGAGTTTGGCTGGATCTGTTCCCCGCTGCCCTCAGCCTTCCTTCCCTGGTGTTGGCTAGAGTTTAGGTGTAAGATCAAAGTTGGAATGAAGGGCTCCGGACTTGGAGTCCCAGTGCCATCCTCACAGACTGGGTGCTCTTGGATTTCTGCTGTTTCCTTCTCTGAAAACTGGGTCAGGGCAGGGGCCCCAGGCCCCAGTGGGCCGCTGTGTGGGGCAAACACACGGTGAACAGTCAAGTGGATAGAAATGGTGGTGGCGACAACACACCTACCAGCCAAGGCCTCTGCCGGCCCCACCCGGGAAGGGGCCTGGGAAGAGAGAGCAGGAAGGGGCGGAGGACAGGGTCTGCCATGACTCCGGCTTCCTGTCTGACTCACGTGCTGGGGGTGAGGTGGGGGCCAGCCTGGAGCCCATTGTCGGCTTGTGGTGTCCCCTCTGGGTCGAGCTCATGGGCAGGGGGTCCTGGGGAAGAGGGGCGGTTACGTGTTCCCATGGCTGGTGGCGGGAAGTGTACAACATGACTGTGAAATGGGGTGGTATGAGAGAGAGCTGCTTTCTGTGCAGGGCAGTGTGTGTGTGTGTGTGTGTGTGTGTGTGTGAGAGAGAGAGAGAGAGAGAGAGAGACAGAGAGAGAGACAGAGAGAGAGACAGAGAGACGGAGAGACCCGAGGGGCCACAGCAGCAATGCATTGAGTGTCTGTGCTGAGTAGTGTGTACAAGTCCTATAGGTGTGTGCCTGTGTGGGTTTTGTGGGTCTCTCTGTGGGGGTTGTGTGTGTGGGTAGGTAGGGGTGGGTAGGAGGGGGCCTGGTGTGCTTTTAAGGGCACAGTGGATATGCTTGCAAATGTGTCTCAGTGGGGGGTGGGGGCCATTATACCCAAGGGAGGGTGTCCAAAGCGTGTGTGCATAAAGAAGGGTGTCCATGCACACCCTGTGTATGCGGGTTGTAGTGTGTCTGTGTGTGTGTTTCTGTGGGGTATGTGAACATAGGGAGAAGGAGTGCGCCTGTGGGGGGAGGGTGTGGGATGCCGGGATGTGTGTGTGGTGAGGTGGGTTGGGTGTGTGTTTACATGTGTACCCATGCGAGTGTATATTTCTCTGGGGCGCAGTAAGATGTGTGAGCTTTGGAGTGGAAGGAGTAGAGCGTGTGCGGGCGGGTACAGAGAGTTTTCCTGCGAGTGGGGTGTGTGCGTGAGTGTGTGTGTGCATGCACGCGCGCCTGCACGGGGTGTGCAGTGTGTGACTGCGGGGGCACTGCGCAGGGCCTCTCCTGTGTGGGTGTGTGTGTGGGATGGGGCGGCCGCGGACAGGGGCCGCCCCGGAGGGGGAGGCGTCTGCCCTGCGCGACTCGCCGGTGTGTCCGGGCTCAGGCGCCCTCGGCGGAGAGGCGTGGGAGGTGCGGAGCCGCTACAGCCGTCCTGCCTCCGTCCGCGCGGGCCGTCCGTCCCCTCGGGGCCCCAGGGCCCCGGGCCCGCGGCTCCGGGGGGCGGGCGGGGACCCCCGGGGCCCGCCCGCCGCCGCCGAGGGGACCAAGGACGCCGCCCGCCGGGCGCCGAGGAACGGCCGCCGGCCCCCGCGCGGCGCGCCGGGCTCCGGAAGACGGGCCCGCGGTGCGCTGGGGCCGGGGCGGCGGCCGGCCCCGGGGGCCCCCGCCAGCCGCGGCTCTCGTGGGCAGCGCGGTGTGGCGCGTGGAGCGCGCGGGGGCCGGGGGCTGGCGCTGGGAGCGCGCCGTCGGCGTGGACTGCAGCGCCCCGGAGCCGCGATGCCTCTGGCTGCCCTGCCTCAGCCACAGCGACCGCCGCGTGCCGGGGGCGCGTCCGGCCAGGGTGAGCGCCGCGGGGGCCAGCGGGGCCGGGGGCTGAAGCGGGGCAGGGTGGATGGGACCGAGTCACCAACAACTCCCTGCGATCCTTGAGCTGTGTTGCGCCGCCCAGTCTTCCGGGACCCATGCCCCAGAGTGGGGAGGGAGTGAGGAGCTAAAGAGATGCAGGTGAGGGCGGCAGAGTGGTGGCCGAGACCTTTTCTGGGGGTGCTGGATGACAGCCCCCAATCTGGTGGTGGCCTGCAGTGGGCTCAAGCCTCTTGGTTTACAGGTAGCAGAAAGATGGAAGGGACCGGGGTTGTTTGAAGAGATGCCAGGGTATGGAATCCTGGAGAGTTTGGGCTGACAGTGATCCTGAGTCAGAACTCTGCCCTCTCCCTGGTAGGGGACCTGGGCACATAGACACACAGGGTTTTCAAACAGGCCAAGGAGGTAATGAGTGACCTCAGGGTGAGGACTGATATGGTGGGGGGTGGGGGGGGTGGGGACAGTGTTTCTGAGGTCCGAGATCGACCAGGCTGGCAGGGTATGAGTCACAGTGGGCGCGATGCCCAGTGTGAACGCTGTGCTCCCCGCAATGACCTCTTTATGCTCCTGGGGGAGGGGAGGAGCTGGACTCCTGGGTTCTAGCTCCTGGTGTTGCCAGCCCATCACATGTCCAGGTCTGTCTGATTTGCGGCCCTGGGGCCACCTGCCTTTCTCCCACCATCAGTGGGAATTTCTGGATGTCTCTCCTGACCTCAGGGTGGGAGCGTTTGGAAGTGGATCTGTGCTAGGGAGCATTACTTGGTGATGTCTCTGTGTCCCCCGAGCCTCCCTCTCTCCTTCCTCTCGTCTCTGTACCTACCTCAGATAGCACAGCTGGGGATGGGTGTGTGAGTTTTGCCTCTTCCCAGTCTAATCACTTTCCACTGCTGATCCCTCCTCTGTTTCTTCATCTGTCACCTCCCTCCCCCTCAAGATGAGAGCAAGACCCAGCGCTGTCCCAGATGGGAGGAGAGCAGAGGAAACAAGCATGTGTAATAGCATGAAGGATTGAGGTTAAACCTAAGGAAGAACTTCCCACAGGAGGGCCGCCAAATCTGGTCATTGATGGGGCCTGCAGTGTCTCCTCTTCAGGCAGGGCTGTGGTTACTGTGGCAGGGGGATTACCACACTGACATTCTCAGGCGCCTAGTTGGCAGGGATGGGGGAAGGGGCCTTGGAAGGAAGGAAAAGAGGAAAGGGAGAGGCAGAGATAAGGGAGGGAGCGCCAGTGGTGCCTGGGTGAGGAGAGGACCCAAGAGAGAAAGGCATGCCCACTGCCCTTGATGACAGGCCCCTCCTCCCCGGGGAGTGGCACCCCCGGGCAGCTGGCAGCTCCAGGCAGGATGTGTGCTGGGGGAGGGGCGGGGGGCGTGCGGGGACCTGTCCCAGCCATTTCTCATCACTGGGGCAGCTGGTGGCTTAAACCTTAATCCAGGACACCAGCAAAACAATAGGCCGTGCACACAGCCTCAGCTCAGAGCCCCGGTGGAGGACGTGCAGCAGACGCACTCCACGCCGGGCAGGAGCAGGGGTTTTGGTAGGAGGGGGCAGGGGAGGGTCCCCAGAGGCCCTCTTCTCTTCCTCATCTGTTCCTTGCCAGGTCAGCAGAGATAGGAAATCCAGGGGATTTCAGATCTCAGCAGAATTCCCAGAGAATTTTCTCTTCTGGGCTCCTCAGACCCCCGTGGGGGTGTGGGGCTCAGTGGGAGTGTCCAGGCTATAGCCACAAGTGAAAGGAGCTGAGGGGGCATCATTGGACCTTCTGCCTGATGCCAGAAAAGCAGCTGAGGCATCCTATGGCCTCCCTGATGGGGGTCATCCAGCTTTCACTTGGGCCCTTGTGAGGACAGAGAGCTCACAGCCCCATCTGGGCCACTTTCCAGATGTATGTGATTAGAATGATCTCCCTGGCTAGAAACTTCGCTTGGCCTTCTCAAATCTTTCTCCTGGCTGTGTCTTCTGGAACTGTATGAAGCAAGCCTGTTACTTCTGTGGCACTTTAATCTTCTGAGATTTGAGGATATCCCCTCCCCAAACCTCCTGCCCCATGGAGCCCAGCCCCCACCTCATGCAGAAATCCATAGCTTAGGGCTGGGCACAGGATCCACTCCTTCTGCCAGATGTGCAAGTTGGAGGGTGGCTGGATGCAGGCAGGGACTTCTTCGTATGAGTACATTAGAGTTGCAGTTTCGAGGTGGGGAGTGAGGGGGATTTCGTAATGAAGTGGGGGCTCCTCACCCCCGAATCTTCTTCCTTCTGCACCCAGCTGCACCTTTCTTCCTGCATCTGAAGGCTCCTCCTGCCTGGTGCCAAGGAAGAGCGAGGGGATGAGGACTGTTGAGGGAGGAGAGGGGCTTCTTGCCCTCCAAGGGGTTTGGATTAGGGGCACCAGGTAGGTTAGACTGCCCGAGATCAGGGGTTAGTGAACTGCCCTTCTGTCACCCACTTTCCCTGTGTCTGAGCAGGGCACCTGAAGGGAACCTCCTCTCCGGCACTAACCTCCTCCTCTCCCTCTTGGCCCAGAAACAGACCCATGTGCCCCCAAACCTTTGTCTTCAGACACCCTCTGCCCTGCCATCTTGGGGAATCCCAAGTACTTAGGTGGGGTGGCCAAAGGGTAGCGGAGTGTCTCCCCAGCCCGGTTCTCCACTCATTTCTGGTGAGCCAGCCAGACACATGGGCTTGGTCCCTCCAGCGGACTGTCTGCTGTCCAGTCTGCTCCCCTGTGACTCATGGTCCCTCCCGTCTTCTTGCTGCTGCTCTTGAAGGATGCATGTGTGTGTCAGTCTGTCCATGCCTGTGTGTGTCGTGTGCGCATGTCTGTGTCTCGGTGAGCATGTGTGTGCTCATCGGTATGTCTGTGCACCTTTGCACACGAGTGTTCTTGTCTGGGTATTTGTGGTGTGTCCTGTCTACGTGAGTGCGTGTGGGTGTGTCTGTGCCCGTGTCCGCGTGCACGTGTGTGTGTGTGAGATTGTGCAGCGGGGCACTTTCCAGGCAGGAAGGCTGTGTGTCTAGAGTCAGTGAACTTTGGCTGAACTGAGCAGAACGGACACCTGACTTGCTGCAGTTATTTCCCTGGACGCATAGGTGTCTTGAGGGGACTGAGGGAAAAAAGAAAAGGCAGCTGTTGGGCTGATGAGTGTGGGAGAGGAAGGGAGAGGGGAGCAGGGGTCTGGGCACAGCTGGGTCGGTGGGCCCCGGCCGTCCCCCCAGGTCCTCCAGGCTGCAGGAGGCTGTGTGAGGACTGGCATCTCACCCTTGCTCGCTCTGCTCCCACAGCTGCCCCTGGGTCCAAGAGATGGGTGCTCTCCCGCGCGCCCCCTCCCTTGGCAGGGCCCACGGACACTGCTTCTGCACAAAAGCCTCCAGGATGGCTTCGGCTTCACCCTGCGCCACTTCATCGTGTACCCGCCCGAGTCCGCGGTGCACTGCAGCCTGAAGGTAGGCCCGCGCCCCCGGGCTGCTCTGAGGGAGTTTTCAGCTTTCACTCCTTTGTGCTCTCCTCCGGGTGCTTCTGTGCCTGGGGAAGAGGATCACCAAGAGGCAGGGGCAGCGCTGGCTGGGTCATCTGTGGGCCATGACAAGCCCCCTATCCGCTCTGGGCTCAGTCTTCTAAGGAGAACGGGGTGGTTGGCTTGGGGCAAGGAGCTAGAGGTGGGGGAGTCAGGATGCTCCCCCAACCCCGGGACTCTCAGCCTCTGGAAGGTGAACAACTTCTCAGGAGATGGGCTTCCAAGGACCCTTTGTCTACTGGCCACTTCTGAGCTGGGTTAGTTGACCCTCCCCAGCCTGAACTTTAGAGCAATTGTCCTCACACACCTCTGGGACCCCTCCCAGAGCCTACAGACCCTTACTGGTCTCAGCTCTGGGCCTAGAAAGAGCCCTGCGCTGGGCTGGAGACCTGGGCCCCAGTGCTGGTACAACTCCTAACTGACGGTGGATCTCGGGGAATCTCAACCTCTCTGGGCCCCATGCCGGCTGCTGTCACCTGAGGGCATTTATCTCTTTGACCCCTAGGAACCCTTCCAGCCCTAATATAAATACCAGGTTCTCTGAGTCCAGGAACGGGGGTTACTCAAACCGAGACACGGTTTGGGCTGGGGGCGGGGGTGTGGTCCCTGACAGGAAGGCTTGAGGGGGACCTAGACAGCAACCAGGACTCCCCAGGAGGGCCCAGTTCCCTTCCCCTCCTCTCTCCCAGCAGGAGGGGAGAATGATTTATTTTGGGGCCCATGAACCTGTTTCTCCCCTCCCCCAGGGCTGGGACCAGCCTGCACAGCTGTTGAGGGACAGGGAGCTTAGTCCCACCTGCCAGAGAATCAAGGCATTGGATTTCTCTGCCTGGGTCCGTGTGCCTGCTCATGTTTCTTTGTATGCACACATGCGTGCATGGTATGCTAGTCATGTACACGCATGTGTGTATATCTAGACATGTGTCTATATATACGCTTCATGTGTACATGTTGCTGCATAGCTCTCACACCCGTGTCTGAGTCTGGGTGTGAGTCAGATCTTCTCATTGGCTGTAACAGGGCTGATGGTGTGTGGTAGGGGCACCGCCTCACCCCTTATGCCTGAGGACACCAGCTTCCCAGTTCCCTGGAACCTCGGGTCCCTCCTTCCCCAGAAAGTCCCCCCTTCCTGGACCTTCCTCCTTCTCTCAGGGGACCTCCGGAGGGTGGCCCTGCAGATGCAGTTCGAGTGGTCTAGGCTGGGTGGTCAGCCCGTGTCTCAGAGCGACCTTGCTCACGTGGAAGACCCCAGGGCAGGGCAAGCCAGGGATGGGCTCTGTCCCTTTCCAGAACATGCCCAGGGCTGGGAGCTGGCAGGGCGCTCACCTGTCTAGATGCATCCATCTGCCGCTGCCTCCCGCTCACGGCGCTGTCAGCTCATATCAGCGGGCACGCGCCCGGCTCAGGAAGGCGGGCGCCAAGGGACTGCTCTCCAGCAGAGCCCCGCGGCTTCCTGTCCTGGCTGAGGTGCCCCAGACTCCTAGGGTCCAGCACTGGCTTCTCTGTTGTCTCTGAGTGGCCCTGGACAAATCACACCCTGTTGTCTGTAAAGTGGATGATCTGGGGAGTGGATTAGACAAGATGACCCCAAAGGTCCTATCCAGCTGGAAAATGCTGCACCCCACTGGCCTGGACTGTCTTTCTGACTTCTAGCCTTTTCCCTGATTTCTCCCCAGATGCAGTGCACTTTCCCCCCTCACTCACGAGGATGAGCCCAGAGATCTCCCTCATGGGTCTTTTTGAGGCCATTTCTTAGCCCTGCACCTAGATGCTGGAAACATTTTCCTACCTACACTCTCCCACTCAAGAACTTCACTGGCTCCCTCATTCTTTCCTTTCAGACCTGAAATCTTGAGTCTGACTCTTGTCACTTGCTGGTGTTGACTCTCTTTCTGCTTTGGCTCAGCTGACCCAGTCCTATTTCTGCCCCCGAGTGCCTGCGTACTCTGCTCACCTCACCCCAGTGCCTCCTTTCAGCCGGCCTGAAACTTGCCTTAAACCGCCCCCTCCCAGAGGGACTAATCAGGCCTCCCCTGCCCATTCTCTGAGAGCTGATAGCCACTGTTTGCACGTGTCATACCTGCTTATCTGTGTCCGCCCGGGTCCTGTCTGTGTGTCAGTGGGTTTGGCCCCTCCTCCACTGGGCTTCGAGCTCTCCAAGGAAAGAGGTCCTGAGTCCCCCATTGGGTTGGGGGCTTTCAGATGGCTGAGATGCTGAGCAGGCATGAGAGAGGGCTCCTGTGACTGGGGGACATTGCTTGGGACGTGACCTCCCTGTGGACACCCTTCCCTCCCCCTCTTTCTTCTGGGCTAGCTAAAGGATGATAAGAGGGGAGGCTGATGGGTGGGGGAGCTTGAAGGGGCCCACCCCGGCGAAGCTGGGCCTCCCCCTGTGCTGCTGAGAGCCGACACCCGCCTCTGTCCCCTGCAGGAAGAAGAGGATGGAGGCCGAGGAGGAGGTAAGGAGCAGGCTGGTCTGGGCTGGGCTGGGGTCCCGCTCTGTGTCTGGCCCTCTCCTGAGGTCGACGTGAATTCTGCTGCACCCTCGCCCTTGACTGCGGCCCCTGTCTGCTCTTTCCTGTCTATCCACTTGCACATATGCTTACTCTCTGCTCCTCTTTTCTCCACATTTGTCTTCCTTGGACCTGTCCATTTCACACTGGGGGTGGTGTTCTGGGGAGCAGATCGGTTTCTAAGCCCTGGCCCCTGCCCTAGAGTTACTCCCAGCCTAGATGGAGGCTCAGGCGGGACCTGCAGGGCCCTGGGGGTGGGAAGGCTGATTGACGGCTGTCCTGGGGGGCAGAGACGCTAGGGTTCTCGGGGTATAAGGGCGGCCCTGAGGTCCTTCTGTTTCCAGATGTGAGACTAACTCCGCTGGCTGTCACCCTTGCTCTCCCAAATGGCTCCCCAGGGTAGTCAAGGCAGAACTCCTTGAACAGGCAGGCTTCCCTCTCTGCCGCTGAGGCTCCTACTGGGCGTGCATGGGGACTGTCTTTCTGAATCCCCACCGCAGAGGCCTGTGATGGGGGAGGAGCCGGCCGACCTAGTGCAGGCCTGTTTCTCTGATGGAGGCTGCACTTAGCAGAGGAGTCAGGCTGGGATGTAGCGTGATGTCATCATGAAGGAGCAAGTGCCAGTCCTGGGAGGTCAGGGTGTCTGTGAGCCTCAGGGCTTTGCTCAGCTCTCCCTGGGTCTGGATGTGGACACTCTCTGAGCGTGCGGGTGTCTCTCCCTGCTGGACTTTTATGTCACCCTTCTTTTGTCTTGCGATGTGTGTGTGTGTGTGTGTGTGTGTGTGTGTGTGTGCATGCCTGTCTGTCTGCCCCACTAGACAATGAGCTCGGGAAGGGCAGCGGCCACGTCTGTCCTTCCTCTGAGGTCTACTTTCTAGCATGGTGCTAGGTCACAGGAGCCATTTAAGGAGCGACTCCATGTGTCCGTGTAACTTTTCATCCTCCCAGCAGTGTGTTTTGTCTGATCCTGTGGATATGTGGCTCTGTTTTGTGTCCGTGTGAGTGTGCTCATTCTCTGAGTGTGTGTCGCCCATGTGTGTAGCTGTGCATGGGTGTGACCTCCAGTAGCCACCCCCAGCTAACCTGACGGATGCTCGGCAGGACCCTCCCCCCGGCACCGCCTGGAGCCCATGGACACCATCTTTGTCAAGCATGTGAAGGGTGATGGCCCGGCCCATAAGGCGGGCCTTCGCACAGGTGAGCTGTCCCAGTTACCTGGTTCATTGCACCTCTCTGGAATTTCTCCTCCCGCCCCTGGTTAGGATAGATCCAGCCATGCTGGGATCCAGCCATTGGGGAGGCTCCTGCCCCACATTGTCATCCGTATGTGATGCAGGGGGTCTCAGGTGGGGCTACTGACACCCTTTGACCTGCTCACCTGTGGTCCTGCCCCTGGTCCCCAGGAGACCGGCTGGTGAAGGTGAATGGGGAAAGCGTCATTGGGAAGACCTACTCCCAGGTCATAGCTCTGATCCAGAATAGGTGAGCGCCCCTGCCTCCCTTCTCCCATCAGAGCCCCCAGCCCACTCCCCAAGTCCCTCCACACCCGCCTCCTCGGCCCTGGTGGTGCGCTGGCGACCAGGATCCCTGTTCTCCCAGACCCTGTTGCCTCAGCCTGGCCTGACCCCCTGCCCTGTCTCTGTAGCGACGACACTCTGGAACTCTCCATCATGCCCAAGGACGAGGACATCCTCCAGCTGGTGAGTCCTCCCCGCTGCCTGAGGTGGAGGACCCTGGGTGCGGGGTGGGATACAGCCCTTCTCCTTGGCTTCTCTCCTGCGTTGACCCCTCTAGGAGGCAGAGGAGAGAGTGTGGGGGCACCACCAGACCGGCGATGCCCCCCTGGGGATGCCAGGCCCATCCCCGGGCTGGGGCTGCTGGCTGCTTCATTCAGGGCTGTGCTGTGTTGGGAGAGGAGGGCACTGGCTTTGACTGGCAGGATTCCTGCCAGGGTATCTGGGAGGAAGGTGGCCCAGCAGGCCCTGCCAGACTGGCATGTTCCTGTGGCTCCTGTAAGATGTCTGTTCCCCACCCCCTCCCCGCCTGGCCTCGTGTGAGCACGTCTCCTGTAGATACACACACACACACACACACAAACACACACACACAATACTGTTGTGTGCTCCCATTCACACGGCATACCACGGACCACCCCATACTCACGCAGACACACTCGGTACACAGCCACGCCACGCAGCCCGCAGCCCACCCTCCATCTAGCCTGTCCTATGTGATAAGGCACCCCAGACACAACACACCACACACACAACCGCTCAGTACGCAGACACGCACTGCCCCACACTCACGACCACACGCATCACAGCATACCACACATTCCTCAGCATCTCGGATCCCCATCACACACCACCAGGGTGTCACAGCACACGCTGGGGCTTCTCACCACTGCAGCACAAATAGTTAGGACATCACGGATGCTTGCTGCTGTCACGACGCATGTGTCCACAGACGTCCCAGCCTGCTCCATCCCAGCACCAGCGTGTGTGCTCAGCAGGGCCACAACCACGTGAACTTCCACAATCATGATACGCAGTGCAGACGCCCCTTCCTTCACCCCACTGCTCACAGAGCAGGCACCACAGACGGGGCACACAATGTACCCTGCACTCACGTGTGTACCCGTTTATACCACACACTCCATGCATGACTTGTGCACACACACAAACACACACGCTGCCTCTCTGTTCCCTCCCAGCTCTGACCCAGAGCCCAGAGCAGTCCTCTCTGCCCAGTGCCCAGTTCCCTGGTCTCATGGGTGCCAGCCAGAGGCCAGCTTGCTTGCCCCCAAGGTCACTGCCCCCTGGGAGAGGGCTGCGGGCCAAGCCTGGAGGCCTTGGGAGCCGCCGTGCCGGCTTCTGCCCTGGATGTACGCTCATAATCACTGTAATCTCAGTGCCATACTTGGCACCATGCCCCTCTGGGAACCTCCACCCCGTGACCTCGATTGTCCCCTCGCCCTTCCTGGGGAGGGGGAGGCAGGGATGGATGGGGGCCCAGAGAGGTAGGTGGACGGCTCTTCCCAAGTCTCAAAGGCGCTGCCCGTGCACCTTTTCCAGGCAGAGGGAGGCCTGCTGTGGTGGGGTGGAGGACTGTGTGTGACCAGGCGGGACCTAGGGCGTTGCTCTCCCCTCTGGGCAGGGTGGGGCAACAGCTTTGAGCTCTGCTGCCCCAGCTCGGTGGGCAAGCAGCCCCAGCTGTCAGCATCTGGGGGCCTCCGTCGGCCCCCCTCTCCCTGGCTAGCCAGAGGGTGGGGCCCAGGCATTCCTGTGGTTGGGAGCCAAGGCTGGAGGCCAATGGGGCCGCGGCAGCTGCTGACGCCACCGCCGACGCGGCGAGGCCCCTCCACACCCATCCTCCCCTCCCTCCTCCTCCCGCCTGCGAGAGAGAGTCGGTGGGGGCCGAGGGCAGCCGCCGGGAGGGCAGGCTGGGGGGCCCCGAGGCCAGGGCCGGCACAGTGGTCAGTGGGGGCTAGCGGGCGCGGGGAGGGTGGAGGCGGGCCGGGATGCCGCCGCAGCCGCTGTGATGCGGGCAGTCCGGGGAGCCGGCAGGATGGCAGGAGGGAGAGGTACGTGAGTGTCCTGGCTGTGTGTGGGTCCTCAGGGGGCTGAGTACGGGGTGTGGTTTACTCACCCTCGTCACGTGATGTGTGTGCCCGGGACTGGAGCTGTAGTTATTTGTGTGTGTGTGTGTGTTTGTGTGTGTCTCATTGTGCTTCTCTGTGTGTGTTTGAGTGTCTCTGGGTGTGTATTTTCCTGTGTCTCCTTGTGATGTGTGTGTGTCTGTGTGTCTGTGTGTATTTGGTTTCACCCTCCCTCTTTGATACTTCACCCTGAGTTAGGCCCCTGGGTAGCCCCTCAGGGGCCAGGCAAGGCCAGGGCCACAAGGCCGCTGTCCCTGGGGGCTGCCTCCTTTTTTGGCCGGGCCTGGGCGCTGGCCCTGCCACTCCTCAGCAATGCAGCGTCAGCCTCAGCTCCCAGCGCCAAATTCCAGGCCCGGGGTGGTAGAAGGTGGCGCAAGGTCCCTCAACCAGTCTGGCCTCTCCCTCAAGCCTGGTCCAGAGAAGCAGGGGGTGAGCAAGTCCCTCCCCCGCCCCCCAGTGGCCCAGGAGCCAGGCCCTCAGCTTCCCGTCCAGGGGGATGGAGGGACAGCTGGGCTCTCCCAGCCCCCGCCCACCCCACCCTGGACACACCCCTTAGGCGGCTCCCTCCCCTGTCATCTGCCTCCTTGACTGGTCTCTGGTGGGGCTGCCCAGCTCCGCCCGAGGGTCTGTGGGCATCATGGGATGCAAGGAAGCAGGGAGGCGGCTGAGGCCAGCACGACGGGAGGACCCCAGAAAGCAGATGTTGGAATGTTTGTGGCTAAAGGCAGTCCTTGTCATAAGCCTTAGAAAAATCCTGGCTCTTTCTCGAGTGAATGTGTGTGTGTGTGTGTGTGTGTGTGTGTGTGTGTGTGTGTGTGTGTATGTGTAAGACTCAAAGGCCTCTTATTTCTTTGTCCTCCCCTTGACTGTCTTTGGAGCATGCCTTCTCACCCCCGCCCTCTCAGGGCCGCCCCCCACAGCTTGGTCCCCTTCCTTCAGGCCCCTTTCTGGGGGGCCTTGACCTCCAGGGGCTGCCGTAACCGCGCCCTGTGGGGCCCGTTCAGCCCTGCTCACCTGCTTCTGTGTCCCTGGGCAGGCCTACTCCCAGGACGCCTACCTGAAGGGGAACGAGCCGTATTCTGGAGAGGCCCGGAGCATCCCCGAGCCGCCCCCGATCTGCTACCCCCGAAAGACCTACGCCCCGCCAGCCCGGGTCTCCACCTGGGCCACTATGGTTCCTGAGCCGCTCTCAGCACTGCCCGGTGACCCCCGGAGTCCTGCTGCCTGGAGTGACCCGGGGCCCCGCATCCCGTCTACCGCCCGCTCTCATCCGGACCACCCTTCCTTGGGGATGAGCCAGCCCCGCCCCAGCCCTGGTGCCTTCCCCCGCCTTCCCCCAGAGCCCCGGACGCCTCGTGCCTTCCCGGAGCCTGGCAGCCGGGCGCCCCCCAGCAGACTGGAGTGCCAGCAGGCCTTGTCACACTGGTTGTCGAACCAGGTACCCCGCAGGGCGGGGGAGAGACGGTGCCCCGCCATGCCCCCCCGGGCCCGCAGTGCCTCCCAGGACCGACTGGAGGAGGTGACTGCCCATCGCCCTTGGCCCTGCTCCACCTCCCAGGGTGCCTTGAGCCAGCTGGGCCAGGAGGGCTGGCACCGAGCACGCTCAGACGACTACCTGAGCCGGGCCACCCGCTCTGCCGAGGCGCTGGGGCCAGGAGCGCTGGTGTCACCCCGCTTCGAGCGCTGCGGCTGGGCTTCCCAGCGTCCGTCTGCCCGCACCCCTGCCTGCGCACCCAGGGACCTGCCTGGGCCCCAGGCGCCAGCCCCGCCTGGCCTGCAAGGCCTGGACGACCTCGGGTACATCGGGTACCGGAGCTATAGCCCATCATTCCAGCGCCGGACTGGCCTCCTGCAGGCGCTCTCCTTCCGAGACTCCCCCTTTGGGGGGCTGCCCACCTTCAACTTGGCCCAGTCCCCCGCACCGTTCCCACCGGAGGCCTCTGAACCACCAAGAGTTGTCCGACCAGAACCCAGCACCCGGGCCTCGGAGCCTCCCGCTGAGGATCGCCGTGATGAAGTAATCCTGAGGCAGAAGCCCCCCACGGGCCGCAAGGTCCAGCTGCCCCCCGCAAGACAGATGAACCTTGGGTTTGGTGATGAGTCCCCAGAGCCAGAGGCCAGTGGGCGAGGGGAACGCCCGGCCAGGAAGGTGGCCCCTTTGGCCACCACTGAAGACTCTCTAGCTTCCATTCCCTTCATCGGTGAGTGATGGTACAGGTGGCTTGTCTTGGGAGATTGCTTTTCTTTCTTTTTTTTTGGGAGATTGCTTTTCTGTGCCACTGTTGTACTCCACCTACCTGCCATCCGGGCAAAACTCTGGGGTGGGTGCTGATGGGATCAGCTCATTTCTGTGGCCATCCATCTGTCTGTCCATCCATCTATCCATTCATCCGTCCATCTCTCTCCCATCATCCTGTCATCCTCCCTCCATTCGTTGACGTCCAGTCTTCTTTCCCATCCACCTTTACTTCCCCTCTCCCTCCTTCCCTTCCATCCTTCTTTCTTTCCCTCCCTCCTTCTCCTTCCTCCTTTGTTCTGTTCTTCCATTCTTCTTTCTTTTCACCCTTCCTTCCATTCTTTTTCTATCTTTCCTTTGTTCCCTTCACCCTTTGTTCTCTCCATCCACCCTCCATCCTTCCACGCATCCAGCACATTGTTGTGTCAGGCACTGTGCTAGGCTCTGTGTTCTCCTGGAGCACATGGTCCATGGGAATATGTGATCAGACAAGAGCGATCCAGGTGAACGGGTGTGTGATAGGAGCACAGGGAACGCTGAGAGATAGAGGAGGGCTGGGCTAGGGCATAGTGGCCAAAGAGAGAAAGGAGCTTTTGGCTGAGACGAACGAGTTAGTCAGGGAAAGAAAACTCAGGGACAGAGATGAGAATATGCAAAGACCCCGAAGTGTGAGTTAGGATGTCCTTCCAGGTCACTGCGTGGGTCGGGAGGGGCCTCGTTAGTTGCTGAGGAGTTCGGACTTTACTCTGAGAGCAGAGGGAATACTGCAAACTCGTTAGGAATAGATGCATAAAGGAGAGACGGGACAGTGGAAGGGTTGGTGATTCCCAGGTTTCTGGCCTTGTTGGAGGGTAGAGCCTCACCTCCGTATCAGGAAAGAAAAGGAGCGAGATGGGAAAAGGTTTCGGGTTTGCCAAATAAGAGGTGCTCATGAGGGGAGCAGGATGAGCTGGGCTGGGTTTGGGGGCTTGGGAAGACTGGGCTGCAAGTTCATGGAACTGGAGCCCAGAGGTGGTAACCGGACCTGAGGGTGGTGAGCTCACCCAAGGGCAGCCATGGGAGTGACCCCGGGGAGAGCTCCGGGCCAGGAGAGGAGGCACGACCTGCCCCCCGCACCCCAGCCCCCGAGTCCGCTGAGCCAGCCTTATCTAACAGGGCAGACGCAGCCTGTCGTCTCAGTAAGCTCCCGATCTGAGGGTAGGAGGTACGTCTAGTCTGAGGGGGAGACGTGGCACCCACTTCAAGGAGCCCCCAGTTGATGGGGGAGATAGATGGTTCTTATCCTCAAGAAGCTCCCAGTCTGATGGGGAAGACACACTCCATGGCCTCAGAGAGCTATCAGTCTGGTGGGGCAGACACAGTTCCTGCCTCTAGGAGCCAGGTCTAAGAGGGGTGACTTGTCCCCCCTCCTGAGTGCCCTCCGTGTGATGGAGGAGGCAGAAGCTGAGCTTGCGTGACCACGGTGGTGGGTGAGTTCCCTTGGCAGTGGGGGTGTTGCCAGGAGGGCCCTGGAAGGGTTTTGGAGTCTGGGGATATGGTCCCAGCCTGGATGTGAGGCTGGGGCCCGGGGTGGCAGGTAGGTTCAGGCTTCTGGGGCCTTCACCCACCGCCCCCTCCGCTCTCGCAGACGAGCCCACCAGCCCCAGCATTGACCTCCAAGCCAAGCACGTCCCTGCTTCTGCTGTGGTCTCCAGCGCCATGAACTCTGCCCCTGTCCTGGGCACCAGCCCATCCTCCCCAACCTTCACCTTTGCCCTGGGCCGCCATTACTCCCAGGACTGCAGTGAGTGCTTCCCGCAACCCTCGCCCCAGCCGCTCCCCTGCCGCCTGATCCCACTGGTCCCTGTTGGGCCCGCTGCCTGATGGCTGGCCTCCCCCGACTGGCTTCTGCTCCTCCTGGGGTCCCCTGGGGACCAGGCCCCCGGGCCCTGCCGGATGGGAGGGCTCCAGGGAAGCCCCCTCCGCTGCCCCGCTGATCCAGGGCCCCTCTGGGCGGCTTTGCAGGCAGCATCAAGGCCGGCCGCCGTTCTTCCTACTTGTTAGCCATCACCACCGAGCGCTCCAAGTCCTGCGATGATGGGCTCAACACCTTCCGGGACGAGGGCCGGGCTCTGCGGTGAGGACTGGGTGTGGCAGGGCTCTTGGTCCTGGGGTCTTCTATACACGAGGGGCAGCGGGCTTCCCCCTGCAGGACCTCTGAGCCTTGGGGCTTGTGGGAGGTCCAAGTGGTGCCTCTCATACGCCTCATCCTTGATCCTCAACCCCTAGACGCCTGCCGAACCGCGTGCCCAGCCTGCGGATGCTTCGAAGCTTCTTCACTGATGGGGTGAGTGGCACGTGTGTGCTGGTGAGGGTGTCAGAGGGCTGGGGTGAGCCACCCCTCATCTCTGGAGCCTGGCCTTGGCAGCAGGGCCTGGCCTGGGACTCCTGTGATCCCAAATGGGTCACCCGGGTTCCTGTCTCCTTCCTTTCTTGGCTCTCCCCACACTCACTTTGTGCCAGCCATGAGACCCACCCTCTCTGGGGGCTCTGTCATCCCCTAAAGACACTGTGAGCACCCCCTCCCAAGGCCTTTGCACTGTCCTGCCAACCCCCCACCTCTCGTCTAGAAAGTCCTGTCCGTGCTCACCACCATAGCTGCAAGGACTCACTTTTTCACTTTCTCTAGATTTACTCTTTCCCTCTAGATTTTTTCTAGGCCTTCCATCAGATTTCAGCCTAGCCCTGACTTTCATGCCTCCCTCCACCCCTGTGCTTTCCTCTGAGCACTTCTGTTAAGCACTTTATGCACTCATCTCCTTTCTTGCCTGTCTCCCCAGCTAGAATGTAAGCTCCATGAGGGCAGGGGTTTCATTTGTCTTATTCACTGTTTGACCCCACTGGGTATCTAACACAGTGCCCACAGTGGGAGGCACTGGGCCAGTATTTGTGTGGTGTCTTCAGGGGACAGCGAACACCCCGAAAAGGGGGGCAGGAACATGGGGTTGAGAGTGATGGAGAGGCCAAAGTTTCCAGCCTCAGGACCTTGGGAGACACAGGATCAGTTCTGAAGTGGTCTTTTTTTTTTTTTAAGTATTTTATTTGTCTTAAAATTTTTTATTATTTTTGGCAGCTCTGGGTCTTTTGTTGCTGTGTGAAGGCTTTCTCTAGTTGTGATGGGTAGGGGCTTCTCTTCATTGTGGTGTGCAAGCTTCTCATTGCAGTGGCTTCTGTTGTTGTGGAGCTTGGGCTGTAGGGAACTCGGGCTTCAGTAGTTGTGGCACATGGGCTTAATTGCCCCTTGGCACGTGGAATCTTCCCGGACCAGGGATTGAACCCATGTCCTCTGCATTGGCAGGCAGATTCTTTTTTTAAAATTTTTAATTTAATTTACAACATTGTGTTGGTTTCTGCCGTATAATACAAATCAGTTCTAACTATATATATGTACATATATTCCCTCCTCTTGAGCCTCTCTCCCACCCACCACCCCCATCCCACCCCTCTAGGTTGTCAGAGCACTGGGCCAGGCTCCCTGTGTTATACAGGGCAGGCAGATTCTTAACCACTGGACCACTAAGGAAGTCCAGGCTTAAATCTTTTTTATTATAGATGGGCTGGAAAAGGCATCTTGATTTCTGTTTCTTCTTCTTGGCCACACCCTGCGGCTTAGTAGGATCTTAGTTGAACCTGCATGCTCAGCAATGAAAGCGAGTAGTCCTAACCACTGAACCACCAGGGAATTTCTGGCATCTTGATCTCATTAACACCTTGATGATTCTGTCACCTGGCTTCCTCCTTATCACTTCCTCTGCTTACTTAACCCTCCCTTAACCTGTCACTGCTATTGCTGGAGTCCTGCTGACACTGTCACTTCCTCTGTTAACTCCTTGTGGGCATGACCACCTGCTCCACTAACTCAGTCTTTGTTGATGTTCCTACTTCCCCTGTTTATGTAACTCCATGCGGACACAATCACTTCCCCTGTTTCCTTAATTCCTTCAAGTCTATAAAGTTAAATGTGCTGAGGCAGGTGGCCTGCAGGTCACATAGCCTTTCCTCCTTTCTGGCTTCTCCATCACATACGTCTCATGACATTAACACAGATGGATCAGAGAGGGCAAGCAAGGCCTCTGAGACCACACAGCACAGAGGAGTGTAGCACGCACCAGGCCTGTGGGACTGCAAGTGGCCATGGGATTTCTGAGATGCTGGTAGTGTGGGAGCCACCCTAAATCGCTCTCTGTTGTCTCTCTTCAGTCCTTGGATAGCTGGGGCACTTCTGAAGAGGCTGACGCTCCTTCCAAGCGACACTCAACCTCTGACCTCTCGGATGCGACCTTCAGCGACATCAGGAGAGAAGGCTGGTTGTATTATAAGCAGGTCCTCACCAAGAAAGGGAAGGTAAGATGGCTGGAGGAATGAGCTGGAGGTGGATGGAAGCTGGCTCCAGCAGAACTCTCCAGTTTTTCCTACACCCACCCCACTGCCTCTGGAGCTAAAGAGAGCCAGCTAAGACTGCTGCATGAGGGTTAGAGGTTAGATGCCAGGAAGAACTTCCCAGGGATCCTAAAGAACTCATGAAAAAAAGTTAATCAGAGAGATGGTCTTTGCTGTGGGTGGATCTGATCACGTTGTGCTTGGAATTCTGACCATACTATCCCATGGTTGATCCTTGGTTGGCAGATCACACCCAGAATGGCTACTGGGGCTCATGGAAAATGACAGAGCAAGGCCAGGGTGATTCTTTTAGGGGAGCTGAAGCCCCAGAAGAAAGCAGAGTTCAGCCTTTTCAAGGCCATCAGAGATTTTAGTCTTTATCCTGAGAAGTATTAGTTGCTCAGTTGTGTCTGACTCTTTGAGATCCCATGGACTGTAGCCTGCCAGGCTCCTTTATCTATGGGATTCTCCAGGCAAGAATGCTAGAGTGGATTGCCATTCCCTTCTCCAGGGGATCTTCCCTACCCAGGGATCAAACCCAGGTCTCCTGCATTGCAAGCGGGCTCTTTACCATCTGAGCCGCCAGGGAAGTCTTTATACTAAGGACTGTAGTTCATGGGGTCTCAAAGAATCAGACATGACTTAGAGACTGAACAACAAGTAGCAACCAAAAGCCCCTGAGGCCCCTTCCACTGGGCTTCTGAGGGGAGTGAATTAGACAGGGTCAGAGGGAGGCAAGAAGGCCAGGTAAGGGCGGCTATGGAGATTCAGGTGAGAGATGAAGGGGGCTTGGGCCTGGGTGGGGGAACAAGCAGGACCCCAAGGGGTGAAGGCGGGGCCCCTGGATCTGTGGAGTATGAACCCTGGCTCCAGGCAGCACCATGGGCCGCAGAAGCAGGAGGAGGAGACACCCCACTGCTGTGCCTCTCAGCAGCACAGACAGAGCCCAGCAGAGCGGTTAGTGTGAACCTGGGCTTGGCTCTTAACTGTGCTGAGTTGCTGGTGAAGCTCAGGCTGATTGCTGACCTATGACCCAGTTTCCTCGTCTGTAAATGGAGCCAATGCTAATCCCCAGATCATGCATCTTTCCTGAGGATTAAATGAGATGATCTAAGCAAGAGTTTACCTGGGTGCCTGGCCCTCGGGAGCTGCTCTTCTGCTTATTGCTCTTGTTTGAATTTTCTATCCTGCCTTCTAGGGTGTCTTTGTATCTGGCGGTAACTTAAGCTTCAAAGTCAGACACACTTGGAATTCCTGCCCAGCCACTTATCAGGCACAAGGCAGCTGGTAACCCCCTAAATGTCCGAGTCTCACTTTTCTGATCTGTGAGATGGGGACAGTGTTATTCTACTCCAAGGGCCCGTGTGAAAGTGAATTGAGAGTGCAGCTGAGGCAGGGCCGGCACTCCTCTGTGCCCTTGACCAGCCTGTTCATGATGCAGGGCAACCTGGTCGGCTCCAGTTCTCTGCTGAGGTTCTACAGATTCAGGGGTGAAGGAGACAGGCCAGTCCTGCCCTGCTGGGGTTCATGCTGGGTAGAGAAAGCACAGTGCTTGACTGCTGTGATGGGGGAGCTCAGGGGAGCAACATGTCGTAACCTGTGACCCTGATCTCAGCGGGATGGGAGGGGGTGTCTGGAGAGCTGTGAAGGGTGTCTGGGGATCCATGAAGCAGGAAGGGTGTGATCTGACAGGGCAGATGCCCTCCTGGGCAGTCTAGGGGAAAGGTGGCAGGGGGTGCCAGGATGAGACAGGGCAACTGGGAGCCAGGATGAGAGATGGAAGCCAGGTGTGGAGTTGGGTGCCTGCCCACTCGCAGGCCCATCCCTTGGGGTAAGCCTTTGCAGGTGAGGGGGTGGGGCGGAGGTGTGAGCCCAGGAGGTAAGTGTTGCATCTGTGACAAGCGGAGAGAAGGCCATTGCTGTTGTCCAGGTGAGCGAGGGAAGCGGTGTGGAGGAGAGGGGACAATTTAGAGAGATGTGACGGGGAAGGAAAGCTGGGCGGGCTGCAGGCTGGGAGGTGAGGGAGGGTGGAGGAGGCAGTGTTGGTTCCTGGGGTCCCAGCACAGGCTGGAGGGTCAGTGACTGGTGGGACCCTTCCCCCAGCTGGAGGGGCAGGTCTGGGGAGAGGAAACCAAGAGGTTCTTTGGGGGCCTATGGTATCCGAGGGCCCTGGGGCATCCCCTGGTGGAGACGTCCTGGTGACAGAGGCTCTGAGGGTGTGGCACCAGGAGGGAGGTCCCCCTGGAGAGGGTGCTTGTCCATCAGAGAGAACACGAGCGTCTGCAGCCACAGGAGCAGGAACACTGAGGGAGAAAGCAAGAGACGGCTGGGCCTCGGGAGGAAGTGGAGGATGGAGACCAAGGAGGAGTAGGCAGGTGTGGACAAATGGTCCAGCCCAAGGCTTGAGGTGATAGCCGCTGACTCCTGCCTGCCAGTAGGCTGCCCCCCACTCTGGGAGGCCTCTGGCAGCCCAGTCGCAGGATCTCCTGGGCAAGGAAAGGACCTGGCCCCTCCCGGGCCCTTTGGTCTGTCCAGGATCGGGATTGCCAGCCAGATGTTATCTGCTCCAGCCTAGTCAAGCCTGCCTCGGGCCCCCAGCTCTTTCGGAGGCCATTGACTATCGGTCAGAGGATGGGATGGGTGGGTGTGACATATCCCTGCAGCCAGACCCATCATTGGAGCTGGATGTGACCTTGGAGACCAGCTGGGTCACCTCTTATTTTTCCAATACGGCATACTGATGCTAGGGGCAGGGGGCCTGACTTGTCCAAGGTCACCTAGCTGGTTTAGTCCTAGTGGGGCTCCTTGTCACCATCTCACTCTGACACTAAACTTCTCTTGGAGGGCCCTGCTGTTTCCTGCTGTGAACATCCCTGCCTGGGTCCAGTAGGTATAGGATGATGGGCAGGGTTCATGGCCAGACGTGGCTGTGTTCACCTGCCAGCCATGAAGTCTCATCTGGTTTGTTCTGAGGACAGAGGCTCATGCTGGCTGGGGAGTCGTGGGTAGGCCGTGAGCCAGAGGAAAGTGCCCTCGACCTAATGGGGGAGATGGAGCCCCAGCCTGCAGGGTGTCGTTCCGAGAACGACTAATTCATTTATTCAGTAAATATCGATGAGCACTTCCCCTGTGCCAGCATGGCTCTAGGCTCTAGAGTGTGGAGGCAAGAGGGCAGATGAGCTCCCTGGCTCAGGAGCTTTTCTGAGCTTTCCCGATATGGAGAAAGCTACTCATAGCCGGTAATCTGAGGCTGCAGTGGGCACTCAGAGAAAATGAACAGGGCGATGTGATTGCCTTTAAGTGGGGAGGAAGGAGGAGCTGCCATTAGGGGAGAAGTGCTTAGAGGTGGTTTCGCTAAGGAGGTGATGTTGGTAGCACTTGAGCTTAGACCATAAGGGTAAGAAGGAGGCAACCACATGAAGAAGAAAGACCAGGGGCTCTGGGCAGAAGGAAGAGCATGTGCAAAGATCCGGAGAAAGGAAAGGCTTGGCTTGTTCACTAGAAAAGGCCCCTGTGGCTCAGCGTCATGAGAAAAAAAGAGGATTGGGTTAGGAGGAACAGGGACCTGATCACAAAAGACCTTAGATTTGATTCCAGCGGTGATGGGAAGCCAGGTGAGGGTACCAAGTGGGGCAGCCAGGACCTCAGCTACATTTTCAAATGATGGCTGCAGCTGCTGCTTGCAGAGTGGGTTGCAGGAGGGAGAGTGGAGACTGGGAAGGTTCGTGCAGTGGTCCAGGCAAGAGGTGCTGATGTGGTGGCAGGAAAGGTGGAGAGAGGTGATACTTTGGTAGCAGAACAGTTGTGATTTCCTGATGGGTTGGAGTCAAGGTTGAGGAACAAGGAGGAATCAAGAGCAATTCCCAGGTTTCTGGACAGACAACTGGGTGGATTTACTGAGCTGGAAAAGATGGATGGAAGAGGAACCATAAAAATCAAGTGCCCCATAGTGAGCATGCAGCATCTGCAGCACCTGTGGGACATGCAGGTGGACATACTGAGCCGACAGTGGGAGGTACGGAGCGTGGCTCTGGGGAGATGATGGGCCAGGGCTACGTCTGGGCATCAGCATCATCAGACAGACAAGATTTAGAAAACGGGCGTGGATGGTGTCATGGGGGAGCTGTGCAGGGGGTGGGGGCCCAGGACAAAGTTCTGGAGCTGCCCCTGCTTTAGGGCAGGGACTGTCAGCTCAGCATTGTTGGCATTTTGGGCCAGATGACTTTTCGCTGTGGGGTTGGCCTGGCATCAGCATGTTTAGCAGCATCCTCGGCTTGCCTCTGCCCATTAGGTGCCATGGCACTTCCCCAGGTGTGGCAACTGAAAATGTCTCCAGACAAACATCTCCTGGTTGAGAACTGCTGGTGTAGAGGATGTTGGTTGCTGGGGGGCGGGGTGGAGGGGTAGAAAAGGAATCAGTGAAATTAGGAGGAAAACCAGAAACCATAGGATCCTGGACGCCAAGAGAGAGTTTGGGGAGGGAAGGAGTGACTGCTGGCTGGGTCCTCCACCACCAAGAGGCCAAGCAAAGGGCTGAGAAGGGCCTGGACGCTGCCACAAGCTTTGGCAACACCGGCCCCAGGAGGCCTGGTGGGCAGAAGTGGAGACGGAGCGGAGTCTTGAATGAGAGGCAGAGAAGCAGGGACAGCAAGCGTGGTTGACAGCTTCTGACTAGCTTTGCCGGCAAAGGGGAGCAGAATGTGGACCCCGAATGGCTTTAGGAGGATTGTATGGACTGTGGGTCCTGCTTGGTGGGGGGCCTGATTGCCCTCTGGAGCCCCCTGCCGGTTCTCTGGGGGCATTGCTGATGCCGCAGGAGCCTTCTCACTTGAAAAGGTCGGGGACCCTCTGGGGGCTCTGAGAACCATGGATAGGGGTGTCCAGGCCGCTGAGGGGGACTGCGGGCAGGAGGCCGCCCCAGGTGCCGGCGGGAGTGGCGCAGGGCAGGGGCTCCCGGCGGGCAGTGGGGTGGAGTGCCCACCGCTGTCCACTGCAGCTCCTAGGGCCCCCTCGGGCTCCGGGGGCGGGGAGGGCAGGCGCAGCCTCTCACCCCGGCCCCCTCCCCTCTCTCCCCCTCCCCGTGTCTCCCTGCAGAAAGCGGGCGGCGGCCTGCGCCAGTGGAAGCGGGTGTACGCCGCGCTGCGGGCGCGCTCGCTCTCGCTGAGCAAGGAGCGGCGGGAGCCCGGGCCGGCGGCGGCGGGGGCGGCGGCGGCCGTCGCAGGTGAGGACGAGGCGGCGCCCGTCTGCATCGGCTCCTGCCTGGTGGACATCTCCTACAGCGAGACCAAGAGGAGGCACGTGTTCCGGCTGACCACCGCTGACTTCTGTGAATATCTCTTTCAGGCTGAGGACCGGGATGACATGCTGGGCTGGATCAGAGCGATCCGAGAGAACAGCAGGGCCGAGGGCGAGGTGAGGGCCCGGCCCGGCCCCAGGCGGGCCAGGGAGGGCAGGGCAGGCCCCGGGCCCCTCTCACCGGCCGGGCTCCTCCCTTCGCCACTCAGAGCCTCAGTCCCTCCTTGCATAAAATGGGCCAACAGGAGTATACCTGGCGACTCTGCCCGCCCAGGGTTTGGTGTGAAGAGACAATGAATGAGACAGCGGCTCACCGAGGGCCTGGCGTCCGTAGTGTTCCACGACTGGCAGTAACAATAATAGCTGTCAGAGTGACAGTAATTATTATTATCATCATCGTTGTTATGACTGCCTTGGGCAGGCTCTGGCGCAGAGAGGTCAGGTCCAGGCCAAACCTCAGCCTCTTGGTGGAGCTTTGGGAGGCAGGGGGGTCTCCTGTGAAATGTATTACAGAAAGAGGTCCCCCTGGGCCAGAGCTGTGGGGGACCCCCCTGCCAGGGCTGGCCTTTCTGCAGGGGCAAAATCACATTGACCTTGGGCGGAGGCCAAGGGGATTGGCCTTTGGCAGCAGGCAGCAGGGGCTGAGCCAAGGGCTTTGGCAGGGAATCCAGGAGAAGTTTTAAATGGCGCCCCCTCCACGATGCCGCTGCATGCCAGGGGCCGGTGCTGAGTATCTGCCTCCGCTCACTCCAGCCGCTAGGTGGCTGCACAAAGGTGCCTCTGCAGCCCTGTAGTTATGTGGGGGTCCTGGGCTGGGGGCTGGTCTCTGCCAAGAGGATGGTGGGTTTGAGCCCTGGTCCAAACGTTCATCTGCTCTGACAGAGGGGGTCCTAGTGTCCACTGAGGACACACCATTTCACTGATCCAGGCTCTGCTGCCCCAGGACATTGTCTGTCCTCGCTGCAGGGAGAAAAGCACCCGAAGTTTGGGGCCCTTCTCTGTGGGAACTGGCTGGGCTGTCCCCAACAGGGCATGAGCTGAGGGTCCCAAGTCACCTGCATTATTGCAACAGCTCCCCCTCTTGCGGCAGCTGGGCTGTGCCTTGCCAGAACTGTGATGAATGCCACATGCATAATTCTGTACACCAACCCTGAGGTTGCCATATTATCTCTCCAAGGAGGAGACTGAGGCTCAGAGAGGTTAAGTGGATTACCCAAAGTCACACGGCTGGTGAGGGGGTGCTCCGGAGTCCGGCCCTGGCCTTTCTTGCTCCGGGGTCTGTCCCCTCCAGCTGGCAGATGGAGGACAAGGGAGGCGAAGCTGAGGCAGGGGCCAGGGAGAAGTCCTGGTGGGTTGACCATGGGCACTGATGGGGTCTGCTTTCTCTTCCCCTCTTCCAGGACCCCGGCTGTGCCAACCAAGCTCTGATCAGCAAGAAGCTTAATGATTATCGCAAAGTGAGGTAAGTCCCAGTCTTTGTCCTGGCCACAGGGTGGGGGACCCCCAGGGCAGAGGTCACCCTCCTGGCCTACCTCCAGACCTGAGGGCAGCCCCTAAATCGCCCTCACTTGGGGGCAGGGAGGGCAAAGGGGCATTGAGGCCTCCAGTCCCCAGAAGGGCATGGGGGGAATGGGCTTAGGGATGGAGGAGAGGTCTGAAGAGATGGGAGGCCAGGGCAGGTGGCATGCTGGGCCACCCCAGTGAAGACCTCTCCCCTCTTCCTACACAGCCATAGCTCTGGGCCCAAAGCTGATTCTTCCCCCAAAGGCTCTCGTGGCCTGGGGGGACTCAAGTCTGAGTTCCTCAAGCAGAGTACGGCACGTGGCTTCAGAACTCAGGACCAGCCTGCAGGGAGCAAGGGTAGGAAGGTGGCTGCTAAGGGGGTGGTATGCATGTGGGTGTGTGCCCTGGTTATCCTCATGTATCTGCCCATGTGTGTATGCCTGTGAGGGTCTGGGGGCTCTGAGGGTCTCAGGGGTGGAAGGGCCTGGAACCCGATTTCCCTCCAGGACATCCCAGCTGGGTGGTCCTCCAGTCTCTGCTTGTGTCCTTTCAGGAGCAGGAGGCAGCCTTTTCCATCTTCATACACTTTTGACCATTAGAAAGTTCTTTCTTTGGTTGTACCAGAATCTATTGCGCCCACCTTGTTGTCAGTCCCTGAGCCCATACAGAAATCCCCTTATTACTCTGAGGCCTCTCTTCCCCAGGGTAAACACCCTCATGACTTTGGCTTTCTCTGTTGGGATAGTATAATTTCCCATCAGCCCTCAGCATCCTGGTTGCCTTTCTGAAGGAGTCCCTTTACGTCCAGTGTGTGAATGTGATGTACAGGTGTCTGTGACCAAGTGTGGTTGCTGCCCCACCCTGGGCCCCTAGCTCACCCTGGCTCTCTCTGCCTCCTCCAACCCCAGATGACAGTGTCTCCACCTCCAAAACCCCCTGGGGCATCAACATCATCAAGAAGAACAAGAAGGCAGCCCCCAGGGCATTTGGGGTCCGGCTGGAGGAGTGCCAGCCAGCCACGGAGAACCAGGTGGGTTCCTGCCGAACTCCAGGGCCAGCAGGGGAGGGGGGCGACTGAGGCGCAGAGGATCAGAGCTGCCGGGGCCTTGGAACCAGCTCTCCACCTCAGCCTATGGCACAGCTGGGGAAGCCGCCCAGGGAGGGAGCAGAGAGCTGAGTCAGAGTCCCTGATTCCCAGCTGGTGCTCCTTGCCAGACCATGGCAAGGCTTTGGTGTGATTTCTGGCTTCCAGACTGGGGGAGGCAGTGAGAGCCTTTAGTAACTACCCTCCATGGGATTCTGGCCTTTCTCTGTTCCCATCTTATCCTCCCTACCTCTGGCCCACTGGGGGAGAATACTGTTCTTTTTTAAATTGTATTTCATTGAAGTATAGTTGTTGTACAATATTATGCAAGTTATAGGTGTACAATGTAGTGATTCACAATTTTTGAAGATTATACTCCATTTATCATTATTATGGAGTATTGGCTATACTCCCTGTGTTGTACAATATATCCTTGTAGCTTATTTTATACCCAGTAATTTGTACCTCGAATCCCCTACCACTGCCTTACCCCTGCCCTCTTCCCTCTCCCTACTGATAACCACTACTTTGTTCTCTACATCTCTGAGTCTGCTTTTTGTTGTTGTTGTTATATTCACTATTTTATTTTTTAGATTCCACATATAAGTGATATACAGTATTTGCCTTTCTCTCTCTGACTTATTTCACAGAGCATAATGCTTCCCAAGTCCATCCATGTTTCTGCAAATGGCAAAATTTTGTTCTTTTTTATGACTGTGTAGTATTACATTGTATACATGTACCACATCTTCTTTATCCATTCATCTATTGATGGACATTTAGGTGGCTTCCATATCTTGACAGTTTTAAATAATACTACTATGAACATTGGGGTGCATGTGTCTTTTCAAATTAGTGTTGTTTTTTTTTTTTCTGGATATATATCCAGGAGCGGAATTGCTGGATCATCAGTCAGTTCAGTTCAGCTCAGTCGCTCAGTCGTGTCCGACTCTTTGCAACCCCATGGACTTCAGTATGCCAGGCCTCCCTGTCCATCACCAACTCCCAGAGTTTACTCAAACTCATGCCCATTGAGTTGGTGATGCCATCCAGCCATCTCATCCTCTGTCGTGCCCTTCTCCTCCCGCCTTCAATCTTTATCAGCATCTGGGTCTTTTCAAATGAGTCAGTTCTTTGCATCAGGTGGCCAAAGTATTGGAGTTTCAGCTTCAGCATCAGCCCTTCCAATGAATATTCAGGACTGATTTCCTTTAGGATGGACTGGTTGGATCCCCTTGCAGTCCAAGGGACTCTCCAGAGTATTCTCCAACATCATAGTTCAAAAGCATCAATTCTTCAGCGCTGGGTCATATAGTAACTCTATTTTTAGTTTTTTGAGAAATCTCCATGCTGTTTACCACAATGACTGCATCAATTTACACTCCCACCAAGAGAATACAAGGGTTCCCTTTTCTCCTCATCCTCACCAACTTTTGTTATTTGTGATCTTTTTGATGACAACCCTTCTGACAGGTCTGAGGTGATGTCTCACTGTGGTTTTGACTTGCATTTCCCTGATGACTGGCGGTGTTGAGCATCTTTTCATGTGCTTGTTGGCCATTTGCGTTTCCTCTTTAGAAAAATGTCTGTTCAATTCTTCTGCCCATTTTTTAATTGGGTCATTTGTATTGGTTTTGACCTTGACCTGTGGCTTGCAGGATCTTAGTTCCCCAACCAGGGATCAAACCTGGGTCCCCAGCAGTATACAGGAGTCCTAACTACTGTCCTGCTAGAGAATTCTCATGTTGTTTGTATTTTTGATGTTGAGTTGTATGAGCTGTTTATGTATGTTGGCTCATATTCCTCATTGATCAGTCATATCATTTGCAAGTATCCTTTCCCGGAGAATGCTGTTCTTACCCTCCCTAACACCCCTGCCCTGCCTGTATCTCCAGCGTGTGCCCTTGATCGTGGCCGCATGCTGTCGAATCGTGGAGGCACGGGGGCTGGAGTCCACGGGCATTTACCGAGTCCCAGGCAACAATGCAGTGGTGTCCAGCCTGCAGGAACAGCTCAACCGTGGCCCCGGGGACATCAACCTGCAGGATGAGGTGAGTCTGACTTGGGCGCTGGGCGTTGGTCCATGGAAGGGGGCCAGTGTGGTGTGTTCATTGTACCCTGTGATGTGCCCGGCACTGGGCCAGGGCACCAAGATGGGCACGATGGGACTTGCCTTTGCAGACCAGCCGCAGGGATGGGCCTCACCCGGCTGCGGCCCAACAGGTGGATGCGGTCAGGGCCTGGGAGCCCCGAGGCAGAGGCTGACGGGTGACAGGTTTTTGGGCCTGGAGGATGAGTAGAGTTCATGAAAGCCAGGGAAAGCCAGGAAAGGGCGGTCCAGGCAGGGAAATGGCTTGGGGAAGCGTGGCTCTGAAGGCTTGCTGGCACTCACCGTGCCTTCTCTGTAAAGGTCCAGATGGCATGTATTCCAGGCTTTGGTTATGTGGTCTGCTGTGCACCCTCCTCCTCCTTCTTCTCTTCCTTCTTCATCTTCACAATGTTTATTTGTTTATTTTTGGCTATGTTGGGTCTTCGTTGCTGCCCAGGCTCTTCTCTAGTTGCAGCAAGTGGGGCTACTTTCTAGTTCTGGTGTGTGGGCTTCGTAGTACCGTGACTTCTCTTGTTGCATCGCACGGGCTCTAGGACTCGTGGGCTCAGTAGTTGCAGCTCCCGGGCTCTAGAGCATAGGCTCAGTAGTTGGGGCACACAGGTTTATTTGCACCACAGCACGTGGGATCATCCCAGATCAGGGGTTGAACCCAGGCCTCCTGCATTGGCAGGTGAATTCTTTACCACTGAGCCACCAGGGAAACCCTTCTTCACAACATTTAAAAAATGCAAAACCCATTCTTACCTCAAGGGCCACACAAAAACAGGTCATTGGCTGGATTTGACCTACGGGTCATGGTTTGCAGACCCCTGGTTAAAAGAAAGGGAGCGTATGGTGTTTGCTGGAGTGGCCAGCAATGTGGGTGGCTGATCAGATCAGACAAGACTAGCTTGTGAAGGGATCTGACAACCACACTTGAGAGTCTGAAGCAGGTTATAATAACAATGGAATATAACCAATCCCAGAAAAGGCAGTGCCAAAGAATGCTCAAACTATGACACAGTTGCACTCATCTCACACACTAGTAAAGTAATGCTCAAAGTTCTCCAAGCCAGGCTTCAGGACTACATGAACCGTGAACTTCCAGATATTCAAGCTGGTTTTAGAAAAGGCAGAGGAACAAGAGATCAAATTGCTGGATCTTCGAAAAAGCAAGAGAGTTCCAGAAAAACACCTATTTTGACTGTGTGGATCACAATAAACTGTAGAAAATTCTGAGAGATGGGAATAACAGATCACCTGACCTGCTTCTTGAGAAATCTGTATGCAGGTCAGGAAGCAACAATTAGAACTGAACATGGAACAACAGACTGGTTCCAAATAGGAAAAGGAGTACGTCAAGGCTGTATATTGTCACCCTGGTTATTTAACTTATGTGCAGGGTACATCATGAGAAACACTGGACTGGAGGAAGCACAAGCTGGAATCAAGATTGCCGGGAGAAATATCAATAACCTGATATGCAGATGACACCACTCTTATGGCAGAAAATGAAGAAGAACTAAAGAGCCTCTTGATGAAGGTGAAAGAGGAGAGTGAAAAAGTTGACTTAAAGCTCAGCATTGAGAAAACTAAGATCATGGCATCCGGTCCCATCACTTCATGGCAAATAGATGGGGAAACAGTGGAAACAGTGGCTGATTATATTTTTTGGACTCCAAAATCACTGCAGATGGTGATTGCAGCCATGAAATTAAAAGACGCCTACTCCCTGGAAGGAAAGTTATGACTAATCTAGACAGCATATTAAAAAACAGAGACATTACTTTGTCAACAAAGGTCCATCTAGTCAAGGCTATGGTTTTTCAAGTAGTCATGTGTGGATGTGAGAGTTGGACTATAAAGAAAGCTGAGTGCTGAAGAATTGATGTTTTTGAACTGTGGTGTTGGAGAAGACTCTTGAGAGTCCCTTGGACTGCAAGGAGATCCAACCAGTCCATCCTAAAGGAGATCAGTCCTGGGTGTTCATTTGAAGGACAGACGCTGAAGCTGAAACTCCAATACTTTGGCCACCTCATGTGAAGAGCTGACTCATTTGAAAAGACCCTGATTCTGGGAAAGATTGAGGGCAGGAGGAGAAGGGGACAACAGAGGATGAGATGGCTGGATGGCATCACTGACACAATGGACATGAGTTTGGGTAAACTCTGGGAGTTGGTGATGGACAGGGAGGTCTGGTGTGCTGTGGTTCATGGGGTCACAAAGAGTCAGATACAACTGAGCAACTGAACTGAACTGATAACCTTTAAAAATTGTGAATCACTATGCTATACACCTGGGGGCTTCCCAGGTGGCACTAGTGGTAAAGAACCCACCTGCCAATGCAGGAGACATGAGACACGAGACACAAGTTTGATCCCTGAGTTGGGAAGATCCCCTGGAGGAGGCTATGGCAACCCACTCCAGTATTCTTGCCTGGAGAATCCCATGGACAGAAGAGCCAGGTGGGCTACAGCTCATGGGGTCACGAAGAGTTGGGCATGACTGAAGTGACTTGGCACACACATGCTATACACCTGAAACTTATATAATACTGAACGTCAATTAGATCTCAATTTTCACGAAAAGACGTGTTTAAGCAGGTAAAAAATTACATAGAAGGACTCTGCTTCCAGTTAAGATAGAGAAAGCACACTCTGATCAATTTTTCCTAGTGATTACATCTAAAAATCCTGGACAGAGTATATAAAGTAAATGTCAAATAACTCTGAAAGATGGGTAACAGCAGATTGGGGAGGAAGAGTGCAGCCTTCCCAAGGTCAAGGCCAAGGCCATCTAATGCAAACTCCCAAAATGTCTGTCCTGTCTAGAAATGTTTCTGTGCTTTCATTACAACTTGTCCTTTTCAGATATAGAGAGAAACGTTCATGTCTCTAACCAGCGTTCACAATCCTGTTTTGGTATTTCCTCCAGATTTCTACTCTGTCATCTCCCCTTTCTCTTGTGCTGTCAGCTGAATCATGTCCTCCCAAAATTCATCCATCAAAGCCCGAACTGCCAACGTGACTGTATTGGGGACAGGGCCTATTGGGAGGTAATTATGGTGAAATGAAGTCAGGGCTGCGGTATGATAGGGTGAGTGTCCTTGTGGAAGGAGACACCGAAGAGCTCCTGTCTTCACCCTCTCCACCTCGTGAGGACACAGCAAGAAGCTGACTGCCTGAAAACCAGGAAGAGAGCCCTCACCAAAAACTGAATGGGCCTGCACCTGGATCTTAGATTTCCCAGCCTCCAGAGTTGTGAGAAAAGAAAGTTCTGTTGTTTAAGCAAAAAAAAAAAAGAAAAAAAGAGTTTGCAGCAGGTTAAATGTCAATTATATCACAATAAAACTGGGGGAAATATCCAAATAAACATTTTCACTTAAAAAAAGAGTTTGCAGTAGGGCCAGTGTTTCCCAGAATCCTAAGGTTCCCCAGAGGTGCTGTGGGAGGCTGAGGGCAGGCCAGGACCCGCATCCCTGCCTGAACCAGAGTAACCTGCTTTGCTCTGTCTGCTTTTTATTTATTTATTTTATCTTTGGCTGTGCTGGGTCTTCGTTGCTTTGGGTGAGCTTTCTCTAGTTGCCGCCAACAGGGGCTGCTCTTCGTTGCGGTGCGCCGGCTTCTCATTGCAGTGGCTTCTCTCGTCGCGGAGCAGGGACTCTCGGGAGCTCAGGCTCTAGCAGCATTGGCTTTAGTAGATGCAGCACGTGGGCTCCGCAGCCACGGCACGCAGGCTTAGTTGCCCCGCGTCATGTGGAATCCTGGACCAGGGATCAAACCTACTCTCCCCTGCGTGGGCAGGCAGACTCTTTACCACTGGACTACCAGGGAAGTCCTTCTGTCTGCTTTTTATAATGTTGATTTTTTTCATATTGGGTTTTCTTGGATCATTTTCCTGGACAAAAGAGACTGCTGGAAAAGATGTTTCAGAAAACCATGAATTTGGGCAGTAAAGTCCTATGAGTCACGAACTCTGAAGCTGTATGCGAAGACAGAAGACAGTCTTCCTGCCCCTGGGAAGGAACTTGGGAGACAAGATGAGCACATGTGAAATAGTGGACAAGAGAAAAGGCTGGTTCTCATCAGGGACCAGATTGTGTGTCCCAGAGAGGAATCTGAGTGTCAGGACGGAGAGTGGACCCACCTCTTGGACTTGGCAGTGGAGAGGGTGAGGCCCAGGGCTGAGGACAGAGGGCTTTTGGTGGCTTCACTAAAGCCTTTGACCTTGAGCTAATGGACAGTGGGAGCCCTGGATGTTTCTTCAGTTGGGGAGGCATCGATGAGAGTCGGGTTGGAGAAGTCGGGCTTTAGCGTATGCCTAATGGGTATTCGGGCTTCCCTGGTGGCTTAGCTGGTAAAGAATCCACCTGCAATGTGGGAGATCCCGGTTCGATCCCTGGGTTGGGAAGATCCCCTAGAGAAGGGAAGGGCTACCCACTCCAGTATTCTGACCTGGAGAATTCCATGGACTGTATATCTATGGAGTCGCAAAGAGTTGGACACAACTAAGCACCTTTCACTTCACTTCAGTGGATGCAAACTAAGGAAGTCCAGAGCAGGATGTCTAGGGAAGAAATTACCCATTTTGGGGGGGGGTGCAGTCAGGAGGACTCAGGGGTCCCAGGGGGATAAGGAGGTTGGGAGCAGCTCTAGGACTCGGCTGCATGAGAGGGAAGAAGGAGGGGTAGGAAAGGAGCCAAAAGTTTGAGCTGCGGACTGGTGGTATCTGTCCCTGGCAGACCTAGGGTGTAGGATGGGCAAGAGGATGTGTCATGTAGCAACTCGTTGCACTTGGGCTTGTCGATGAAAATTCAATTAACTACCAGTTAAGGAGAAAAAAGCGTTGAGCTATGGACCCATTGTAACGAGTACTATATTGCTGAGTTGTGTGTCTGTGCCGGAGGATTCTGTTGCTTTCTGAACATGGGTTATTCTGAGCAGTTCCTATCCAGGGAGGACTTTGCATTGGGTGATGGCGCCCCCTGGTGCACAGAAGGGACACTGACCCGGCTGTTCATTCTTGTGTTCAACAACCATTTGTTTAGCCCAGTTTCTCAACCTTGACACTTTGGGCAGAATAACTCTTTTTTTGTGGGAGGTTGTCTTGTGCACTGGAGGAAGTTGAGCAGCATCCCAGGCTTCCGTCCACTCGATGCCAGTGGCGTGCTCCAGTTGTGAAAACCAAACAGTTCCAACGTCCCTGTTTGAGAATTCGTGATTTAGACCAGTAGGAGTTGGCACCAGCAGGTCCAATGGGCAGGCTCATGTGGGGCTGGGTTTTGCTCACTTCTGTCCCCCACAGTGCCTGCACCAGGGAAGGTGTGTTCTCCTTTCTGTGGAGGGACAAATGTCCAAGCCCACTGGGCTGGCTGGAGCAGGGGGCGCTGGGGCTAGGGGCTCAAGGGGCTTGGCCCTAGCTGGGGACTCTGTTCTGCTGTGATGGGTATTCATAGCCCAGTGACCCCTGGCCTGGGCAGAGCTGGGTATGGTATCAGTAGATCCCAGAGAAGGCCAGAACCAGGCTGGACTGGGCTCTAGGGCTGGACCTGCATGGAGGCGTGAGCACTGGGGCAGGGCCTGACTGCAGCCTTATGTCTTTGCCCCCTCCCCAGCGCTGGCAAGACCTCAACGTGATCAGCAGCCTGCTCAAGTCCTTCTTCCGAAAGCTACCTGAGCCTCTTTTCACCGATGGTGAGTTGGGGGGTGGACATGGGGGACGGAAGGGGGAGGGAATACCTGTCTATGCTGCATCCTGACTGCTTTTTAAATTGAGTGTGTGGTTTTACTTTGGGTGATAAAATACAAAAGAAACACATGCTTTAAAAAAACTTCAGTACTGATATAAATAAAGTGAACACAGAGGTCTCTGTCATCTTCCCATTTCCTGTCCACAGAGGGTATCCTAACACTTTCTGGGCATTTACTGTGTGCCAGGCACTACTCCCTACAAATCCATGAGTAGGTACTATTATTTCCACCCCATAGATGAGGGAGCAGCTGCACAGAGAGGCTAAGTGACTTGCCTGAGGTCACAGAGGTTGTAAGTGTTAGAGCCAGAATTCGACCCCAAGCACCTGTCCTCAGAGCCCAGCTCTTGGCCGTTTGCTGAGCCCCTTGTTAACAGTATGCTGTGTTTGCTTCCAGACCCTCTTACACGGGGCTTCTCTTGTGACTCAGCTGATAAAGAATCCTCCTGCAATGTGGGAGACCTGGGTTCGATCCCTGGGTTGGGAGGTCTCCTGGAGAAGGGAGAGGCCACCCACTCCAGTATTCTGGCCTGGGTCGCAAAGAGTTGGGCATGACTGAGCAACTTTCACTTTCCTTTTCCCTCTCTCATGCGTGACAAAGACACATGTGCCTACATAGGGCTTGCAGTTGGGTGAGTTGAGTGGCGTGCTGGTAGCTGTTTCATCTGGCTCTGAAAGGAATAAAGCTGTGATGATAGCACTTTCCAGTTTCTAGAGTATAGATACTCCCGCCATGGCTGGCTTCAGGATCCCAATCTGCTGTCACCGACATGAGCTGGGACAAGACAGACACAGCCAGTTGTCGGGAGTCCTGTGAGCGAGTGGCTCCACTGCTTGAGTGATTCTCAACAGAAGGAGGCTCATTAATTTTGAGATTCGTTCGTGTCAGTACAAAGAGCTCGACCTTGTTTTCCATTTAAATCAACCACATAGTGTTTCCCAGCCTGAATAGACAATATGTTGTCTAATCACTCCCCTTGTTGTTTAGTTGCTGAGTCGTGTCTCACTGTTTGGTACCCCATGGACTGTAGCCACCAAGCTCCTCTGTCCATGGGATTTCCCAGCCAAGAATACTGCAGTGGGTTGCTATTTCCTTCTCCAAGGGATCTTCCCAACCCAGGGATCGAACCCGTGTCTCCTGCTTGGCAGGCAGATTCTTTACCACTGAGCCACCTGGGAAGCTCAATCACTCTCCTACTGATGGATATTTAGATTGTCTTCACATTTTTGCTATTTCAATACATGTTAACAATGACTTTCCTTGACTGTGTCCCTGCATGCTTGGACCAGGGTCCCAGAGGTAGATTCCTAGACGTGGACTGGCTGGGTCAGAGTCCTGGAAAACATTTTTGAAAGCTAAAGTCAAGTTGCATGTTGGGGAGCTGACCCAAGTTCACACTCCCACTAGCGGTGTAAGATATTTTGTTTTCCCACATCCCCATCACACTGGATGATGTTATTAATATTTTAAAGGTTTGCTGATCAGAGAGGGGAAATGGCATCTCACTATTGTTTTCATTTTCATTTCTGTCATTACTAGGAGATTAACCTTTAATGGATTCTGTACTGAGATACATACATAAACATGAGTGTTTAGGAATACCTTATGATTATAAAAACATTTTCTTATTTTTCCCAATACTTGAATAAGTATTATTTTTGACTCTGTAATGCAATTAAATATGTTTGTGTATTACGTGAGCTAGAAATGGATTTATTTTCCCAACAAGATAGCTAATAGTCCCCAGGACATTATCGATACCACCACCCTTCCCCGCTGACTTGAAGTGCTATCGGGAAGATCCCCTGGAGAAGGGAATAGCAACCCACTCCAGTGTTCTTGCCAGGAGAATCCCATGGACAGAGGAGCCTGGCTGACTACAGTCCAGAGGGTCACAAAGAGTCGGACATGACTTAGCGACTAACGCTTTTTCATGTGGATCCACAGGGCCTGTCTCCCTCCTTTCACTCCTGACCCTTCATCCCCTTTCCCAGTCAGTGTCACGTTGCCTGAGTTGTACTGTCTTTTTAGTACATTTCAGTATCTCACAGTGCAAATCCTCCCTCGTCATTCTTCCCTTGGAGAATATTCTTGGCTGTCTTTGCACATTCTCTCATCCGGGTGTATTTCAGGATAAACTTACCACATTCCCTTTTTTAAAGTTCCCCGTGGACTTCTTCTGAGGGGAGTTGGGGGAACCCTGATACAGATGGGGAGGGGTGTTTGGAGGCTGAAAGGGCCCTCCCTCTTTCTAGGTACCCTCTATTCTTACTTCGTGGTGTCCTTGTCCTGGAGCCTGGGGCAGGGACCCCTTCTCCAGGGTCAGCAGGCAGCTGAGGTCTTATTTCTGCCCAAATGAGCACACCTGGGCTTCTCCGGGCCAGGTGCACGCCTGAGGGCAGCTCCGGTGGGTTTGGTCACAAGAACACGGGGCCCTGGAGCCCCCCTCCCACCAGCTGAAACAACCTCAGCACAAACATGACCTCCCCGCAGGGCCTCCTCAGCCTGGAAGCCCCCCTCTCTAAAGAATCCTCACTGTTCTAGACAAATACAACGACTTCATCGAGGCCAATCGCATTGAAGACTCGAGGGAGCGCTTGAAGACTCTGCGGAAGCTGGTAAGGACAGGGGCTGCTGCTGGACCAAAGGCAGGCCGGACAGGCAAGCCCCAGGAGCCCAAGCCCAGGGCCGCCTGCTGCCCCTGTGACCTTGGCAAGCCCTTCTCCACTCAGGGCCTCTATTTCTCCATCTGTCCACGGGGGGCAGTTAGAGAGTGGGTTCCAGAACCCCTGAGATATGCCAGCAGAGCCCCTTTGGGGTGTGGTGGGGAGGCAGAAGCCATCACACCCTTCTTTCTCCCACTCAGATCCGGGATCTCCCAGGACACTACTATGAAACACTCAAATTCCTCGTGAGTCATCTGAAGACCATTGCCGACCACTCGGAGAAAAACAAGGTGGGTCAAGCTCCAGTTTGAAGTGTGGTGGAGGGAAGCCTAGTGGGGTCTCCTCAGCATATTCTATTCAATAAGCTTCTCCGGGTCAGATAACCTCAAGCTTCACTGGCCCCGCCCTCCTACCTAGGGGATCCTTCTGTCCCCCTGCCCTCACATACTGGCCAGTTCTTCTTCCTGAGCCGCCTCCTGAATTTCTGAGGGTCTTCAGAGGTGGAGAGCTTCAGACTCCCTATCTGGTGGAATCTACCCTCTGACTGAGCTCAGATCCCTTGCATTGCATTTTCCTAAGCAAACCTCTATATCTTCTAGTTCTGCAGAGGGGGAGAATGAGGGGACATACAGGATTCCTGCCTATCCAAAACACCCTTGGGATGTTCAGTGGGTCTTCACTCTGGCCTCTCCCACTGCTAGACAGTACGGGTGTGCAGGTGGGGAACTGCCCGTGAGAGCTGGGCCTGGGGTTGAGTGGGGCTGAAATCCGACCTATTCTCTACTTACCAGGCACCTCCATGCCCAGCAAGGAGGCACATGGCCCCAGGCCAGGGCCAGCTCAGGATGTGGTCGGGCTGGGGGCCAGAGGGGCCCAGAGTAGGGGAGGCCCAGGGGACTTTAGGTCAAAGCTCACAGGGATTAGTTAACACTGCCCCGCTTCCCTCCCCTGCCCAGATGGAGCCCCGGAACTTAGCCCTGGTCTTCGGGCCGACGCTGGTGAGGACGTCTGAGGACAACATGGCGGACATGGTGACCCACATGCCTGACCGCTACAAGATTGTAGAAACGTTGATCCAGCACGTAAGCACCTCCCTGGGCACCTGGCTCCTGCTCGCCGGGGTGGGTGTGCTCAGGGAAGGATGTGGAAAATGCTCCAGGGGTGCAGGAGGCCCTTCAGAAGCAGTAGGCTGCATTTTAAGGCCAGGCGGGTATGAATCCTGAACGCCTGTCCCCAGCAGGAGAACCAGGAGGCCGCTGAGTTTCAGGACGCATGTGCGGGTCAGAGGGAGGAGGAGGGTCGGGGAGAGGTGCTGCTGGGTTGGAGGGCAGAAGAGGTGGAAGAACGGGTGCCTTCAGAAGGTGACCGCGGGAGAGGTGTCCAAGCAGAACCGGGCAGACAGGTGGGACAGCACTGTCCCTGCGGGCCCACTGAGACTTCAGGGGGAAAATGGCGATTCCCTGGGGGAGGGGGAGGCGGATGGGGCAGGGCGGATGATGGGCTGGGGCAGGATCCTGGCTGCGTGGTCACTGTGTCTTGGGCTGCTCACCTTCCTCCTTAAGGCTGCCTGGAGGCCCCGCAAGAGTCTGTGGTTTCTAAGGAGTCTTTTTATTATCCATCACAGGATGAGAACCCAGAATGGCCAGCAGAGGGCGCAGGAGGCCTTTTTTTTTTTTTCTCTTTCCCTTTTTTTTAAGCGCCAAACCCAGGGCAGCACTGCCCCCTTCTGGGGGCACTCAGAGATGTTTTTATGAATCATTGATTTTTCCATTTCCAAATCTTGGTGGGACCTGTGGTTTAACCCACAAAGAATGGAATCAGAACCCTCCTGCCAAGAGAAATAAGATGGGCAACTGGTCAAAAAAAAGGGTTTGCTTCTCTGGTGGCTCAGTAGTAAAGAATCCACCTGCCAGTGCAGGAGATGTGGTTTCCATTCCTGGGTTAGGAAGATCCCCTGCAGTAGGAAATGGCAACCCACTCCAGTATTCTTGCCTGGAAAATCCGATGGACAGAGGAACCTGGAAGGCTACAGTCCATAGGGTTGCAAAGAGTCGGACACAACTGAGCACATATACATAACAAACAACAACAACAAACAAGGGAATGGAACTTCAGCTGCCCGCACCTCGTGGACACTTTAGGGAAGGGAGGAAGCCAGGTCACGTTACTCCTGTTTTACAGATGAGGAAACTGGGGCTCAGAGAGGAAAAGTGATTTCTTCAAGATCACACAGCTATTAAGTAGCAGCCTCAGGATTTGAAGGCAGGTCTGTCTGACCAACTCCTTTGCTTTACGCCCCACCGAACAGGAGGGCCGACTCCTGGGTCCATCCTAGAGCTGGCTTCTGAGTGAGCAAGGTGGTCAGAGTTAGCCGAGTGAGGCCATGGGTAGACTTTGGTCATGCTGGCTGGCCTTGCCTGCTTCTTTTCTTCCTTCACTGCATGTCAGAGCTCTGAGCCATAGGAGGGTATGTCGAGGCCTGTTCTCACTCTAACATTGGGACCACCAGCCCAGAGGCCCACTCCAGAGCTGCTGGGGAGGCCAAGGCTGCTGGGCAGTATCAGGCATCCTGATGAGGCCTTGGTCTGGGGAAGCTTTCCTCACTTGGAAAAGTTCAGCTCCCCCAATGAAGAACCCATGCAGCCCCCATGAGTGTATGCTTGGTGGGGAAGGCAGTGAGGAAGAGAGGGAGACCAGCCCCCTGACTCCTAGCAAAGTCCAAAGAAGCCCAAAGCCTTGGTCAGCTGGAGTGTCAGGACCTTCAGGGACATGGGAGGCCAAAAGTGTGTCCACGTCCCCTACCCTAGGGTCTCAGGGGACATCCCCAGCCAGTGACAGCATCTTTTCTGGGTAGAGTGGGGGAGGTGGAGCACATTGGTCTCCTTCATTGGTGTAACCCCAGCACTGAACCTGTGCCTGGCATAGAGTGAACCCTTGGTGTTGGTTGAATGAATGAATGAAAGAATAAATAAGTGAATTGCTGTTGAGGTTATGCCAGTCTGGGCATTACTATCAAGGGAATCATTCCTGGGGAATGACCAAATGTGCACCCCTCCATTTTCAGCCCCCTTGGCATTAAAGTAATCAGCCCTGGGTGATTGTCAGTTGTCAAGAGAGTGAGCTGCCTGCTCATTCACATTGAGCCCGCTGAGCCCGTCCACCCAAGTTGGCCAGGGTCTGTCAAGCACAGAGACTGTTGAACCAGGGTAGTCCCAGTGGAGTCCCGAGCCCAGGCAGGGCAGAACTTGTGGCAGCAGTTGCTCTGGCTCTGAGCCCCTGGCCAGTGAGCAGGTGGTTGGAGTTCATGGGTAACATGACCTCCCATTCCACTGGGAGTTTCAGCTGTGACCACCCCTGCCTCCCTGCCTGGGGCTCCTGTGTTCCATGGAACTTTTGGGCAGCAGAGCTGGAAGGGGCCTTAAGATATGAGACCTGACTTTGCATTGTACAGAGGGTGGAAACCGAGGCTTGAAGAGGAATGTGACTTGCTTAGGGTCCCACAGCACGATATGGCCGAGTTATGAGCAAACCTAAGTGTTCAACCACCCAGCAGCAAGTCACCAGCCAGCTCATACCCATGATTACTAAGCCAGCTGAAACCGAACTGAAGACCATGCCAAGGCATTTGTTCATTTATTCACTCAGCAAACGTGATTCCTACTGTGTGTGCACTGGAACTTCTCAACCTGGCACTAGTGACCTTTGGGGCCAGATCATTGTTTGTTGGGGGCTGTCCTGTGGCTGATAATATGTTTTGTAGCATCTCTTGGCCATATGCCAGGAGCCTCCCTCCACTTGTGACAATTGAAAATGTCTCCGGACATCACCAAATGCCCTCTTGGAGGGGCACAGTCACCCCAGTTGAGGGTTCAGGTTGATGCAAGGGTTCAGGACACTGCCCCTGGGCCAGCCTGCCTGAGGTTGAACCCTGGTTCTGTCCCTTATATGCTGTGAGGCCTTGGACAAGTTATCCTATTTGTGCCTCTGTTTCCTCTCCTGTTTGTCTCCCAGTGTTATTGTGAGGGTTGCATGAGTTATTATCTGTGAGGCACTTAAAGGGGTGCCTGGCAGGTAGTAAGTGTTGTATAAGGGTTAGTCATCACCATTGTCGTCATCATCACCATCATTGTCATTATTCCATACCAGATACAAATGCAGGTGCTGGCAACACAGAGATGAATGAACTCAGACCCTGCTCTGAAGGAATGCTGCCCAGTGAGGGCATCACTTTTCCATGCTCTGGGCTGTGTCCAGAGAAGCCACATGGAAGGTCCCAGCCCAGCCCTGGGTGCAGGGCTGGGACCAGAGTCAGGGAGTTCCTGAAAGACACTAGGAATTTAGCCAGGCAGAGAAGGGAGAATGAGCATTCCAGGCAGAGGGAACAGCATGTGCAAAAAGCAGGGTGGTCTGAGCTAGTGTGAATTCTTCCAGAGAACCGCGGGCCATCCAGAAGCTTCCTGTAGACTTCCAGAAGCTTCCTGTAGCCTTCTGGGCTCTCAGAGCACTTTCAGGTACTCTCAAACCTGAGTTAGAGGCTGGCTTTTTAGGGCTCCTTCTGGTCAGTCTGTCTTCAGGGACTGCACCTTTTAATAATAGCTAACATTTATTATACACTAATGTGTTGTGCTAAAAGCTCTACATACAGTATTTCTTTTTTGCTTTTTTAAAAATTGAGATGTATTAACCTATTAGTTTCAATTATACAAAATGATGATTCAATATTTGTATAGATTGTGAAATGAACAGCACGATAAGTCTAGTTAACATCCAACACCATACATAGAAAACTTTTTCTGTGATGAAGCCTTTTAAGATCTACTCTCTTAGCATCTTTGAAATATATAACACAGTATTATTAGCTATAGTCACCACGATGTACATTACATCTCTATGACTTATTTATTCATTTTACAATTGGAAATTTATACCTTTTCACCATCTTTGCCCATTTCAGTCACCTCCCCATCCCTTTTCCTCTGGCAGCCAACAATCTGTTGTCTGTATCTATGAGTCTAGATTATTTTTTTCCTAATTCCACATGTAAGTGAGATCATACAGTATTTGTCTTTCTCTGCCTGATTTATTTCACTTAGCATAGTGCCCTCAGAGTCCATCCATGTTGTTTCAAATGGGAAGGTTTCCTTCTTTTTTATTGTTGAATAATATTCCACTGTGTATATATGCTATATTTTCTTTATCCGTTCACCCATTGATGGACACTTAGGTTGCTTCCATGTCTTAGCTATGGTAAATATGGCTGCAGCAAACAGGGAGGTGCATATATGTTTTCATTTCCATCAGATAAATACCCAGAAGTGAATTTTATGGATCATACAGTAATTCTATTTTTAATTTTTTGAGAAGCCTCCATGCTGTTTTCCATAGAGGCTGCACCAATCTACATTCCCACCAACACCGCACAAGGGTTCCGTTTTTGCCACATTCTTGCCGACACTTGTTATTTTTGTCGTTTTGATAATGGCCATGTGGTATTTTATTTTAATCCTCAGCACAGTTCTCAAAGTAGATACTGGTGTATCATGCCCATTTTAAAGATAAGTAAGTAGACTCAGAGAGGTAATTTACCTGAGGTGAACTGGAACCTGAAGTGACTGACTCCCGACCTTGCATTTCTCCCTCATCACCGCTCACTCTTTTTCTTGTGTCTCTTCCTTGTTTCTGTTCTGTGCTGCTTATGTGAGTTAATCACATGCCTGATTATGATGAATAATAACTGAAGTTCATGGCCCAAAATCATAATCAGCTTTGCAAGTCTCCTTGTTTCCTCCCTTCATTCCAAAGCCCACTCTGCCCGGCCCCCAATAATTCCCACTCTAATAGGTTAACCTGTGTCTTTTCAGTCCGCCTTCTACATGCTGATTTTAAGTATAAAGATATCCATAAATATAAATAATATTCCGTGTGTTTTACCTTTGAGTTAGTGAGCTTAGCTCATTTACTTTTTGTAATTTCTGTGCTGTTAGGACTTGTTTCTGCCATCTTAAATGTCATTTTCTGTCTACTGCATTTTCATTTTATTTGTTTTTTTTGGGTCTTTCCTAACTTTGTATGGGTTGATTTTATTTTCCTGATATAAAACTTACACAATTTATAAAACCTATACTTATGTTGAATGATGCAATTGCAAAAAGTCTGTAGTTATGTTTAATTTTTATTATCAGTTTCTAAAGTTTATCGGTATCCCTGTCTTCCTTCCACCACATCTAAGAGTCAAGTACCTTAGTATATTTTCAACCTGTCACTGGTTCCTCCCTATGAATTTGAAGTCCACATTGTCATGGGTTTACTTGGTGCCTGTGTATGTATGTGTGCATCATTGCTTAGTTTGATAACAACTGATTTTTCTATGCTATTATGCATCCGTACTTCTTAGAACTTCCTGTTCTGTCCTGGATTCATTTCTTTACTTGCTCATGTACTCAGTTAAGAGACTCTTCATGTAGCAAACTTTCTGATGTGTTAGAATAGCTTTATTTCACACTCAAATGAGAGTTTAGCAAGATATAAAATTCTAGATTCAAAATCCCTTAAATTTTAGTTCAGAAACACATCAAGTATTTCATGTCTTCTTGTATCCGTTGCTGCCGAAAGTTCTAGTTAAAGCTGATACCTGTTCACGTGTAAGCAACGTTTTTGTTTTTCAGAAAGCTTTTAGGGTGTTATCATCAAGATTCTCAAATTTCACAAAACATATTTGAGTGGGACTTTTATTTTCTATTCTGTTTGGCATGTGTGAGAAAACCCTTGCCTGCCTGACCCTCAGGGACCCTCCTGACACCTCACCTTAGGCACTTGCCTTTTCTGGGGCTGGGGGCACCAGCCCCGTTCGTGGAGCCCAGGCTGGGGTGGGATACGCGCAGGTGCGGCCGCAGGGGCGGGCCGTCTCCCTGCAGGGAACTCGCTGGCACTAGATGGCGCTGCTGCGCCCCTCGCTTCTGGTTTGCAGTAGGGAGCGGCCGTGGTGATGCCAAGGGACTCTGTGTAGGGAAAAACAGGCAGAGAGAAGCTGTCCTGAGCCGGGCATCTCTCCGTACCCGGACCCGCTCCCCCTCCAGGCTGTGCTTCCTTTCCACACTGGGTCCCAGCTTTTCCATCGGGTGCCCGAGTGGGTCCTCTGAACCGAGCAGTTTGGGAGCCCTTGTCTCGCCTCGCTGTCTTCCCTCAGCCCCTTCCCACACTGATTCCATCACTTGCTTTTGTCTCCTCTGCAGTCAGACTGGTTCTTCAGCGACAGCGAGGACAAGGGAGAGAGAGTGAGTGACGCAGGGGGGCCGTGGGGTGGGGTCAGCTTGGTGCTGGGCCCTCATCCCAGGTGGCTGGGGTGGGCAGCAAGTCCGAAGCGGGAGAAGGTTCCTGCCCTTGAGACATCCCAGTCTGATGGAGGAAGCATAGGCCTTCTCCTCAGGAGCCTCCAGTCTGATGGGAGATATAGTCCTGGCTTTCATGAACCCCAAGTCTGAGGGGGAGACAGAGGCCGTGCCCTAAGGAATCTGAGTCCAGGAGCAAAGGCAGACCATGCCCTCCAATCCTATGAGGATAGAGGGCTTAGGAAGGTCCAGTCTGATGGAGGAGACACAGATCCTACCCTCAGCGGAGGGAGTAGCTCGGCCTTTAGGGTTCAGCCGAGGTGCTGGGGAAGGCGGGGACAGGTAGGACCTGCCCTGGAGAGCCCCAGTCTGATGGAGGAGACCTGCGCCCTGTCTTCAGGGTTCCCTGTTCCGAGGGGTCTGCAGCCACCCATCTGAGGCTGTGGGGCCTGACCCTCCTCCCGTTTGCAGACCCCTGTGGATGACAAGGAGCCTCAGTCAGTGCCAAACATCGAGTACCTCCTGCCTAACATTGGCAGGACCGTGCCGCCTGGAGAGCCGGGCTCAGGTGAGAGCACGGGCCCAGGACGGGGTGGAGAGGCCGTGGGATCTGCATTCCTGAGGGTCCCGGATGCCTGGCCAGGCGCCCAGCTGCCCTGCTCCTGCCCCACGGGGCCCCTCCCTGCCCCCACCACTGGGCTGGGCTGTGGCGGGGGCTTCTGCCTCCTCGGCTGCCCTGGGCTGGGTAGGAGCTTCATTTCTACCAGTTTCTTTCCTGAGCTTTTTGTTTCTCGAGGGCTGTGTCCTGGGCACGTGCCTCTTTTTAATTTTTCTTCCTTTTCTCCTTGCACCCCTCCTCTCTCTTCTCCCTGTGCTCTCCCCCCATCCCCTGGATCCTGCTCTCCTCTTCTCCTCCCTTCCCTCCTCCAGCGGACCTGTTGGAGATTTAAAGGGTACAGTGTGGCATCGCGACCTCGGTCACTAACAGTGGCGGGTGATTATAAGAAGGCTGGGCAGGCATGGGGCGGGGGGCAGGCAGAGCTGTCTGGGGCGGTGAGGACCTCTCCCTGACAGTCCAGCTCCCCATGCTTGTTAATAGCGTACCAGCCTCCCATCTGAAAGCCCCTTCTCAGGACGAAGGAGGCACTTGCTAGAGCCAAGTCGGGTCCCCTTGCCAGGAAGCCTGGGCACCACATGGCTGCCCCCCGACAGCACCCCCCTGCCCCCAACTCTATGGCTTTCTCTCTGCGCTGAGCTCGGCCACTTCTGATTATCTGGGTGGAGGAGGCTTGGCTGGTAGTGGGACCTAGCATCTCCAGACTTCAGGGATGCCACCCCAGAAGCCTCTGTACGTACCTCTATAGCTCTGCCTTGGCCGCTTCTGAGGGCTGGCTCTTCCTGCTCCTGAAATTGGAGCCCCTGGTCACTCAGTCCTTAAGTCCTGCTCCCAGGCCCCTGGCTGTCATAGCAGAGAATTCCAGGGACAAGAGGGTAGCCTTCTGGCTCTAGCCACTAACTCCTCCCGCTCTGTGGGTGACCCCCCCCCCCTTGTGTCTCTGACAGAGGCATACCACAGCACCCCTAGTTGCAAGAGGCAGGCTGGGGAGGGGGCCAGAGGACATGGGGGTGGGGATGGCAGAGAGGAGCCCCTGGTCTCTTCTAATCACCTGCTGCCACTCTCCTGCCCGTGTGTGTCGCTGTGTGGTCAGCCCATCTGCTCTTCTCACTGTGTGCAGGGGAGGGCTGGGGAGGAGGCGTCTAACTTGCTTGCTGGAGAGTGTGGATTAACTGCACCTGCCCCCCTTCAGACCCCCAGAGATCCTTGGGTGGGCCTGCTCCCTCCCCAGTCCTGGGGACAGCACTGCAAGACTTATTTCTGGGTCCCTCCCCACCCCAGTGTTAATAAGGGAGTGGATCCCGCCCTCCTTCATAACTTTGATAATAAACAGGGGCTTTGCCCCTGAGGACAACCCGACCTCTGGTCTGGAGGTAGACCCTTTCCAGGCTGCAATCACCAGCCCTCTCTACCTCCTGCCCCGCTCATCTCCTGTCTGCCCTGTACCCCATCATTCACATGTCCCTCTGCCCTCTCACGTCCCTGAAGTTGGGGGGTGAGGGGAGGTATAGAGCACCCACCTCTCTGCACCGTGTGCTCTCCATTTCCCCAGAGCATCTGTGATTTGCTGTGTTTTGTGTTGTGGTTTCTGTGAACTGCATCTGATGTTTGGCATTTTCTCTCTAGTGCTTCAGAGTAACAGGGACAGGAGGGCAGGGGAGAGGCCAAAGAAAAGTCCGCCTTGCCCTTAACCCTGGGCAAATGCAGGTCCAGTGGCCTGATGTCACTTCCTGCCTCAAAAGGAAGTGGTGATTGACTTCCTTCTCTGCTCCATCCTTATCCCCCAGGAAATGACATCAGAAGTCCACCACACTCCCAGGACCTGGGGAGAGCTCAGGTTTCTGAACTCCCTGGTTTCTGAAGCCTTTGAGGAGAGGGAATTGTGTTCACAAGAATCAGCCTTCTCTTGCCCAATCCAACTTTCATTGTTCTTTGGTTTCTTACCAACAGATTCCACCACCTGTAGTTCAGCCAAGTCTAAGGTAAGTGCCACAGTGATTCTGAAAGTTATATTCCTGTACAAGCCAGCCCATTTCCTTTTTGGTCACAACAATTGGGAGAGTTGTGATTGGAGCCTTGAAGAAGATTGTTAGTCACTGGGAAGGAAGGTGGGAAACACCTGAGTGACCAAGGTAAGCTGAGGTTGCTCACCTTGGCAGTGCTTGGGGAGATAACTGATGAAGGAGAAGCTCTGGCTTGGGAGTTTGGTGGCCCGAGGCAGTGTTGCCTACTGGTTAGGAGCACAGACAGTTGTGGGCCTGCGTCCTGGCTCCACCACTTAGTAGCTTTGGGACATTAGGCAAGTTATTTAACTTCTTTAAGATCCTCAGCTTCCTCATACTATTTATGAGGATAATATTTCTCCTCATAAATGGGGTTAACAACAACTATGAGTGATATAATGATTGTTTTTAAGGTCTTTGCAGAGCCCAAAGCAAATGAAGGGAAATAATAAAGATAAGAACCGAAATCAATGAAATTGAAAACGACGAAGCCTAAGCTGGTTCTCTGAACCAGGTCTCATAGGCAGCTAGTTGCCTGTTCCAGAGCCTGCCAGTAAGGCAAGGATGCCTGCCCCAGATGAGCCCTGCCCGACTGTTAGGTTAGAACTTGAAGGCCAGGGGTGTGTCTTAATCAACTCTGGCTGCCATAGCAAAATACCACCTACTGGGTGGCTTAAAAACAGAAATTTATTTTCTCACAGTTCTGGAGACTAGAAGTCCAAGGTCAAGGTGTTAGCATGGTCAGTTTCTGATGAGAACTGTCTTCCTGGCTTGTAGATGGCTGCCTTCTCACTATGTGCTCATGTGGCAGAGAGAAAGTGAACAGGTGTGTGTGTGAGACAACGAGTAAGCTCTCTGGTTTCTCTGCTTATAAGGGCACTAATGCAGTCATAAGGGCCCCACCCTCATGACCTCATATAAACCTAATTACCTCCCAAATACCCCAAGTACCATCACACTGGGGGCTTAGGGCTTCAACACATGAATTTGGTGGGGGGAACAGCTCTGTCCATAGTAGTGCGTGAAATCAGCTAAATGTTGGCTGGTCAAACTGGGCTCATTTCTTTCTGGATCTCTAAGCCCTGGCTGTGTCTCAGCAAAATCAGTGTGCCTGACACCAAGCACATTATGTTATCTAGTCATTATATTCATTATATATTAACATATACATACATATATTATATATTCATTATTTATAATACATATTTGTTAGTTCATTATATGTCAGATGAAAGCCCAGAAGGAAAGAAGGCTGCTCCAGTCTGGTGCAGAAGTCCACTGTAACCTCTTCATAGAGCCTCTGCTTGCACACCTCTGGTGATAGGGAGCTCACTCCATCACAAGACTACCATGGCAGGGAGCAAATTAATTATAGTGACCTGAATCTAGTTCCTTGTCACTTCCACCCCTTGCTCATGCCAGACCCCTGGTTTCCTGGAGCCTCTTTTGGACTGACCCCTACCTTTATGTGAACCTGCTGACCTCTGTATTCCCTAGAAGTGACCATTCTGACTTCATTGCTCCTGTAACTCGCCAAGATGAGAGTGTAATTTGATCAGATGAGCCCAGTGGTCTCTCAAGTCTCCCAGAGAGCACAGGCCAGGAAAGAAGGCCAGGGAAGAGGCCACCATGCACCTCAGGCTGGTTGTAGCAGTGCTGCACCTCACACAGCTTCAGGTCGTGCCTTCTCGAGTCACACCATGTGGGCAGCCATGGCCCAGGAGCCACAGGCCTGTGAATCCTGAATCCCTGACAGGCTCCGGTTTTCTCAGAGCTAACTGATGTGAGAGAGGGCGGCGGTCATGGGAGACAGTGCTGTGTCTCCATCCCCTGCAGGCAGACCTCGTTTTCTTACACTTTCCTTTGTGCTTTACGGCTACTGCATTTTTTTTTTAAAAAACAAATTGAACGTTTGTGGCAACACTATGTTGAGCACATCTATTGGCACCATTTTTCCAACAATATTTACTCACTTCGTGTCTGTGTTCACACTTGGATAATTCCTGTGCTGTTTCAAACTTTTTCATGATAATTATATTCGTTATGGTATTCTGTGATCAGTGATCTTTGATGTTACTTTTCCAAAAAGATTACGACTCCTTGCAGGCACAGGTAATGTTTAGTGTTTTTCAGCAATGAAGTATTTTTAAATTAAGGTATGTCCACTTTTTTAGATATTAGTGCTAGCGCACACTTAATAGGCTGCTGTATGAACATAACTTTCATATGCTTTGGGAAACCGAAAAATTCATGTGACTCACTTTATTGCGGTATGTGCCTTATTGCTGTAGTCTGGAACTGAGCCAGCAGTATCTCTGAGGTGTGCCTGTTACACTGTGGCTGCAACAGGAGGTGGCCTGTGAGAAGGGGTGGCAGGGCAGGTCATTCATTCCAGCCCAGCAGGGGACCAGTCCCAGCATCTGCTTCTACTGAGCTTCCTACGCGGGTTCACCTATTTGTTTAATCACTTAACGTTTCTCAAGTGCCTGTTCTGTGACAGGCACTGTGCTAGGGGTCATGGGTGCAAACACGAGCCACGCGACCTTCTCTCAGAGAACCCAGGGCTGGGTACAGATGATGTGGAAACAAAGCTATTCTGATGCGAGAAAGAGCTGCTATATGTGTATTTTCAAAGGGCTATGGAACAGGTAGAGAAGGAATTTCCCAGCTCAGCCTCAAGGAGCTGGGTGGGAGGCTGCCGTGCAGAGGATGCTGTATTTGTCCTGTACCTAGTAGGCGGAGTAAGAGTTCATTCCATAAATGGGGGGGGGGGGGGGCAACTAAGAGCTGCCAGTGTTAAAGTGCGGCCCTACCAAGGGAAGGGTCTGCATCGCCTGAGTGATGGCTGTGTTCAATTGGGGACAGGGCAGAGGGACCCCAGGCAGGTTTTGAGGGCCCTGTGTCTGTGCTTTATCCTCATGGGGGTCTCGTCCTGCAGAGCCCGGAGGCAGTCAGATTCCTGCCTTGCCTTAGAAGGACTGACTGCTCTTGAGGAGGAGGGGCTGGGATGATGTAAGGGTGGAGGCAGGGAGTCCTATGTGGAGAGGGCACAAAGGTCTAGAGAAGGCAGAGTGAGGGCCTGAACACAGGATAATGGGGATGAACCACTTTGGGAGTCATTCCTGGAGAATCTAGAGGGAGGAGGGGAGAGGGAGGAGTCAGAGTCACCTGAGATGAGGACGTGAATGTTGGCAGTCTAGGGCAGGGGTAGGGAATGTAATGTGTTTCCAGGTAGGTGAGTTTCAGGTGCTGGCAGACCCCTTGGTAGAGACAGATTTGCAGTTGAAAGGGGAGTTCTGGATGGAGCTCGAGAGATAAAGAATTTGGTGTTGGAGAGGGAGACCTCAGGGGCAGGATATTCCCAGGGAGAGAGAAGAAAAAGGGGGCTGAGAACAGAGCCCTGAGAACATGGCTTCTTAAGGGGTATGAAGAAGAAAACAAGCCTCCCAGGAGACAGAGGACAGGCCAGAAAGGCAGGATTAAAAACCAGGTGGAGGAGGCAGTGATGGGCAGCTTGGGCTCTGCTAGGGGATCATGGAAGGCCAGGACCAAAAAACACCCACGGGCTCAGCAGTGAGAACAGTGGCAGAAAGCTGCCCACGTTGCAGCTGTAAATCACAATTTGGGAGTGGCTTCAATCCAAACCATCGGATTGTGCAAGATTCTTAAGCCACTTTTGGCAGCAGAACTGGTGGTTGGATTGATCTGGAGTTGGGGATTGTGGAGGTGGAGAGCTGGTGGGAAAAAGAAAAAGTGAAAATGTTAGTCACTCAGTCCTGTCCGACTCTTTGCGACCCCATGGACTGTAGCCCTCTGTCCATGGAATTCTCCAGGCAAGAATACTGGAGTGGGTGCCATTCCCTTCTCCAGGGGATCTTCCTGACCCAGGGATCCAACCCGGGTCTTCTGCATCGCAGGCAGATTCTTTATCATCAGAGCCACCAGCAGGGTGCTGGTGGGATCACAGAGATGCTTAGGGTGCGGTGGGAAGGGACATGAACTTGGGCAGGTTGCCATAGAGAGGCTGTTCCCACTGAGTAGGTGAAAAGGCAGGTTTCCTGGTGAGACTGAGTGGAGAGGAAGGGAGGGAACAGTTGTTGTCAGAGAAAGGTGCAGCCTCTGGTATCATAACCCAGGATAGTTAGTACACGTGAAATGGGTTCAAACTGTCAAGTGTCATTTCGCTGTTTAGAGTCTGTTATTAGTAGAGCTGGAGTCTAAAACGATTTATGCGACACTGGATGTGGAGAATGGAATGAAAGTTGGGGCGAGGTGAGAAACCAACCTCCAGCTCGCAGGAAAAAGCTCAGAGTCTGGATTAAGACCAGAGGAGGCGCCAAGGAGGCTTCAGAATTGAGGGGGCGGGGGTGGTAGGCTCTAGGGCGGATCTGGAACAGCGGACGGTGCCGGTGGGGGTGCTGGGCTTGGCTTGGCCCTGTCGAGATTAGGTGCTGTGGTGTGGGGGGTGTAGGGGCTGGAGCTTGGAGGGCACCTCCGGCACAATGACCTGTCTCCCGCACAGGGCTCATGGGCCCCCAAGAAGGAGCCGTACACCCGGGAGATGCTGGCGATCTCCTTCATCTCGGCGGTAAACCGCAAGCGGAAGAAGCGGCGGGAGGCGCGGGGATTGGGCAGCAGCACAGACGACGACTCGGAGCAGGAAGCGCACAAGCCTGAGGCGGGGGCGCCGGCGCCGGGGGGCCAGGACCGGCCGGAGGGGCAGCGGCCGGGAGCCGCGGCCCCCGAGGCCCCCGGACGCCTCAGCCCCCCGGCGGCGCCGGAGGAGCGGCCGGCCGCGGACACGCGCTCGATCGTCTCGGGCTACTCCACCCTGTCCACCATGGACCGCAGCGTGTGCTCGGGCGCCGGGGGCCGGCGGGCGGGCGCGGGGGACGAGGCGGACGACGAGCGCAGCGAGCTGAGCCACGTGGAGACGGACACGGAGGGCGGCGCGGGGCCCGGGGGGCGCCCGGCGCGCCGGCCCTCGTTCAGCTCGCACCACCTGATGCCCGGCGACACCTTGGCGCGGCGCCGCCTGGCCCGGAGCCGCGCGGACGGCGAGGGCGCGGGCGCGGCCGCCGGGCTGCCGGGCTCGGCCTCGTCTAGCAGCCAGGAGTCGCTGCGCCCCCCGGCGGCCGTGGCGGCGGCGGCGGCGGCGCTGGGCTCCCGGCCCTCGCGCCTCGAGGCGCTGCGGCTGCGCCTCCGCGGCACCGCCGACGACATGCTGGCAGTGCGGCTGCGGCGGCCGCTGTCCCCCGAGACGCGGCGGCGCCGGAGCAGCTGGCGCCGCCACACAGTGGTGGTGCAGAGCCCGCTGACCGACCTCAACTTCAACGAGTGGAAGGAGCTGGGAGGCGGGGGTCCCCCAGAGGCTGCGGGCCCGCGGGCGCACAGCGACAACAAGGACTCGGGCCTCAGCAGCCTGGAGTCCACCAAGGCGCGGGCCCCGTCGACCGCCGCCTCTCTGCCGCCCGCGCCCGGGGACCCGGGAGCCCCGCAGAGCCAGCCCCCGCGCCGCTCGGCCGCCTCCCGCCTCCATCAGTGTCTGTGACACCGCCCGCGTCGGCCAACGCCCCCGGAGCCCCTTGGTTTCCCAGGAGTCGTCTTTGCCTGCACCCCTTCTCTGGTCGCCCATGGGAGCATCCGGGTGCAAGTGGGGGGCGCTGAGATTGCGTCTCTGGTTTGTGCGCTGGATTTGGTCGGGCGTGGCCAGCGGAGAAACCGGGGCTGGACACGGAGTGTGAGCGGCGGGCAGGGGCTCCGAGGCTGAGGAGACCCGGAAGGGTTAGGCTACTGCGGCTCCGTGCAGGGCTGTGAAGGTCTCTGGCCCCTGGATAAGTGTGCCCTTCTGGGCCCTTGTGTCTGCACTTAGGGACCCTTATCGGCCCCTGGGGTGTGGATAGGGAGCCCCTAAGGTTCAGACTAAGGAGAAGACACTGGGTGATGCTGGCTCCTCACGCCTTTCCTCTGTCCTCCCCGCCCCGCATTAGCTCCTAGCTGCCAGCTAAGGTGGGGGTGTGTGTATGTATGTTGGGGGAGAGGAGGGAGGGTGATAGTGTCCGTGGGGGGAGGGGGGTGGTGTGTGCGAGTGTGTGTCCTCACTGTCCAAGTGTTTCCAGTAGCAACTCCTGCCACTCCCGCCCCTTCCTCCCCCGCCCCATCAGGGCTCCCCGTCTTCCCTGCACAGGGATCCTGCTCCCCGGCTGCTGGTCAGGGCCAGAGAAGGGGGTTGGGGCCCCTCCACAGAGGCAGGACTGACACTTACAGGGTTACTCCCCACACCAATCTTTTTCCAATCTTTACCTTACGACCATGGGGAGCTGCCCATGCCCCAGACCGTCTGGGTAGGGTCCAGAGTCCCCCCTGCTAGACCTCTTGCCCCTCTTTTTGTTCTTCTAGCTGTGCCTGCTCCTTCCACAGCTCAGGCACATGGGCCCCACCGTCTTCCCTTTAAGAGGGAGGGTAGAAAACATCCCTGGTGTCTGAGTGTCTGTCTCTCACACTCTTTCTCACTCGCTCACTTTCTCTCTCTCACACACACACACACACACAGACAGATGGATGGGATCTGTGCTGGGCTGCTCCTTCAGGAAGGGCAGGGCCCAGCGCCCTTCCCCCCCCCCACAGTTGTAAATAGATCTCAGATCACAGGCCTCTCCACCCATGTCCTCACTCATCCCAGGGAAGCCCAGGGGATTGTGAACCCACTGCCATGTCTATCGGTCCTCTTGTTTTATGCAAAGATTTGCTGTAAAGTAGACTTCTTGATCCTCCCTCCCTCATCCTTTATTGTAAATATTGTCTCTAAATGTGTAACATATTATAAAGAATTTATAAGGATTTTTAAAGATGTTTTGCTCATTTAAAAAAGTGTTGTAACAGTGTTGGATAAGCCTCTGCCCGACGTCCGCATGTCTCCTTTCACTGTGTCCTTGACACACCTCTCTAGGCGACAACTAAGATTTCCTGCTTCTGAAAAGTCCTGTCTGAACAGTATAGTCTATATCTTGGAAATAAATGGCCTTCCTTGAGGCATGAGTCAGCTGTCTCACTTGTTTGGGAGGGAGGAGAGGGACAGAGTGGGACTGGGAAGGGTTAAAAGTGAGGTACCTGGCCCACGGAGCGGGGGCAGTGGAGCTGGGCCAGGTAGTGACAGAGTGGAGACACACCTCTGCTTCCTGGTAGCTTGGAGGTGTCCTGGGAGACTGGCTTGAGCAATGACTTGGGCACAGAAGATAAGATGGAAGGGTGCTGACCCTCATCACTGCAGATTTTCACACACCTGCTCTCTTTTCCTGCAGAGCCCAGGAAGGGCACAGGCACCTTCCTTCTCAGGTCTGTCTGGACCTTCAGAATGGTTCAGAGGTGCTGGCCAGCAGAGAGGAGGCTTTGGGAAAACCCAGGGTCTCTCCTGGCCAGCTGTCATCATAGGCACTCCGGATCCAGACAATAAAGAGGACAGTGTGGATTTTGCCCTTTGTCTTATTCACATATGATTCCAAATAGGAAAAGGAGTATGTCAAGGCTGTATATTGTCACTCTGCTTATTTAACTTATATGCAGAATACATCATGAGAAACGCTGGGCTGGAAGAAGCACAAGCTGGAATCAAGATTACCAGGAGAAATATCAATAAACTCGGATATGCAGATGACACCACCCTTACGGCAGAAAGAGAAGAAGAACTTAAAAGCCTCTTGATGTAAGTGAAAGAGGAGAGTGAAAAAGTTGGCTTAAAGCTCAACATTGAGAAAACTAAGATCATGGCATCTGGTCCCATCACTTCATGGCAAATAGATGGGAAAACAGTGGAAACAGTGGCTGACTGTAATTTTTTGGGCTCCAGAATCACTGCAGATGGTGATTGCAGCCATGAAATTAAAAGACGCCTACTCCTTGGAAGGGAAGTTATGACTAACCTAGACAGCATATTAAAAAGCAGAGACGTTACTTTGCCAACAAAGATCCATCTAATCAAGGCTATAGTTTTTCCAGTGGTCATGGATGGATGTGAGAGTTGGACTGTGAAGAAAGCTGAGCATTGAAGAATTGATGCTTTTGAACTGTGACGTTGGAGAAGACTCTTGAGAGTCCCTTGGACTACAAGGAGATCCGACTAGTCCATCCTAAAGGAGATCAGTCCTGGGTGTTCATTGGAAGGACTGATGCTAAAGCTGAAACTTCAATACTTTGGCCACCTCATGCGAAGGGTTGACTCATTTGAAAAAACCCTGATGCTGGGAGGGATTGAGGGCAGGAGGAGAAGGGGACGACAGAGGATGAGATGGTTGGATGGCATCACCGGCTCAATGGACATGAGTTTGGGTAAATTCCGGGAGTTGGTGATGGACAGGGAGGCCTGGCGTGCTGCGATTCATGGGGTCGCAAAGAGTCAGACACCACTGAGCGACTGAACTGAACTGAAGCTTACAACCTGGGACGGGCTTCTATGTCATGTCTCTATAGTTGCTCCTGCCAGCTTCAGGCTGTCTCTGATGACACTAGTAGCCATCTGTAGGAAAAACAGATGACAGTCATCAAAGAGAACCTAGGGAGGAGCCTTGAAACTGGGAAGAGCTTAGTGACTCACTGAAATCTGCTTCCTTCTTCCACCTCTGTCCTGGAGGCTGTTTTTGATTGGAACATGAGCTAAGAGCTAGTGTTATCCTGGGCTCACACCAGCCCCCAAGGGCTTTGTATGTCCTTAATTAATCCTCCAAAACTCTTTGGAGCTATGGTCACAACATTGTTGTCTCCATTTTTATATGTGAGGAAATCTTAGGCACGGAGAGATGACATACTTGTCCAGGGTCACACAGCTAACAAGCGGTAAAGGCAGGATAAATCTAAGCCCAGAAAGACATAAGGACAGGGTTACTGCCCATTGGGCTTCCTTCAGGCTATAGTAAGCTTTGCGTGAGAATAGATAAAAAACCAGGTTTCTCTGGTGGCTCAGTGTAAAGAATCTGCCTGCCGATGCAAAAGACAGGTTTGGTCACTGGGCCAGGAGGATCTCCTGGAGAAGGAAATGGCAACCCACTCCAGCCTTCTTGCCTGGAAAATCCCACGAGCAGAAGAGCCTGGCAGGCTATAGTCCATGGGGTCACAAAAGAGTCGGACATGACTTAGCAACTAAACAATGACAGATCAAAACCCTGTGCTTTCCTTCAAAACCAAAGAGAAATGAAGATGTCTCCAGTAAAGAAAAGCAGGCAATTTGTCATTAGCAGGTCTGCCCTATGAGAAATAATGCAGTCCGGTGAGCTGAAATGAAATACACTAGATGGTAACTTGAATCCATACAAAAACATAAAGGACACCATTAAGGGGAACATGTCGGCATTGTAAAAGACAGTATAAACATTTTTATTTATTTATTTATTTGTTTTTTGGCCATGTCACATGGCTTGTGGCATTTTAGTTCCCCAACTAGGGATCGAATTTATGCCCTCTACAATGGAAGCAGGGAGTCCTAACCACTGGACTGCCAGGGAATTCCCATAAACATCTTTATTTGTAATTCTTCTATTTTTTGTCCTTAAATCTCTGTTTTTTTAAGGTAGTTGCATAAGATGATAATTAAAAACTGTGTTGGCAGGCTTATAATGTATAAAGATCAAATTTTTATGACAATTAATAGCATAAAGGAGTCAGGAGGGAATGGAGTTATAATGAAGCAAAGCTTTTGTATGTTATGAAAATTAAGTTAGTATTAATCTAAACTAAACTGTCTTAAATTAAGATACTAATTGTAACCCCCAGGGCAACCACTAAGAAAATAACTCTCTCAAAATATTATAAATGAAAAAAACAGCGAATTAAAAAGGCACACTAGAAAATATCTATTTCACACAAAAAAGGGAAGGAATCAAGGACTACAAGAACAACAAAAACATAAGACATGAAAAATAGCAAACTGGTGGGCATACATCCTACCTTATCAGTAATTATATTGAATATAAGTGGAATGAACACCCTAATCAAAAGACAGAGATTGGCAGAAAAGATTTAAAAACATGCTCCAACTACATGCTGTTCACAAAACCTTTACTTTAGATTCAAAGACACAAAATAGTTGAAAGTGAGAGAATGGAAAAAGATACGAAATGATGAAAAGAGTTATGAAAGAGAGCCAGAGTGGTTATACAGGTATGAGATAAAATAGGTTTTAAAGATTTTAAAAAAAAATCATTACTAGAGACAAGAAGGATGTTTCTTCTTTATAAGAATAAAAGGGTCAGTCTACCAAGAAGATAAAACGATTATAAATATATATGCTTCAAAAAATGATCTTCAAAAAATGAAGATCATGGCATCTGGTCCCATCATTTCATGACAAATAGATGTGATAACAATGGGAACAATGACAGACTTTATTTTCTTGGGTTCTCAAATCACTGCAGATGGTGACTGTAGCCATGAAATTATAAGATGCATGCTCCTTGGAAGAAAAACTATGACAAACCTAGACAGCGTATTAAAAAGCAGAGACATTACTTTGCCAACAAAGTTCTGTATAGTCAATCTATGGTTTTCCCAGTAGCATGTATGGATGTGAGAGTTGGACTATGAAGAAACCTGAATGCTGAAGAATTGATGCTTTTGAACTGTGGTGTTGGAGAAGACTCTTGAGAGTCCCTTGGACTGCAAGGAGATCAAACCAGTCAATCCTAAAGGAAATCAATCCTAAATATTCACAGAAAGGACTAATACTGAAGCTGAAGCTCCAATACTTTGACCACCTGAAGCAAAGAGCTGACTCATTAGAAAAGAGCCTAATGCTGGAAAAGATTGAAGGTGGGAGGAGAAGGGGACAACAGAGGATGAGATGGTTGGATGGCATCACCGACTCAATGGACATGAGTTTGAGCAAGCTCCGGGAGATGGTGAAGGACAGGGAAGCCTGGCGTGCTGCAGTCCATGGGGTCGCAAAGACTGGGACATGACTGCATGACTGAACAACAATATATGCTTCTAACAACAAAACCTGAAGCAGAAACTAACAGAATTGAAAGGAAAGTAGACAATCTGAAGCAATAGTTGGAGAAAATTCCAGTGGTTAGAGCTCCATGCTTTCACTGCCCAGGGCACAGGTTCAATCCTTGGCCCCTCAAGTTGTGTGGCGTGACCGACAAGCAAACAAAAATCAAAACAATAGTCGGACATTGTCACTTTCAGTAATGACTAGAACAACTGGACAGAAGATCAATAAGGAAGTAGAAAATGTAAACAATACTATGAACCAACTAGATCTAACAATCTCCAAAGAAGCTTCCACCCAACAATATAATATACATTTTCCTCAAGTGTGCATGGAATATTCTTCAGGATAGACCAAAAGCTAAGCCATAAAACATGCCCAGAACATTTAAATTACAATTTAAATTTTAATAAGTTTAAAAGGATTGAAATCACACAAAGTTTGTTCTCCAAACACAAGGGAATTAAGCTAGAAGTTAGCAACAGAAGATTTTGGGAAGTTCACAAACATGTGGCAATATAAAAGCACACTCCTAAATATCTAATGAGTCAAAGAAGAAATCACAGGGAAAATTAGAAATACTTTAAGATGAATGAAAGCAAAAGCACAGTATGTCAAAGCTTATGGGATGCAGCTAAATTAGCTCTCTGAGGGAACTTTATAGCTGTAAATATCATATTGGCAAAGAGAGATTTCAAATCAACACCATAACCTTGCATCTTAAGAAACTAGAAAAAGAAAAACAAACTAAATCCAAAATAAGCCAAAGGATGGAAATAATAAAGAATGGAAATAAATGAAACAGAAAATATTAAAAAATAGAGAAAATTGATAAAACTAAAAGTTGGTTCTTGGAGAAGGTCAGTTTTGTACTGACAAATATTTAGTTTTTTTCCTTAGTCAGTCTAACTAGGTATTTATCAGTTTTGTCAATCTTTTCCAATAACTAACTTTAGTTTTATAATTTTTAATTAATTAATTTTCTCTTTTTTTCTATTTTCATTTGTCATTTAAAAAATGCAAATCTCAACCACAATGAGATACCATTTCACACTCACCAGGATAGGTTAAATCAAGAAAATAGAAAATAACAAGTGTTGCTGAAGATATGGAGAAATAGGAACCCTGGAACATTGCCGGAGGCAGTGCAAGACAGTACAGCTACTATGAAAAATAGTTTGGTGGTTCCTTAAAAAATTAAAAATAAACTTACCATATGATCCAGCAGTTCCACATCCAGCTTTATACCCAATAGAAATGAAAACATATGTCCCAACAGAAACTTGTACCTGAATGTTTATAGCAGCATTGTTCATCATAACCAAAAGGTGGAAATAGCCCAAATACCATAAATAGATAAACAAATCATTGTATATACATAAAATGAAATATTATTCAGCCATAGAAAGAAAGAAATCTTGCCATTTGCGACAACATGGATAGATCTTGAGGACATTATGCTACATGAGACAAGTCAGATAGAAACGACAAATACCATATGCACTCATTACATGTGGAATAAAAAAGATCTTACAGAGAACAAATAGTGGTTGACAGAAGTGGGGGTTGGAATGGGGTGAAATGGGAGAAGGGAGTTGAAAGGTATAAGCTCTCAGTTGTATTTTAAGTGAGTCCTGGGGATGTAATGTACAGTGTGGCAACTATAGTTAATTATACTGCTGTATTGCATAGTTGAAAGCAAAAAAGTAAATCTTTACTAAGAGAGAAAATCTTAAGAACTCTCATCACAAGAATAAAATTTTCTCTAACTATGGATGGTGAGAGATGTTAACTAGACTCATCATGGTGATCATTTTATAATATACACAAAGATTCCATCATTATGTTGTATACCTGAAACTGATTCAATGTTGTATGTCAACTGTATCTCAATAGAGAAGTCTTTATCACTCCTCCCACTTTATTTCTATAAGCAATGAACTATCTAAAAATGAAATTAAGAAAACAATTCTATTTATAATAGCATCAAAAATAATAAAATACATAGGAATAGATTTAATAAAAGAAGTGCAAAACTTGTACCAAGAAAATTAAAATATCATTGAAAGAAATTTTAAAAGATATCAATAAACGGATATTCCATGTTTCAGAAGATCTTATGTTGTTAAGATGGCAGATTGAATACAATCCCTATTAAAATCCCCATTTTTTTGTCTTTTTCGGCAGAATATTCCATGTTTCAGATCTTATGTTGTTAAGATGGCAGATTGAATATAATCCCTATCAAAATCCCCATTTTTTTGTCTTTTTCGGCAGAAATTGCCAAACTGATCCTAAAATTCCTATGGAAATGTGAGGGACCTAGAACAACCAAAACAATCTTGAAAAAGAAAACCAAGTTGAAAGTTCCCAGTTTCAAAACTTACCACCAATCAAGACACTGTGGTACTGGCATGGGGATAGACATATACTTCATAGGAAAACTCCAAATCTGTTTGGGTTGAATTAAAGGAATAAGGATTTTTCTCTGACATGGGCCGGTGGAAGGACTGCATTATCGGGCCTGAGCTGAAGCAGAGAGTCTGTGGATTTGAGTGAAATTCCTGGCAGGTGGCCAGGGGTATGGGGTGGAGCTTCCTGCCAGATGGCGTTAAGAGGGCTCTCAACCAGTCGGCATTAGGGAATGTTGAGGGAGCCTATGTCAGCTAGTGGGTATGATGGCCTTGGGCCCAAGGTCCTGGCACTGTAAAGGATGCTTTGCTGCCCTGTGAGTTTAGGATCACGTAAGCCACTCAGATCGAGGAGGAAGAACACTCCCAGGGGACTCAGAGATGTACAGATGGTGAGGGAGAAAATATGTGGACTTCCCAGGTTCTTATTGGTAAAGAAGCCCCCTTTCTACTATCAATTAGAATCTGGTTCTGAGACCAACCTGAGGTCAGTCAAATCCTTTGCTCAGTCACTCTCCCCATCAGTGGACAGGAGGTAATAGCACATATGGTAAGGATTAAATGAACACTTAATATGTGTGTTTGTGTGCTCAATTGCTTTAATCGTGTCTGACTCTTTGCAACCATGGACTGTAGCCTGCCAGGCTCCTCTGTCCATAGGATTCTCCAGGCACATGTACTGGAGTGGGTTGCCATGCCTGTCTCCAGGGAATCTTCCTGAGCCAGGGATCAAACCTGTGTCTCCTGCATCTCCTGCATTGCAGATGGATTCTTTACCCACTGAGCCACCTGGGAAGTCCTTAATATGTGTAATGATGAGTATTAAAAGCACCAAGAAAGCATGGCTAACAGGAGAGATGAGTCATGGGTTTGCGTCTTAGCTCCATCACTTTGTAGCTACAAAGTCTCTAAGACTCAGTTTCCCCTCCCTCAGCCATCAGGTTGTTCACTGTGAATGAGCTCAGGCAGCCGTCATCTGTACCCCACCCTCACCCCACCTCATCACACCACAGCCACAGGTAAACTCTGAAAAACAGCGTCAGATCATGTCACCCTCTGACTTGACCCTCCTATTGGTTCAATGGCTCTGAGAAGAAATCCACCTTCCTTGCTACATTTGCCCAAGACCAAGACCTCCTGTGACGCTGCGTCTCCTTGCCAATTCTCAATCTACTTGGGTTTCATTCATTTTCTAGGACCCACAGATGACTTCCTACCTCAGGGCCTTCTGTGTGGGACACCCAGCCACCAGCTCCCAGGCAGCCCCCCTGTGGATACTGAAGACCTTCCCTCAAATGTGACCTCAGAGCCTCTGGTCACACTCTCTGAGGTGGTCGTCATTACTCAGCCACCGTCTTTGCAGGCCTGCTTGCCTTCCTGGGGCACGGCTCACTGTCTGTCATGATTTTGCTCAGGAACTTCTGTTTTGGCTGGGTCTCCTCCTAGGCGCTGAGCCATAATCCCAGTGAATCAATAAGCAGGGCCCAGCCAGGAGTAGACAGCCGGGAGGCATTTGAAGGACGAATGAAGTGCCTGGCGTAACTCCTGCCATGCACGGATGGTCCCATTTATGACTTGATCTTGAACTGTTGGTGAATGGGGTGATTCTGGAAGATGAAGGGGTTTTGGCTACTCGCCCAGCTTTCTGGAAATAGGATGAGAGAGAGAAGGCAAGATCTGCTGCCTTTTAAAAAGGACAGAAGGGGTGGGGTCTGACTTTCAGTCAGACCTCAAGGGCTACTTGGCAGGTGGGTGACCCAGGGAGCGGGCATTCCCTGCAGACAGCGAGCACATCCTCAACCTAAGTGTGACTGGGTTCCAACGAGGCCTGGAAAAGGGTGGTTCTAGGCCACTGTCATTATCTCATGGGATGGAAGGGATGGTTTTACAGGAGGAGGTAGAGGAGACCGAATAACATCCCAGGTCTCAGTCACGCTGGGCAGTGCCTAGAAGGGCAGCCTCAAGGACGATTAGAACACACTGGGACAGTGGCACAGGCTTCAGAATTCCAGGGAAACCTGAAAAACCAAAGCAGGTCAGCTGGCTTACTTGATGGCAGGGGAGGCTAGACTCTGATGTGGTAGCCTGGAAGGGTTCAGGCAGCTTGCTGGCTATAGGGTCAGGGTCCAGGGCTCCACCCAACCAGCATCTAGGGTAAATCTCCTGTCAGGGGTCTTCCAATTTCAGAGGCAAGCATGGTGTAAGAGGAACCAGTAGGCCTTTGAGGAGGACAAAGCAGAAATGCTATGTGACTGGGGCTAAATCTTCAGACTAGTATTTTGCAAACTGTGGGTTTTGACCCTTTCAAGGGTTATGAAATCCAGAGTGGGCTGTGACCAAATGTTTAAAATTTAACAGAAAATAAAAAAATAAAATAAAATATAACAGAAAATAGTGGAGTGCATAGTATACAGTAGGTACTATTTCACTAAATATGTGGGTGTTTGTGTGTGTGTGGACACGTCTAAATCACTGAGATGTAAAATGAATTTTTTACTTAGATACAGCTGGGAAAAAACAATTTGAAAGCTGATGTTCTTGATAGGATGGATGGAGACCATTAAAAGGGTCAGCTCATCCAAACGGCAGGAGGCTGAGGACCGATCCAGGGAACAGCTGGAGGTAAGCAGACTGGATTCAGTTTTTGGGGGGAGGCATTGGTTTTGGAGTCGGGCAGAGCTGGACTCCAATGCTGACTGTGCATCTAATTAGCTGTGTGATGGTCGCTAAGACACCTAACCCGCCTGGCTTTGTCATTTGCAGGTGTCAGTGATGCCAGTAGCATCCTTGCTGATGGTGGAGAGCTGGCACCCCATGAATTCGTGGGGTTCCTCTCCAGCGTCCAGATGATGTTGGCTCTTAAGGGCTCTTGTGGGCAGCAACAGCCCCCCCCCAGGCCCTGATTCCACCTCTCCCACTTCGTGCTCTGCCTGCTAAGTCTTCTGCCCACTAAATCTTCTGCCCCCTAAGTCGTAAGGCAGTTGGCTGCCAGGAATTGCCCCTTCTTCCACCCGCCCCAGCACCTTCCAGGGTGAAGATGAGAAATAATGAGACAGCAGCCTCTAGGAAGGAGATCCAGGAGAGAAAAAAGAAACAAATTTTATTTAAGCCCCAAACACTCAGCTAGAAAAACCAAAAAGGAAAGAGAGCAGGAAAGTGGGGGAAGAAAAGGGACATTAAAAAAGAGACAGAGAAAACACAGCAACCCTTTTCCATTTAGAAATTGTCAAGTTACACTGACAGAGGTCACAGAATACCCACAGAAGCCATCACTGCTACACCAACATGGGCCCTACGGGGGACAGGGTGGGGTGTGAGCCAGGCTCGCCCTGGGGGGTCCCAGGTGGGACCCCTTGCAGAGCCTCACGCCTGAGGCTCCTGGGGAAACAGCATATTGTGGAAGGGGTGGGAGAGAAACCCCCCATGCGAGTAACACAGCACAGTGGGCAGGGGCTGGGGGGACCAGGTACAGGGGTCCCCCCAGACGTCTTGGTTTTCTCTTGGTCAAGCACACATTGATGGACGGAGCAGTGAGGCGCATGCAGCTGGGGGGGCTTTGACGTGCTGGGGACTTTGAGAGGGCCCAGGGGCTGGGGGCTTGAGAGGAGTGCCAGAACCAGTGGTGCAGGGATGAGGGAACACACATCCAGGCGCTTCTATACTTGGGGTCTACACACGTGTGCACGCACGCACCTCCATGTACACCCCTCCATGTACACATACAGGTCTCACAGCTGCTGCGTCTGCACACGCATATTACACACGTTCTTACACACCAAGCTTCTCCACGCCAAGGTGCCGGTGCGCGCGTGCCAACGCCCAGGCTGGTTTCATGCACCGCTGTGGGCGTGCCTCCCTGCACACACAGGCGGGAGGCCATGTCTGTGCATGCTCATGCCTCCTCTCCTCTGCACACCAATAAATGGACTAGTGCCCGTGGACACACACACACACACACACACACACACACAAGTTGTGCACAACTTCTCCTATAAATGCGCTGGCACCAAAGTGAAAGGTACAAATTCCACTGGGCTCCACATTAGCAGCGGGTGGGGTGGGGCACAGGACTCCCTCCATTTGCCCCCTCTTGGATGGACACGCCCCCTTCCCCTCCCTCACAAAGGGACATTCAGCTCAGGACAATGACGGTGAGGCAAACATTCAGGGCACAGGGCTGAGGATGGGAGGTGGGGCAAGGGAAAAGTAGCAAGCAAAGAGTCATGGAGTTGGGGGAGGAGGGGGCACCACTCCCCCCTCCCCTCCAAGTCAGGGGTCTCTGTACAGCCGAATCAAACCAAACCATTTCACTGGACCACAGAAACCAGGCCAATGCGCCCACCCTCCAGCCCCCTCCCCCGCCAAATCAGCGGCCAGGGAGAATGCTGTGGTTTTCTTTTTTTTTTTTTCTTTTTTAAATATTTATATATATTTATATTACGTATATTATATATATATAATATGTAAATATATTTTTAAAACAATATAAAATGTTAAGACACTTCACTTAAATGTAAAGAGTTGCCTGCAATTAAAAGTAATTGCATCATTTATGAGGTCCTTTTTTTTTTTTTTCTATTTTCCAGGGTTTTTTTTTTTTTTTTTTTTGGGAGGGATTTTTTTCCTCTTCTTTTGTTATTTTTCAAAAAGGCTTGCTTGCCTTTGTACAAAAATGATCCAAAGCTAGAAAACAAGGATGAACCAACAAAAACAACAACAAAAAAAGAAAATGAAGTAACACAACCCAGTGTCCCCTCCCTCCCCAACCCTCAACAGCTCCCCCGGGCTCTCCTCAGGCGCCAGGCCCCAGAAGGTTCTGCTCCTGCAATGGCTCCTTCTTTCTGTGCTTTCTGGGGGAGGGGTTGGTCACTAATCCCAACCCCCTCCTCCCCTGTGCTTACTCCACTTTGTGCTCCAAACAGAATCCTGCTCCCTGGGGACCCCTCTCCATCCTCCTCCTCCCCCACCCACAGAATCTCCCTGCTGGCCCCTCACTGTGCCCTGAGGGTGGGGGGGGGTGGTTGCTGAGAGCCAAAACTGATGTCTCCCTCCCCTTTTCAGGACCCCCACCAAAAGCCTCACTGCCCACAGCCTCTGCAAGGCGGGTGCCCACGGGCCAGAGGTTGGGGGCACTGGCTGGCTGGTCAGGCCTCAGTGACCCTTGAGAATCTCACCAGGGTCACCAGCTCCCCATTTAAAAAACCATGTCTAACGCCTTCCCTGAAAACCCTCAAATCTCAGAGAGGATGGTTAAAGGTCCAGTCAGCCCAGCTGTGGGGTCAGAGCTGTCCTCACTGCCCCCCATCAACCCCCTCTCTATTGCCCCCACTTCCCTCACAAGACCCTTCCCACCCTCTAGGCCTCCAAGTCTAATTTGCTAGGCCCTTCATTCTTATCCATCCCACCCCATTAAATAAGTTAATGTCATTTAAAGTGCTAAATTAGGAAACTAAAAGTATCAGATACCCCTCCTCGGGGCTGCCCTCTCCCAAGGCAGTGTCCCCAGCATCAGGCTGTCTGCTCAACCCACGGTCCACAGCCAGCAGTCCAAAGGTGCCCGTTCCTCCCACTGGCACGGGCCAGGCAGCTCCTCACCACGGGGAGGTGGTCCCGGGAAGCCAGCTCCTCTCCTGGGACACACAGATTCAGCGGCGTCACACCACCCTGAGGCCCCTCTGACTCTAGCCTCCCTCTGCAGCCCACCTGTCTTGACTCCAGGCCCACCCGGGCATGAGTGGATGGGAGCAGAGAAGCAGCAGAATTCAGTCATGTCCTGAGGGTGGGCAGGTGCGGCACCTCCCGGGCCAAAGTCTCCTTACGTCCAATTTTCTAGCCTGAATTTGGGGTTGGTCCAATGTCCAGGTTTTCCTCCAGGAAGGTTTCTGAAGAAGGGGAAAAGGGGGTGTCTTGCCCCTCCAAGTCTCCGTGGCTCAGAGTTTGTTTGGAGTGCTCTTGGGAAGCATGGGGGGGGGAAGTGAGAAGGGAGGGCAGGGGTGCAGGAACTTCAGGATGGACTTGGGAGGGAGCATGGGGAAAGAGAAAAGGGAAGGACGGTGACAGGAAGTGCGCCATTTTGGAATAAGAAATCAAGGGAAGGTGGTGTGTTTTGGTCTTTAGTTTTACTGGTTTGCTTTTTTTTTCCCCCTTAAAAAAAAAAAAAAGACAAAAATGAATCATTCAAAAAACCAAAAACACCAACAGGGAATAGGCAGAGAGAGCTGAGAGGGCCACATCCATGGCAAACTCTTCAGAGATTCTGGACAATGAGGTGGAAATGAAGGGAAGCAGAGGAAAGAGAGATATGGCAGGGAAGAGGGAGGAGGGCAGGCTAGGGTGGGGTTATAAGGAAGCTTCTAGAAGGAGATGGAAGAATTCCTCGCTCCAAAGGAAGTCAATACGGGGATGGAGGTTCTGGAAGCTGAAGGTTTTTCTGAGACTGGGCTTGAGGTCTCATTCGAACCACTCATCTCTTTAGATGGTTTAGTGGCCTAGAACAAAAACAGAGGTTGGGGTCAGAGAGAAGGGGAGCCTTTGTGCTGGCCCCCAGTTAGTTTTTTTAGGTTCTCAGTTATCTGTTCTATACATAGAAAGTGAAAGAAAGTGAAGTTGCTCAGTCGTGTCTTGACTCTTTGCGACCCCATGGACTGTAGCCCACCAGACTCCTCCATCCATGGAGTTTTCTAGGCAAGAGTACTGGAGTGGGTTGCCATTTCCTTCTCCAGGGGATCTTCCCGACCCAGGGATTGAACCCGGGTCTCCCGCATTGCGGGCAGACACTTTACCATCTGATCCACCAGGGAATCCCAATCTTTAATGCACAGTAGTGTTTATATGTCAATCCCAATCTCCCAATTTATCCCACCCTACAGTTTTGAAAAATGAAAAATCTCCACAAATCCAAGAGAAAATTAATTGCAAAAAACAGAAACCAGAGGAGCATCTGGAGAGAGTGGTCCTCTGAGACAGGGCAGGAAGGTGTCAGAGCAGGGGTAGAAAGGGGAACACGAGGTTGGAACAAAGGGCCTGGGGTGGGCGGTTAAGTCCACAGTTACTGACAGGAAAGACAGAAGGCTGAAGAGAGACTGGAGAAGCACAAGGAAGGCCAGCCCAGGACCAGAATGGGGAGCAGGGGAGGGAGCAGAACCAGACCAGGTGGGAGGGGGAGAGGGCAAGGAAGGGAAGGAAGAAATGAAACATTAGCTGCAAAACGGAGGCAGGAGGGGAGAAGCAGCCCAACCAGGGCCCCTTCCAACTTCAGCAGGAGGTCTTCCGGTGGCAGCTGAAGAGTGAACTTGTCCTCTTGGAACCCTCAGGATGCCCACGCCCACCCCCACCTCCTGCCCCACAAGTGTTCTTCCAGCTTTGAGCTGTGCCTCGTGGGTAATGGGGAGCCACCCTCTCAAGACGTGTCTGGCACTCACTGGTCACCTCTGATGGTTAGAAACAGCCGTGCCCCCTCCCCACCTCCAGCAGACCCCTGGCACCTACACTGGTCCTGGAGATGTGAGAGGGTTCTAGACCCATCTGCATCTCGGAGGGGATGACCTCTGACAAATGCAGATTCCTGGACCCTGCCCCAGGAACCATCTGTCCTGTGAGCTCAGGAATCTGCATTTTAGGCCAGCGCCCCACGTGATCCTGCCACACAGTTAACTCTGAGATCACTGGGTTAGAGTAACATAGACCAGGTTTTCTCCCTGTAGGTGTATCCACTGTCCTTCCCAGCTTTGGTTAGCCACTACTCATGTGATAACCAAACTGCCCTGATTTAAGAAAAGAGGGATGTGAACTGGAAGCAGAGTGCTTGGCACACTGCCAGAGACGTCCTGCAGGTCCCGCCTGGGCATGGCCACACCGCTTCTCCTCGACCTACATAATTATCTGGCTGCTTGGCAGCCTCTATCAGATGCCTTGCAAGGGGGGTGGGGGAGTGGAAAGCAAGATGCCCCCCGCCACTGGGAAGGGAAGTGACCACAGGCACCTGACTGGCTGACAGTGAATCTGCCCTTGAGGTTGCTGATCACATTTCTTCATCCACATGTGCACAGCGAACTATCTCTGGGTTTTGCTCACCACACTGTGGTCTGCGGTCTACATTTTCCCCTTTATGAAAATCCAGGCATGAGTTCACTGTTTGGGTCTTCTAACCCCTTTCATCCTGACTGTGGCTGCTCACTCCTTTCTCAGAGGGGTTCCAGGCCCGCAGCCCCCACATCCTTCGAATTGCTCAGCCCTTTGTGGAACCCATGTGCCTGGCATGGCCTGTGTTGCAGGGGTCCCGGTACCCCAGCCTGGAGACGGACTCATTTAAAGACAACCAGGAGCTCTCTTACTCCCTCATCATTTACTGTGGGTTCCAGTCCCACCCCTCCCCTCCCACCATTTCCCATTTAGAGTTTTTTCTCCCAAACCCAGGGGGGCAAGGGGACCTGTCCACTTTCTCCCAAGTCTCTTCACATTCCCTTGTGACCCCGCGTTCACTCAGGCGAGGTGTCCTCATTGGGAAGATGCCCTCTCCCTCTTCTCCCATAGCTGGTGCAAGGCCTTTAAGCTTCATGGAGCAGCAGCAGTCACCAGCTTACGTGGAAGCCCCTGCCTTTCATGGACAGCTCTTCTGCTTGCTCTGTGAGCATCTGCTTTGTAACATCCTCTCAGGCCATCTTCCCTTCCAGGAGAGTACCCACCACTCCTCTGAAGCTGAGGGAACATGTCCAACCGTCCCCAGTGGCCCTGCCCTATGCTGCTCAGAGTTCCCGGCTGATACAGCTGCTGCCTCTGAAGGTTTTCATTGCTTCCCTATCACCAGCTCTTAATTATGTCCCCCGTTGCTCTTAATTATGTCCAGAGAAAGAGCTTTGCCACCTCTGTGACAGGCAGAAACCTCATACCCAGATGGTCAGCTTTTAGCGGGGGGAACCAGGAACCATTAGCCAGACCCACTCGAAGGGCTGAACCCCACACCCCTCCTCTTCCTGTGGGCCAGAGTCTAGCCTTCACCAGGCACCCTGAGCATGCTGACCTGTCCCTCCAGGCTATGAGACACAGATTCCCAAGCAAGTATGGGTCATCTTGGGGCTTCCCAGGTAGCTGAAGAGTAAAAACTCTGCCTGCCAATGCGGGAGATGCAATAGACTCGGGTTCAATCCCTGGGTTGGGAAGATCCCCTGGAGTGGGATATGGCAACCAACTCCAGTATTCTTGCCTGGAAAATCCCATGGACAGAGGAGCCTGATAGGCTACAGTCCATGGGGGCAAAGAGTCAGACACGACTGAGCACCATCACCCACATAATAACAGATCATCTTGATGTTGCCAGCCGGGTTGGTGCCTCCTCCAGGGTCATTCCTGGTGCCACCGTCCCCTGCCCACATGCCCTTCTTCCTTATTATTTGCCTGAATCAGGCACTGGGCTGCCAGAAGAAGCAGGGCTTCCTCTAGCCCAAGGGTGAATAGAACCAATGGCAGTTCAGGCTGTTCCCTTCTAGCCAGTGATGACCTAGGGATGGGTAATCAGAAGAGAGGGGAGATCAGCTGGGAGTCTCTGGGGAAGGTTCTCCTGCTTCTAAAATGATCTTTGGGGGCCTTCCTGGTGGTCTGATGGTTGAGAATCTGCCTTGTAATGCAAGGGACACCGGTTCAATCCCTGGTCTGGGAAGATCCCACAAGACACAGGGCAATTAAACCCGTGTGCCACAACTCCTGAAGCCTACGTGCCTAGAGCCTGTGCTCCGCAACAAGAGAAGCCACCACAATGAGAAGCCCGCAGAGTGCGATCAGAGAGTAGCCCTGACTCGCTACAACTAGAGAAAGCCCTTGCAAGCAACCAAAACCCAGCAGTCAAAAAAAATTAAATAAATTTTTAAAAATCAAGCTTTAAAAAAGAAATGATCCATATACTTACAGCCCTGAAATGAAGGCAGCTGTGCTGGGGTGTGGGTGGGAGGATGTGTCAACAGAACCAAAATATGGAAGGCACCCAGGTCCTGATGTCCTTGAGTATATGAATTCCCCAACCCTGGAGCCTCCCTGCTTCTTGTTCTGGTAAAACTTTTCCTTGCTGTTTAAGCCGTTTTGAACTGGAGTTTCTATTATTTGTGGCTAAAACTACTCAAACTGCCACAAGTGAGGCCAAAATTGCTCCCTTGATGTTCTCATCAACAGCATCCCCATCATGAGTAGCAGCTCCCCAAAGTTTGGTGGCAGCCACAAAGTTATGCTTCCTGCCAAAGCAGCAGAATGCAGCATTAGGACAGCAGCATTTGTACCTGGTAAATCTGGCTTCAAGCCCCCGGCTCTGCCACTTCCTAACTGTGCGACCTTTGGCAGGTATCTCTCTGGATCTTCATGTTCTCACCCACTAAGCAAGGATAACAGACCCTACAGCATTGGAATCAGGTTGAGATACTATACACAGAGCCCAAGACCCAGTGCCTGCTCTCAGGACGCAGGCAATAAATGGTAGCTGTTATTATTATCATATCATTAGTATATTAATATTTCAAGTCTGCATTGTATATTTCCATTTGGATTGGGCCTGATCACTGGCAAATTCATTCATTCATCCAACCACTCATTCACCTAGCCAACAAATATTTACTGAGTGCCTGCATGTGCCGAGAACTGTTCTAGGTGCTGTAGGCATGTAGCAGTGACAAAGTGGTTAATGCACGTATGAAGATATACAGTTGTTCTGAGCATTAAATAAGATATATATGCTAAAAATTGGTACAGAAAAGGAGTGCTATTTTCTATTTTTCCTCGCATTCCCCAAATCTGATTTCTGCTCTGCGGCCAGGTTGGTCGACCCCGCCATCCTTTGGCTGACTGGCTTCTTGTTGAGTTTGGCCAGTGGAGGTTAGGACGGGGTGGGGAGGGAGAGAGGGGGTAAAGTTTCTCCTCTACTCCCTCCCGATTCGGTGTATGTTGCAGGCATGCTGCGCCCTCTGTAACTAGAGCGCCTACCGTTTAGCTCTCACAGGACTCCCTAAACTCCCAGGTCCCTCTCCCCAAGGAGGTCCAGCTTCCAGCTCTCACTGGTCCCTGAGTGCCTGAACATCTCCTGTTGTTCACTTCATTACTGCCTCGTCACTGGAGTCATCCAAGGAGATACACTAAGTATTCAGCAGATTGCTTAGCCCAAGTATAAGAGGGTGTCTTCAGTTTTCATGCTCGCACCAAGCCCTTGATCCTTGTCCCCTGGGAATCTGGTTCTTATCCCACTCCTGAATCTTTTTTTTTTTTTTAATGTAGTTATTTATTTTAGAGAGCACTGGGTCTTTGTTGCAGCACACTAGCTTTCTCCAGTTGCAGCAAGTGAGGGCTACTCTCTAGTTGCGGTGCTAGGATTTCTCATTGAGGTGGTCTCTCTTGTTGTGGAACACAGGCTCTAGAGTGCAAGCTCAGCAGTTGTGGAGCATGGGCTCAGTCGCCCTGAGGCATGTGGAATCTTCCTGGACCAGGGATCAAACCTATGTCCCCTGCATCGGCAGGCAGATTCTTAACCACTGAACCATCAGGAAAGTCCATCCTGCTCCCTTGAGCACATCATCCAAGCGCTTTTCCTCAATCATTTCCCCTGATTTCTCTGTAATACCAGGCCCAGTTGTACCCCTTTCTCCACTCTTCTACCCCAATTTCTGTGTCTGGTCCTGGCGCTTCTATTCCTCTCTCTTTCATCACTGCCAAGGCAGCTTGGAGCTCCTAGTGTTAGAACCAAGAAGTGAGGGAGAGGCCTCCGCCCAGCCCCTGGCCCTGCCAAAGGGACAGTGCAGTCGAGCACAGGGGTGACTCCTCTTTGGAGAGCACGCTGTGGCTTTCGGAGCTATTTTCCACACCCAGTATTACAGGAGCTCAGAAGCCTGCCCCTGGGTTCTTGTCCCCATTATACAGATGAGGAAAGAGCCTGCAGAAGGCAGAGGACTTTGACCAGGGTCACAAACAGAGCTGGGAGAAACGGTGCCCCAGCTGGAGGACGGAAGGCCAGGTGATGCAGGGCAGCTGGAACGAATGGAGGTGAAGCGTCAGGGCAGCCAGTGAGGGAGTTTTGATTTTTTTTTAAATCCAGCTGGGGCTGCAGGGCACAGGTGGTAAGCTGGGGGCAGTGATACAACCCAATCTGCATTTTAAAATAGCCCTCCCCACCCTGCGGTCTAGGAGGATAGGTGAGAGGTCACAGAATTCACAGGGAAACCTCAGGAAGGCTTGCACTGGGGTACTGCCACATTGGGTGATTTGTTTCCTTGCCTCTTTATGATGTCTCTTTACTAAAACATCTCTACAAGAAACATGTAATACTTCATTAGAGAGAAGATGCCCCCCCTTTTTTTTTTTTTAAAAAGAAAAAGCATTTACTAGAGAAGTGAAAGGGAGAGAGAGAGAGCCAGACCAGTCATGTGGGAGGAGAAAACCACCGCATCCCTGAGGTAGGGGGTAGCTCAGGAGAGCCCCCATGGGGCTTAGGTGGATGACTGGGGCAGGTGACTTTCCTGAGGGGAGAGCAAGGGGGCAGGCTTGAGCTCAGAACAGAGACCTGGGCCAGAAGAGATGGCAGCTGGTACCCAAGGAGAGGAGTGTGTGGTGTGAGAAGCTGAGGAGGAAGTTGGGTACAGAGCAACGAAGAGGTGGGCATAGGTGAGTCTCCCAGAAAGGAGCCAGGAGGCGGGTGAGGGCTAGCAAGGAGGGGGGTGGAATGCCAAGCAGAGGAGGGTCCCATGGCCCCCAGTGTGTGGGGGCAGACTGTATGCCCAACACGCTGCAGAGAGGTGAGCAGACTGCAGGGCGGTAAAGAGGCCACTGGAGACCTAGCCGAGCCCAGGCGTAAAGCTCGGAGTGGCCTGGGCCGAGGAATGAATGGAGGAGAGGCGATGCAAGTGACTGGAGGGGCAGGAGAGAGGGCAGTAGGCAGAGGAGCTGGGTTCTGGGGGAGTTGGGAGCCAGGGGGAGAGATGGGGAACCTAATTACAGACGAAGGAGACGCCCACTGAGGAGATCAGGCAGATGTGTGCCAGGGTAGAGGGGTGGCAGCGGTGGAGGGTGAGAGACAGAGGTGTCAGACAGTTTGGATTTGAAACCCCCTCCACCACTTGTCAGCCGTATGACCTTCGGTAAAGCCTCAGTTTCCTCATCTGTCAAATGGGGATAAGGCCCTTCCTCAGAGTGGGGAGTGTGCAGTGGGTTAATGTGTGTCTGGCAGAATGTCAGCTGCCATTCTAGACCCCGAGGGAGAGACCAGCCTGCACAGGACAAGGGAACTCATACACGTGGTGACATGAAAAAGCTGGGTGTGTCTGGGGACCCGTGAGGAAGACAGCAGGCCAGCAGGGAGCTAGTGGAGGCCTGGCTGGCCCGTCTCCACTGGACTCTGAGAGAACCAGCAGGCCTGTGTGCCCAAGGCGGAGCAGAGCCATGCAGTGGGAAGAGCTTTGAGATTTTGGGGTCCCAGTCCTGGCTCTGATGCCACCTTGCTGTGGGCCCTTGGGAAGTTCCCTTCCTTTTCTGAGCTGTCCCCTGCTCTGTCAAGGAGGTGACTAGATTTACCCATCTCTAACCTCCTGCCTCTGAGCCTAGATCCTTCTCCAAGTCATAGCATCTGGACATTTCCTTCCCCCAATCCCCCCTAGCACTTAGAATACAGGAGCTGCTTGGAAATTCTGAACCACATGAGTGAACTAAAGGTCTTTCCTGACATCTAGACCACCCTGCATCTTCTGATCAGGCCACAGGTGGGCCATGGGTGAGGCTGTCACCTCTACATACCATCCTTTAATCTCAAAGAGGGTACAGCACCCTCACAACTTCTATGCATCCTGCTACAACCCAAACACAAGACTGGTTTTTCCCTCAGTTGGGAGGTGGCCTAAAGAGCCAGGAGGGAGGCTGAGTTGAGAGAAGAGGGCCAAGGAGCAGGTGGGACCTGAGGGCGGAGGGCAGGAAGCAGAGGAGGGGGAAGAGTGGTCAGAAGACCAGGAGTAAAGGCCCCTCCCACACCCCAGGGCACCGGCCTCAGAAGGGCCCAGGCATTGGGGTCTGCCCACTCTGCCTTGTCCAGGAGCAGCAGGGGAGATGGCCCTCTCTGGCCCTGAGTGAGGTGCCTTCTGCGAGAGGAGTGATCAGTGATCTGGCTATGTTCTCAACCAGATCCTGAGCACCGGTACTGGAGAGAGGAAGCAGAAAATGGTTTGAGGGACTGGTAGGGTAGTCCTGGCTGGGAGGACCTCCCTGGACAGCCGCAGGTGGGTGGTCACAAGAATACTGGCAGGAGACAGCCAGCACCCAGCTGGGGTGCACAGCACTGCCCGGGGCTGGAGGTGAGGTGGGGGGTGGGGTCTGTGTGGGGTGCGGCCCTGCCCCCACCCGGTGCCTAGGCTTACCTGCTGCTGGGCCTGGATCCTCATGTACTCGGCCCTCTGCTTGCCATGTTTGCCTTTGTCGGGGCTGCCTGCCTGGCCCTGGGCCGCCTTCAGCCGAGAGGCCCCTGGAGTCACCACCTTCATGGGGGGCACGCTGCCACCGCCACTCTGCACGAAGAGGAACAGAGTCAGAGTTGCAGATGGGATCACACAGGTGCCCTAGGTACAGTAGGCCCTCTGAGACCTGGAGCGCCCTCCCCAGAGCTTCATAACCCCCATCCAGGACTCAGGCCCACTCTCTGAGGCCAGGGTTAAGGCTTCCCCACAGGGGAGGGGACAGAACCCCAGCCAGATTCCCAGAAACTCCCAAGTGAGAGCTCTTTGGTGGTTTCCTTGGGTGGCCCAGGGGCAGCTGGTGCCCTTCTGGGGGGACCGTTTTTAAGGGGAGGGTCCCTGGCATCATCCTCACTCCTGGCAAGGGCTCCATCCTGGGCCCTGGAGAACACACCCGAAATTTGGGAGAGGGGTCTTTATGAAAGTGAAAGTTGCTCAGTTTTGTCCAACTCTTTGCGAGCCCAAGGACTATACTGTCCGTGGAATTCCCCAGGCCAGAATACTGGAGTGGGTAGCCTTTCCCATCTCCAGGGGATCTTCCCGACCCAGGGATTAAACCCAGGTTTCCTGCATTGCAGGTGGATTCTTTACCAGCTGAGCCACAAGGGAAGCCCAAGAACACAGGAGTGGGTAGCTTATCCCTTCGCCAGCGGATCTTCCCGACCAAGGAATCAAACCCAGGTCTCCTGCATTGCAGGCGGATTCTTTACCAACTGCGCTATCAGGGAAGCCCAGCAGTTTTTATAATTGCCAACAAAGTAGGATTGGCAGCCCCAGGCCCACACTTTCCTTTGAATGGGAGAATAGGGGCGAAGTTTCCCTAGAGACAGACAAGTCCAGCCCCCTTGAACAACTCCAGGGACCAGGCCTGCCCAGAAGGGCTTTGGGGATCCAGAAGCGCAGGCAGAGAGACCACAGAGACAGAGAAAGTCAGACAGGAGAGGAGAAGGGGAGCGTGGGGACGGAAAAGGGGGAAAGAACTTTATTTGTTGGTTTACAGATACAGAACGAAGGGGAGGGAGCCTAACCACCAGGGCTGGTTAGGCTGATCCCTGGGCAGGCCAGCTTCCCAGCCTGCCAGGGGCTTTGCCTACAAACCCAGCCTGGCACCAGGCTCCCAGGAGGGTGGCGGGGCTGAGAGAGGCCAGTAGGCGGAGGGGAGCTGGCGTGGTACTCCTGCAGACCCCGACTCCCTCCAGCTCTGAAGACAGAGACTGGAGCAGGAAGACAAGCGGAGAGGATGGAGTGGCAGGCAGCCACCTGGGGGTCAGGGGGCAGAGGTGGGGGGCTGCCAGGGGGCCCCGTGGCAGAGGCCATGCCCATCTGGCTCAGAGTGGCTTCCAGCTCCCGGAGTGTCTCCTCCAGGCTGTCCATCCGCTGGGTGATGGCAGCACGCTGAGCCTTGCGCTCCCCACTGCAGGGTGGGGTGTGGTGTCCAGAGTCTTTGTGGGTCTCCTCTGGGGAGGTCTCCGCAGTGGAGGGTTCTTGGGTCCGCTCTGGGGCAGGTCCCCAAGGGCTGGGGATCCCAGCTCCTCCCCTTTCTGGGCTGCAGTCCTCTGTCACCAGTGTCTTCAGGGCTGCCCCTTCCTTCTCTAGCATCAGGCTGTTCCAGGCCTGGGAAGCCGCAGCCACCACCCCTGGCAGGGCTGGTGGGTTATCCCGGCCCAGGAGGCCGCTGGCCAAGGTCCGGGGTCGTGGGGTGGGGGTTGTTCCGAGACCGGGTTCCTCAAGCCTGGTCTCTGGTGGGGAGGGAGGGTGGGGGGCACATTCCATCAAGATGATCCGGGGGACAGAGAAGGGCCTCGGGCCTGCGGCAGCCTGAAGGGAGAAGAGAGATGAGGGAGGGTGTGATCCCTGTAACCAAACACCCCCGAGCTGGGAGGGGGGTGCCTGTGGGTGAGCCCAGTCCCTTCCTGTCGCAGATGGAGAAACTGAGGCAGGGGAGGGTCCTGACTGAGTTCACCCAGCAAGTTAGAGGCAACGCTGGACTAGAACTCAGGCCTCTTTCCACCACACTCTATCGTCTCCACCTCCTGGCAGAGATGCCAATTTACTTAGAAGCACAGATGCGTGCGTGATAAGTCACTTCAGTTGTGTCCGACTCTTTGTGACCCTATGGACTGGGAGCCTGCTAGGCTCCTTTGTCCATAAGGATTCTCCAGGCAAGAATACTGGAGTGGGTTGCCATGCTGTCCTCCAGGGGATCTTCCCGACCCAGAGATTGAACCCGAGCTTCTGACGTTTCCTGCATTGGTAGGTGGATTCTTTACCACGAGGACCACCTGGGAAGTCCCACTATACATGTTTACTTCTCAGCAGCCAAGTTAAATTCTGGGAGCAGGTCTCATGGTTACTGCCAGGAGTTTGCCTGTCTGTGCGATGGGGTAACAATAACACGAGGCTGGTGGAGGATGAAGTGAGCTAATGTGGGCATGTGCTTGGAACAGTGCCCGGCTCGGTGTAAGTGTTTGATAGATGTTAGCTATTCGTAACATAGAACTGAATGTCCGAGACCCGCAGCCCCATGGGGGTGGAGACCAGGTGTTGGCCTCTGGCCTCAGAGCATGGGTCTGACATCCTCATCTTAGGCCAGATTCCTCATGCCCACCCCCTACTTCTGAGCTTTCTCAGAGGGCTTCACAGCCACAGTGGGCAGGGCTCAGCCAAGTCCTCTGCTGCACCAGCTTGGGCAGAGCTAGAGCACCCGCCTCTGGGTGAGCACCCCTGGCTCTGGCTTTTATGGGGGCACAGAGAGAGGCCCCCAATCACCCCTACCCCAGTCGAGTAAACTCTGGTCTAATTCTGAGCAGTCTTATACCAGGAACTGCCACATACGCCTTCATCTTTAATCCTTTCTGTTCCCCATGAAACGGCTACTATTCTTATCACTTTACACATGAGGAAACAGGTGTGTGAGGGTGTGTCCGGTAATTTACTCAAGGTCACTTACCCACAGCTAGCTAGTGGCAGAGCCAGGACTTGAACCCAAGAAGTCTGACTCCAAGTCCAGTGCTCTTGCCACTAAAATGAGCCATGGGGAGACACGTGGGGGGCAGCAGGGACCCCCAGCCCCCCTCCCAAGGGAACCCACCCAGCTCTGCCACCTGCTTACCTGGATGTGGGAGGTGCAGACTGGGAAGTCAGTGAGGGCGACCCACGCCCACCCGGCTCCACTGCCTGATGGCGCCTCAGGATGCAGGGGGGCAGCCAGCCCAAAGGGCCAGTGGAGGGGCTCTGCCCGTCGGACCCCTTCAGGAGCTTCCAGGGCCAGAAAGGAGTAGTGGCTGGGTGCAGCGTGCCCAGGTGCTGAGGGCACAGCCGGCCCAGCGCAGTGCTGCCACACCACTCACCCCCAGACGACTCCTTGGATTGCTCTGTGCCCATCCTCTGCCCAGCAGACCGCCTGTCTACCTGTTCACCGCCCATCTGCTCCCCCCGCCAGGGAGCCAAAGCACCACCAGGCCTCAAGCCAGGCTAGAGATCAGGTGGCAGCCAGCAGTCTGGGCCCAGAGAGCCAGACAAGACAGGTGACCACGCGTGTGCCTCCCCAGACCAGAGGCCCTCCTGCTCCAACCTGACTGGGCAGAGGGAGAGATGCTCAGACCACTGCCCCCCGACTCCCCCTCCCCAAGCACAGTCCCCTGGGGTGCAGACAGCAGGTCACCCGCAAATTCCCAAGAAAGAATAAAAAGGAAATAAGAGCAGCAGGACAGCAGCAAGGACTGAAGTTAGAGTGAAGGGAGAACTTCCCGATGCTGAAAGACAGAACCAGCAGCCAAGGAAGCGCATGGACTTCTTCCATCCCAAGCTCTCTGACCAGGTGGGGCCATGGGTTGGGGAGAGAGGCTGTAAAGGAGCCTTCCTCCTGGGTGTCCTGGCCCCCAGCACAAGGCATAGATTCTAGGCAGAGAAACAGAGCCCCCGCCTGGCACAGGCAGCCGAGTGGGGAGATGGGGGCAGGGACTGGGCAAGGCTTCAAGACAAAGTCAGGTTTTGAGCTGGGCCTAAAGTCATGTAGCAAGCAAGACCCAAACTCCAATCTTGGACCCAGACAGAACCTGGGCTTCGAGCCAGACCTAAAACTCTGGCTCTAGATCAGAAGAAAATACCCAAGCCACCAGGGGCCTGTAAGGAAATGCAGGCCCAAGGGGCCACCAGATGCCAGGCTGCTGGAGTCTCGAGAGGGAAGGAAGGGTGATGCTCCTGTCCTTGGAGCGGGGAGGGGTGGTCCACGGGGTGAGGTTGTGGCAGTGGCGGGACTCGGGCACGTGACACGTTCTGGCGGGTTAGCGTGAGAAGTGAGGAGAGGAAGCGTGGAGGCACAGGCAGAGAGAGCGCTGTGAGAGGTGGGGGGCAGCCCGTTACCTTCCATGTGGGGCCCAGGGCTGAGCCCCTGGGGGGCCCCAGGTCCGGGGGGGACAGCAAGGTGGGGATCGGCTGGCGGCGGGGCGTGGGGGGGAGGGGAGACACTGAGCTTCTCTCAAACACCTGGGGAGCAGAAGGTGGGGGCAGGTTTGGACGAGGGGGCACGGGGACCGTAGCCTCACTCCTTGGCCCCTCATCGTGGCCACCGGTCACTCTGCCCTGCGATTTGTCTCTTCCCAGAGGCCCTGGTGGTGCAGGTCTCCAGCCTCTCGGGGAGGGGCGCTGAGAACACTCGAGTCTGGGGGACTTACAGCCCTGGGAGGGGCTCAAGTCACAAGAATGGAGGTTGTTAGAGCTTCATTCTCAGAATATTAGGGCGTGGGGTTGCAGAGCAGAGGAGGTGTCAGGGCAGTAGGGGTCTCAGAGATTGCAACAAAAAACTCAAACATGCAGGGAGGGACTTACACTCCCTCCCCCATTGTACAATGGAGAAGAAACTGGGGCAAAAAGGACAGAATCCGGAACCAGCCTCAGGGGGGAGCCGGGAATCCAGCCCCTCATCCTAGCCTGGGCACCCCACCCTGAGATCCACATGGTGGGGAAAGGGGGGCACCTGGCTGATGACCTGGGGACCCCTGACCCACCTCCAGCTCTGCGATGATGCGGTCCTCATCGTCCTCATCCTTGATAGCAGAGGCCATGATTGGGGGTGTGGAGGCTGGGCGGGCCACCTCGGACACAGTCCGGCGCAGCTTCACCTGGGGCTTCTGTACCTCCAGCTCCTCGGACTCGGCCTTCTGCAAGGCCCGGGCCTCATTAGAGCAGGCTCTGTCTGCCTCCAGCCAGCTCACCATTTAGGTCCTATCCCTTCCAGACTATCTCCCACCTGCCCACCCAGCTCCGCATCTGCCAGGCCCCCTTCCCATGGAGGAAGCACGAGCCAGAAGCAGAGTCACCACTGGCCAGCCTCCTTTCTTTCCTTCCACCTCCTCTGAGCTAGGGGACCACTCCAGAGGGTCTCCAGAGGTCCTCTCAGGCATCCCTCCCACTCAACCCCACATACCTGTCCCCTACCCAAGGTGGTGGGTGGTACCTTGATGAAGGCCGAGTCCTTCTTGCTGGTGACCACGACCTCTCCGGTGCGTGTGGTGGTCAGGCCATGGGAGGAGGGGAAGCTCCGGCGGGGAGGGGGTGGCGGGGGTGACTTGGAGGGCTTCTCGGTGCGGTATCGGGGCACTGTCAGCTCATCTGTGGGCAGCCAAGGGGCTGGGGGTCAGAGGACCCATAACCTGGAGTCTGTGCGCCACATCTGACTCCAAGGTTAGGGTAAACCTGGCTTCCTCCTCCAGGGAGGAGGAGAGGGGAAATCTCGAGGAAAGGACACAGGCCCCCTCCTCCTCCTCTCCTCCCCACCATGCAATCCAGCCCCAAGCCCTGTCACTCCTTCGCTTACAGCACTCTCATCCCTTCTACTCAAAGCCTGGTCCAGAAAACAACAGCACTGGCAGCACCTGGGAGCTTGTTGGAAATGCAGAAGCTCAGGCCCCACCCCGAGCTGCTGAGTCAGAATCCATGTGCCAGCAGATCCTGGGTGATTTCACATGCACATTCAAGTCTGAGAATTGCTACTCTAATCTACCACTTTCCCGCCCACCCCTCAGCTCTGCCCTGGCACAGATCTTCATCCTTCCTCCATCAGGAGAGAGTAGTTAGTACTATTGCAAGAGTCTGACCCTGCCCACCAGGCTCTCCCTGCCCCCAGTTCTTCCTTGGGGTGGGGGCTATTTCCTGGGCAACCTGCAGAAAAGTCACTCAAGCCTGACATTCCTTGCCCTTTGATCCCCCAGTGAGTCCCCACAACTCCAAACCTCCATGCCTGCCAACCTTTCAGCTTCAGCTCTGCTTGCTACTCTCGGGCCTGGACCCAGCTGGGCAACACCAAACACATATCTCCAGGCATTGGTACATGATGTTTCTCCCTGGAATGCCCTCTCTCACTGGCCAGGGAAATGCAAGACTCCAGTGAAAAGTCCCCTCCCATGGGAAGGACTTCCTGCCCTCTCAGGGTCTCCGGTAGGACAGCATTTAGCACCTGCCTCCTATTTCTGATTTACATACTGGGTATGGCCTGGGACAGATTACTTAACCACATTGAGCCTTAGTGTCCTCACCTGTAAAATGGGAATAATTACTGTATCCACCTCCTGGACTTGTTGCAAAATTATATGAATTAATATACAGAAAGCATTTGGGGTTATTTTTTGCTGCACAGTAAGTGCCTGATAAACACAGATGTTAGTATTATTCTCCTACTACACTTTAAGCTCCTTGAAAGTAGTCATAGCCTTATCCCCAGCACCTAGCACACGTGTGCATGCACACTAAGTCACTGCAATCGTGTCTGACTCTTCGCAACCCTATGGACTGCAGCCCGCCAAGCTCCTCTAGCCATGGGATTCTCCAGGTAAGAATACTGAAGTAGGTGGCCATGCCCTTCTCCAGGGGATCTTCTCAACCCAGGGGCTGAACCTGCATCTCTTATGTCTTCTGCATTGGCAGGCGGGTTCTTCACCACTAGTGCCACCTGGAAAGCCCTAGCACATAGTGGGCACTTAACAAATATACAGGTGGCAAGAATGAATAAATGAATGAGTGACAACTGCCATTTCCTATTCAGGTTTCTGCTTCCCCTGTGAGCTCAGAGGCTTGGGGAGCACAGGACCCACATCTGCATCACTCAGTGCTGCACCCCATCTCAGCACAGCCTGGCTCCTGGCACACATGCTTGGACAAAACATGCAGGAGGACGACCCTCTGCCTGAGCTTTCTCATCCTCCCAGCGTGGTCCTCTCAGCAGCCGTGGGGAAATCCCTGGATGCAGTCCAGGACTATCCCATCTGTCTCGGTCTCCCCTGAGTGGCCAAGGGTCAGGTCAGCACCCCCCTCTTCTCTAATAGCCCACCCACAAAGATTTTCACTCCCAAGCACCTCCCTCATCAACCTGAGAGTTTCTGAGGCTGGGGCTCCCCTCCTCTGGGCTCTTTGCAACCCCCTACCTGCCCCATACCTGAACCTCTCCTCCCACTGGGCTCCGTTCGGGGGGCTGCCTTCTGGCCGTGGGGGGTCTTGGGGGGCTTGTGGTCCGGGGTGGGGGCTGGGCCCGGGTGGGCCTTGCTTGCACAGTCTAGGTCAGGGATGGCCTTCAGCAGCTCCGCCTGTGTCTCCTCCAGCAGCCGGTTGATGTCCTTGGCGCTGTACTGGGTCAGGGCTGCCCGCTTCTCCTCCCAGTCCCGCTCAGCAGCCTTGAGAGGAGGGCCAACAGTCAGCACTGAAGCAGCTGCCCTGCTCCTGGACTTCTGGGGCCTCAGCCACACATGCAAGGAATGCAAAGGAAGCCTCCCATCTGATCCGAGCCTCGGGCTTCTCTTGAGTATTACATGCCTTTGCTGTGAGCCTGGAATGCCACCTTCATAACCAAGTACTCTCAGAAGAAATTTAGACCTGCTTTTAGACATTCTATTCTATTTCATTGAGCACATAATCTTTTCTTGTGCTAACCCCGCACTGCCTTGATTATCACAGGTTTATGATATGCTTTCCTGCCTAGCAGGACTGATGTCACCCTCAGTATGCTTCTCAGATTCCCTTGTTCCCGAGGAACAAGTCCCCACGTGTCGGCACTGGCCAATGTAGGTCAGTGGTGAGAATGTGTGAGCCTAGCTCCGGCCCCCCCATCCCGGGCCCAGCACCTCAACAGACACAGCCTTGTCCACGCTTCTCTTGCCAGGAGTGTCCAGGCCTTTGGTGGGGTTGCCCGCCTTGGGGGCTGGAGGGGCCCCCTCGGTTGGCCCACTCAGCTCGTGGAGGTTCAGCGGAGGGCTAGGGGGTGGCATTTCGAAGTCTAAGCTCTTGTTGAAGTCCGTCTCGGCCGTCATCTTCTTGGGGGACTGACTCAGGAGGTTGCTGGGGGGTGGCCACACACCCTCGTCCACTTGCCTGGGGTGGGAGAGTTGGGGGCAGCTGTGAGGTCAGCAGAGTCATGGCTCCCTGGGAGGGAAGCCTGGCTTGGGGGAGGCGGGGTGTGAGGGGGGCTCTGGGATCTTGCAGGACAGATGGAAGGGCCTGGGTAGGGGTGACTGCATCTGGGAAATGGGAGCGCCAAGCCTGCAACATGCAAGGGGTCACAGGTCAAAGTGCTGGGTCACAGCCAGTCAGCACACTGCTGACCTCTGCAGGGAGTCAGAATAAGGGATCTGGGCTCGGTGTGTGACCCTATGGGAAATCGCAGGTCAGAGATAGGAGGTCAGGGATAGAATGACCTTCGGATCTGGGCCAGGGTGTCCGTGACCCCCCGGCACCGCTTGAGTAGCCCATCCAGGCGCTGGGGCTCCTCCTTCAGGAACTTCACTGCCTCCACCTCCACACGCAGCACTACCCGCATCTTGCTCTGCAGGCCTGGGAAGTGAGCTGAGGCGAAGGGAAGGAGTGAGCGGGAGGAGGGAACAGCTCTGGACAGCGGGGAGGACAGGCAGTGGGGTGGGGGTGCAATGCCTTGGGTGGGGCTGGGGGGTGCCCCGAGGCTCACCCTTGAGTTCGGTCAGCGTCTCCCCGAGCTGCTTCAGCACCAGCGCCTTCTCTTCCAGCTCAGGCCCGGGCACCAGGCGGTGGTTGTGGGACACATCCCTCTGGATCTTCTCCACCGACTTCTCCAGGTCACTGCAGTCACAGAAAGACCCTTTCAGCCCCTCTGGCCCCAGCCCAGCCCCCTGAAACTGAACAGCTGGGAACAAATCAGGCCACTGGTCAGATCAAAATTAAAAGCCATCCACCAGGCCACAAGCCCAAGTGAAATCAGAAAGCCAGACCTCAGAGATGAGACTTCAGAAGCACTCCGTAACAGGTGCCCCAGGTCCCCGTGTTGAAGTTCTCATCTTTAGCAGCATTAGCCAGAATCTCCCTCCCTAGGACTCACACCTTCTGATTCTCATTAGCCAAGGACACAGCAGAGAAATTGGCAGCTTTTCAAAGAACTGGAGGCAGGTGTGTGTGCCCCTAAGAGACTCTTCTTTTTTCGCGGAAGCATCCACCTTTTCTCAAATGATCCAGACACTCAGCCTCTTTCCTCAATGACAAAGCTGCTTCCTATTTTCAGATGGCTTATGCTGAGCTTGTGTCATTTTAACACCCTACATCTTTCTGAAATGTAAATCAGACCAAGTCACCGCCGCCTGTGTTGAACCCGAAATGGATCCCGACATTCTGAGGCTAAAATCCAAACTCTTCAAGTGCAGCCACAAAAGGCATGGGGGTAGTAGCTGAAAACTTGGGTCTGGAGTCAGACAGATTCACATTCCAGCCCGCACTCTGCCTGACCCAGAAGAGATCTTGGAGAAGTTACCAACTGTCTCCAGATCTCAGTTTCCTTATCCCCAGAAAATGGGGATGGTAAGAGTTCCTCCCCCCTGGGGCCACTATGAGGATTAAATGAGATGAAAAGCAATTAAATGAGCTAATGCATGGGGTCAGTCCCTGGGGGCTGCTCTTAGTTCCTCTCTAGCCACATCCACTTCCTCTCCATCTGGTTTGCTTCTGTTTCAAACCATCCAGAATTTCTCTGAGGTCCTTGTATGTGCTGCTGTCCCTGTTGGTTGGTCTTGTTTGCCACACTAGGTCTCCACTGCGGCACGCAGGCTTAGTTGCCTTGACCAAGGATCAAACCCAGGCGCCCTGCATTGGGAGCGTGGACCTTATCCACCGGACCACCAGGAAAGTCCTTCTCCCTGGGCTTCTATGATGCCATTTCCTCTGCCCAGAACATTCCATTACTACCACCTCCCCACCCCCCATGCACGCATGTGACTAACTCCCACTCACCCCCAGGTCCCAGTGGGAAACTCTCCCCTTACACTTGGTGTTGGGGGTCTGCTTCCTGCCTGGAGCTCCTGTTTGCTGGGCTAAGCAGCTCTAACCAGAAAATAAGATACCCTGTCTTTCTGATTCATCTCTGATTCCCAGCACCTGGCATGGTGCCTGGAGCAGAACAGAGGTCTGGTAAGTAATTATGGAAGGAATGAATAAGTGAAAGAAGGAACTATTGCCCAGGTAGGTCATCCCAGTTCTGCACCTGAGTCACTGATATCCCTGACCCACATGCAGGACATCACATATATTCCTGTCAAATCCCATCTGTTGGATTTCAGCTCAACAATCCAGGGAGGAACAACTTTTGAATCTCAGTTCTACCATCCAACAGATTTGCTCCCCCTCAAAGCTCTGTGTCATCAGCAAAACTTATCAGCATGCTTTATAAATCTTCATCCAAGTAGTGGGTGAAAAAACAGACCACACTGGAGCCAAGGCCAAAATTCTGTGAGTCAGCACTACCAGTTAAAGAGGTATCTTGTACTAAGTGCCTACAGCGTGCCAGGTGCACATTCAGCCCCTCACTTTATCCTCACAACAAATCCTGGGAGTGGGAACCATTATTATCTCCAGTTTACATACAAATAGTAGCTCAGAGTAAGAAATAGAGGAAAACAATAGAATGGGGAAGAATAGAGATCTCTTCAAGAAAACTGGAGATACCAAAGGAAATACCAGTGGAATCATGCAAAGATGGACACAATAAAAGACAGATACAGCAAAGACCTAACAGAAGTAAAAGAGATTAACAAGAGGTGGCACGAATACACAGAAGAATTATACATAAAAGGCTTAATGACCCAGATAACCATGATGCTGTGGTCGCTCACCTAGAGCCAGATGCCCTGGAGTGCAAAGTCAAGTGGGTCTTAGGAAGCATTACTATGAACAAAGCTAGTGGAACAAACAGCTCCAGCTGAGCTATTTCAAATTCTAAAAGATGATGCTGTTAAAGTGCTGCACTCAATATGCCAGCAAATTTGGAAAACTCAGCAATGGCCACAGGACTGGGAAAGGTCAGTTTTCATTCTAATTCCAGAGAAAGACAATGCCAAAGAATGTTCAAACTGCTGTATGATTAAGCTCATTTCACATGCTAGCAAAGTTATGCTCAAAATCCTTCATGCTAGACTTCAACAGTACATGAACCGAGAACTTCCAGATAAAAGGTAGAGGAACCAGAGAGCAAACTGCCAACATCTACTGCATCATAGAAAAAGCAAGGGAATTAAAAAAAAAAAATCTACTTCTGCTTCATTAACTACACTAAAGCCTTTGATTGTGTGGATCACAACAAACTGAAGAAAATTCTTAAAGAGATAGGAATACCAGACTACCTTACCTGTCTCCTGAGAAACATGTATGCAGGCCAGGAAGCAACAGTTAGAACTAGACATGGAACAATGGACTGGTTCAAAATTGGGAAAGGAGTATGTCAAGGCTGTATATTGTCACCCCACTTATTTAACTTACAGAGTATATATCATGTAAAATGCTGGGCTGGGTGAATCACAAGCTGGAATCAAGACTTCTGAGAGAAATAACAACAACCTCAGATATACAGATGATACCACACTAATGGCAGAAAGTGAAGAGCCTCTTGATGAGGGTAAAAGAAGACAGTGAAAAGTGAAAGTCACTCAGTCATGTTAGACTCTCTGCAACCCCATGGACTATGCATTCCATAGAATTCTTCAGGGCACAATACCGGAGTGGGTAGCCTTTCCTTTCTCCAGAGTATCTTCCCAACCCAGGGACCAAATCCAGGTTTTCCACATTGAAGGCAAATTCTTTACCAGCTGAGCTATCAGGGAATCCCTAGATAGAGAATGAAAAAGCTGGCTTAAAACTCAACATTCAAAAAACTAAGATCATGGCACCTGGTCCCATCACTTCATGGCAAATAGATGGAGAAAAAGTGGAAACAGTGACAGACTTTATTTTCTTGGCTCCAAAATCACTGCGGATGGTGACTGCAGCCACAAAATTAAAAGATGCTTGCTCCTTGGAAGAAAAGCTATGACAAACCTAGACAGCATATTTAAAAACAGAGACATTACTTTGCCAACAAAGGTCTGTATAGTCAAAGCTATGGTTTTTCCAGTAGTCACATATGGATGTGAGAGTTGGACCATAAAGAAGGCTGAGCACGGAAGAATTGATGCTTTTGAACTGTGGTGTTGGAGAAGACTCTTGAGAATCCTTCAGACTGCAAGGAGATCAAACCAGTCAACCCTAAAGGAAATCAATCCTGAATATTCATTGGAAAGACTGATGCTGAAGCTGAAGCTCCAATCCTTTAGCCACCTGATGCAAAGAGCCTACTCAAAGGAAGAGGTCCTGATGCTTGGAAAGATTGAGAGCAAGAGGAGAAGGGGACAACAGAGGATGAGATGGCTGGATGGCATCACCAACTCAATGGACATGAGTTTGAGCAAACTCCGGGAGATAGTGAAAGACAGAGAAACCTGATGTGCTGCATATGGGGTCACAAAGAATCAGACACAACTTAGCAACTAAACAACAACAAGTAGCTCGGCTACTAAACTACATTCCCCAGCCTCCTCTGCATGTAGAAGTGCCATTCAAATAAGGTCTAGCCAATGGAATATGAGTGGTAGTGGTACATGCTGTTTCCAGGTCTGGCTCTCTAAAGTCCTCCTATGTAAGCTCCTCCACGCTCATTTCCCCTTCCTGTTGGCTGAAAGACAGTGACCCTGAGGGTAATCTTGGAAGGCACGTATTGAAGATATGCCTTATTGGAAGACACTTATTTCCATTACCCTGGGTCCCTGAATGACTGCATACAGGAAAGCCACTAGCCGCCCCCCCCCCCCGCCCCCCCCCCCGGCCCCAGCCCTTAGGCTCAATTAGCACGTCAGTCTTCTGATCATACAATCTGCCAAAGTTTGGGGGCCGATAATCTGAGCAGGCTCTGCAAGAAAGTCCAAACCAGCGCAAGTCTAGACATTGGGATCAGAAAGTGGTGGGGTTTTCCAGACCCAGGTTTAGTTCTGAAACAGTTGAGAGGTGAGGATCAGGGCAGAACCACAAAATGTGAGGTGGCACAAAGCAAAATAAAGATTTTTTCCCCTAGTATAAAAATTAAGAATTTCAAGATAATGACAGCAGAGCATTGAACCAAGTACGGGCCCACACAAGCATGAGACCCTGTGTGAATAACAGGTCACATGCCTATAAAGTTGGTGCTGGGCTGGGCTATGTTACACTCCAGAGGTCAAAGGTCTCAGTCAGCGGAGGCTGCCTCTAAGGGCAACATCTAAACAATGTGCTTGGCTAGAGCTACAGGTGAGTAGGCCAAGCTGAGTGAAGCACAGAATCAGCTGTAACTTCCAGCAAGACGCCAGGGCAAAAGGAAGGGGTAGAGTGAAGCCAAGGAAGTGGACAGAGGCTGGTAAGCTAGAGCAGGGGTATGGATGGGCCAGCAGGGCCATCCAATCCCAGGGAGGCTATGGAAACTAGGCAGGGAGGTCCCTCCTGGTCAGACCAAAGCCACTGCAGCACTGATGTGCAGCCCAGTCCAGATTCCACCCAAAAAGTCACCTTCGAAGTAGATGGAGAACCCTGCCAGAAGCAATGTATCAGCCCCCAAGCTCTCTAAAGTGAGCAGTCAGAGCAATGGGTTTGATAGCAGGGCAACACATAGGGAGACTGGTATTCCTGGAGAACTGAGGCCCCAGGAAGCTGAGGACCAGACACTCATATGACAGGAGCATAAATACGTTCTTTCATCCTTCCTGCCTCCTCTGTACTTTTATATTTCCTTTTATTTTCCTTTAATGTCTCAGTAAAGTTCCCTTTGAAAATTCCTATCCAGTTCCTCTGTGCTGAATAAAAAAGGGGGAAAAGAGGACAGGAAAGTTAGGTAAATGGAATTCCCTGGGTGAGGGGGGATGGTAGCCATCCGTCTACTTGGAGATCTGACGGGAGCTGTCACTCAGCTTTCACACCAGGGGTGATGCAGTTGACTGCCACGCAGTGGGATGGCCCCTTACTTCATCTCAACCACAAGGGGTCATGGGAATCTTGCCCTGTGCGTCACTGAAATGCACATGGATCTCCAGGCTGTGTGGGCCCGAGGCTGAGGAGCAGGGATCCTTCTCAAGGAGCCCCTTGCAAGTGATACAGCCAATTATGACTTTGGTGAGGAAGCCGAGCTCCTCTGAGCAGTCTTCCTTAGTTCTGAGTAGTTGACCCATAGAAGCCAAAGCCCCTTCTGGAAAGAACTGTGAAAAGCTTAACCTTGGGCACAGGTGTCGAAGCTGAAGCACAGAGATGGGCAGAAACTGCTCTGATCGCCCAGCTGCTCAGAGCTGGAGCTGGAGCTCGGGCCCCTCTGCCCTGTGCCAAGAGGGAGACCAGGCGGAGGAGCAGGGTCTCTGTCTCAGACCCAGGGACTGACCAGGGAAAGCTGCAGGCGGCTGGGGCTGCTCACTCAGTGGACGGACAGCGGAAGGCAGCCTCTCCTTGCAATGGTGCCAGACAATCGAATCTTGGCCAGACAGCTATTTACTAAATTTGGATCAGAGAACTGTCTTCTGTTAACCCTTCCATGTCTAAGTCTTTGGGGGTGTTCTCTATTCTCGGAGTCCTGTTTCAGCGGCAGTAGGATGGGAGGAGGGTTCTCCTTGGCTATATCGGGTCTAAGAGATGGTGGTGAGGGTGGCAACAGTGACCAAGCTGGCCCACTGGAACTCTACTCGAGGATCAGTATGCAAGGATCACAGGCCAGAACGAAAGCAGGCAGAGGACAGAAATGAAACCGGACATCTGGAAACATGACAGTAAGGCTGCAGGCCACGGGGAAGCCGGACCTTGGACCATTAGGGAGTGAGACCACAGCAAAAGCAGGCATCAAGCCAGAACAAAAGAAAATAGGACTCCTGCCAGAGGGTCAAAGGTTTGTGGGTCACAGAGACATCAGACCACAGAGGAGACGAAAATCAGGCTTCGGAACAGACCCACGTCACCTAGGAGTCAGAAAGAAGCGAGTTGCGCCTCCCCGTAATACCAGGTTGCGGGCCACCGAGGCCGCACTCCCAGCCCTCCCCGCAGCCGCTGCGCCCAGCCTCACTTGAGCTGCTGGGTAATGAGCTCCTCGTCGTTGAGGTAGCGCAGCCGCTCCTCCTCCACTAGGGTGCGCTGCCGCTGCAGCGGGTCCTCCTGCCGCCGCGCCGCCTCCGACACGCGCATGCTCAGCTCCGCCTCCGTGCCCTTCAGCAGCGCGCGCAGCGACTCCAGGTTCTGTAGCTGCGGGACGCAGATGGGCCGGTGGACGGGGGTGGGAGGGAATGGAGGCGCGCTGCGGGGAGAGGACTGGGAGGAGGCGGGCAGAGGACAGCCCGACCGCGGGGCGAACTCCACGGACGATACTGCTGCTCGGCTGTGGCCGTGAGCAGCAGCGAAAGGGTGGGGGTGAGGGGGAACAGGCCGAGGGTTACTTTCTGGGGAAGCATAGAGGCAAAAGGAGAATGGCTTGGGGATGGTGGAGGGAGGCAGGAATGCCAAGTTGGGCCGTAAGGAAGGTGCGGCTGCTTGACTGTGGCAGTTAGCTGCAGCGAAGAGGTCGGGGGAGGAGGACAAGGTTTCTTTCTGGGGAAATATCTTAGAGGCTGGAGAACGGGGTAGGGGATATTTGGGGGCAAGAGATGACCCTACCAGGGCCCTGCCCACCTTGGGGCTGCATGGCTGTGGCTTCGATGAAGGACTCAAGCACTGTGGTTTGACAGTTTCCTTGGCTGGGACCGGAACATAACTAACACTTGAACCTAGTTCTAAGGCCGAGTGGAGGCAATGGTGGGGGGAGCCGAGATCTTACCCATTGCCCAGATGGCAACTCTCTGCCCCCTCTCCAGCCTGTCTCTACTCATTATTCTCACCTGATGGGCCCCGGGGCACTCTCGAGGAGCGGGCACAGGGATGCCAGGCTCCTGACTGGTAGAACCATCTGCCAAGCAGGGCAGACTGGGGAAGGCTGTGTGGGCTCAGGAAGGTAACGCTGAGGGGATCTGGGGGAAAGGCTTCCGCCCAAGGGAGGGGATGAGAGAAGGGAAGGGACTGGGACTGCCCTGAGGGATACTGACAGGAGGAGGGGGCTCAGTGGGGTAGCTGGGGCTCCAGGAAGGCGGGAAGGATTCAGGTAAAGGGAAAGAGGGCCCACAGGGGGACACGGGCCAGGGGTGGTGGCTTGGTGAGGGAATAGAGATTCAGCGGGGTGACGGGAGTTCGAGGAGGGTTTCGGAGAGCAGCCCAGTAAACGGCGGGGGACTCGGGATGGGGCAGACTCTCGGGAAGGAGTTTAGGCGAGTAGGTGGGTTCTGGTAGGGCGCGGTTTGAGGGGGCGGGGCCCCGGAGAGGTGGTGGTACCTGGAGCTTTCGCAATTGCTGAAGCTGGCTGCGCAGGTCATTCGTGCTGTTTTGCAGGCCACGCAGGTGCAGCTGCATCTGCAAACGGTTGATGGCAGTGGGCTGCCCCGCAGGGGTGCTGCTGGCCGGAGGCGGGGGAGGGCCGGACACTGGGGTGGCCCCACTGCTCCGGCTGCCTGACCCACAGGCTGCAGACAGGGACCACAAAGACAGGAGAAAGGGAATGAATCGTGAGCTGGGAGAGATCGGGGTAAGATCTTCCCCACTCGTGGCCCCACACTGTAGCCAGCTCTGTAGCATAGCTCTGGCTCCCTGCCCCAACCAGTGGTCAGCCTTTCTAAGGTGACTACTCATTTACCCATTGAAGCCTGGTGATGTAGCCCCTTTACAGACTAGGAAAAGACCAGAGAGGCTAAGACAGTGCAAGGACCTCTGGGGGAGGAAGAAAGGGTCACTCACGTGCTGAGGGGGTGGCTGCTCCATTGGAGCCTTCAATCTTCTCACTGTGGTACAGGGAAAAGATGGCCATCACGGGGTCCAGGCTGGCCCCAGACTGTCAAAGCTGGGTGAGACTTTAACGTAAACTCTTCCAGTCCCCTGGTCTCAGGATGGAGTCCCCGAGAAGGGAAGGGATTCACCCAGGGCACCATGATGAGACATGGGCAGAGCTGAGCCCAGGGCTCTTGCTGCTTACTTTCCCTTCCTCTTGCCCCAACCACAGGCCTTTGGCAGTGGTGTTGGGAAAAGAACCTCACCTGGGGGTCTCAGGCTCCGAACCTCTCAGTAGGGCACTCTGCACCAGGCCTGTGAGGCTGGCAATTTGCTTCTCCATGGCCTCCATGCGCTCCCTAGGGAAGACAGTGGCCTTGATCAACTCCATCTCTGTTCATGGGGTCCCTCCTGCCCAGCCCCCCTCTCCTAAGATTGATAATTAGAGGAAAACCATTTCCTCCTCAGCCACCAGCACACAGACAATTCAAAGGGTCTCAACACCTAAGGATCAAGTCCACAGCCCTCCCACACACCTAACTGGAAATGCCCTTCCCCACTTGACAGTCTGGAGAAGGAAATGGCAACCCACTCTAATGTTCTTGCCTGGAGAATCCCAGGGACGGAGGAGCCTGGTGGGCTGCCATCTATGGAGTCACACAGAGTCAGACACGACTGAAGCAACTTAGCAGGAGCAGCAGCATTTGACAGTCACCCCTCCCTCTCCAGACTCATCTCTCATCACTAGCTCCCTAATGGGTCTCACCCAGGCCCCCTCTAGACCTCTGCACATATATTCCCCCTGCTAGGCACGCCCTTCTCCCTACCTCTTTTCTGAAGCCATCCCAGAGTCCCCAACTGCCTTGAGGAATACACCCTCCCAAGGGAAGAACAAATTTGTTTGTTTTTAACTGTGTCTCCCCCACTAGACAGGGCAGGAGCTGAGTTTGCCCAACGTGGCATAAACAGTGCCCATTGCAGTGCCTGGCACACAGGCCACAAGAAAGCTATGTGAATGAATCATTTCTCCTCACCTCTCATCAGTGCTGCTTGAGGACAGAGGAAGGCAGGTGCCATGATTACCTCCTCCAGCCTTGCACCCTTAGCAAGGAGCTGGGTGATAGGCACGAGTTCCCCAACTCGGAGGCTACTTAAAGAAATGTACCTCTTTCATCCCCACTTCTTACAATCACCCCCTCCCCAGTGGATTTCAGCCGGCCTTGTGCTGGACAGCTCTCATGGCGGCACGTTTTGTGCCCGAGCAGGAAAGGCATTAAATAAAGAGTTTTGTCTCAGTCTCAACTCTAGTTGAGGAAACTAAGGCTCAGGGACCAGATGCAAACCCAGGTCTCCGGGCCTCTCATCCATACCTTGGGGCTTGCAGATGAAATGTCTGTCCAGTGCCTGCCCTGCCGCGGCCAAAATAACCCTGGTGACCCCTCAAGGATATTCCGGGTCTAGAAGGGCTCCCAGGTCTCAGAGTCCAGGACACAGCCTGCCACGGACTCTGCCGCGTCCCTCTAACCCACCGCACCCGCGCATCCCCGAGCCTCGCCAGCTCCCTCACCTGGTTTCCGTGTCCTTGGCTGGCACAGGCGGCCCGAATCCAACGAGCGGGCGCTCCCCAGGCCCGGGGAAGAGCTCGGAAGGGGGCGCTCCGGCCGTCGAGGAGCCCCCGGTGCTGCGGGTCTTGCCTCCGGGGCTCTCGGCGAAGACGGACGAGGAGCCCGAGTCTTTGCGGAAGGACTGGCGCACCGGCGAGCCGCGGCTGGGCGGCCCCGAGTAGGGGCTGTGCGGCGGCGGGGGTCCGCCCGGGGGCGCGGTCACGTCGGCCAGCTTCTGCGGCGACGAGGGCGGCAGGCGGAAGCCGTAGCCGTCGCCGTAGAGCGGGCCGCCGCCCGCCGCCTTGTACAGAGAGTCCTCCAGGTCGGACTGCAGCGCGGCGGCCGAGTAGGTGCTGAGCGAGCGCACCGAGCCGCGCTTGTACAGGCCACCGGCGCCCGGGTAGGCGAACGGGTCGCCGGCGGCCGCCGCCAGGCTCAGGCGGCCCTCGTGGAGCAGCCCGTAGGGGTCGGCGTAGAGGCCCTCGCCCTTCACCAGCACCATGCCGCCCGCCTTGCCCGCCAAGTCCTCGTCCGGCTTCACATCGCGCCGCTCCAGGATGGCGCTGGGGCTCGGGCTAACGCCCGGGGCGGCGGGGGCGCCTCCCAGCCGCTCAGCCGCGTGGTGCACCGGGCTGCCGGCGTAGGAGGGCGGGCGTCCCCCGGCGTACGAGAGGCGCGAGCGCGACGGCGAGCCCGACGGCAGCCCCGACGGTAGCCCCGGCGGCGGAGAGCCTGAGGCCAGGTGTGGCGCTGGCGACAGGTTGTTGAGGCGCCGCGTGGGCGACGACTCCCGCGACGCATACACCATCTCTCTCTGTGCAGAAGACAATCCCGGAACCCCACAAGCCGGTCACAAAGGGGATCCCTAGCCTCCTGCTTAAGGAGCCAGCTGCTCCCCCGACCCCGTGACGTTGAGGAAGTCCCTTCTGTTCTCTGCCTTCCCACCCTCCTGCTGCATCTTCGACCCCTTTCCCGTCAGGGATCCCAGGACGGAGGAAGAAGTGGCAGAGGGCTAGGCACCAGAGAGAGGAGAAACCTCCAGCCCACCCCATGGTGGGGGGTGGAAAGCCAAGAAGGAAGGGGCGGTTCCTGAGAGCGGTCTCCTAGGATATTTAGAGGCAGGTTTGAGAAATCCTGATCTGACCAGAGGGAAAAGTAGCAGATGAGGGGAGGGACACCTCCAGGACTCCACAATTAACGAAGGCCATCCTCTGCTTCAGCCTCCACGTTCCCTTCTCCAAAGCTGGCCCTGGTCCCTGGTGACAAGTGGCTAGGCTCTGCTCCTGGACCCATCTGCCCAACCTCCCCCATGCCCTGGGCCTCCCCAGTCATACCCGAAGGTCCCCGTTGGTGAGGTGTGAGCCAGGGAAAGCGGCGTAGAGTGGCTCCTTTCTATAGATCTTGATGATACTGCGATCCTGGATGTCCCTGGGGGGAGGAAGGGGTGCAGAGGGTCACCATCCCCCAGCCCTGCGATGAGAGGGGGCACCTCCAGGCAAAGGGGAGAGGGGTGGCAAGGGGTGGCAAGCCAACCCCTTAACCCCTTGCTCAGTGAATCTCAGGCTGCCTGCCACCAACACACAACCAGCATCTTCTACCCGTTTACCTCGGCCTCACGAACTATTTTCAGTTTGGCTCAAGCCAAGGCCAACCAGCAGGGGTGGATGAATTAAAGGGGAGGCGGTGGGGCCGAGATGACCGAAGAAGGGGGCGGGGCGGAAGGGCTCCGGGAGGAGAGGGGGAAAGGGCTGAGGCTAGGTGAGGAGGAGGCTGGGGAATGACCTGTGGCTTCGAGCCCCCCTCGGAGGAGGAGTATCGGGGAGCCCACCCCATTCCCCCCGGGGCCACGCCCACCGGACGTCCTCCAGCTCGTAGAAGACGTTGCGAGCCTCATCTTTGATAAGGATGGCTGTGTTGGGCGACTTCAGCATGCCCATGGTGAGCTTCTGCGGGAACATGTGCGCGATGAGTGCGTGCAGCGTGTCCAGGCTGCTAACCTCGTGCGTGATGTGCACGCGCCGAGTCTCCTCTCCGAACTGCAGGAACAGCACCCCTGCAAAGGAGACGCCACCCTTGGTGTCGGGGCCGCCACCGCCACCACGCCGGCGGCTCGGGGAGCCTTCGGGAGTCGCGCCGGTCCCGCAGAGGCAGGGTCTGAGGCCGGACGCCGCCCCGGAGTGCAGGTGCACCCAGGCACTCCTCATGCTGCCGGCCTCTCAAGGTACCTCCCCGACCCCAGGCAGATTGGAGTCCGGACGAGGAAATGGAATTTCGGGCCGGAGCAGTTGGGGCAAAAACTGAGTGAGCGGGAGAGATGAGGGAAGCGGGGAATGAAGGAAAGGGGGGCTGCTGAAGGGGGTGGGAGAGGGGAGGCTTAGAAAGGGAGAGAGGGACAGGGAAGGGGGTGCGGAGGGAGACAGAAGTGAGGGAAGAGAGGTGGAGAAGCCTGGTAAGAGAGCTGTGAGGAGGGAGAGGCCCTGAGGGGAGGAGATTGGAGGCGGAGGGGTGGGCGGGAAGATGGGATGGGGGAGGGGAGCCAGAGTCTTCCTAGAAAGGTGGTTGAGAGATGAAGCGGTCAAGGGGAGGGAGAGGATGCCGGGACGGGCAGACCAGAGGGAGGAGCCAGTGGCCAGGAGGGAAGATGGACAGGCAGTACCTGGTGAGCGCAGCTTGGTCTGGCTGGCTGAGCGGGAGAGGGGCAGGCTCTGTCGGAAGCGGTTCATCCTACTGAAGCCTAGGGGGAGCTCGGCCTCTGACATGGTCTCCAGTGACTCGGCCGAGGCGTAAGACAGCTTGGCCGCCTGGTCTGCCAGCCCAGGCTGGGCTCCCTGAGTGTGGCGTGAGCTGCGGGTCTGCAGGGATGGGGGTGGGGGGCGACAGGAACCAGGCATCAGCCCCTTTGCTCTGTCCCCTGCCCCCATCCAGGCCTGGGGAGCCCCAGCCAGCCAGCGAGACACACACACACACACACACACACAGGAGGGTCTCCTGGATTTCAGACTTGTTGTGTGGCTGCAGGAGAGTTCCCCAACCTCTTGGGGCCTTGGTCTCCCCAGGACACCCAGCAGGTAAGGACTGGGCAGAGGACTCAGGCACCCTGGGAAGCCAGACAAGAAACCATCTGAGCGGGGAGCCATGGGCACGCCTGCTATTTTAAGCTTCCAAAGAACAACAACAACACAAATTTGTCACCGAGGTGAGCAGCAGAATCGTTGAGCAAATTGGGGCATTAGTTCCAGACATTAATTAAGCGGCGGTTTTGTGAGTGATGAATTTATCCTTCGTGGAGTTCAGAGGGTTGGGGTGGGGGTGGAAAACAGGGTCCAAGCAGAAAACAGAGAGCTAGGGACCCCGGGATCCCAGTTCTTGGAGGCGTGGCCCCTCACAGAGCTGGGCACAATGTCCTGGACCTAGGGTGACTGGAAGAACCACCCCAAAACCCCCCAAACCAGTTGGACCCCAGTTTCAAACAGACTACCTGCCTAGTGCATGCAGTGCACATGCTCAGTCCACACAAGCGCATGGCCTAAGTGCCAGGCCTAGCCCCTCCCTGCATGGCACATGCTGTCACATGGCCAGTGTGCCTGGCTAGCGGCCCAGAAAGGCCTCCTCCAGCTCATCACAGCAGCCCTTGTCCTGAAGCTACAGCCGAGGGTGATATCTGCCTGGGGCTAGGGAAGGGTGTCACCCAATGACCATCCCCTGCCCCAGGGACAGTTCGATTACCCTCTCTCTAGGAGAGGGGACACCCTGATTTCAACTGCACTTCAAGAACCTACTTTTGGCGGAAGGGCTGGAGCTCTCATTCAGCCACAGCTCCTTCCAGTCTGCCCCAGCTCCTCCCCTCAAACCTGGTTGCTGTCAGAAACTCATTTATTTAAGGGTGAAAGATAATGAATCAGATCTACATCATTCTGTTATGCAACATTATATATATATGAGATGTATCACATATACATGTTATCAAGAAAAAGATCATGTTGCCCAGTTGTATTTTTTTTTATAAAATAAATTACCTAGTTTAATAACCACAAATCATTCAAAACCATTAACATTGGTTATCTTGGGGCTGAAAACACACCTTTCTCTTTATACATTGCCTGGCTGTTTGAACTTTATACAATCAGAATATATGATTTTTATATTTTTTGTTTTTTATAATGCTAGTGTCTTTTAAAAATATTTATGTATTTATTTGGCTGAGTTGGGTCTTTGCAGCATTGGGGATCTCTCATTGCAGCGCTTGGAGCTCTCTAGTTACAGCTCTTGGGCTCAGTAGTTGTGGCACGCCCGCTTACTTGCCCTGCAGCAGCCCGCTTGCTTGCCCCACAGCAGGTGGGATCTTAGTTCCCCAACCAGGGATCAGACCTGCATCCCCTGCAATGGAAGGTGGATTCTCAACCACTGAAGTACCAGGGAAGTCCTCATTTTTATAATTAAAAAAACAAACAAACAGTAAAAGTATCTCTAAAAAGGAATTATTCTCCTCCTCAGCTCCCTCCTTCCCTAAATCCTGATTAACCCCTAATTAATCTCCATCTTCCTATTAACTCAATTTAATGTTCCAATCGGATTAGCACTCTCAAAAGAGAAAGCATCTTCTTCTGATGAGCAATGTGCCCAGCTGTCCCCAAAGTGGCTTCAGAGCTTCAGGATGCTGCAGATCAGATTTAAGGACATCAGTGGGTATCCAGCTTCGAGCATAATGCTTTGATCAGCACGTGGTCGTGGGTCTGGGGAGGAGGGAGGCTGCATAGGAACTGGGCCCACTTGGGGGATGCCTGGGCCCAGACTTTGGAGCCTGCAGTTCAGTTCTAGGCTGATCACCAGGGCCGGCCTGTGCCCCTCTCTTTCCTCACAGTGTGGGGAACCAGGCCTGGCCTGGTGGTCATGAGGTTGCCAGGCAACTGGAAGGTCAGTGGTTGCCAGGCTAGTGTGGATGAGGGGCTACAGAATTCAGGCAAGATGAGGCAGCTATCGGGGATGAAGAGTAGGGGGTGGCCACATCACCTCGGGGGGACACAAATAAGTTGCCAATAAGAAGATGGAACAGGAGCCAGAATCAAGGGGACTAGGGATCCTAGGGACTGAGAAGGCAGCCCCTTGTCCAGGGAACCCTGGGAGAAGACACACCACATTCCCTGCCCCACCAGTTCCAGTCTCCATCCTGGTCTTCTGGGCTCTTATTCCATTCTCACAGCTTTTGTAGAAAACCCTCTTGAGAAGAGAGAAAGCGCAATAGCGCGTCTCTCCAGCCCTGAGCTGGGACAATAGAGCAGAGAAAAAGTGAGACATCCAGAAGGACTTCTTGACTACAAGGGAGATGGGAAGAGAACAAAACAGTCATTCAAACAGAGCTCCGCAAAGATAGCAAAGGGCTTCCCAAAGATGGGAAGCAGTGAGCACTGGTCCCTGCAGATGCTCCAGGGAGGAACTGATGACTCCTAGTCAGACATCAGACAGAGGGAACTTTGAGTAGGGGTGGTCAGACTAGGACCTGAGGTTCCCAAAGGCTGTCCACAGATGGGGGCAGAATCACTTGGGAGCTTTTAAAAACACTCTCTCCAGGGTTCACATTCACTGAATCTGAATCTCTGGAAGTGAGAGCCTGGGGTTCAAGGTTTTTGACAGGTTCCCAAGGTGATTCTGAGTGGAGAATCATGTCAGCATCCATGATGCTAACAGCTAACGAGGTAAGGCTCCCCATGAGCCAGGCATTGTATTTAGGACATGCAGTCTCTTGTCCCTTCACTTTACATCAACTCTATGACATAGATACTGCTCCATTTTATGGAAGAGAAACCAAGGCTCAGGGAATTTATATAACTTGCCCAGGTCGCTCAGCTATTTAGTAGCAGACTGGAATTCACCATCCGGCAGTTACGCCCTCAGCCACATGCATTGAACCACTATGCGCTACTGCTTCCTGCAAAAAGCCTATAATGCCTGACACCTCGAATCTACAATTCTGTGGTTCTCTGATTCAAGAACTTCTCTTTGGGAGGATGCATGCAAACAAGATGTTTGGAGCAAGATGGCACTGGGGGAGTCTGGAATGTATGCCTCCCACCCCCTGTCATGATGCCCAGGATTTGAGGAACCGGGGACTCCAGGATGCAAGCAGCAGGCTAACGTGGTTTAGTTCTAACTCTGGTGCCAAAGAAGATGGGGAGGTCCCAGAGTGTGCTCCGCCAGGGGTCAGCAGGATGTCCTTGGAGGGCACAGACGGATCTAGCTGTGGATGGTCCGAACTCTCCAGAGGCAGGAGAGCACCATCCTTGAGCTCAGCCCTCCACTTGGGCAACAGGTTTGGGGGGTGCAGGGCTGTGAGTCTCTTGCTGGCATGACCAGCTCTCTCCATAGTGGAAAGTAAGAAAAGGATGAGGGACCTATTGTAGTCACAGGGCCTCCCGTCTGGAGGGGCCTTCCTCCTCCAGATTTGGAAAATGAAGTCTGAGTTCAGAGAACAAGGCCCTCAATAAGATCATGGGATCCAAGTCCCTCCCTCTGAGCCAGCTGTCTTTCCAAGCAGGGGGAAATGCCTCTCTCGTTCCCAAATGCCCTTGTGTCTCAGGGTAAGCCTGAGCATCCCCCACCCAGATTTCCAGTAGGGGTGGCCCAAGCTGCCACACTGGCTTCACAAGCTCCTGGCAGGCGAACCCAGGCTCTCTCGAAGCAGCAGCCCCAGCCTGCAGACCCAAGGCCCACCGCCCACACTAGATGGTCCCCTGCAGACGCACACCCCTGTGCAAAGCATGTGCAGGGAGGGGTGAGGGCGGGACAGCACATGCAGTTGTCACAGAAGCAGAAGCACCACCACTGACCTTGAAACTCCAGTAGTTTGGCTGCTGATGGAAACAAGAGAAGAGATGGTTATGTGGGGGCTGGGAGGGGAGACTAGGGCCAGGGGTAGGTTAGAGACCCTTGGCGCTCAGCATTCAGCCCTGGGCCCTCCACCCTCCCAGGAACAGGAAGGAAGCCATGCCTGGTACATCCCACTCTCTATGGAGACCAGGGATGGCCCTGAGCAGGCTCCAGGCCTGCTAGCGGGGGAGGGGAGAGCCATTCCAGATGTTTCTAAGTCACGCAATCTAGTCACGGTAACAGTCCTCAGAGAGTTACAGGCAGGAAAAGACGCAGATGACCATGATATGAGAACACGTGAGATGCTGGCAGAGATGAATCAGAGCTGCGGGGTGAGAGAAATGGCATCTGGTTGTGCCAGCTGAGGGAAACTTCCCGAAAGAGGTGGCATTGGAGCTAGGCATAAACAAATGAGCAGCTGGAGGTTGGGAGGAAGAGCAAGGGCAGAGGGCCTGGGGCAGGCATGAGCTGGGTGTGTTGAGGGGACAGTCCAGTTTGTTTGGGGCAGAGCCTGGGAAAGTAGCATATTAAGCTGCGAAGGGGCTGGAGCTAGAGCGGTACCCTTAAATGCTGAGCAAAAGAATTTAGACTTAACTAAACGAGGTGGACAAGCAGAAAGCATTTGAGTGAAACCAGGTGGGATGGGAAGTGGACCACAGGAAGGCTGACGGGGCAGGGAGTGGAAGAGGCAGGGAGCCAAGGCCAGGGCAAGCAGGCCTGTGTGACATGATGGACCCAGGTTTCAGGGAAAGTGGACAGATGCCTGTCACCCCACAGCCCTGGGCAATGGATGGGAAGCCACGGGCAGCAAGGGATTGTTGGCGATGTCCTGTGGGTGGACAGATGAGAGAGTAGGGCTCCTTGCTCCCCCAGAATGGGCGTGTTAGGCTTCTCCTCATTCACAATAACCTAGAGTCACCCTGCCTTCTCCGGAGACCAGAAGGCCCCTCCAGATGGCTAAGGACAGGGAGGAGTGGCCCTGAGGCTAGGCTGGTTCTTGGCAAAGCTGAGGGCACCCTGCTGACCGGTGCCAGCCTCAGCAGGGAGACAGAGGCAGCAGATGGCCTGGCCCTGGGGTGCCTGGCACCAGCAGATGAGATTCCCTAGGCCTCAGAGCCGCTGGCAGAGGAGAGGGACACCAAGGCTCCCTGATGGCAGAGGGCACCTCGGTGGGGTGTCCTGTGGGTCTGAATACTTCATGGCAGGGAGGAGCTGGAGAGGGATTCTGCTGGGAGGAGGCTTCAGACCTTTAGGGTGGGGAAGATGCCACTAAGGCTGGGATGAAGAGGGTTACTCACCAGGACCATCCCATTTGGGCCACAGCCCCACCCCTCCCTCCGGCATTGCCTCCAAGAGATGCAAAAAAATAATCACATGCCTGACAGAGGAAGGGGACAACGAAGTCTGTGCCCTCGCCAGTAACTAGAACCATCTATGGACACATTCCACCCATGGGTGCTGAGTGGAGTGGGGGGCAAGGGGCTAGAATAGCAGGCTCTAGCCACAGCTGCCCGTGGCCTGGGGAAGGGAAGGGGGAGCAGAGGGAGTGGACATGTGATAGAGGTTGCGACGGGGAGGCAGAGCCAGGCAGAGGGCAAGGGAAGGTTTATGATGAGAGTCATGTCTGCAGCCCCAGTGGTGATGGACGGCTCTGCAGAGAAGGCCGCCGTCCCTCATCCAGCTGCACGTCCCCGGTGTGCACACAGACCACCCACGGAGCTGTGTACAGACTCTCAGACAACCTCCCATGAGAACCTCACCACAAACACACCCAGAGCAACAGACACACCCACAAAGGGACAGAAACACTCGGAGAAGAGCCGGCCACAGTCTGAACCACAGAAACTCAGACGGAGATATCCATAGGTGGACCAACCCCAACCATACAAACATGCACAGCCTATTCCCACCCCCACCCTGCACCAGACACTGACCTGCTCACACACACTTCTACAAGCAGAATCACAGAGGCACACCTCCCACCCCAGCCCTAGCCCCGAGGGAGCCATGGAAACACACAGAGACAGGGATGCCCACTCACACATATACATACGCATACACAACAACTGCAGAGACACACAAAGCCACACACACACATACTATGCACACACACAAAGAGAGAGTCGCATGCCTCCCTCCCCCCACTAGCCGGGTCACGGTGCCTCTGGCCACCACAGCCACTGTACCAGGCCTGTGATGTCCCAGACCATGTGTCAGGTAGGACAATCATGTGTCCTGATTCAAAAGAAGCAGGAAATGCCCCTCCCCCACCCAGCCCCAAAAGTCAACACACCAGGCTCAGTATGTGACTGGTGCCCACCTCACATCTCTGGGAGTGGAAGAGGGGTGGGTCCCGGCTGCAGCCATGTTAGGTGGGCCCCCAACATGGGCCTGCCTCAGGCACCGCTAGGCACATCCCTGGGGCACTCAGACCTGGAGACATCACCAGCTGGGCCCAGGGGAGAGGCCTGGGTGGCACCAGGGCCACAGGATGGGCCAGCCAAGCCCCACTAGCGGGCAGAGGGAAGAGTAGCTGTCTTTGTGCTGGCGAACTTGGAGTGAGGCTGGGACCAGAGTGCCGGGACTCGGGGCGCTGGCTCGTAGGGCACGCAGAATGCTGCCCCTCCGTCCCCCCTGGAAAGTGGGAAGGATGGTCCTCTCAGGGTGTCCTCACTAGGGTGAGACAGTCTCCTGGCAACTCAGTGTCCTTGGAGGGGAAAATCGTAGTAGGGAGGGGGCCTTGGGGATGTCGTGCATCCTTGTCTGTCTCTTTCCAGGGTATTAACCCCCTGGGACAGCCTTGGGTGACTGAGAGGAGCAGAGGCTCCTCCTGTTTGCGAAGGTAGGACTCTCCTCATGCAGTTGTCAGCACCCTTTCCTCCTCACCCTCTTCCTGGTGTCAGCTCCTCCTGCCCTGCCCCACACGGTGCCTGGTGTAAGAGGCCCTCTCAACAAATATTTGGCCACAAATCATTGCCAAGAACTCTGGACCAGCCATGGGCAGGGGGGTGGGGTGGTGCATCTCTGCATGCCCTTCCCTGGCACCACTCTCCATCTCCTGGCACCCTGCACTGCTCAGCCTTCTAGGTCTTTTCCCTGGGAACTGCCCAGCACCAGAAACCCCTGGAAGGAAGACAGGGGGCAGGAAGGGCCCAGAGAGAGCTGGCTCCCCAACCCAAGGGTAAAGCTGTCTCCCTCCCCCAGACTCAGAAAGGGGGTGTCTCACCTTTCCAGAGGACAGTGAGACTGTGGAAAAAAGGAAGGATTGCACAGGAAAGCCACTTGAGGGTCATCACATGTAGGGAAGAGTCTTAGGGGAGCAGGAGCAAAATGAGAGGGTTCTAAGGGGATAATATGGAAGTCAACCATCCATTCTGTAGGGACCAGGCTTTCAGTAATATGGGAAAGGAGATTCCTGGAGACCCAAGGAAGCAGTGCCAGTGGGTCCTCAAACTCCCAGGTGAGAAGAGGAACCAACTTCTTCCCTCCGGGGGGGTTAGGAGTTAACATCCTGCCTCCTCCACCCTAGGCACCCTTGGTGGGGTGGTGGGGGTGGGGGTGGTTCTTCCCTCCCCCTGCAGCTGGTCCTTTCTCCCCAACTCCTTCCCTGGGAGGGCGGGGCCCTGTCCCCTGGGAGCTTCAGCCCCGCCAGCTGAGATCTTTCCCCTCCCCTGGGCAGATGTCCCCTGCAGGCTAGGTGAGTGCATTACCCCTCCCTGACCTCCAGCCCCAACGACCGCGCAGCCTCGGGAGAGGGAGGGCACCCTATGGGTCGGACCCTAGCTCCAGTCCCCTGGCTCCGCGTGCACCGGCGCACACACCCACCTCCTAACTCCAGTGAACACGCGTCCACGTAAACACTCGCCCCCCACCCCGTCCCAGGCTGGGGTTCCTTAACGCACCCCCCCCACCGCCAGGGCTCCAGCCTCTCACCGCGACGCACGTGCCTGACTCCCCTGTGAACGCGGCCGCCTCCTGCCCCTTCCCCATGCAGAGTGTGGGTGGGGGGCGGGGGTGGTGGTGCTGCGGGACCGGCGCTGAACCGGAGGCGAGGGCGCACCCCGGAAAGGTCATGACTTTCTGAGGCTGGGGGAGGGGGCGCCAGCCGCACGTCGGGGTAGGGGCCGGTCCCCTGCGGAAAGCGGCGAACGCGATGGGGGAGGGGAGGGGGCGTTTCTCAGGGATCGGGAACCTCAGCGGCCTGCGCACCCCCAGCCCCAGACCGCCCCTCCGAGCCGGGTGGGAGGGCCTCCCGTCTCCGCGCCCCCGCCCCGCGGAACCCGAGGCGGCGACCGCGGCCCCCGCAGCCGCTCCCCCTTACCTGCGGCCACAGGTGTATGCGCCGGGGGCCCCCAGCCCCAGGTCGCGCGTCGGGCAGGGGGAGGGAGGGCGGCCCCCTACTCCCACCCACCCGGGCTCTCCCCTCCCCCGGCCGCCTCCGCAGCCGCCGCCGCCGGTGCCCTTTGCTGCAATGCGAGAGCCGCCGCCGCCGAGCCGGCCCGGGCCCCGGTCGCCCCGGTAACCGCGACTCCACCTGGCGCGGCACGGCGCGCCGCCGAGCACATCCTCTCCCCGGCCCCCTCCCCGGCGCGGCCCCGCCGGCGCAGGCCCGCCGAGGAACGGCGGAGGCTGGTGGCTGCGTCGCCGCGGTCACCCGATACGCCGGCCCGCCGCCCGGGACTCGGGTTGCAGCAAGAGAGAGGGAGGTTAGACAGCTTAGTGGAAGCGGGGGAGGGGCTGCGACTTGGAATCTGGCCTTCGGGTCCTCCCAGGGTCTTCTTCAGGCCTCCATCCCTAACGATCTGGCCTAGAGTGGCGGGGAGGAGAGTGGCCGGTCTCCGGACCCGCCACCCTCTGAGCTTACAGCCTCTCCCCACCAGGGTCTCCGCGGTGCACCGTGACCCTTCTAGCTCTCCAGTGATTCAATTCCGAGCCAAGCCTGGGCGACCTAGGATGCCTAAATGTCCTCGGTGACATCTGATCCTGCTCGACTGTGTGACTCTGGCATTTGCTGAACGTCTCTGGTCCTGCACTTCACAAAAAGGGGCCTCAGACACAGCCATCCAGAAAGAGAAGTTCAATAAGGACTAGGTATAAAGTGATGACAAGATCCTGTGCACGGCCACTGTTCTCTGTACTTCAAAGCCCTGGGGGTGAAGACCCCTTCAAGCTCTCCCCTTCCCTCCAACAGAGTAGATTCCAGATGTGGACAGGCCTGGGGCCCCATAACCTGGGACACCAAGTTCACCAAATCCAGCCTCACTTCCCTCCACCACTCCAACTCAAGACATTCCATCTGCTCCATTTGGGGCTCACACCTCATCCCCATCCCTGTCCCAGTCTGACCTCTATCGCACATGTGACCACTCTAGATGAGTCCATTCCACTTGCTGTCTAGCCTCGGGGGCAGACACACCTCTGGTCCCTAAGTTCAGTCAATACTGGGCCAAGAGCCAGGAAGGGCAGTGGGCTGGGTGCCCTGTGAGTGATGCCAAGCATGCCAATCTCATGCTAGACTTGAGTTATACACAGCTAAGAGTCCCTGCTCTGGAGCCATTTCCTAGGCTGTCACGTTTTTCCTTCTCCTCATTCTTTCCTGCCCTTCTCCAGGGGGAGGAAGAAGGATGCACAAGGGAGAGAAATGGTTCCCTCTTAGATTCTCTGCCACAGTGCCTCCGCTGCCACCCTCAAGTCAAGGCCTCCTCAGGGCTGCCCCTGGCCTGTTGCAACTCTGACTCTCTGGTCCCTCCTCCCCTCTGGGGCTTCAGATGCCTGTTTTTCTCCCACGGAAATGTCTAGGCCTGAGCTGGGAGGCCGAGCCCTTAAGATACTGTCTCTGGGTGTCCCTGTCCATCTTCCCATCAGGGAAACTGAGGCATGATGAAGAACCAGGCAATCAGTTCAGAACAAGTGGCTAGATGCCAAGGTTGTCTTCAAATTTTGAAATTAAGCATCGGACGTAGCGAGAGGGGTGACAGAAAGACATCATGAAGGACTTCCTGCTGATGAGACATCAGGAAAGGCTGGGTCTGCTCAGAGATGGAGGGCGGGTGGGGATAGAGAAATGAGATGGTCTGCAGTGGGGTGGGAACTGGGCACGAGAGATTCCTGAAAACCAGTGGGGGAGGGTAGGAGAGACATACTCCAGTTTAAAAGAGAGAAGAATTAAAAAAAAAAAAAAAAACTTTTTTTTTTAATTTGAGGAAATACCCCTCAAAAAAATTCTTTCCCCAGAGCCAAGCTTTGGCACAGGTTTGGGGAGGTAATTGGAGAAGGAAATGGCAACCTGCTCCAGTATTCTTGCTGGAAAATTCCACGGACAGAGGAGCCTGGTGGGCTACAGTCCATGGGGTCGCAAAGAATCAGACACGACTGAGTGACTAACACTTTCCCTTTCCCTGTGGGGCGGGAACGGTAGGAATTAGACTATCAGGGGAGAGTACAGGGCATAGGAGTCTTCTGAAAATGCGGGCTCCATATAAGAGCAAGGGGTGCAAAATTAAAATCCTGGATCTCCCCTTTCCCAAAAAATATCCTCCCCAAAGCCCAAGTCTGCCATGGGTTTGGGGGGTGGGAGGAGGCGGGTGACTCACCTGGGCCGGCTGGCCAGCCCCGGAGGGGGCGGAGTCGCCGTGGAGGTGGGAGCAGAGGGAGCTGAGAAGGCACACGGGGTCCACGGTCCAGCCGCCAACCTGTGTGTGCGAAGCGGGGGACACCCCATTAGGGGGAGCGGGCAGGAGCCGCTGGGGCACTGGGACGGGCAGGGCGGGGAGTTCCGGGGGCCAGTTTGGCGCTGAGCTCACACTGCAGAGGGACCCTGCAACACTGGCTAGTCCCTTACCAAGTCTATGCCTCTAACTAGGGCCCTCCAGCTGTTTCCGGGTCTTTCTCTCCAGAAGCCCCCGGTTGGAGGCTCTCTGAGCCCAGGGCAAAGCCTTCCCCAACAGATACTCCTGAAGTCCTGTTCGTCAATTCTTCACTGCCTCTCTGGACATTCTGCAAGGGAGCTGCCCCTCACCTCTCCCCTCTTCCAGCTCTTCACTCCCTCCTGGCTGAAGCTGTCACCTCCTACCCCACAGAGGTGGGAAGGAGGGGGCCTCACCCCAGTGTACCCCTGCCCTGCAGCACCGCCTTCCTCCCCCCATCTCAGGGAGACCGCTTTCTTCTCCCACACCACACCTGAGACTGGAAACCCATCCCTTCCTGGTTCCTCTAGGCCCTCTTCCCCCTCAGCATCCTCAAAGTCGTCCGTCTCTCATTCGGTCACCCCACAAACATGTACTGAGCCCCAGCTAGGCTTAGGCACTGAGCACTAGATGTAAGTGAAACGTCGGTAGATCCTACCCACTTACACGCATGGCAGGGAATGAAAGAGTGAAGGAATAAATGAATGAATTTGTGAGTGGCTGTGCTTTGATTCATCTACTAAGTATTTACTGAGCGCCTGCTCTGTGCCAGTGAACGTGTCAGACACATAGGAGGCTCTCAAACATGCCCACATCCTCTCTCCCAGGCCTGCTGTCCCTTGAGGCTGCCATCCAGTCTGTCTTCATGTTTTTTTTCTGGCCAGACCTCCCCAGACAGGTCTGCAGCCCAGGAGTCTTGTTCCCTCACCACCTCCAACCCCTGACACTGCCCGTTACATCATCATAGCTCGAGAAAGGAGTTCTCTATACCCTGTGGATCCACAGATCCTGGCTGGTCCCAAGGGCTGTTTCCAGACTTCAGAAGTGCAGGGGGCCCTCCTGCTGGGCCTTCCTCCCCTTCCTTGGGGATATAGGACATTCCTGGTCCCTCCCCTCTTCCCATCCATCCTGAGCCCTCTCTCTTCTCAGACTCCATTCTGCCTTGGTGACTACACTTATCCCAAGTCCCACTTCCATTTCTGCCCACCTCATGCTCAACCCCCTTTCTAGAGTCTTGAGTTGTATATTCAGTGCTTAAACAGACATCCCGGTGAAACACTCCTATGCCCCCTCTAACTCATCTCCCCTCTTCCAGTCCCTCACCCTCTCAAATATTTCCCTCCCAACCATTTTATTTCCCCCTAAGCACCACCACCATCTCCCTATCACCCAGGTTTTTCTATCTTTGCCTTCTGGATCCAGACAGCAAACAAGCCTTGTTCATCTTCCTTCCACCCCACCCCCACCCCATCCCTTTCCCTTCATCCTCCCTAACACACTCTCTTCCTGCTTTTCTGCCCCTGCCTCCAGACACTCCCCCTGCCCCCTCCTATTCACCATCTAAAAACAACCATGGCCCTCCTAGTCTCCACCATCTGCCCCCCACACCTCCCACAGCCTCCCACCCTGAGCTTTCTGCATCAGCCTGTTGGACCTCTATGCCAGTCCCCAAAGCAACTCAGATCTATACTCACCTCCCATCTTCCTACCTCCTAAAACTGTTCTCCTCCTCCGTGACCATTCAGACCCTTTTCATCCTTCTAAGCTTAGTTTAAGTACCTCTTCCTCCATGAAGCCTTCCCTGACGAGGGCTGTCCACCTGATCTCCCTTCCTCCAAACCCTCTTCCGACTGACTGTGCTCCTTATACTTAAGTTTCACCCCATCTAGATCACAAAGGGCCTTGCCCCCTCCTCCTAAGTCAGAGCAGCAGAAGGAATCCACTGAGAGGGACCCCTGAAGGGGAAGGCCTGATCGCCTTCATCTGCAACTCTCCCTTATCCCAGTTGGAACTCTGCTCCCGGGAGTGCTCTGGAGATGGGAAAAGGTAAAGGTTGGACAGAACTGGAGGTGGTATGAGAGGCAGATAAGGTATGAGATATGCTCCAATGTATCTTTGTTCCCTGCAGTGAAGATGGAGGTGGGCACAGTCTTCCCCCTACCCAGCCACGCCCAGCAGTACTTGGAAAGGCGGACAGAGCCAGACATCTGTGGGAGCAGGGACTGACACCCCAACGCTTGGCTGAAAGGATGCTTGTGTGCTGATGGAAACAATTCCCTTTCCCTCCACTCTTCCCCAGAGTAGATAACGCCTGAGTCTCAACAACCAACACGCAGCAGCTGTCAAGGCCCCGCACCATTGTGGGACTCTCCAGTCCCAAGAAAGAACTTCCTTGCAGACAAGAAGGCCTTACTCGGATGCAGAGATACATCCAGGAACCAAGGATCTGGGAGAGCTTCACAAAGGAAACATCGCACCTCATGTAGAAGGAGACGAGTCCTGGACCAGGGGAGCTGGAGTCCCGACTCCCCTCTAAGGCTTACTGATGGCAGGAGAGAAACAAGGCAGAGTGGGGAGTCCTCTAGTTCAAACTCACCCAGCAAGTCTTGGGGGAAGGAACAGCTGAAGAATGGGGGAGGAGGGAAAGGCACCAGGAATTCTGGGCTCTTTCGGGGCACAGCAGACCCAGCCTTCTGAAGCTCCCAAGGCCTGACCTTCCCTTAGGGACCATATCACAGAGGTGCCCACCCCAAGGTACTCCAGCACCGGATGGATTCTCAGACCCAGAACAGTCAGCCCTGGAGGCGATCCCTTCTTCCCACCACTCTCTTGAGCTCCCAAACAGCCTTCCTTCTCAGTCCACCAGCCCCAGTTGGAGGCTGGGCTTTCTCTGCCCAGTCCCATGCTCCAAATTCCAAGCCTGCAGGCAGAGGTCTGGGCGCTGAGCCCCCACCCCCTTCCTCCCCAGGTTCCCCAGAGCCAACCGGCAGACTTCCGCATCCCCTACTCTGCCCCAGAGGCGTCTCAGAATCAGGAAGAGCCTGGCGTCAGGGGCGCACAAGGCAGACCCCCTCCCCAGCCCGCGGCCGGCCCCACTCACCTGCTCCCGCATCCTGTCTTGCTGACCCCGCAGGGCTAGGGCATGCTGCGGGTACTTGCTCTTCAGGTGGTCCATGAAGGCATCGCGCTTGCGGTCGGCATCCGCCTTCTGGAGCCCGCTGAGCGCCTCCAGGCTCTGGGCGGCGATCACCGTGTGCCGCCGCTCGGACGTGTGCACCAGCCCCACGTTGGAGAAGCGCCGGCCCCCGCTGCCCCCGCCGCCCCCGCCCCCCAGGGTCCGGTACTCCCGCGGGTACTCGGCATCGTCTGCAGACAGCATGGGGGGGCTGCTCCGCTCCGGATCTGCGAGGGGGAGAGGGGGTTCGGCGGGGTCACGGTGCGTGCTCGGCCTGGGACTGCCCATCCCCCACTGGGGTCACTGCGAGGAGGGGCTGACCTAAGGAGGGCGGCAAGAGGCCCCTGGGGTGAAGCAGGGACTGCCCGACAGGCACTAGGAACAGAAGAGGCAGAACGGGGGCAAGCAAGACGGCTGGGGGGCAAAGGCAGTGTCCAGCTTTTTGCTCTTCTGCAGGGTTTGGAGGATAATGATGCGGGTTAGGTGCTGGCCTTAGGAGCCAAGAAGGGGCTGGGAACAGGGGTCCTGGGCACCTCTCCCAGCCGCACATCCCCTTCCTCCTTCCTTAAGCTGGGGTGAACAGGGGAGGGAAGCGGGGTTCCTTTTAGATGCTTCCTGCAAACTGTGGAAAGGAACCTGCACTGTCTTTCTTTCAAGAGCATCCTCTTGGGAGTGGGGTGGAGGCTAACCTCCTCCCTCAGACTAGCATGTCTAGGACACACTTGTCTTTAGGCTGGGAGTCGGCTTGGAAAAGGGCCAGGACTAGGAAACAATGGGGGGGGGGGGGATGAGGGCAAAAATCACACTTGAAGAAGATGCAGGTCCAGGGTCTGGGGCTTGGGACCACCTTTTTCCTTCCCATCCCCAAGACAGACAGACAGACAGACAGGAGAGGCTGGGCACAGAGAAGACAGTGAGAGATGGATTGGGGACAAACTCAAAGAAAGCAGACAGAACAGCTCAAGCTTTCCCCGCTGGGACCCTCCCCACCCCCTCCCTTCCTTCAGTCTCCCTCCCAACACACACAAGTTCAAGACCTATAAGGGACGCACAGGGGACAAAGGACAGTACAGAAGCGAAAAAAAGAGAAGGCCGGGGGTTGAGGTCTCCATGCAGAACTCTGAAGCCCGTCCCCACTTGCCCACCAGCCCTGAGCCCTCCCCTGGCCTCCCCAGGCCCAGTTCTGCGGTCTCCCACCCTCCAGCCTCCATGCTGACCTTCCCATAGCCCAGCAGGGACGGTGGTTCCAAGGTGTCACCCACACCAGGGATGGGAGGAACTGCTGGGGTTTACTTGAGCCATATTCCTGGTCACAACACGAATTTGCCCTCCCTCATTTCCAGAAATCATCCACTTAGCAGACAAACACGGTTTTCCCGGCATAACCCCAGCCTCACAATTCACTAGCCTCAAAGGTGAAACCCTCAGGGTGCCTCGGTTTGAAAGCAGCCGGCACTGTAGCAGACACCGGCAGCCCAATGCAGGGGCCGATGGGGGCACAAGTGGGGGCGCTGAGGATTCTGGCACCTGGCCAGGTTCCCTCCAGCGCAACCTCTCTTGGCCCCCTCCCTCCACACATCCACTGTTCCTCAGGCCCCTCCTGTCCACCACAGGAGGCAAGAGGACATTCAGCCACGTTCCAGGGAAAGCCACCCTTTGCCCAACACACACACACACTCCTCCCTGGATGTGGCCGAGGCGTGTAGATCTCCGGGACAGACACCCAGGCGACCCAGCACCTCCCACCCAAACCAAGGGAAGAACGGCTCCCAGAGACCCAGCGCGCTGAAGTTTCCAAGGGTCTGACTGATCAGTTATCATGGCCTTCAAACCTCGCTGCACCGCTGTGGGTGTATTACTGTAGTCCCATTTCAGAGATGGGACTGTTGAGGTCAGTGAAGTGCAGTGACATGCCCAAATCTGCAGTAAGTGGTAGAGGCCAGCTTTGACTCCAATATTTATTAGATTCACCTCACCCCTTCTCGCCACGCCTTCCAGCCAGATGACAGCTGTTTACCGCTGGAACAATGACACCACTGGCACTCCTTGTTTATCTGCTGTCTCCCCACCCTGGTGCTGGGTCTGGGGTCCCTCCCTCCCCCAGATATCTGTCCCTTGGTTGTGCTCCCCAAAGTGAGGTCCAGACACTCAAGAGATGACTATGGGAGGAATGCTGCTTCAGAGATTAATAGTTCTATTTTTATTTTCAAGGATTTAAAAACAAAAACAAAAACAAGAAGGCCCAACTCCTGATTTCATGGGTATCATTCCTTGGGATGGCAGTGAGCTAAGGTTTCCTTTTAAGTGAATGCATTAAATTCAAAGTGAGTTAACGAAGAACAAATTGAGTTTGTATTAATACAGTATGAAAGTTCGCGAGAAAATTCCTGAAGCTGGCACCTGGTTGAGGCTGGGAGCCCCAGGGCCATCTTGATGGGGACCCAGCCCTTGCTCTTGAGGCACTAGTGGCAACCCATGGTGGCCAGTGAATATGGCTGGGAAGAAGTGACCTGAAAATCATCCAGAAGAAGGAGGGCCAGGACGGGGGGTTGGTACTCTGGGTGCTGGAAAAATAGCCCCAACCAGAGTCAGGGGATTGCCTCCCATGACCCTTAAACTCTGTCTTCCACTCACCCTCACCACCAACAGGAGGATTGCTACCTCATGGGACACTGCTGAGCTGGAAGAGACCCTCCATGGCGGAGCGCCCTGGATACTTACTTTGTTATCTTCCTTTGCCCAGTGTGGGGTGGATTCTGCCTATAGCCTCACTGCTGGAAGCCCAGCTTTCAAGCCCAGCTTGAGCCCTGCCTGAGCCAGAGGGCGCCCCCCACCCGCCTGCGCCAGCCAACCAGGCTCACCGTGCCACCTAGGGCTCTGGCTACCTAGGTGCACTGGAAAGGTCAGTTCTCATCTGCCCTCCTGCCCTTCCACGTCCCTGGACTCAGAAGAGCTCCTCATGCCCACCTGCACCCTCTGTGCCAGCTTCTGGGGAGCTGTGCCAGCGTCCTTCCCTGGCTTCTATGCCAGGGCCCTTCCCTGGCTCCTGGGGGCGGGGTCTCAGTGCACACAGGTGGGGCAGGCAGTATGCCAGCCTGAGAGAAGCAGGGACGGTGGGGAGGTCCAGGGTCATCCAGGCTCTCCCAGGTTGATTAAAGGGGCCGAGGTGGGGCTGGCAGGTACGGGTCCGGGCTGTCAGAGCAGGCAGCGGGGAGGCTGAGGCTGCAGACAGTGAACGTGTGCCCACAGCCCTATGGATGACTACAGCCCCGTAAACCTCACAGCAATGGATGGCGCTGGGGATAGGGAGGAGGCCGCTGAGCAGGCCCAGAGACAGCGGAGCAAGGACCAACTCCTCCCTGCCTCCTCCACGACAGGGCTCAGTCTCAGGTGCCCGGACACTGGCAGGTGCGTGCAGGGTCATGGGTGAGGCAGGACCTGGATTCTGGGGGTGGCGGGGGAGAAGAGGAAGTAGGAGAGACAACGGGCTGTCTCGGAGGGGAGGTGGGGCTTTGATTTGAAATATTTAGACTCTTCTGAAAACTAAGAACCTTTGAGATCCTTGGCTTAACAAAGAAACTCAGGGAAAGAGGTGAGGTAGCTGCCTGACCCAGGAGTCCTAGCTCCCTGCTCTGTGCAGAGTTCTCTCCTCTCTGTGGGGCCCCAGTAGACTGAGACAACTGGCCTGGGATTCTTGGTTGGGGCGCCACCCTTGGGGGCTCAGAGGGCTCAGGTAAGAATTTACCTCAGCCCCGGGCGCCCGAGGTCACAACACTGGGAGAACAAAAGCCCAGACCAGAGACCTCCTTGGTTTAGAGTCAGCTCTTCCTCTGAGGGGTCCCAGGTTAGCCATTCTTTTAGTTCTCCATTCTAAAAGCCTCTTCTCTCTCAGAGCCTGAGGGTACTAATCTGTAAAATGGGGACAACATTTCTAAATCCCCCTCCTGGGCAGTGGGTGAGAAGCTGGCAAGACAATGAGGAGAAAGCACATTGTTTTGAATTAAAGACATTCCTGGCATGTGGGCTGTCGGGACAGCAGGACAGCCTTCCCATTGCCCCAGACCTGCTTCAGCCACCACCAAGGCCTCAAGTGGCCCTGACCCTCCCCAGACAGAGCAGCCTGGTGAAAAGCCAAGGAGATCGATTCCAATCTAGCCAGCAGTGGCTCTGGGTAGCAGTGGCCCTGAGCAGATCGATGCTTCTGTTCACCGGCAGAGGCTGCTGAGGGATCTATCTGGCAGGGGTCTTGTGGGTGGGGGCACCTGGGGAGGCAGATGGGACAGGGAGGCCTGAAGACGGTAAGCAGACTGGATTCTACTGGGGCAGGGTGAGAGACAGGGGATGCAGGGGGAAAGTGGGAGACCCTGGATGGGGAAGCAGAGCTGGGGTACACTGATGGAAGGGGCCTTGGGACAGACAGCCCCTGAGGCATGGAGGTTGGGGGAGTCGGAGAGGTAAGCTGGAGGTCTTGCCATCTCTCCAAGAATCCTGTGTGCAACGCCAGCTATAATTTTTGAGTCAGAGATTCAAGCTACAGGAGAGATGCCCAGGACTAGTGGAATCCAGCTCAGAATGAGGGGAAAGGGAAAGTGGGGAAGTGGGGGGTTGCTGTCGCCTCCCTCAGCTCTGCCTTCCCCGCCTGAGCCATGGGGAAATGAACCTGCCTGGACGCTGGGATGACCAGGGAGCAGTGGGCGCCCCCCAGTGGCCAGCTGCGGATAAAGGCGCAGGTGCTTGGGAAGAGAGCGACATTGTTATTTGCTCCACCAATTCCAAATTCCACGTTTATTTATGAGCCCAATTTATTTTTATCCTCACTGCATTCTTTCACATGAGATCACTGTAACTCATGATGAGAATTAAGATCCCAAGGTTTCAGTGACACTGTCTCATAAGCCATCCAGCCCCTCCCCACCTTGCATCTTTACCCCAGATGTCACCATCGCTCTGTCCTCTGGCTGCCACTGGGCAACATTTACACATGACATCATCTTCAGAGGAGGAGGGTGTGGAGAAGGGGAGGGGGGAGGGAGAGGGAAGAAGAAAGAGGAAGGGGAGGAAATAGAGGGAAGAACAAAGCCACGAGCCACAGAAAAAAGAAGGGTCTCACTGGGGCCCCTGCTGGGAGGACCAGAGTTCAGGTCTCTGGGTCCCTCTCCCCAGAGATCAGGAGGGCTGGACAAGGCCCCTCCCGTGGGGACCCGAGGTCTCACAGGTGTGACCCCAACCGTGGCCTGGGCACCAGCTCAGGGAGTCCAGAGGGCCTGGGGCTAGATCCCAGTGAGGTCGGCAGGCAGGGCAAGTGGTGGGGAAGTGGGGGCTGTGTGTGGAGATTGCCAGAAAGGTGGAGGGCCTGGCTCAGACCCCAAAATGCCCTGTCTGCGTACACACACACACTTGAATACATGCAGCACAAGTCCCACCATCTTCAGCCAAAGCAAGAGGAGCCCAGTCACCCAGGAGGAGCCCTGAGGCGACTGCCACCATCGATTGTGCCTGACAATTTCACCCTGCTAGGCGGCTGGCTGCGCAGTCAGGAACCGCACTGTGCTGGGAGGTCAGAGGCCAGAGGACAAAGGTCAAGCTTGGCAGAGGCTTCAAGAACCTGGATGAGGTGAAGGGATCATCCCTTCCCACCCCTCCCTCGGTGAAGAAGCTGACCCCTCAGTCTCCAGGCGCCCCTGGCTCTAGCCCCCTGTGTGCCCACGGCCCTCACTCAGCTGTCTGTCTGTGGGTCCTTGGAGCAGAAGCCCATCTGTGTCTGTTTTCTAAAACCATCTTTTCCGCCCCATACCACAGCAACCAAAGTCATTTTCCGGGCAATTGCCTTTCTGTAAACATTCCTGTGTAATATCCCCCCAAATTGCTAATGCCCAGCACCCTGTTGAGTCTCCCTGTCCCTCCAACCAGAGCCTCGGAGGTGGGGGCAGGCAGAGGGAGGAACAGGCATCAGGGGAAGAGGATTAAGGATGGGGCTTCACGTCCAGCTCCTGGCATGGACCCCCACACCTGCCCCCGCCGTGTTCCCCCATCCCCCACCAACCCAGCCCCACTCCCCTGAAGGCCGGGCCTCCTCAGGAGACTCTGCCTGGGCCAGGAGGGATGACAAAGAAGCGGAGAGGTGATCCCATGGCAAGGAGGCCTGGGAGGGAAGGGAGAGGACTTGAAAGCATGCGGGCGATGGTCAGACAATAAAGGTGACTCCCTGAAACCTGGGAGCACAGGGGCAAGGCCAGGCAAGCTGTCATCGCTGGGCCCCCAGGGAAGGCATTTCCCTTGTTCCTGAGGTGTTGGGGAGGAAGGCATATACGTGGGAAGAGGCCAGGTGGAGACCATCCCCACGATGGACCAATTCCCCAAGGCAGGGCAGTGCTGGGGGATGGGTGCAAGGCGAGAGAGTATCAGAGGCAGGATGGTCCTTGGCTGGTGACACGGATGCCCCCTCGCCACCCCCCACCCCTAATCTACAGAGCCACCATGGAGAAGGGCCTGGGTTGGGTCGATTCTCCTGGCAGTACAGCAGGGAAACCGAGGACGGGGGAGGCTGAGTGAGTTAACTGTGCGGACTCCCTTCCCTGGCTGGGGGGAGAGGAGGAAGAGGACTGTGACCCCCCTAGACTCTTCTAACCCCTTGCTCAGGGAACCCTGCTCCCCACCCCCCCAGCCCCAGGGAAGCTGGGCATCTAGACTCTAGGCGGGGAGTGGGGTGGGGACCACAGAGTCCGCCCGGGAGGGAGCCGGGAGGCAGGGGAGGGCGTAGGGCTCTGCCAGTCACAGCTTCATGCAGGCAGAAAAACACAAACCAATTTGCACAGATTTAAAACCCACCGAAGGCCACTTAGTTGGTAAACGAATCGGAATCTAATTAAAGGACCTGTCAGGCCTGGGGGAGGGAGAGCTCACCTGCCTGGGTTCTGGAGCTTTCCCCAGGGAGAGGGCATCTGAGAGAGGGAGGGTGTCGGGCTCCCTGGGGGTGGGGCGGGCACTGCCCCAGGCAGAGGGCCCCTGCCCCACCTCTTCCCTCCCACCCTTCCACAGGCTGACTGTCCCGTGACTCTGTCCACTTGCTCAGGCCGGGAGCGCCGCAGGGCAGGGCTTCTTCCCTCCAACTGGGCACCTCTCAGGGCAGGGCCCATGCCTCCTCTCTCAGACTAGAGCCTTTGTGCTCCCCCCTTAGGCTGGGGACACCCCAGAGCAGGGCCCCTGTCTGCCCCATCAGACTAGGGGCTCGCCTAGGACAGAGCCTTGTCTCCCCTTAGACTGGCCAGGACCTGGGCCTCCTCTCTGGGGGCACTAGATAGGGCCCCATTTACCTCTTTGGATTAGAAGCTCCCTCAGGGCAAGCCCCCCTTAGACTGGGGCCTCCTTGAGGCAGAGGTACCCCCCCCCTCGACCCAGACTGGGTGGTCTTGCAGGACAGAATTAGGTGGGGCGAAGAGACTCATAGGCCACCTCAGGAGTGGGGGGGGGCCTGGGGACAGTCAGATGCCAGGCTTGGCCTCAGTGCCCTGGCTCTACGTGACCGTGGAGTCCTTGTCCCCTTCGACCTGCTGCCCTCTCTCCGTGACTCCCCGCAACCATAGGACAGCCCTCTTCCTGGCGAGGTGATGGCTCTTCTCTCTTAGCAAAGCAGAGAGATGTCTCGAGACTGTTCAGCTAAGCCCTGCCTGCGTCTGCTTTCACTCCAGCCAAATGCCTCTCACGGGGAAGGAAACCGAGGCCCAGAGAGTGAACCTGAGTCACACAGGAGCTGGAAGCAGAGCCAGGAATGGAGCCTGAGCATCCCGGCCCCCAGGGACAAGGACTTTCCCACCCCTCTCTGCCACTTCCCAGAAAGCAATTGCCAGGGGATCCCTTCTCCAGGCCCCAGACCCCAGGAGGGCAAGACTAACAAGCTCCTTAGGAGAGATCAGCAGTGAGCAGGAAAACGCCATGGCACCCCGGGCCCCAGAGGGAGAAGGGCCATGGGTCACAGTCCAGCCACCCCCTCAGGTGCCCATCCCGGCCCAGCAGCTGCTCACCGCACAAAAACCAATGTCCCCACGTGGCACCTGAGTCATACTCCTCAGACAAGACCCCACTCCTGGCTGACAAGCCAGCCTCCTGCTCAGAATTTCAGATATGCAACCCTCCCCCAAGCAGGTGAAGCTATGGCATGACCAAAAATCACTCAACTTGGGGGGAGAAAGAGCTCTGTTCAAACCCAGCTCTGCCACTGTCTGGCTGTGTAACCTTGAGAATGCTAGCAGCCTCTTGGAGCCTCAGTCATTTCATTTGTTTTTGTTTTTTAAAAAAAGTATTAACACTCAGACGGGTGTGCAGGTTGTACACTGCACAAAGGCACCGGCCAGGGGCGCGGGTGGGGGACAGTCCCTTCCTGACCTGCCCAATCCCTTGACTTCCTTTCACTCCACAGTCAGGCTTTTATCACAACCAGGATGGTAAGGGGTTGCATTTTAGCGACTGATGAAGATCTGGCTAATGTGTTTCCCCAGGAAGGGCGCGGGCGGAGATGCAGAGGGGAGCATGTCACCCCTAGTCTGAAGCCCTCGCTGGAGAAGCTGGGAACAGCCCTGGCATGTGCCCACACAGCCCGCGCTAACAAGCTGACTCCTGCCTGGCGTCTCCACCACCATAACGCGCCCAGGGAAGGTGTCCTGTCAGCCCCACATCTCCTTGGAGAGGCAGCGGAGAGGAACACAGGCAGGGAGGAACGGAGGGAGGTGGGGGGAGGCGGGAAAGCAGAAGCCTGTGCTCCAGCTCTGCCACTGCTCCGGGGAGGCTGTCAGAGCACCTTCCATCCCCTGGGGCGGAGCTCGAGCCTCGGGGTGCTAAGGCCTCGCCAGCAGGTGTGAGCAAGGGGACCTTTACCAAACCCCTGAAGCTGCCTCAGGCTGAAAGCAAGCCCAGAGGGAGGCATCCTGTTCCCAAGAAGAGGGACCCCAATCTGTTGGAGGCGAGGGAGTGGAAGCCCCACCATGCACCCCAGCTCCCCACAGGGAAGTGTCATCAACACCCAGGCTTCCTCAAGGGTCTCCCAACTGTTGGACAGGAGCCTCAGCCCGGCTGGATTCCTCCACATCCTCCTATGAGACACCGCCCTTCGTGGGGTCAGGTTCTCTCTGGGAGGCTTTTTCCAGCCCCACGCCCCAGCACCCAGACAGCTCCCTCAGCCACCAGGATGATGGGGTCCTGGTGCCTGCAGTATTCCACCACAGGCCACGCTTCCGCTCGTCAACGTGGCGTACCCCGTGGCGCAGGCCCACATGCCCAGCCCAGGCTCACGGACACGTGCCCAGTTACTAGGGGCTCCCCTGCACCCACCACAGGCATCCACACACACAAAGGCACACCTGGGCCCAGCTGGGACTGGGTCACCACAGAGCCGCCACCCTGACCCACCACTCTGCCATCTTTGATGCCACGCGGACAGGCAGGGCATGGTGCCCGCACATGCATCGTGTACATTTACCATCCCCTGACAGATCCCGTGCACGTGGGAGCTCCCTCAAGTGTTAGTCTGAGGCACCTCCAATTTGGAGTGAGAGATACTGGGGACCCCGTCTGCCATCATGAATCCAGCCACCCCTTCTCAGAGACGAGATTTCCGTGGCCCCTCTCCTGCTTTGCCAAGTTCAGGGTCTCTGAAAGTGTTTACATTTCGTCCTAACATGAAGGCCACTCCACTCTTACCAATGTTTACCCAGCCAGGCGATGCCAAGGACCGAGAGGCTGCTTCCAGACCTGGCACACCTGGCCCTGTCTCCCCCTACAGGTGCTCAGCCTCCTGCAAGGAGCTGGAGGGCCTTGGACCCACTTCCACTTGCTGCCACAGGGTGAAGGACAGGGCTGCGAGTTTCAGCCCTCACCTCACAGGTCAACTACTCTACTGTCCTGCAAGAGAGTGAGAACAAACAGCAAATGTGCATCCCACTAGGTTCCCTCCCTAGGGATGCTGAGGTTAGTACTGGGAGAGACTCTGGAGGATGGAAGAGGCGGAGCCTGAGAAGGCAGAAGGAGACTCAGGGTTTCCTGCCTGACTGCTGGGTCCACCCTGAGCTGGAAGCCTACTTGGATTCCAGGGGCATCTTTCAGTTCTCCCTGGTGTCGAGCCTGAACCGCCCCACTAGAGCAGCATCTGGGAAGGTGGCGCATGAGCTGGAAGGCAGGGGAGAAATGCACAGTTTCTCTTCCATCTGCAAAAGACTCCAAGACTCCAACCTCCATCTCAGTTAAATCCACCCGTCCGTGTGGAGTGACGAGATGTGAACTCAGCACCAGGCTTGCTGGGTGCTCTGGGGGAAACGGACCAACCGTGAAAGACAGCACTCCTGATACCCACCCTCCCACCAGGCACACACTCAGGACAGTCCCCAAGGGGCTCCGATAGCCGCTATTCATTCAGTTCTCAGACACACCTTGTGAGGTTGCTCTCTCCCATTTTACAGATGAGAAAGCAGAGACTCAGGAAGGGGTGACTTGCCCACAGCCAGAGCTGTAAGTGGAGAAGCCCTGGTCTCGACTGTGGGATTCTCAGCCGGGATCCCCCTTCCCTCCTCTATGCCCTGCTGATTCATCCCTGAGTTTTTGTCTCAGCCCCTGGGCCAGAGCTCCTTATATCCCCTCAGTCTGTCTAGCTTCCTAAGAAGGAAGACTCGAATAGCCCCCTCCCTAGTGAAGCACAGAGACCCTCAACACCATCCTTTCTGGGGAGACCGCACGCCAGAAGATCAGGGACCCTTCCCCGGGGCAAGGCTGACAAAGGACGAGGGGCAGGGAGCAGGGCAGCCCCAGGGCCCCTGAAGTCCAGGATGGGAAGGGGGTCCCACCTTTCCACAGCCCTCCCCCACCCCTCAATTCGGTGGAGAACCCCACCCCCAGCCTCTGCCACAGGCTGTGCCAACACTGAACTGCAAGTCCTCCATATGTCAGGAACTCCATCCAGCCGGGACTTGGATACCTCCAGAAACAGAGAGCTCATTATGTCCAAGGTACCAGACACTTTGTGGGGCCCCTTCTTCCTTAAAGTGAGCCGGAGTCTGTGCCCACGGCCCTCAGAGGGACCCGGGGTAGGTCATGACTTCTCCCTTGTGGCCAGAATGAAGGCTCCTGAACCCAAATCTTCTCTTCCCAGCCCAACACCTCAAGTCCCTCCGTCTGTGGCCTGGCTTCAGCCCCGGGCTCCCCGCACTGCCCTCTGCTGGGTCAGCCTCATGCTGGAACCGCTCCTGTTAGCTGGTGGCCTTCAGAACTGCTCCGATTGTCCAGACGAGGTCTGAGCAGCCCAGGTGAGCCCTCTGCGTCTGCATTCACCAGCCCTCCTCCTGCCCCCAGCACATGTGCCAGGAGAAATCAATGCCAGGGCAGACACAGCCCTGCTCTGGGACCACGATGGACCTTCCTTATCCCCTGCTCCTAACTTTTGGGTTTCCCCTGACCTCGGGCCTAAGGGCCAACTTGACTCTTCCTGCCAGGGATGGATGATTCCTGGCAAAGTGAGTTCAACCTGCCGGCTCCTTCGAGGCACTTCCCTCTGCCTTCTGATGCCTGGCCTCACTAATGTGATTCCAGGAGTCTGCTCGGGGTCTTAGCCCCTTCCTAGCAACTATGGCCCTGTCAGCCCCAGCCAGGCATATCCCAGCTCCAAACACCAAAGCCTTTGCCCAGGAGTTTGAGTGGGCAGCGTGCTCTGCCCATAATTCTCTGGTTAGTGGCCTGAGGCCCTTGATACCCTGTCCAACAGCCAGGCATTGCAGGGGTGTGTCCAGCCACTCTAAGGACTGGAAAACCACAGCCCACATGATAACATCTGAAGCATGTTAACCACACAGTGCTTCCTCCTTGTTAACCTACTTCCTCCTCACCCGACCCTGCCCTACTGCCAGAGGGCCCTGAATTGGAAGGAGAGGCTCCCTCACCCCCCGCTGCTTCCCAGCACTCTGCCCCGTATCTGCATGCCATGCTCGCACGGTGGCTAATTCTGGCATCTCATCAGACAGTAATTATGGGGGAATCAGCAGCACTGTCATCTCTGCAGCTCGGCACCTGTCACCACGCCACCATCCCCAGGCTGCTGGGCTGGGACCGGAAGCGGAGGGAGGAAGGGTTCACTGGGGTGATGGGCATCACTCCCTCCTAGCCTCCACAGTCCTCACTTCCTTCAACCCTACCTCCCCACAGGGGTGCAGTGCATGTCAACCAGATGCCCACTTGCCACACCAGAGCACCCTGTTAGCCAGGCCAGGTATGGAATGCACGTGCTCCGGGTCACATAGAGGTGTCTCAAGGAAGGACACAGAATGCCAAGGTTCAAATAAAAAAACGCCCCTTCCCGTAAGTGTGACATTGAATAAGTTATTTTACTTCACTGGAGATCAATTTCTCTAACGGGGGAAATATTGCCCACCTTGAGCAGAGGGGAAAAAATAAATATATAGAGTATCTAGCACAGTGGCTGACACACATATGATCACGTATTCACTCAACAAACAATGCGTGCACACCTACTGTGCGCTGGGCAATATGAAGATGCCAAGGTAAGTGAATCGCAGTTTAGCAAAGACCACACTGGGTCTAGGCATGGGTCCAGGCCACGCTGGGGGGTAGGCACTTTGTTTGGCTGGTAGTGTTTTGTTTCTTTGATTTTTAATGCCTTTAAGGAACATAAGCACACTTCCCTATGGTCCTCATCCACTGCTTCACTCACTTCTGGCCCCTGAAAGCACTGGGTTTGCTGCCCCACGAGTGAATGTGAACTCAGAGGGGCGACACCGAACTGCAAGTCCTCCCTATTCCAGGAACGCCACCCAGCTGGGACTTGGATACCTCCAGAAACAGAAAGCTCATTGCATTTAAGGCACCAGACATCTGTGGTGCTCAGAGGGGCAAGCCTGAAGATGGTCAGGGAGGGACACTTCAGGGAGGAGCAGAGGTGGGAGGTGACAAAGGGAGGGCCTTCCTGGAAGAGGAGGCACAGGAGCAGAGGGTCACAGAGGGAAAGGCGGGGCCCACGGGGAGCTGATGGAGACAGAGGCATTTCGAGGGGTCCTTCCCAGTGCTGGATTTCAGGCTACAGCGCCTTCTGCTCCTCCAGAGCATTTCCCAGGCGAGTCCTGCTGGTGGAGCTATGATGTATGACCATGTCCCCTCGCCTCACGAGCAGCATCTGCTGCCCCAGCCTATCACTGGGTCTCTTCCCTGGCCCCACGGAGAGGAACGCAGCCCACCCCCACCAGAGTGAAAAAGGACTCTGGCTAGAACCGAAAGGAGGTGTGCACATGAGAATTCTCTAACCTCCAATCCACTTCTGACCCCTGACTTCAGGGTCAGGAAGCCCCTGAGACTCCCCCAGGGGTGGACCCAGGAATGCGGTAGGGGGAGGGAAGTGGATTCCCAGTGACTTGGAACACAGGGAACCGTGCTTGCAGGGGTGCAGAGAGTGAGGCAAAGGCACAGCTCTCTACCTGCAGCATGAGGGACAGGGGCTAGACTTAAGGAAGACTTCCGGTGGAAGGCACAATGGCAGCAGGGGGAGTAGGGCTGAAGTTACCACGGTGGGTCACCTGTGTGACCCTGGGCGTGTCACTTAACCTCTCTGGTCTGTCACCACCTCTGTAAAATAGAGATTACAGCATCGAGCTCACGCGACAGCTATGAGGATGAAATGAGGGAGCACAGGTTCAGGGCTGGATCCAGCATAGGGCTCATACAGCTTTCAGCAAATGTTCAGTAAATATTGGTCATCTGTACTTTTATTATTACCAGGAATACTTTCCCCCCCCCCAAACTCAGTAATGACTAAATGAACCCCCCATACCTTTCCAGCCCCGCACTCCCTTGCTCTCTCTAAGCCACGGAGGGAGCGTGGAGGTGTCTTCTAACCAGAGTCAGCAGAGAGGAGCTGACTCTGGCCCATGGAGGCCTCTGGCCCCAGATGATGCCTGCCCCACCACAAACAATCTAAAAACCCTTCACAGCACATTTTCAACCCCCCTCCCCACATGTTATTCCACTCTGGGTGGTAAAGCTGGACAGGGGTTGCTCTGGTTCTTTACAGATGTAGAAAGTAAGTCTTGGGAGGGACCGAACTCCCTGTTTCTGGGAGTATTCCGGAAAAGGGTAAGTGAAAAAAGAAGACATTCACTCTATCCTCTTTTCCTAGTTCCTGACCCTCAGCCTTGGCCCATCTGTTTGTGTGGAGAAGTGGCGAGGGGCAGGGGGTGACTTGTGTGACCAGGACAGGGGCTGAGGGGAAAGGCAGCAATTTCAAGTCACTCCTGCCTTCTCCTGGCAGCAGCCACTGATAGGGGAGGGAAGGGAGCAGCGTCGTTGCTCTTTTAGGAAAACGGTAATTTTAATTAAGAGGCAGACAAACGAGCGCTCTGCAGATTGTCTCCGAGCAAAGTTATTAAAAAGCCATCAAGGCGGCAGCAGCCACAGTGGCAAGGAGGGCTGCCTGCCCCATCTGCCCACCCGGACTAGAGCTGAAGCATCCTTCAGAGAGTGGAGAAGGGCTGGGGGACACGGAGCCTGCAAACAGCCAAGACAGGGACTATGCAACCCCTCTTCAAGGTGAGACAGGGGCAGCACTCAGACAGTAGCTGCCCCACCCCAGGGAGGGGCTGGGGGAGGCGCAGACAGGGAGCCGCAATGGGGCAGCCTCTGCTGTGGGCCAGGCTCTGGTCCGGCTGCTGCTTTTTCTATATTCTTCTCAACCAGCCTGTCATTTTATAAGCAAAGACATTGAGGCTCAGAGAGGGAAATGTGGCTTTTCCAAGGCCAGCAGCTCAGACAAGGCTTAAGTGAGCATTTGAACCCAGATCAGGCTGATTCTCAAGTCCAGGGCTCTAGGCTGCTGGTTCCGGGCGCAGAAGTGGGAGGTGGGCTCCCAGAGGCCCTCTGAAGTGGCCTCAGCTCTGGCCCAACAATGCTGCTCACAGTCCCCAGGTTGCATGGATTGGGACGTCCAGTCACTGCCTGCTTGGCGGAACCACACTATGAGAGGAGTGCCACTGGGATGCTCGACAGAGACCTGCAGTGAGGAGGAGCCGCCAGCAGGGGGAGCAGGGGCGGATGAGCATCAGTGGACAGAGGGTCACTGCCCGTCCGAGTCAGCTGGCCAGGCCACAGCCTCAGGCCCCACAGCCAGTGAACTCTGCCACCCCTTAACCTCTATCCCCACACCACTTAACCAACAGAAGAACCTTCACTGTCTTCGTCACTGTTGGCCTCTAAGCCTAGCCCAGTGCCTGGCACAGGGAAGGTGTTCAATAAGTCCATATTGAATGAAGGAATGCATGGATAAACGAATAAACCATTAAACAAATGAAATGAGATCACAGATTTACAAGCACCTATAAACTCAACAAAGCTGTGCTGAAGTCAACATGGTCCCATCTTCTCCCATCCCCCTCCACTGGCTGCTGCTGGAACACGGGCTGTCCTCCATAAGAAAGGCCCCTTACTCCTGACCCCTCTCCCCAGGTCTCCAGGTCCCTCGACAGAGGGTTGCCTTCTCCTTCCCCTGCCCAGCCCCCACCACACGGAGCTTTGCAGCCAGTACACACATATACATGCACACGTGTTTGCTCGCACATACTAACTCACATGCACACACGTGCACACACGGACACATTCTCTGCCAGGCAAGGTGCCCTCCCCAGAGTCAAGTCTCTGCTGCCCTCTCCCCGAGCAAAGGCCTGGGCCCACCAGGGATAGCCCCCTCCCCCATTGCGCCGGGGAGCGGTGGGAGGCAGGATGGTAGGGAGAGACCCCCCTCCTGGCTTACCAACCTGGAGACTTTAAACAGAGGGAACAGAGTCCTGGAGCCTTCCCTCCCGCTGCACGCTGGAGCCCTGGGTGAGGGACAGGAAAGGAGGAAAGTGTGAATGAAGGCCAGAGCCGGAGGAGAGGAGCTGGAGAATGGATGGGGCGGGGGCAGGGCTCCCAAATCGGGATGGTCCCTGAGGGCTGGGGGGCAGGCATGACAGAGATGGGGTGCTGGGTCAAGAGCTGGGGCTGAAGGGACAGAGACATTGGTAGGAGACAGACAGGAGGACAGACAGCAGGACAACACAAAAAACATGGGGTTCCTCAGAGAGGGGTCCCCAGGACAGACAGCCAACAAGCCAGGCCTGGTTCTCCTCCCAGAAATGGGGACAGCCTCTTTACTGGGGGCCCACACAAGACCCCAGATGAGAGCACCTTGGAGGGCCCATCTGCCTCCCCCAGCCAAGGCCACCCCATTCGGGAAGGTTGGTGGGTTCAGAGTCTGAGGGCCTCCCTTCACTGCTCTGCTGAAACCCCCTCCCAGCCCAAGAGACCCCCGTTGGCTCCACTCACCCCCTAACCTTGAGGAAGGCCCCCTTCTCTGTCTGCAACAGAGGAAGCAGGGGTACTTCACACCCGAGAAGCGCGCACGCACGCTCGCTGTGATGGGGACCGTGCCGGAAAATGGCACCCCTGCCCATATCGCCCAAGCCCTGTGCCCAGCTCCCGCTCCCATGCTCACCCAATCCTCAACCTGCCAGAGCATGGCCCCTCTCAGCTGTCCATCCCGCTGCCTCCCTCTCACTCGCAGGAAGTCCTTCTAACTGTGCTGCCTCCCCCAGGGCCACGCCGCCCGTCTTCTGCCTTTCATCCTGGGGTACGCAGCGCTATGACCTGCCTGCATGCAGGCACTGTGCCCTGGGCGTCCTCTTGGGCCCAGCTCTCACTGGGCTGGTTCAGACCCATCCACACCCACATCATGTCTGGCTGCAAGCATCCTCAGAGCCCCCTGCCAATCTCATGGTTCCAATTTTCCTACTGATTACCCAAGACGCAGGCACCCTGGGGAGAAGCAAATGTTGTACCCAGATGTTGGGACCTTGACTGGGTGAAGAAATCAAAAATGTTCACTAACATATTTAAGCCCAGAGGGCTTCCTGGACAAGGCAGTGGGGTTAGGGGTGGGGCCCAGAAGGGGCAGCTGGACAGAGGGGCATGAGTTGGGGGCCTCAAGAGCCCGAGCTCCCTTCTCACCACTATCCTTAAGTGGCAGCTCCAGGGGCCCAGCCCCAAACAGGCTGAGGTGAGAATCTGGGTTTTAAGTAAGACTAAAGAGACTTTCTCATATATGCCCCTTCTTCCTGGGGGAACGGCCCATTATTCACTCTCAGTTGGACAGTAAGGAGGATGAGGACAAAGATTACTATTTACTGAAAGTTCACAATGTGCCAGGAACTACGCCTAAATTACCTCATTTAATCCTGGTACCCACCCTGTGAGGAAACCACTGTGATCAGCCCCAATTTACAGATGAGGAAACTGAACTTTAGAGAGGTGAAGTGACTTGCCCCAAGACACACAGTGAGTGTCAGGGCTGGAATGCCAGCCAGCCCAGATCTGTCCAAATCCAGAGCCTGAGCTCTTGACTCTAGATCTGAACTGCTTCCCATCCATCCTCCCCCAGGATTAGTCTGCCTCCCATTCAGTGCCATCTGGGAAGTTCTGCCTAAAGTCTAACTTCCTTCCATCCCAGGCTCCAGGATAAACTATCTTTCATGGACAGTAGGGGAAGAGAAGGCTTTGCTTCCGTCCCTTTCTGCCTCGTCCTAGGAGTGGGAGGCAGATAACTCTAACCTTCAACTGCAGATGGACCAGGAATCAGGGGAAGGGGATGAGCTGTTGGGTTCAGAAGTGGGTTCAGGATCTCCCAAGCTTCATCATTAAATGACTTCTGGCTCTGCAGGAGCCCTTTTCTACTCCCCAGTCACCAAGAAGCTCCAGGAAGCCCCTCAAAGGTCTCTTCTCATTTTAACATCCAGAAGTCCTCCTGAGCACCCAGACTAGGGAGAGTCTAAAAAGTCAGGGGCAGCAAAGCGAGAGTCACTGTCAGTCCTAGTAGCCCTGGCTTTTCCCCAGAGTTCCAGTTTTCAACTCAGAAGGAGGCTGAGGCAAGAATGGGGACTCATCAGGCCAGCCTGACCACAGGGAGGGGCTGGACTGGCATGGGGACAGCCCAGGAGAGAAGGCAGAGAGGCCCGGATGTATCTGCAAGGGCTTCAATGAGCCGTGGCATGCCTTCCCAATGAACTGGGATCGTTAATTCTTCCCCAATGAGGCAGATGCTGGGCCTGGGGTGACGCCACAGATGCCTGCTGTGTCTGCAATTATCAGTCACCCGGGGTGGAAGGAGAAGGCAGGACACACACCCTCTCTGCCTCCTAGGCTTTGCACAAACATCTCCAGGAAGGGCCACTACATGGGGGTCTCTGGCTCTGGGCTCCCCCACAGCCGATGTGGGCCCCTGGGTCTGAGGTCTCCAGCACGCTCTGTTGCTGGAGTGGAAAAGAGGCCAGGGTGCTGGGATGATGATGTTTGCCAAGGTGCAGGCACGTGAAAAACCCAGCTCCTTCCCAGTCTTAACATTAATCCACTCCGGGATGTGCAAGCAACTGGGCCAGGTGGTTGAGGCTACCAGGAACCAGGAAAAGGTTGTGGGGGAGATGAGCCACCAGCTGGAAGTGCCTCCGCAGAAGAAAATATGGACTGGATTATAGTCCCTGGTTGGAATGGAGTGCGGCAAAGCCTTTCTGGGGTGGGAGGAAAATGGATGTAGCTGAATCCTATAGCCTATCCCTTATCCATCCTCTGGGTCTATCGGACAGATTTAGACAAGGTGTGCCTTTGGAGCAGGAGGGACTGTTTGTAAGGCATGTGCAGACACACGAAAGCACCAGTATTCTCTTGGGCCAAATCTCCATTTTTCCTGGTTTATTTGGAGCTGGGAAGTATTATTCCCACTCTCTGTATGGCAAGGCCTGTACTGTCTCAGGAGAGAGGAAATGGGTAGAACCTGTGACAGCTTGAAGGGACCTTAGATTCTCTAGTTCCATCCTCTTGCTCACACCAGGGACACTGAAGACCAGAGGAGGCAACTAACTTGCCCAATGTCACACAGCAGTAGGGAGGCAGGCAACCTGGCACCATCCAATGCTTGCTCTTTACCCTGCACTTGACCTCTCTGCCCTGGGGGATCAGACTGACTTCCCTGTCCCTTCTCCTCCCCAGCAGCTCTGAACTCCTCTCCATCATGGCCTCCTGCACTCTGCCAACTACCACAGCCACACGAGATTAAAATGGACCTACCAAGCTCCTGACAATAGCCCAAAGGTCATCTCAAAGGTCATATTAACCAGTCCCCTGCACCCAGGTACAACACTAGCCTACTTGCGTGCCTATACACCTATCATTGAGGGAAAAGATGCACAAACAGCATCTCAGAGCAGCCACCCTTCATGCACCGTGAGATTTCCTTCCCATCTAACCTCGATTCCTCCTGCTGCAGCGTGGGCCTGTTTCCTCTCAAGCTGTCCTGAGCAAAGACAGGGGGAGGGAGAGAAGAACAGGATTCCCAGCCTCCGAACCCTCTGTCTTCCCACCTACAGCAGAAAGGATGAGGGCAGAGTGTCCAGGGTGGCTGGGCCCAGTGTGCTGAGCGAGGGGCAGGAGGGCTGCGGCGGCAGCTTGAACGTGGGAGAAACAGCTCTTCTTGGAATCGTCCTTCCAGCTTCTCGTTCCCTGCAAACTCCTGCATCTCGGGTTAGGGGAGGGTCTCCACTGCGTTCAGAGACAGCTGTCCCCTCCCCATACCATTTATTGTTTCTTATGTGACAGGCACTGTGCTGGACATTTTCATCCGTTGTTTCACTTAAGCGTCACAATAATTCTATAGTCAGAAACTAATTTGCCTGCTGGGTCAGTTCCTCCCTGAGACTAAATCTAACCTGGATCCCTCTTGCTGCATGTCCTCTGGTCCATCCTCCGTGGCGGTGGAGAGGTGATTTTTGCTCCTGTCTTCAGAAACCCCCATCTTACTCAGTGGCCCACTTTATCTTGCACATGCTGCCAACCTTTACCCCAGTATTGCCCCATGTGATGGGCATTATGAGGGGATGGGTGAAAGAAACTGAGGCAGGTGGAGGGTTGAGATGCAGGACACCGGCCTGTACCAAACACAGCACCTAGCAGGTGGCAGGGGAGGAGGCCCGTGAGGGCAGGCAGTGTGCTGACCGGGCAGCGCCCAGACATGCAATGATCCTGGTCTCAGTGACCATCTCTCAGGTCCAAATTCCTACCCACATATAGCTAGAGCCCAGGTGCCTGAGTAGAAGTGAGTAGGGGCATAAGATGGCAGGACCTGTCCTGGGCTGTGGGAGGCAGCTGAAACCAGAGGGAGGGACTCTTACACCTAGCTAAGCTCCTGGCATGTAGAGGGTACTTAGGCCCTGAGAACAGAGGACGGAGACCCCCAAGCCCCTCTGCCCATTTCACTGGGGTTTCACACAACCAGTGGTAGCCACAAGCAACTGCAGGGAATTCACACCCACTTGGCTTTCCTGTTTGGACTTTCTGGAGCAGGACTGACAAGGGTAGGGGTCCCCTCCACTAGGGCTACCCCCCTATTCTGCCTCTAGCAGGGTTGGAACACAGGAGCCACCTCCCTAGGGAATTCTCAGAGCCCCCCCCCCCCCCCGCCCCGGCCCCCCACCCACTCCGGTTTCCATCCCTCTGGGAGATTCCCGCAGTGACAGCCTGGGCCAATGGGCAAGGGGAGTCTTGAGTGGTGGGTTGGACTCTGGTCCCTGTGGGCGGCACCCTCCCCCTTCAAGCAGGCACCATTAATGTATGCAAAGCATATGCAAATAACCCAGAAGAGAGACACAACATCGGTGGAATGACAGAAGAGACCTTGGAGAGGAGCCAGCCCGCCCCCTTATTTCACAGGTGAGGAAAGAGGCCCTTGCCAGGAAGGGACTTGCTCAAGGTCACTCGGACATTTGGGCGCTAACGAAGGATCCTAAGAAGGTCTCTTTACTCAGCCCAGTGCTCTTTCATGACAGTCTTGTTTTCCATATGGGGGGCTTACATGATGGTGAAGGGGTCCCAGGGTCTGTACAGGGTTCCCTTGGCCACCTCCCTTCCCCATCTGAGCCTGAGTAGTGGGTGTGGGGGAACCCTGGGCCAGGGCGGCAATGATGCCTGGGGCAGTGGGTGATCAGAGGGGAGAGGGGCCAGAGGCCGAGGCACTGGATTCCCAGCAGCCAAACAGCAGAAGGTGGCAGGAGAACTTGAGTGTCTAAAGCCCAATGTCAGGGCAAGGTGCCCGCTGTGTGCGGGGAGGGGGACAGCGCCCTCACCACACACACATCTCTAAGTGCTCAGCAGCCCCCTTCCGCCTGGCCTCTGGTAACTATGATACCTGACAGACCATAATAGTCCATTCAAGCCCATCCCTTCTGTGGCTGCAGCTCCCCTTCCTCCCCAGCCCCCCAACCAACTTGGCTTCTCAGCCTTCCAGTTGGTCCTAGAAAGCAGGACAGATGCTATGGAAAGAAGACGGACAGACAGATTGGAGGGGGCAGACGGGGAGAAAAGGGGAGACTCAGGAGTCCAGCGAGGGAGACAAAGAGGGGAGAGCCCTGGAAGGGCAGAGCGGGAGGGATGGAGGGGTGGAGGGGACTGGGGAAGAAAGTGGGGAGTCTGAGGAGCAGAGCGGTGAATGGGTGAATGTAGGAACAGTGGAGCTGAGGGGGGCTCCCAGTCTCCAGACCTGAAGGATAAGGCTGGAGCCCGGCTGAGGGGCATGGGAGCCCCACTGAAGCCGGAGGGAGTCCGGGACCATGTCCCTGCCCCTCTGCCCACCTCCCCAGAAAATCCCCCGGCTGCCAGGAAATCGGTCTTCCCTTCTCTGCCTCCCTCCGCTCTCCTCCTCTCCCTCCCTCCCTCGGGGCAGGCAAGCGCAGCTTCCCAGCCAAATCCAAAGCCTTCATCTCCGCTTTTCAGAGCTGGGAATGAAAGAAGGGGAAGCAAATGCAGCCCTCAAACCCGCTGACGGCCAGATTTTTATTATCTTTGCTCAAATGGGCCCTAGGAAGCCAGCAAGGGATTCTTCAAAGAGCATCTGAGTGGCTTATTGAAGCCTGCACCTGCACCAGCCCACCCACGACAGGCAGCCAGGGCTTAGGGGGCACAACCTGTCCGCTACCTCCCACCAAACCCAGAGACCAGCGGGAGGCTGCCGAAGCCTCACTCTCGGCCCCCTGTGCCTAGTCAGGGGCTGCTCGGTCAGACTGCCAGGCTCAGAGGCCAGACGCAGGCCCACTGGGCTTCGGAGGCAGTCTCTGTCCCTCTCTGGGCCTCGAAGACACAAATGAAGGAAGAAATCAGATCTCCTTGCCAGGGGTTGGAGGAGATAAGTGCTTGGGATTCCTCGAAAGCAAAGCTTTCATGGCAAGCTCCAGATCCGTCCCTGAACTCTCTGCCTGCCCCCTCAAGGGCCCACTGTCTCTTCCAACAGAGCAGCCCCTCTCTTCCCGAGCCTGGCCCACTACTCAGGGATGATCCTGGGACTCCAAACACAGCTCCCTCAGGTCAAAACCTCAAGCCCATCTCCTTTCCTTCCCCAAGACCTAACCTGGAGTGGAGACGGGACTAAAACAGATGTGATACTTCCAAGAGCCCAGCCCCCTCCCTGTTCGGACTGGGCAGCCATGCCACCATCAGCCCCAGCTCTCACCGCACCGGTGAGATCGATGCCCACAGCCAAAGAAGGAATCAATGGTTCTAATTAAACCTTTTTTCCAGGGTGGGTCCCTGGCCAGAGAGAAAGAGAGATCACCTGAGGCTTTGCATCACAGCACCCAACTCTGTACCCTGTACATATTTAAGAGACCTGGAACCCTGGATTCCCAGCAGGAATCAGGCCGTGAAGACCCCAGACACCATCCCCTCCTCATTAGGCAAGGAGACAAGGAGGCAAGTAGAAAGCAAGGGGCGGGGGGCAAGCCTCCCAATTCCCAGGGACCTTCCCCTAGGAGGGCTCCTGGTCTCCACTCAGCACTGCCTGAAGACCACAGCTGCTTCATACAGATCTCCAGAGCACACTTGCATCTCCATCCCAGCCCTGAGGGGCATCACAGAGAACTGGCCATCATGGTAAGGACGGAAGGAGCAGGGCTGGGGTGGGGGGGCACTGGACAAAGACCCTCTTGTCCCCAAGGCACGGTGGCAGGAAGCCAGGGCAAAGCCTTTGCACTCGCTGCCAACGGTGCTTGGGTGCCAGGCAGTCTGGATGGAGGGGGAATCTTATTCTTGGAACCCCCTCCCCTTATGCCCTATCCCTTGCTTCTACACTAGGCCACCAGTTAAGTCTCTGCCTCAACAACTCCCAGCTTGCCCGGAGCCTTCCTTCCTGTATGAATGCCGGACCCTGACACTTGCCCACAGTGGCCCCAACCAGCAGACCTCACACATAAACCATAAACTGCCCCCCACGTTCGTACACACGCACAACCATGCCAGAAACCACCACCACAGCTGCCACCAGTGATGACGGAGCCCCACATTTTCACAGTGACAGTCTCCATCAAATGCCTCATCAGTTCTTGAAGACAGCAAGAGGGGTAGGGAAGGGAATATGAGAAACTGAGGCACGGAGTTAGACAGCAAAGCAGTTGGCTCAAGGTCACCCAGACCAAGATATTCAGAGTTGGAAAGAAGGCATCCTATCCCCGCCCCCAAGTGCTCCAACTCAACACCAATGAATATTCAGACTCACAAGCCTGGAAGTCTGGTTACCTATTCCCTCTCCCAGCCCTCATCTGTTTTTCCCTTCCCAAAACAACAGGAGTTCAAACATCTTCTGCAAGGCTCCAGCCAGGAAACCACTTCCCTTCAAGTTGAGGGCTACAAGACCTGCTGGTTCCCTAGTATTGGAGAAGAGGGGCTGCCAGTCCGGGATCTCCTCGCACATTCCCTCTTCTTGCTCACCTGGCTCCCCTCGGCCCCCGGGGTCCCTCGGTCCGGCCTCCTCCCTGGGAGATCGGGCTCTGCCCTCCGCTGTCCTCTCCCACCAGGCCAGGGCAAAGCGCCGGAGGCACTGCCAGGGCTGCATGGGGAGGGGTGGGGCGGGGGGGCTTGCACCAGCAGCCGCACACGCCCCGCCGGGCCCTGCCAGCCGAGCTGCGGAGGCACCCGGCCGGCCCCCTCTGCTTCCACCAGCATCCTGCTGCCCCCACCGACAGGACTCGGAGCTGGCCCAGGAGCTTCTGACGTAGCATGGGGGTGCGTGGGAGGGGAGGGGGGGGCTTAGCGGGGCCCCTCCCCAGCCCCGCCCTCTGCCGCTCAGCTTCCCTCAGTCCCTTCCTCCTCACTCACCCTAGACTCTCTCCCCAGCTGGGGGCGCCCTCTCCCGCCCTCTGGCCTCTTCATCCGGAGGGCTTAAGATCACATGGCCCCTCCCCCAGTCCTTCCCTCTCGCGACCCCTCCCAATCCGCCAGTCGAGAGGGGAGCGGGTCCCCAGTTTCTGCAACTGCTATCTTGCTACCTAGGCTCCCAGGTCTCCAGGGCTAGGGCCTCGAGGTGACGGGAGGGTGGGGGGGTGTGGGGGGGAAGGAAAGGGGAAGGGGGCGGGAACACAGGCTGGTATCCTGGCAACACAGCCAATCCCAGAATACATTCATCCCCTTCCTTCCCTGGGGGGCTGGCGCAAAGCGCCTACCACCACCATCCAAGGGCGTGCACCCCATTCTGGGACCTGGGGGGAAAGAGGCCCTTGATGCTCCCACCACCTCTCCATTCCCTTCGCCTCTCAGCATCCTCCTCTTCACCCACCTCGGATGGACCACTCCCTCCCCCACTCCCTTCACCATCCATCCCCCTTTCTCTTCTCTCCTTCCTTCCCTGCCCCGCACAAACCTCTTTAAAATTGAAGCCCACCTCTCCGGGGCTCCCTTCCCCGGGCCTCACGAAGCCCTCCCCACCCGGTCTCCAGCCTCGCCAATGCCGGACCCCTTCTCTGGACCCAGCACTCTTCTCGCCCGGTCCTTCTCCCGAGCCCGGCGCGCCGCGGTCCCCTGCCCCCCACACACCTGCGACCCGAGCACCCCTTGCCCCGCCGGCCGCCGCCTCCCCGGTCCGGTCGCCGCCCCCGCCCCCGGCCGAGGGGAAAACACACAAAGAAAACAGAAATACCTTCCACTTAAGCATGGAGGCACATTAGGAAGGAGAGAGACAGGGACATGCCTTGGGACGGAGCGTTCCCCATCGGGCGGGGGCGCGGGGGGCGGGGGCCCCGGGCCGGCCTGCCTGGCGCTTGCCCTCTCGCCGCCTCGCGGGCTCCTCGCTGGGCCCCAGCCCCGGGGCGCGGTGCCAGGCGGGCGGGCCGGGGGCGCGGGCCCCGCCGGGGTGGACCAGCTGGGAGGGCGCCGGCGGCCGGGCGTGTGGGTACGCGCGCGCGCGCGGGCGTGTCACCGAGTGTGCGAGAGCGAGTGTGTATGTGTGTGTGTGTGCGCGCGCGCGCGGGCGCCGGTGCGGGTGTGTCACTGCGGGCGGGAGCGCGCGCGGCGCGGGCACGCGCGTGTGGCTGGAACGTACAAAGGGCCTCTGGGGTGGCGGGGAGCTGGGAGGGGAGGGGGCCGGCACCTCCCGCCCTCCAGTTACACTGCTGGATCCGGCGGCTCGCGGCCGGGCGGCGGATGCGGGGCGCGCTCAGGCCTGCCGCCCCGCTGCACCTGCTTCTCAGACCTTGAGCAATGCTCAAGCCATGATAGAGACAATTGCCTAAAGCCGAAGGAGGGGGCTGCATCTCGAGGGTGTGGGAACTTGTTCTCCAAGCCCTGGCGCGCCGCGGGATGAAGAAACATTGGGGGAGGTACGGGCAGGGAGGGACCAGGGGTTACTCTTCAGCCAAGGTGACCTCCGAAAGCCACAGCTCCCTATGCAGAGAGAGTCTGGACCCTCCTCTGCTGGGACGCTCCCCTGGTCCGCTCCTTAGACCTGGCTGGGCCAAGGGGACCCAGTCCCCCGGAGCCCCCTGCTGGGCTGTCTCCTCCCCCCTCCCCGCCCCCCCCTCCTCCGCTCGGGTTGCGGCCCCTCCTGCAGGCGTCTGCTGAAACTGCAGGGGCCAGCGCTGTGAGTGAGGGGAGTCTCTGCCCATCGGCCAAGTAGGACCCCAAAAGAGGGCGCTCCAGCTCCTGCCCCTTCTCACACCTCACTTGGCGACACCGTGGGCACCTCCAAGAAGCCTGCAAAGCTTCAGATCTACCTCAGCCCTGCCTTACTCCCACCCCCTCCCTGTCCCACCTTAGCCTACCTGTTGGCTCCACAGACTTCTCCAGGTGGCTCTGTCCCCTCCTCCTGTCCTGGTTGTTTGCACCCTCTCTCCCTCCGGTTCTCTGTCCTGTCCCCTCTCTCCCAAACTTCTCTTGGGGAGGGGAAAGTGGGCCAAGACCCCTGTCCCTTTTGCTTTCTCCTGGCATTCCCAAAGCCAGCTTAGATGAGCAAGGAAGGGACACAGTAGCTCTCTTTGCTGTAGGCCACCAGGCAGAGTGGCAGGCGGGCAGAGAGGCAGGAAAGGAGACCCCACCCCCAAGTGGCCCAAATGGCAAACCGGTTTCCCCACTTCCTGGTCTACCCAGTTGCAGCCTTAATCCAAGACTCTCTCTTCCACTTTCCTTCCCGCCCCCAGGTCTGCCCTGAGCCAAGCACACTGCCTGATGCCCTTAGAAATTTCTCTCCAGCTACAGTAACTTAGGTGGCCCAGCCAGGGTAGGAAGAGGAGGGACTCCAGTCAGACAGCTCAGGAGGGCAGCCAAGCGCGTCCTGGACACACCGTCTGGGCACACGACCCCAGCAGTCGGCTCCCTGACTTCTCCCCTCCTGGGCCAGCTGCCTCTCCCTCTGCCAACTGGACGGTGCCCATCTTTTGGCCTTTGAGCGTGCTGTGGGCCCTCATCCAGCTCCCGGCTTGGCTGCCTGCCCAGGATGGGCATGGGAAGCAGCAAGCCCTGTGTAGAGGCAGGGTCGGCAAGGGGAGGGATGGCTTCCCTTCAGCTGCATGGACGCCACCTCCCAAGCCTCTCAGAGCCCAGAGGCTAGGGACTGATGCTGCTGTTCCTCCTCCTCCATCCAGGCCCCCAACTCAACCACATAGGGTGCTGTCCCTCCCTTCCCCCTCAGGTTACCTCCCCCCCCACGAGACAAGGTCTCCTCTCTTCTCCATATTGTGCCCACCTAATATGTGTGCATGCTAAGTCAATTCAGTCGTGTCCGACTCTTTGCAACTCCATGGACTGTAGCCTGCCAGGTTCCTATGTCCATGGGATACTCCAGGCAAGAATACTAGAGCGGGTTGCCATGCTCTCCTCCAGGACATCTTCCTGACCCAAGGATCAAACCTGTGTCTTCTGTGCTTCCTGCATTGCAGGTGCATTCTTTACCTGCTGAGCCATGGGGGAAGCCCCCCCCCACACACACACCTAATATGCTTTATTCATATTCTCTAATTTAAGCATCTCAACAACCCTGCGAAAATGGCTGTTCTCAGCCCCATTTCAGAGAGAAAGGAGTTGAGGCTCAGAGAGGCATAAGTGAAAGTCGCTCAGTCATGTTCAACTCTTTGCAACCCCATGGACTATACATTTCATGGAATTCTCCAGGCCAGGATACTGGAGTGGGTAGCCTTTCCCTTCTCCAGGGGATCTTCCCAACCCAGGGATCAAACCCAGGTCTCCCGCATTGCAAGCGGATTCTTTACCAGCTGAGCCACAAGGGAAGCCCATAGAGAGAGGCATAACCACTTGCCTAATCTAAGAGTAGCAAAGGTGAAATTCAAATCCAGACATGCCTGACTCCAGAGCTCCCAGCCTCCGTTTATATCACCACCACATCTCCTAACCCGGTGGGCTGCCTGACGGTGAGGCCCAACATCTGACACACTCTCATGACCTTACAGGAAGGGAAGAGAACTGAGCACAGGAACGTGACTGAAGCTTTAGACTAGTTATTTATGTCAGAGTTGAGGAACTGGGCATAATCCCCTGGATGAAGACTGGAAAGATGCTTGTCCTGTCACATGGAGGTTTTTCTGGCCTTTACACTAGATTCCAATAAGCCACGGGCTTGGGGGCTTGGGGAAGGGGACTCTGGGAACTAGCCCCCAGAGATTGGGAATACTTTCAAACGTGTCAGCAGGACAATGCATCCATCAGTCACTACCCTAGGGTGACCTCCCACATCACGAAGGCCACTTCATAGTGAGGAGCTTAAATCAGATTCAGGTAGCGTTTTTTGTGTGGCTCACTTGTTAGAGACAGATCCTAAACATTTCTGATCATCTTCATAGCTGTGAGCTCATTTGAACCCCCCCCTCAATCCAGGATTTCCTCCACTTAATCCAGGACTCCATGGGTCCTGTGGAGAAGTGAGAAGGAATACAGCTTGTGAATGGAAACAAAGATCCTTGAGGCCTGAGTTGAGCCTGAAAGCAGATGGCCTGACACCAGCCACCCTCACTGACCCTGCCCCGTCCTCTAAGTATCACCGACTCACTGGACAGGCATTTGAGCGAACTCCTGGGAGATGGTGAAGGACAGGGAAGCCTGGTGTGCTGCAGTCCAAGGGGTCGCAGAGTCAGACAGGACTTAACAGCCGAACAATAGCAGCAACAAATCCTCTGCCCCCACCCCCCAGGGAAGGTAGGTTCCTGCTCCCCTTCTTATCCAATCTCAAAAACCAAAGCTCCTTCTCCTAGGGAGAAGTCTGGAGGAAGCCATCACCTCTGATCGGAGCGAGAGAAACACAGGTATTATTTCTCCAGCTGAGAGGCCAGAATTGCTCCTGGAAGCTGGCGTGGTGCCCAGGCACAAGAAATGTGCCAGCTGCCTCCACCTGAGATGCCTCAGGTGCCACCCCACCCCCACCCTCATTCCTCAACAGGTAACTTATGTCTGGCCTTCCTCCCCTGCATTACTGGCTGCATCTTGGTTGGGAGGGGGCTGCTGGCTTGTTTGAGATATTGGAACAGCAGAGCAGCAGCAGATCGTAACCACCCACTTGGCCCTTCTCACTCCACCCAGCCTGCTCACCTCTTCCCGGGAGACCAAGGGAGCAAAGTCATGAGGGAGCACCCTAGAAGTGAGAATTCTCAGCATCACTCCTCCCTCCCCAAGGGGGTTCAGAGCCAGGGTTGCACCTGGACAAACATCTGGGCAGGAAGAGGGAGAAGGGGCCTGGTTATAGGCCGAGGGGCACACAGGCCTCTAGGGAAAGCCACGAGGGAAAAGGTGATGTGAAAATGATAGTGGGACATCCCAAACTGCGCTCAGCCACCTTGGAGGGCCCCAGCCCAGATCCCTGAGAAAGCACCCTGCCAGGAAGGTGACTGTCTGTCTAGGGCACATCATAAGCCCCATTTGGACCATCCAGACTCCACCAGGGTGGCCCAAAGGCAGTGAGGGGGCTGTGAAGAGCCCTCTTCCCAGGAAAGAGTGACCAGGGCAGCGAGCTGGCCTCTGGGGCTGGTTTGGTTTGGGGAGCCAAGGAGGTGGAGGTTGCTTTCTTCTGACCACAGCCCAGTCTCCAGGAACCTCAAGCCTCTCCTCCAGTGTGTCTCACTCTCCCATCCCCCCTCCCACCCCAAGGAGAGGAGTAAATGGCTGTAAGTTTTAAAAGACCCTCTTCTGTTCCCTGAGGTCCCCTCTCCCTTGCTTGTTATTGTAATGAATGCTAATGAAGCTCAATAATTGATGTCCTCATTAGCACATCAAACCCACTTTCTGAGGAATGGAGAGAAAAAGTGGAAGAGAGGGGGTTCTCTGAGGTCCTAACTGTAGCCAGCTCCCTCCAAAGAAACTCATAGTGGTGCTTCCAGCAGGGAGGGACCCCACTAGAGGGACTTGCACTGAGAAACCTAGATGTCCCCCTCTGATTGAGAATTTTCTGAGCACAAGATTCTGTCTTCCCTGTCAGATGGCCAGCGAGGGTCCTGTCTCTCCCATCAGACTGGGAGCACTGAGTCCCTCTCTGTTACTAGGACTCTCTCTCAGGGCAGGGCAGCAGTTCTTAAACCAAAGCAAGAATTAGAATCACCTGGAGGACTTGTGAAAATCGGGGGAGGTCCCACGCCCCAAAGTTCCTGATTCGGTAAGTCTGAGGAGGGGCCTGAGAATTTGCATTTTGACAAAGCTCTCAAAAGTGGCTATTGCTGATGCGGGGGAACCACGCTTTGAGAACCAGTGGGGTCGAGACCACCTTCTTGCTTGCCCAGTTTCAGGCTTTGCCTGCTAGTGGAGCTCAACTGGCAAGCCACCACAGGGCCTGTGGTGTCCAGGAATGTGGACTCCTGTGGACACAGGAGTGTCCAGGAGAACTCTGTAACACAGGTGAATGTACCTCCCCCTCCTTTCCTTAAACCAACACCAAAGCCAATCCCGGCCACTGTAAGTGCCCCTGGTGACTCCCCCCGCCCCCACCTTGACCTTTGAGGGCTGGAGATGGCCAGAGCTGGATCTCATGGCCCAGTTGCATGCGTCATGCTGGTGCTGCAGAAGCCAGTGGGTCCCCTCTCGTGGGAGGAGGAGGGAATAAAGGTGAGGGAGAGGGGTCCCAGCATGTCACCTCACTTTGGGATGACCTCCTGGGGCCTAAGTAGAGAGAAGGGCTTGTGGATGGAGTCCACAAACATGCATGTAGCATCCCACCTCCTTCCTTCCTACTCAGTTGCCTAGACACAGGAAGCAAAGAGAGAAGAAAGATGAGAAGACGAGACTAGAGCAGGGAGAAAGAAGGCACTCTGCATCTCTCCTTGAGAGGCCATATTGTGAGCTACTGGGGCCCAGGTGGACCACAAGCCCAACTCCTAGAGGACCACACCCAGCTGACTTTTAGGCCCTAGACTTCACCACCTGATCTACCTGCTTTGGGAAAGAAAGGAAAGGCAGCCTTCCAACTCTATCCAGCATCCTTCCCAGACTTGCCAACCAGTCTTATAAGCCTATGGTGGGCACTGGATCATGCTCACTTATTTTACCCATGGTAGCACCTGGAAACCCTCTCCACCTTCCAGGGTCACAGAATTACCTATTTGATAATGAAACTCCTCTATTGCTGGTGGGAGTATAAAATGGTTCAGGAGCTATAGAAAACTGTTTGGCAATCCTGAAAAAGACAAACGTATAATTACTATATGACCCAATAGCCCAAATGTCCTTCAATGGATGAATAAACAATTTGTGATATATCCATACAATGGAATATTATTCTTTCATAAAAAGGAATAAAGTATTAATACACGATTAACATGATGAACCTCAACATTGTGTTAAGTGAAAGAAGCCAGATGCAAAAAGTCAGGTATTGTATGATTCCATTTATAGGAAATATTCAGAATAGGTTAATCCATAGAGATTTGTCTGGGGAAGGAAGAAATGGGGTGCAATTGCCTAATGGATATGGGGTTTCCTTTTGGGAAAATGTTTTGGAACTAGATAGTGGTGGTGGTTGCTCAACATGGTGAATGCACTAAATGCCACTGAGTTGTTCATTTTATAATGGTGAATTTCATGTTATGTGAATTTCACCTCAAAAAAAAAAAAAATGTAGTAGGCATTTTCCAGGGAGTTCATTAAGTAGACCCATCTGCAGATTTCAGAATCTACTTTTTTTGGAAACAGAAGTTTGTGCCCACGTGAGTTACAGCCACTCCCCAGGGTTTGGGGCACCAGGCATCCACTTTGAACACTTGAAAGACGATCACAGGACCCCGGGATGCAGTTCTTTTGGACCCAGACTGCATCTTGACAGCCTCCTGCTCTGCCTGGCTCCCATCCCAAGGGAGCCTCCCTTTCAGGTTCCTGCTTCCCAGGCAGGCAGCAGATGCCTGATCAAGTGTTGAGGAGCTCAGCTTCCCATCTTCAGCTAACATCGTGCCATCTGCCCTCAAGGCTGGCCCACCCCTCCCTGATCATCTTGCTCCAAACATAGCTTGAAAAAGTCCTCCAGTTTTCTTTCCCACAGATTATTTTAATTACCCCCTAAATGGGCCCCTTGTTCTCTGGCATCTCTCACTCCCCCCCAAATCCTTTTCCCTTGAGCTTGGCCCTGGGCTAGCCTCTCTGGATATGGGCAGGGAAAGGAGGGGTCTCAGGCTGAATCAGGCACATTTTCTGCTCCCCTCAGCTCTAAAGCCTCACTAGATCGTTCTGCTCAAAGACCTTCAGTGACCACTCCCTAGAGCAGAGGGTTGTGTCCTTTGTAGATCTTGAACCTTTTGAGGTCCTGACAAAAGCTTTGTCCCCTTCCCTAAACAAATAAATATACACGACCAGCTGCAAGAAATACGTGGGCCTCCCTGACTTCTGCAGCCCATCCTAGAACCCCTAGGGCAGGGCTTCTCAAAGTGTGGTCCACAAGATGAGTACAGAAATGAAGAATCATGTTTGAGAAAACTTTATCATGATTTGACATTGCCACACATCCTAGTGCATGATCATTTTTGCGGTGTTTTATAAAAAACAACCTGAGTTCACAGCTGGAAATGTTTTGCTCTAGCCCCATTCTTTGCAGCCTCATCTCTGGCTACCTCCAGCAATAACACTCACATACACACACGTCCTGTGTCTTCCCTTCACACTCCATGGCCTTGTCCATACTGTTCCCCACATTGGGGTTGTCCTTTCCTTCCTCTGCACCTGTGGACACCTGACACCCACTTCCAGGCCCAGCTCAAATTCCATGTCCTCAATAAAACCTTCCCAATTCCAGCCCTGCCCTCCTCAGACACAGGCACATGGATGCAAACACATTCTAGCTGACAGTCCCTCTCCCCTGGGTTTTCTTAACACTCACTTAGCTTTATTTGTGACCATCTGGTTTGCTTCTCTGGGGGCAAAGCTTTCGTCCCCTTGGTCCCCCCTGTCTTCTCCATCCTCCAGAACATCTGTGCTTACGGATTTAGGGCAACCTGCTGTCCTGATTTTCTGGGGTCCTCCTGTGGCTGGGCCTCCATGTGCCCCGCTTCCATGCTGGAGGAGCATCTTCCCAAGATAGGATCCAGGCCCGTATACCACTCCCTGCGCCGTCCATCCCTGGCTTCACTCTCCTTATTAGAGGTCAGACTTTCTCAGTAAAAACCACTGGTATATGACTGGGGCCAAATATTAATACATACAAGACTTTAAGGGCTGGAAAACTTAATCTGACTGGTTTCCTTTTTTTGTTTTGTTTTGTTTTGTATGGGTTTTGGTTGCCCTGGGTCTTCATTGCTGGGCACGGGCTTCTCACTGTGGTGGTTTCCCTTATTTAAGAGCACAGGCTCTAGGCACACGGGCTCAGGAGTCGCAAGGCACAGGCTTAGCTGCCGCGCAGCACATGGAATCTTCCCAGACCAGGGATGGAACCTGTGTCCCCTCCATTGGCAGACATCGTCTTATCCAGCATACCACCATGGAAGTCCTTGATTTGTTGTTTAATAGGAAATTCTATTTGTATGTGATGCAAAATTCAAAAGGTGCAAAAAGAAAAGTCAACTTCCCTGTCACTGCCTCTGTTCCCAGTCACCCAGCTCCAGGCCCAGAAACAAATAATCACTCCCAGCTTCTTTGGTCTTTCAAGGCTTGCCTATATGTTCACAAGCATTTCTTTTGTGTTGTTTTATCCAAATGGCAGCAGACAATACACACTCAACAATATAAACTAGAGATTGTTCTGTGCAAGCACATATGAAGGTACCCTGTTGACAGATGTGGTGCAAGCGATACCCTGCCAGTTACTTTATTTTACAAAATGTGAGTTTATATGTACAATAAATTCCTAGAAGCAGAATAGCTGGATAAAGGGTATGTGCATAATAGCTGTTTTAAATATGAACCATTACTTCTGGTTTTGCTCTGACTAATGGCACCATAGCAACCAGTTTTTCCCAATTTGGCCACTTACTTCTCTTGTGGTGTGTGACTTGGAAAAACTGAGGCAGAGACGCAAACAACCTCCCTACCCCGCTCCTGGGAGAATTCAAATCCCAGATCCTGGGCAAGGGGTCTGTAAGCAGGAAGACATTCAGTTTCCCAGAGTTAGAAAATTGCCCCAAGGATCCTGCCCATCTTGAGAAACAGGGAAAGAGGGGATGTAAGAAAATAGCAACCCACTCCAGTATTCTTGCCTGGAAAATCCCATGGATGGAGGAGCCTGGCAGTCTACAGTCCATTGGGTCGCAAAAAGTTGGACATGACTGAGGGGCTTTACTTTCACTTTCACTTTCTAGCCCCCAAAGAGAAAAACTAAAATAATGACCACCTCATATATGAAGGAGACAAGCCAGAGGACACCCAAAGTGTCCCATGTCAGCATGGGAGACTGAAGTTAGCTCCCATTGTGAACTTCCTGTCCAAGGCACAGTCCTGGCTCTAGGCAGGGACAGTGGGTGACTCCCTACTCAGGGATCATTAAGCCAGGATTAAGGGTGGAGGCCTTGCCAGGCCTGCTGGGAGGCAGAAGGCTGGAACTGGTGACCCCTTAAACCACTATGTCGGGGCACAGCCTAGCCAAGGTGGAAAGGCGGAGAAGTAGATTAATTAAGGCAGGGCCCTTAACAGTCTTCAAAGCAACCCCATACTCAAGGGTTCAAGGAGGGAAAGCAAGGTTTGAGTAGCTCATTTTGCTGATGAGAAAACCAAAGCCCAGAGAGGTTAAGAAGCTTGCCTGAGTCTTCACAGGTGAACCAGGACTAGAAGTCAAGCCTTCAGACCCCAAGTCCAATGAGATGGCCTCCACTGTCCTGCCTCCGAGGCTGGAAGCTTCCCAAGCTAGGACCCAGGCCTTGGTTCCTCCACCCACCTCCCCAGGCCCACTGCAGCCTCACTCCTTCAATAGCGCCTCCCCACCAACACCCCAACTACACGGCCCCAGAACCGGACTGAGATGGCTGGAAGAGGTTGCAAACCCCTCTCCTGTCTAACAACTGAGCCGAGAGAGGAAGAAGGAGGTGGGAACAGGTCCCAAGCTCCCATCTCACTCATCCTCGCCCGTCTCAGTCTCAGACTCTCGTGATAAGAAAGTAGGCCAGTTTGGAATATGTCACGGATATTTTCAACATCCCCATCTGTACTACACAGCTTCGCACCCAGCCAAGTGGGGTGGAGTCGGAGCCTTCCTGCCGGATGAAAGGTACACCTGCTACCTCTGGGGCTCAGAGCCCACATGGGGGTGGGGACAAGCCCAGGAGGCCATGGAGGGCTCTGGGCAAGTGTTCAGCTGCCTGGACATGGGTAGGGGCGAAGGGGAATGGACAGGAGGCCAGTCATATCTGCCCTCCTCCCAGAGAAGCAGGAGCTGAAAGCTGTCACCCGTGGACACCATCCCGCTGCCCCTGTGAACAGTGTGTATGACCAGCCCAGAAGCTGAGCAATTTCCTACAGGGAAATGGGTCTGAAAAGCTTTATTAGAGAGATCATTGATATTTGAGGTGGGCCTTGAAAGGAGAGCAGGACTTTACTGGGTGGAAAAGATGGAGGAGCGTGTTCTCAGCCAAGGGGCATGCTTGAGGTAGGAGATGGGGGGTATAGAAGGCTGAGCAGGAATGGCAGCAAGAGAGACTGGATGGGGGTAGGTTAACATTGGAGCTGCTGCTGCTGCCAAGTTGCTTCAGTCGGGTCCGACTCTGTGTGACCCCATAGACGGCAGCCCACCAGGCTTCGCCGTCCCTGGGATTCTCCAGGCAAGAACACTGGAATGGGTTGCCATTTCCTTCTCCAATGCAGGAAAGTGAAATGTGAAAGTGAAGTCGCTCAGTCATGTCTGACTCTTTGCAACCCCATGGACTGCACCCCACCACGCTCCTCTGTCTATGGGATTTTCCAGGCAAGAGTACTGGAGTCGGTGCCATTGCCTTCTCCTAACATTGGGGAAGGAGCTGTTGATGGTGAATGCCCAGATAAGAAGCTTGGGGTGCACCCTGCATATGCCCACGAGGCTTTTAAGTGCCATGATTCAGAAAGAAGCCATAGCAGTTGACAGGGGGAAGTCACCCAAGGGGGCGCTGGGGAGCTGGGAGTGAGTGAGCGAGCATTCTCTTTGAACTGCCAGCCACCTAGACCATGTCCTCTTCCCATTGGCTGGTTGGGGGAGCAAACAAGATTGGGGAAGGGGAGACCAAAACGAGAAATGAACTCTTTACAGAGCTGTTAGAGACTTGCCAGGTTAAAGGAGACAAGGTCAGGACAGAGGCTGCATTGGAGAGATTCTTCTGGAAGGTTGGTAGAGGGGACACCTGGTCTCTATGTTTATTAATCACCTACTATGGGCACTCGCAAGATGGCCTCATTTAATCCTCACAATAAACCCAAGAGGCTTTCCCCCCTTTTTACAGATGTGGAAACTGAATTTAAATCTCAATAGAAAAGTAGAAAGAAATATAAGTTCTTTCCTTAAGGTCCCACAACATGTGCATGGGATAAGAATTCAGGTCTGTCCATTCACCTAACCCGTCTCCTTTACCTTTCACCACCTCCCAGGAAAGAAGCAAGGCTCCCTCCCAAAGAAATGACTCAAGCCCTAATCTTCAGCCCTCTCTCACTGTCTCCACCCTGGGCCAGGACTCTAGGGCCCCACAGCAATCCCATGAGATGAGCTACTTTCAGATGAGAAAACCAAGGCTCAGAGAAGTGAAGTGAAGTGACTTGCCCAAGGACACAAAGCTAATTAGTGGCAGAGGCAGGATTTAAACCCAGATCTCTTCTCACACCTACTCACCTTTCTAAGCACTTAGCGTCTTTGTTCCTCAGCTTCCTCATATGTAAAATGAGGGAAGATTAGAGAGAGGGCATGCAGATATAAGACACTTGGTACAGTGCTCAACAGTCCTTCAATGACCAAGAAATGTTTTCTGAGCATCTATGAGAAGCAGGACCCTCTTCTAGACATTGGGAGGTAAGAGAAAAAGAAACCAGTATCTGCTGTCTCAAGGTGGATACGAAGGCAAGGACTGAGAGGGGAGTGAGCCATGGACACAGAGATCAGACTCCATAATTGCTCCCACTAAGTTCTTGGGCAGTTCTCTCTGGACTTCTCTGCTTGTGGATCTAGAAAACAGGAGGATCCCAGAGCGGAGACGCTTCACACGGAGTAACCAGCCATGTACTCTGTCACTGCCAGTCCCCTAGGTGAGCAGCCCTCCCCCACCGGCTGTGAGACCAGCAAAGCTCCTTCCTCCCCCGCCACGCCGGCCTAGACTGCCCCTGTGGCCTGGACGGGCACTTTGCTTCCTGGTCCCTCTCCTCACAGGACGTGCAGCCCCTGCTTCTGGTCCTGTGGTGGACTCCATCTGAGTCCAGCCCAAAATCTGATGCTAGTATCTTAGAGGTTGTGACAGCTGGTGGTTCAGGGATGACCCTCAAGGCTCGAAAGCAGTCCTGAGAAATGGGCCCCAGCTTTTTTTTTTTTTTTTTGGGCCCCAGCTTTTTACTGTCAAGAGGTGAGGTGGATTCAACCTGAGTCAGGTGTGGATGGGCTTCTGGTCAAAATCAGGGTGCTCTTTGTAGGGAGAAGGGGAAGTTAGAGCCTAACCTGAAGAATATAACATAATCATAGTTGGGGCCATTCTTAGGCACTTAGGACACTATTTTATTTTGTTTAATCCTCTGTGTGTATAAAATCCTATTTTATTTATTTAAAATAATTAAAAAAATTTTTTTGGGGCCACAGTACATAGCTCATGGGATCTTAATTCCCCACCCAGGGATTGAACCCTGCCCGCTGCAATGGAAGGGTGGAGTGCTAACAGCTGGACTGCCAAGGAGTTCCCTAAAACCTTTCTATTTTAGAGCTGATAAAACTGAGGCTCAGAAGAGTGAAGTGAGCCCCTGAGGGAAACAAAAGACCCTGCTCCTCTCTGCTTTTAGCTGCCGGCCAGCTGAGCTCAGCCCTGCTGTCCCTGGGCTCTGAGTCAGGGCTGAACTCCAATCTTCAGGTCTAAACAAAGGCAGGGCAGCTGGGACCCAAGAAGTGGGGAAAAAGTCTTGCACCTCCCAGGGTATTGTTGGTCCTGTCACCCCTTCTTGGGGCAGCCACCCACTCAATCTCATCCCCAACCTCAGGGTCAGGAAGTAGGGCCAAGGTTGGAAGGTGAGGTCAGGTCCTTCTAGCTCCCCATTGCTGCTTCCATCACTCTGTCACTTTCTGTAAAAGCCTTGTGCCACCCTCGACCCTCTTCACTGGTGTTGTCTACTGACCTTGCCTTTTTCAGCTTATTGAAGTCTTTTGGCATCCCACCTCCTAGTGTACCCTGGGTAACTCTAAAGTCCCAGCCTCTGCATTCTACAACCTTCACATGTTTAATCACTTCCTCCTTTGCCTACACCCCTGTTCACATCTTAGACATTTTCACCAACCTATAAGTGCTCACATTTTCCTCTCTGACCTCATTTCTGCTCCTTTAGTTCACTTATTCTTTGGACAACTGTTATTCAGCCCCCTGACAACTGACCCAGAGATGTTTTCCCCATCCATCAGCTCCCTTCTGCCTTTGTTTTCTTCCTTTTTCAGCCCAGAGTCTCTGTTTTATAAGATCATCTAACTCTCTACCTTCAGTCTTTTGTGTTTACATTTGCCTGATAAAGCCCTGGATTTCTGATTCAGGAAGGCTACATATGTTTACCACATCATCTTTAAAAATCTGTTTGAAAATGACAGAGAAAAAAATATACTGGAGTTTTAAAGCACATTGCATTGTACTAATCAGAAGACTCTACAGAGAGGAGGAATCCAAGACCCCATAGAGGGAGCTACTCAAAGTGTGAATTTTCCTAACAGGACCTCAGATTTCCTGCTAACATCAAGAACAAAGCAAAGATATTACTCCCATCATCACAATTCAGTGTTCTGGAGGTTCTAGCCAGTGTGCTAAGGCAAGGGGGAAAAAGCATCTAGAATTGAAAGGAAGACTTAAAACTGTCTTTATGTGAAGACAGTGTGAATGTCCATGTACAAAATCTGATGGAACCTAAAAATATAGATACTAGAATGAATAGATGAGTTTAGCAAGACTGTGAGATGGGGCTTCCCAGGGGGTACTAGTGGTAAAGAACCCACCTGCCAGTGCAGGGGACATAAGAGACTCAGGTTCTATCCCTGGGCCGGGAAGAGCCCCTGGAGGAGGGCATGGCAACCCACTCCAGTATTCTTGCCTGGAGAATCCCATGGACAGAGGAGCCTTGGGGGCTACAGTTCATAAGGTCACAGAGAATTGGACACAACTCAAGCAACTTAGCACTCACGCACATGAGATGTAAGACCAATCTACAAAATCAATAGTCTAGCAATGCTATATTCTAGCAATGAACATGTGGAAATTGCCATTAAAAAAAAAAAAATACCAGGACTTCCCTGGCGGTTCAGTATTTAAGACTTCACACTTTCACTGCAGGGGGTGTGGGTTCAATCCCTGGTGGGGGAACTAACATCCTGAATGCCATGTGATCCCACCAAAAAATAATAATAATAAAAATTTTTAAATTTAAAAATATGTACAGTAGCATCAAAAAATATGAACTACTTAGAGATAAGCTTGACAAAGGATACATAAGACCTGTACACTGGAAACTACAAAACACTGCTTAGAAAAATCAAGAGACTCAATAAGATGGAGATATACCATGCTCATGGATCAGAAGACTTGATATTGTTAAAATATCAATTCTCCCCCAATTGGTCTATAAATTCAGTACAACCCCAGTCAAATACCCAGCAGGATTTTTTTAGAAACTGAAAAGTTGATTCTAAAATTCTTAGGGAAACACAAGGGACTTAGAATAGACAAAACAACCTCAAAAAGGAAGAAGAGGGGAACATTGGAGAGCACGTCCCCATGACAGGCAGTAAGGAAACCACAGCGCCTGGAGTTGCTGTAAAATAGTTGAACCAGCAGGAGTTCATCAGGGCTTTGGCAGCCTTTTTCCGGGAAGCTGGAAGTCCCTGGATGGGCAGACACCATCAAAATAGCCAAGCATAAAGACCTTACTAACTCCAGTGAGACCTGTGGAATGGCTTCCACAGTGCTGCACCTCTATCTCTGGAGATGTACTAGATAGGTTCCATGACCAAGATCTATGGGGACATCAGAGAAGCCATATTACATCTAGCAACTTCACTGGGGCTCCAAGAGTGTGGCCTGCCAATTCCTCCAAGTCCTGGAAGGGCTGAAAATGGTGGACAAGGAGCAAATGGGGGTCACAAGCTGGCACCTCAGAGATAGAGAGATATGGACAAAAATGTCAGACAGGGCGGCTGCCAATGAGAAGCATTAGAACAAATGCTTGGGGGCTTCCCTGGTGGCTCAGTGGTGGAGAATCCACCTGCCAATGCAGGAGACAGGGGTTCCATCCCTGATCAGGGAAGATCCCACATACCTCAGAGCAACCAAGCCCATGGGCCATAACTATTGATCCTGTGCTGTAGAGCCTGGGAGCCACAACTGCTGAAGCCCATTGTGCCCTAGAGCCCTTGCTTCACAACAAGAGAAGCCACTGCAGTGAGAAGCCTGCACATTATAACTAGAGAGTACCCCCAACTCACTGCAACTAGAGCAAAGCCCAAGAAGCAATGAGGACCCAGCACAGCCAAAAATAAATAAATAAATAAAAATTTAAAAACATTTCCAGAACAAATGCTGGGTTAATAAATTGCCTCATTTAAAAAGAAAACAAGCTGGGACTTCCCTGGTAGTCCAGGGGTTAAGAATCTGCCCTTTGGTGCAAGAGACAGAGGCTTGATTCCCTACAAAGGAACCAAGATCCCACATGCTGCGGGGCTACTGAGGCCACGTACCTCAACTGGAGCTGAAACTAAGACCCAATGCAGCCAAATAAATAAATAAAAAAGAAAACAAGTTGAAACACTTACACTATGTAAACTCAAGGTTATCAGGAAGCTATTGCATGTTGGCATCAAGATAGACAAATAGACCAAAGGAAGAGAATAGAAAGTCTATAAGTAGACCCACACACGGATGATTGATTTTTAACAAAGATGCAAAGGCAGTCTAAGGGGAAGAAGGATAATCTTTTCAACAAATGGTTCTGGGAGATGTGGACATCCATATTCAAAATAAAATACCTCACACCATATATAAAAATTAATTCAAAGTTGATCTAAGACCTAAACATAAGCCCCAAAGTGTAAAATTTCTAGAAAACATAGGAGAAAATCTTTGCCACCTTTGGTTAGGCAAAGATTTCTTAGATAAAACACTTTAAAAGAAAAAATTGAAAAATTGGACTTTATAAAAATTAAAGCTGTCTGCTATCTGAAAGACACTGTTATAGATATAAAAAGACAAGTCTCAGACTAAGAGAGAGTATTTTCAAAGCATGTAGGTGATAAAGGAGTTTCATTCAGAATATATAAAGAACTCTAAAACGTCATAAGAAAACAAACAACTGAATTTTTTTTTAAAGGGCAGAAGATTTGAACAAACACTTCGACCATGAAGATATACAGATGGCAAATAAGCATATGGAAGGATGTTCATTATCAGTCATTAGGGAAATGCACATGAAAACCACAGTGATATATCAATACTGGAATAGCTTTAAAATTTTTTTAACGGCAGTACCAAATGTTGGTTAGAATGTGGAGCAAATGGAACTCTTATACACTGCTGGCAAAAATGTAAAGTGGTACAACCACTGTGGAAACCAGTTTGCCAGTGTCTTAAAATGTTAAACAGATACCTACCCTATGACCAGCAATTCCACTCACAAGTTATCAACCCAAGAGAGATGAAAGCATATAACCACACAAAGACTTCTATGGAAACATTCACAAGAGCTTTGTTTGTAATAACCAACAACTGGAAACCCAAATGCCCATCAATAAGTGAATGAATAAACAAATTATAATATCCATACAATGGAATACTCAGTTCAGTTCAAATCAGTCGCTCAGTCGTGTCCGACTCTTTGCGACCCCATGAATCGCAGCACGCCAGGCCTCCCTGCCCATCACAAACACCCAGAGTCTACCCAAACCCATGCCCGTCGAGTCGGTGATGCCATCCAGCCATCTCATCTTCTGTCGTCCCCTTCTCCTCCTGCCCCCAATCCCTCCCAGCATCAGGGTCTTTTCCAATGAGCCAACTTTTCTCATGAGGTGGCCAAAGTATTAGAGTTTCAGCTTCAGCATCAGTCCTTCCAATGAACACCCAGGACTGATCTCCTTCAGGATGGACTGGTTGGATCTCCCTGCAGTCCAAGGGACTCTCAAGAGTCTTCTCCAACACCAATGGAATACTACTCAGCAACAAAAAGGAATGGACTGTTGATACACACAACAACATAGATGAATCTCAAAATGATTACGCTACGTGAAAGAAGCCAGACAACAAAGAGTATGCCCAGTGTGATTCCATGAATTAATAATATCTGGAAAACACAAACTAATCTATAGTGACAGATAACACATCTGTGGTTGCCTACAAACGCGAGGCATCTGGTCCCATCCCTTCATGGCAAATAGATGGGGAAACAATGGGAAAAGTGACAGACTTTTATTTTCTTGGGCTCCAAAACCACTGCTGATGGTGATTGCAGCCATGAAATTAAAAGACCCTTGCTCCTTGGAAGAAAAGTTATGAGCAACCTAGATAGCATGTTAAAAAGCAGAGATATTACTTTGTCAACAAAGGTCGGTCTAGTCAAGGCTATGGTTTTTCCAGTGGTCATGTATGGATGTGAGAGTTGGACTGTGAAGAAAACTGAGCGCCGAAGAATTGATGCTTTTGAACTGTGGTGTTGGACAAGACTCTTGAGAGTCCCTTGGACTGCAAGGAGATCCAACCAGTTCATCCTAAAGGAGATCAGTCCTGGGTGTTCATTGGAAGGACTGATGTCGAAGCTGAAACTCCAATATTTTGGCCACTTGATGTGAAGAGCTGACTCATTTGAAAAGACCCTGTTCCTGGGAGAGATTGAGGGCAGGAAGAGAAGGGGACAACAGAGGATGAGATGGTTGGATGGCATCATCAACTCAATAGACATTGGTTTGTGTAGACTCTGGCAGTTGGTGATGGACAGGGAGGCCTGGCGTGCTGCGGTTCATGGGGTCTCAAAGAGTCGGACACGACTGAGCGACTGCACTGAACTGAACAGATGCGAGGAAAAGATGGACACTAAGAGCAAGAGATTAAAAGGGGAAACAAGGAATCTTCTTGGGCAATGGATATGCTTATTATCTTGACTTTGTGATAACTTCACAGGTGTTGCTGTTTAGTCTCTCAGTTATATCTGACTCTTTGTGACCCCCGTGGACAGTAGCCAGCCAGTCTCTCAGTCCTAGGGATTTCCCAGGCAAGAATACTGGAGTGGATTGCTATTTCCTTCTCCAGGGAATCTTCCAGACCCAGGGATCAAACCCAAGACTTCTGCATTGGCAGGTGGATTCTTTACCACTAAGCCATCAGAGAAGCCCCTTCACAGGTATATATGAAAACTTATCAAAGTGTACATTTTAAATACAAGTAGTTCTTTGTATTATCAATTATTCATCAATAAAGCTATACAAAGGTCAATAAAAAGGAGTAATAATCAAATAAAACAAAAGAGTTAATCTGAAAAAAGAAATGAGATATAGGTATTGGAAAAAGAGTAAAATCATCACTACAAGCAGATTATATTATCATCTACTTGGAAAAGTCAATGATTCAACTGAAGCCTTGTAGAGCTTATCAGCAAGTTCAGTAAAATGGCCAGTTAAGAGAAAAATATAGAAAAATCAATAGCTTTCTTTTTTACCAACAAAAACCAATTTTAAAACGTTAGAAAAATGATTTTATTCATAACAGCAATTAAACCTGAAATACAGAGGAATAAATTTTACTGAGGACTTACAAGAAGACCCGAATAAATGGAGAGATGTATGCCACTTTCTTACAATGGGAGAAAACTTTGGTAAAGCTGTCAATTCTCTCCAAATTACTCTATAAATCCAATGCACTTCAGGTTAAAATTCCAATTCCTTTGATGAAAACTAGAAAGATAACTCTAAAATTCATCTGGAAGAATAAATGAGTACCAAGAGGAAAAAATGTTTCTTAAAAATGTGGATAATGGGCTGGGTGCAGATTGCTTGCATCACCACTAATCGAAATGTACCATCAAGCAGTTGCTATTGCCGTAAGAACAAGATTTATCTTCATCCATAGTAGATCCTTCCCAAACATTTGTAGATTGACACCGACCAGGGGTCTTGGCCTTCCTCAATCAATAGAAATTTATTAGAGGCCAGACAAGAAATTCAGGCAAGGCTTTATTGGGGCCCCTGCTCTAGCAGCGGGGAGTGAAAACAAGTGAGAGTTTCCTTTGCTCGCTCCCCGAGGAGGGGGGCAGGCTGGTTCCTTATATGGGGAGGGGGTTGGGATGTGTCTAGGGGTTGGTGCAGAGGGGTTACTTAGGTGGTGTTGAGAGCAAGGGGCATTTACAGTACTCTGCTTTTGTTCCTAGCTCTTCAGAAGTGGTGGCTGGGTGTTGTTTTTTTTTTTTTTTTATCTTTTTGTATCTTGTTATCCAGAATTTGCCCCATCTGTGCATGTATGCAGTTATTTTTAGTTCCTTATAATTTCTTTTTATTTTGTTGCTCAAGGAGACGTTTGTCCAAGCACAAGCACTGTAGCACTGCAGCAAAAGGTCTCAGGTCCCAGGTCCCAGCCTGTCCAGAATGACCAAGTACCTGAATAGGCAAATAGGTCAACAGAAAGATCCAGAAGCAGTCTGTGTATGGTGAATATTATTTAATAAGATAAAGCTTTATTATGTTTTTCTATTAAAAATGTCCTTCATGTCCACGAGCACTTCAAGGTAACATGCCCCAAAGTGACCTAAGCACCTTACTCCCTTTCCCTATTCATCTTCCTCTCCCTATTTCACAGTTTACACCATCGCCCTGTGGTCACCCTGAATCCCTCTCTCCCCCTCACTCCCATTCAGTTTATCTTCTGAGTTGTCTCTGTCTCCCCCTCCCACCACATGGGAATTTAGCACAGGATAAAAACAGCATTTCAAACCAGCAAGGAAAGGAGACCGTGCTAGAACAAGTGGCTATCTATCTATGGAAAAAAAAGTGAAATCCATACATAAAAATGAATTCCAGATGGATTAAATATCCAAGCATGAAGAGTCAAACTATAAAAGCACCAGAAAGAAATATAGAAGGATTTTTTTTATAATTTGGGGATGGGAAGGACTTCTACGAGACGTAAAATTCATAAACTAGGAAAAGCATCAACAGATTTGATTACAGTGAGAAGTCCCACAAAGTTAAAAACTGAATGCTAAGCTGGAAGTATTGGCAACATTTAAGACATAGATAAGGTTAATTACTACCCTTAATATACAACAAGCTCCTGTAAGTCAGCAAGAAAAAGTTAGAAAACCCAATTGAAAAGAAGGGCAAAAGTAATAAGACCATTTATAGACTAAATACAAAAGGCTAATAAACATAAGAAAAGTTGCTCACATTCACTAGGCTCAGGGAAATGCAAATTAAAACAATAATGAACTACCATTTTTGTCCATTAAATTGGCAAAAAATTAATGCAACTGATAACATTCAGTGTTCACATGAGTAAGGATAAGAAAAGAATACATACATTGTTGTTGGTGGGATTACAAACTGGTATAACACTTTTGGAGGGTATTTATTAGTACTCATCAAAATGTTAAATCCTTTGAGAAAAACAACTCCACTTTTAATGGAAATCTGTGGTTTCAGCTTTCCGGTACTTGTTTCCCTTCCTGCTAGAAACAGCCCCTGTCCACCCAACATTCTCTGGAGAACCCCTCCTCTCCTATTCTCAGACCCCTTATTAGGTGGGGCCAGCCCCACCTCCCAGTCCCAGGCACATAACTTCAGCTTGATCAATCAGTGTGGTCATCCTCCTTCAAGCAAATTGAATGGTTTAGGGGAGGGCATATGATCTGAATGAGGATCAAATTAGAGAATACCTTGTGATTTTTCCAGTCTTCCAGAAAGAAGAGCCAGTGGAGTGCATCTGGAACTTCAATGGCCATCTGACTTCACATAGAACAGTTGATCCAAGAAGCCAAACAGAGGAAATCAAAGCCATGAACTGGTGAAAAATTCATGAAGACAAAGTTTGGGCAGCTGGACCCAGTTGGACCTCAAGTCAGCTATCCGTAGGAATTTAGTATGTGAATAAATAAAGCCTTTTCGCCCATGTTTTTTTTCTGCTGAAGCCAATTTAAATGACATTTCTGTCCCTTGCAAACCAAAACGATTCTAATATTGAATCTATCCTTTAAAATATTTACTCAGGGACTTCCCTGGTGGCACAGTGGATAGAAATCCCCTGCACTGGCAGGGGACACGAGTTCGATCCCTGGTCCAGGATGATTCCACATGCCTTGAAACTACTGAAGCCATGCTCTAGAGCCCTCAAGTCGCAATTACTGAAGCCTGCATACTCTAGGGTCTGCGAGCCACAACTAATGAGCCACTCACTGTACTGCAACTACTGAAGTCCGTGAGACCGCAATGAGAAGCCTGTGCACTGCAACTAGAGAGTAGCCCCTGCTCGCTGCAACTAGAGAAAGCCCACATGCAGCAACAAAGACCCAGTGCAGCCAAATAAATAAAATAAGTAAATAAAGCAGTGCATGCATGTAAACAACAAAAAATATGTTTACTCAGTTTTTTTGGAAGGAGGGGTTTCAGAAGACTGTATATATGTTCTGTTTTTAATTTTAAAGTACATGTCTATGCATATAAAAAGGTTTGGAAGGACACATACACCACACAATTTGTAATCCCTAAGAAAGTGGCAATGAGAGGGAATCCACTTTTAACCCTTAAGTACCTTTACTGACCAATCATTGTTCTAGGCTTGGGGCATAGAATTAAACAAAACAAACAAAACCTCCACTTTCATAGTAGGTGGAGGCATCATTTAAAAAAAAAAAGTATCAAAAAAATGAATGAATCCAACTCGCTGCTTTCACTATGCCTGCATCTAAGCAGCTGAGTATTACTAGACAAAAACACACAGCCAAAAAGACAGGGACCAAAGAAAGGGATGGTTCTTGATGTTACATGGAGCCTGAACATGGTTTCAAACCAGGAAGATGGTTTCAAACATCTTCCTATGTTTGATGGTCTCTTGATCTCTAAAGCACTTTCAATATCTGCCACTTCTCCTTATACTTCTAGAAGACTGATTGCGGTTGTCACGAGGACAGTTGATTGTTATTCTGTGTCTCTTTTTTCCTGGCACGTGGTAAGATTCCACTGCACCAGTCTTTGAAGTTAGGAATGGCCACGTCACCTGCTTTGGTCAATGAAAGATGGATGGAAGTTACATGTGTTACTTCCAGGTGGGTTCTTTGGGCTTCCCTGGTGGCTCAGTGGTAAAGAATCTGCCTGAAATTCAGGAAACCTGGGTTTGATCCCTGGGTTGGGAAGATCCCCTAGAGAAGAGAATGACTACCTACTCCAGCATTCTTGCCTGCAGAATTCCATGGACAGAGGAGACTGGCGGGCTACAGTCCATGGGTCGCAGAGTGGACACAGCTGAGCAACTAACACTTTGCAGGTGGATGCTTTTAAGAACTAATGCACAATTTACCATGTTCCAATCCCCTTGCCAGAGTGACCATCAGTAATCTAGCTGATGGAGGCTCCATCCAACTGGGGTTGATGTGAGAATGCTGTGAATCAGAGCCTCGTGTCAACCCATGATGGCCACAAAGCCCAAGCAAGACACAAGCCGTGATGCTATGATAGTTTCTCTAAAAAGCAGAATTCTTGATAGGGTTAGATGTGTAAGACATTTATTGGGGCAAATGCCTGTGAAGGAGAAAGGGTTAGGAGCCACAGTAGGTGTGGAGAGTCATCAGACCACAAGGAAATTCTGACACCTCGAGAGGTGAGAAGGATTAGGCAGAAAGAGAAGCTTTCAGAAATCTGATGGAGGGATTACCCATTAGAAGAGTCCCAACCCCCACAGGAATGGGCCAGCACTAGTACCCCAGGGACTGAGAAGCAGAGGGGAAACATGTCTCAACATAAATGCAAAGAAGGATTCATAGGGGTGGCAGCTGGGGCTGTCCATCAACCATGTTCCACATGGTAGGTTTACCTGAAGGAAATCTGAGCAGCACTTTTCATGATCCTCAGAGTTCTTTAACCGAGGGGTCAGCAAACTACAGCCCACAGGCCAAGTCCACCCTGCTGCCTTTTTTCCTAAATATAGGTTTGTTGGAACATAGCCACACCCCTTTGCTTACACTTTGGCTATTCTTACATTACAATGGCCAAGTTGAGTAGTTGTGACAGAGATTATAGTCTCTGTAGACTGTGATAGTAGTTGCAGCTTGCAGATCCTGAAATATTTACTAGGTGACCCTTGGCAGGAAAAGTTGCCAGTTTCTGCTTTCAGTTCAGTTCAGTTCAGTCGCTCATCGTGTCTGACTCTTTGCGACCCCACGAATCGCAGCACGCCAAGCCTCCCTGTGCATCACCATCTCCCAGAGTTGACTCAAACTCATGTCCATTGAGTCAGTGATGCCATTCAGCCATCTCATCCTCTGTCGTGCCCTTCTCCTCCTGCCCCCAATCCCTCCCAGCATCAGGGTCTTTTCCAATGAGTCAACCCTTCGCATGAGGTGGTCAAGGTATTGGAGTTTCAGCTTCAGCATCAGTCCTTCCAATGAACACCCAGGACTGATCTCCTTTAGGATGAACTGGTTGGATCTCCTTGCAGTCCAAGGGACTCTCAAGAGTCTTCTCCAACACCACAGTTCAAAAGCACCTACTGCAATTTGAGGGTTGTTTATTGCCGTAGTAAAACCTAGCCTATTCTGACTGTTCTGACTGGTGTAGTGATCTCAATGTATCTTCTTTCCTCACCTCCCCCTCCACCACCTACTCCAGCCTTGTGCCACACCTCCCCTTCCCCTTGACTCCAATCAAACTCTCTTTCTAATGCTGTAGAATACCTGTTTTAGTCCTTTTTTTTTTTTTTTTTTTTAACTGTGCCTGCAGTATACAGGATCTTAGTTCCCCTAAACAGGGATCAAATTTGTGCTCCCTGCACTGGAATTTCAGAGTCCTAACTACTGGACCACCAGGGAATTCCCCGTTGTTCTAGTTCCTATCTAATTTGAACTCTCAGCAGTATACACCAATTACCTATTGCCCACCTCTATTTTTCTTTACCTTATGGCTTCGCCCTGAGGCCTGTGGGATCTTAGTTCCCTGACCAGGGGTCAAACTGTGCCCCCTGCACTGGAAGGCGAAGTCGAAACCACAGGATTGCCATGAAAGTCCCTACTGCACTCTTCTTAAAACATACTCTCATCCCAGCCTCCTGTACACGATACTTTCTTGGTTCTCCTTTTATTATCTCTTTGACCACTTTTTCTTACTTTCCTTGGCTCATCTCAAATATTAGATGTTCCTCAAGTTTTTGTTCCAAATTCCTGCTTCTATCCTAATTCCCTAACATTCTGTGGTTTTAATTACCACATATTCTAGTAGTTTCCAATTTAATATCTCCAGTTCCAGGACTTCCCTGGTGGTCCAGTGGTTAAGACTCCACATTCCCAATGAAGGGGGCCCAAGTCCCTGGTCTGAGAACTAGATCCCAGATGCTGTAGCTAAAACACCCACATGCCACAACTAAGACCCTGTGCAGCCAAATAAACAAATATTTAAAAAATATCTCCAGCTCAGATGTTACCTCCAGTCCTTCGTGAAAGTGAAAATGTTAGTCGCTCAGTCATGCCTGACTCTTTGCAACCCCATGGACTGTAGCCCACCAGGCCCCTCTGTCCATGGAATTCTCCAGGCAAGAATACTACAGTGGGTTCTCATTCCCTTCTCCAGGGGATCTTTCCAACCCAGGGATTGAACCCAGGTCTCCTTCAACGCAGGTAGATTCTTTATCATCTAAGCTACCAGGGAAGCCCATATTCAATGCATATCAGGCCTCTCTTAAAACCAATCTCATCATCTTTTCCCTTAGTCCTCTTTCTCCTCCTGAATCTTTAAGTTGAATGGTAGCTATCATCTGCCAAGCTGCTTATACCAGAAATCTAAGAGTCTTCTTTGATTCTTTATTCTCTTTCACCCCACACCTAAATCCAGTCACTAAGTTCTGTATTTCCTACCTGTAAAAACTAATTTGTCTGCATCTCTTCTAACCTTATTGCCATGAATCTAATCCAAGCTGCCCTTTTTATTCACCCAAACAACTGCTACAATCTCTTAACTGGTATTCCTGTTTCTGTTCAAGTGTTTCTCCAATCAAATCCTCACATTTCAATCTGTGACCTTTGCCGGTGGGAATATAGGACCAAATAGGAGACAAATAGATTATGATAGATTTAACCTCACTATATTAATACTTGGGTTTCCCAGGTGGTGCAGAATCCGTCTGCCAATGCAGGAGACACTAGAGACTCGAGTTTGATCCCTGGGTTGGGAAAATCCCCTGCAGTAGGAAATGGCAACCCCCTCCAGTATTCTTGCCTGGGAAATTCCATGGAGAGAGGAGCCTGGCGGGCTACAGACCATGGAATCACACACACACACACACATTAGTATTTATGTGAAATGTAAGTGGGCTAAATACTCCAGTTAAAAGAGACAGATGTGAAACTATAACAAATAATCCAATTATATGCTATTTACAAGAGACATACCTTAAATATAAAAATACAGAAAGGTTAAAGGATGAAAAAAGATACAATGCAAACACCAACCAAAATAAAGTTGGTGTTTATTTTGATTAAGATATTTTTATATGTCAGACAAAGTAAATGTTATGACTAGTAGTACTACTAAAAACCAACAGGCACATTTTATGATGATAAAAGTGTTAATCCAACAGAAATACATGACAGTTCTAAAGTTATATGCACCTAATAATATAATTTCAAAATACATAAAGCAAAATCTGATAGAATTAATGGAGAAATAGATAAACCTTCAATTGTAGTTTATATTTTTAGCATCTTTCTCTCGGCAACTGATAGAACAAGTAGATTTTAAGAATTGGTAGAGAAATGGATGATTTGAACAACATAATTAATGAATTTCCCTGACATTTATAGACTACTATTAAAAAAAGAGGGAGCTAACAACTACAGAAGGCACATTCTTCTCAAATATCAATTTTCACACTTAACAAAATTGCCCATATGCTGGGCCATAAAACAAATCTTAACAAATTTCAAGTTATTAAAATCATGCGTAGTATATTCTTTGAACTCAGTGAAATTGAAATCAGTAACTAAAAGATAATTAGAACCTCCCTTCATCAAAGTTTAGAAATTAATTAATAAGAGTCTAAATAACCAATGGAACTAAAGAAGAAACCACAATGGAAATTACAAAATATTTTTAACTGAATCATAATGGGATACGCTAAAACCATGCTCAAATAGAAATGTATAGACTTAAATTTATGTATTAGAAAAGCATAAAAGATAAAAATCAATGACAAGCTTCCATTTAAAGAATCTTTAGACAAAAAACAGCAATTAACCACCCTTCCAAAAAAAAGCAGAAGAAAGGAAATGGTAAAGACAAGAGTAGAAATCAACAAAATAGAAAAAAAAAAAAATGCAATTTAAAAAAGTCAACAAAGGCCAAAATTTGGTTCTTTGAAAAGACCACTAAAATTGATTAAAAAAAAAAAACCCTAGCAAGAAAAATAACTGGTGTGGGGGGTAGCACAAATAAGTAAATTAGGAATAAAAATTAAAACATTACTATGGACCCTACAGATGTTAAAAAATAATACAAGGATATTAAAAACAACTTCATGTCAACATTTGAACATTTTACTAACATGGGAAAATTCCTCCAAAAGAAAAAGCCACAACTTACCAAAACTGTCACAGGAATATCCAAAAATATCAAAAGAATATGCTGAATTTTGAGGTTACAAGAGGCCTACATCTAGTAAAGAAACTGAATTCTTCATTTAAACTCTTCCCACAGAGATAACTCCAGGCCCAGATGGCTTTTCTGGAGAATTCTTCCAAGCATTTAAGCAAGACATATACCACCTTACACAAACTCAGAAAATAGAGAAAAAAGGAACATTTCTCATCTCATTTTCTGAGACTTGAATAAGCTTGGTACCAAAACCTGATAAGCTTCTTACAAGACAGGCAGGTTATGGCCAATATCTCTAATAAACGGAGACACAAAAATCCTACACAAAAATACCGAATCAAATTCATATTTATTTATTATTATTATTCATAGTAATAACCAAATGCAGTTTTGTCCAGCAATGAAAGTTGGTTTGTTATTCCAAAATCAACCTATGTAACTCATCATATTAACAATATAAAGGAGAAAAACTACCTGACCATTTTCAATAGACTCAGAAAAAGCACTTGACAAAATTTCATACCCATTCATGAACTTTGAAACTCTTAGATAACTGAAATAAAAGGAAATTTTCTCAATTTGATAACCATTGTGTCAGAAAAACCCCTATAGTTGACATCATATTAAATAGTGCAATATTGAGTGCTTTTTCCCTAATATTTGGAAGAAATGAAGATATCTACTCTTATTTCTTCTATCTCGACATTATCCTAGCTAGCTCAATAAAGAAAGAAAACAACTTGAAGAAATGATTGGGTAGGAAGTAAATCTGACTTCTATACAACATGATTGCATACAAACAAAATCCTAAGGCATCTACAAAACTATTAGAGCTAATGAGTGAACTTAGCAACAACATCGTCAACATACAAAAATCAATTGTCTTTCTATAAGCTGACAGCAGGAAAATTAAAATTTAAAAATACCACTAGCAATATAAAAAAAACATAAAATACTAATAAACAAATTTCATGGAAAATGTGTGAGACTTCTACACCAAAAATACAAATATTACTTAAAGAAATAAAAGACAAATAAAGAGACACCTCATGTTCATAGATTGGAAGATACATTGTCAAGGTGTCATGATTCCTATGTTGATCGATAGATTCAGTGCTATCATAAACAAAATCTTCGCAGATTTTTAAAAATAGAAGTTGACTAACTGATTCTATCATGTGTAGGGAAATACAAATGACCTAAAATAACCAAAACAATTTTGAAGAACAAACTTAGAAAACTTACACTATCAGATTTTAAGACTTACTACAAAGATATAACAATGAAGATAGTGTAGTAGTAGTGTAGGATAGACAAACAGATCAATGGAACAGCATGTTCATAGACATATAATGAAAATCAGTTTTTGACAAGCCATAAAGGCAATTCAATGGGAAAATGAACGTTCTGATGCTGAAACAATGAAACAAGCCCCAGCCCTCATCTCACACCATGCATGGGAAGATTAATTCAAAATAGGTCATAAACCTAAATATCAAAAGCTAAAACTATAAAGTTTCTACAAGAAGACATAGAAGAATATTTTGCAGCCTCAGGGTAGGAAAAATTTTCTTAAGACAAAAAGTTCTAACCATAAAAGAGAAAAAAAAATAATAAAATGGATTTCATTAAAATTTCTAGGACTTCCTTGGCGGTCCAGTGGCTAAGACTACACGCTCCCAATCCATTAAGCCTGGGTTCCATCCCTGGTCAGGGAACTGGATCCCACATGCCGCAACTAAAAGTTTGCCTACCACAACTAAAGATCCCTCATTCCACAACCAAGATTGAAGATTCTGTGTGCCACCACTAAGACCTGGCACAGCCAAATTAAACAATATTCTTTATTTATTTATTTATTTTGACAAAGCAAGAGATTTTATTGGGAAAGGGCACCCGGGTGGAGGGCAGTAGGTAAGGGAACCCAGGAGAACTGCTCTCCCGCGTGGCTTGCAGTCTTGGGTTTTATGGTGATGGGATTAGTTTACGGGTGGTCAAACATTATTCTTTAAAATTTTTAATTTCTGTTCACCAAATGAGGATATCATCCAAATAAAAACTAAGCCACTGAGTGATGATTTGATTATGAAAATAACCATAACATATATCTGATCTAGAATTATATACAGAATAAGTAAATAAGTTGCATAACTCAGTAAGAGAAAGAAACAATACATTTTTCAAATAGGTAAAAGACTTGGAAGAGGCACTTCATGAAAGATACTGGAATGGCAAATAAGCAAATGAAAAAACATTCAAGGTCCTCGGTCACCAGTGAAATTCAAACTAAAAGCACAACAGTATGCATATCAAAATAACTAAAATTAAAGTCTGAAAATACTACATATTGAGAAGATGCAGGCGATTAGAATTCTCCTACATGTAAAGTAGTACAACCACTTTGGAAAATAGTTGGGCAAATAGACATATGTCAACTCTATAACCCAGCATGCCTAGGTCTTATTCAAGAGGACTGAAAGCATATGTCCACACAAAGACTTGTACAAGAACGTTCATAGCACCTATATTCATAATAGCCCCAAACTGAAATCAACTCAAGGTTCATCAACAGGTAAGTGAATAAATAAACTGTGAGAAATTCACAAGATGGAAAAGTACTCATCAATAAAAAGGAATTAATTACTGTTGCATGCAAGAATATGATAAATTTTAAAATATTATGATTAGTAAAAAGGCTGGACACAGAGAGTACATATTGAATGATTCCATTTATATAAGGTTCTAAAATAGGCAAATTTCAATCTGTGGGGAGAAGGATAAGAACAGTAGTTTCTTCTGAATATTTTTTAGTTATTTTTACTGTTTTATTTTATTTACTTATTTATTTTGGGGTCTTTGTTGCTGCATGCAGGCTCTTCCTAGTTGCAGTGAGCAGGGACTACTCTCTAGCCATAGTTTGCAGATTTCTCTTGTTGCAGAGAGCAGGGTCTAGGGCGCACAGGCTTCAGTAGTTGCAGCACACTGGCCCCCTACTTGCCCCGCAGCATGTGGGAACTTTCCTGACCAGGGTTTGAACTGCTTTCCCCTGTATTACAAGGTAGATTCTTAACCACTGGGTCACCAGGAAAGTCCTCCTCTGGAGATTAACTGAAAAGGGGCATGAGGGAACTTACTGGGGTGATGGAAATGTTCTACTTAAAAAGTAGAGGTAGTGGTATACACATGAGATATATATACTTTTTTTTTCATTGATTTTATTTATTTTTTCCCCATTTATTTTTATTAGCTGGAGACCAATTACTTTACAATATTGTAGTGGTTTTTTGCCATACATTGACATGAATCAGCCATGGATTTACATGTGTTCCCCATCCTGAACCCCCCTCCCACCTCCCTCCCCATCCCATCCCTCTGGGTCATCCAAGACTCTATGGGAGAAGGTCAGGGTGGGATGATCTGAGAGAACAGCATTGAAAAATGTATATTATCAAGTGTGAAACAGACCGCCAGTCCAGGTTGGATGCATGAGACAAGTGCTCGGAGATATATATACTTTTGTCAAAACTATATACTTGAAAATCTGTGCATTTTATTGCAAATTAGGCTTCAATAAAAATTTAATCATATATATAAGTAGCATGTCAATTATATACAAAGTGCTTTAGGATATGATAGCTCAGTTGGTAAAGAATCCACCTGCAATGCAGGAGACCCTGGTTCGATTCCTGGGTCGGGAAGGGATAGGTGGAGAAGGGATAGGCTACCCACTGCAGCATTCTTCAGTTTCCCTTGTGGTTCAGCTGGTAAAGAATCTGCCTGCAATGTGGAAGACCTGGGTTCGATCCCTGGGTTGGGAAGATCCCCTGGAGAAGGAAAAGGCTACTCACTCCAGTATTCTGGCCTGGAGAATTCCATGGACTGAATAGTTGACAGGGTCACAAAGAGTTGGACACGACTGAGTGACTTCCACTCACTCAAGGAGCTTAAAACCAAGGTTAAAAAATTTATAGTTAGCTTCATACTTAATGAAAAATATTGAAAGTTCTTCTCTTAATTTAAGAACAAGGCATTTATTCCATATGACGTCCAGTGCAATTAAGCAAGGAAAGGATATGATGTTAGAATGAAAAAAGCAAAACTGTAATTAATAGATGATATAACTTTATATGTAGAAAATCTAACCGAACCTGTAGATAAACTATTAGAATTGATAAGTAAAATTAGCAAGGTCTCTAGATACAAGATCAATATCCAATCAATTAATTTTCTATATACTGACAATAAATAATAAGAAAATAGAGTTTAACAGAAAGTACAACATACAAAAACATAAAAAAATCAAATACATAGGAATAAACATAACAAAAGATGTGCAAAATACTAATGAAAAGTAGAAACTGGTCTGAGAAATGGAAGAAGACCTAACTAGAAATACCATGTTAGCAATCAGGAGATTCAATATTATAAAGATGTCAATTATTCTCTTAATTTTTAATAAATTGAATGAAATACCAATCAAAATCCTGAAAGGACTTCTTTTTGCAGATATGAACAAATTGATTCTAAAATTTATGTGGAAATGCAAAGGCACTAGATTAACTAAGGAAATCTTGAAGTGCAAAGTTAAAAGACTTACAGGATCAGATGGCAGGACTTAATATAAGTGATAAATAAGACTTCCCTGGTGGTTCACTGCATAAGAATCCGCCGGCCATAGCAGGGGACACAGGTTCCATCCCTGGTCTGGGAAGATTTCACATGTTGTGGGCAACTGAAACTGGTGTGCCACAGCTACTGAGCCCGTGCTCTAGAGCAGGAGAGCCAGAACTACTGAAGCCCGAGTGCCAGGAGCCCCCAGACTCTGCAACAAGAGAAGCCACTGCAATGAGAAACCTGTGCACCCCAGCGAAGAGTAGTCCCACTCACCAAAACCAGAGAAACCCTGCGCACAGCAACGAAGACCCAGCACAACCAAAAATTAATTAATTAAAAAAAAAAAGAGATAGATGATAGATAAATCTACAGTAATATACTAGCACAAGGGTAGGCAAATAGACCATTGGTACAGAATATAGCCCAGAAACAGACCAGCACATATATCATTATCTGCTGCTGCTGCTGCTGCTAAGTCACTTCAGTCGTGTCTGACTCTGTGCAACCCCATAGACGGCAGCCCACCAGGCTCCGCCGTCCCTGGGATTCTCCAGGCAAGAACACTGGAGTGGGTTGCCATTTCCTTCTCCAATGCATGAAAGTGAAATGTAAAGTGAAGTCGCTCAGTCGTGTCTGACTCTTCGAGACCCCATGGACAGCAGCCTACCAGGCTCCTCCATCCATGGGATTTTCCAGGCAAGAGTACTGGAGTGGGGTGTCATTGCCTTCTCCGATATCATTATCTAATATACAGCAAAGGCACAACTGCAATTCAGTGGGGGAAAAGATGGTACTTTTCAATGAATTGTGTAATAGAATATTCACATAGGAAAAATGAAACTTTGGCTCCTACCTCTAACATATCCAAAATTTTACTTGTGATGGATCATAGATATACATGTGGAAGAGAAAACAAATAAAGCTTCTGAAAAAAAAATCTTAGGGAGGGGGGTTCAGGATGGGGAACACATGCAAATCCATGGCTGATTTATGTCAACGTATGGCAAAAACCACTACAATATTGTAAAGTGATTAGCCTCCAACTAAAAAAAATAATTGGGGAGAAAAAAAAGAAAGGAATTTACATGGCTTTGGGGAAGGCAAACATTTCTTAAACCAGGCACAATAAACACTAGAGATAAAATAAAATATTGATAGGTTTGACTTCATTAAAATGAAAAACCTCAGGAATTCTCCGGTGGTCCAGTGGTTAAGATACCACACTTCCAGTGCAGGGCGCACATGTTCAATCCTTAGTCAAAGACCTTAGGATCCTACATGCTGCATGGTGCAGCCAAAAGAAAGTTAATAAAAAAAATTTTAAAACTCTGTACATCAAAAGATACCATAGGATTTCCCTGGTGGTCCAGTGGTTAAGAATCCACCTGCTAATGTAGAGGACACAGGTTTGATCCCTGGTCCAGGAAGATCCCACATGCCACAGAGCAACTAAATCCATGAACTATAACTACTGAGCCAGCACTCTGGAGCCCACGACCCACAACAACTGAAGCCTGTGTGCCTAGAGCCCATGCTCCATAACGAAAGAATTCATCTTAATGAGAAGCCTGTGCACCTCAACTAGAGAGTAGCCCCCACTCACTGCAATTAGAGAAAGCCCTCAAGCAGCTATTTATAAATAAACAAATAAATTTGAAAATAAAAAAAGACCCCATAAAGAAAGTTGAAAACGCAAACCACAGAACACATGAACAATCTTACTAAATACTTTAAAAAATCAAGCAATCCAATTTAAAAAAAAACACTTGAATACACTTTACAAAAGAGAATATTCAAATATCAACAGATACATATGGAAAAGTGCTCAAATCACTAGGCATCAGGAAAATGCAAATTACAACCACAGTGAAATACCAATGCACATCTGCAAGTATGGCTAAAATTTTTTAAACTTAGAATTTATATGGGAGTGTGAATTGACATAATCACTCTGGAAATCACTTGACAGCTTTCATGAAAGATAAACATAGCTTACCCTGTGATATAGCAACTCTACTCCTAGATACATGAGAAATATGAATGTATATTTCTAGTAAAAAAAATGTAGAGCCAAAAACTGGGGAAAAAAAGACAAGTGCCCATCAATAGTAGAATGGATAAATTGTATAACACTCATGCAATGAAATTTTATACAACAATGAAAATGAATGAAATTTTGCTGCATATAATAAAATGGGTGAATCTCACAAACATAATGTTAAATGAAAGAAACCAGATTCAAAAGAATATGGACAAACCCTCATATACTATTGGTGAGAATGTGAATTGGTGCAAACACTGTGGAAAACAAAATGGAGGTTTCTCAAAAAAACTAAAAACAGAACTAATATATGACTCAGCAATTTCACTCCTGGACATATTTCCAGAAAATACAAAAACGCTAATTTGAAAAGATATACATACTTCAATGTTCATAGCACCATTGTTTACAATTGTCAAGATATGGAAGCTACGTAAGTGTCCATCAACAGATGAATAAATAAAAAAGTTGTGGAATATATATACAATGGATTAATACTCAGTCATAAAAAAGAATGAAATGTTGCCATTTGCAGCAACATGGGTGGCCTTCGAGTGTGTTATGTTAAATGAAATGTCAGACAAAGAAAAACAAATACTGTATGGTATCATTAATATGTGGAATCTAAATAATAAATGCACTGGTCATAGTAAACACCCTTTTCCAACAACACAAGAGAAGACTCTACACATGGACATCACCAGATGGTCAATACTAAAATCAGATTGATTATATTCTTTGCAGCCAAAGATGGAGAAGCTCTATACAGTCAGCAAAAACAAGACCAGGAGCTGACTGTGGTTCAGATCATGAACTCCTTATTGCCAATTTCAGACTTAAATTGAAGAAAGTAGGGAAAACCACTAGACCATTCAGATATGACCTCAATCAAATCCCTTACAATTATACCATGGAAGTGAGAAATAGATTCAAGGGGTTAGATCTGATAGACAGAGTGCCTGAAAAACTATGGACAGAGGTTTGTGACATTGTACAGGAGGCAGTGATCAAGACCATCCCTGAGAAAAAGAAATGCAAAAAGGCAAAATGGTTGTCTGACAAGACCTTACAAATAGTTGAGAAAAGAAGAGAAGCTAAAGGCAAAGGAGAAAAGGAAAGATATACCCATTTGAAAGAGAGTTCCAAAGAATAGCAAGGAGAGATAAGAAAGCCTTCCTCAGTAATCACTGCAAAGAAATAGAGGAAAACAATAAAATGGGAAAGACTAGAGATCTCTTCAAGAAAATTAGAGATACCAAGGGAACATTTCATCCAAAGATGAGCACGATAAAGAACAGAAATGGTATGGACCTAACAGAAACAGAAGATATTAAGAAGAGGTGGCAAGAATACACAGAACTATACAAAAAAGATCATGACCCAGATAACCACGATGGTTTCATCACTCACCTAGAGACAAACATCCTGGAATTCGAAGTCAAGTGGGCCTTAGGAAGCATCACTACAAACAAAGCTCATGGAGGCGATGGAATTCCAACTGAGTTATTTCAACTCCTAAAAGATGATGCTGTGAAATTGCTGCATTCAATATGCCAGCAAATCTGGAAAACTCAGCAGTGGCCACAGGACTGGAAAAGGTCACTTTTCATTCCAATCCCAACGAAAGGCAATGCCAAAGAATGTTCAAACTACTGCACAATTGCACTCGTATCACACGCTAGTAAAGTAATGCTCAAAATTCTCCAAGCCAGGCTTCAACAGTACATGAACCATGAACATCCAGATGTTCAAGTTGGATTTAGAAAAGACAGAGGAACCAGAGATCAAATTGCCAACATCCGCTGGATCATTGAAAAAGCAAGAGAGTTCCAGAAAAACATCTACTTTTGCTTTATTGACTATGCCAAAGCTTTTGACTGTGTGGATCACAATAAACTGTGGAAGATTCTTGAAAAGATGGGAATACCAAACCACCTGACCTGCCTCCTGAGAAATTTGTATGCAGGTCAAGAAGCAAAAGTTAGAACTAGACATGGAACAACAGACTGGTTCCAAATCGGGAAAGGAGTATGTCAAGGCTGTATACTGTCACCCTGCTTATTTTTTAAGTTACGTGCAGAAATCATGAGAAATGCTGGGCTGGATGAATCACAAGCTGGAATCAAGATTGCCAGGAGAAATATCAATAATCTCAGGTATGCAGATGACACCACCCTTATGGCGGAAATTGGAGAAGAACTAAAGAGCCTCTTGATGAAACAGAAAGAGGAGAGTGAAAAAGTTGGCTTAAAACTCAACATTCAGAAAACTAAGGTCATGGCATCCGGGCCCATAACTTCATGGCAAATAGATGGGGAAACAATGGAAACTGTGAGAGACTTTATTTTGGGGGCCTCCAAAATCACTGCAGATGGTGATTGCAGCCATGAAATTAAAAGACACTTGCTCCTTGGAATCAAAGCTATGACCAACCTAGACAGCATATTAAAAAGCAGAGACATTACTTTACCAATAAAGGTCTGTCTGGTCAAAGCTATGGTTTTTCCAGTAGTCATGAATGGATATGAGAGTTGGACTATAAAGAAAGCTGAGCACAGAAGAACTGATGCTTTTGAACTGTGGTGTTGGAGAAGACTCTTGAGAATCCCTTGGACTTCAAGGAGATCCAACCAATCCATCCTAAAGAAAATCAGTCCTGAATATTCGTTGGAAGGACTGATGCTAAAGCTGAAACTCCAATACTTTGGCCACCTGATGCGAAGAACTGACTCATTGGAAAAGACCCTGATGCTGGGAAAGATTGAAGGCAGGAGGAGAAAGGGACGACAGAGGATGAGATGGTTGGACAACATCACCAACATGATGGATGTGAGTTTGAGTAGGCTCCAGGGGTTGGTGATGGACAGGGAAGCCTGGCGTGCTGCAGTCCATGGGATCACAAAGAGTTGATCACGACTGAGCGACTGAACTGAACTGAACTGAAATAATAAAATGAACTAGTGGATATAACAAAAAAGAAGGGAATTCCCAGGTTATCCAGTGATTAGGACATCATGCTGTCACTGCAGAGGGCACAGGTTCAATCCCTGGTCAGGGAACTAAAATCTCAGACACTGCACAGCATGTGGCCAAAAAACAAATAAATTTAAAAATTCTACATTTTGATCTGAGAGTGATTACACCATACACCAAGGGAAAAATTCATCAAGCTGTAAGATGTGTGCACTTTGCATGTTGTGCCTCCACTAAAAAGTTTTAAAAAAATAATGAGGATGTTATTAATTACTATATGACTAAACTTGTAAATCTGGAAAAAATGAGATAATTCTTTAAAAAGCACAACTTACCTAAACTGAAACAAGAATAAATTTAAAAATCTGCCTAGTTCCATATCCATGAAGGAAATTGAATCAGTAATTGAAAGTCTAGTCACAAAGAAAACACCAGGCCCAGATGGCTTCACTAGTAAATTCTTCCAAATATTTAAAGGAGAGATATAAAACTTATTCAAGAAACTCTTCCAAAATGAGAAAGAAAAAAGCAGTTCCCAATCCATTATATGAGGCTATTATAAACTTGATATTGAAACATGATAGAGATATTACAAAGAAAAGAAAAATACAAGTCAGTCTCTCTGTTGAACAGAAATGGAAAAAAATTTAAACCAAATATTAGCATAGCCAATATAATAATATATAAAAGAATAGTACATACCTACCAATTTGGGTTTATTCCAGGAGTACAAGACTTATTTTACATTAGAAAATCAAATAGTTACTTATCTCTTTATCAAAATAAAGTACAAAACCCATATGATTATCTCAGTAGATGCAGAAGAACTTGAAAAAATTCTACACCAATTCAAGATCTTTAAAAAAAAAAAAAAAAAACTCTTAGCAAAGTAGGAAGAGAAGAAAATATCCTTAATCTGATAAATGCCAAACTATCAAAAGCCTTCCTCTGAGATAGGAAATAAGACAAGGATGTCTCTATCACCACTACTTAACATTGTACTGGAAATTCTAGTTGATGCAATAACACAAGAAAATTATATAACAGGTATAATGATTAAAATGGAAGAAATAATCGTTTTCACAGATAATATAACAGTGCACATGCTGTTGTTTTTCAGTTGCTCAGTCATGCCCAGCTCTTTGTGACCCCATGGACTGCAGCACACCGTGTCTCCCTGTCCTTCACCATCTCCTGGAGTTTGCTCAAATTCATGTCCATTGAGTCAGTGATCCCATCCAACCATCTTGTCCTCTGTCATCCCTTTCTCCTCCTGCCTTCAATCTTTCCCAGCATCAGGGTCTTTTCTAATGAGCTGGCTCTTCACGTCAGGTGGCCAAAGTACTGGAGCTTCAGCTTCAGCATCAGTCCTTCCAATGAATATTCAGGATTGATTTCCTTTAGGATGGATTGGTTTGGTCTCCTTGCAGTCTAAAGATTCTCAAGGGTCTTCTCCAACACCACAGTTCAAAAGTATCGATTCTTTGGTGCTCAGCTTTCTTTATGGTCCAACTCTCACATCCATACATGACTACTGGAAAAACCACAGCTTTGACTAGATGGACCTTTGTTGGCAAAGTGATGTCTCTGCTTTTTAATATGCTGTCTAGTTTGTCATAGCTTTTCTTCCAAGGAGCGAGCGTCTTTTAATACACACATAGAAAACTATATAATATAAATATGAAGACAGTGGTAGTCTCTTAATTGTGTCCAACTCTTTGTGACCACATGGTCTATAGCCAGTCAGGCTTCTCTATCCATGGAATTCTCTAGGCAAGAATACTGGAGTGGGTTGTCCTTTCCTTCTCCAGGGGATCTTCCCAATTTAAGGACTGAACCCAGGTCTCCTGCATTGCAGAAAAATTCTTTCCTGACTGAGCCATCAAGGGAGCTCAAGCATAATATAAATATGTATTATGTATATATGTCAAATTAGTTAATAGTACTGGTCAAACCTTTTATATTCTTACTGATTTTCTCTCGTTTTATCACTTGTTGAGAGGAATGTTAAAATCTCTGACTGTACTTATAAATGTCCATTTCTATCAGTATTTGTTTTATGTATTTTGAAGCTTTGCAAATAAACCTTTAGAATTATGTCCTCTTCAGAAGACCTAAATAGACATTTCTCCAAAGAAGACATACAGATGGCTAACAGGCACATGAAAATACACTCCACATCACTAATTATTAGAGAAATGCAAATCATAACTACAATGAGGTATCACCTCACACCAGTCAGAATCATCATCAAAAAGTCTACAAATAATAAATGCTGGAGAGAGTGTGAAGAAAAGGGAACCCTCCTAAACTACTTGTGGGAATGTAAATTGGTGTAGCCATTATGGAAAGCAGTATGGAGGTTCCTTATAAAACTAAAAATAGAGTTCCCATATGATCCAGCAACCCCACTCCTGGGCATATATCCAGAAAAGATGAAAACTCTAATTTAAAAAGACACATATACCTCAGGGATATCCCCCGTGGTTCAGTGGTTCAGAATCCACCTCCCAATGCAAGGGACTCAGGTTCCATCCCTGATTGGGGAACTAAGATCCCACATGCCGCGGGACAACTAAGCCTGCATGCCGCCAACCACAGAGGCCACGCGCTCTGGAGCCTGCATGTCATGGCTAGACAGAAGTCCACACGCCTCAATGAAGATACCATGTACTGTGATTAAGACCCAGCACAGTCAAAAATAAATAAATAAATATTTTTTAAAAAGATACATATACCCCAATGTTCATAGCAGCACTACTTTACAACAGCCAAGACATGGAAACAATCTAAATGTCCATACACAGGTGAACTGATAAAGAAGATGTAGTGAATACATATACAATGGAATATTGCCCAGCCATGAAAGAGAATGGAACATTGCCATTTGTAGCAACTGAACAGACCTTGAGATTATCATACTAAGTAAAACAGGTCAAACAGAGAAAGACAGATATTGTGTGATATCACTGATATGTAGAATCTGAAAAAATAATACAAATCAACTTAATTACAAAACAGAAACAAACTCACAGATATAGAAAACAAACTTATGGTTACCAAGGCAAAGAGGAGGCAGAGAGATAAATTAGGCATATGGGATTAATAGATACACACCACTACATATAAAATAAACAGCAAGGATGTACTGTATAGCACATGAAACAATATTTAATATCTTGTAAAAACCTATAATGAAAAAGAACCTGAAGTTGAACATCTGAAACTAACATAGTATTGTAAATCAACTATAGTTAAATTAAAAAATTATCTGCTTACGATGCAGGAAACTTGGCTTCGATTCTTAGGTCTGGAAGATCCGCTGGAGAAGAGAATGGCAACCTACTCCAGTATTCTTGCCTGGAGAATCTCATGGAGAGAGGAGCCTGGTGGGCTACAATCCATGGGGTTGCACAGAGTCGGACACAACTGAGAACTAACACATATCTTCTCATTGAAATCACCCTATTATCATTATGAAATGGCCCTCTTAGTCCTTTGTGATGATCTTTGTTCTGAAATTTATTTTATCAGATGTTAATATAGCCCTTTTGATTAGTATTAGCATGACATATCCTTTATTAATACAGCCATTTCAGCATTCTTTTGATTAGTGTTAGCATGGTATATCTTCTTACTTTTTATCTACTTGTGACTTTAAGTGGGCTTCCTATAGACAGCATATAGTTGGGTCTTTCCTTTTATCTGCCTTTTAATTAGGTTATCTAGACTATGTATTATTGCTATTGTTTAGCCACTAAATTGTATCCTACTCTTTTGCAACTCCAGGGCCTTAACAAGCCAGGCTCCTCTGTCCATGGGATTTCCCAGGCAAGAATACTGTCATGGGTTGCCATTTCCTTCTCCAGGGGATCTTCCCAAACCAGGGATAGAACCCAAGTCTCCTGTATTGGCAGGCGGATTCTTTACCACTGAGCCACCAGGGAAGCCCTAGACCTTGTATGTTGATTGCAATTATTGAAATGGTTGAGTTTAAACCTACCATCTCAGGTACACAACTGTATAAATTTACTAAAACTCAAGTAGACCACCAGGCTCTATTTGAGTTACCCCTCCCTGTCCTGTGGCCAGGAAACACTCCAGGCAGTAGGCTGGGACAACTGTAGAGCTTATAGCTTTCTCTCTCTTCTCTCATTGTCCTGTGCTGCCTGATTTCTAACATCTGAACTTTATTGTTTCATATGTTTTGTCTGGCTTTTCAGGTATTACAGATAGGAGAGTAAACCTATCCCCTGTTACCCTATCTTAGGCCAACGCAGAAGTTCAGATCATTCATTTCAGACATTCATGTCCCTCAAGTCTGTGAAATTTTCTTGTATTAACTTTTTGTCTATTTCCTTCCCTCTTCATTTCTGCCTTCTTTTTCTGAAACCCCTATCAGTTGAACATTGAACCTCCTGGACTGGTCCACCCAAGTATTCTGTACCTTCTTCCCCACCTGTTTCTTTTCTTGGGAGTATCTCAAGTGCATGCACTTCGGATTCTGTCTGCTGCTTATCATTGGAGACTAGAACATAGTGGTGCTCAATGAATTTCATCTCTTTGTCTTTTTGTTCTGCTACTCTCCAGGTGATTTTTGTTTGTTTTACTTCCCAACCATTCTGTTGTCTATTTAATAAAGAACGAACTCTCTCTCTTGTTCTTTATAGCTCTTTTTCACTGCTTTCTATTCTTTTTAAAATAATTATTAGAGGATACTAATTATCGGGAGGGGTGTGTTTAAGTTGGTTTGAGTTTTTTCCCTATTTCCTCAGCTTTTCTTCCTTTTTTGTCTTTCTCTTTCAGGCTGGGATTGTAGCAGCCACTCAGATCTCACTTCAAGAAAGCCCTCCTTGAGGAGGGCTGTCAGCTGACAAACTTCAGCTTCCACGATTTCTGAATCAACTGCAGTGTTTGAACTGAGGACACACTTTCCTCAGGCAACTCCAACCAATTACCCAGCACAGTGGGGGGTTTTACCACTGGGCCGTCTCAGCCCAGCAGGGTCTCCCCTCGTGGGCAATTGTCACTCTGAAGCTCTGGCTGAGACTGTGTGTCCCACCACAGACTGAAACTCACCCTCCCCAGCCCTCTCTCCTTCTGCCACTTCTTTCTCACATGTCAGTCCTACATCACAGTCTGAAGATTTTCCACGAGCATTACCCACAATAAATTTTGTGCACTTCTGACTCCTCTTGATGTCTTTCCTAGGACACAAGAGTTTTCTTTATTAGTCAGGTGATCTTTGCTCAACCATTTCTATTTAATGAAAAACTTTAAAAAGCAGACTGGAAATGCCACAGGAAGGGGTAAGGGTTTTTTTTTACTGGTGGATTTTGCTTTTTAGTGATTGGGCAAAGAGCCAACTGTTTTGCTGGAAACGCTCCAAATATTCCTCTATGGAATTTTTCTTCAGAGCCTTTCAGTTTCTTCAGGTAAGAAAATTCTGATCTTCTGCCTCTCTGTGCAGAGCAGTTGTGCAGAAGGTCAACTGTTCATCCACCCCATGACTCACCTCTGCACCTCTGCCTACACTGATACTTCTGAATGCCCTTATCCCTTATTATCATCTGTCTTCCTCTGTCCTCATCACTAAATCTAGGACTATTCCTCAATCCACTTCTAATCTTCCAAAACGTTGCTGAAATCCTTTATCTGCTGAGATATCGTTTTCTCTGTCCTTATGGATTTATACCTTCTTTCTTTCTTTACTACCATCTTAGTGGGATCTTAAAAGGGAAAGGAGATGCAGTTCATCATCATTAACTAGAACCCCCACATGGGAGTGAAACTGTCGCACAGTCTTCCTGCTGCTTTGTGGAGAATGGATTGTAGAGGGGCATGAGTAGTAGCAAGAAAGTCAATCAGCATAGCCACACTGCTGTATTTAGAATGGATAACCACCAACGACTTCCTGTCTATCACTGGGAACTCTGCTCAATGTTATGTGGCAGCCTGAGTGAGAGGGGAGTTTGGGGGAGAATAGATATGTGTATATGTATGGCTGAGTCGCTCTGCTATGCACCTAAAACTATCAAAACATTGTTCATCGGCTGTACTCCAATATAAACTTAAAAGTTTTAATTTTTTTTTCCCAAAAAAAGTCAGTCCAGAGGCCACTGCCATAGCAGAGGTGAGTGATGAGGGTGATTAGGACTGGAATGGCGGCAGTAGAGATGAAGAGAAGTAGATAATTCAGGATATACTTAGGTAGCGTTTTAAAATACACCCATGAATTCTTTGACATGCCTCCCTTCAAGAAACAGAACTTAATTCTCCTCCACTTGAATGCGAGCTGGACTTAGTGATTCAAACCTAATGAATGGAACATGACAGAAGTAACAGTGTGAGACTTTCAAGGTAAGATCAGAGAAGGGACTGCGTCTTGCTCTCTGCCCTCTCTTAGATCACTCGTCCTGAGAAAGCCAGCCAGCATGGTATGAGGACACTCAAGCAGCTCTGTGGTGTCTGCATGGCAAGGAAGGTAGGCTTCCTGCCAACCATCAGCATCAGCTTAACAGAAATGTGAGTCCCCTTGGAAGCAGATCCTCCAGCCCAGGCAAGCCTTTGAATGACTGCATCCTCAATGACACCTTTTAAAATTTTTATTTGTTATTTATTTGCTTTTCTTTGCACTGGGTCTTCGTTGCCGTGTGAGGGCTTTCTCTAGTTGCGGCGTGCCAGTTTCTCACTGTGGGGGCTTCTCTTATTGCAGAGCACGGGCTCCAGTCGTTGCGGTGCTCAGGCTTAGTCACTCCACAGCATGTGAAATCTTCTCGGAAGTGAAGTGAAATGAAAGTCGCTCAGCTGTGTCCAACTTTTTGCGAATTCTCCAGGCCAGAATACAGTAGTGGGTAGCCATTCCCTTCTCCAGGGGATCTTCCCAACCCAGGGATCGAACCCAGGTCTTCCGAATTGCAGGTGAATTCTTTACCAGCTGAGTCACAAGGGAAGCCCAAGAATACTGAAGTAGGTAGCCTACCCCTTCCCCAGCAGATCTTCCCGACCCAGGAATCGAACTGGGGTCTCCTGTATTGCAGGCAGATTCTTTACCAACTGAGCTAAATCCATGTGCCTTGCATTGGCAGGCAGACTCTCAACCACTGGACCACCAGAGAAGTCCCCTTCACTAACACCTTGAGTACAACCTCATGAGAGACCATGAACCTATATAAGTTATTTCTGGATCCCTGACTCAAAGAAGCATGTATTATTTGAGATAGTAAATGCTTATTACTTTAAGCCACTGAATTTGGGAATAATGTGTTCCATAGCAAGAGATAACTAAAACAGGGGATGAGGGAGAGAGGAAATCAAAGACTTATTCTGGGCCTCTGGGCTTGAGCAACTGGGGAGATGACAGTATCATTTTCCTAAGTAGAGATGCCTGGGAAAGGAAAAGGATTAGAAATCACAATGTTGATTTTAAGATGCATTTCAGACATCAAGTGGAGATGCCATGTAGGTGTGGATTATAAGTCTCCAGGCTGGAAAAATAATTGAGAGTTCCTGCCATGGGGCCAGTATTTGAAGCCAGGGACACCCAGGGAGAAAAGGTGAGGGGCCCTAGGACCCTCCAAACCTTAGAGGTAGACAGGGAAGAAGGACTCAGAATAAGAAAGAGTGGCCAGCAAGGTGGAAGGAAATTCAGAATACAAAGCCAAGAGCAGGGAGAGTTTCAAAAAGGAGAAAGAGATTAGCTAAGGGACCAGCAGCAGAGCAAGAAGTTCAGAAAAGCAGCTTCTTCTGACGACAGCTGCTTCAAAGAACTCAGGCTTAATAGTGAGTATAACAGTCACAATTTCTTGTGTGCCTACCAGATGCTTGGCACTTTAATAGATTCTCTCACTGAATCATCCCATTAACTCCATCATTATTCCCATTTCACAGGTGAGGGAATTGAGGGGCCGAGGTTAAATAATTTGCTCAAAATCATGCAGTATGTGGAGCAGCAGAGGCTGAGTTGAAACTCAAACATGTGGGACACCAAAGGCCAGAATCTGGACCACAAGAAATGGGCAAAAAGCAAGGGGTCTGCTGGTTTTTTTCTTTTTTTTGCATCTCATCCTAAGCTTTTTGTGTCAGACCCTGGGGAATCTAAGCAAATATGGGCCCAACCTGAATGTTTCCCCAGAGAGTGAGCAAAAAAGAGTGGAGGGACAGAGGTGGAAAAGGCAGGCCCAGGCCAGATCTGTGCCTTTTGACTTTAAAGGAGCAGCATGTAAATTATATTCAAAGCAACATGCAAATGATATGTAAATTGCATTGCGAATGAGCATCTGTTCTTTTTGAATCAACAGCTCAGGCACTTTTGGGTGAGCCATCCCCAGCTTTCTCCCCGGGTTGCCCAGGGTCAAGATCCCCTGCAAGATCTATCAACTAAACTGAAGAAGTAGCATATGTCTTCTCCAAGGCAAACTGGGCTCTGGATTGGAAGAAGAGAACTGCTCACCATGTCCAGGAAGGTCATTTATTCACACATTCACCTAATAAATACTTGTAAAGCACCTACTATGCCTGGGGCTTCCCTGGTAGCTCAGCTGGTAAAGAATCCGCCTGCAATACATGAGACCCCGATTCGATTCCTGGGTCAGGAAGATCCCCTAAAGAAAGGATAGGCTACCCACTCCAGTATTCTTGGGCTTCCTTGGTGGCTTAGACGGTAAAGAATTCACCTGCCATGTGGGAGAGCTGGATTCGATCCATGGGTTGGGAAGATCCCCTGGAGGAGGGCATGGCAACCCACTCCAGTATTCTTGCCGGGAGAATCCCCATGGACAGAGGAGCCTGGTGGGCTACAGTCCATGGGGTCACAAAGAATCAGACACAGTGGGCAACTGAGAACAGCACAGCACACCTACTCTGCATAAAGTCCAGAGGCCGATGCACTAGACAAAGAGAAGGCATTATTTCCAGCTTCTGGGAACATACTCTGGTGGGGGATAAATAGATACAGTAAAGACTCTGGTATCGTCTTGAGTCTAGACCAAGGTTTCTCACCCTCAGCACTACTGGTGTGCTGGGCAATTCTTTATTGAAGGGACTGTCCTGTGCATTATAGGCTGTTTAGCAGTATCCCTGGTTTCTCTCTATCCCTGAGATGCCAGCAGCACCCTCTTCCCAGTTGTAAAAACCCAAAACTGTCTCCAGACAGTGCCAAATGTCTCCTGGGCTGGGGTGGGGGACCCAAATCACCCCAACTGAGAACCACTGTCGTGAACTCTTTGAATGAGTCAACATACTCAATGAGCTCAGGGCTCACCTTCAAGGATCCACATTTTTCCATATTTTTATATTTTAACCATTGTGGAGAGCAATTTCTCAAATTTCTCATCTAATTCCTTTCCACCAAGCATGCAGACTCCCAGATGTACCAGGCCCCTACTCTGAGCATGAGTCCAGGCCCTGGAGATTCTTGGGGAGCAATCAAAATTGCCCCAAAACTAAATGGCCCCAGCCTTGAGCCCTTCAGGTTTTGCATGTCTGCTTTTTAGCATCATTCTACCTCTTTTTCCTTTGCCATCAAGTTGTCACCTGTGGGACTGTCACATACACTCCTATCTCTGCCGGCCCCCATTCCCTTTGATTGGCAGCTTCCAAGAGTTAAGAAACTAGATTTGCAGATCAATGTTTTTCTAACTGTACTCTGCCAAGCGGGGAGTCCTGCAGGGCCTCTCAGGAGCCCCTAGGGGATGGTGGGAGCGGTTGGAAAGGTTTCCAAGGAGCAGGGCAGGCAGGTCTCCCTGGCCCACCACCCCTGACTTCTACCACAGCAGCTGTACTTTTCTCGGTTTAGTTTCTCTCTGCTTTTATGTGATATCCTTTGGACCGAAAATCCCAAGGTAAAAGGCATTTGCAAACTGTTGATGAAGATAGGGGGCACTGTGAAAGTGGAGGGCTCCCTAACCTGTAAAATGTCTGTGCTCTGGTGTGCAGCTTGGTGCTGTCCTTCGTGGGTGTTTGAGGCCATTTAAGCTCCCCTCCCAGCTCCTTATTAGTGAATGGATGCTGGGGATGCTCAATGGAGGATATCACTTTACAGAGAGGTCAAGCCCTCTAGGTATGTAGGTATGGACCAGAGAAGCAGACCAGGCCTTCAGGCTTCCCTATTAGATCATGATGCCTCTTCCTGGGTAGAGGAGGCAGAATAAACCTCAGGAATTGAGGGCTCTAATCCCCCCAGAGAGCAAAATAGAGAGTAATTGTTCTGACGTGGCCACACAAAGAACTGAGGCAAGACACCAGGAAGAACTTTCCCATGCAGCCCCTGGGGGTGGAGTAGCCAGCTCTGGGGTAGAGGGGTGTCTCAGCTGCAGGCTGAGGGATAATCACACACACCCTCTCACACACACTGGCCCCTGCCCCCAACCAGGGCTGAGTCCCGCACAGACAAACCTCCCGGCCCAGAGACTTGGCAGGAGGTGGGGGGGCAGGGCCTAGGACCATGCCCCATCCTCCTTCTCTGAGAAGCCCTGTCTAGCGTAGCCTTGCCAGACTGCAGCAGAAAGAGTGGGGATCTTGTTCCCCAGAGGCTTAGGGGATGGAGCAGGCTCTCCTTCCCCTGCCCCCCACCTCCCGACCTCCAGGCCCCCCTGAACCCTCAGGACACAGGCACAATCAGGCATTTCATGCCTCGTAAGGGTCAGAATGAAAGGCCTGTGTCTATCTGCTCTCCCCTCCCCCTCTTCCATCTTCAGATTTTTCCATCTGCCCTAGGGCCAGAGCCTCATCTTTCTTCCTCCTCTCCCCCTCCTGCCAGCTAAATTCTTTACAAATATCTGGGAACAGAAGGGATCGCTGTCAATATTCTGCACTGCTTGCTACTAACTCAGATCTCCAACATGCCAGGGAGGGGAGGAAGATGCTGATGATTGTTCCCTGTCACTCACAGAAACCAGCCAGCTCAATGATACCTCAAGGTCACACAGCACCAGCCAGACCTGCCATTCTCCTGCCTGGCTCCTCCCTCCCACTCTGTCGTCCTCCGTGGTTTACCCTGGGTCTGGGGGAAGCCAGATAAGAGGATGAGCTTTTTGTGGCTTCCCCATGGAGTAAGGGCTTCTCCCCTCTGGAAAATCCCCAGACGATGAAATTGACTAAGACCTGGAGGAGTCACTGAACCTAAACAGCAAGTTCACATCAGAGGTCGATGGCTCTGCCCCAGGAAGGAGGCTCTCTGTGCAGGTTGGAGCTGCTGATCCCTGATGTGTTCTCCCCACGCCCACCTTAATACTGACGTCTAGACCGGCAGCCAAGAACTGGCGTCACCATTCTCCTGTCCCCCAGACGCTCGTCCCACCGCCGCCACCCGTGAGCAACCATTCCAGGGCCTGACATTCTGTCGGCTTCACACCAGCTCCCAGGGCCCCAGCCAGGAGCGCTTCCTGGATAAAATATTAAAGATGCAAATCTGAGACAGTGCTTTAACGAGCGACAGACTGCACGACCACAGCCTGGCAAAGGAGACGCACGCCGTCCGGGGGTGGGGGGGTGAGAAGTATATATAGATATAGACTTTGGATCTATCCGTGCAACGTGTGTATAAGGCAGAGAACAGCAGGGATGGAAAACTACAGCAGCAGCCTCCAGCTCGGGTGGCCTGAGGTCGGCTGGAGGCTGGTGGGGAGGGAGGGTCAGGAGGATCCCCAAAGCCCAGTTCAGAGAGGAGGATGACAAAAGCCTTCTGTGCTTGGGTTCTGTGCGGAGGGGGCCAGAGACTCAGGACAGAGGAACGAGCATTTGGTTTTGAAGAAGGATGTTGGTTAGAGATGAGGTCTCAAGGAGGAAGTAAAGAAAGGTGAGAGACGGAGGAAGCAGAGGCCTGGGGAACCACAAGGAAAACACCTTAACTCCCATGTGGCACTGGGGGCTCTTTAATATGGCGCCCACACTGGCCTGGGGGGCCATGGAGCTCACATAGCATTGGGTCAGCGTGATTCCACTTTGATCCAGATTGATGTGAACTTGACAACTGTGCTGCTCAAATTTTAAAGTGCATATGCATCAAAGATCTTGTTAACAATGCAGGTTCTGATTCAGATGGTCTGGGTGGGGCCTGAGATTCTGCATTTGCAGCAAGTCTTAAGTGATGTCAGTGCTACTAGTCAAACTGAGCAACCATGATCTGCAAGGAAGGACATGGAGCTCACTTTGGCTCAACGGACAAACAACCCACAGTAGTCCTGAGAGGCCCAGGGTGCTGATAAAGATAGTACTTATCCATGGTGTTCAGTGGATCAAGGAATTAGAACAATATGGTACCTGCCTGGACCCAAGCTAACATTGAACTCCTAGTCCAGAATGTCAAGGAGCCCACAGCAGTCCACCCTAAGGCACCCACGGGACCTAGAGTGACATGGAGCTGGGGGGGGAGTGCGCATTGATGGGGGGTGGTCTTGAACTAACTAATACAGGGCCTATGTTGTTTCAGAATATCATGGAGCCCACAAGGAAGTAGATCCAAGTGGAGCCTGCTTTGGCACAGAGTGAGATGGAGCCACGGTAGTCACAGGGGTCTGCACTGACTTGGGACCATAAAGGATGAAGGTGATGCCACACTAGTGCCCAGATTGACATGGAGCTCACAAGGGCTGGCATGGCCCTGGAAACAAAGCCCCAGCTCGAAGGAGACCTGAAGTGGGGCCCTGACAGAGCAGGGGGCTCTTCACAGCTGCTCCAAGATGCAGAAAGGAGGAAGGGAGGTGATGGAGGAGCCTGCAGAGGGGAGGGGCAGGAGCCAAGGAGCGTGCCAGCTCTGGGACTGCTGTGTGCCTGCTTGCCGTGGGCTGGGTGGTACTTGGCTGGGCCCCGGGTTGGAAGGTGTTGAGAGAGAAGGTGCTGCTGCTGCTGCTGCAACAGCTCAGACGGAGGAGGAAGTGGGAAGCTGGAGGCAGGGTAGGCACGGGGCCCTGACACGGGCGAGCACATCCTCCCTAGAAAGGCCTGGCAGGGCCCACTGACCTCTCCAGGGCCCTGGTATTCACACTCCCTGATCCCATTATACACAAGGACGTGGGGAGTCATGGGCTTAGGGATCCCAGATCAAGGGGTGTCTAGCACTAGGGGAGCCAACAAAAGAGCATCTCCTTTGGTTGGTGGGGACTCAGGTCCCAGAGGAGTAAAGATGCTCTCTCCCTGGGGTAAGAGAACCTTCCCATGCAACCAGGCCCCGGGCAGGGTGCCCTACACTGTCGTGCCCTTCCCCAGGGGAAAAATGGAACTTCCACCTCCCCAGGTCCCCCAAGGCCCCCCAATAATATCTGGAGGCAGATGCTGACCATCTTTTTCTTAACCAAATCTAACCCTCACTCTCCCACTGATCAGACGACCCTCAGCCCTCATCCCCACCCAGGTGAGGGGCTATTCCGGGTCCACCTGCAGCTTCTCTTTATGCCCAGGGGGAGGCAGAGGAGGAAGGGATGAAGGGAGGTGTGTTGCTATGGGTTCTTGCTACAGCAGACCTGGTGGTGTCAGGCAGGAGGAACACCAGGGAAAAAGACATCTTTCTTAACCAAACCCCCAGACAGCTGACTATTCCATGCAACATCTGCACCCCCCCAATCCCACCAGCCCCAGGCCAAGAGACCCTCAACACCTCTGCCTCTGGGCCTGCCTCCCAACCCCCAGTCCTGGACCCTGAGTGGTTGGGTCCTCCACAGCTCACACTCCCTTCTTTGGTGCCCTCCCTCAAGGGTAGGTGTTCCAAAGAGGCTAGGAGGCTCCCAGATTCCAAAGGTACCTTTCTCTGCCCTCTCCCCTTCCTCCACCCTGCCTCCGTTCCCCACTCAGCCTGTTACTACTGGAGAATCGATTCCTAGCTCCACTTCGCCGCACGCTGACCTAGTTTCTGCCTCAGTGCAGAAGGGACACATCCTTACACGTAGAGCCGCGCTTGGCTGAGAAATGCATGCTCCATGCGTTCAGGATAGCCTGACGCAGGAACTTACGTTGTTCCTTCAAACATGCTGAGATTCAATGCGTACCCACACGCACGTCCAGAGACACCTCCACAACTCAGGAACTTGTGAGGGACCCGCTCACAGACACACACAGGACTAACAGACCAGCAGACAGGCATACAGGCCCCCATAAACCACAGACAATTCCCCACAGGGGCACCAAGGGGCCTCCCCACAGCCCCACTGCCTCCAGCTCCTGCTTCTGAGTCCCCACCCTCTTAGACAAAAATAACACCAAAGGAGGCTCATGGCTTCTCGGGCCATGAGATCCAGATCACTCCCAACCTGGGAATTTATCCTCCTCTCTCCAGTCTCCCCTCCTTTCTCCAGGGCGTCCACCTTTTAGAACTGTAGGCAGTAATACCTTATTTTCCCACAAGACCCTGTACCTCCATGGAAAGAATCAAAGGTGGCGAACACTTCCCATCTGTTTTCATGGCAATAGACAAGGTCCTGTGACCTGGGTCTGTGGCGATCACAGGAAGTGGGTAAGGCAGCCGCACTGTGGGGCCTTTAGAATCTTAATCCCTCTCAGCTGTTCCTCTGTTAAATGCCAAATCACACAGGTAGGAAAATGAAATCCTCCGTAAATGGTTAGGCTCCATGACACAAATGCAAGAAGTCACTGTTTACTCTGCCTGCTGATGTAATGTCTGTGTGGTGGGCCAAGGGAAGGCTCAGGCCATCAGCCACCTTGCCCATATCCCTCAAATTTCAAAGACTCTGGCTCTTAACTCCCAGAATACCTCTCTAATTCAAGTCTTGCTGGGCAGCCCTGAGAACCCCAAAAGTAGGCAGCGTCCTCTGGCCACCCTCCCCTCCTTCCAGCCCTCATGCCCTGCTCCCTCCATAGCTGCCCTGTGCCCTCTGGGCACCCTCACCCTCTCACACTCCTGCTGAGATCTTGCCCCTACTTGGCCTTCAACCTTGTCGCATCCATCCCCTGAAGACATTGTTCTGGTCCTGCACTTCCTCTGCGCTGGGCCCACCCACCTGCCGGCTGCAATCCTGGACCCCAGCCCCAGAGCCCAAGCTCAGCTGGAGAAAAAGCACCCACATCTGAGAAGTTTGGTATCTCCACCAATTCCAGTTTCCAACTGTCTCTGTATTGTTAGCAGATCCCGTCTCTCAACTTTACTTTTCCTGATCCCCTCAATCCTCCACCCAGCTCTTCCCCGCCCCACACTCTACTCTTTAACTTAGTCCCGCTTCTCAGAGAAAATGGAAACTCTCCAGAAAGTACTCCCTCCCTCTCCCACAGCTGCCAACGTGCCTTGAATGTACACATGTATGTGCATGTACACACACACACACACGTGTTTGAGAACACACATTTCCTGCCCTGTCACCAAGTTCTGGGTCCCAGCTCCTCCTCATCAGCAGAGGCCCCACTCCCTCACTCATCATTTTTCCAGCATCTTTAACCCTACCCTCTCCCCCAGCTCCATTGTAATCATGCTTGATCCTGAGTCCCCTTTTAGATCCTTCCCCATCTCTTTCCTTCACAGCCACCTTCCTCCAAAGAGATGTCTAAACTTGCTGAATATACTTCTTTACTGCCTGTTTCATCCATCCATCCCCCAGCCTGCCCCACCAGTGATGCACCGGAAGGGGCCACTAGAGTCATCAGTCACTTCCTGGTTGCCAAAGCTGGTGGATGTTCTTCATCCCTTATTTGAGCTGATCCTTGTGTGGCTTCCCCTGTGGCTCAGCACTAAAGAATCTGCCTGCAATGCAGGAGCCACAGGAGATGCAAGTTCAATCCCTGGGTCAAGAAGATCCCCTGGAGGAGGACATGGCAACACACTCCAGTATTCTTGTCTGGAGAAGCATGGACAGAGGAACTTAGTAGGCTAGTCACAAAGTGGTAGAGGCAGAGTTGGACATGACTGAAGCAACTGAGCATGCACACGCACATGCAGCATTCAACATGGTTTCCCACATTCTCTTTCTTGATGCACTTTCCTCTTGGTTCTCTTATTAGATAGGATAAGCTATATTGTATTTGTTTGGCTTTCTATTTTTCTATTGTACTAGTTAGGTTGAAAAGTGAGAAAAGAAAAGGTGAAAACTTTAGTCGCTCAGTGGTGTCTGACTCTTTGCAACTCCGTGGACTGTAGCCCATCAGGCTCCTCTGTCCATGGAATTCTCCAGGCAAGAATACTGGAGTGGGTAGCTATTCTCTTCTCCAGGGGATATTCCTGACCTCGGGATCGGACCGGAGTCTCCTGCATTGGCAGGCGGATTCTTTACTGGCTGAGCCACCAGAGAAAGAAAGAAACCTTACATTCTTTGAGCTGCTGTCTTTTTTGGGTCTCTTTGTTATAGGAGTTTAACCTAACTAATACAACTTAAATAGGCTAATACAATTTAGCCTAACCCAGCTAATGTAACTAGTTAGCCTAATAAAAATTGTTAGGCTCGCTCATATTCTGAGTGAATATTCCAGGTCAGTGAGGAACTTCGCTCACATAGTCATTTGGAGACCCAGGTTCTGTCTGTGGTGTTGTTACACTGCCCCCTAGGGCTTATCAGTGACTCAAGACCAAAGCTGGGTGACCGCCCTGTGGGGCTCCAGCCTTAGGAGGGAGAAAGGGAATGTAGGGAGGATATACCTAGAGGCTTACAGCCCAGGCAGGGAAGGGCTCACACCGCCTCCCTTGGCCTCCCGCTGGTGGGGTGAAATCCTACAGCCAGGCTTGGCAGGGGGAAACTGGGAAGCAAGTCCACCTGAGCAGCCTCCGGGCGCAGACTTAGGTGGATGACCAGCAGGGGTCGCCAAAGCTTCCGTGGCGCCCCTCCCCATCCTTTCTGGCATCTGAGTTAATGTCCCTCGGGGTTCTATTCTTGGATCTTTCCTAGGAGACACACATTCCCTGATCATTCGTGTACAGCACCATACACTGATGACTCCAAACACTTCTTTCCCCAGCCCAAACCTCTCTTTTGAACCCACCTGGGCACCAGGGCCAAAAGTTGAGATTCAAGCTAGAAACCCCCCGCCCCCCCCACCTTCACCCCACGCTTCACCCATCACCAAGGCCTACAATTCTGCCTTATAAAGGCCTCTCCTCTCCTTCTCCCCGCAAACTCCCTCGTTTTCTCTCACAGGCTCCAAACTCATCTTCCTGCCTCTGCCCACTTCACACCATTCTCCAGTGCCACGTGAGGCTCCCAGCCCTGGGCCCTCTTCTCTCCCCACTTATTAGCCTTTCCCGGAGCCCCCATCCAGCCTCCCAACCTCCATTCCCAAGGACACCCAAGTGACTCACATGAGAGCATCTCTGGCCCTGCCCGCTTCTCTGACCATCAGACCCACCTAGCCACTTGGACTCTACGTGCCCAGACCTGAGCCCAGAAGACTTCCCGCTGCTCATACCCACACAGAGCTTCCTGTCTCACTGCCAACCCAGCATCTAAAGCCACAGTCTCAGGACTTGCTCTCGTCACCTCCCTCTCCCTCATCCCCTGGGTCTAACCCTCACTACATCCAGTCAGTTGTACCTGCATCCACTTCGCTCCACATCACATCCCCCCATATCCGTCCTCCCAAGGCTGGCCACCATTATCTCTTGCCTGGACTCTGACAGTGGCCTCCTCACCAGCCTTCCTACACCTGCCTTTGTCCCCCTTGTCCACACCAATGCCACAGTGATCCTCTCCAAACACCATAAATCTGACTGTCACAGCCCTACTTAAAACCCATCTCTATCTTCTTGGTGTTGGTGGAACAGGCCAGGATCCTTACCTTGGCCTCCAAGACCATACCTGCCTCTGCCCAGCCTCTCCCCTGACTCAGCCCTGGCTATACTTGGCTCTTTGATGTGCCTTGCTCCCTGTTCCAGCCTCAGGACAATTATCCATTCTGTTTCCTCTGCCTGGAACACTCTTCCTTCCTTCTCCTTGTTGTTAACCCCTAGCCATCATTCCAAGCTCATCTCAAGCTTCATTTCCCCCAGAGAAGCCTCCTCTGTCTCCCTGACCAGGGCAAGCCCTCCTGGCACAGCCTCTTATACGAATCCCCTTCGCACTTGTCTCAGCTACATGATTATTGATGATTGGTCTCTTTCACACACACACACACACACACACACACACACACACTAATAGGTCAGGATCCTACCATTCTGCTCACCACTGCCTTCATCGCTTGTCATATAAGCCCTGTGTTCCAGGCAATAGGATCCGTTCAAGAGATCTCACTCAAGCCACGAATTCCTCCCTACCTTTCATGCCTCCACTCACATAACCTCCTCCTCTGGCAAGTCCTCGCTGACTTGCTCCATTGTCCCCTCAGCCACATGGGTCTCCGTCTCCATACTGGTCACGCTCTCCTATGACTGTTTGCGCACTCTCCTCTCTCCCTTCCTAAGCTGTGAGCTTTGGGGAGAAAAATATGGGCGTTTTGTCATTTCTTATCTCTAGCTCATAGCCCATTGTCCAGGACAGTTAATGCCTGAGTAAATGTTAGCTCTCTTCACTGTCTCTCCCAATTCATTTAAAACTGCACTGCACAGCTTGATGCATGAAGCTAAAAACTGGAAATGACCCAAACATCTATCAACAGAATACATCAATTGTAGAATATTCATACAATGAAACCCTGCTGCACGGCAATGAAAAGAATAAACCACTGCCACACACAACAGCATGATGAAGCTCACATGCATAAGGTTGAACAAAAGAAGCCAGACCCAGAAAGTACCTTCCATTTCTATGGAGATCAAAAACAGGCAAAATAAGTCTCTGGTTAATAGAAGCAGCACGGTGATTATCTCTGGTGATTACTGACTGGCAGGGCTTCCTAGAGGGCTGGAAAATGTTACTCACCTACACCTGGGTGGTGATCATACAGGTATATCCATGTGTAAATATTAATCAAGGTGGATTTTTTATGCACTTTGAAGTAGATACCTTGGGGACTTCCCTGGTGGGGCAGTGGTTGAGAATCCGCTTGCCAGTGCAGGGGGAATGGGTTCAATCCCTGGTTCAGGAAGATCCCACATGTGCAACCCATGTGCCACAACTACGGAAGCCCACACGCTCTAGAGCCACTACAATGAGAAGCCTGAGCAACTAGAGAGTAGCAATGAAGACCCAGCAGCAATGAAGACCCAGCACAGCCAGAAAATTTTTTAAAATTTAAAAAGTAGATAACTTTACCTCTATTTTTTAAGTACTATCATTTTGCAAAAAAATTATGAATAACAGCCCTCCTGGGTCTGACAGTCACTTCCTGCTACAGTTTCTTCTGATTCTAATTGAAGCCCAGAGAGTGTAATCCACTCAGGTAGGGTCACCCAGCACGTCTGTGGAGAGCCCACACCCAGAGAGGGGACTATGTGTCCTGTTTTTCCCATGCAACTAAAAGCTCCATGGGGTGCCTTTGTGTTTCTGGAACAGAGCTCAACAGTCTACAAATGGTGGGGGAACTACCCCGAGTCTGTAACCGGGTGCTGCTGGGGTGTTGCAACATGGCAGCAGGGTGGTCATTAAGAGCACCAACTCTAGGGACTTCCCTGGTGGTCCAGTGGCTAAGACACCCTGCTCCCAATGCAGGGGGCCCAGGTTCGATCCCTGGTGAGGGAACTAGATCTCACATGTTGCAACTAAAGAGTTCGCATGCCACAACTAAAAAGATTTCACATTCTCAAGATCCCGCATGCCTCAAGGAAGACTGAAGGTCCCATGTGCTGCAGCTAAGACCTGGCACAGCCAAATAAATAAATGAATTTTAAAAAGAGCACAAACTCTAAGGGCACAATTCTGTAGCTGTGTGGGCTTAATCCCTCTGTACCTCAGTTTCTTCATCTGCAAAATGGGGACTATAATGGTACCTACCTCATCGTGTTCTGAGGATTAGATGAGTGACTAAGTATAAAACACTTAGAACAGTACCTGGCTCAAGCCATGTACATGTTTGCTGTGATAACCTCCGTGCAGAAAAACCCGGGCAGACAGTTCAGAGTGAAACTCTGCTGCTGCACTCGCTGCGCCACCTCAGGCAAGTTGATTAATCTTCCTGAGCCTCCATTTCCTTGTCTATTAATCAGAGATAATAATATCTACCTATTGTTATAAAAGCAAAATAATGCCTGCAAATCCCCTGGCTAAGTTCCTGTGTGCAGAGGCCAAGTCTTCCACATCTCTCTTCCCAAGCCCCAGCACCGGGAGGCGGGAGGCGTTCAATTGCTTGGAAGAATGAGCCCTTCCCCACCCAGCCTTCGCCTGCGTCCCTCCTCCTTCTCACGCTAGCAGACAGCAGCATCTAGTGGATATTTCTGGAACTGCAGGCTCCCCAACTTCCACTGACCAAGCTGGGTGCAGTCCGTTTGATAACCCTTTTGTAATATGCACTTTGCGTTGGACAAGTATGCGTTAGGTGCTGCCGTGTACAGGACCTAAATAAAATGAAGCAAGATACACAGGATAACTGTAGAGGGTGCAAGAAAAATCACAATTAGAACCTTATCAATACCCTAATTTTCTATCTTAAAATTCGTAGGGGGTTTTGGCATACTGAACAGTGTCTTCTTGGGAAGTTTTTACTCGTAGGAGTGGTTTCCAAAGTGGCTGCCATTTCATGTCAATGACTCTCAGTGAAGGTCAAAGCAATGAAATGAAAGGTGATTCCCTTAGGGTAGCCCGACTAGCTTCCGGCTCTCCGCGGAGAGGAAAAGCAGGAGTGTTTGGCTCTGAAGCCCATATTCTTCCACCACACTTCACTACCTCTCCCCAGACACAAAAGAATGAAGAAGGTCTAGCAGTGGCCCAGATCACATCCAACTAGAGGAATCAAGGAAGACTGCATGGAGGAGATGGCATCCTACATGGGAAATGAAAATAGAAAAAGAGTGGGTGGTTGGGGAAGGAAGGGCATTCTGGTGTGATGGACCACATGGTGTATAAAGTGAAGTAACAGGGATGGGCTGGACTGGAGAGTTAGAGCCAAATCAGACAGAATAGACAGGCCAAGGAGGCTGCATTTAATAAAATCAGGGGACCCACTGAGTAAGAAGGTAACATGACGCAAGGGTATCAGAGAAGAACTAGAGATTCAGAAACAAGTTAGGTGGGCAAGAGTCCAGACCAGACTCGTGGGAGCGGCACCATGAGGGAGAGAATAAGAGATACACATCCTAAGGAGGGGACTATGTGTCCTGCTTTTCCCGTGCAACTAAAAGCTCCTTTTGATAGGCTCTGTGGCGAGGCTAGAAGCAGGGGGAGGCTTGGGAATTTATAAAAGTGGGTCAAATGGGAGAAGTCAGGGAAGAAGTCACGGTGCTGAGATGATAAGGAGAGCTGTAACCAGAAGGTGGACTTGCCCAGGGGACTGATGTGAGCCGGGAGTGGAGACAATGAGCTCCATGAGTGGGAGTTGCCAGCGTCCATGCGGAGACGTGGCACCAAAGTCCGGGAGGGGAGTGCTGGGTTGGTGTGGGGCACAGCCCCGCTAGAGCTGGGGCCACGAGCCTCCCTGAGCTGGAGCAGCCTGAGGAGAGGTAGAATTGGAGCCCTCCAGCTGGACTGGAGGGAGGGGGCAGGTACAGTCATCTGGGAGTCACTGACTTATGCCTGTGCCAGCGGAGGACTTGGGAGAAGACAAAAAAAAAGTCATGTGGGGAGACATGGGGACAGATGTCACCTCATGTCATAGGTCTGCCTCGTATTAAAGCTTCCTGGGGACAGAGGAAGACGAGGCGGCCGGGAAGATAGAAGGGACTTTGGAGAGAGAAAGTCAGGAGACCCTGGCGCACGTCCAGCAGTGTCACAGGTCACGGAGTGATCCAGGGGCCAGGGCGGCTGAGAGGCAACCACTGGATGTGTGATTGGGGGTTGTCATGGGTGACCCTGGAAAGAGCAGTTTCGGGGGCAGGAATCAAGCCTCAAAGATTTAAGAGGCAAGAGGCAGAGTGTGGGGCAGTGGGAGGCTCTCAGGAGGAGGGAGGTGATGATGAGCAGAGCTGTATTAAAGGCAGGCAAGGTGCCTTGGAAAGAAAATTGAAAGAAGCGCCCCCTCTCAGGGTCGTGCAGGTGGCCGGGGCAGACACCAGGTCCCAGAGCTGTTGAGAGGTAGAGACCCTCTAGGACTAAAGGACCTGAGATAACCCAGAAAGGGAACTTAGAGACCCAGGCAGAAGTCAAGACCCTTCAACCTCCACATCCAGGCAAAAACCAGGGTGGCCGGTGGTAGAGCTGGGGGAGGGGAGGGACGGAAAGAGGGGAGGGAGCAGGGGCTGGAGACATTGAGACATGCAGTGAGAGTGGAGGAAGTCAGGGAGGGGGGGGGAAAGCTTCCCTGGGGCCTTCCTGGGGAGATTCCGCCCACCCCACCTCTGTTAGGAGAAGGGAGAGTCCCAGCATCCTTGATTCAACCCGAGGAAAGCAAGGGCTCCAGTTCTACCTTTCCTCAGGCTGCTCCAATTCAGGGAGGCTCGTGGCCCCAGCTCTATAGGGGCTGTGCCAACCCAACACACGCTTCCTTTACCCGGGAAGTCTGAGCAAGTTTCTCCATCCTGGGACTTAAATTTCGGTAGTGGGCTGAATGGTGGCACTGGAAAAGGTAAGTCCCCGACGGAACCCCACTGCCCCCAGAATCTATGAGTGTGACCTTATTTGGAGAAAGGGTCTGTGCAGAGGTAATTAAATTAAGGTTGTCAAGAAGAGATCATCTGGATTATCCAGGCGGGCCCTAAATCCAACGACAAGTGTTCTTACAAGAGACAGAAGAGGGGAAGGGGGAAGGCCGTGTGAAGATGGAAGCAGAGATTGGAGGAAGGCAGCCACAAGCCAAGGAATGCCTGGAGCCTGGAGCCACCCAAAGCGGGAGGAGGCCAAGGGTTCTCCCCTAGAGCCTCCGAGGGAAGCACAGCCCGCAGTCGCCTTAATTTTAGACTTGTGGCCTCCAAAACTGTGAGAGAATACAATTCTGTTGTCTCAAGCCCCCCAAGGTTTTGGCAGTTTGTTGCAGCAGCCAAGGAAAAGCCCTACTCTCTAAACTGTCTAGAAAGATTCTAGGGGGTGCTTCTGAGAGTCTCCATTCTGCAAGGAGAGGAGTTCCAGGTCTGGACAAAGTTGTGTTTTTTAACTCACTGCCCAGCCCTTTTCCAGGGTGAAGATTAATACTTTGACTTGGAGGAGGTGGAAAACCAAAGGAACAGCATCCTCGCCCACTCCTCAGAGAAGAAGGAAGTGTCCCCAAAGAGTATTTCATGACCCAACGCTCCTCTCCTTCGCCCAGAGCTCACGCATCCCACCCAGGCTGGTCGAAAGGGCCCAAACTGACCCAAAGAAAAGCAAGGAGCTCTTTAAAAACTGGAGTCTGCCTTTCTCAATTTCTCCTTGTAAACCTTGTGCGTGCCCCCCCCACCCCCACTTCACAGCGACTCTCTCCCCACCCCTCACATCTGCCTTCTTCCTCGGTCTTCCCCATTCTTGGGGGGCAAGATAAGATGGATACCCCTGAAGCACAGGCATGGAAGGCACTCCCCCACCCTCCTCCCTCCTCCCCACAACACAGCTGGAGGGGGAGGGGAGGTCAGCAGGGTTCATAAAGGCCAGATGTTGAGGAGAAAGAGCACTGCCCAACCCACACCCACCCACCCCACCCCCACTCCCACCCCCAGCAAAAGAAAAATTAAAAGAGACAGCTTTTAAAACAAACAAAACTTTTGTGGTCCAAAACAGTTGTTTTTTTTTTTCCCCAAGAATCTGCTCTATGCAAACATTAACAACTTTTTACAAAGCATTTTCACAGAAAAGGAGACAAGTCCTTCCCCAGTATCATATATGGGAATTGTTCCTCCCTCCTCCCTTCTTGGGGGAAAAGGGGAAAAAAACAATATTCACTAGTGTGGACAGAAGGGTCACCGGGTCCCTCACTATTGGACAGATCGGCAACCCCCAGGTTCCCCTCAAACCTAAACTTGGAATTTCCCTAAGAGCTAAACTCCCCAGACCTCACCTGGGTGGAGAAAGTAAGTCCACTCCCCTCTGACTCGCTCCCCTCCCCCAGGAAAACAGAACTTCTGACCTCAAAACTAATCCCCGGCCCTGCCTCTTTCGGATCCATCAGGTCCCTGACAACTCCCGAAATGCCTGAAGTTGGGTGGGGGGAGAATGCTAAAGGTTTCTCAACCCAGTTCCCATCCAGACTCAAACTGAGTCCCTTCAAACACCCCACTGGACCTTGTGGTTAGGCCAAGAGCCCTTTCATTTACCCCCTCCACAAAGAGCAGCTTGTCTTGTTTCTAGCCTTGAAGGAGGCTGAGTTTGGGTGTCCAAAGAATGGCCCTAGGCGTGCCCTCTACCTCCACGCCCTCCATCCTTAAACGGTGGAGAGGACCTGGAAGGAAGGGCAACTTGTTTGGTCTGATTTTATTGATTTCTTCCACCTTCCATTACTTTCCCTGGGATGGTCTCTGGCTCCTTCCCCAGGCAGTTTGTACTTCTGAAGGGCAGGAGTTTCCTCAGCCTTGCCCCTCCTAATACCAGGATTAAACTAGAGGAGGTGGCAGACTCTTGGCAGGGGTGGGGGTGGGTGGGGGGTGGGGTGGGGGTGTCCTCTTTTACCCATCAGGTCTTATAACCTGAAAGCAAATGGAATACTGAAGGAAACTCCCAAACTGGACAAAGGGGAAAGACTGGTGGCTGAGAATGAAGACCTCAGTAACTAGGGGTCACCTGACTTGGGGGACCCTAGGAAAAGAACCGGGAGAGGGTGATCTTACCCTTACCTAAGCTGCTTCGGTCCCCATGAAGGCTACAGTGGTGCTGGGAGGCTAGGGAAGGCCTGAGGGGAGTGAAGGGTTAAAGGCCTGGTTGGTGGGGGTAGAGGATGCCCCCAGGGAGCTGCCAATCACCTCCCCACCCCCACCACAGCCCCCACCCCATCCCCAGGCTCGCCCACAGAAACAACCGGTTTGTCCATCACCAAGGTCTCTCTCCCTCTTTTTTTTCCTCCTCTTTGAGTTGTAGCCTCCTCGACTCCCCCTGGGGTGAAGGCCCTGCCCCCAGAGATCCGAGATGGAAGAGGGGAGGGATTGGAATCTACGTCTTTAAGCCTTTTTCGGTTAAGCCTTCTCCCGACTCCAGTCCTTGGTTCTTCTCCAAAGGATGAGGGGGAGGGGGTGTCACTGCAACAAGTTAGGTGCTTGAAGATCACTGTCATTTGAGGTCCTTCTGACCACAGCCCATAAAACCTAAAGAGGACAGGCAAGGTGAGAAATGACGTTCTATTCTCGAGCCCGCAGTCTGGCTGTGGCCCCCACTCTTCCCCCCGTGGCAGAAGAGGTCTCACGCTCAGGGCTGCTCCAAGTTGATTCCCCAGAATTTGAGGCCGGGGGGCTCAGGGACAGCGGGACCCCCTATCTGCCACCTCCACAGCGGGTGGGCAGGCGGGGGTTTAGCGTCTCCCTGGAGGCGAAGCGAGGATGCCGGCCCTAAGTCTCCGTCCTCCCCCACCACCAGGGCCGGGGGGCAGGGGAAGCAGTCGAGGAGACTGAAGGTGCTCGTGGTGGGGAGCGTCGGGGTAGGTCGGCGGGGCTGCGCGCTGCGTTGGGGGGGCGCCGGCCGCCGGCGTTTCTTGGCGGCTCCTCGGGCGGGCCCTTTGGCTGGGGGCCGCTCGGGCCCCCGGCGCAAACTCGGAGTGTCGAGGGCGAAACCCTTCGCGTAACACCACAGTTTCGAGCGGCGGATCAGACGATTGAAATGTTCCTGGCGGAGATCGCCGGGCGCGGCCGGAGCTTCGCTGGCCGTCGAGGGGCTGGAGGCCGGTGCCTCGGGGGCGACCTTCGGAGGGTTTCCATCGACTGCGGCCGTCTGGTTCGGCGGGGGCGGTTCCGGCGCGGCCCCAGGCCCCATGGGCTCAGAGGAGAGGCCCGCAGGTGGCGGCGGAGACCAAGAACCTGGCTCCTGATGCGGGCTAGCGGCGGGGCCAGGCTGAGAGTCGAGAGCCAGGGCTGGCCTAGGCGGAGCCGAGACGGAGCTGGTCGGAGATTCCCGAGGGCGCCGGGGCGCCGGGCAGTGGCCGGGAGGTACGCCGAAGCGAGCGCTGAAGTGCGGGAAACTGCCTCCGCCCTCTTCCTCCTCGCCGCGGCCCCGGCACACTGCGGCGTCGGCATCCTGGCGGGCCGGGGAGTTGGGATCGCTGGACCGCCCGGCCTGTCCCGCGAGGTGCTTCAGGCCATCCGGGGCCCTGCCGCCGGTGCACAGCGGGGCGCAAGGGCCCAGCAGCACCGGAGCCCGCGGCGCCAGCTCCCCAGGCCCCAGGCCCAGAGAGGACGCCCGGGGTTTGGCAAGGGCGCAGAAGGCAAGGGCACGCAGGCACAGAGGAGAGAACTCCTGGGTCCCCCGACGCGGCTTCCGGGGTGTGGGGGAGCAGGGTGACCCTCGCGGGGACCCCGGCACTGCGAGGCGGGGAGCGGGGCACAGAGTCTCCATGGAACTTTCCGGGGGGGTGCCCACTGAGGGGGCCCTGGTCCCAGCGGCGGGATGCCCTGACTGCCCGAAGAGCCCACGGGCGAGGGGAACATCGCCCCCCCTCGACGGGGAGGTCTCTGCTCGCGAGCGCCCCCGGCCCGCACCCGTGGGCCACGGAGCTCCGGGTCCCTCTTCGATCTCGTCACGCGGCCCTCTCGGCGGCCGGACTCCTGGGTCCCCGTGAGTCCCGGCGCGGTCGGCCGCCCTTCCTGCCGCCGCGAGCCCTGTGCAGCCTCGGCGGGAGCCCCTCTTGAGTTGCCCGGAGCGCAGAGGCTGGGGAAACAAAGCGGCCGGAGGCCGCAGGAGGCGGGAAGGACCCCGGGCCCGGCACCCGGTGCCGGGGCCCAGGCGGCGGGGAGGGCGCCTTCCGCCCGCTCGGCTTCTTTCTTCCCCGCTGGCTCCCGGAGACCGCGTTATAGAGAACTGCCCCCTCGCTGCCCCAATACCAGCGCCGGGGCCGCGAGCCCGCCGCTGATTGGGCGGCACTGCTTGTGACGTTAGCCGGGACCCCACCCCTCCTGCGGCACCGCCCCCATCCCCATTCCGCACACAGACACACACACGTGGACCCGGCGCTGCGGCGGCTGGGAGGGAGGAAAGGAGGGTGCGTGCGCGGGTGGGATACCGACGGGCTAAATGCGCCGCTGCACGTGGCGCAGTGGCGTCCCAGTGTTTAGTAGCCGCAAAGCCCGTCATTTTTTCCCTCATCAGTCATGGTTTTCGCATCCGTAAAATGGGAACGTTCACATCTACCCCCTTGGGGCTGCGTGAATCAAACAGAGGTGAATCTCAAAGCGAAGTTGAAAGAAAAGATGAAAAGAGGTTGTTTAGCGGGTTTGCACAGCAAGGACTCCTGCGGGCCGAGAATGTTCCCTACCTCTCTTGTTTCGGTCGCCCAGAACAGTGCCTGGTACAAAGTGGACTCAAAAAACGTTGAACGAATAGTTAGGAATTCAGTGAGTGTGTGTGCAAGATGAAAAAAGGAAGAATTAAATTTGGAAAGAAGGAGTATCATTACACCCATGAAAGACGATAAATAGACTTTCTCAGTACCTGTTTCCATTTCTCACTTATAGCCGGCCCCTTGAGCACATTTTGAGGGGCTGGCTCTGCCGTACCCCCTCAAATCCCAAGATTATGCTTTGTGAGACTTGAACTGCCAAAATGGGTTTAGGAGACCAGAGGAGGAGATACATAGACCCTCACTCTTATCTCCCCTAGGGAGAGTAAAGCAAAGAAAAAGTGAATTCCATTAAAAACCCTGATAAGGGAGGACCATGTACCCGCAGCACATTCCATCCTCCTACCCTTGTTTAGTTTCTGTAGTGCTCACTATTATATGAAAATCTGTGAATATATTTCTCTTTATTGTCTGTCTCTCCCATTAGTCTGGAAATGAGCTGATGAGAAGTTTGTCTTGATCACTTCTGCAACCTCAGTGCTTTGAACAGTGCCCAGACTTAATAGGTGCTCAGTAAATATTTGTAAGTGAATGAAAGAATCCCTGAAATATTCCTCTCTTGATAAAAATAGGGTCGTTGGACTGCTTCCCATCCCCAGAAATATAGAGAGACTGATACGATGACATGGAATAAGGGTATGTTTGTGTGGGGGTGGAGAAGGGGATGACAGAGGATGAGATGATTGGATGGCATCACCGACTCAATGGACATGGGTTTGGGTAGACTCCTGCAGTTGGTGATGGACAGGGAGGCCTGGCGTGCTGCGGTTCATGGGGTCGCAAAGAGTCGTACACGACTGAGTGACTGAACTGAACTGAACTGAAGGGTGGTCAGAGAAAGAAATATCTTATTCCCTGGCAGGGGTAAGAGAGGGTTTCTGTAAGGAAACAAATAATGCAGCTTGTATCCTGGTCCTTCTGGTGATGACAACAGAAGTACTGTTTCCCTGACATGTCATCCTGTAACATTTGGGCAGAAAGGGATCAGGAAGTTCTGCCTCCTTTACAACCCTTTTGCAGAAGCTGGAAGTGAAGACCCCAAGGTAAGGCTAGTGTTTGAGGAATAAGGAGCCGTGATGTTCAATTGCTCGAAGCACTCACCGCTTAGCATCTTCTACAGAAGTCTGCAGGGAAGTTGCCATGAGGGAGGATCCTGGGATCCTGCCAGGTTTGGAGGAAAGTTCTGGAAGGATGATGATCTTCACAGTTATCTCTTTTGGTGGACAGTGCTGAAAACTTTTACCTGGGAGACTGCAATACCAGATTTCTTTTGTTTATGGATGAGGGGGCATGTGCTTCAATCTGACCCTATTCCATACTCTGAAGCTAAGATGCCAGGGGAGTGGGCTTGGGTCCCACCAGTGGGCTTGGCTTCCCACCTCTGAGAAACTCTTTTTATGGCCTAGAGCCTCACTTATATTTGCATCATCGTGCCTAGTACAGTGTTGACAGGAGAGAACACACACAAAAATTTTAGTATAAATAAATGAATAAATCTTATATCGCAATAGATCAATGGGCTCCTTTCTCCCACTCTGAAAGTCACCAGTTCCACAAATCTGCATTTAGGAGCTTTATTGGGGATCATTACTTTATTAGGGATCATTGAGGCCATCCCTGGAGGGGGAATTCTCTCCACCTCCACTTTCCCTTCTTCCCCTTCCTTGACTCAGACACCCCAGAATACAGCCCAGCAGTGAAACAGCAGAGGTAGTGAGTAACTCTCCAGCTAAAAGAACCTGGAGTCGTGGAACCTCCATTGTCAGAAGGCTTGGACCAGGGGTGCCAGCTGTGTGACCCTGGGCGGGTTACCTGGGCACTCTGTCTCAACGTGTCCCCATCAGTGAAAAGACACAACAGTAACTTCCTCACAAACCTTGTCAGGAGGGTGGAAATGATGTGTGGGCTGACCCAGCTGTTGCAATACCTGTTGCCTACGGTAGGGGACACTCAACCCCGTCCCCAACCTGGGTGAGAAGACCAGTTTCTTCAGAAACCTGTCGTCCTTCCCAGAGGCTGGATACAGGACCCCATTTGACTCCTTAGGAATAAGGGATAGGAAGGGCCCCTCAAGACCTGGATGCCAGGCTTCCCTTTCCATGGCTCATCTGAGTCTCATCCAAAGGCCTGTGTTCAAGGATTTGGGAGCGAGGGACCTGTCCACTTTCACCAGAGGAAGGTACAGTGGGGAATAGTAATTTCTATAGTACTGATGTCATTCCAATCTCTGTCCTAAGAATTTTATGTTAATTTTATTAACTTTATGTTAATCCCGGTAATAATTCTATGAGGTACTGAAGTTCCAATACTTTGGCCACCTGATGTGAAGAGTTGACTCATTGGAAAAGACCCTGATGCTGGGAAAGATTGAGGGCAGGAGGAGATGGATGCAACAGAGGATGAGATGGTTGGATGGCATCACGGACTCAATGGACATGAGTTTGAGCAAACTCCGGGAGATAGTGAAGGACAGGGAAACCTGGCATGCTGCAGTTTATAGGGTCGGAAAGAGTCGGACATGACTTATCGACTGAACAACAACTTTTTTTCATTGAATAATAGTTGATGTACAAAGTTGTGTTAGTTTCTAGGGTACAGCAAAGTGATTCAGTTATACATACATGTACAGACTCTTTTTCATGATGGTTTGTTACAGGATATTGAATATAGTTCCCTGTGCTATACTGTAGGACCTTGTTGTTTATCTACTTCTTATATAGTAGTTTGTATCTGCTAATCCCATACTCCTAATTCATCCCTCCCCACCTCCTTTCCCCTTTGGTAACCACAAGTTTGCTTTCTATGTCTAAAGTCTGTTTCTGTTTTGTAAATAAGTTCATTTGTGACATACTTTAGATTCCACGTGTACGTGATATCATATGGTATTTGTCTTTCTCTTTCTGACTTGCTTCACTTTGTATGATGATTTCTAGGTCCATCCATGTTGCTGCAAATGGCGTTATTTTCACTCTTTTTTATGGCTGAGTAGTATTCCATTGTGTATATATACCACATCTTTTTTTATCCACTCATCTGCTGACGGACATTTAAGTTCCTTCCATGTTCTGGCTATTGTAAATAGTGCTGCTATGAACACTGGAGTGCAAGTATCTTTCCAAATTATAGTTTTCTCTGGATATATGCCCAGGAATGGGATTGCTGAACCATATGGCAATGCTATTTTTAGTTTTTAAGGAATGTCCCTACTTTTTTCCATAGTGACTGTACCAATTTACATTCTCACCAGTAGTGTAGGAGGGTTCCCTTTGCTCCACACCCTTTCCAGCTTTTGTTATTTGTAGACTTTTTAATGATAGCCATTCTGATTGGTGTGAGATCGTACACATAATGTAGATACTTTTAATTTTAAAAAATTTACATACTATCCGGAACCCACTTTAAATGTCTAAGTCAATGATTTTCAGTAAATTTACAGTTATACAACCATAACAACAATTCAATTTTACATTCCCTAATTTCAAAAATAATATATGTGAATATGTATAACTGAATCACAAAAAGAAAGAATTCTACTTTTTTGAAATTTAGTAATATTTATCTTTTGCCAGCTTTTCTAAATGTCCTATGGAAATCTAATAACAATGTATGAGATGCAAGGTTTTAAATATGATTAATATAAATTAATACAAATATAAATCTATTATATTTAAATTATTAATGATATCATTCAAGATGCTCCTATTCTTTTTTTCTGCACTTGATAAAATTTTCTCAGAAAAATGTTAATGTCTCACTATGATTTTATATTTTTTTCTTTTCCCTTATAAAAAAATTTACATTTCCTAAGAGATCCCTCATCCCCTCTTGCAGTACTTCCCTGTTCCCACCCCAGGGAACTACTTTCTGTCTCTATAGATATGCATTTTCTGGACATTTCATAGAAATGCAAAGGCCCTAAGTGGTCTTTTGCATCTGACTTCTTTTACAAAAAGATACCATTTTGAGATTCATCAGTGTTGTAGCATATATTAGTAGTCTGTTCCTATTTATTGCTGAAGTATCCTTTTTATTGCTGAAGTATGGATATACCCCATTTCGTTGATCCAAACACATTTGACTTGTTTCTACTTTTTATTATTATAAGTAATTTTATGAATTTTGGCATACAAGTCTTTTTAAAAAATATTTATTACTTATTTGTCTGCGCCAGATCTTAGCTGCGGCAGGCCGACTCTGTTGTGGCATGTGATCTAGTTGCTTGACCAGCGATCAAACCCAGGCCCTCTGCATTGGGAGTATGGAAGTCTCTGGTGTGCACGTCTTTGTGCAGACATGTTTTCATGTCTCTTGAGTAGATAATAAAGAGTGGGCTTGCAACATCCTAGGGTAAATTTATGTTTAACTTTTAAAGAAATTGTCAAAATGTCTATTAATGAGGGGCAGAGATTTTAAGTGACTTGGCCGAGTTCATGCTGCTGACTAATGTCAGAGTCAGCTTTGTCCCAAGTGGATGCTGATAACGGTTCGTCTGCCTCAAGGTGATGAATGTAAGGGGGAAGCCGTTTCTCATCCCATTACTTAACAGCCACCACCATTTTTGTCCATCTTGCTTCTAGAATTCCCTAAGTCAGACTGTGCCAACCAAGAGGGTTGTACCATCCCTTAGACAACATCTACACTTCGCTCTGGAAACTTGCTGAGGTTAATAGCTAAAGTTCTGCAGTCAAATGGGTCTCTTCATATTCCAGACTCCTCATTTTACCAGTGGTGTGATTGGGGGCAAGTTACTTAGCCTCTGTATTTTATTTATTTATTTATTTGTCTGCACCAGGTCTTACTTGTGGCACATGGGAACTAGTTCCCTGACCAGGGATCAAACCTGAGCCCCCTGCACTAAAAGCGTGGAGTCTTAGCCACTGGACCACCAGGGACGTCTCAGCTTCTGCTTTAGTTCCTCGTGTATAAAATAGAAATGCATGTGTGCTAAGTTGCTTCAGTTGTGTCCAACTCTTTGCAACACTATAGACTGTAGCCTGCCAGGCTCCTCTGTCTATGGGATTCTCCAGGCAAGAATACTGGAGTGGGTTGCCATCCCTCAGGGGATCTTCCTGACCTAGGGATTGAACCCCCATCTCCTGAGGCTCTGGCAATGCAGGCAGATTCTTTACCACTGAGCCACAAGGGAAGCCCAAAATAGCATCTTCCTTTATGCAATTTAAAAAAATGACTTATTATGGAAACTTTCAAACCCATACAAAAGTTACAGAGGAATATAGTGAACCTCCATGTACCCAACACTCAACTTCAAAACTAATCAACTGATGATCAATCTTGTTTCATCCTTATCCTCATCCATTTCCTTCTTCACTGAGCTACAGTTTACATATAATAAAATGCACATTTTAGGTGTATAGTTTGAATGAATACTTTTCACAAATGAATATACCCATAAGGACCACAAGTAAGATAGAGAATATAATTCTATATTATCTTGATGCAAATTCCAGATATCATATGATTTCATTCCAAAATATTTCAGTACATATTATTATAAGATGAAGACTCTTGAAAATAAAAACCCCAATGCTATTATCAAACCTAAAAAGAATTAAGTCCTCCTTTAACTTCATCAAATAGCCAGTGTTTAAATTTCTAATTACTAATATCTTAAAATATTTTTCTCTACAATTTATTTAGTTTCTTTGAACTAGGATCCAAGGAAGGGTTTCACGTGGTTGGTTGATATGTCTCTTAATTCTCTTTTAATCTATAAATTCCTCCTTTCTCTCTTTTTATATTCTCCCTGAAACTTACCCATTCAGTGAAGATATCCTACTGTCATCTAGATTTCCCACCATCTGGAATTTACTGATTGCATTCCTATGGTGTCATTTAATCAAGCAATGTTTATTCAGCAATATTTATTAAGCATCTACTAGCATCTACTATGTACAGGATTGCCAAATTTAGCACACACACAAAAATACAAAACACATACTAACAAAATTATTTCTCTGTAATTCAATTTTAATATATGTGCTACTGAAGCAAGCGCTATTTCTCTGTAATTCCAATTTAACTGGATATCCTATGTTTCATCTGACACCTTATCTATGTGCCTATGTTGGAGGCACAGTCGTGAGCAAGACAGACTACACTCCACCTCGAGGATATATTCTAGTTAACTAGGAGGAGCCAGGTAACATGCCCCAGACAACATTCCTTCTGGGGCTATTGTGAGGATTAAAAAAACCCATATATTTAGTGATAAATGTAAGGGCTCTTGGCAGTAGCTTAGCCTTGTCCCCTCTCCTGTTTCTTCCCTTTTCCATCCCTGCTCCACATCCTTCCCCCTCCACCTCATTACTCTGGGCTTGCCCTCCTCCTCTTAGACTTCCTCTGCTTGTCTGTAGTTAGTTCATTTATCTATTCACCTCCACATTCCTTGAGGACCTCCCTTGTAGCAAACCCTATACTAGACCCTAGGAACACAGAGGCAATAAAGACAGGGTCTGGAGGGAGAGATGGACATTCTAGGCCAATCTGGGAAATAGGAATCAAAGGACAACCATGGTCCTTGGACTGATAGAGGCAGGGTGATGATAAAAGAGGGAAGTCTTTTTACAGAAGATGGTAATCTTCCACTTAGGCTCTTAAAAGATGAACAAAAGTACTCAAAGGAGGCATGGGAGAATTCCAGCTGAGGAAGCAGTGAGGGCAAGGACCAGAGGCAAGCAAGTGCCTGCCCGTGTGCTGCCAACTACCAGTCATCAACATGGTCCCTCCTGCTAAGTTGAAGGGAGACTGGCATTGGTCCAGTGCCAAATGCCCTCTGAGAGGCACCCCGTATTATTTTTCTTACCAACTCCATCAGCGTGTCTCTCCCACTAGGAAGCTAAATCTCCCCCTTGACCCCACAGTCCCTACCCATCCATCTCTCCACCCCCTCACAGTCAAACTTCCCCCAGGAGCTGTCTACACACTGTCTTCCTTTTTGCACTTCCCACTTCCTTCACAACCTGCTTCCATCTGCTTCCACTCCCACCAGCCACCAAAATAGCTCTTGCTGAGGTTCCAGTGGCCTCCATCTCATCAAAACTGGCAGGCTCTCCTCAGCCCTTCCATCTTGACCTCCCACATGATTGGCCACTTCCTCTTTCCAGGAATTTTCTAGTCCCTCACCTCTGGGCACCGCACTTGCCTGGCGTTCTCCTGCCTCACTAGCTGCTCCCTCTCACTCGGTCTTCAGCCCAGGCTCCCTCTCCCCTCCTTGGTCCAAGCAAACATCAGGCTTCCTTAAGGCTTGTCCAGAACTTCCCTCTTCTCTCTCTGTGTCCGCTGCGCAGGTACCATCCAGCCTTTCCGCACTGACCAAGAAACGCCATGCCCGCTTGGCCTCCACCTCAGGCATTTCAAAAGCTCCATAGACCCAACCTGTCCCAAACCATCTGCCACATGTTCTGCTTTCCGGCAAACCTGTTTCAGTGTACGGCTCCTCCCTCCACCCCCTTCCACAGTCAGAAACCCGGGTGTCAGCCTGGCACCCTGGCGTCAGGTGATCACTACACCCCAGGTCTGCTTACCCCCACCTCCATTCTGGGATACCCTGGCAGCACCCCCACATCCTGCCGTATCCTGTATATAGCCACCCAACTGGATTGTGCTACCCCCCTGCTCAAAACCTGCTGATGGCTCCCCATTGCTTTTGGGATGAAGAATGAAACCATTAACTTGGCTCACAGGCAGGGTACAGCAGTAACCCGACAACCCTCCCACAGGGCCTCCTGGGGGGCAGGGGGACCGGTTCCCTCACCTTCTAGCTCCCCTGTGCTGTCCACTCTCCTTTCAGCCACTCAGACCCCTCCCCCTTTAGCACCCAAGGAACCAGCTCCCTCCGCTCTCTTAGCACATATGATTCCCTCTGACCGTACGCTTTACTCTCCTTTTTTCTCCTGTGCCTGGCCCACACCTGCTTCTACTCAGAGCTCCACTGATTCATTCACCCCTTCCTGGGAGGAAGCTGCTCCCCACCACTCCAGACCGTGACCAGGTCAATTTTCATCACCATTTCCCACTCAAGACCTGTATACCTTTCCTTCAAAGTTTGTCATCTATTCATTTATTAGTACTATTCTCCTCTCCCTTGAAATGTGTCACACTCTGTTTCAAGAGCCACATTAGATTTTGCCTTAGCTCAGTGACTACCACATAACTGGCACTCAAATATATTTTAATAAATCTTTATTATGCATATTTCAACCTAAAGAGAAGTAGAGAATAGTAAAATGAACTCCCATCTACCCATTACCTAAATGACTACTTATGTTAGTAATTAATATTTTTAGTTGAAGTATGGTTAATTTACAATGTTGTGTTAGTTTTTGTGTGTGTGTGTGTGTGTGTGTTAGTTTTAAGTGTATAGCAAAGTGATTCAGTTACATATATCTATAATATATATATAATATATATAACATATATTCCTCTTCCAGATTCTTTTCTGGTTATTATTCTTTTCTATTATAGGCTATTACAAGATATTGAGTATAGTTCCCCATGCTATATACAGTAGGTCTTTGTGCTCTACCTATTTTATATATAGCAGTGTGTATCTGGGCTTCCCTGGTAGCTCAGTTGGTAAAGAATCCATCTGCAATGCAGGAGACCCTGGTTCAATTCCTGGGTTGGGAAGATCCCCTGGGAAAGGGATAGGCTACCCACTTCAGTGTTCTTGGGCTTCCCTGGTGATTCAGGCAGTAAAGAATCCATCCACAATGCAGGAGACCTGGGTTCAGTCTCTGGGTTGGGAAGATCCCCTGGAGGAGGGCATGGCAGCCCACTCCAGTATTCTGGCCTGGAGAATCCCCATGGACAGAGGAGCCTGGCGGGCTACAGTCCATAGGGTCACAAAGAGTCAGACACGATGGAGCGACGAAGCCCAGCACAGAACAGTGTGTATATGTTAATCCCAAACTCCTAATTTCTCCCTCCCCTTCCTCCCACTATCCCCTTTGGTATCTACAAGTTTGTTTTCTGTCTGTGAGTCTATTTCTGCTTTGTAAATAAGTTCATTTGTATCATTTTGTTAGATTCCACATATAAGTGATGTGCTCAGTCGCTCAGTCATGTCTGACTCTTTGCAACCCCATGGACTGTAGCCCGCCAGGCTCCTCTGCCCATGGAGATTCTCCAGGCAACAATAGTAGAGTGGGTTGTCATGCCCTCCTCCAGGGGATCTTCCCAACCCAGGGATCGAACCCAGATCTCCTGCATTGCAGGCAGATTCTTTACCATCGGAGCCACCATATGGTATTTATCTTTCTCTATCTAACTTACCTCACTAACCTTAACCCTAGCATGATAATCTCTAGATCCATCCATATTACTGCAAGTAGCATCATGGTGTTCTTTTTTTGTTGGCTGAGTAATATCTATACTACATCTTCTTTGTCCATTCATCTGTCGATGGACACTTAGGTTGCTTCCATGCCCTGGCTATTGTAAACAGTGCTGCTATGTACATAGGGGTGCATGTATCTTTGCAAATTGGAGTTTTCTCCAGACAGATGCCTAGGAGTGGAATTGCAGACTCATATGATAACTCTACTTTCACTGTTCCCAATAATGACTGGCTGCTGTAATTATTAACATATTTATTGTATTTTCCAAAATATTTTAAAGTGCTTTCAAGTTTGCATGATAGTTTACCCCTAAATACTTTAGGAAATTTTCTTAGCACAATATGATAATCACCCCTTACAAAATTAATAGTAATTCCATGTGTCATCTAATACCCAGCCCATATTCAGTTTTCTTTAATTGTCCCCCCAAAATGCTTTCTGGTTTGTCCCAGCTAGGATCTGAAAAAGGCCTACATAACCAAATGCATTTGGTTATGTCTCTTCCATCTCATTTAAATCTAGAATAATCTTTTTCCCCCTTATGCCATCGAGTTGTTGAATTGCTAAAGCATTTCAGGTAAATTACAGACATCATGTCCCACCGTCTAGATTTCTCTGATTGCTTCCTTGTGGTGGTGTTTACCCTGTATTTCCTGTAAACTGGAAATTAGATTTACAGGCTCCATTAGATTCAGGTTGACTACATCGGCAAAAACACTTCCGGGGCCATGAGCACACATTGCGGTGTCCTCGGTGCCTGAGCTCTGCTCTTAGTGATAGAACACTGCTGATGGGTAGGACTCACTGGGGACAGGCCATCTCTCTGGGAGAAGTTGCATTTTCTTCCTTTAAAGCCAGCAAGTAATCTGTAGAATTAGAATTATTGTGCTTTTAATAAATGAAGTAGATCAGTGTGGCTGAACAGAGGTGAGAAAAGGAACCAGAATTCAAAGAGCTGAAGGCCTTGATAAGAAATTTGGACTTTATCCTGTAGGATGGGGAATTGTGGACCACTTTCAAGGAAAGGAAATCACAGGATCAGCAGGAGGGATGGGGAGGCATGAAGGGAACAGGGAACTAGTATTTCCTGAATGCTCAGCTTGAACTGACCCTATGCTAGGTGCATACTTGATCTATGTGAAACCTTTTGTGTGTGATGAGTCATTTAGTCATGTCTGACTCTTTGTGACCCTATGGACTATAGCCTGCCAGGCTCCTCTGTGCATGGGATTCTCCAGGCAAGAATACTGGAGTGGGTTGCCATGACCTCCTCCAGGAGATCTTCCCGAGGCAGGGGTGGAACCTGTATCTCCAGCACTGTAGTCAGATTCTTTACCATCTGAGCCACCAGGGAAGCCCATAAGTGAAACCTGCCCTGTGTTTAAAAGAAAAAGTCTATTTTACAGATGAAAAAAATGGAGGACTCATTTAGTCACTCACCCAAGGTGATAGTAAGAGCTAGTAAAGACCAATAGGAAGGCAGTAACCATGAGCATGGACAGGTATCCGAAAGAGAATCAGCAGCACTGGTAACCAGTTGGCTGTGGGGAAGAGAGCAGCTGGGAGCCCCAGCTCTAAGCTGGAATGCAGGAGGGGATGGAGCAGGTTGGAGGGGAAGATGAGGAGCCCAGGTTCCAGCTGCCCAGATGTCTCCAAGCCGCTCTCTTGAGAAATGGTGTTTATAACGTGACAATGTCTGTAATTTGGCTTCTGGCACAACTCGATAATTAGCTTAACTTATCCCTCACTGGTGTTTCATTCAAAACAAGGACACTTTTCCATTCCTTCTGCCGAGGCCTGTTTTCCCTGAGTGTTCCAGGGTGAGTGTGAACACAGAGCTGAGCTGTCTCTTTTGCTCAGCCCAAATGGGTCAGAGACTGATGTCAAGGGTGTGTGGGCTGTCTGCTCTCTCGGCTAGAGTCTGTCTGTCTCCGGAGCCTGGGGGTGTGGACTCCCCCTCGGATGGGTAGCTGCCTGAGGGTGGGGTCCTGGAACCTGCAGGGCAGGAGCGTGGTCCCCAGGCGGCTTCCAGGAACCACGGGCAGGGTACAGTGATGAGGAAGATGGTCTGAGAGGCCAGTGTGGAGGCAGCTGCCAAGGCTGACTACAGGAAGGCTCTGGTCTGAAAAAGGGCTGTGTTGAGGGGAAACAGGGAAACTTTTCAACTTAAGAGGTGTAGACAAGGTAGATTTTATGGGACTTGGGGCTGACTCAGAGAAAAAGGAAGAGAAACAGTTAAGAAGGACCTTTGGGGTTTTGTCTCAGGAGAGAAGGTCGAGGCTATTGACTAAGAGGGGACCTACAAGAGGAAGGGTGGGTCAAAGGATGGGGAGAGGTCAGGTTCAGTTTGGGTCTGAACCAAGAGCCAAATCTAAGTGGGTATGGTCTAAGGAGACCTGGAAAAGGCCAGCAGGAGCTGGAGGGCTGTCAGGACTAAGTCACAGGCCCTCGGGCCAAGGGAGAAACTCCTGGCAGGAGTGAGCATTTCCAGGGAGGGTCCTGTGGATCCAGAAGAGGACCCCCCATCCTGCCTCAGGACGGGAAGGGGAAAGGACCCCTGCAAAGGTGGCTGAGAATCTCAAGAGAGTGAGACATGCAGGGCAGGCATGGGGAGCAAATGTCATGGAGAGGTTTCATAGGGCAGTAAGGGAAGAGCTACTGGCCTTTGTGACTTTGAGATGAATCAATCAGGGGTCTGTGAAACTGATTTCAGCTTCTTAGCAAAAACAGAGAAGTGGAAGGGATCACCTGGAGGTGGAGCCTGAGAAGCAAAAAGCAGAGCTGTCACTCCGTGGGAATGGACACAGGACGTGTCACCCACTGGGCACCAGGAGCAAAGCCATCAAGAGGGGACCACCCCTGGCCCCACAGCAGCCTTTGTCCTGGTCACTCGCTCCTCAGAGTGGAGCATGAAGGCCTCAGACTGGCAGGGCTGGATAACGTGCTTGCATCTCAGTGTCCAGGGCACCAAGACAGAGGCTCAGCATCCCTTCCTTCAGTTCCTGCTGTAAACATTGTGCCAGACACAGCTCTAGGCCCCTGGAAACAGCAGCGAAATCCACAAAGATCCTTGTCTTCATGGCATGGAGATCAGAGAAGAAAGATTGACAACAAACAACGGATATAAATATGTGAGCCCACCAGGCTCCTCCATGCATGGGATTCTCCAGGCAAGAATACTGGAGTGAGTTGCCATTCCCTTCTCCAGGGGATCCTCCCCACCCAGGGATCGAACCTGGGTCTCCTGCATTAAAGGCACACGCTTTACTGACCGAGCCACCAGGGAAGCATAGGAGATTAAGGACAAAAAAAAAAAAAAAAAGAAAGGTAAGGAAGATTGGGAGAGGCGGGGGAGGGTACAGATTGCAGTTTAAATAAGGTGGGCGTGGAGAGTCAAACTGAGGAGGCAGGATGTACCTGGTGTGCACAGGACAACAAGGAAGTGATGTGGCCACGGCACGAGAAGGAAGGAAAGAGTGGAGATGAGGCCAGAGGGACGGGGGCAGCAGACCGTTTAGAACACTGTCAGCCCTTTAAGGACTTGGTCCTCCCTCCGAGCACAGTGGGAACTCCTGGAGAACTTGGAACCCAGGAGTGACCCAGTACACAGTTTAAAGGGGTCATTCTGGCCACTGTGTAGGGAATAGATGGTAGGGGCAAGGATGGAGGCAGGGAGACTGGTTAGGAAGCTACCAGGATAATCCCGGGGAAAGAATAACGGTGAGCAGGGTGGGAAGGCATTGAATTCCGTGTATATTGTGAAGGCAGAGCAGCAATATCTGCTGAGAGAGTGGACGTGGGAGAGGAACCAGCACTGATCCCAGGCTGTGGGCTTGAACAACTGTAAAGGTCGAGTGGTCATCAATTGAGATGGAGAAGGCTGGCGGTAAAGCAGTTGACCTAGGTGGGGTGTACGGAAAGATCTAGGGTCGTCCCCTGAAATAGACAGGGGGACACTGGGCAGCCATAACCTCCAGAAAATATCCAAGACTGGTGGTGACTGGTGACCTTTGGCAGAGCAATTTCGGCAGGGAGATGGGGAGCCAGAGAGTCACTGTAAGTCAGGTGCATGGAGCTGAAGTTCTTGGTCCAGCTTCTGATGAACAAAGCAGAGTAGGGATGGAAGACAGAGGGGGCTGACAGACAAGGTGAAGAGGGTGGCCTTTTGGATGGAGGTGGCCTGAGCTCATTTGGAGGCTGAGGGGAAATAGGCAGGTGAAGGAGAGCTTGTAAGTAGGGATAAAGAATCTCCACAAGAGGGCAAGCAAAGAGATTTCCCTGGTGGTCCAGTGGCTAAGACTCCATTCTCCCAGTGCAGGAGGCCGGGGTTTGATCCCTGCTCATGGAAGTAGATCCCAGTGTGATCTACTTCATATCGCGAGGACCCAGCGTGATACAACTGAGACCCAGAGCAGTCAAATAAATACATGGATAAATTAAAAAGAAAAAAAGAGGGCGAGCAGAGGGTCAACCTCAAGGGGCTAAGGGCCTGGACCAGGGTCAGGAAACAGTTCCACTGAAGAGGTGGTCCGCCAACAGCCGGGATTTTGAATCCCAACTCCTACCATCCTATCTCAAGTTCAGGAGACAGGATTCATCTTCACCTTACCCCAGTCCCCAGGCCTCACCCCACCCCAGCTATGACCAAGGTCTGCTGCACCCCAGGATCCTAGCACCCTGAGCACAGCCTCATATCTGAACCCCAATCCATGTGGCTGCTTTCTCGGATTCTGCCACAGCTGGGGGACACTGCCCACTTGCTGTCCCCCAACCCTTCCATCCCCCTGCCCCAAGGGGCTCCTCTTCTGCTCTCCACCTGAGCCCCCTGCTCAGCAATGGCTTTGTTTCCTGTTTCAGAAAGAAAATGCAGAGTTGACTGAGAGAAGCTGAACACAGAAGAATCTAAGATTCCACTTTAATGAAGTTCTAGAGCCAGCAAGGGTTTCCCAGGTGGCTCAGTGGTAAAGAATCCGCCTACCAATGCAGAAGACACAGAAAACATGGGTTCGATCCCTGGGTTGGGAAGATCCCCTGGAATAGGAAATGGCAACCCACTCCAGTATTCTTGCCTGGAAAATTCCATGGACAGAGGAGCCTGGCAGGCTACAGTCCATGGGGTCTCAAAGAGTCAGCCACCACACTGAGCACGCATGCACGAAGAGCCAGCAAAATGAATCTACCAAGATCTATTAGTGATAGAAATTGGATTCATGTTGCCTGGAGCTGGGGGGATGACTGCTGTGGGATATGAAGGAACTTTCTGGGGAGATGGAAATGTTCTATATTTTTATGGGGGTAATGGTTACATGGCTCTGTACATTTGCCAAAGGTCATCACTTATACACATAAAATGTGTGCATTTTACTATATGTAAATTATACCATAAAACATTGATTAAAAAATAGAGAACTAAAAAAATTTTTTTCAGGAAAAAATACATGCTATCAAGCAGAACATTCAGAAAACTAAGATCATGGCATCCAGTCCCATCACTTCATGGCAGATAGATGGGGAAACAGTGGAAACAGTGGCTGACTTTATTTTTCTGCGCTCCAAAATCACTGCAGATGGTGATTACAGCAATGAAATTAAAAGACGCTTACTCCTTGGAAGGAAAGTTATGACCAACCTAGACAGCATATTAAAAAGCAGAGACATTACTTTTCCAACAAAGGTCCATCTAGTCAAGGCTATGGTTTTTCCAGTGGTCATGTATGGATGTGAGACTTGGATGATAAAGAAAGCTGAGCACCAAAGAATTGATGCTTTTGAACTGTGGTGTTTGAGAAGACTCTTTTTTGGCGGGGGGAGAAGACTCTTGAGAGTCTCTTGGACTGCAAGGAGATCCAACCAGACCATCCTAAAGGAGATCAGTCCTGGGTGTTCATTGGAAGGACTGATGTTGAAGTTAAAACTCCAATACTTTGGCCACCTGATGTGAAGAGCTGACTCATTGGAAAAGACCCTGATGCTGGGAAAGATTGAGGGCAGGAGGAAAAGGGGATGACAGAGGATGAGATTGTTGGATGGCATCATCTACTCTATGGACATGGGTTTGGATGGACTCCGGGAGTTGGTGATGGACAGGGAGGCCTGGCATGCTGCGGTTCATGGGGTCGCAAAGAGTCGGACATGACTAAGCGACTGAACTGAGCTGATCAAGCAGAAAAAGCCTACACACACACAAACACAGACACACACTCATCTGTCCCCATCCTTCATGTTCTACCTTCCCTGGGAGAAGCAACATGCCCGCTCTGGTCCACCTGAGCCCTTGTACTAGAGACTGTCCAGGAAATGGCAGGCCATACCTCCCTGACCTTGCGTCCTCCTCCCCTGTGGTCCTCTCTTCCTATCTCTCCCATCCCAGCCCCTAGGAAGGATGTCTCCCCTCACACTCTTTCTCCTTTCTCACCCAATCTGCTGACATCTCTCCCACCACGCTGGATCAGTTGCCCCCTCTCTGAGACCCCTGTGGGCCACTCCCTCCCCCTTCTCTCCTACCTGGTTTCCATGACACCACTTTTTCTGGAGGTCCCTCCCCATCTCTGGAGTTTCCTTCTCATGCTCCTTGAGGTTCCTCCCCCACCCTTTTAAATGTCAGCATTCCCTGAGTCTCTGGCCTTGGCTTTCTGCTCTCTGCACCTGCACAGCTTTCCAGCTTGACCTTACCCTCACCAGGACTTCAGTTACTATCTACTGCTGACAATGCTCAAAGATATCTCTGAATATTTTTCAGAGTATCAAGGATATGGCAGAAGAGGTAGGCAAAATATTACATATGCTTCAAAAGCATTTTATAATTTTTAAAGTGATACACAAATCCAAGCCTCTTTTGGGATGGTCCACTAAACCTCAAATGCAGCAAGCCCAACCTGAATCCATCAACTCCCTCCCAATTCTGTTCCTCCTCCTTTCTTCAAGAGTCCAGTAGTTTGAGGCAGAAACCTGGGAGTCACCCTCCCACTCCATGACTGCCAACTGTCAACAACCAGCTTCTCTCATTTTCACCCCCTACACATTCCCTCTCTCCATCCCCACCAACACTCCAGTCCAGGACCTCTTCCTCACTCCCAGAAATATTTCAGCACTCATCCATTTACCCATTCATTCATTCATCAAGTATTAACTGAGCACCCACAATGTGCCCAACACTGATCCAGGTGTTTTGGTTACATCAGTAAACACAACAGGTAAAAATCTTTGCCCTATAGACCCAAGTAGACATTTCTCCAAAGAAGACATACAGATGTGCCAACAGGCATGTGACCAAGTGCTCAGCATCGCTGATTGTTAGAGAAATGCAAATCAAAACCACAATGAGGGGCTTCTCTGGGGGCTCAGGGGTAAAGAATTCGCCTGCCAATGCAAGAACTTGCCAATGCAAGTTCAATCCCTGATCTGAGAAGATCCCACATTCCATGGAGCAACCAAGCCTGTGCACCATACCTATTAAGCCTGTGTTCTAGAGCCCAGGAGTCAGAACTACTGAAGCCCATGCGCCTGGAGCCCGTGATCCACAAGAGAAGCCACGGCAATGATAAGCTCCTGTACAACAACAAAGAGTAGCCCCTTCTTGCTGCAACTAGAGAAAAACCCATGCAGCAATGAAATAATAAATAAAAACAGCCAAAAATAAACAAAGATAATTTTTTAATTATTAAAAAAATAAAGACCACAATGAGGTATCATCTCACACCAGTCAGAAGACTATCATCAAAAAGTCTACAAATAATAAATGCTGGAAAGGGTGTGGATTCTGTCCACAGGATTCTCCAGGCAAGAATACTGGAGTGGGTTGCCATGTCCTCCTCCAGGGGAATCTTCCCAACCCAGGGATTGAACCCGTATCTCTTACATCTCCTGCATTGGCAGGCGGGTTCCTTACCACTAGCGCCACCTGGGAAGACAAATATTACAATATCACTTATAAGTGGAGTATAAAATATGACACATATGAACGTATTGATAAAACAGATACAGACTCACAGACATAGAAAACAAACTTATAATTACCAAATGGGAAAGGAGTGGGGAGGGATAAATTAGGAGCATGGGATTAACAGATAGAAACTACTGTACATAAAATATGTAATCAACAGGGCTTTACTGTATAACACAGGTAACTATATTCATTATCTTGTAATAAGGGACAAAATAATATGAAAAGAATATTTATCACTTTGCTGTATACCTGAAACTAACACAATGTTGGAAATCAACTTACTTCAATAGAAGAAAATCACTGCACTGTGGAACTTACATTCTAGAACTTGCATTAATTTCAGAAGTCACTCTGTTTTCCACCTTTACCCCTCTGACCACCAACTGTGTTGTGGCTACTGAACTTTGCAACATGTACATCTGCTCAGCATCTTCCACAGGACCTCATGTTCCTGGGGTCAAATCTGAGCCACAGGTAAAGTGTCTTGACCCCTTTCCTCCCACCCGCCCTTTCGTGAAACACTTGTACCCCTTGGACGCACCAGGGTATGTACATCTGCTCATCCTTGGCCTGTGATGTTCTCCCTCCCCTGGCTATCCAGAAGACTTCTGGTCACCTTCAAGTCATAGCTCAGCCTGCCTCCTCCAAGGAGCCTTGCCTGACTTCCCCAGACAAGAAACTGGAACTTCTTCTCCTGGGCTCCCTCTGTAAAAGGTCCATTCCCCATCATAACACGTATCAAACTGCACGGTGATGTTTGCCTGCCCACCAGCCAGCCTTTCCCCTCCACCCCGGGCACCTGCAGGGCTGCAACCTGCCTTGATCCTTTCTGCATCACCAGTGCCTGGTCCATTACCTGGCACATCTTAGGGGTCAACAAATGGTAGTGGATTAAAGAAATGACAGTGATTTAGTAGGAGGTGACAGACAGGGAGAGGCTTGGGGAGAAGAGGCTAGCTAGTCCCCAGAGCAGCCCCCTTATTGATAATTTGGACCGGTCACATGGTTAAAGGCAGTGTCCAAATCCTGCTTCTGCACCTCCTGGCTGTGCACTCTGAGCTTGTTTCCTTCCCTATAAAATGAGAACAGGAATCAAATCTATCTCAGTGTCGTTGCAAGAAGATTGTTAGATGCTTAGCACAGTGCCTGGCACATTGGCTCTCGTCAAAAGTGAGCTGCTGCTGTTATCATGGCTATTGTCATCATCACCATCACTACACCACAGCTGTCCACTCTTGCCTCCTGACCCGTCCCTCCCCCTAGCACTGTTATCCACTATTTCCTCCTTCTCATCACTCAATCTATGTTTGACCCACTGTGGTCAGCCTCCACCCCTGCTAGTGCCTGGAACTTTCCAGGCGGAAGTCATCAAGGAGGCACCCCCTCCTCTCCTCCACAAAGAAGCCTTTCCTCCCTTGACCTCTCAGTGGCATGTGACCTGGCATCACTTCCTCTTTCTTAAAGTTCCTCTCTGACTTCCATGACGTGAGCTCCCTGCCCCTCAGGATAGCCTTCTGTGCCTCTCACTCTGGGTCTCTGCAACCCAGACTGCAGATCCAAACCCAAACAATCGACTGCCTGCTAAGCATCACCACCCCACGTGTCACAGACACCTGATGTCAGCAGGCCCAGAGCAGTTCCTTGTCAGCTCCACCACCCCACCCCCACTCCTGAATTTTACAGTGAGTGCAGAGAGCTCCAACCAGCAAGTCCTCTACATTGCACCTCTGGGAGTCATCCTCCTGGTCTTGCCTTGCCAAACAGTTCCTGTCACAGTCTTAACATTCTACTTCTTTACATCCTCATCTGCAGCCCTTTGCTCATCCCCTCTGCTTCTGCCGGAGTCAAACCCTCATCTCTCAACTGGATCCTCTGAAGTCTCCTACCAGGTGCTATTCAACTGTGCTCTCTGGAGTAGCACCACCTGGGAGTTTGCTAAAAATATTGGGTCTCAACCCCCACCTCAGACCTACTGAGTCATACTCTGCATTTTAACAAGACCCCCAGGGGAATCACGTGAACTCAAGGCTGAGAATTGCTGTCCTAATCCATCTAACCTCCCCACAACCCTAACCAATCCCAGACTTGACAACCAGCGTGCAAATAAGGCTAAGCATCTTTTACTTAAAAGCCCTTACTGGCTCCCCACTGCTCTCAGGATTAAATCCAAACCCCTTAGCAAAATAACCTAGGTCCCCTTAATCTGGTTTTTGGCCATCTCGCTAACCCTCCCACCTGTTCTCCTACTGCACATACCACCATGGGGTGTCCACAGTGTACAACTCCAATGTACTGGTTCCCACATTTGCTGGTTCCCACCTCTGTGCCTTTAAACATGCTGTCCCCCCCCCTGCCTGGAAAGTTCTTCTGTCCCTTCTCTGCCTGCAAACCCTCCCTCACTCACTTAGTCCTAGCTCAGGCTTTCCCTAACCCCATAAATACAGTTCCTTCCTTCCTGCCGGTGTTAGCACTGTTCTTAGCACTATCACAGCCATTATCATCTTGAACTGAAGTTGTTTGTCTATATCTGTCATCCCCACCATCCCAGGTACTGTGTATCTCCTATGGCCTGCCCATGATGATTCAGTGTAGAATTTGCTGAAAGACAGAATAATACAACTTTTTCCACTTCTGTCCTGATGGCAACTATAACAGGAGGAATGATTAGATTTCAGGAGGAACTGATGAAAAAGAACACAGGAGGGCAAATGTGCTATTCATTTGTCACCCCTCAGCCTGGAAATTTCCCCAAGAGCAAACTCATCAACCACAGAATGTTAATTCCAAGGGGATTTTCAAGATCCAGTCACCCAACCAAATGATAGAGAGGGCAACTGCTCTGCCCAAGGTCACCTAGCTGGTTAGGGGCAGGGCTGGACTAGGTTCCAAGTACCTCTGGAAAGTCTGGGCAGATGGCTACCTTATTCCATGAACCTCTTCCCTTCCTACACATTTTAACTCCCTAAAAGAAGTCCCCTGTTCCTTAAGTGACCAAAGGAGCTTCCTGGGCTCAAAGCTCTTAAAACACCTGCAAGGACCTTGGCTGGCTGGAGTTGTCAAAGCCCTGCACTTTGGAGGAGAGGATCCAATTATCCCCATTTTCCAGATTGGCAAATAGAGGCAGTGAGAATCTGTGTTACACTGCTAGTTAATGGCAGAGGTAGGCTTTGACACTAAGCACTGTGTTCTTCCCGTAGAAAGATCTGAAAAGCCAAAAATTCCACCAGGGTAGAGTCACTATTTATTACAATAATCATGACGACTGGCCGCCTAATGCTTGGGGGAATCCCCTCACTCCCACCAGTTCCTCTTTAAATCGAGCCTCTATTCCTTTTGCACAGGATGTCTAACTTAGGAAAGAACCTGTTCACCCACCCTCGCACCCCAACCAAGCTTGCTGTAGAGACCGCGGCAGTCATAACCCTTGACGGGGAAATCACCCTTCCCTATGCCAGGCACTTGACATTGTCACTGCTCACATCAACCCTGAGGTACTGTGTCCCCATTCTGAGATGGGGAAATTGAGGGTCCCAGATGAGGCATTACTAATCTATGGTCAAAGTCAGCAAACGACTAAGCAGGGTACCAAACCAAGGTCTTTCCGACTGTAGGGTCCTATCTTTCTATTTGGCCAGGCCAGGCTCTCCCAGACCGCAGGAAAACCACCTGAAGCCTCTTATTGTCTGGGTTATCTTGGAAAAGTAACCTAACCTCTCTGAACGCCCCCAAGGTCAGAAGCTTTGCTTTCGGGGGATAAAATGATATGCAAACGGGACGCAAATAAAATGCAAACCCGCGGGCGCCAGCGCAATCCTTTCCCGGAGCCCGGGGCTTTCTAGTGGGGAGGGCGCGCCCCCGGGACCGGCGAAACCAAGCGCCCGGCCAGCTTGGAGAAGCGAAACCTCAACACTCTTCAGCCTCCCCCGCTAGGTTCCGGGAACGAGCGAACAAGGCTTCGTGGAAATGCGATCGGCGGCAGCCGCCTCGGATCCCAGGACCACCCCGACCACAGCCCGCAGTCCCGGGCCGGGAGGTGCGGGGGCCGGCGCGGTCGGGCCCGATCAGCAGCGAGATGCGCGCTTCCGCCCCGCTCCGCTCCGGCAGCGGCCGCGGCGGCCCCACAATCCCCTTCTGGCTCCGGGGACGGGCGGGGCGGGGCGGGGCGGGGCGGGCCGAGCGGGCGGAAATAATTTTCTGTTTGGTCCTCTCTGCCCCAGTCCCTTAGCCGCGGGACGCGCTAGGCGGGCGAGCGTGCCGGAGGCGGGAAGCCAGAGCGGGAACGCGCTGCCCTGGAACCCTTAGAGGGGTGGAGAGGGGGAAGAGCAAGGATTGATCGCCTACTGTGTGCCCTAGCGCTTTACCAAAGGATTTTCGTTAGATCTTCACTGCAATCCTTGCCAGAGGGGGTTAACGCCCCTTTTGAGAGGGATAAGTTGAGCCTCTGAAAGGTGAAGTCACACGCCAAAAACTGCACAGCCAGGATTAGCCTGACATCCCAGATCAGTGCTCCGTGACGCCAAGGAGAGCTCAATGAACTTGAACCACTTGTTGGCCGAGTACTGTTCTTGCTCATTTTTCCGTGAATCGGCACATAGTAGGTGCTCTTGAAGACGTTGGAAGATGGAGAAGAAGCTTGACAGTTCAGCCCTGGGATTACCCCCTGCGAATCCCGGCCAGCCCGCGGGGCACCGGGTTTCCCCAGACCTCAGACGGGAGCATTTATGATGGGCGGGCATCCCAGTTCGACACTGGGATTCGGGGAACACACGGTAGTGGAACCCCAGCTCTAGCAGAGAACAGACTGGGTTCAAATCCCCGCTCTGCCGCTTTCAGACAGTGTGACTTTGGGCAAGTCACTTCATTTGTGACGAACCTCAGTTACTCCATCAATAAAATGGAGAGTATTAACACCCCAAAGGGGTGTGGGTTACTTAAACGAAACCATGTTCCTAATACTCTAAACTAAACGTACAACCCGTCCATCCCACAAGCTTCGGGCGGTGCACCCGCAAGCGGTGCACCCGAACAAAGAAAGGTTGCTTGTCCCCAATCCCCAAGTAGACCATCCCTAGACGCAGGGACCGACGGTTCTTCTAGTGACCCTCGTCCAGCGAAACCCGAAACTACGGTCGGCCACCTCGGTTTTGGCCACCTCGGCCAAAATCGGTTCCGAAAGCAATTACTCAAATATTCCAAAAACTGGCGCATGGCTTGGGCTGATATTTTTGCGTTTAATTTCCTTGATGTTTTACTCTTGTCAGAAAAGGCAATTCGTCAGAAACTCCTAAGTGAGACTTCTTGTTTGTGTCTTGTTTTAACTTTTCGTATGAGCGAAGTTCACAAGACAGATGAAGATATCGGCGCATAGCAGTCCTCGCGGGGATCCCGACCCTCGGACCGGTCCCCAACAATACCCTGATTCTTAGCCCCCTCCCCCAGACACGGAAGCAGCAGAGACAGGCCTCCCCCAACCCCCCTCCCCGCCCATTTAGACAGAGCCTCTACGTCCTGGCAGCCCTCCGGATTCCTCTGTCCCTGCAGGAGCAAGGGGAGGTGGGGACTGCAGCCTAGAACTTAGCTTCCCCGACCTCCCCAAACTCCAGCCTCGTCGGGATTAAGGGACTAAATCCCTGAAGCCACAGACCAGGTCAAGGACAAGTTCTCCCCCGCCCTACTCCCCACTCCTGGGCGAGGATTCACCCCCCTTCTCGCATGAAAAGTACTAAATAGACGCGAAGGGAGGGGTGATGGCGGGCCCCGGCCCCTTGATGTTCCGGTTGAACAGGTGCTGGTGAAAAGGAGGCGGTCCCGGCGGAAGAGTCGGCCAGGGGGGCCTGCGCTGAAGCGGGGGCAGCCTCCTCCACCCTTAGTCCTCCTGCCGATTTCCCCCTCTCCTCTCCGTCTGCCCCTCCCCCGCAGGAAGCGTTCTCGGCCCCGACGTCTTTGAAGTGTCGCTGAAGCCACCAGGACTGCCTTCTCCCCTCCGCCACCCCATCTCGCGCGGCGGGAGTGTGACCTTTGGTCCCTGCGGGCGTCCACCCGCCCCCCTTTAGGAAGTAGGGGGGCCAAGTTTCCTCCCCCTTGCCCACAGCGGTCCTGGGGATGAAGCCTTCGGACTGACTCCCCCTCACTTCTTTCCCAGACCCAATTTCTGGGACTTTAGTCCTCTGGGGGCGTTGTGTGTGACTTCATGTTGTGTCTTTGGTACACGCATGGAGTTCAAGTGTAACTGGGCTGTTCGCGAGCACTTCCGCAGCAGTGGCTCCCTAACTCGCTTGGGTCTCTAAGCGCGCCGGAGGGGTTGGACCTGGGGTCTGTGCCCCTCTGGAAGGGTCAGGTAGTGTGGCTGTATGAGGTTGAGTGAGTGTGTGTATTTGCGGGTGCCTCGCTGTGCTTCAGAGGGCGTGTGTGTGTGTGTGTGTGTGTGAGCTGAACCGGAAGCTCCCCGAGGGCAGGCATACCCGTTTGTTCATTGCTCTATCCCAACGACTGCGCACAGTAGGCATTCAATAAAATTTTGTAGAATGAAGTGAACAGATGTCTGCGTGTAAGTGTCTGCCCTCCAGACAGGCTTCCGAGAAAACAGCCATTGAACGACCATCCAAAAAGCCCCCCTACCCCGGACACCAAGGGGTGAGGAGCCGACGTCGCTCGCGCCCCTTCCCCTATCTCCATCTCCAAGTTTGCTTGGGGTTGAACAGTCGCAGAGAGGAAGACCTGGGCAGAAGGGGCTGGCGAATCGGAGACCCGGGGCCGAGACCGAAGGGCAGGCAGATGGAGGGCTCAGGAGCGCCAGCCGAGAGCCAGAGGAAGAAAAAGAAAGAGGGAAAATGAGCGCGGAGCAAGCGAGCGAAAAGCTCCCTACCAAGCCAGGCTTTTGTTCCCTGAACCTAAGACTTTACCCGGCGGCGGGCGGCGGGCGGGCCGGGAGCGAGCGAGCGGAGGCGCGCGGCCATGGCTGCCGCGGCCGGGCAGGGGGGCCGGGGGGGCGGCGCGTGAGCGGGCGGCGCGGGGCGGGCAAGCGCCCGCGATGTGCCACTCGGCGCCTCCCCCGCCGGGCCCGGGCTGCGCGGAGGCCGGGCGGCCCTGGTAGCTGGGCGCGCGGCGCGGAGGGGGCGAGCCCGGCGCGCGGGTCTCATTGTTGCGGGGGGGGGGGGGGCCCGTCGGGGCATGAGGGCGAGAGCACGGCGGGGGGGGCGGCCAGACAGAGCGAGCGAGGAGGAGGAGGAGGAGGACGCCGAGGAGGAGGAAGGAGGAGGCAAAGAAAAGAAGCGGCGGCGGCGGAGGAGGAGGAGGAGGGAGCGAGGAGGCGCGCGGCCCCCCGCTCCCTCCCTCCCCCCCTGACCCCCGACCCCCGCCGGCCGGGCCCCCACCCCAGCCCCGGAGGGAGCTCATGGGAGTATGAAGGAGATGGTAGGAGGCTGCTGCGTATGTTCGGACGAGAGGGGCTGGGCCGAGAACCCGCTGGTCTACTGTGATGGGCACGCGTGCAGCGTGGCTGTCCACCAAGGTACGGGGGTGGCCGTGGGGGGCGGCGGGACCCTGGGGGCGGCGTGCGCAGGGCGCCCCCGGCCGCGCCCTCCCGAGACCTCCTGGGGCTCGGGCGCCCCTCCCCCACCCCACCTGAAGAGAAGGGAGGCGTCGGGGGGCTCCCCCCGCCTGGTCCTGGAGGACCGGGTCAGGCATTGTTTTCTTGCCTATTGTTCCAGTCCCGCGCCCCCCACCCCAAGTTGAGGGAGTTTGGGGACAGTCTAGAGGGCAATGAGTGCACTCTCCGCGCCCCACACCGCCGGTGTCGGGGCTGCCAGGAGAATGTTTACCTGCGAGGTGTCCCCTCCCGCCCGGTTATTTTGGTCCGGGCTCTGGGAGGGAGAGGTCAAGGGGGGGTCATCCTCCCCTCTTGCTTCCGGATACTGGGAGGAGCGGAATTGGGAAGGGAAGAGAAGGGTCCCAGGGGAGAGGGGACTCCTAAAATCCTCCCGGGAAGAGCTGCGGATAGAGAGAGGTTGCGCAGGGGGCCGGGAATCGAGAAGAGGGAGGTTTGGAGTTTCCCCCAGCAGCACATGGTTCGGGAGTTAACTCCTTGAGGAATCTTGCCGAGGGCGCAGGCTGGCATCTCCCGCCTGTCTGGCTCAGCCAGCTGGGCCCCCCCCCTTCCTGGGACAGCCCTTAATCCTGTCGCTGTTGGCTCTTCCCGCCACTCTCCTATTGGTTACCTTCAGTGCACCTGCCCTCGGCCTTGACTTTTGACCTGTTCCTATTAGAAGCAGAAGATGAGGTCCCTTAGACCCTCCACTTACCCGCCTCTTCTATTACTGGCCCTTTAAGAAATGCCCCCCCCCCCCCCATAACAACAAAACGTGTTTGACTATCCTAAATGTTGTTCCTCTAATATTCTCCGTTACTGATGATAAGGACTGGTCCTGGCAAGAGCTAGGAACTAGAAAGCTGCGTACAGAAAGGGCATTGGGGCGGGGTGGGATCTTCTAGAAATTTAAAGTCAAGGTCTCAGACTTCCCACCTTTGCGTGGAGTGCTCGGTTATGTGGTTGAAAGCTGGGCGTGTGCTGTTGGGCATTCCTTGTGGTCCTGCTGTCTGTGAGTGACCCCCAGGCAGGGAGCAGCCCCCTGGCTGGAACTGGCTCTGGTTTGTTAAGAGTCACCCCCTACCCCAGTTACTCCGGGAAAAACCACTGGTGACAGATTTGCTTGGTGATTCTCCTCCCTCACCCCCAGCTTGCTATGGCATCGTCCAGGTGCCAACAGGACCGTGGTTCTGCCGGAAATGTGAATCTCAGGAGCGAGCAGCCAGGGTGGTGAGTTTGAAACTTCCCTCTTCTCTCATATACACCTGAGCATCCCCTCCCTCCCCAATGAGCTAGGGGGCTCTGAGGCTGAGGCTGGGGTGGGAGTGTCACACAGGACTTCCTGTTTCCTGCGCACCTCTATCACCAACCCCATCTCTCCCTCTGCTTAACCCTCACTCTGCCCCACCACAGGCATTTTTGTTTTTGTTTTCTTATTTGTTTGAGCTTTTTATCATGGAAAGTTTCCAACCTATACAGAAGTAGAGGGAATACTATAATTCATCTTTTGGTGATGAGGCTCCCCCATCTTTGACAACTATCACTCATGGTCAACCTGTTTTCTCTCTTCCCCCACCAGTTCCCCCTTAGACATCTAATCATTACATCCTGGGGCCCTCTGAATGTATTCAGGGAGGGCTCAGCCCAGCAGACCCCCCCCTTTTGGAAAAGCCCATCCCCCAAATCCCTGTGCCCCCTTGTATTGGCAGAGGTGTGAGCTGTGCCCACACAAAGACGGGGCATTGAAGAGGACGGACAATGGAGGTGAGGGGGTTGCCGAGCCCTAGGGCTCATCTGTTGAGGTCAGACAGACCCCCTGAGCAGGGTCTGGGAAGGCAGGAGCAGTCTGTGGGCAGGGGTGGAATGCAGAGGCTGGGTTTCCCTTTCCTTCCCTGGCTGGCAGTGGAGAGTCTCATGGGAAGGCCATGGAGGAGGGGACTGTCTGCAGTATGGGGTTGTGAGGGGTCAGGGTCTCTGACTGGCCATCGCAGCTGAGGCCGGCCCCACACCGCCCCAGGCTGGGCCCACGTGGTGTGTGCCCTCTACATCCCTGAGGTGCAGTTTGCTAACGTGCTCACCATGGAACCCATCGTGCTGCAGTACGTGCCTCATGATCGCTTCAACAAGGTCAGCGGCCCCTGCTGTGCCCCATGCCAGGCCCCTTCCTCCCCAACCATTCTTGGGTCCCTCTCCAGCCCTCTCTTCACCCAGCATAATTTGATTCTCTCCAACCTACACTTTCAGGGAACTCAGGAGGTGGCTAGGCACCTTCCACTGACAGACTCACGCTCGTGCTCAGGTGAAATAGCAGGCTCGTTTGTAGTCCTGCCTGAGGGGAGATCTGAGCGAGCAGTTCACTTATGCATTCACTGAGCGCATTTTACTGAGGGTCTACTATGTGCAAAAACTGGGGCAAGGTGCTGGACACACAATGTTTAGTATTGATCAAGACAGATGTGTTCCCTGCCCCACAGAACTCCCACTCCTGTGTGGGACGACTATAGATATCAGTAAACAGGCAAAGTAAATGCAGTGTGTGGTAAGTGCGGTGAAGAAAACAAGAAGGTACTAAAATAAAGAATACCGGCACGGGGGTGGCAGAAGGTGGGGGGGAGTTTATTTTAGATAAAGCAGTCAGGGAAAGACATTTTGGTTGAGACCTGGGGGTTGAGAAGGAGCCAGCCTTGAGAAGTGGGGAGAGGGCCAGGTTCTAGGTGGAAAGAATAGTATGTGCAAAGGCCCAGAGGCGGGGCTGAGCTCGCTGGGGAGGAAGGCAGACACAGTCCCTGGCCTCACAGGACTCACCATCCAAGGACTGCACTAACCAGTGTAGCAGCTACTTGCCACATGTGGCTATGTAAGTTAGTTAAATACAACTTAAAATTCAGTTCCTCAGTCACACTAGCCACTTTTTCAGGGCTGAATAACCCATGTAGTTCATGGGTCCTGTATCGGACCGTGCAGTTTCGAACATTTCCATCATCACAGAAAGTACTATTGGATAGTCTGATGTAGGATCGTGGGGAGAGGATGGAATTGAGCAGGGAGGCCAAAGGATCCCTCAAGTAGAAGGGAGGAGGGGACGATTGCCCTGTGTCCTGCAGACATGTTACATCTGTGAAGAGCAGGGCCGGGAGAGCAAGGCGGCTTCAGGAGCCTGCATGACCTGTAACCGCCATGGATGTCGACAAGCTTTCCATGTCACCTGGTGAGACCCCTGCCTTCCCTGCGTCCACTCCTTAGGGTTCTCTGGGATCCCTGGCCAGCTGTCCCAATCTTCTCCTGAGATTTGCCATGGATGGCTGCCAAATGGGTTCATCCTAACTGCTGTCTCTTTGGAGATGATGGCAGTACTTTCCTTGGGTGGTCTTGGCTTTGCCCCAGGAGGGGTCTTGGAGGGTGCAAGGGAGGTGGCTGGTCTGGTTTGGGACCACATCCTTCTCAGGCTGACCTCTCTCGATTAGTGCCCAAATGGCAGGCCTGCTGTGTGAGGAAGAAGTGCTGGAGGTTGACAATGTCAAGTACTGTGGCTATTGCAAATACCACTTCAGCAAGATGGTGAGTTTCATCTGGGTGTGAGTGGGTTGGTCAGTCATGGTTTAGAGGGTGTGGACTCTAGGGTGCCTGGTGCTGGGAAGACAGACATGGGAGGAAGGAACTGTGTCCCTGCCCTTGAGGAGCTCACCATTGGATGAGGAATAAATTTAAGTACAGTCTGAGGGGTGTGAATCAGAGTTGAGCCAAGCAGTCCATCCCAGAAGACAGAGCTCAGACCCTGCCTATCAGAGTCCAGGAGGCTTCAAGAAAGAGGCAGTATTTAAGCTGAGCCAACAATTAGAGCCAACATTTGTGGGGCTTACTGTGCTCCAGCCTCTGTACTAATCTCTTTACGTGTGTGTGTGTGTGCGTGTGCACGTGGGTGTGCATGCTCTTGCAGTCCCCCCTAAGAACTAGGTGTACTGCATTTACCCATTTTACGGATGAGTAAGCTAAGACCCACTAAGGTTATGTGACTTATCTCACAGTTGGTATGTGGGATTTAGAAAAAACAGTCTGAAGGTCCTCAGGAGCCTGCCAAGAAAGACAGGAATCCCAGGCAGAGGGATTGGCATGGACAAAGTCCCAAGATAAGAAAGACCATTCATAAGCAACAGAACAGGATGTTTGGTAGGGACAAGGCAAGAGATGAGGTGAAAAAGCTCAGGCAGGGCCAGAGCTGGACTTGCTTCTGCTTCAGGTTCAGGGGCCCCTGGAGAGGTGGGAGAAGGAGTGCTAACCCATATTGGTGGAGAGACCTGCATGTCTCAGAAGCGGTGGGGTGTCCTGGCTAGGTATGCTGTGGCCTGACTGAGACAGCAGCTTGGACCTCACCCCTAGGCCACAGGCTTGTGAGGCTGCTTGTAAGCAAGAGGGTAACATGATCAGATTTGTTTTTTAGGAAGATTACCCTGGCAGCCACTGTGAAGCCAGATCCAAAGGGCTGAGGCTGGTGACTGGGAGACAGCTGCAAGAGAGGGGGGATGGAGGGATGAGGCTGGATTCTAGAATTATTTCTAGATAGACTTGCCTACATGTGGGGGTGGCTGAGAAGGAGGAGTTGAGGGTGGCACATAGGATCCTGGCTCTTGATGTTGGATAGATGGGGCTTAAGCTCCTCAGGCAGTGGAGTGGACTTCCAAAATACGTCCTGGTCTGCCCCAGAGAGTCCCAGTTTGTGCCTGTTGCCTTGGTGTAATTATTAATAGCTCCTCCTTTCATTTTCAAAAGTGTCCTGGTTTGGATAAGTCATAAGGTCACCTTGGTTCAGGGTTTGACATCAACTTGGGGGCTTCCCTCGTGGCTCAGGTGGTAAAGAATCCCATTGCAATGCAGGAGATCCAGGTTCGATCCCTGGGTCAAGAAGATCCCCTGGAGAAGGGAATGGCAACCCACTCCATTATTTTTGCCTGGAGAATTCCATGGACAGAGGAGTCTGGCAGGCTAAAGTCCGTGGGGTTGCAAAGAGTCGGACACGACTGGACAACTCACAGGAGATTAAGACAAGGCAGCGAGCTTGGTTTGGAATATAGCAGGTGTCAAAGTGGAGGTGTTAGATTTGGTGGCTGTGTTCAGATTTCAGGCCCCCATTGGTATGGCAGCCCCAGGTGTATAAGGCTAGGGGTTGGGGGCTCAAGTATGAAGAGAACCATGAAATGGGGAGTTTAGAGCTTAGCAGAGTAGGAGTGATGCCCACTGCTGGGGAGCCACTGGGTCAGGTGAGGCCTGAAACTAGTCCTTGAATTTGAGAGTTGGGAGTTTGTGGGTGATCTTAGAACAGCTCTAAGTCTAGGACAGGTGAAGCCATCAGACCAGGCACTGGGGAGTCCAAGGCCCTGGCTAGGAGGAATGATAGCACAGGGGTTGTTTGGGTGTTCCTTATGGATATTTCCTTGCCCTATCTTTAAGGGCAGCAGATCCTTTGGGACAAAAGAAACCACTGTTTGGTGGAGGGCCAGGAAAAGAAGAGAAGGGGTGATGGCTGGAGCATAGTATCTGGAGGGAAGGATGGGGTATGGGGAGCAGGGGCTCCCATGAGGGCCACACTGCACATCCTCCACCCCAGGGAAGGAGGTTGAGGTGGGCCGAGGTCGAGCACCTGAGAGGAGCCAAGAGGGTACCATGGAAAGAGGTGGTGGAGAGAGAGACACGAGCCCGACGCCCACCTCCATCTATGCCTGGTACCTAGCTGGGGCCGAGATTCCCCACCTCTTTGGGGCCTCAGTTGCTGAATCTGTGCCCTGGGTAAGCCAGCTGGGCAGACTCTAGGATTTCAGGCCAGGGAATGCACTCTGTTGAGCAGAGTATCATTAAGGACACAGGGTCCTCTTGTGACGGGCAGGGCGGGGGTGGGGGCTACTGGCCCCCAGGATCACCTAATCTTCAAGAACCTTTCTCTGAGCTACAGAGAGGAGGGTGTGGCAGTTCCTCTCAATTCTCTCTGCAGAAGACATCCCGGCACTCCAGTGGGGGCGGGGGCAGCAGCGGAGGAGCAGGAGGAGGAGGGGGTGGCACAGGGGGAGGCAGCAGCAGCTTTATTGCTGGCCGGAGGAGCAGGTCGGCCTCCCCATCCGCCCAGCAGGAGAAGCACCCTTCCCACCACGAGAGGGGCCAGAAGAAGGTAAGCGTCTTCTCCCCCTGCCCCTCCTGCCCACGTTCACAAACACCTGCTTCTTGCGTGAAGCCACCACAGGTATCCCAGAGGCGATAGTGCCTGCCCCCTTCCTTCCTGAGGCCACTGAGGGCCAAGGGGGTGCTGAGGAAGTGACCTGTGAGGGTCACAGAGGGTGAGGAGAAGGCCTGGCTTCCCTGGGGCTGTTTGTATCTGTGTGGTTCCTCTGTGTTGTTCCTACGACGTTGACAGTCTCCCCAGAGACCCCAACACATGGCCCTGTACATTTGCACACATCTAGCCGTGTGTCAGTTTGTGGTGCACATGCCTGCGTCCCCAGGGGCTGCACGTCACAGTGTGCCTGGCTTCTGTCCCTCTGCACAGCTCCGTGTCCCAAGGGGACACCCTTACAGGTGTGTGCCTCCGTGTAAGGTGTCCTGTGTCACTGGCATGATAATGGGATAGGTTCTTTTTAGCAGGCAGTGAGGATGGGCTTCCCTGGTGGCTCAGATGGTAAAGAATCCGCCCGCAACACGGGAGACCTGGGTTTGATCCCTGGATTGGGAAGATCCCCTGGAGGAGGCCATGGCAACCCACTCCAGTATTCTTGCCTGGGGAATCCCCAAAGACAGAGGAGCCTGGCAGGCTACAATCCATGGAGTCGCATAGAGTCAGACACGACCTGAGCTTAGCACAGCACAACACACCGGAGGATGGGGGTAGAGAGGGGCTGTCAGCTCTCAGAGGAACTTACCGGGGCCACTCCTGTCCAGCCACAGTCCCTCAGTCCCTCCATGGGGGGGAGATGGCATCCACAGAGCCTTGTCCCTGAGAGGACCCCACTCCTGTCATGCATGTGTCATGTTTATCCTCACCAAGACTGTTTCCCAGCATCAGCGTCTGGTCCCTTCTTCCTCCCCAGAGCCGAAAGGACAAAGAACGCCTTAAACAGAAGCACAAGAAGCGGCCTGAGTCACCCAGCATCCTCACCCCACCTGTGGTCCCCACTGCTGACAAGGTACCACTGCTTACACCCGGGGGGGCAGCCATGGCAGCGGGAGGGAGGCGCAGTGTGAGGGGTTGGGGCGTGCAGCCCTGGGAACTCGTGCAATTTCACGTTCATGACTGCTGAACACCCCACACTACTCCTATTCTAGACCAGGAGGGGCCTCTGCCCCTCAGCCCTGCTAGTCACTGACCAACCCGGAGGGGTGGGGTAGGGGGCACCAGCCTTCCTGCAGGCTGCCAGATGTTCACATCTGCCTCTGTCCAGACAGGGCCTCGGCTCTGGGTTCCTGTCTACAGATGCAGTGCTTAACGGCAGTTCTCCGAGTTTCTGGGGCCCATTTCTCCAGAGAGAGGCAAAGGACCCCCCTCACTCTCCACCCCCGCACACTCATCAGGAGGCTGCTCAGAGCCTGGTCACCTAACCAAAAGCCCACTCCATGCAGGTTGGAGGGACTGAAAGTGTGGCCCATGGCGACTTGCAGGGCAGACCCATGGACCATACCCTGAGACCCCTGGGCATCCCACCTTACCAGCAGGGGCATGGCATGGCAGGCCTGACTCCAGAAATGGGCACCATCTGGATAAACAACTGGCAGGCCTTACCCGAGGCCAGGGAGTTGCTAATCCAAGCCACAGCAGCCCTCCCTGCCCCTCCTTCCAGCCAGTTCTCCCCTCACCCCCGGAAGAACAGGGGCCTGGAGACACGGCTTCCTCCTGTGGCCATTATTGCCCGTTCACCTCCACCAGCCTCGGGAGGTTGCCAGGGCTCTGGGCATCTTAGCAGGAGACTCAGGTATCAGGTTTCCAGGGTGATGTTGCTGTGGCAACTGTCCCAGTAACCCTCTTCCTTCCCTGCTGCCCAGGGCTCACCTGGAAAAGCTTGTCCTTGCCCTCTGATCTCTCCCTGGGGTCTGCAGGCATGGGGAAGGAGTGGACCAGAGATCTAGGAGTGACCCCAGTGGTTGGACTTCCCTTTGGACATGTTGGAGCCTTCTGCCCATCCTCCTCCACCCACCCCAGCATTTCAGCCACCCCTCCCCCGGGCCCTCTCCTCCTTTGCTCTCAGAACCACATCTGGCTCCCTTCAGAACTCCAGCTGTTGAAAAGAACAAAGAAAAAGACAGAGCCGAGGGCTCCGCCCAGGAAGGGGCAGCACAGGGTGGCTCATCCTCCTCTCCATCCTCCCTCTGGCATTTGTTCATGTACTGGATACCTGGTCTCCACCAGGAGGAAAAGCCGTCCCTGACTGTTACTGCAAAGCCCTGACTCACTCACCACATGCCAGGTTCCTTTCTGGAACAGGGGGATGGAGGGGATGTGTGGGTATTTGCTCATTTAAGCCTCAAAATAATCCAATGAAGTAGGTATTTTATTAACCCCGTTTAATAAATAAAGACACTGAGGCACAGAGAAGTTAAATAATTTGCCTAAAAGCAAACTGTTAGGGAATGGTGGAGTCAAGAGTTGCACCCAGGCAGTCTGGCTTGAAGACCTGTTCTCAATTACCACAGGACACTCTCTGCAGCATATTGCTAGAGCCGCGCCATCAGAACCATCATCATCATCGTCAACCCCATACTATGTATCTGCCATTATGTTCCTCATAACTCTCCAAAGAGGGATAATTAGCCCCAGAAGGACACTGAAGCTCAGTGAGGTGGAGAACATACATACATGGTGGGAAACACCAGGTTCACAGACCCCAGAGCCCCTACTCTTCCAGCCACAGACATGGGGGACAATCTCTCAATACAATGTGGCAACTATTGACATGGCTGATGTGGGTGGCTACAGTGCACCCAGGAAATAGAGGACAGAATGATTTGTTCCACCACAGGTAGCTATCGGGTGACTTCACGGAAGAGGGGGCTTTTGAGCCAGATTTTGAAGATGTTTCCCAGGAAGACAGAGGCTAGGTTGTCTGGGCAGAGGGCTTGGCATGGAGGCTCAGGTTGTCTGGAAAGGCCAGGGAGTAGCCAGGGAGCAGAGTGTTAGCCAGGTGTCTGCAGCTGGGGGGTGAGCAGGGAGGGCATGGCGGGGACTGGAGGGCCCAAGAATGGGGCCAGGGTGGCCCATTCTCCCTGGAGTCCCTCTTCCCTGCACGCACCACTTCCCAGCACAAGTCCAGCCCTCTTAGGCCTGAGTGTTTCTAAACTGAATGACTGAGCAGATGCATACTTGTGAACAGACTCTGGGACTGTTTTCATCTCTGCTTTGCATGAGACGAAGGACAGACAGCTTCTTGGGCTCAGAGCTTCCAACTCTTCACCTCTAGAAGTGAAGAGCTGCCTCTCCATCTCCCTGGTCTAGGAGCTCCCACCACCATCTATCTCCTTGCCCCATAGTCCTTCCTGAAGCTAACTCTGAGCTCTCCCAATAGAGCCCTAGGTCCTGTGTCCTCGGGGCTCCACTCCCAAGTCAGGGTGAGCCCAGACCCCCAGAACTGGCTCCAGCCTTCCTCTCCTCCCTCCCTCAGGTCTCCTCCTCGGCTTCCTCCTCCTCCCACCACGAGGCCAGCACTCAAGAGACTTCTGAAGGCAGCAGGGACTCCAAGGGGAAAAAGTCTTCCAGCCATAGCCTGAGTCACAAGGGGAAGAAGCTGAGCAGTGGGAAAGGTGTGAGCTGCTTCACCTCCGCTTCCTCCTCTTCTTCCTCTTCCTCTTCCTCCTCGTCTGGGGGACCCTTCCAGCCTGCAGGTGAGTATGGGCACCCCAGGATGTGGGAGTCGGGGAGGAGGTGGGAATGGGACAGTCTTTGGCCGTGAGCTTTTCTAGAAAGGCCCTTTGCATATTGGTTTGCATCTCATTTGCTTCTTAAATTGCCTGGTGGGGCAGGAATCCCCAGTCAGTGACTCCGCAACACTCCCTCCTCTCTCAGGGTGGAACTCCCCTTCCATCTCCCTCAGGGCCCACCTCTCCAACCCCTATAATGTATTCATTATTCCCTGGCTGATGCTGTCAAGTACCATTTTTAAAGCACTGACACTAATCTCCTGTAATCTCTGTAGTCATCCAATGAGGTCAGTAAGGTGGGAGCTATTCTTCTACTTTGTCACAGGTGGGAAAAGCTGGAAAGTGGGGATACACTGGTCCCAGGACACAGAGACAGTGGCAGAGCTGGGACAGGAAACCCAACTTCCCCACCCCCGACCAAAGCTCTCTCCTCTAGTATACACTGGGAGCAGGAGGGAGGCAGGGGCTCTGGGGTCCAGCTGTAATTCCGTGTCCCTCTCTGCAGTTTCATCCCTGCAGAGCTCCCCTGACTTCTCCGCATTCCCCAAGCTGGAACAGCCAGAAGAAGACAAGTACTCCAAGCCCACTGCACCCCCCCCTTCAGCCCCTCCCTCTCCCTCAGCCCCCGAGCCCCCCAAGGCTGACCTCTTTGAACAGAAGGTGGTCTTCTCTGGCTTCGGGCCCATCATGCGCTTCTCCACCACCACTTCCAGCTCAGGCCGGGTCCGGGCCCCATCCCCTGGGGACTATAAGTCTCCCCATGTCTCGGGGTCCGGGGCCTCTGCAGGCACCCACAAGCGGATGCCCACACTGAGTGCCACCCCTGTGCCTGCTGAGGAGACCCCTGAGACAGGCCTAAAGGAGAAGAAGCACAAAGCCAGCAAGAGGAGCCGACACGGGCCAGGCCGTCCCAAGGGCAGCCGCAACAAGGAGGGCACTGGGGGCCCAGCCCTTCCCTCCCTGCCTGGTGCCCAGCTGGCTGGCTTCACCGCCACTGCTGCCTCACCCTTCTCCGGAGGTTCCCTTGTCAGCTCTGGTCTGGGTGGTCTGGCTTCCCGTACCTTTGGGCCTTCCGGGAGCCTGCCCAGCCTGAGCCTGGAGTCCCCCCTGCTGGGGGCAGGTTAGTGACCCTTGGGGACCAAGGGTGTCTTAGGGCCCAGCCAGTCTAGTGAGGGGACAGAGGCATAAACATGCAGTTAGAAGGAAATGTGACAGAAACTGCTCCAGAAGACAAAGGATGGAGGTGACAGTCACCTTTGAGACACTCCCCCATACCCCTCTCCTGCATGGTTGTGGTGGGAGACACTGCCAGCAGGACTTAACCAAGTTTGGGTTGGGGAATTAGGAAAACTGGGAATTCTTCAGGCTTGAGCAGGGAAGTAGAATGAGCAGGCTTGGCAAGCAGGTGTCACTCAGGCAAGAAGTGACATCTTTGCAGCAGGAGGGTGAGACTGGTGTGTGGCAAGATCCAGGGGAGTGTTGGCCTTGGGGACTGGCTGCTCCAGACCTGACTGAGGAGGGGGCAGGGGAGAGGTGACTCTAAGCTTCCCTCTGTGTCCTTCTTGTGCCTGTAGGCATCTACACCAGTAATAAGGACCCCATCTCTCACGGTGGTGGAATGCTGCGGGCTGTCTGCAGCACCCCCCTCTCCTCCAGCCTCCTGGGGCCCCCAGGGACCTCGGCCCTGCCCCGCCTCAGTCGCTCCCCATTCACCAGCACCCTCCCTTCCTCCTCTGCTTCTATCTCCACCACTCAGGTGAGGCCTTATTCCTGGGCTCCTCCATCCCTGGGCAGGTGGGGGACAGCCTGCCGAGGACCCCAGCTTTCCATGGGAACTTGAGAGATTGGGCCTGATCACCACCAGAACTTCTCCCTCTTTCTGGTCCTCTCTCCTCCCCAGCACACCTGGTCCCCTCCACCCCGGTGCCCACAGTTGTGCTCTAGATCCAGGAATAACCACCAGGCTGGACTCTACCTCCTTTCCCTCAGGTGTTTTCTCTGGCTGGCTCTACCTTTAGCCTCCCTTCTACCCACATCTTTGGAACCCCCATGGGTGCCGTTAACCCCCTCCTCACCCAAGCCGAAAGCAGCCACACAGGTACGTGAGTCTCTGACTCTGTTCCCCTTTCTTCCCAAAGGGGCACCCGTCACCGACTTGTCAATCCAGAAAGGACTAGAGGGCTTTCTGGCTATCCCCCGCCCTCTGGCCATTGCTGACCCTGCAAAAAACATTCCACACACAACAAACCAGGGTACATCACTTTCACATCAAAACCCCCTTGGGCGTTGGGGCATGACCTGGAAGAATTACTACTACTCCATCTCACAAAAGCAAAAGGCAAGAGAGATGAATGACTTGCTCAAGGCAGTTGAAGTAGGCAAAGGCAGAGCAGCAGCTGTAATTCTGACTCCCTGGCTCCAAGACTAGTTCTCCTACCACTGTAGCAAAGCTCCCTGCTGGCCGCTTAATGAGTTCTCGGGAATGGCGATTATAGAGATCCCACTAGTTTGGCAACCGACTCTCCGGGTATTCAGGAGTTAAGGGGGCGGAGCGCAAGCACTCCTCCCTCTCCAAGTAGAGTGAACACAGCCCTAGAGAGCTGATTGGTGCAGAAGTACCACCTGGCTGGTTGAGGGGCGGGGCTTATCATTTCAGGTAAGCCTTAAAGGGGGAGAATCTGACTCCAAATTTAAGAAAGTATAGGGTAGATGACTGTATTTTCCAAAACCCAAATTGGAATTTTGTGGCTCAACATAGGGTTTTGCGGTCTAATTGTGAGTTTATTAATATAAAAGTCATATAAAACTGATTATAATAGCTACAGTAATTAAGGGCTTGCTACCTGGCAGCTAAACTGTTCAGCTTAACACTTCACATTTATTACCTTATTACTTAATAACAATCACTTCGGAGAAGTTAGTTTTAAGCCCGCGGTCACATAGCAAATATCCAAGTTCAACTCAGGACTGTCTAGGCCCCAAGTTTCTATGACTATGAAGTTATAAATTTTCCAGGAAAAAAAAGTTGGGAGGAGAAGCTGAAAGTAGCAAGGACGCAGACTTTATGCCGAGAGGAGGAGGAAGAGATTTCATGATTTTGCCTCCCCAGGGGCTGGGTTTTCAAACCAGGGCTACCAAGAACTAGAACTGCCTGTCTGGGGGTTGGGAGATCCTAGGGAAAGAGGTCGGCGGTAAGGTCCCAGATCTGCACCCACTTCCCAGGCGGGGACTTTGGGGCCGACTGCACTTCTTCCTCGCTGATCCCTGCCTCCCTTCTCCTTCCAAGAGCCAGACCTGGAGGACTGCAGCTTCCGATGTCGGGGGACCTCACCCCAGGAGAGTCTGTCTTCCATGTGAGGGGGGGGGCAGAGGGGGAGCTGGGAGCTGGGCGGAGGAATCCAGGGGTGGGGGGCGGTGCGAAGAGGCAGGCGCGCGGAGAGGGTGGGATCCAAAGCGGATAACTGAAACCCGCGAGGCGGGAGAAGGGCAGGGAGACTGGAGTGGGGGAGTGAAGTTAGTCTGAGCCCGTTTTCCCTTCTGACCCCAGGTCCCCCATCAGCAGCCTCCCGGCACTCTTCGACCAGACGGCGTCCGCACCCTGCGGGGGCGGCCAGTTAGATCCAGCGGCCCCCGGAACGACTAACATGGAGCAGCTGCTGGAAAAGCAGGGCGACGGCGAGGCCGGCGTCAACAGTGAGAAGGGGTGACAACGGGCTGGGTGACTGTCCTAGGACCCCCAAACTCGGTCACGTTTCTACCCGAGGTCCCCAGAGGTCTTTTAAGGTTCCTCCTGCGGCCACGCCCCTGCCTTAACTGTGACCCACCCCAGGCCTAGCCTTCAACCCTCGCTGGGACCTGCTCCAGGCCCCGCCCCCTCTCGCCCGGCTGTTGGCCCTCACGACCTCGTGGCCCTGATCTAACTTAAGCCCCAATTTCCGACCGCCCCTTCCCTCCAAGCACTGGGCTTCCACCCCGAGCCTTAGGCCCCACCTGTGGTCCTCACACCTCTGGCTCCCCAGGACTCACCTGAGTCCCTGGCTAGCCGGGGCCTTCTCTGCTAGCTCTCGGTCCTGGTTCCTTTGCCAGGCCCCGCCCCTGGTCACCTGGCCCCGCCCCAGCCTTCGCCCCTCCTTCCGGGCCCGCGGGGCTCAGGCGCTCTCGCCCTCTGTCTGCAGTCGTGGAGATGCTGAAGGCGCTGCACGCGCTGCAGAAGGAAAACCAGCGGCTTCAGGAGCAGATCCTGAGCCTTACGGCCAAGAAGGAGCGACTGCAGATTCTCAACGTGCAACTCTCTGTGCCCTTCGCCGCCCTGCCTGCCGCTCTGCCTGCCACCAACGGCCCTGTCCCTGGGCCCTATGGCCTGCCTCCCCAAGGTAAGGGGCCCCCACCCAGGCCGGGAATAGGGGCCTCCGCTCTGCAGTCGGAACTGGCCCGGACTCCAGCCGCTGAGCTCTTTCTCTGATACCGCTTCCTCAGCCGGCAGCAGCGATTCCTTGAGCACCAGCAAAAGCCCCCCGGGGAAGAACAGTCTGGGCCTGGACAACTCGCTGTCCACGTCTTCCGAGGTGAGCGCCATGAGGAGGGGCACGGGGGCGGGGGGCTGGAGCGGGGAGGTTCAAGGGCCTCCTAGTCGCATTTCCACCTTGCTGGGCTGTTGGAGGCTGGGCAGTGAAGTGATTGGCCGAGTAATTTGGTCGACTGACCCATTCATTCCTTTACTAAATGAGTGATAATTAGGAGGTGCCTACTCAAGTCCAGTCATTGGCTAAGCAAGCAGTGAGCAAATTGAACAGAGTCCTGCTCTTGGAGACAGGCTCAATTCAAGAAAATCAATAATTACAAATGAGATAAGTGCTAAGATGGAAATCATTTGAGGGGTATGAGAAAGAATGGAGGGTGGGATTTTTCTCTGGATATAAGGTGGTTAGGAAAAGCAGCTCTGAAAAGTGTTTGTGAAGAGTTTATTACAATTTATTTTAGCCACACAGAAAACAATCCCTGTGTAATTGGTGGTGGTTGGGGTAGCAGTTGCTATTATTTTGCTGTGGTTATTATTGAAATTAAACAAAGTGGGTTCTTGTTCTCCCTACCACTTACTGTGTGACTTGGGCAATAATAATCATAATAACAGCAAACATTAATTGCATCCTTGCCCTTTGTCATGTCCTGGACTGAGACTTTTCAAGTGTGTTTAGTCCTCACAAGACGTTTATGGAATAGGTTCTCCTATTAGCCCCGTGTTATGAATAAGGAAACTGAAACAGAAGAGCCACCAAAACCATTAAATTGTGGGCATGGGATTTGAGCCCGTCTTTCAGTTCAACTGCCTGCAGAGTTACTGAGCCGGTCTAAGACACAGTGGTTTGACCCATAAACAGCAGTAGCAAGTTAGTACAGGTCAAGCACTGAACCTTGGGTCTGATTGACTAGGTGGTCACTATACCACCTTCACTCTTCACTGTTAAACGGGCATCATGGTGGGTGCTGGGGCCCCAGGAAGTGATTTGTGAAGACTCTTTGGATTCTTAGCCTTTATCCCTGGGCACTACTTCTTCCTCCTGGGTGGCTTTGCTTGGGAGTAAAGTGGGGGTGACCATGTGAGAATGCTGGTGGGTGCTGGGCCGGGGGCCAGAAAGGTCACGCTGGCCCCCTGCCCCTCTGACCCCTCCCTTCCCCCTCCCTCCCCAGGACCCACACTCAGGCTGCCCGAGCCGCAGCAGCTCGTCGCTGTCCTTCCACAGCACGCCCCCACCGCTGCCCCTGCTCCAGCAGAGCCCTGCTACTCTGCCCCTGGCCCTGCCTGGGGGCCCTGCCCCGCTCCCGCCTCAGCCACAGAATGGGCTAGGCCGGGCACCTGGGGCAGCGGGGCTGGGGGCCATGCCCATGGCTGAGGGGCTGCTGGGGGGGCTGGCGGGCAGCGGGGCCCTGCCGCTCAATGGGCTCCTGGGGGGGTTGAATGGGGCTGCCGCCCCCAACCCTGCAGGCTTGAGCCAGGCTGGCGGCGCCCCCACGCTACAGCTGCCAGGTTGTCTCAACAGGTGAGGGAGAGCGCAGCTGGGGAAGGGGATGGGGAGGCTGGCTCTGGGAGGGACTCCCCCACCAACACCCACAGTCCCTCAGAAGGGAGCTGTCCTGTCTTACGGGCTCACCCCAGCTTCTCCATGCACGCAGACGTGAGAGCCCTCTGGATGGCAGCTCTTCAGGGACAAAAGTCGTCTGTTTACTCCTTGCACCCTAGCTGACGTTTTCCCTCTGGGGACGCCTTCCCATCTCACGTGTCTCCTCCAGCCATCCTCTCTGAGCTCAGTCTGTTCTCTCTCCACCTGGGCCTGAGGGGGAGTGGGAACTTCGGGGGCAGGGCGGAGTGTTGCCCTGGCCCTTCCCATGGTCTGTGTTTGTCCCCCTGCCTCAGCCTCACCGAGCAGCAGCGACACCTCCTGCAGCAGCAGGAACAGCAGCTGCAGCAGCTCCAGCAGCTCCTGGCCTCCCCACAGCTGACCCCGGTAATGCCCCTCCCCCAGCGCTGCCAGAAGGGTCTCAGAGGGTCTGGGCCGGCCGGGGAGGGCAGCCCCCAGCTGGGAAGGGAGCCCCAGGCTGGGAAGGTGAGACTGCCCCTGTGGGAGTGGGGCCGGGCCCCTGTGGATCATGTGAGGACAAAGGGCATAAGGGTTCCTCTTGGGGGCCCCTGGGCGCTGGGGAAGGAATGCTATAGTGGCCCTAGATCACATCCCAGCAAGAGGATCTGGAGGGAGGTGAGCCCTCAGTTACTGAGCTTTTCCAGTCCCAGCCCCAAGGCTCTTCAGTGGGGAACTTCAGGGTCTGCACAGACAGGTGGCTGAGCAGGTGACAGACACGTCCTCAACCAGAGCAGCCCCTTTAGGTCTTTCTTGTTTGTTGAGTTCTACTAAGAGTTCCTAGGAGAAAAGGAATTCTTCCTTCTAGAAAGAAGAGAGTTGTTGGGACTTCGCTGGTGGTCCAGTGGTTAAGACTCTTTGCTGCCAATGCAGAAGGTGCAGGTTCAATTCCTGGTCAGGGAACTAAGATCCCACATGCCATGCGATGCAGCCAAAAGATAAAAACATAAAAATAAAAAGGAGAGAGGTGAAAAAAAATAGAAAAGGACTCATTTTTATATAAAGGAACATGAGAAAGATATACAGTAAACTAGCTCGACTGGTTACCTACAGAGGCCAGATGGTAGCAGGAATAAGATAGCAAGATTTCTTAAGCCTAGAGAAATTGTTTTGGGTTTTGGAACACTAAGAATGCTTTGTCTATTCAAAGCAAAAATAAATGAGTGGGAAAAAAATAGAGAAGTTGAAAACTATTAACCTCATTCAGTGTTCCTCAACTTGGGGTCATGCCACCCCTGGGGACATTTGTGTTTGTCATAACGACTGAGGAATTGACTTAGTGGGGGTAGGGGAGGGATGATAAGCCTCCTGCACTTGACTGGTTGTACCCCAGCTGACAAACACTGATGGTATGCAACCACTTTCTTGTCCAGATGGGGAGACTGAGGCCCAGAGTGGGGAGTTAGAGATGGGACCTTGACTGTCTCCTGGGTCTCTTGCCTCATGGTACTAGTGAGATGGGATGTGGCCCAGGCCAATCAGGGTAAGATGACCCTGGGGACCACTGGCCAGTAAGCCATCCGGCCCCCTCGCAGGAACACCAGACTGTTGTCTACCAGATGATCCAGCAGATCCAGCAGAAGCGGGAGCTGCAGCGGCTGCAGATGGCCGGGGGCTCCCAGCTGCCCATGGCCAGCCTGCTGGCCGGAAGCTCCACCCCGCTGTTGTCCGCGGGCACCCCTGGCCTGCTGCCCACAGCATCTGCCCCACCTCTGCTGCCCGCCGGAGCCCTGGTGGCACCCTCGCTCGGCAACAACACAAGTCTCATGGCCGCAGCAGCCGCAGCCGCAGCAGTAGCAGCAGCAGGCGGGCCTCCAGTCCTCACTGCCCAAACTAACCCTTTCCTCAGCCTGTCAGGGGCAGACGGCAGTGCCAGTGGCCCCAAAGGAGGGGTGAGTAAGGGGTCTGGCTTAGGGGAGGGGCTGGGAGTGGGGCAGAGGGACTGTCCTGTCTCCTTTCTCCTGGAGAGACTCATTAGAAAAGGCTGTTTCCTCTCTGATTGGACCATTTAGAAAAAGATGATGCTCTGGGTGAGCCATTTCAAGAAAGGCATCCCTCCTTCTGAGGGCAAAGAGCCAGAGCCTGGGGGCCCTTGGCCGGCACATGCCTGCTTAACTGGGCGCCTTATGCAGGGCAACTCTCCCAACAGACATACATACACGGAAGTTGACCCTGGTGTGCAGCCATCAAAGCCCAGCCCCTTATTGCACCCAACATCAGCTTTCTTGGCGCAGGAAGCTATTCTCAACTGGGTGATCAGACCAGATACCTCCCCAATCCCCAGTCTCCCTTCCTCTTTTTCCAGACTGCTGACAAAGGAGCCTCAGCCAACCAGGAAAAAGGCTAAATCCACCCACACTCCTTTAGACCCCACAAGCGGAGGGGCAGATCCTGGTCTGAGGGGTCCCAGCCTACAGCGGGCACCTGCACCCCAACACTGGAGAGCCCCAGAGCACGTGCTGAGGCCTGGGGAATGGGGGGTGCTCCCAATGCCACGGACTGAGACCCAGAGGGGAGCCCTTTCCATCTGGCCCCCCGACCCCGCCTCTGCACTGGTCCCTTTGTGAGGGGCTCAGGAGGACTGGCTCCAAGCCCGCCTAGGAGCCCCCACTCTCAGCGAATGTTTCAGGGTTCCCTAGAGAGCAAAGTGGGCCATGGCATAAGTGGGGGGTTGGTTAAACCCCCCACATAAAATGGATCAGCACTTGAGTGGGAGAAGTGGGGACTAGGCCCTGGGCCTGCCCCTGCATGGAAGTCTTTTATGGAAGAAGGGGTGACCCTACTTGACCAGTTTCTACCCAACTTGGGCAGATGGTAGGAGGGCTCCCTTGGCCTGTTTCTTGCTGGGCTCCTTCCCCTGCCCCCACAAGGGTCACAAGCTGTGCTTGTAAAAGCCCACAGACTGGGGGGCCGAAGAAGGGGCAGGATGGCATCAAACTTGGCCCAGGCCTCCCTGCCTCCCCGGGGGTGGGTCCCTGTGATGGGCTGGGGGAGGGCAGGGGTGGGCGGCCCAGCCCCCTGGCACCCTGCCCCTTGTTTGCACTATTGGATTTCGGAGTGCCGAGGGTGGGGAGATAGAGCTGCCTGACTCAGAGAGCGTGTGTGGGTGTGCCTGTGCACTGTGTGTGTGTGTGTGTGTCTGTCTGTCTGTCTGTCTGTCGGTCTGTCTGTCTGTCTCCCCCTGGCCCCCAGGCAGCCGAAGGCAGGGACAGGAGTAGTGCTCTGATGAGGCAGCACCAGAGGGGCGCTGTTAGCTCTTGTTTGCACCCTCTCACCTCACCAACTTTGGTCCCTTTCTGGGGCCCGAATGGTTAACAAAAACCAGAACCGTACTCCAATACTGGAGAGTAACTGGGGGCTGGGGGCTTTAAATCAGGGTAATATCCTGCCTTTCCTCCCCCAGACTCCGCATGGTCTCCGTGCCCCCCCAGTGCTCCCCTTCCACCACTGATAGTTGGTCCTGCTTCCCTGGCACAAGGGGTGCCCTAGGGACCAGGGGACAAGGCGAGGGGGGTAAAGTACCACTTCCTATAGTGAAAACTGCCTCCCAGAATCAGCCAGCCTGCCTCCCTGCACCCTACCCCTCCTCACCCCCACCAACCAGGGGAGACTTAAGCTTAAATTGACCTAACAACTGTCCCTTCACCCACCAGCTATTTCCCCGGGGTGCAGTGGGCAAGTCTCACCTTAGAGTCCCCACCTGCCCAGAGCCTCTGGTGGCCGAGGCTAAGGGCTGCGGGGGCAGCCAGGAGAGGGGCGAGGTTGAAGCGCGTGTTTGTGTCGGTGCCCTGGGCTCGGAGCCGGGCAGAGCGTGGCCAGCTTCCTGATGCCCGCGTTTAGTCAGTCTCTTTGCATGTGTGGATTTGTGTGCGTGTGTGGGCTTCTGTTTGGGTTTCTGTTGTTGTTGGTTTTGTTTCTTTTTGTTTTTTTTTTTTTTTAATAAAGAAAAGATGTGTATATTTTTGGCAATGACAGAAACGTAGTGCAGATATATTTTTGCCTGTGCTGCTCAACTGGTTTTTTTCTGATACTGAAAATAATATTAATATTCCTGTTGATAAGACTTTGTAAGATGTTAGGGAGCTGATAATGGAGGGGGTGGGTGGGAATCCTTCAGAGGCAATTTCTTAGGCACTTGCAAGGGCTTGGGGGGAGGGGGGAGGCAGTTGTGATGACCTCAGAAATACTCACTTTTTATTAATGCTAAATATCAGTTAGAAAGGAATGATAGAAGTCAGCATTTTATTCATCTTCATCTATTAAGCTCTCTAACTCCCTGCCCCCAAACCACTGAAAAGAAAAATAACCTTCAGAGATTCTTAGAAGAGTTGCTCATTCACACCCACGCTCTTGCCCAAGGCCGACCCACTTAGAACCAAAGTCAGCTTCTGTTCTGGACAGTGAAGGAAGTCGATTTACCCCAAGGCTGCCATGGCAGAGAGTGAGAGGTCCTTGAACCAAGACCTCCCCTTCCCTCCAGCACCCTAAAGTCTGGGGTTCTCATCTCCAAGAGTCTCTGTTTTCTGATTTTCCCCAGGCTGGGGTGTAGTGGCGGGTAGGCAGGTTAGATTTGAAGAAGGGCCCCAGGCTGCATATGGATTGGTGCTGTCCCTCAATTTGGGGCAGGGGGACAAGAGAGAGGTGGTGCGTTTCCTCTTTCGGGGTGGAGGGGGGGCGGGCTTTATAATAAGAAAGGTCTGGAGGGCTTCTGGACAGAGCAGGGTCCCAGTGCAAAGGGCATGGCTCTCGAGCCCCCACTGTCTGCTCCCAGCCTCAGTCCCTTTTTCTAGGATGAATTTGGATGGGGAGTAGGAAAGGATGCAGATTTATAGGTGGCTCTGTCTAGGGGAAGGGAAGGATGTGGTTTGCAGGGCGGAAGTGGAGTTTGAAACTGCAGAGTGGGGCTCAGTATGTCATCCCCTTCAGTGTGGAGGTGTGAGTGCGGTGTGTGTGCAGAGCCGCTGTTTGGCCTCACAATGAGTGCATGAATGTTAGAGCTGGAAGGGACCTGTCTTTAGGATCCTGCAAGCCAGCTCCTTGCCCCACAGGTGATAGCTCCAAGCCTAGGAAGCGGGGGCAGGGGCTCAGGGGCAGAGCCGAGACCAGTCCTCAGGACCCTGGCCTCCTGGTCCTGGCTCTCCTGCCCCACTGCACTGCCTCCGTGTGGCTGTCCGTCTGTCCCTGTGTGTGTGGTGTGCGGTGTGAGTGCAGGGCTGTGCCCAGGGTGGGGGGTATCTGTGAAGCACTGACTGTCTTAGCTCAGAGCTGATGGATCCTCTCCAGAGACAATGACACTTTAAAGGTTGCCTTTTCTTGTCTAAGTTTTTCCGATGTGTGTGTGTTTTCCCTTCAGATTCCTAGGTCTGTTGCTGCCTCCAGGTGCCCTTACCTTGAGGCTGATGAGAGCACGCCTGCCCATTCCTGTCCTGAGTTCTAGGGAAGTACTCCTAGGAAGGGCCTCGACAGTGAGGGGAGCCAGAGTCTGGGAAAGAGAGAGCGCCAGCTCTGAGAAAGGGTGACCTCCACGCTGCCTTTTCCCAAACTGGAAATGCAGAGTTTTCAAAGACACGGGCTCTGCCTGCCAGCATCTTCCTTGGTGTGTGGTCAGCAGAGTTAAGGGTAGGCAGCTTGCTCCCAGCTCTCCTTTATCCCAGTTTCCTGGAGGGCTTGTGGTCACTTCAATTGGGAATCTGTAGGAAAATGGGGCACAGTACCCTGGCTTCCTCCAGTCACATCAGTCCAGATTAAGTGTGTCTGGCTCCCAGTCCCTTTGACTTGATCTACTGAAAAACTGGTGACAGGGGTGCCTTCATCGCCCTTTGTTCACGTCCTCCAGCCCAACTTGGGACTTAGGTGGCGGGACTAGAGACCCAAACCCTGGCTCCCAGCCTGTCCCCCTCTTTGCACCCCAGCCTTTCTCAATGTAGCAGACCCTTCCTAGGGGAGCAGGGAGGGGAAGCCACAGTTTGTAAACCCAGGAGCTCCTTTTACATTCTTTGTAAAGCCTCCTTTATATCCTCAACCCAAAAGGCAATGCCCCTCCCCTGCCACCTCTAAGCCTGGAATTGTGCATAACCCGGATCTTGTATCTTTGTATAACGGATGTTATTTGTACGAAGGGCAGTTCGTAAACAGCACTTGTTCTTTTAATAAAAGAATGTTTTACAAAAAAAAAAAAAAAACCAAAGAGACCTTGGTTTGTCTGGCTTTACTGAAGGGAAAGAGAGGTGAAGGGTCAACTGTGGGAGCCTTGGGAGGGGATGGAGGTGGGGGTGGGCAGATGGTCTACTAACATTTCTTTAAGTACTTGGAATAGTACTTCACAGACCAAAATGCACAAAATACCTAGGTTGCATATTGAAAATCAGATACCTTTGCTCCACGCATAAGAATGTAATGTGTAGGTCTGGGCCAGGCGGAATCTGATTAAAAAAAAAAACAACACAACTCCATAAGTGATGAGATATATCCACACTGCACTTCTAGAAGCACTGCCTTAAGGCTCGGCAAGAGAAAACGGTCCCGGTCCGGGCAGGATCCCTGCCCACAAGCGGAGGGGGTCGCCGGGAGGCGCAGGCAATGAAACGAGCGGCGATGCTCCGCGCAGGTCCTTCGCAGACACGCGGGTACCAAAGGGGGCGCCGGAGAGCCCTCCACACCCTGGGGGCTCCGAGGGGGCTGCCGGGCTACTTCCGGCAGCTGGGGCTGGACGGCCCGCGCAGGCCCGCGGCCCGCACCGCGCGAACCCCGCGGCGTCTTCCGGGCCGAGGCGGGGCTGGGCCGGAGGGAGGCGGGGAAGCGGGAAGGTGACCGGGGCGCGAGGCGGAGCCGGCGTGGCGCAGTGGTGGCAGCGGGGCTGCCATGGGCTCCGTGCGCGGCGTGGGGACGCTCGTGCGGCCGGCGGCCTGGGTGAGCACCCGCGCGGCCGGGGCCCTCCCCTGCCCTCCGCTCCAGCATCCTCCGCTCATCGCCCCTCCTCTCCGAGCCTGTCCCTTGGCTGAGCTTCCCCCAAACCCCTGCGTCGCCTGGTGCTTTGCAGCCGTCCCTGAGCGCCCGTTGGGTGCCAGCACCTCCCCCAGCAACTCCCGTTCCTCTCTCGGGAGCGCTTATTACCTTCGTATTTCTAACGTGCGCCTAAGCCCTGCGGTCTCTTCCCTCCCTCTGAAGTCTTCCGCTTTCCATTGATTTTATTTTTCTGTTTCCAAATCATCGCCCCGCGGATGCCTGCTTGCCTTGCAGACGCTGAGCCAGAGACGGGACATCACCTCCTGGCTGGTAAGCCCTACCCCCCAACTCCACCCTGTTTCCCCTTCCCTCTACCCGAGTCCCCCAGGCCGAGAGACCACCGAGGTAGAGACCGGAGGAGGAAACCAGAATGGGTCAGCCCTGCTTTGTAAAGTCCAGCCTGAGACTCCCTTGTCTATAGCCACCTCGCCCTGGCTCAGGGGAAATGGGGTGAGGGCGGACGGCAGAGGACGGAGAGCAGGCTTCTGCATGAGCAACCCCGGTGCCTGATAAACCGAGTCCCAGGTGCCGTTGGCGCCGCCAAGGCTGGCAGGATCCTGGCCCTCCACCCCTGGCACCAGGGTGAGAGCCAGGGCTTGAAGGGAAAGCCTGGACCCTGAAACCTGTGTGATTTCATGGTATTGAAATCTCTTCTCTATCCTGAGCTCGGGGGGGGGCCTCACGGTGGGGAGTGGGGGTGGGGGGGGGATCCTTGCAGGGTGGAGTCAGATCAGCCTCATGCAGAGAATGCTTGTCACCAGCCAGGGCCCTGGGAAAGCTGGACATGGCCACAGGCAAGAGAGTGCTTCCAAGGCATGAGCTGACCTTTCATCTTCCCTGCCACAGGCCCAATGGTTCCCCAAAACCCCAGCCAAGCCCGTGGTGGCCCTAAAAGCACCCATCAAGGTGGAGCTGGTGGCTGGGAAAACCTACAGGTGGTGTGTGTGTGGCCGCAGCAAAAAGCAGGTGAGAGACCTGTATCCCCCTCCCCATTGATATATCACACCTGTGGTTTGGGGACACCACGTGTGGCCCAGGAACTCCCATTCAAGACATTCCTTTTTCCCACACATACCTGAGGGACCACGAGGTGGGGGGGGGGGGGGGGGCGGGATGTTCTCAGGCCAGCCCGGAGCTCCCAGTTCTCTGCATCCACCCTTCAAGTGGAGACAAAGACATAGAAACAGTCCTAGGGCCAGGCCGGTGGAACCAGAGTTCTGTCCTCTTCTGCTGCTCCTTACTCTTCAGAGGCTGCGGGCTCTGCCCAGAAAGGCTTGCCTGTCTCTCTCCCCCCTCTTTCCTTCTTCTTTCTGGGAAACATCTGGGTTCCCAGGCCTCAGCCCCCAACATTAGGAAGAGTCTGAGCAGCCACTCTGTCCCGAGTGTGCCCTTCCTGGCGTCTGCTCCTGAAAACTCTCCCTTTTTCAGTTTCTGTGACTTCCCTGGTTTCTTGCTGTCTTGTCATCCTGGCTGCCCGCTCCCCTCTCTCCTGCCCCAGGAGCCTTCCATCCCTCAGGAACCTGTCCCACATTCTTAGCCTCTGGGCCCCTTTCCTTTCCGAGCTGGCTCAAAACTGTGTTCCTCCAAACAGCATGATGTGGTGTCAGCAGCCCAGGGCCCGAAGTCCTGCTTTGCCACCGATTTGCTGTGGACTTTGAGCAGGTCCTCATGAACATGGCGCTCTGCTGCCTGCCCGTGAGGCATGGCACCGACTGGCCCTTTGTGTCTCTCTGCCTCTTGCCCTCTGGGACCAGTTTGCTGACTTTCATCTGCACACTTCTCCCATCCACCCTCCTACCCCACCCTAACCCAAGGGCAAGAGGCTTTGGCTTCAGCTCTGCCACTCAGTAGCAAACCACCTGTCTGGGCCTGTTTCCATTACTCAGGCTGTGTAGGAACACCTTCTGGGGTGAAAGGGCATAGATGCTCACACCAGGCAGCCAGTGTGCTGTAGGACCTCACCGTCTCCCCTTCCTTCCACTCCCCTCCCCACAACATCCACTCCCCAGAATACGCCCAGTTGTTTCTTGGAGCCAAACAAAATTGATGCCCCAGCCTTAAAGCCCACTCAGAGAAGTTTGTACCTTAAGAACATGGGAAAGGAAATGAATGTCATGAACCAATGGAGACTCAGAGCCATTAAAAAAACCCCAATAACCATTATCAGTATAAAAGTTGCTGATCCTTAAGGGCCCATTTTGCTTTGAAAATTCTCTTCTTGGGTCCCCCAGAAACTATTCCTGTAAGGACATACTTACTGAACACTTTTCTACTGGCAGAGTGCATGATAAACCTTTATGCATTTTATTCCTTGCGATTACTCTGATTACTGTCACATTACAGATGAAAAAAGTTGGTCAGTGTCACTCAGATACCTGTCCCCCTACCAGTGCTGTCCTGCCCCAGCAGGTGGGGTTGGGTCTCTCTGACTTCTTTCTTTTCCTCACTAGCCCTTCTGTGATGGCTCCCACTTCTTCAAACGCACTGGCCTATCCCCACTGAAGTTCAAGGCCCAGGAGACCCGCATGGTGGCGCTCTGTACCTGCAAGGCAACCCAGAAGCCCCCATACTGCGATGGTACCCACAAGAGTGAGCAGGTGCAGAAGGCAGAACTGGGCTCCCCACTCTGAGGGGTGGCTCACCCCAGGGATCCCAGCACCCATAGCTGGTTGGTGAAGGGCTTGCTCCGATAACCCAAGGTCTTCAATCTGGGGCAGACGGGAACAGGCCCTGGCTTTGATGCCTGCTGGTGAAGATGGCATTAAATAGACGTGCTAGCCCAGAGTGGTGTTCCTGTGGTCACAGGCGTGAGGGACAAGACCTATCCCCCTTTAGGATCTTAACCTGGGCTGGGGACACCAGACTGGCTGCAGGGAGGAAATAATTCAGGTTCATTCCATATGGGGTCCCCCAAAGCAGGATGACCCACTCCAGTACTCTTGCCTGGAAAATCCCATGGACGGAGGAGCCTGATAAGCTGCAGTCCATGGGGTCGGGAAGAGTCGGACATGACTGAGCGACTTCACTTTCACTTTTCACTTTCATGCACTGGAGAAAGAAATGGCAGCCCACTCCAGTGTTCTTGCCTAGAGAATCCCAGGGACGACGGAGCCTGGTGGGCTGCCGTCTATGGGGTCGCACAGAGTCGGGCACGACTGAAGCGACTTAGCAGCAGCAGCAGCAAAGCAGGATAAGCCCAGAGAGTAGAGGAGGCCAGAGGACCCCGCCCACCCTTCCTGTCCCTTGTGTCCCAAAGAACTACAGGCTCCAAAGAGTATGCAGCATTTATTACAAAGCCAGAAGATACAAACATCCCAGGGCAGAAGGGTACAGCCACAGCACCTCAGACAGAGGACAGGGTGTGAACACAGACAAACCCATTGGGGGATGCCCGGCCCCAAACACGCAGTTGTGATAGAGTACTGCCTCCTCCCCTCCCAATCCGATCTATGTACATTGGAGGAAAAACAGGTGGGCAGGGGTCTCTTGGGACCTACCCCTCATGGGGGTGGACCACTTGACTTCTCAGGATGGAGCTGAGGTCAGACCTACAGGTTTCTGTCTTCTTGTGCTTTTAGATGTCTCTGTTGCTCTTTTCTGACTTGGCCTCAGCTGCGAGTGGGGAGGGGACTGGAGGACTGTTTGCCTTTGGCCAAATCTGGGGTCTGTGCTTATCTGAGGTCACCCTGCCTCCACCTCTCCAGGCCAGCCCCCAACGAGACTGCCCCACCAGCCTTGGTAGTGCGGGCTCCTAGGTGGGGGTGGGGAGAAGGAGTGAAGCAATTCACAATGTTAACACCACAGGGGAAGTTCAAGGGCCGAGGCCTCCTGTGGCCTGAATCTTCTTTTCCACAAGATAAATGATGCAAAGGCCACACACATGGGGGCACTGGGGGCGAGGGGAGGGGGGAGGGAAAACTATCTATTCTTTATACAAAGTTTCCACTGCAAGAGGAGGAGGTAAGGGAGATGCCCTCTCCACTGCCCACTTGCTCCTCAAAACCAGGGGATAGGCTGCATTTGTAAAAGGCACTGTCTTTGCAATTCTCTGAACATTCAACAATGGTGGGGAAGGGCACTGGTCTGGATACCGGTAGGACAGCAGCCAACTGGGGGCAAGAAACAGAGAGGACCCCATACACAGCCAGATAGAGTTGTGCCTAAAGCTTTGGGGGTTGGTAGGGGCCTCTCAGCACCCCATATGTCTTGGGAAACAGGAGGAGGATGGGGCAGAGTGATACTGGGCCTCAAGTGGCCCCTCCAATTCCACCTTTAGGCACCCCCAGAAAGAGCAGAGAGAATTCCACAAGACCCCCTAAAAATGAACACCCCACCCCCCACACATACACACACACATAAAGTTTGTTTCCTGTGGCATTTAAATTAATCTGGTTGGTCCATAAAAAATAAGTATGTATATTTGGTTTTTCCTATGTACATATATATATAGATTTATTTATAAAACCCATCCCCCACCCCTAAGGTGGGAGGAGCTGGGGAAAATAGAAGAGGTGGAAAAGGGGGCCCAGAAAAAGTGGAAGGGTGGAGAGGCATGGCTGGAAAAGGAGGGCGAGGGTCCCTTTCCTCAAGTTAAGGGGGGCACAGGAGCTCCGTTGACAGTCATCTTGCGCCCCCTGCTGGTGGAGGATGGTGTCTGCAGGCAGTTTGAGGTGCCCCCGTTGGCAGCTGCAGTGGCCCCACCGGCTGTCACAGGGGGAGTGGGGGAGGTGGGGTGGGGGGCCGAGGGGCCATGGGAGCTGGGAGAGCCATGGGAGGGGGTGGCTGGGCTGGGCAGGGAAGAGGAGGTGGCCGGCAGGGTGGCAGGGCTGGGAGCCTTGTCACTGACTGACTCACACTCGGATGCCCCGCTGGTATTGGTGCCCTCGGAGGGGGTGGGTGCTGTGGGCAAGGTGAGTCGCTTGCAGGCTGGCTGGACGCGATACTTGAGGGGGAGAGGGCCGTTCTGCAGGGAGAAGGGGAGGGAAGGGTGTCAGGAGAAAGAGGCTAATGAGGCAGCTACCCACCTTCACCCCATAGCGCCCAAACAGGGAGAAAGGGAGGACCAGGCACACAGGTGGGACTGACCAGCCAAGGCGGGAGAGGAGGAGAGTGTCAGACCAGAGACAGAGAAAAAAGGCAAGAGGGAGGCCAGAGAGCAGAAGGCAAAGTTTACTCCCCACGGCCACCCAAACCGGCACATGCGGTCTGGCCAAGGATCCATTTTTCCTCCTGAGTATGGAAGGTCATCAGTGAGAGATGGTCTGGAGGGCCACCCTGGACATGCCCAGCCCATGAGACGAGGGATGAACTCTCTCTGATTAGAGCAGGGTGGCCCATGTGATGGCCCAGGGTCCCTCTAGCCCTGTCCCCTGTCTCGTACCACCCCACCCACTCACCCGCCGCCAGGGGTAGATGTAGGCGATGTCCATGAGGGTGTAGTATTCCTTCAACGGCTCATCCTCATAGAGAACCTCAACCTGGAGGAGGAAAGGGCAGAGGGCTCAAGGCTCCAGCTGTTTGGCAAAGAGGCTCTGGGCAGGTGATCCCTCATCCCTCTGAGGTCGCCCGGTGCATCTGACTTCCTCTCAGAGTTGTCTCAACCTAACTCCTGACCAGCAGGGGGGAAGGGATCCAGAGAAGATGCCCACATCATCAAGCCATCCCCAGCCATCCACACAGTGCTCTGGGTCCGTGTCTATCTCTGGCCTGTTCTCCAGAGGAGCTAACAGGCACAAAAACGGCCCCAGGGAGAAGGCACAAGGTGGAATCACACCAGTGCCTGGATCCTGCACCACAGATTGTTTTCACTGATATGACGTGAACTGAGTTTTAATCCTGAGAAGTTACTCCTCGTGATTCTGACAGGTGGCAAAGTTTGGGATCTACTGTCCTAGAGGCTCAATAGTCCATGGACCAGCAGCACCAGAAGCACCTGGGAGCTTGCTGGAAATGCAATGTCTACTCAGTCAGAATTGCATTTTAACAAGACCTCTAGGGGATCATACACATGTTCAGATTTGAGAAGCTATATCCTAAAGCTCCTTGGAAATTTCAGACTAGCCAGCTGGCCCTAGATATGGCCCTAAATTTTTACACACAGGTCTGCCATAGTTCGAAGCATGCAAGCATGTACACACACACACACTTATCTTGGTCCCATGCACCTCTGCACACTGGTTTCAGCCGAAGCAGACTGCCCCACCTCAATCTTGTTTTCAGTGACCATTCTACACAGGCTGTTACACAACATGCAAGCCCTTGGTGACACCAAACCAGCCATGAACCATGACTAGGATGCAGAGACTGTCAGACACATCCACAAACAAGACACATGTTTCAAAGGGGCCAGGGACTCACCTTGTACTTACTGGGCACGTCCATCTTGTTACGGAGAAACTTGGCAAGATGCATGACAGTCATGGCTGCTGGGCATCGCAGGAAGCGCACGCCTGTCTGCTGGGGAAGAGGCACTCAAGGGCTGGGGTCCACCCCAGGCACTGTCTCCCAGCCCACACTCTGCGCCCGGGCAGACCCGAGCACTCACCTTCTCCTTGTCGCCATCCCCATTCTCCAGGGGGCCCTTCTTCTCTTCCCGGTCTCTGCGGAAGGAGAAGGAATGAAGCAAGGGAAAGCCTGCAGCAGGCAGGACCTAACGGCACACAAACATCTGGAAGGCCCTCCCAGAAGTGCCCTTTCCTCCCAGGGAAAGGGGACGGCATGGGAGAAGAGACCTGCCTAGGACCCTGAAAGGGCCAGGTGTGGGCCAGACTTGCCTGACACCTTCGTAGAACTCGATGGAGAGGCTGACGATCTCGTCATCGCTCAGAGCCCCCTTCTCCTGCTCCAGAACCTCACCACGGTCCTCGTTGGAGCCGTTGGGGACTGCGGAAGGAGGGAGCTGGGAAGGCTTAGCTTAGGAGCAGGGAGAGGAACCCTCCATCAGCCCAGGGATCTCAGAGCTCAGTGCAATGAGCCCAGCCTCCCCCAACCCTGGGCTGGGAGGCAGCGCAATGCTGCCCACTGGCCTTCCATGCCTCTGGCCCTGGTGCCAGGGGGAGGGCCGCGTGTGCACACACACGTGAACACACTCACCTTCTGTCAGGGGGTAGGCTGCATAGAAATCCCGCCGCCGTTTCATCTCATCTGGAAGAGAAGGAGCTGGCTCAGAGGAAGCAACAGGCTGGGCAGTGAGGGCTGGTGGCAGGGGGACAAAGGGTGAGGTACCTTTAAAAAGCCCAGGGACCAACTTGTAGACAATGTCTTGAAGGGTTTTGTCAGATCTGAAAAAAAGCACACAGGAGCCAGTCGACAACCATCTCACCCTGACTCTCCAGCCTAGGCCCCTTCTTCCCAACTCTCTTTCTGAGATCCAGGGCCCAGGCATGAGGGTCCCTGTAGGCTCCGTCTCTACCTCTCTAGAATTTCTCAGCTGGATACATCATCCCCAAGGGACAGTCCATGCCCAATGCTCCTCCCCCACCTGCCACCCTGACTTCAGGAAGCAAGGAGGGAGGGGACAGAGGGCAGCTGCCCCAGAGGATGGGCGGGAGCAGGAGGAAGTGCTGGGCCCACCTGATGCTCAGCAGCGGCCGGGTTTTATGGACCTGCACATCGCACATGGGGCAGTACTTGTTGGTCTCCAGGTAGCGCACGATGCAGGTTTTGCAGACTTCGGGGGTGTGGAGACATGAGGAAGAGTCAGAGTCCCCTCTGTAATCCAGGATCAGCTCCCACACTCCCTGCCCAGGTTCAGGTATCCCCTCTTCTCCACCATGTTCCCGCAGCTCAGGCCCTTTCAAGGACCCAATGCAGCCCTGCTCTACAGATGGCAACTGCCCCTTATCCATCCTTGGGGGAGAAAAGATGTGTGTGTGTGCATGAAGCCAGTGTCGAGTACCATGCAGAAGGTGAGTCCCAAGTTCCAAACCCCCTTGTAGAACAAATCAACAGTCAACATACTAGATACCTCCCAGTTTCCTGACTGCTAGTCACAAGCCCGTGGTGCACAACAGGGCACCTTGTATTCATGGGGCAGTGCCATCCACAGAGACTCAATGGAGATTTCAGGTAAAAGTCTCCCAAACGAACTCCTGGGCTGAACCCTGCAGTCACCTCCCAGGCAGTCTCTCTCTGACCTGGGACCCTCACCCGACACATGGACACGTCTGCTCTTCAAGGCAGAGGCCACCTACCCCAGGAGCAGCCCTTGACCCCAACTCACAGGAATGCAAGCACTCCACGATGGTAGTGGCATCTATGAAGTACCCCCCACAGAGGGCGCACATGAGGTGAGGGTTCAGCTCGGTAATTTTGATCCGTGTGGTCCGATGCATGATGCTGGGGTGGGGGCGTCACCCTGGGAAATAAAACATGGAATCAGGACCCCCAGGATCCAAGAGTTCCTCCCATACTGTACTCTACCTGCCCCACAGGTGACATTTCTTCCTGGGCCCATGGCCCCCTCCTCTCCCTCCAAAGCCAGACTGGGGTAGTTCTTTCTGACCCCCTCTACATGTTCACTGAGGGCTCTGGAGGTTCCTATGACCTTGAGCAACAAGCTCAGGTTCTATCTCAGGAGCAGCAGAAAGACTGAAGTTAGACCACAGGAAGTACCACTCAACTCTCCAGAGGATGTGGGGATGCAGGAAAATGGAAGAGAACAGAGTTTTTAAAAATCTCCCCGATCCCAATCCATATACATACAAGTGAACTCCCTGGGAGCTATGAGGAAACTCAGCCTCCTGATTGGGTCTTTCTACTCCATCCTCCCTTCCTTCCTCCCATCACTGCTCCAGGAAGCCTCCTTCTGTGGAAACACTGGGGGAATGAACACCCTAAGTCTGAAGGGGGCATCCCACCAATTGTCCCTGGGCTCCAGCCCGGCCCCGGAGCAGCTCCTTGGAAACACACCACATGCTGACCACACAGGTTCTAGGCCTGGAGCTCAAGCAGGAAATACTGAGGATGGTCCTTAGGCCCCCAAAGTTGGGAACACACAGCTCCAGCCTGACCCCCGGCCCAGCCCTGGACTCTGCAGGTAACTGCAGAGTCTGGGCAAAACGACTGCTACTGCGGCTTCTATAGGGGGGCCACCACGTGCCCCGATGGATGGCCTGCTGCAGGGCGCCCCTCCCAGGCACACTCGGGAATCTCTGCATGTGGGCACTGCCACCCGCCCATCTTCTCCCATCCACGACCTGGTCACAAGCTGCCCAGTGACAGGCCACAGGCTCTCAGAGAGGCCTGCTGAAGCCGGGCAGAAAGTTCTGTCCACAGCCCACCAAGCACCCAGCCAGGCCCTTCGTCCAGGGAGGACAGGCAAAGCCCAGGTCTGGACTGATGTGCTTACTTCTTAGTTCAGAAATCCAACCTGTACCCAGCAGCCACGGTACCTCCCTCCTCTTTCCCAGAGAAAAGCCCATGGGGCGGGGCCTGGGAGGGCAGTCAAACCCCCAGAGCTCTTTCACAACATACATCCTTCTCTCCTTTCCAGAAAGATTTCTAAAGCCAACACACTGGGTTTTCTAGGACCTGAAATTCACAGCTGGGAATCAGCAGTTACTATAGAGACCCCAGGATGAGTTTGGCCAGGACCCAAACAGCCAACAGAGGCTGTCCAGAGACCAAAAGAGAGGGAGAGACACAAAGACCACATGTGGGAGAGACACCAATCTGCAGGGCAGACAGAAGGGAACATGCAAGCCCAGAGCCGGCATGCATGCAGCGGCCCAGACCTGCCTGAGGAAGGAAAGGGGTCTCCGCCCCCTCAGCCAGCCCTCCCTGCATGGGTCCCCCCTTCATAATTATGTAGAAACCTTGCTGGCTACTATACTGTTTGGTTGTTTCCATAGTAACCCCTGGCAAGATGCCCAAATATTATTACAACCATCCAGAGGAGGGAACAGACTCCAAGTGGCTAACTCGCTGAGTGTGTATAATATCCATGTGGTGTGTACATGCTGCTGGGCCTCCAAAGGTACTTCATGTGACTACGCGCGTGTGTGTGAGTGTGTGTACACAGCCAGGAAGAAAACTTTGGGGATCTGCTAATGCTGAGGGTCCAGACCGTGTGTACTTAGTCGCTCAGTTGTGTCTGACTCTTTGTAACCCCATGGACTGTAGCCCACCAGGCTCCTCTGTCCATGGGGATTCTCCAAGCAAGAAGACTAGAGTGGATTGCCATGCCCTCCTCCAGGGGATCTTCCCAACCCAGGAATTAAACCCAGGTCTTCTGCATTGCAGGCAGATTCTTTACCCTCTGAGCCACCAGGGAAACCCAAGGGTCTAGATTGCTACTGGCAAATCTCATGCCCTCTTCTCTCTCCCTCTTTCACACACGCACATGTGGGCGCTTCACACTGCCTGAGCCACCTCATTCACATATTCACTGTGTTTCCAAAACAGACACTTGGCTCTTAAGAACTCCCTTCCAGGGACTTCCCTGGTGGTCCAGTGGTTAAGACCTCGCTTCTACTGCAGGGGGCGTGAGCTCCATCTCTGATGGGGGAACTACTCGCCTGCTGCAAGGCACAGCCAAAAACAAAGAGTTCCCATCCTCCCATTCATCCAGGTCCTGCCAGGCCAACTGTGGCCTCAACATGCAGGAGCTTGGTGACGCTCACCCTCTTTATTTCTGCAAGCGCTCGTGAGAATTCAGACCAAGACTACCCGCCGAGCTCTGTTCAGGATGCATGGGTGCAAGAGCTGTGGTGCTTACTGAGTAAAATGTTCCTCCCTCTCATTTAAGAAATGAGCCCCCTTGCCACACTCCCTGCTCCCCACTCCCGTCTCCAGGGGCCTCAGACTGTTACCTCTGGGGCTGGGGGTGGGGAGAAGCACTGATTGGCTCCTCACCTGATTGCCATGGTTACCTGCAGGGCCCAGGCAGCAGGTGCCAAGAACAACAGTAAATAGGAGCTCAGTTCCCTCATCCTCCTCGTCTTTCTCCCCCCATGAGGCCTCTCAGGGCCTCACACCTGACACCTAGCTCCTCCTCAGCTACAACTGGCTGGACCTCCCGGCTCCCATCAGCTTAGGGCAGAGCCTAAGCGAGAAAGAGAGGAAGAGACAAGTCCCAGGAAGCAGAAAAGGGAGACCGCGCCATTTGGAAGTGGCCCTGCGGAGCTTTGCGGGCCAGTTCCGACCACATCCCCACAGTGGGGATGAGCACCGTCTCCCACCCTCAACTGGGGGCCAACTCCTTCAATACCGTCTGTCCCCATGATGATGGAACAGTCCTTGCTCCTGGCCCCCGGGTTTCAGCTACAGTGGCAGCAAAGGAGCTTGATCAGCACCCAGGACTCAACCCCAACTCCTCCGTGTCATCCAAGTCTGGCATGAGTCTTTACCCTTTCTCAAAGCCTCCTATTCACTGAACCAACCCCTCATATCTCCATTCTAACTAGGCTTTTTCTGGAAGCTCCCCCCTAATTCAGACTTCTTTGTCGGTTTTTTTTTTCTTTTTCCCCTGAGAAATAGCCAATCTTTGATAACCCAGAGATCGCCTTCTGCTCCTTCAGATTCTCAGCTATAGGATTCTTTGCTCTGCTTTCCCCGCATATGAAATCCACCCAACTCCCTTACTAGAAAATCTCCAAGTCTTGGGAAGAGTCACTCGAGGTCACATCCAGACATCTAAAATCACAGAAGTGGAAGGGAACTTAGAAAGCATCTTGTCCAGTCCCTTCACTTTACAGATGAAGAAGCTCAGAAAGAGGTGACTTGTCTCAGGTCAAGTGGTCACCCAGTGGCAGTCCTAGGACTAGACACAGCCTGACTCCTATTCCAGTGCTCTTTACAGACTGGCACCCATGCTAGGCTTCCCACTCATTTAAGGAGTCAATAAGCCTGGTCTGACTCCATCCAGGCAGGCAGAAGGCAGACGGACTCCAGGTTCCATCAGAAGACCATTCAGTGAGCCGTCAGGGTCAAAACATAACCATGCGGACATAGTCTCTTTTTGAAGTAGGAAGAGCGGGCAGAGGCTAATGGCCTCACCCAACTTCCCTCATACAGGTAGTGAAACAGGCTCTATGGAAGCTCAGAGAGCCAGAATGTACTGGATTCCAGAAGTCCATCCCTCTCCCAGTTGTTCGGGTTCAGCTGTGGAAGCCTGCGGATTTGCGTGTGTGCAGAGAGAGCCGGGGGTGGAGGTCTGCCTGGGACACTCAAACTCTCAGTGTTCCTGATCCCTGACCCTGAGTGCTCCTCCTGCCAGAAGCATCGAAAGAGTCCTCTAGTCTCTGAAGCCCGGCTCACTCTACCCTCCCTTCCCTTCCCACCTCTCAGCATCCTAAGATCAAACAAAGACAAATATCCAAAATATATACAGTTACACACTGCCAGACACACACACACACATATGCACACACAGCCAGACACACCCCCTCCATTTTTCTCTCCCACTCACAACACACACGGCCAGACACTTGGCCAGACATACATACAGACACACCCCATCACACATAGAGCCAGACCAGAGCCAGGCCCACGCTTGCCAGATGTACAAACCACTCCCACCCACCCCAAGAAGCACACAGTCTGACATCCCTGCCTGAAACCAGAGCTGCAAACACACACTAACCTTTTGTGCATCCCTGGTCTACTCAGGGTAAATTATAACATAACTCTTCCGGCAACAAAGGCAGAACAGCTCCCAGCCTCCACTCGGGGGGGCCAGAGGCTGGAGGAGTGGGGTGGGGATCCAACCTGCACAAAGATGTCACCTTTTCGTGTTCAGGCACTCTCCATTCCCATGGCAACAGCTCCATCAACCAAGATCTTCCAGGGAAGACCAGGAGCAGCAGAGAGCACCCCCCCCCAAAAGACTTCAACTTGAACCCCACCCAGCTACACACTCTCTGGATCCCAAGTCTTGAGTCTTACCTCGGGCCCGTTCGCTGCATTATTCCAAAGACAGTTCTAAGACCTCAACCCCCAACTCCAAGCCAAGAAACCCCTGGGAAAAACCTCCCCACTAGAAAGCTATAACAGAGCTTTCTTTATGCTCCTTCTCCAAGTACTAACACCTTGGAACAGAGTGTGTGTGTGGGGGGGGGGGGGGGGTGCGGAAAGAAGAGAAACGAGAGTTTCAGGAACAAACTGCAAGAGGCCCAGAGAAGGAGGCTTAAGAACGGAGTGAAGGACAACCAGGAGACCACCTCCCCACCCCACCCCAGCCTCAGGGAGCCCTGGAGACTAAGGCAGCGCGGCGGGAGATGCGGGGGGTCTCAGAGACAAAGACCAGGGGGAAGCGCGGGGCAACGCCTCCACAATATTTACAGAAAAATTCGCCACCCCCAGGCCTCCTCCCCTACCTCAAGCCATCCGGAGCAATTCTGGGCAGATGGGGGCAGTGGGGGAGGGAGAGAGGCATGCCTGGGCCCCCCGTGGAGACGGGGGGGGCAGGGCTGTCTGCTAGTTGAGGGGTCCCACCCCCTTAGAACTAGAAGCAAGAGGACATAGGGATGGAGGGGTAGCCGGGCTACCCAGTGCAAGTGGGGCCAGTCGGCCAAACCCCTCCTGCCTCTGCGGGCGACAGGAAATATCGCGATTAATCTTCCCCCTCTTCCTTCTACCCCCTCCACCCCGGCTTCCCCAGGAGCCTGGGTCAGACGATCAGAGGCCCCAGTTACGGGTGGCCGCTCCTACCTTCCCTGGAGCCAAACTTTCGGCGGGGCCCCAAGGAGGGGTGTTCCGGAGAAAGAGGCTCCGCTGAGGTGGTTCGGGGAGGGGGCGGGGCGCCCAGTCCCGGGATGGGGGGGAAAGGGAGCGACGGGGGGAGGTGCCCGAGAGGACGGGGCCCGGCAGGGAAGAGCGCCCTCCTCCGGCCCCGCAGCGATCGAAAAGCTGGTCCCCTTCCTCCCGGCTTCGAGTCCTCGCGCGTCCACGACGCCTCGGTGCCCACGGAAGAAACCGAGAGCGACCCCTCCCCAGACCGAAAGGAGTACGGGGGGAGAGCCAGGGGCAGCTCTGGCTCGTGGGGAGGGCTAGGGGGGCAGAGATCCGCCCCAGCGCGGAGCCCCAATGCCCTGCGGTGGCCTCGGACCCTCCCCCTCGCTACCTCGGGAGCAGGGTCTAGGGGGGCTGCAGCACAAAGAGGTGGTGGTCGAGGAGACGCCAAACCGTTAAAAGGGGGAACCCACTTCGGCCATCTTGGAAGGGAGGAAAAGGAAAAGGGGAGAGAAAAAAGGGAGAAAGAAAGGCGGACGGGGCGAGCTAGGAGAAGGGCCGGCGGGGGTGGGGCGGCGACGCGAGACCAGGCCGGGCTCAGAGCCTCCCCGGGCAGGGGTTTGTAAAGAAGGATGTGCCGGCCCGCGTCCCAGTCCCCAGATGGTTACAGGGTTGGAGGAGAGGAGACTGCGTCCGCTTACCTGGGTTCGGGGTCCGGTGGGTCTCGGGGAGGGGGGGATGGGAGGGAGGGAGGGAAGGGAGGGGAGGGGTGCCGCAGCCGTGTCGCTCGCTCGGGCGGCGGGAGGGGAGAAACCTATGGTAAGAAAGGAGTTTGTGAAAGCGGTTTGGGGTGGGAGGGAGAGAGGGGAGGGGAGGGGACGGAGGGGGGAGGGGAGGGACCGGGACTCGGAGGGGGGGGGGACAAAATGGCTTTTTTCCTCCAGACAAGAGTAGGTCCCGCCCACTACTCACCCACGTGACCTCATTCCTTCAGGGTGTTTGCGGAGAGGGGAAGAGGAGGTGGGGGAGAGGCTAACGCGGCTGCCCCCCCAACGCGGTGCCGGGCCCCCCAAAACTAGACTACGATCTCACTCTTCCCACCAGCCTCTGACCCTGGAGGATGAATCCTCTTCCCTGTTAACCCTCCTCAAGTAACCTCTGCCCCCAAAATATGTGTGCGCCCCCCTTTCCCCCAGACCCTGCGGTCCTCGCCCCTAGCTGGGGCGCCTGGAAACTGGTGAGATGAGGACTCGGCTGAAATGTGACTCGCTCTGCAGTCCTCCACGTCTCGGCCTCGACCAAAGGGCGCTGTGCTCGGGCGGGGGACGCGACGCCTCTGGCCACGCGTCCGGGTTATTTTCATTCACTCTAAGTGACACTCCCTTGAAATTAATAACTGCATGAGTGAGAACGAGCGACTCCTTCCCACCCCCTGACCCCCTCAGCCACCCGATCACCAGTTCTAAAACGCTGCGTCCGGGAACCAACCCGGCCGCTTCGGGGGCGCCAACTGCCGGGAGGACGGAGGCAGAGGCCTGGGGGGACGTCTCGCGGCCGGGGCTCGCTTGCTGTGGTGGAGGCTGGCGCCTAGGTGTGCTTGGGCGAAGAACGGGGCGCAACCTGGGCCGGGAGGCAAGCTGCGGACAGCAGCTCAGGCTCCGGGCCCGGGACACAATAATCTGGCTGAAGGCGAGAGACCCGAATGTATTCGAAAACGGGGCGCCGGGGCTCGGAAGTGGGCCCGCGCTTTTTCTCTGCGGGGCACTGATTCCCGCATTTTTCGCCCGCACGCCGATCGCGCTCTGAGCTCTGCACTGTTGGTGCGCCTCGCTCGCCCCGGCGAGCGCAAAGGCCGCTGGTGCCCGCCAACTCCGACCGTCGTTCCGGGCTTCGGTCTCCAGTGGCTCCTGCCGGGAGGAGAGAACTAGCACGGAGCTTGGAAGAGCTGGGAGCTGCCGCTGAGGCCGGAGCCGGGGAAGCCGATCGATATTACATTATGGAGACTACGGTGGGCCCGCCTCATTAAGACGGTCGATTTGCGTATTCGTTATTCAGGATTTATTAGGGATGGTCATTATGTCAGTCGCTCCAAAGAGCTCAGTTACTCGGCCAGAAGCGCCATTAAGCGCACTGGCGGTGGGTGGCTCAAGTTAGGAAATTAGGAAACGAAATCTTCATCAAGGATCGGATCCGCCTGCCTCTTCCTCCTTCCCTCCTCTTTGGCAGTTCTGGCAGATCGGAAGCTGAGGCCCCCGGACTGAATGCTTCCACCCTTTGGCTAGTGCCCAGGAGACCTGTGGACACTGGCCTCCAAGTGACCCCAGCTTTAGCCTTTGGCCCACACCCACCGAGTGGGGGCGGGGGGGGCGCTGGAGAGATTTCCGCCCAGGGGGGTGGTCTGAGAACCCTTGGGAGCAGGGCCAGGGAAGGACTCGGTCACCTGCTGTGCTTTCCCTCCTTGTGCAGGGAGCCCGAGAGTTCCCGCCCTTCACTGAAAGGGGGCTCTTGGCGTGGACACGCCCACTGTCCCTGGGCAGGTGTGTTGCGGGCATCGTGGATTCTGCCCGGGAAGACTCGGGAATCCTCTTCGGTCCCCCAGTCACCCTGTCGGAGGGGAGAGCAGCTGGGACTCCTGATCAGCGACTCCTTTCAAGCTAGAAGATCCCCGCGAGAGAAACCTGTAGGGGCTTCGCGAAGGTCTGGGTCTCATCCATGATCCACAGGGGGCACTCAGGGGCTGCCTGGATGAGGGTGGGAGGCTATCAGCTAAAGGGAAGTAGGCTGATGTCCCTCTGAGTCCCCACAGCGGTCCTTTAATCCTGAAGTGCTGCCAGAGGGTGCCACTGTGCTCACTGGGAATCCCTTCACTGGTTCCTCAGATAGTTATTTAAGCATCAGTCACAAACCAACCACAAAGCAGGGGAGCATGCTGAAGCCCCCACTACTACTGCAACTTCATCTTAATCATTTCAGTCATTTTCCAGTCCCCACATCCCTGGCCTCTCTGGCTTATCAGGGGAACCTTCTGACCAAACCCTTCTCAATTCTGAAGTTCTCTGGTTTCCCAACCAAGAAGCATCTGTCACATGCCACTGTCAAATATTGCACTAAATGTAAAGCTGATGAGCCGGGCTTATGCCCACAGGGCACTCACAGACCAGTGGGGGCAAGCTGGAGGGTTACATAGCCTGTCCCGTTAGCTTCTATGGGCACTGTGTATCCCTCGGGTTTGCTGCTACCACCTACCACTCCCATTCCTTCCCTCCCCCTGTAAGGGTGGATGAGCACTGAAGAAGGCATTCAGAAGAGGCCTCCTCTGAGCCCATCCTTGGAGGAGAGATCAAATGTGGAAGGGAACTGCTTGAGAGAGCATCTCCTAAAAACAAGCCAAGTCTGCCACTCCCAGCCCAGGGATGCATCTCTGGCAGACATGAGGTGCCAAAGCTTCTCCTCGATTGTGTTAGTTGTAGTATTTCAGGAGGTCACCTAGCTGATAGACTCTTCATCAGAAGAGTCGCTGTCTGTCATAGACCACAAGCTTCCAGAGGGCAGGAACTCTGGAATCTAGGTAATTATTTCCAGTACATATACTAAGAGATACTGTGGTGATAAGATCTCCTGGAAGAGGATAACAATGTTAGGAGAGAGCAGCTCCTCTAGACATTTTATGACTACCTTTACCTCTGTGCTCTTTGACTCCTCTCTCCCCAAAAACAATGTCCTTAGATTCTGCTTCTATTTCCCCATCTTCTTCCCCACATCTCTTTATTTCTAGAAAAATAACCTGTTTTGTTGTTGTTGTCCAACTCCTTTTTCTCATGCTTCTCATATTAAGAGTCTCTTTTCCCTCTTTTCATTTTCTCCAGGTCTTCCTTCCACTACGCCTGTTTGTCAGGTCTTTTTCTCTCGTATATCACAGCTGTGTTCTCCTTTTCTCACCTTTCTCTTCATCCCTCAATTTGTCACTGCCTTTGTCTCTCGCGCTATTTTCCTCCTTTCCAAATGTAACATTTTCGAGATTGTAACATCAATAGAGACAGACAGTGGAAAACTGACCGATCTCCACTGCAAATTCATTCTTAAGGAAAATGCAACCTGAAACGTATTACACGGTGAGACAAAAACCTGTCTTTGCTCTTCCGGCGATCCAATTTGGGGGCGGGGTTGGAGGTGGGTGGCAGAGGGAAGTGATGAAGAAATCCTGTCATTAACTGAACAACAAAGAATTTTCAATCACAATGACCCTCTGATTACCTATAGAAAAAGCGTTGTCTCTGCTATTTCAATACAAAATTTGGCTTTACAGCGGTTGAGTGAATAATGCTTTTAGATTTTCCTTTTTTATGGTGGGAAAAAGGGGTCGTCCCTGGGTGGGCTCGAACCACCAACCTTTCGGTTAACAGCCGAACGCGCTAACCGATTGCGCCACAGAGACTGTGATAACTACAGCAGTGGCGGTGAGCCGAGTCAATGGGAGTGAGCCTGCGACAGCGGAAGACTCAGAACAAATTCCATAGCGGGACGAAAGAAGTCAGACCCAAGGGAGAAAGGGAAGGGTCTCGATCAAGGGATGGGAGCAGGCGGGACGTGCAAGCCTTCCCTGCATTGGCTCGGGTGTGGCTGGGGCTGGCGAAATTGTCGCCTGCTTCCTCTGGATCTTAGACTTGGGGAAGTCCGGAACGTTCTTCTTTAGGGTGATGTGATACTGAATCTACGTGAAGTCGACCTGCAGCTTCCAAATGCCCCATTTGCAGCCCAACCCCTGCAGCCGCAGAATATCTGCGACGCCCTCCCAGCGCCCCTCTCCCTCTTAACGGTAAATAGGCACTTTACGGGCGCCTCCCAAATACCGGACACTGTTCTAGTCCAGTGCATGTCCAGAGCCTAGCATGGTGCCGGGCATACAACAGATGTAAGGATTTCTGGAATGAATAAATGAAACAAGCTTCATGAGTAGTATCCCCGACTGCACAGCGTGCCCTTAACCAACCCGATGGCCCTTCACTGGAGCCAAAGCCCTTTATTTCGGGTTTCACCAGCCCACGTGGACGGAGGTTCCGGCCGGCGTCTCTGGATTCCAGAGACTGGGTCCACCACTATCCCAGGTTGCACCGCGACGCCGACCTCTTCCGCACTCACGGTGACTTTTCACTTTGCGCTTTCCTTACCTAGGTTTTGGCTTCTCAACCAAACTCCTGTACTGATGACTGACAAAGATTCACAGCCAATAGAAAATCAAAGTGTTCCGGAAGGGTCGGCCTCTCAGCCAATAGAGAGAAAGCAGCGAGGGTAGTTGCGTAGTGAGGCCCTTAGCAGGTTTGCTGGAATTGTGGCGATTGGAGGTCCTAACACACCGCAATCATGGTGAGACAGGGAGCAAAGAAAAGGGACGTGGGGTAGGGATAGAGGAATGGGGAGGGAAGGTCATGGGAAGTTTGGGAGGTCGAGAGGCCTGGTGGTCGATTGAAGGAAGTCACTTCAGTTTGAAGGGGGAGCGAACCTCGGTAAGGACCGCGGCGGGCAATGGGGCTCCTCGCAGCCTCACAGCGCTAATCTCAGAGCTGGAGTTCAGGGTATCCAGGCGCCTCCAGAGTGGAGGACGGTGCGTACAGGAGCCTGCGAATCAGGGGCTGCGCCGGGTGCTATGGCCTCGTTTGCCCCTCGCGCTGAGCCTCTCCGCTCTGTTTGCTTCAGTCTATTATGTCCTATAACGGAGGGGCCGTCATGGCCATGAAGGGGAAGAACTGTGTGGCCATCGCTGCTGACAGGCGCTTCGGAATCCAGGCCCAGATGGTGACCACGGACTTCCAGAAGATCTTTCCCATGGGCGACCGACTGTATATCGGCTTGGCGGGTCTTGCCACCGACGTCCAGACAGTGTAAGTGTCGGGGGTTACCACGCACACCCACGCTTTTTGGACTAGCCTTGCCTAGTGGGATGAGTGGCCTGGGTGTCAGTCTTCTACGGAACAACACCAGTGATTCTGAGACTTTGTCGAACACTGTAAACGATAGAGTGGATCCTAACCAGCTTAGCATTTACTCTGAGCCAGATACTGTGGAAAGCACCTTACCTTCATGGACTTTAATCCTCTTAAGGACATGCATCACCATGTTACTCTCCCATTTTGCAGATGAGGAAACAAGGTATCAGAGAGTCTTACTGCTCAAGTTGTAAGCTAATGAATGACTCCCAGGATCCCAATTTCTGAGGCCAAAGTTCATGCTCAGCTCCTAAGGAACTACAAGTGGTCTAGTTGGGAGACAAGGCAGGCATATAGAGAGATAGCTAATCCATAATGAGCTGGTGCATATTAACTGCTAGAGTAGCTACCTAGTTGACAGTGATTTTGTGAGAGAAGGGAGAATTGGGGAGATGAAATAAGTGATTCTGTGAGGTGTGAGGGTTGTGGTCATAATGGGGTGGTGTGGTGGGAAAGGAAAAGAAGGCATTTCTGAGAGTTGTTACTGACTTACCTCAGTGGCTACTTGGATACTGAGGTTGGGATTCATGTCTTTTTTATCTGTTAAGTGTCTAGTTTGGTACTTGATATGTAGGCAATTCAGAAATGTTTCAAAGATGATTTTTGTTTTGAGCATGTTGACTGAAATTGAGAAGACTAGTTTTAGGGGAAAGGGGATGACTTTGATTTTGATACCAATTTTGAAGTGACAAGGCGAGCCAAATAGAAACATTCTGTGAGCAGTTGAGGTCTTGAGATTTTATCTCAGGGCTGGATAGGCATTGGTGATCTGTTTAATCTATGGGAACAGATTACAGAGAGACAAAATGTATAGAGGGAAAAAAAATAAGTGACAACTCAAGAGGTGAACTGTATATTCAGTAGTGGGGTAAGAAGAGAGACAAGAGGAAAAGAGTCAGGGTCAAAGTTTCAAGAGGGGAGGTGTGGTTATGGTGGCCTAAGAAGCAGCACTTCTTGGACATAGTTCTTAGAAGATTGATAGTCCCTGATGTGATATTTTTGAACTGTGGTGCTAGAGAAGACTCCTGAGAGTCCCTTGGACTTCAAGGAGATCAAACCAGTTGATCCTAAGGAAATCAACCCTGAACATTCATTAGAAGGACTGATACTAAAACTGAAACTCCAATACTTTGGCCACCTGATGCGAAGGGCTGACTCATTAAAAGACTCTAATGCTGGGAAAGATTGAGGGCAGGAGGAGAAGGGGACAATAGAGGATGAGATGGTTAGATAGCATCACTGACTCTATGGACATGAATTTGAGCAAACTCCAGGGGATAGTGAAGGACAGGGAAGCCTGGCGTGCTGCAGTCCATGGGGTCGCAAAGAGTTGGACACAACTTAGCGACTGAACAACAAAAACATGTGGATGGGAGCTTGTCAGGAATTTTTTTTCTCTCATTTCCTTCAAACCTTCCTAAAGTCTCAAGAATGTATATAATGTGAATATTCTTCCTGAGATCTGAACCAACCAGCCCTTTTATCCCAGTGCTGGTGGAATCAGAGAATGATGGCCTAGTGTTCCTGTCACTGTGAAGGCCCCCATAGTCTTCCTGTCTCCAATCACAGCTGTTCCCCTCACACTATTTTCTTTTCTTCAGGAGGCTTCTCTCACCAAGTTTGCATGTTTGTGGGCAGTCATTGCTAATTTTGCCGGGCCTCATTTTCCTTACTGTATGATGAAAGCTCAGGGTTGTGTCTCCTCTGGTGTCCTGTGACTCAGTGCTCTGCTTGCAGCAGTTCTGGCACTGGCCTGCTCCCTGCAGGGCCTACCCCTGGGCTCAGACTGCCCTGGACGGGGTGTGGCCTATTTTCTTAGGTGTCTTTCAGTCCATTAGTGCCGCTGCTGCTGTTTATTAGCACTCATACATTATCTCACTGCCAAATGACTTATTTTATCCCCATCTTAGGAATGGAAAAATTAAGTGGTAAGAGGAAGACTTAGCCCAAGTCGGCTCTCTCAGTTTATTGCTCTTTCTACTGTAAGCTGCCATCAGTACGTCTGCCTTCAGGCTCCTGTCCAGAGTGTGCTATATAAACTCTTCCTCAAAAAAGTGTGTGGGGGGGGCGGGGTGGAGTGGAAATCCACTTCTTTACTCCCCTTTTCTCGCCTCAAAAAAAGTATGAGGAAAAAGGTTAGCAGAGTGGCATGTTTACAGGTAGAAGTGTTGGACAAAACCTCAAAGTGGGCATGAGGCTGAACTTCTGGTAAGAAAATCACTGGGAGATGGGGAGGAGTCTCTTGGCAGGTTTGGGATTGTATGTCTCCTTAGGCATCTCCTGACCTCCATGAGGTGGACACCAGGGGACATTCAGCAATTACTTCTAACACACTTTCTCCCTCTACCACAGTGCCCAGCGCCTCAAGTTCCGGCTGAACCTGTATGAGCTGAAGGAAGGCCGGCAGATCAAACCTTACACCCTCATGAGCATGGTGGCTAACCTCTTGTACGAGAAACGGTGAGTAGAAGTGTAGCCTGGGACTTGGGGGACATACCTAGGAAGGAGATTCCCCCTAGCTAACGCATGTCTTATTTGTAGGACAGTATCCTTATTTTTGGGGTATGTTTTCTCTGGGCCTAACAATCAGTTAAGAAAGGAAAAGGGCTACTTCAGAAGAAGGCAAGGAATGCAAACAGCAAATAAACTTGCTCCCAAGCAACAAAATTAATGCTACCAAACTGTGCCCAGGAGTCTCCCAGCCAGGAGCCACCCTTACCCCAGAGTTCATTCTGTCATGATCATTAGATTCTCTGGAATACATGGAATCTAGGAATTGGGTATGTTAATTTTTGATATTGGAGAACTTTATGGTGAGACAAGAAGGGGCCCCTAATTGTAGAATTCAGTCCAGAAGTTGTGATGAAATTGAAGGGAGAAGCCTGTAGATACTTTCCCCATCCATCTCTGGGCAAAACTGGGTGGTAAGAAGACAAGTTGAGCTCTTTTTTTCTTTCCTTATTTATTTTTTTAAACTTTTTATTTTGAAATAATTTTTGACTCTATAGAAAAGTTACAAAAGTACTCTTTAGCTTTAAAACTAAATTTTTGCCATTTCCATATGTGGAGCAATATTGTTGCCTTTTTACTATTGAAAAATAGAGTTACTGGTTTTTGGTTTATGTTAATAGTCTTAGCTATGAATTGTCTGACATATGTAATAACCATGTTTATCAAAATCCCAAATTGAGAAAGGCTTAACAAAAGATTTTTTAAAACTATTTTATGGGGGCAGGCAGGGAGAGGTGTTTCTTTTGTTTTGTTTTTTAAATTTAATTGAGGTGTTAAATTAAATTTCCTATATAAAGTATTTATATATATAAAGTATTTCCTATATAAAGATCCCTATGATGACCCAGGACCCTATGACATCCCTGTCCAGCCTAAAGAAGTCAGAGCAGTCATTACCCCTTTCCTCAGTGACCTGAGTCCCCATGGCCTGAGATGGGGTAGTCAGTCAGTCAGTCCCAAGCAGGGTGTTAAGGGGCCAAAGATTTGACCCATAAATAAAAAGAGTGGGGATTATGGAGCCCTATAACCAAGGTCACAGATGTGGAGCCCTGTACCAAGGTCATCTCTAGAACTGACTAAGCCTCATAACAGCTGTTGCCTTGAGACCCCCTGACCTAAACCAGCCAACTCCCTGACTCCATATTAGGTAAAATACCCACTCTATAGCACCCTAACCAATCACCTAATGCCACCCTTCCGGCAGGAAGTTTCTTTGTCTTTGAGACTATAAAAATTGGCTACTAGCCCACAAAAGGGGTCCGCTCTCCCTTGAGCTGGCCCAGTGTTCTAACAGCGTCTCCTGCCTAATCAACTGTATTTTCCTCTCAAAATAAATAAATAAATGAAGATCTCTTAAGATAGATTCTTCTCAGACCTCAAGGTCTAGAACAAGTTTCTGATGAGCTATTATTTCCTGATGGCAGACAATGACAATAACCCACCTCACTGAGTATGTTTTTTTGCTTTTCCTTCTGGGAGACTCAGAACAAAACTTTGTGTTTAGTTTGAGTGTCTTGTATTCTGTTCGGAGGGGTTTTTTTTTGTTGGTGGTGGTGCATAGGAAGACGTTTTTTAAATGAACTGATTTACAATGTTTTGCTGGTTTCTAGTAGCACAAAGTGATTTAGTTTTATATATATATGCATATTCTTTTCCATTATGTTTTTTTCACAAGGGCTTCCCTGATGGCTCAGTTGGTAAAGAATCTGTCTGCAATGCAGGAGACCCCGGTTTGATTCCTGGGTCTGAAAGCTCTGCTGGAGAAGGGATAGGCTACCCACTCCAGTATTCTTTGGCTTCCCTTGTGGCTCAGCTGGTAAAGAATCCGCCTGCAATGCAGGAAACCTGGGTTTGATCCCTGGGTTGGGAAAATCCCCTGGAGAAGGGAAAGGCTACCCACTCCAGTATTCTGGCCTGGAGAATTCCATGGACTGTGTAGTGTGTAGTCCGTGGGGTCGCAAAGAGTCAGACATGACTGAGCAACTTTCACTTCACTTCACGTGGTTTTTTTTTTTTTTTACAGGATATTGAGTAACCATTATAATTACAAGATATTGAACATAATGCTGTAGAGTAGGACCGTGTTTAACTATTTCATATATAGTAGTTTGTATCTGCTAATCCCGAACTCTTAATTTATCCCTCTCCACTCCCTCTCCCCTTTGGTAACTCTAAGTTTATTTTCTGTCTATGAGTCTGTTTCTGTCTCATAAATACGTTTGTGTCATATTTTAGGTTCCACATAAGTGATACCATATGGGATTTCTTACTTCACTTAGTATGATAATCTCTAGGTCCATCCATGTTATTGCAAATGGCTTATGTTTTAGTGGCTCAGTTTTATTTTCAGTGTTTTTCTATAAACTGCTTGAAATCTTTTTTGAAAGGAGTAAAGGTATAGGTGTATAAATAGAAGGCTGAATGGTGACAGGACCTGGATGAGGATAGGGAAGAGTAGGTAAAAAAAAAAAAAAAAAAAAACAGACAAAATTCCCAAAGAAAGAAAGAGGAAGAGAGGGTCAGTGGTGAGGGAATATGAAGGTAAGAGTCAGAGAAAAGAAGAAAAAGTCTTAGAGCATTTATAGATGCCAGGAGAGGAGGGGAAAGGGGATTTGGATCTGGGCCAGGGCCTTGTCTGGATAGACTAAACAGGAAAGGAAATGTTTTTGAGTGCCATTTTCTCTTTCTGCTCCTGGTCCCACAGGTTTGGGCCCTACTACACGGAGCCAGTCATTGCTGGATTGGACCCGAAGACCTTTAAGCCTTTCATTTGCTCTCTAGACCTTATTGGCTGCCCCATGGTGACCGATGACTTTGTAGTCAGTGGTACCTGCACTGAACAAATGTACGGGATGTGCGAGTCCCTCTGGGAGCCCAACATGGTGAGTTGTTGGCGTGGAGCACGGCTGAGTTCTGAGGTGCCCACTCCATAACCATCAGGGGAAAATGTGTTTACCTGGCTGGTAATGAGGAGAATCCCTGGAGAAGGAAATGGTAACCCACTCCAGCATTCTTGCCTTTGAAATCCCATGGACAGATCAGCCTGACGGGCTACAGTCCATGGGGTCGCAAAAGAGTCGGACACGACTTAGCAAGTAAACAACAATAATGGGGAGAATGGTGTGGGTAGGAGAGAAAGCCACAGCTGTTGACCCTTGGAAGGGTGTCCAGGAGCTTCATCTGCCAGAGCCTTGGCTCCTAGATAGAGCACCTTCTGTGAGGAGACCTCAGTCAGATATTTGCTACAGCGACAAATAATTGCTCATGTGGGGTTTATGGGGTTCTCACATCCATTCATTGAATAAACATTTAACAGGGTGTAGGATTATTTAGAGGCAGCTCAGCAGAATGGGCTGTGGAGCCAGGTTGTCTGGGCTGGGAACCCAGATCCACCTCCCGTCTCAATTAGTTATGTTCTTCGGTAAGTCCCTTTACTCCTCTGTGCCTCCACTCCTCAGCGGTGAAGCAGGGATAATAGTAGAACCTGTCTTACGAGTGGTGGCGTGAGGAAATGTCCTGGAAAGATGGGAACAGTGCCTGACAGGGAGGGTTAACTGGTGTGCCAGTTCTGCCAGGCTCCAGGGAAACCAGGTAGTCCATCCTCAAGGGCCCACTGCAGCCAGTGAAGCCAGACAGACAGCCAGTTATCTGTTAAAATGAAGTTGACTGGAAAGAGGAGGAAAGAAAGGGCCTGGTTGGTAGAAGGAACAGCCTGTATAAAGGTCAGAGGTTCAGGAGGGGTCTGGGGAGTTGAATGACTGGAGAGAGCTTGCTGTGGTTGCTGGAGTGTGGGCAGAATGTGGGCTAGAGAAAGGCGGAGCCTGGGGTCAGTATGAGACTTGCAAATGCCTTGGATGCCATGTCAAGGAACTGGCACTTTTTTCCTTTGACATGGTGTCTAAGATAGTAAGAGACCCTAGGAACCGGAGGCCTGCAGGACGTGCTGAGGTCCTGAGCAAGAAAGTGGCATTGGGGGAGCAGGGCAGCCAGAGTCTAGAGGACTTGGTTCCTTAAAACAGAAATGAGAATGGTGGAGATGCTGAGGATACTTGACTTTCCTAGCTAAGCCAACCAAGATAAAGGATGTAGAGGACGGAAGAGGTTTGGCGGGAAATGGTTCCACGGTTGGACAGGCTGGGTTCTGCGGCACTTCTGAGCCATGTGGGAGGAGAGATCATCAGACAGCTGGTGAGGCACAGAGAAGGGGTGCGGACTGTTCTCCCCATTTCACAGAAGAGGGACTGAGGCTTTGTGAAGGGACACTGACTTGCTCAAAGTCACGCTGCTGATTAACGGAGGAGGTTCAGGGCCTCAACTGTATTTTACGTAACCCTGCTTCCTTCTAAGGAGCTGAGGGGGTTTCTCGCACCCAGGAAACTATCCCTCCAGACACAGAAGGTGCCAGAGCTGGGTACCTTGAGCCTAAAGAAAAGAATTAAGGAGCCAGACCAAGTGAAGGTCTGAGGTTCTGAGGATTGAAAGGCTGCTGCTCTGTTGGCAGGATCCAGAACACCTGTTTGAAACCATCTCACAAGCCATGCTGAATGCTGTGGACAGGGATGCAGTGTCAGGCATGGGAGTCATTGTCCACATCATGTGAGTATGCGTTGGGAGAAGTCTAGGAGCTTTGCAGACACGTGCCTCTCCCCTCCTGCACAAATAGCCCATCTTCCCAGCCCCCGAGTCAGGTGTGAAATAAGAAAGGTTCTTGCAGTAGGCACCAGATAGCAGAAATAATCCATTCTTCCTAAGGGTGGTAGCTGGGAGCCTACCTGGATTTCCCCAACCTCTGTCCAGTGAGGCTCCCTGGCCCCGAGTCACCTCCTCTTGCTCACAGTAGACATTTCTTTCCTTCCTAAACAATGTTCCCAGAATCTCAGGGACTGGTGCAGAGCTCCTGCAGATTGAACAAAATAAATCCTGGGTCCCTCCTCTCCTCTCCCAGGTCACACCAGCATGGAAGCCACACCTGTGTGGTGTACTGAGCTCTGTGAACACCTTCCAACCCCCTAGCCAGATTCCTAACTGCCACCCTTTCCCTCTTGTTTGGGGCTGTCACCGGGAATCTGACTGGCTAAAGTCAAAGGTACCCTCCCAACAGCTTTCCTTGGAAACTGTCCCAGAATAAGGGTCCCATTTGGACCCTTTTGTTATGGGATGACCTGCTTAATTACCGTGAAAAACAGATTGGGGCTGATACTGAGAATTTAGTCACTGGAGTGAAACACCTCATACCTGCTTCCTCAATTGCTTGTTCTTGGCCTGGGGAGCTCTCGCCCTGCTCCTGAGTGCTTCACACTCCAGCCTGTGTCATCCCAGCTCCTGATGGCTTCACCTCCAGAAATGTCTCCATTTTCCCCTTCCTCACCACAGGCCAGGGAAACAAGCTGACCTTAGTGTAACATGGGCAACAGTTAACCCCAGAGTTAGGACAGCTGTTTGCTGTAGTTTGTTCTGCAGTCTCATGGATTTAGATGTTCTGTGACTTTCTCCCCCTGCAGTGAGAAGGACAAAATCACCACGAGGACACTGAAGGCCCGCATGGACTAACTCTTCTCAGAGCCCACTTTTTTTTTTTTAATAAAAGATTTTCTTTCACTCCTGCTTCTCTGAGTATTTTACCACAGAGCTCTGTCCCCCAGCTGGGCAGTTACAAACAGCTACTTGGAGCACAGCTCAGCCCTCAGGTTTTCTTGACTTGCAGTGTGTTCCGCTGGTCCACCAGTGGGAATGGTATCTACAGATCACTTTTGGGGCACCTGCTATGTGCTGGACCCTGCACAAGGTGCTTTATATGTTCTAGAATTTAATCATCGTATTGACAAGGTAATAGTTTTTTTCCTTGTTTAATGACAGTTAAGTACCTTGCTCAAGGCCACTTTGTGGTAGAACAAAGGTGTAAGCCAATGTTCCATTTGACTCCGAAGCCTAGAATCCTTTATACTCAACTCTTGGAAAACCCTTAAATATTCTTTGTTTCAGGTAGAAATTTGGCCACGTATCCGTAAGTAATATCCTTACACATTAGTGTTTCTTAATCTTGGCTACACGTTAAGTCACCTAGGGTGCTTCCAAAACACAAGGTATTTTGATCCCTGATTTATTTGGCCTTTTAAAGGGGCCTGGACACCTCTTTCCCCCAAAAGTTCCCCAAATGATTCCAGCTTGCAACCTGTTGCAGATCCCCTAATAAGCAAGTAGTTCCTAAACTCTAGCCTCCATTAAAATCATCAGGAGGGCTTGATAAAGCAGTTTCTAGTCCCAAGCTGCAGAGGGTCCTGAGGCTTTATAAGTTCCTAGGTGTGGTCCTAGACCACACTCTTGAGAACCACTAGATTATAAGCTAAAACTCTAGGTGGAGAACTGGAGGCACGTAGAAGTGATTTGTTAAAAGTCAACAACATAGCTAGTCAAGGGAGAGCTGGGACAGATGTGTGGCTTCCACCAGTGCTGGTTCTGCGCACTGGGGAGGTGTGGGTGGTTTGTCCGTTTCTCTGAGAGGGCAGGGGTGACGGGAAAGGTAGTGGACAGGTGGACCCTCCGGGGTCTGTGCCCCTGCATGTGTACATGCTAAGTCGCTTCAGTCATGTCTGATTCTGTGACCCTATAGATTGTAGCCCGCTTGGAAGCTCTGTCCATGGGATTCTCCAGGCAAGGATACTAAAGTGGTTGCCATTGCCACCTCCAGGGGATCTTCCAAACCCATGGACTGAACCCACATCTCTTAAGCACCACCTTAGTCATTGCTTATTAACGGTATCTGAAATTGAGTGACCAAAGGTCCTGACTCTTACTCAAACTCAAGCCCAGATTTAGCCTAAGCGGTCCCTGAAACTGAGACCAAAACCTTCTAATTAGGAAAAAGATAAAAGGCTTATTTCCAAAGGACTCACATATGACAGGTATGTACACAAAGCTTTTTTGAGTTTTATTTTTTTCCTCGGGTTGGAGATTCATCTTTTAACATGCATGCATCTTAAAACAGTAACAGGGTCTCGAATTGTTCCGAGCAGACATTAGACAAGCACAGGGGTTTGAAAATTCCTATTTAAAAAAATGGAAACTGCAATGGGAAATTGAGAAGTCACACACATGTGGTGGGGTGGTAGTTTATCCTGCTCCCCCAAAAGCTGTATCTAAACTTCACATTTTTTTTTACTACAATGACCTGACCTGATGCTTGGGTGTGCTGAGTGGCACCAGGCCTTACCCCCAAAGGCTGTTGGTTCCCCACTTCCTCCCAAAATGGCTCTGAGCAAGGAGAAGGGACTCCTCTGAAGTTTCCTCCCCCAGCCTCCAAACGATCGCCAGGGACAGCCAAGTCTCCTCTTCCCTTTGGAGACACTCTTCATAAGTGTCACGTTTCAGAAGGTTGCCAGGGCTGTGTCACAGAGCCCCTGCAGATGGCTGGTAGATTTGGGGGCAGTTTGAATGTGTTTTCCCTTTGATTCCTGTGCTCAGGTTGGAGCCCCCTCCCCACATTTCTGCCAGAAAGAAGTGGGGTCCCTGGAACTGGGGGAGCCACAGGTCTAAGGCCAGAGCCTTCTGAGGGTGGTTTTAAACACACCGTCCCTTCTAGACCCTAACATTTGAGTAGCTCAAATGCTGGGGATTGCTGAAATTTTCTCTCTTCAACTTGATAAAAAGACAGAGGAGGGTGGGATTGGCTACTGAGAAAAAGTCCTGGGTCTTTGGTCCACCTCTCTGGGCAGACCCTGGCAGACTGTGAAGAGAAAGCAGGGCAGGAGCATATAGTCCCAAGCCCTGACCACTACAAGGGAACCTGTGTGAGGCCTCAAACACAGGCAAGAGAAACAGAAGTAGGAGAGGGAGCAGGGAGGATAAGCTGCCTGTAGTGGGGACCTAGGGAGTGCCACTCAGCCACAGGGGCGACTTGTAGCACGTGCCACAGACCAGTTACCCCTGAGCTAAATAAGGAGACATCGAGCACTGCCTCGGGCTGTGCCCCTGGAACTGCTGGCTTCCTAGCCTGCCCCACAGCCCCCACGCTGGAAGGCACAGGGAAGGAGCTCGTACTGGGGGATGAAGACTCAGTGGTTCATTAACAGGAACAAGGGCCAGAGGCCTTCTAGTGGTTGAGGTGGAGTTTTCAGGGGAACTCTCGCTTTGGTGGGGAGACCTGGGAGATGAGAGTTTTCTCAGCACAGACTTTCAGAAGAAGAGGGGCAGGATGGGAGGAGCTGTGACTGGTTAAGTGGTAGAGGGAGAGAATGGAGGGGAATCCTCCCTTATCCCCATCCAGGCCTCATCCAGTCAGCTGTGTCCTATTCTTATGCCTTTGTTCCTGGGAGACCCCAAATTATTCTGGGATGCCATAAGACCATTCAGCTTCTCTCCTTGGCTCCAGAGTGATGATGAGGGTAGTCACTTGCCCCTGGACGCCTTCTACTGCCCAGACAAGGCATGGTGGGACTGGGAAAAAAGCAGGGGCAGAGAAAAATTTGGGAATCACTTCACTTTCTCTACATTCAAACTGCAAACCAAATTTAACATCTTCATCCTTACAAAAAGAAGAGAAAAACCTTGTATAAACCAAGATAAATAGCTTTTAAACATTTGAATGCCAAAGGAATTAAAGGACCAAACCCAAGGTTTTGAAGATAGCACAGAGAATGACCTTTAAAAAAAATTTTAAATCCACCAAACCACAGCTTAAATGTTTTGACCCAGTCAACAATACTGTCAGAAAAACAAAAAGAGCATTTAAAACAGAATGCTACCTCTCAAAATGTAAACAATATACAAAAAAAAAAAAAAAAAAACCACACACCCCACAAAAACTCAATGTTAAAGAAGTTAGATATCTCGTAGCTCACCTTTAACTGGGAACAACTGGTTACACTTTTCATACACATTACCGGGGACATGATCAGCAGACCAAATGGCAGGAAGCTGGAGAGAGCCCAGGGCTGTGGAGGCCCCGAGAGAACAGCCTGCCAAGCTCAGGAGTTGCTGGGCCCGACCCGGAGCAGATTCAAATTTTCATTCTTGATTAGAAGGTGGGGAAATCAAGTCCAAACATTATTCCTACTAATCTCTCCCTAAGTCAAATCTGTTTTCTCCATGAGCCACTTGGTACAAGTTCTTCCCCAAGTCACTTCGCAGTCTTGCCACTGACATCCAGAGATACCTGCAGCCCCTTTCGGGGGGCCAGGGCAGTTGTCTGGCTCGTTTGCCTCTCTGGAAGGGTTCTGATAGCCCAGTAGTCCAAGAATGTGGTCTCTATTCCCCCCTGACCTAAATGCTGTGCATCGGGCACAGAGATGTTGCTGGTTCCTGCTTCAGAAGCTGAGCTTGGCCAGGTTGAAGAAAGCCAAAGAAACCAATCCATTCATTCAAAATGGTTCCACAAACTTTCTTTCCATTTGCAGAATTATCTACAAGTTTTACCACATCTCATCCCAAGTCCCCAGTTCCTGGTGAGGAGGTGAGAAGACTCAGGAATGTACCTCCCCCAACACAGGGTTGTTTTCTCTCCTGACCGGGCCAGACTGCTCTGATGGCCTCACAAAAGGACGCAGTTCTGAGGCCTCAGTAGCAGGTTCAGAAGGTGGTAGAGATCCTGAAGGAAGCAGCCAGATGCCACTCCTGAGGAGGCCTGTGGTGGCAGATATGCAAAAAGTCTAGAGGGTGCATCAAGGAAAAACACTTCCAAGGTTGGGCCAGGTTGAATTGCACATCAGGCCTCCAAATTGTATTTCCCAGGCCAGATCCTCAAGTGACTCAGAAGCAACCTCAGGCTTGGGTGGCACACTCCAAAGGGGAGGGTGGGGTACACCATTCCTGCTGGCCACAACCATCCAGGTGACACATTACTGCATGGAAGCCCTGGGGCTTGAAGAGGTATCTCTGTAAGGAGCGCCCCAGGCACATGGAGACCTGTCCCCAGCTAAAAGCTCACCTACAAATGAGAATACCTGGGAGAAGATCTGAAAGAAGAAAGTAAATGGATGGAGGGCACAAGACCTCATTTGATACTCATCAGCTTTTCTGGAGTTTTCTCAAAGGGAAATAACCATGTGAGCATGAGGGTCCTGTTATATCCAGAGGTGCTTTCTAGTTCCTCTTGACTCAGTGGGAGACAGGCTTCATTCATAGAGATGATGTCTACAATCCAAGAGCTGTGAAAAGCCCGGGGCTTGGATGATGATCATGGGGTTCTCTGAGAACCAGTGGTCCCCAACCCCTGACCATCCCATGAGGATGAACTCATTCCCCTCTGAGATCTTTGATTCTGCTCCAAGATGCCTGATGTTGACCTGGAGCATGCCTTTGGGAGGGAGAACATTTAGATGGAGGAACTATGTAACATTTCACTTGGAGCTGAGGCCAAAAAGGTAGAGGAAGCTGTGCACAATACTCCATGAAATTAAAAGTTAACCAGACAAGATCAAATGCAGCAGGGTCGAGGTGTCTAACCTCTTCTCTGGCACCAGAGCATTTTGCTCTGAGAGGACCCTTTGCTGGGTCTGTGGGTGCTTCTTTAATTGAGGGAACTGAGAGCAGAGCAGGGACGGGCATGGTGGGTAGGGTGATGACATAAATCATTACAAATAGCAAATCTGAAGCAATGAAATTTCAGAAACAAAACCCAAAGAAACCCAGAAAATCATCTCTAGCCCCAAGGTATCCTAAAACGTTACAAGGTAACAGAAAGGAAACACCTTTTTAACCTAGGTCAAATGGGGGGAAATCAAGGGTGAGCAGGTGAGGCTACATCCTGTGAGCACAGGCATGCACGGTACATCCCCTCCCCTCCTGCTAGAGTCTCTCTCAGTGTCACAGGCTGCAGTCACGTTGCGAAAGCCCTCCCCGACCCCCACTCTGCTCCCCGCCCTCCCATCTAGCCCAGATAACACCTCTCTCTCTTCCAGTCCCCGACCCCACATCCAGCACTCTGGCTCTGGCTGAAGGTAGAAGATAACTACGTCAGGATGTTGGACATGAACTCATTGAAGCGCTTGGAGTACTGCTCAGGGTTCACAGTCGAGATCTCGGCCCCCGCCTGTAATACACAGAGGCCCTAGTCAGGAGGTGGCACTGCCCCGCCCCCAGCTGGGCCACCTGGAGAAACCATTCCCACGTCTCAGAAGTGCCTTGGCCCTGCTTTGCTGATTCACAATCCCAGGGCTGCACCCACTGGAGCAGGAACAAGGCAGTGGGGAGGCGGGAGAGAGGCTCCAGAGCTCTGTGGGGGCCCGTCTGGAGAACAGTAGTTTGAAGCTCATGGGGAAACAGGCCTCTGGGGAGCAGCATGGCATGTAAACAAAGCTATTACTGGCAGTCAACAAGATGCACGACATGCCCAGCAGCCCTGGGGAAAGGAGCCAGAGAACTTGGGGAAAAACAAGTTGAGCATTTCAGCCAGCAGCAGTGTGGGGACGGGGTGCAGATGGCAAAGAGGGAACACAAGGCAACTGGGCAGGGACAAGGGGGCAGCAGAGTGTCTCTGAGCAGGAGCCCCCCTGGGGGCCTGAGGGCTCAGCACCTGGGCCTCGATGGAGACAGGGAGAACTCACCCCATGTTTCACTGTTTTGGCAGCGTGTGCAGCTTTCTTCTTAGCGTCATATGGCGTGAGGATATCAATGATGGCCATGAAATACACCTCCTTCTTGGGGGCACCTGAAGGGGGAGAGGAAGCAGGGAAGGAGGAAGAGGCAGGGACGAGGGCAAAAAGCAGCTGGCTCCTTACCCCTTCAGATAGGACATACAGATTCATCCCTGTCATTTTGAATCTGAGAAAAGAAATGTTCCATGGAGTCCTTATTAGAAGCTTTCATAGCTCTTATCTTATTTGATCTTCACAGCTACCTTGGGGGGTTGATGTGACACTACTTAGGAGGTTCTGTCCCTCCCATGAACCTGAGCCAAACCAGGCCTCAGCTATCCAGGACACGCAAAGAGGTAAAGAAAGGCCTGACAGAGAAGGACCCCAGGGCCCCAGAAGACAGTTATTGGTGGTGACCCTGGAATGCAGCCGAAGGCAAAAAGAGGCCAGAGTCAGCAGTTAATAAGGTGGAGGCCCAGGCACCCACAGCACATCTGAACAGCAGGCCTGAAGCGGGGGGTGGGATGAGGGCTAGAGGGGCCTGGCAGGCACAGGCTCCTACTTACTTTCATGGCTCTTCATGGCATAGACGTCAACAGAGGGGTCAAATTCCCCAGGTCCAAAGAACCGGGGAAAGCTGAGGAGGTTGCCCGGGCTGTCTGGAGGCGTGCCGTAGGAGCAGAGCAGGCCGCCACCCATCCCATCGTTCTCACACTCCTCATCCTCGGCCCGCTCCTCCACCTCCATCTCCTCCTGCTCTGCCCGGTCCACGTCGTGGATGCCCACTAGCAGGCTGTAGTCCATGATCTTCAGCTGAGCCAGGAACTAGGGAGGTGGGAAAAGGAAAGGCGGAAGGCAGAGGTTAACATGGGACATCTGGCGTTGCAGACTGGCATCTGGAAAGGGGAGAAAAGGCATTCCTTCAACTTAATTCTCCCACTCTGAAACAGCAGAGAATAAGATATCAGAGTCTCTGCCCTGGACAAGTTCGATGTCTAATGGTGAAGACAATCACTCCACCGGGGCAAGGAGCTGTGTGAGTCTAGCAGTAGGAAGACGGCCTCCCTGAGGAAAGGAGTTGAGGCTGATCCTAGTGAATGAAGAGAAGTCAGGCAGGGTAGAGGCTGCGGGAGTAAAAGCAGAAGGAGCCCTGCACGAAGAGGGAAGCATCAATTCCATCCGGGACGGAGAGGCCACGGTGAGTTGGAGGAAAGAAACAATGGAATGCTGCACTGCACATTCCTCATCCATACAAGTGTTGGGAGCAGCACTGTGCTTAAGTCTCCTGAGCTAGTACTCGATAACCTGGAGAAGAACAAAGAGCGTGGGGACGACAAGGATGGAAATCGTCAGCTGGCATTCCAGTTTAACTAACGTGAGGCCAGTCATTGCTCCAAATCCTCTGTGAACTAGCCAGCAGCCACCATCAGCCATGTGCCAGGCGTTCTGCTGTGGTCACACAGCAGGAAACTGTCCAAACGACCACATGACTAGAGAACTAGAAGGAGAATCACAACAGGACCAGAGTGGCTCTATCTAGAAGCCCACAAAGTAACTAAAAGCACAAGAAGCCCTGATGGTAGATCAGCAGAATCCTCTAAGAAAGGTGAAGGGCACCACTGCAAGAACCTCTGGACAATGCCCGCTCAAGGTCAAGGGAGAAGTGGCCAGGGTCCCAGAAGAGAGAGACTGTGAGCCGCACCCTCTCCTATCCACCTGCAAACATTTATACAGCAACATGCCAGTGAAAACAAATGAATGTGTCAACTGCCTTAAATCCTTCTTGGAGGCAGAGTAGGGAGAAAAGTAGGAAAAGGAGGAGAAAGACTCTAGACAAACAATGTCAGAATAAAGGTACAAACACAGTAGGGGATGGTTAAGAGAAAGCTTCCTAACAAAAAGAAGTTTGTAAAACCCATGTTCACAGCAGTATTATTCACAGTGATGAAGTGAAGGTTAACTTTATGTGTCAATTTGACTACACTACTGGGTGCCCAGAAATGTGGTCAAATGTTATTCTGGATGTGTCTGGGACGGTGCTCATGGATGAGATTAACATCTGAAATGGTAAACTGATAAAGCAGATTGCTCTCCCTAGAGTAGGTGGGCCTCACTCTGTCAGCTGAAGAGCGAAAAGAACAAAAAGGCTGACCCTCCTATGAGTAAGAAGGAACTCCTGCCCAACTGCCTCTGAGCTGGGCCATCAGTTTTTTCCCCGCCTTCAGACACAGACTGAAGAAACATCAGTTCTTCCTGTGCCTCAAGCCTGTTGGCCTCTGGACTAAAACTACACCATCAGCTCTCTTGGGTCTCCAGCTGGCCAACCACAGACAGATCTTGGGACATTTGTCAGGCTCCATAATCCTGTGAGCCAATTCCTTATAGTAAATATCTATCTATTTACATCCTCCTCTGCTTCTCTGGCGATGTCTAACTAGATTAACTAGTTAACCTTAACTAGAGACCAAGTGTCCATCAATGGATGAATGGGTAAACAAAATGTGGTACATACATTCAATGGGATATTGTTCAGCCTCAGAAAAAAGGAAGGACATTCTGACAAAAGCACAAAATGGATGATCTTTGAAGACATTATGACAAGTGAAATAAGCCAGACACAAAGGACAAACACTGTATGATCCACTTATAAGAGATTCCCAGAGTGGTCAACTTCAAAAACACAGAGTAGAATGGGGGCTGCCAGGGGCAAGGAAGAAGAGGGAATGGGTACAGAATTTTCACTTGGGAAGATGAAAAAGTTCTGTAGATGGATGGTGGCAATGGTTGTACAACCATGTGAATGTACTGAATGCCACTCAAAAACAGTTTAAGAGAGTAAATTTTATGTTATGCATATTTTACCACAATAAAAAAATCATTTTCTAAAGTTTATACGGTTTGGTTGTAATGAACAGGCTCCCGATTTATTAAAATAGGAGGCACCATGTTATCAAGCGGTGCAGATATCACATTCGTTATTTAGCACGTGTCCTCGCCAAAGAACTTCTCCACAGGAAGTCCCCTGCCAACCAAAAGTTGCAAGGCAAGTGGAGAATCTGAGCCAGAGAAAGGCACGGTTGGTGGGTCTTAACAGTTGGTTTCCTGTCACTCTGACACCTGGATGCCTCCTCCACTAGGGGGATAACACTAGAAAGGAAGCTTGAAGAGGAGTCTGAAAAGGGGCTTATAACAGACAAGAGAAGAAATGAGGGAAAGCACTTCAAACTGAGTTACTCAGGTTTGACCAGCACAAACTGTGTCCTCCCAAATGGAATGTATACTTGCACTAGCTTTAGATGCAAGTAACTACCCACATGGCTCAAATCACCACCTTCTTCTTGTCCACACTCCTGGAAGTGGTAAATTCAATTTTCCTTAAGGTTAAGGAGGCTTCTGTTCTGGGGACAAGAGTTCAACCAAAGTAAAATCAAGGGTAAGTACATACCTCTACGTCCCGTTTCAGTTTTTCCAGGAAATTCTTTTTACTCTCTTCTCCTACGTGCAGCTTCTGCCCTTCGTTAAGGAAGTCATTGTCTTTGAAGGTTGGCAAGTCCTTGGCCTGAGAGAGCAATAGCAGTGTTAGGCTGGTGGCCTACTTTGTTCACCTCCAAGGAGTCCTCTGCTGTAGGTAATGACACAGGAGAGGAAAGGGTCCTCGGCACAAAGACGGCCAACCTGCTCATCAACAGCTCTGTCCAGGAGTCTATAGTCCCAGCTTTGGACAGGCAGAGATGGCAAGTATGTGGCAGGAGTCAGACAATGAGGACTGATCAAAGGACTTCCTTCCGAGCCTGGACTATCAGGCTTGAGCTACCTTGAGCTCAGGGCTCAAGCAGCCACTCACTGATTCAGGCTGGATTGAGATGGAAGCTGCCAGCCCTCTAGGACTATGAAGAACCCAGCAAGGGCAAAGGTGAAAGGCTGGTGACCAAGGCCTAGGCCAAGGATGAGGACAGGCAGGAGCTTAGTGACACAGTATTTCACATCCACAGACTGCATGTCTAAGAATAGGCTGGACGGCAGCGGAGGAAGGGACAGCACACCTGGGAGAAGGTGTTTCTGATTCCAAGTGACCCATTCCACAAGTGATCAGCACAGACCCCAGCATACCTTCTCCTTGTCACTTGCTTCTCTGGCAACAGTAGAACCCTGAAAGGACAAGAGCTGTCAAAGTCCAAGCTGAGGCAAATTCCATTGAGTGAAAAAAACATGTACCAGTCTTTAGGGAGAGGCAGCAGGTGAACTCAAGTAGACTGGTTAGACTCCTAGAGGGGCCAAGGACGCAGCAACTTGTTCACTTCCTCTGTCACAGACTGTGTACAGAGCTCTGACTATAACCAGACCCATGCTCAGGAAATAGGGCTGAACTGAGAGACTCAGTCCCTGCCCTTAAGGCGCTCTCCTTCTAACAGGGGAGACAGGCAGTATGCAGGAGTTACACAGTTAATTCATCCATTAATTACACTAGTGCGAAGTGGTACAGGTAGAAGGCAGGACTCTGAGAGCATGTAGTACAGGAGCAGGGTCCAGACTGGATAGGGGTTTGGCCAAAACCTGCTTCCTGGAATTAGTGATATTTGAGCTGAGCTTGAAAGGCTAAGTAGGAAGTGATTAGGTGGAGGAAGGTGGAGGTGGAGAAGAGGGCAGAGAGGGAAACAATGGCAGGCAGCCTCTGTGAGATGCTGAGGGTGTGGAGAGCATGGGCACCATGGGAGCAGAAAGGAGGCCAGTGCAGCTGGAGCAGAGACAGGGAGAGGGACATGAGGGACCGGGGTCAGGGAGTCAGGTTCGGGAACAACAGAGCACTGCGATTCACAGGCACAAGTGTGTTTTTTCCTGTGTCTAGAAATGTGCCTGTGCTGTCAGTCCATGAGGCCTGGACAGCTGCCAGGGTGTGTGAGCGTCAGCACAGCCTGTCCCCTCACTGCTGCCCTCAGTGTGCACACCCCCCAACAGGAACTGAAGAATGTTCATTGTAGAATATGGGACATTTGGGGCTTGACTAACCTCCTGTCACTGTCACCTGGACATGAGACAGCTCAAGTGAGTTAGGAGTATCAACTCTAGAGCCACTTGGCCACACCAAAATCTATGCCCCGGCTTTCCCAACATGTGGAAGTTGGAGTTGCAGCCCCTCCAAGCCTTAGGGAGCGAGGGCCACCGAGCTGGGAACACAGAGCCCTTACCTTGAGGTCGTACTTGCGATGTACAGTGAGCCGATGGCTGAACACGTTCCTGGTGACCACCATGTAGGTTTCCACGCCATCCACGGTCAGGCGGTACATGCCCAGGAACTGTGGCAGAAGGGTATTGCCGTGACACTCCACTATAAACTAGAGAGGAAGGGAGGAAAGGAACAGTGAAGGTGCCAGGACAGACAGGGCTCTTCCCGGGCTAACAGGCCCCCTGGGATTCTAGCCTCTAGACTGGTGGTGGTTTAGTAGCTAAGTCGTTGCCGACTCTTGCGACCCCATGGACTGTAGCCTGCCAGGCTCCTCTGGCCATGGGATTCTCCAGGCAAGAATACTAGAGTGGGTTGCCACTTCCTTCTCCAGGGAATCTTCCCAACCCAGGAATCAAACCCAGGTCTCCTGCATTACAGGCAGATTCTTTACCGACTGAGCTACAGGGGAAGTCCAGCCTCTAGACCAGTGTCTCCCAAACCAGATTCTGTGAAGTCATGGGGTGCCTCAGACCTGCAAAAGGCAACAGTCACCCCTGCCCCCAATTAGCAAGGCAGACTGAGAGGCTGAGCAGGACGTGCAGAGCCCCTTTGGTTTCACATGGTTGGGATTCTGCAGGAAAATCACTGATCCAGGCCTTGCACCCTCTCTACCAGCCTGACATGGGAAGCCAGAGGGGAGAGAGAGGGTGCAGAGGTAGGGCTATGATGCGGCCGCCTGGGAAAACAAAACAGCTTCATACTCACCACTCTCACTTGTGCCAGACCCCAGGGTTTTCTGCTCTAACTCCCAAAACACCAGAGGGCCTGTGCACCACCTCTCAGGTGCCCACAGAGAAGCCAGTTTTCCCTGAAGACCCAGGCAGGCTTCGGACAGGCACCCCCTGCTTTTCCCACGGACAGGTTCCAGAAGAGAGGCGAGAGCGAACGGGAAAAGCAGTGGCCAGGCTGGGCTGACAGGGCCTCTTTCAGAAGAAATGAGGCAGATGTCAGAGTGTGAAAACTCCCCAACTCCGACGAGAAACAGCTGATCAACTGGAACTGCATCCATAACACACCTTTATTTCTTTTTTCTTTTTCTCAAGTGGGTATTTCACCTCACAGAAACACGGCCCCAGGGGAGGGCAAGTGCCTGCTTATCAGGAAGCACCCACCATTACCAGAGAGGACCCAGCCCTCCCCAGAAGCTCTACCGAAGACTCCTCTCCCTCTTCCAACCATCCTCTGCTGTTGAGGTTCACGACTCACCATACCTGGTGGTATTTCTTTAAGATGTTGTGCATCTCAGCCACATCCTCACTTGAAACAGTCTTGATCACAAAGCGCCGGTCATAGGTAGTGAGGAAACGTGTGCCACACCGGCCCTGGCTGTCACTGTTGATGGGGGCGCTGCGTGTCACTGAATTCTGATGGACCAAGACAAAAGCTGGTCTTGGGAGGGGAAACAGGGACTCTGACTCTTATTTTGAGTCTTCTCTCATGGGCCAGACTGCTCTGAAGCCAACAGCACTGAGGTAGATGAGACCTTACCTGCCCCCTTTCTCTTGGGAAATTCACATCTCTCCCAAGCCTTCCTTAAGAGAGACATGAGTTGTTCCTCACCACCTGCTCCTAATCCTTGACTGTGATGAGAAGAGGACCGACTGTGAAATATTTCTTTTCATTCTGATCTCAGAGAGCTGCTTTAGAACCTGAAACTCAGCCTCATGTGTTAGAGGCCTGGGTTCTAATCCTGACGCTCACATGTAACCTGACTGTGGGTGAGCCACTGCACCTCCTCCACTCCTGAGTTTCCTCATCTGGAACACGAGGAAGCAGACTGAGATGACTTTCCCAGTCTCTTGGGGGTGATGAAGACAAAGCTTAGGAAATATTCAAGAAGTCAAGCAAAAAGGAGTGGATAGAGTTGTCTTTATTTCCTGTTATGTACCCTCATGCTGCAAGTGTCTTCCTAAGTCAGGAAGCTGGTCCTCACTGCTCTGCCCAACACCTCTCCCCTCAACTCAAACTCCTGCTTGTCTGTGCAGAGCTGGGAGGCAGATCTGGGGAGCTTTTCTGGCTTTGTCCCTGCTCCTCCCAGGGCCCCATTCCTATCAGAATCTGAAGGCAGGAGATCCCTCAAGCAGGGAGGGCGTAGGGAAAGGTGTGCGTCAACCAAAAGAATGTGTTCACCAACCAGATGCCTCTGGGAGGTCAGAAGACAGAGGATGGACAAGAGCAGTTTGACCCAGCCTCATCTCCAAGTGGCATCTCCTGCCTCTCTCAGTCATTGGCAGTCCCAGAGCAGAGTCCCCTCCCTGAACACCATCCTCCCTGGCCCTCTTCCAGTCTTGAGCACAATTGTTTGCCCACAAGACTATTAGAGAAATAAATGGGGTGTGGCTAGATGGCCAAGGGGAAGGGAAAGAGCCACCGTGAAAGGAGATACCCCAACAACCGAGGGTTGCACTAATGGCAAGAAGTTCTCAGAAAACCTCATGCTCTGATCAGGGCATCACAGTTCAGGGTTTGGTCCCAATGGGAGGGGCTGGAGGGCAGCCCACCACCTCTTGGACATGACCATCCCTGATTGCTCAAGGCCCTGGCATCCCTTCCTCCTCTCACGTCCCCTCACCCTTCTCCTCAGGAGGCCCCCTGGAACTGGTGAAGAGGGGAGGAGACTCTGCTTCCTGTGATCTACTCTGTGAAAGGCTTCCCAGGAGCGGGGTGGGAGGGATGACCTTACTGTACAAGATGCGGGCATCCATTTTATAGTTCACTAGGCTGTGCATTTCTCTTTCCTCCCAACAGACAACTGAAACAAGTGAAGTGGAAAATTCTCCCACCTTCATCACCAGGCTGTCTGCCAGGGGAAGAAGTCCAAGGAAGGTGCTAGGTGGAGAAGTAACAGAAGCCACAGATGGTGAGTCACACTAGAATGTCCCTGATATTGGGACTGATTCCTCCCAATAGGTCAAAGGCCTCTGTGACATGATCAGCCCCTGAAGGGGGCAGCTTCCTGCATGCCTAGCTTCCTCCCAAAGTCAGGACAGGGGACAAGTTCAGGAGGTAGCACTCATACCTGGCAAGAAGTTACACTACGCTTGAAGTCTTCCTTTTCTAATCTGTCTTATCTGCTTTAAGAGGCCTCATCTCCCACTGGCAACAATTCTCTCTTTTAAGTCAAACTACGAAGGAAAAGGTTTCTTGAGCCTAGACTGAGAATGTCAGACTAAAATGAAGCAGCTTCCACAGACTCCTCTCCCTCCCCCTGTGCTCCCTCCGAGGGAGAGGAGCCTGAACCTAGGAGGCACCATCAGAAGTACTTCTAAGGCCCTCATCCCTCCAGGAGCCCACCAGCACTGGACAAAGACTGCCTGGGTGGAGTGAGACCTGACAGGAAGACACAGACACATTTTTTTCCTCTACTTGTCCTGTGGCTTCCTGACCCACCCACGCCTACTCCCTACCCTCCAGATTTGGCAAAGACACTCCATACCTGGTAATCCTGATCGTCAATCCCAAACCTCTCCCGGAGATTTCGGAACACCATGGGGCAGTACTCCTTAAACTTGAAGCGGCTGGGGAGGTTCTCTCTGGGGAAAAGCAGACATGTTTCTGTGAACTCCTTGCTCCTCTAATTCATACATCAGAGCTTCTCAAGCTGTGGTCCACACGTCACCTGAATCGGAACAATCTGCAGTGCTTAAAATGTAGCTCGCAACATTCCAGAGCTAAGTCTGGAAAGCTGCATTTTTAACACACACTCCAGGTGATTCTGAGCATGTGAAAGTTTAAAAAAACTTCACATTCCTTGTGCACATTCCTTAATTCCTTGTAAAAATTAATCTAGCTGTATTTTTATGGTTTGTGTACTTTTTCTGAGTATATGCTATCTTTCCATAAAAGTTACATTGAAGCAGAAAAAAAACCTTACCTGCAGAGAAGTGAGACTGAATGTGGGCCCTCCTTCCTAAGTGCTGAACTTGCCACAGAAAGGTGGCTGCACGTGAACAGCTGCTGTGAGGTAAACATCAGTCTGACTGCTAAAGGGAAAGGCCCTTCTCATCAAAGGACCCCTCTCCTCTGGGGAGGCTCCTATCAATGCATCCTGAAAACAGTTACACCCAGGAGGTCCTGCCCTTGGCTTCCACTGGGATGGAAGGGGTGGGTGCTTTCCTAAGTTGACTGACTAGGATCCCATCTTTTTATGAAGGCTTGTTTGCTGGCTGCAGGCACCAATCTACATCCTCCCCACTCCTCAGTCAATCCATAGACTTTCAGGAGGGAAGAGAATTACCTGAAGTGATGCCTCCTCCAAACTCTCCATCGTGACAATAGTCACCCTGCTTGGGAACTCCATTTCAGAAATGTGTCCCGCTATTCTCAACACAAGGAAAAAAAATTTTTTTCTTTCTCTTTAATTCTATATGACATGATGGATATTCACTAAATTTACTGTGACAATCACTTCATGAATTATATAAGTCAAATTATCATGCTGGACACCTCGATCTTAAGACAGTGCTGTATATCAAATATATCTCAATAAAATTGAGGGGGGGGGGATATGTCCCTCTGATTACTCCAGGATGGGAGACTTCAAGGAAATAAAAAGTAGTGGCTTCTCATGAAGAAGGGTCCTTGTCACATAGTAAACAGCACTACAGTCTAATAATTAGCACATAAACAGTTGTTGAAAAGACAAAAGGAATCAGTGAAAAGAAAGAAAAAAAAACAAAGATATTGGAAGTTTACTTTAGGCCAAAATGTCAGTGTAGCAGTAGACACCATGGACCCCTGTTACAATGTGGTACACAGTCCACATCTGAGCCCTGACCTCTGGCACAGAACAACCCCTTTTCCTGCCTCAGAGGTTAGGGTTGCCTCTCCTTCCTTACGTGGTGTGATACCAAATATAATAAATACATATTTAGTCTTTGTCCCTGTTTCTGGCACAGAGTTCCTAAAATCTTTGGAATTTCCTAAGCGGTAAGCAATAAAGGTGTATTTTGTTCTTTGTAACAAACCCCCACACCTGAATTTAAGTTGATGAGGTGACTTCTGTTACACCTCTAAGGATGGGTGCTCATGGCCAGGGGAACCAACCAGGACTAGAGGGTTTGAACTTTCAGTCCCAAGCCCCCGACTTCTAGGAAGCGGAGAGGTGCTGCAGGCAGAATCAACTGCCAATGGTCAATGACTTCCTCAATCATGCTGTTATAAAAAAGTCTCCATAAAAATCCAAAAGGACAGGGTTGGAGAGCTTCCAGGTTGGTGAACACATCAAGGTATGGGACAGGTGGTGTGCCTGGAGAAGGCCTGGAGGCTCCCTGCCCCTTCCCACATACCTTGCCCCATGCCTCTCTTCCCCTGACTGTTACAGAGTTGCATCCTTTTATAATAAGCCAGTAATCTAGTATGTAAACTGTTTTCTCGAGTTCTGTTAGCCACTCAAGCAAAGTAATCTAACCCAGTGGGGAGGGTCGCGGGAACCTCCAACCTATATAGGTCAGAGTACAAGTGACAACCTGGACTTGAGACTGGCATCTGAAGGGGGGTCAGGGGGTAGTTTGCAGGACTCGGTCCTTAACCTGTGAGACCTGATGCTAACTTCAGGTCGATAAGAGTCAGAACTGAACTGAATTGCAGGACACCTTGTTAGTGTCCTACAGAACTGCTTGTTGTGGGGGAAACCCACACATGTGGTGTTAGAAACAAGTAGTTGTGTGAGAATAGAGGAGAAACATGGTTTTTTCTTCTATACAGGTGGCCACTTAGCAAGTAGCAGCTATGAAGACAGACAGCTTCTGGAATATGATGTTATTACTTACTATGGCAGAGAGAGGCCACTAATAGATGTTTTCAAATCAAGCTTCTCCTCCGGGCTAACAGTCTGGGAATGGTGGGGTGACAGAATTCAGGTGGTGAGGTGGTGGGGACTGTGGGACAATGGAGAGTGGAACCGAGATTCAAATGCAGAAAGGAAGAGAGTGTGAATAACACATATTTCTTGAGTGACCCACAGAAGGATAAAAGAGCCTCTCCAAGGCTTAGAGGAGGTCCCAAACTGTGCCAAGGGAAATGGCTGCTCCACCAAAGTCTGAGACACCAGTGTTAATCCAAGAAGCCACAATGAGCAAAACTGGGAAGAACCATTTTAGATAGCACCCCTGGGCACCATGCTCAGCCTGTTGTTCACACACTAGTTGGAAAGAAGGGAGCTTGGCTGCATCCCAGGTCAGGAACATGCCTGGCAGCTTCTTGCCTCAGACTAAGATCAAGATAGGGCCACAGCTGTCAGCCTCGTACTAGACACCTCAGCTCCTGAGCAGCTCACTGTTACCTAAACTGGCTCTAGATGAATCACCCTGCGCCGAGCCACAAGTCCTGAGGGACACTGATGGAGGACCGAGATGACAGGACAGCACAAGGGGGAGAGGCACGTAATGAACACGTTTTCCCAGCCAGTTTTTCAGCTCTGTGATCCAGGTGTTGCTTTCACACCATGCTAGGTGCTTGCTTGCCCTATGACGGTGAGGTTTTGGGAACCTCTCTGCCTTGAGGGAAAGAACTGCCTGCAAGACCCACTCAGTAGGCCACTTACTTATTGAAGAGATGATTGTCCACCTTGATCTTGCTGTAGGCTTTGAAGTCATCTGGCATTAGCATGACAGGGACAGGGACATTGCTCAGCTCATTGATCTGCAAAGCAAGGGGAAAATGAGGTTCTCAGCCAGGCCACCTGCCTCAGAGAGACAACATGCTACACCATGGATGCCACCGTCTCACCAAAGACATGTCCACGGATTCCCTTCTTGTCTTTATTTCTGTTCTTCTCTTCAAATATTTAATATGTTCCCAACTTCATCTCTACCTATTGTAACTCTCCCTACCTGATAAGGCGCACCTCCCCTATGAAGCTTTTCATGATTCTCCAGACTATAAATGTTCTTTCCCATCTCGGAATTCCCGAAGCTTTGTTTGGATCCCTCTTCTGGCCTCCCTCATCATCTCACAGCCTCCTTCACCTTGTATTTAATGCTCATAAACCTCACAAGCCTACTTGACTATAAGTAGGCAAGATCACATCACCGATCCTTTTACGCAAAGATCATCCACCTGACCCTTGGAGGCTCCACACAAGCTACTTGGCACCATGATTTGCATATAGTGGGTACTATGTAAGTATTTATCAAATGGAAAAATAATGGATCAGTGAATAAATATCACCCAACATACGTTGAGTATTCACTGAGGCCTTTGAACATCTTCATACAAATTAAAGGTCACTCAAGAAAGCAGCCTGGGGCAAGAAAAGAAGCTGGGTGGGTTCACGTGGGTGTATAACTCTTACCTCCAAAGTAAAGAATTAAATTTAAAGTGAGCAGAAGAGGTAGACATCTGGCTACTAGCTCACTCTTACTCTCCTAATTAACTGTTTTCATCAGGCCAGTTCCTAAAGCCATGTCCTGCGTTGGGCAAAACTGGGGGTGACATGGGAGGGGTGCCTTGCTCCCACTGCAAACAAAACTTCTCATTGTCTTTCATCCCCTTCAGAGAGCTGGAGGCTGCACAGGGAACTGGCCTCCCACTGGTGCAGAGCTGAGAAGGCAGCTCCTGCCCTTCCCCACCCGTTTAGCCAATTAGTGGCCTAATTAGCCACAGATGTCCTCTCCTATCACAGCAGAGTATTTGACATTTGACCCTCAACCCAGTTGCACTAATGCATTCAGGATTTAGAGAGGAAACCTTAGTCCTGACTTAATGGATAGGGGGTAGGGGGAGTACAATCTTGGGTCTCCCGGATACTTTCCTTGCAAATCCTATTATCTCAATGAGGCCCCATGCGGCAGTGAGGGAATAACCTAGTCATTAGGACTCCTCCAGGAGCATAAATGGGGGAAATACCATTTAATTTGCTGCCCCTTTCATGTTTCAAAGCTTTTTTATTTAGAAATGTCAGAGGATGGAGGAAGTTCACATTAATGCAGTAACTGGGCGGGGGAAACCATTCCTTCCTAGAGCTGGTGAAAAACCCAATTTACTCCTGGGGAAACGAAGGATATGTGTATGGGGAGGGGCCGTAGGGTAGCAGTGTTAAGTTGGCAGTGGTGCAAGAGCCTCAATAAACTGCTGGCAAAACTGACTGGCACAGATATAAAAGTACATCTTATATGATTCCATTTATACGAAATTCTAGAATCTGTAGTGAGAGAATCCAGTAAGACATAGCCTGGGTTGGGCAGTCGTGTGGTTGACTGTAAAGGGACATATAAGCTGCAAATTCCAGGGTGTCAGAAATGTTCTATGTGTTGTTTAGGGTGATGATTCCATGAGTACATACATTAGTCAAAATTGATCAAATTGTATGCTTAAAATTTCCAACATCCAGGTCTGAGACGTCCACCACCAGCTAAACCACCACAGACATACACAAAACAACCCTGCCGTTACCTTTCCAGGGAGTGCTCACAGGACAACCTGATTGTTAAGTGTATGCCTACAGAGGCAACCATTCCACTCCTTGTCTCCCTGCCAACAGAAACAATTCATGGTGGCTGTGCCACTTCCTTTTTCCTGGCATATTAAGTCTGGCTCTGAGATTTAAAGAAGTTCATGGCTCTTATGCAACTCTTCCTTTTCTAGCTTATACCTCCATCCTAGAAAAAACTTACCACTGGCCCGAAGAGTATGATTTTTTTTTTTTCCGAAGAGTATGATTTTATACTAAAAGGTTCCAATATCTGCTACTGATTGAATCTGGGTTAGGCTAAAATCAAGACTCTATGCCATGGTCAGGGCTTGTTACTGGGAGAACTAGGAAAGACTAAAACACCCACTTTCGAGGGGTCAACTGCCTCTTAGCCATGATGAATTATTCTAACAAGAGCTATTCACTATTAATTTTTTGTGTAACTCAAAACTGTGGCATAGTTTGAACAGTTGTAAGTTGGTCAGTTTTTAGTTCTCAATTCATCTCTATTCTCCATTATACAACCCAACAGCAGCAAATTTCTAACAGATAATATATTGCTGAATAATCCATACAGCTGAACTATGTAGACTCACCCTCATTTCCATTGGGCCACATGTAGATGATTCACTCTAGGGATTAGCTGTACTATTTTTTTTTCAGTTGTGCTAAATTTTATATCCCCAGAGAGTTCTATTCAATTTCAATTGAACAAGCACTTGCTGAAATACCTACTACATGCTTCATTTCATGTTAGGGAGAAGAGTGTGTGCAGCAAGGGAGCATTGTGAGCACTGCTCACAGAAAAGTGGGAGGCTTCTCCTCTTATTGGGGAGATGAGACAAACCCACGATGCAGTAAAACTTGAAGTCAAGGAGCATTTAAGTAAGTCAGAACACAGGGATGGCAAACACAACAGCAGAGTTTCAGAGGAGGGTGAAAATACGGTCAGTCCCAGCCCTCACACATCAGGCTAGAACGGAACCTAATGCCCCTCCTGGTATTGCCAAGAGCACTTGACACTGGAAGAACCTACAACAAGATCACGTTACACCCTGCTTAAAAATCTTCCATGGCTCCTCACCAACCTCAGGGTAAAGTTTTAACTCCTTAGCCTGGCATTGAAGGTCTTTCGGATCTGGCTCAGACTCGGCTAAATTGTATTCAGTTTACTTCTCTCAATGTAGCCTTACTAAGTGCCAGTACTGTCCCAGAAGTTGCAGATACAAAAACGAAAAGATATGGTCTCTGCTTAGCTGGGAAGACAGACAACAAATAACAAATAAAATGTGACGAGTGCTATAGAGTTATGAGTAAAAGGAGACGAAACAGTAGACTAAGAAAAGAGTGATTCTGGGAGTTCCCTGGTGGCCCAGTGGTTGGAATTCCAGGCTTTCACTGCCATGGCCCAGGTTCAATTCCTGGTCAGGGAACTGAGATCCTGCAAGCAGTGCAGCATGGCCAATAAATAAATAAATAAAATTAAAAAAAAAAAAAAGACTGAGTCTGCCTGGGAGTGGAAGAGCTGGTTGCTAGAAGCTATAGAGAAATGCAAATGAGAAAGGCCTAAGAGGTAGTTCGCCAAAAAAAGAGAAGAAAACACAAAACCCAAGGAAGGGAATCCCAGTTGTGGGAACTATAAGCCTCAGAGGTATAAAAGTATATCGCTCATTTTTGGTAGCAGGGAGGGCAAGGGGAAGAGTGGCAGGATAGAACAAGTACTAAGAAGTGGAGAGAAATAGTACAGGAAAGACAGGGGAACAGCCTCGGTATTATCAATTAGTAAATAACAGCTGCTTCAATTTATGGCATGTCTATAAATGGTCAGTTCTCTATATTATTACGTATCATGTATCTCACATACATATATTCTATTCTGTATTTCTAATACTTAATAGTCACATAAAATGTTATTAATCTGATGTTGCCTTTTGCAAAAGATTCACGGTACCTCGTTCAAGGTCACACAGACAGTATGTGCAGAGTCAGGATTTGCTCTTAGGTCTGCTGGTGCCAAAACCTGGGCGTTGACACTGTGCTATGCAATCCTTTCTATGGGCAGCTACCTGGACTAAGGTAGTGTTTTCCATTCCTTCCCTCTGTCCTAATCATCTTCAAGGGAAGTGTTATGCTCATTTATAGAAAAGGAAAATGAAGCTCAGAGAGAAAATTACTACTCCAAAGCTATACTAAGGCACACAGCCTGAATTTGAACTTAGTTTGTCCACTATATAATAACTTGAACTTAACTGTGTAGGCAATGGGAAGACCTCTCAGGTTTAAGTCCGGGAATTCACATGATCAGATGGGTGATACAGAAAAGTAATTCTGGAATCAAGTAAGGTTTGGAAAATGCAAAGGTAAGAAACAGCAAGACCATTTATAAAGCTATTAGACTAGTTCCCAGGTGACGCTAGTGAATCTGCCTGCAAACGCAGGAAACACAAGAGACACAGGTTTGATCCCTGGGAAGAGAAGGTCCCCTGGAATAGGAAATGGCAACCCACTCCAGTAATCTTGCCTGGAAAACCCCACGGACAGAGGAGCCTGGTGGGCTACAATCCATAGGGTTGCAGAGTTGGACATGACTGAACACATATACACACACACATAATAGTTCAGGTAATAGACTATACCAGCAAAAACAGAAGAAGGAATAAAGCTAAGAGAATCATCCAAGATATGGCTAAATAACACTTCTTCTGTGAAAGCTTCCCTGTCTTTCCCAGGTTGAACTACTCACTTGTTCCTCTGTTCATCTTTATATCCTATCACATTCACTTGGGTAATTACTTGTTTACATGTTTCATTTCTCCACTAGACTCTGAGCCCTGAGAAAGAAGAGACTATATTACTCATTTTTATGTCCCTAGCACAATGGCTGGCACATAGCAGTTACACAGTAAATGCTGGATGGAAGGACAGATGGCTAGAGAAAAGGGGACTGAAAGATGACTAACACTAGGAAAAAGAGATAGCAAAGCTGGTGTGACCATGCCAAAGGTTCATGGTCTGGAGGATGGAAAAAAAGATTAAGGTTAGCTACTGAGGCTATGACCAGAATGTAAAGAGTCTTAAAAGCCCAGGAGGGAAGAATAAACTTCACTTGGTAGACAAAGGAGAATGACAAAAAGCTTTGAAGTGTGAAAGGCTATGACTAAAGCACTGTTTCAGGAAGATCGGCCTTTCTTTACCATCTAGCACACTTCTGGGTCAACCTCCTTCACCTCCAGCAGAAGTGCGCTTGCGGAATGCAAACTCATTTGAGTAGTATGATAAACAGAATATATTAGGGTGGTAAATCTGTTGTATCTCATACCATGTAAGCGGTTCTGGGATTATCCACATGATCAACTCCATGAGCCATCAGCATAAACAATGAGGAGGCTAAAACAAGCTGTGTGAGAAACAACTTAGGAGCAGTGAGTTCACTCTATGCTGATCCGACTGGACATGAAAATTCAGTCGCTAGTTCTAAACTGGTGAACTTCTGATTCCAGAAGCCTCCAACTTCCCTGTTTGACCTTCATAGGAATTGCTACCCAGGAAGCTTCCTGACATGTGCCAGGGTTCTGTGGGTGGCTCGGCAGTGGGCTGGCCACCGCTGGCAATCATTTGTTACCTGCCACCATCAGAAAACCTGACATGCTGGGAAATGCATTCCCGAGACCAAGGACGTCCACGTGAGACCGAGACTCCAGGAAAAAAAAGAACAGAGAGCCACAAGGGCCAACAAATCCACCCCTGGGTTTATATCTCCTTTTTACACCTCGGTTTTCCTGCTCCTGTTTCTGAATCTCAGTGCTCTCTGTGAGGTGGGAAGGTGTGCTGAAGGACAAATCCATCCAAAGGCTTTATAGAGGAGAAATATTTACTGAAGATTTTTAAAGTAGCAGGAGAAAAGAAAAAGGCAAGGAAAGGAGGTTCTGGGTCTGCATTAAGCAAAGAAAATGTGTGGACAGAATGGGGGAAGAATGTGGGGGAGAACTGAGCAGACTTAAGAATAAATCTGCTCCTCACACCATTCACAAAAATTAACTTAAAATGGATTAGAGATCTAAATGTAAGAGTTAGAACGAAAAGAGTTTTTCTTAGAAGACTGAGTTTTTCTCAGAAAAAAATACAGGAGTAAATGTTCATGATCTTGGGTTAGGCAAAGCATTCTTAGATATGACACCAAAAGTACAAGTAAGCAAAGAAAAATAAATTGGACTTCATCAAAACCAAAGAAAAACAGATAAATTGGACTTCATCAAAATTAAAAACTTGAGCTTCAAAAGACACCATCAAGAAAGTAAAAAGGATAACTCAATGCATGGAATAAAACATTTGCAAATCATGTATCTGATAAGGGACTTGAATCTATAATATATAAAGAACTCTTACAAGTTAATTATAAAAAAAAAAAAATAGCCCAATTTTAAAATGGGCAAAAAAGTAATTGGCAAAGGATCTTAACAGATATGTCTCCAGTGAAAATATACAACTGGCCAATAAGCACATGAAAAGATATTCAACATCATTAACTATCTAGGAAAGGAAAACGAAATCACAACGAGATACTACTTCAAATCTACTAAGATGGCTGTAATAAAAAGACAATAACAAGGGTTGACAGGATTTGGAGAAATTAGAACTCACATACACTACTGGCAGAAATGTAAAAGGGTACAGTCACTTTGAAGAATCAGTCTGGCAGTTTCCCAAATGGTTAAAGATAATTACCATCAACCTCTCCTATTTCTTCTGATCACCGGGGTGAGGCTTCATACAGACCTAGTTCCTAAAACGGCCAAAAGGTTATCAAGCCATGTCTGCCTCTTCTGGTCTCTACATACTTCTCTCAGGCCATCTTGTCCCTAACTCCAGGCTCCCTGAACTGTATTTCATCCACTAAAACACTGGTTTCTCTCTCTTTACTAGTTCTCCTCTAACAGATCCAAAGTCTTCTGATCTTTTCTTCCTGTTTCCTCCATAAAGTCTAGGGGCTGCATCTCTTGTGCATGACAGGAGGTCCTGTTTCAATACTGAGTTCAAAGGCCTCTTTTTCTACCCAGAAGTAAATCAACCACCTCACGGGAGAATATGTAACTGACTTGTGCTATAGATAAAGACATATACATCCTTCATCTACCATACACCATCAGCCAGAGACCATCAACGCCTAAATGCGTAAATGGGTGAGAAACTATAGAAACAAACAAAAGGTGATATTTTTTTTCCTAAAAACTTAGATTGCAAAAAGTTGCAGCAGTGGGCTCTGAAGGAAGGTAAACTCCAAGAAAGGTTATCAATCCACCAAAAGAAAGTGGTCCTGACTCCCTTGAGAACTGCAAGATTTTATAGTCTTCTGGGGAGATGCTCCATTTCACATGGGGACCCACGAAATCCTAGACCTTATTGCAGGTCAAAAGGAAGCAATAAAACTCTTGACCAACTGATCTTCAAAGCTGGGCCTATCAAGGACAGTGGTGCCCAGTACATTTCCCCTGAGGTGCTTGCTCAGTATATCCAGAGGCTTGGGTCTTGCTTAAAGTCAATGCCTTCCCAGATAGCTCTCAAACAAACTTTCTTAAAAGTTAGCAAAGAAAGAGGGTGACTGCCTAGTCAAAAAGAATCATAGATACCTCTTCATTAGCAGAGTTTCACTGCCTGCCTATGGGAAACCAAGTACCACACACACTCAGGGAACTGGCAGATAGAGGCACACACAGCTGAGCATACATTCAGGTTCTCTAACAAGACCATAATTCTCATCTGTTCTGGAACTTGGCTGAGAGGCAGGACAAGGAACAGGAGGCAAATAAAACAAGACCTCTCATTCAAGCACATCATCAGCCAACACAGCCCATGGTGTGGACAAAGAGCTGCATTTTTTTGCTCTGCAAAAGACTACAGGTGAACTAATTCTCCACTCAGGGCTTTCATTTCTTGATGTATAAAATAAGGGACTCAAATCCCTTCCAACTAGCAGTAATACTCCTGACTCTCAGACCACTACCAGTTCCCCACAGAGACAGGATGCCTTCTAGTGAGAAGCAAGCTCCACAACAAAACCAAAGATTGATTTCCAGGCAAGGACATAGGGTTCACATTTTAATGACCCACTTTCCCTTGCATTATTGTCAGATGACCCCTAAGGCAGCAGGAAGCAGACAGAACAAACTCTGCTGGACTATTGGATCAAAGGAGCTCCCAGAGAAGATCAAATTGGTCAATTCTAAAGGAAATAAATCAACCTTGAATATTCTTTGGAAGGACTGATGCTGAAACTGAAGCTCCATGTGAAGAGTTGACTCATTGGAAAAGACCCTGATGCTAGGAAAGGCTGAAGGCAAAAGGAGAAGGGGGCAGCAGAGGATAAGGTGATTAGATAGCATCACTGACTCAATGGACACGAATTTGGCAAACTCTGGGAGATAGTGGAGGACAGAGGAGCCTGGCGGGCTACAGTCTTCGAGATCGCAGAGTTGGACACCACTTAGCGACTGAACAACAACAGCTCCCAGAGATCTAGGCATAAAGCTAGACCACAGAGAACCAGTGTTCTTCCCACCCTAGCCAGGACCTTCACCTCAGTGAGGTCTCTGAAAACAGTAACTTGGCCAACACCAGGAAACCTGTTGGTTGTCTTCGTTAGACCTCAACATACTCATGCATTTCGGTATAAGAGGTAAAACCTTGGCTGGGGCTGTGGTTCATCAAACTCCAGCCAGAGGCTCTTCCAGTAAAGCAAAGCAAAAAGTCCTGCTAGCCCTGCATCCCTTTGTCGTCACTTGGTCTTGTGGGGAATTTCAAGTGCTCCGAGAAGTCAGGGAGCCTAAAGAACTGATGGATATCCACAGAAAACTCAAGCCATTAGCTTCATTCTCCTCATTCCAAACTTTTAGCTGGTGAAGTGGCATTTCAAGTCTTTATACTTCCTTCTCCTCATTTCTGGTGTAGGGACTCAATGAAATGGTCAGAATGCAAGAAGCAAGTAGTTGGAAGAGAAAGAAAGACTCCCAAACAAACAGGACACAAAGTCCTCCAGCTCAAACACTGTGCAGGGTTCCAACTTCCTAACAGGAGCTATTGGACAATCCCAAAGCTACCCAAGGATCCAGGGAACCTCTTATCCTAATCATCGTTACATACAACAGAAAGCATAACACCTAGGAAGTCAACATCTTTGACATGAACCCCACAGCATTCAGGTCCTCCACTATGAACGGTCCTCATAAGCAGGCCTCACTTCTCTCAGATGGTTACGCTCTCCCTTCCCCCTAACCCAGGAAGACCCCAGTGAAGTGTCCATGGTCCAAGGAAGCCTGTGCTTCTCCAGTAGATACATCTTCAAGAAGAAAAAGAGGAAACCCAGGGAAGATTTCCAGTCGGTGGTAAGGAGGTCTGGAGGATAGGGAAACTCTGAGCAGCCACATCAACCAAACGACCACAAACAGAGGAATACTCAGCAGACTAATGCCACTTGCCTCTCAACTGGACAGCGAGCTAGGCAGCCCATTACAAGGAACAAGGAGGAAAACAAATGCAACTAATGGGATGAGGTGAGAGGAGAGGAAGTGGGGATGAAAGCCCTTTCATCCCACCCAGGCCTTCTCTCTGCGCTCCGGGGGCTGCCCGAAGCCAGATGCATGAAGCTTGAGAGGCTGGAGGGAAGGGGAGGACGCGACGGCACGCCACCGTCGGTGACACCAGGCCTCGCGTGGCGCGTGGGGAGGCACACCCGGCCGGGACAGCGTGCAAGGGTGGGGTGGGCGTGCAACTGGCTTGGCTAGGGGTGGCAGGCGTCACTGGCTGGGCCTGCCGAGCGAGGGCCCTGGGGCTGCGGGGGGCGTGAGCACGCGCGGGGCCGCGCTCGGAGGGGCTGGTTACCGTGTGGTTCACCCCCCACATCAGGACGCTGAGGATCGGCTCGCTGGCCCGGAATAGCTTCACTTTCTGGCACACGAAATGCTTCTTCTTGGTCTTGGTCTTGCTGGCGCTGAGTGGCGCCACCGCCACCGCCGTGGTGCTGGTGCAGTTGGACGACATGCCCGGGCGGCGGCGGCGGCGGCAGCGAAAGGGGGGCCGGCCGAGACGGCGCACGAGCCAGCGGTCCCAGGCCTCCCCCGGACCGATCCCCACCCCCCGCTCCCTCACCGCGCCATGGTCGCGCCCGTCCCGTTACCTCCCCACCCCGCCCCGGTGGTTCCGTCCGCCCCACGCTCCGCCCTTCCCGCCCCGCCCCGCCCCGCCCCAGGGAGCCGGCCGGCCCGCTCTGCACCCCGCCCCGGGCAGTACCGCAGCCCCGCCGTCACCAGGCCCTTTCCTCCCTGCCTGGGTGGTACCGCCCGTCCCGGGGAGGTAGCGGGCCGCCCAGCCTGCTCCTCCTCCCCGGGCCTGACAGGAGCCAAGCCGGCCTCCGCGCGCCTCAGAGCCCCGCGCCCTAGCAGGGAGGGGAGGAGGGCTCGGTAGGTCTCGCAGACTACTGCGGGAGCATCTCCCTGACCGGGCCCCCCAAAGCTAGGGTTTGGGTCTTTCCTCAACCTGACGTGCCAAGATGGCGGCGGCACCACGGGTCCGGAGGGGAGGAGGGGCGGGAATGCGAGGAGGGTGGGACGTACCATCCCCACCCCGGGGGAGAGAGGAGGAACACAGCGAGGGCAAAAGGAAGTCCTGCCGGGAAAGGCAAGAAACGCCCCCTCGCCCCACCCATGCGTGGATCTTTCCCACTCCCCTGGGACCGGGGGCGCGGTCCACCCGCGGGACACGCCCTCTCCCCCCAGGGCCAATGAGAGGAGCCAGCCGGAAGCCTCGGGTTTTATGAATGGGTCCGGCTCTCACCCACCGGCGGCCGGCCTCCCGCCAAAGCGTCCAGTTCCGGGGCAGGCCAGCACCTTAAGACACCTATGATACGGCAGGGAATTATAATCGTCTTACTCTCTGGCTCACTCGGTGAAATCTTTGAGTAAGCTGCCCACGCTTTCTTCATTATTCCTCTCGGACTAAGGCTCTCCGTTTTATGCTGGACACAAACCGTGGATCAACATAGTTCTGTATGGGAATTCGGTTCTCAGCACAGGTGGCTCTTTACACAGTTACAAAAATAAATAGTTTTTATTACCAAGTAATAAAAGACATGATTAACCCTAGTATAGGGAAGCGGGATAAGGTGTTAAATTGAATAGCAAGTGTATGTTACTTTCTCTCTGGGGAAAGACTGGGTTTTAAGCATAACAGTGTCTGGCAGCATAAGTGCTCAAAAAATATAAATCCAAATTCGTTTAAGAATTAGGAATTAGCAGAACAAGGAACTACCCCAACTAATGTGTGGATCAAGAGTACCTAGGTCTCCTGAGTCAAATGAGGGCTTCTGGTAGGAGACAGGAAAGGGGTGAAGACAGGAGATTGAGCCTATGAGTTTGGATTTTTTTGTTTTTTTTTTTTTAATACCTGACTAAAAAATAATACCAAACAACTCCTGAAAATCTAGACTTTGTAATAAGATTACTACATGATAAAAGGGAAGGCATGAAATAAACAGCTTCCACTATACTTTCTTTTAAGAGCCAGGGTGCATATTGAGAGTTTGGTCCTGACTCCTAAAATGATTTGACTTCATTTCTGCACTGCCCACATCAGAGACTATAAGCAGTGTAAAAAGGACAGATAACCTAGATCCTATCAACAAATCCTGGGCCCTTCCAAAATTTGCCAGATTTGCAGAGGAAAGAAAAGCTGACCTGCTTTACTGTGTTACTGGATAACAAGATACAATGAGCTTCTACTACATAGTAAAGTCACTTACCAAACAAGATAGTCTCACAAAGCTAGCTTCTTTTTTTCCAAAAGCATGTAGAAATTATAATTTATACATATACACACACTATATTTTACAGTTTGATAGTCCAAATAGTTTTAAAAGTTCATTTAGGGTTTTTTTTTTTTTGCATTGTTTTCCCTCCCAGATTCTTTGTCGCAGCCTTGGCTCTGCCCTAATCTGACATCATTCTGTCACATCATCTACTAAATCAAGTTAAGTAGTCATTTACCTTGGTAAGAACACTCTTTCTGGGTGATTCAGAGGAGAGAGGTTTCTGAAAGGTCCAGTCTATTCTGAGGTGGTAGGGTTAAGTCTGTTCACACAGGTGGAGGGAAGAGGCATAGGGAGGCTCCCTCCAGAGCAAGATGAGTGCTCACACCTAAATGTCCCAGTGCCTACCCATTGAAAAACCTACTCTGCACCCAGCAAAAGTTACTAAGGGTCCCACAGAGCAAGTCACACTGGTTCTCAGAAGAACTGAGCTGTTTCTGGAATCCGTGGAGGAAAGTCACTTTGAACAGTGGTGGTTTGACATCTGTGAAAGAAGTCATTTGAACTCTTATAAAGAGAATTTTTAAGGGATCAGCAGCCTCCCTGGAAATTTCAGGAAAACCAGCAAGAGAGGGGATGGTTTTCATCTTTTCATAAAGTTCTTCTCCAGAGCTACTGAGGTTCTCTGGAGAGAGTAAATATTCCGCTTCACCCGATCTTCCAGAGAGGAGGTAGATGCGCTCTCTAGCTTCATGCGGCTGGAAAGAGAAGACAGGGGAAAGTTAAGTAACAAGCATTTGTTAACTGGTCAAACTACCTGGCAAACTTAGAAGAAACAGGTTGTTAGCCATAAAGCAGCTGTAGAAACACAAGCTCTCTTTAAGTCTACATAGATAACTTTGGAGTAACTCCATCTGGAACTCAATTTTTTTACAAATTTGTAAGGGAAAATTTATCTGTTCTGGAAAATAAGTTCAAGCCTCATTTGAAAAAGGCTTCCTGAGCCATGAATTCTTAGAAGGCCAAGAAGATTCAGTAAAATACCAATTCATTTCTCCTCCCCTCAAATCAAAAACATCCCACTGTCTGGCCAGAAGTTGATAAGAGCAACAAAGGTATCTGGGGGCTGAACTCCACACAGACACAGAAACACTGGGAACACAGTGAATGAACCAGTTTTCTGATTGCCCCCTTGGGACCACTGCCATGAAAGCTGTTAGGCAGGGAAAAGATGCACTCACTGGATAAACTTCCCATCCCGGGAGTCTAGCTTCTCCAGCCTCTGCTCCCGCTCGTCATCCTTGGCGTGCCTCTTGAGGATGTTCAGCCTCTCTTCCTCCCGCCACTTGGCGTTTTCCATCATCTCTTGCCTTTTTCGCTCCAGCTCCTCTGATGAGAGCTTTCTGTTGAACACAAAAATCACCCTAGGGCCTACTTCTCTCCCAGACAAAAAAACAGAAATACCACAGGAAGACAAACCAGGTAGGACCCAGCTTTTCCGCCCATAGCTCTCTTCCCTTGGAAATGCCCAGCCCAGTGCCGCACTCAGCAAGTTTCCTTCCTTCCTAACAACTTCATCAGGTGGTTTCACTCAAATTTCAACAACTTTTAGTGAAGGAATCCATACTCTCATTCAATAATCTCTAGAGTAATTATTCTGAAACAATAAATACATAATAAGAACTAATCAGGAGCCTCCATCTATGGCAATTATATTCCAATTGTTTGTTTAACAACTTATAGAAGAACAGGGAACCAAGTTTATCCATGTGATGGATGACATCTACCACCTACCCACTGGAGATTCTTAGAAATTCATGAACATAGCTCATGAGTGTATCATTCAGGACTAAGCTAGAAGCAAGTTGCCTGAAGAATTTAACTTAGTCTCAGACAGTAATAGATAGGTCTTCCTTCCTAGCACTCACTGCAAATGAAGAGCAAGAAGAGGAGGTGATGAACCAGCTCAATCACTATTTACCAATGTAAGACATCCAAATCTATTGTTTCTCAAATTGGTGTGATATACAGATCCCCCTTTAAAAGGAAAAATAATTATCAGAGTCCCATAAGGGAGTGGGAGCCCAATTTTGAGAAATAAACTTAAGATACTAAAAATCTGACATTAAGTTATCTATAGTGAAAGGAAGACTCCCCTTCAAAAACCCCACTAACTAAAAAGAAAATGGAAAAGGAAATAACTCTAGATAAGACATATGTGAACAAACTGTCAGAAGATACAAGAGGATGAAGGAGTGGTAACCACTTTAACAGATTAGAGGAAACTGAATCATAAGTGCCTGATACTGATCAGAGGCGATTCACACTGTAAAACCCAGGAGAGCTTCAGGTACTGTAGGCTCTGACACTTTGGAGTGTGGTGCACGAGGATGAAAACAAAGGGGCTAATTTAAAGTCTGTATAAGGAACAATTAAGACATCTCGGGATCCTCATGCCTGACTCGGGAAGTCAGGGCCTGCTCTCCCAAACATCTACAGAAGACCCTCTAGAGGGTAGACTCTGGTAGTTTCTAGAGAAACTGAACCACACAGGAGAACCACACCAGACAGCTACATGTAAAAGAATAAAATCAAAACATTTTATCACACCACATATAAAAATAAACTCAAAATGGATTAAAGACCCAAATATAAAACCAGAAACCATAAAACTCCTAGAAGAAACAGGTAGAACATTCTTTGACATAAGTCATAGCAATTTTTTTTTTAAATCTGTCTGCTCAGGCAAAGGAAACAAAAGCAAAAATAAACAAATGGGACCAGATTAAACCTGAAAGCTTTTGAACAGCAAAAGAAACTATCAACAAAACAAAAAAAATTACTGAATGGGAAAAAATATATTTGCAAATAACATGACTGACAAAGAGTTAATATCCAAATTAAATAAACGCTCAAACAACTCAATAGCAGAATACACAACCCAACTAAAAAGTGAGTAGAAGATCTGCAGAGACATTTTTCCAAAGAAGATATACAGATGGTTAACATGCACATGAAAAGATGCTCAACACTGCTAAACATCAGAGAAAAACAGATCAAAACCACAACGTGATATCACCTCACACCTGAAGAATGGCTAGCATCAAAAGGACCACAAATAACAAAGGTTGGTGAAGATGTGGAGAAAAGGGAGAAGCTTCATCTTTTCAATTGACAAGAAAGGTGTTTCAGATCACTAATTAGAACAAAACATTCAAAAGAGAACTCAAAAAATTTTAAATTCTTGCGGAACCCTCAGACCCTTGAGGAAATATCCAATGACTCACAATCTGAGAAACAATATAAATAGTGCTAAGAAAGGTTTTACAGCTGTAATCTTTCTTTCGTTTTTCAGTACCCAAATCTTGGTTACATCTTTGGTGTTCAACTACCTGGAACACCAAACCAAAACAAAAAGATCACAAAATCCATCCTTTCAAGTTTCTGTGTTTCCATTCCTGGAAGACTGAGATCTTGAGGGCTCTAACTCACTTTTTAATTTAAATTTTATTGAAATATCGGTCTATTGGTCCTATACAGTAGGAACCTGTTTATTCTAACTCGTTTGAAATCACAAAATTCAACAAAAATTCTAACAGCACTAAGAAAAGGTTGACAAAATGAGACAAATTCAAGTGATGGCAGATGGCAAGAGATAGAAAAACAAAGCAGGATCTGAAAAAGCAGACCTGGCACTGACCAAGAGTCTTAAAAATATATTAAAAAAAACACATAGTAATGAGCATCCACCCCTAACAGCATGGATTAGAGCACAGCTGAAGAACTGACCCAGCGATACCAACAAGAGATTAAATACCATGCAGTATACCCTCCCTCTCTGGAAGGCAGGGAAATATGTAATATGTTGGAAAGTTGCCGGTCAAAATTAAACCTTAAACTTAGGGAATCAGGCAATTAAGAGTTAAAAGACATTGCAGCACTGTTTACAATAGCCAGGACATGGAAGCAACCCAGATGCCCATCAGCAGATGAATGGATAAGGAAGCTGTGGTACATATACACCATGGAATATTACTCAGCCGTTAAAAAGAATTCATTTGAATCAGTTCTAATGAGATGGATGAAACTGGAGCCCATTATACAGAGTGAAGTAAGCCAGAAAGATAAAGATCATTACAGTATACTAACACATATATACGGAATTTAGATAGATGGTGGCGATAACCCTATATGCAAAACAGAAAAAGAGACACAGAAGTACAGAACAGACTTTTGAACTCTGGGGGAGAACGTGAGGGTGGGAGGTTTTGAAAGAACAGCATGTATATTATCTATGGTGAAACGGACCACCAGCCCAGGTGGGATACATGAGTCAGGTGCTCGGGCCTGGTGCACTGGGAGGACCCTGAGGAGTCGGGTGGGGAGGGAGGTGGGAGGGGGGATCGGGATGGGGAATATGTGTAACTATATGGCTGATTCATGTCAATGTATGACAAAACCCACTGAAATGTTGTAAAGTGATTGGCCTCCAACTAATAAAATAATATTTAAAAAAAAAAAAAAAAAAAAAAGAGTTAAAAGGGACTTTAGGGTCTGCATCTCTTCTAATACCATAGTGATTGAAAGAGGTTGTTATGAACTCAGTGATTTTTCAGTGCTGGCTGTATACTGGAATTACTGAGGTAATTCATGTCCATTGAGTCGCTGATCCTAACTAACCAATCCATCCTCCCAGAAATTATGTCACAGCAGCCGCCAGGGAATGGGATTTTGGGTTTTCTTTAAGCTTTTCAGGTGATTCTAATATGCAGCCAACTGGGGAGGCAGTTAAAGGAAGTACAGAAAAGTTGCCCAACTCTTTTTTTTGTTTTTTTTGCCAAATCTTAGTTCCTTCACCAGGAATTGAACCCAAGCCTCAGCAGTGAAAGTGCAGAGTCCTAACCACTGGGCTACTAGGGAATTCCCTCATCTAATAACTTCTAAGAGCAATTGAGACCCTTTGGGACAGCCTCTCAAGGGCACAGCCAACTCCACTCAGGTCCCAAGACTGTACATCCATGGTCTGTCAGACCCAAGCCATACCTAACTCAAACGCAGAGTTGATCTGAGGGCATTTGCCCTCAAGACCACCCTGCTTCCCTTTCAGCTGATGCCTCAAGAAAGGAGCACTCTTAAGAAAAGCTTCCTGTGGAAATCTCTGTGAGAATAACCGTGGTTTACAGATGTTGACAGAGAATCACTTAGTGAATTGGTCATCAGTTCAATAGTTCAAAACTATTTACTTTGTCCTTTCAATGTGACTCACATGGAGTAAGGGGTAGGGGTGGATGGTTAAAAGTTAACAAGTGGAATAAGAAAGGGGTAAACAAAAAAGGTGATACAGATTATCCTCTTGCCCTGGTCTGAGCCACTCCTAGACTCAGGCCTGGGAGTCTGAAGTGGACCTCCTGGGCTCTGGACTCACCTGGTGTACCCAGGAGCATGCCGCCTTTGGTAAACCTCCTTTTTAGGAGATGGGCTCTTACTTCGGCCTCTGTCTTTCCTGTTTACCTTAGAGTTGTGCCTGTAACAAGATACAGAGGGCAGAGAGGAGAAAAGCTTTTTCAATATAGGGGCTTCTAACATGTCCTTCAAAAGATGGAAGAAAAGCTAACAGCTTCGGAATCATAACCCAAATTGAAGAAAATAGAGGGAAGAACTGGAAGAAAAACAAAGGCATAAGGATAGGTAAGATTTGGTATTACTCTCACTCCAAAGATTCCACACATACAAATAGTATATGTGTATGTATGTAGTTCTAGATATTTGAACTTTACATTAAAAAAAAAAAAAGGAACAATAATAACAAAGCAAAGACATTTGGAAGAGTTGATGAACAGATATGGCCAAAGGCAAACCCCAGCTGTGACCAGGCCCCCCACATTCACAGGTTATTGCCCACTGAATTCCCACACTCACGGTTTGCTTGGCCTTGGGGACCGAGACCTTCTGCCAGGGGATCGGGACCTCCTATCCCGGGACCCTGCTTCCCTGGTGCTCTTCTTGTTGGTATGTCTGGGAGGTGAGGAAGAGGAGCTCCTGGACCTGGAATAATTCTTTAATCCATGCACTCCCTTTCGTTCAGCCATCAGAGAACCCTGCAGCCCCTGGCTATGGTCGGAGTTCCTGACCTGTATCATCAAGGAAAGGAAGTAAAGCTGTATGTAGGAAGATCCAGCAGCTCGGGAGAAGATGCAGTGAAACAAGAAAATGAATAAACACTGAGGTCCTATAAGGGGCCCAGTGGGTACAGCAATCCCATCATACAGTTATCACTGAGAGCTACATACACTAAGGAAAGTTATCCTCAGAATGCCCTAAAAGGATGTATCACCCAAGCACTTAAATTGGCCTGGCTCTTCTCTATAGCCTGAGAGGGAGTAGGATGCAGAACATGGAGAACAGGACCTGAGGGGAAAAAAGGAGTCCAGAGGGATGTACATTTATCAAAAAATCATCAACCCGTACACTTAAAATGTATGCATTTCATGTAAATTACCTGCAGAGGTAAGGGGGGATGCCTAAATGCCCATTGGTGGTTTAGCCCCTCTACTCAGAGGGACTTCAGCCTAGTGAGAGGCTCAGGAGTAGGGAAGGGGCCTGTTCCCCAGCAATCCCAGTCTCTGCTGCCCAAAGTCCCTTCTTTCTGTGTGTCTGATTGGCTGCTAAAAATGCTCTATGTCCTTGCAGCAACATGAATGGACTTAGAGACTGTCATACTGAGTGAAATAAAAGTCAGTCAAAGGAGAAATATGTTTGACATCCCTGATATGCAGAATCTAAAAATGATAGAAATGAAACTGTTTACAAAACAGAAACAGACTCACAGACTTAAGAGAATGAACTTATGGTTGCCAGGGGGAAAGGTTGGGGAAAGGAATAGTTAGGGAGTTTGGGATGGACAGGTACACACTGCTACATTTAAAATGGATAACCAATAAGGGCCTACTGTATATAGCACTGGGAACTCTGCTCAATGTTATGTGGCAGCTTGGATGGGAGGGGAGTTTGGAGGAGAACGGACACATGTATATATATGGCTGAGTCCCTCTGCTATACACCTGAAACTGTCATAACATCAGCTATACTCCAAAATGAAATAAAAAGTTTAAAAAAAAATGCTCTATATCCACAAAGGCTGCCAGGTTGGCACGTTCCATGGTCCCACAGTCACTCCCTTTGAGAAGCCATATCCTTACCTGTAAGCCATATCCAGGGACTTTGGACAAAACAGGGGAAGAATTTGCCATCTTCTTTTGAGATCTAAGGGATTAAACACATACTCATTGAAAAAGAAGACGCCTAAAGGTCCAGTTTACAGCTCTGTGCTGAAATGCGCTTCCTGTTTCAAACGTGACCTCTCCCACCTCCCGGCTCTCGTGTGGGAGTATGTTTCTCTCTCTTTGCTGGAAGATGCATCAGCACAGTCATGTTTTTCCTGTGAAAAACCGTGGGCCTCACTTTTCAGCCCCAGCGCCCGAGCACATTCTCCTCTCACCTCGTGCTGCTATTCTAGGGACTCTGAGTCAGCAGCGACAGTGCTGGCGGCTCCCTCAGAGAAAACACAGAACAGGCCCAGATGGGCCCATTAATGCATTTAAAAAAAAAAAGAAAAAGCCTCCATAGAACCCACTTCAGTCTTGGTGGAATCAAGAGCTGAAATGAGGGACTGCCCTGGCAGTTCAGCGGTTAAGATTACGAGCTTCCAATGCAAGAAGCGCAGGTCCCATCCCTCATCGAGGAACTAAGATCCCACATGCCATGCGGTGCGGCCAAAAAGTAAATAAATAAATAAAAATAAAAGGAGCTGAAAGTCGCATCCAGGACATCTGATTTAGGACAGACACGGCTGCAGCCAGTCCTGCTGGGGATCTTGCCAGCACCTCTAGGAACTCTAATGCTATCTGGCAACTCCATGGGCAGAGAGTCAGAGTGTGCAAGTGCCCTCCACTGAGCCCCCAGAACCTAGCGGTTCTCGGCCCAGAGCAGGCGCTTGTCCACTTCTGTGGAAGGAATGAGAGTGAGTGAATCAGTGGTGCAGGAGGCACAGTGCTCTCACCTCCCCCGGCTGCGCTCATCCTCGCTGCTGCAACGATCGCTGCCTGAGCTTCTGTGCTTATGTTTCTTGTGCTTCTTTTTCTTCTCCTTCTTCTTCTTCTTCTCCTTTTTTTCCAGACTCATTTGCAACTAGAAAATACCCAGAACATAACAGCATAAGATTATCCAGACCTGTCAGTCACTCTGAGGGTCATGCGCAAACTGCCTGACTCCAGGTCGCTGGGTCTACAGGGATTCGGGGACATGCTCAATCAGCCGCCCTCTGTTGACAACAGTGGAGGGTCTTGACCCTGGTTGTGCAGAAACACCCACTAGACTACAGAATGGACTTTCTGGTGGGTAGGGCTGGGAATCTGTGTTTTGAAACAGTCCCCAGAACCACTGCCTAGGAATTTCTATTCTGTCAAAAGAATCCAACTCCACTAAAAGTAATTAGGGACTGCAAGATCAATTTTTAAACTTTTCTTACCAACTGATCCAAGAAACATGCACATAAAGGGAGTTTAGGGGAGAATGGATACATGTGTATGTAAGCCTGAGTCCTTTGCAGTCAACCTGACACTATCACAACAGTTGGCTACACTCCAATATAAATAAAAAGTTAAAAAAAAAAAAGAAACAGCCACATAATATGTGAATGATGAATGGGCCCTAATGATGAATGGGATACCACCTGATCTCCTGAACACAGTGTACAATCATGCTTTCCCCAGGCATATCCCCAAACCCTTCTTTTTCTCAAAGAATGACATCACATGCTGCATTTCCAACCAAAAGACATAAAAGAGAAAATCAAGCATAACTAAGCTTGATATAAGATTGCATAAAATCACCAGGAGACAGTCTCTAAAAGACAAAGACATTTAAAGCCATTCTGTTTTCCCTCTCATAAGAATAAATGGAGAGAAGGAAAAAAAAAGAATAAATGGAGAGGAGTTCTCATGTTAAGTAGTTCTTAATGCTTACATAATGCACTACTTACCAATTCTTTGATTTTCTTCATTTTCACAGGATTATTCAATACTTCTCTTTTTTTCTCCTCCTCTTTCTTCCTAAAGAAAGAGAAGAAGTTATAAAGATTATGATTATTTCAGAAAGGGAATTAAGTCATTCATTCTACTCTCCATAACTCTATGCAGCAATTTTTTTCTAAATGCAGGCAGACAAGCCCTATGCTGCAATCTGCATGATGGTGTGAAAGCCAGAAATCTTCCCCAAGTCGGCATGAGGGATTGCATATTGTGGGTAAAGTCCATACTGGCTCCCTGTTGTGCAAGAAAGTGAGTTTGGTCTGTTGCTTGTTAAGCTTCATGCTCAGGGCTTCTCAACTGATCAAGTAAATGTATGTCATCTTGTATATCAAACGTATGCAGCATTTCAATACTACCTCCACTGTTTAGCATGATAACACATTAAAAAGTAAAGAGAATGGATTCGTCTTTCAAGAAGTCTTATTCTCATATATTCATAGGAGGATAAACAGGTCAATTTTCCTGGAGGACAATTTGGCAACATTTATCACAGCCTGTACCTACTCACAAACTCTTTAATCTTACAAATGCTTCCTCAAGAATTTATTATTGAAGGGATATAATCAAAGAAGGTCACTAAAAAGTTGTTCATCTTAGAACAATGAAAGCCTGGAAACAAGTTAGGGATTCAATAGGAGAATATTAATAAAATAAATTATGGTATATCCATACAATATAGATATAAAAATGATGTTATAAAAGCGTGGTCAGCAATAAAAAAAAGATGCCCCACATATATGATTAGGTGGAAAAAAGGAGTTTATAAAATAATATGCATATTTATATACCAATGTTCATAGCAGTATTATAGACAATAGCTAAAAGGGGGAAATAATCCAAATGGGCATGAGAGATGAATGGATTAAAAAATGTGGTATAAACATGCAACTATCATTCAGCCTTAGGAAAGAAGGAAATTCTGATACAACCTGGGTGAACCTTGAAGACATTATATAAAGTGAAATAAGCCACTCACAAAAAAGCAAATACTGAACAATTTCATTTCTATGAGGCTCAGAATAGTCCAACAATAGGAATGGAAAGCACAATAGTGGTTCCCAGGGACTGTGGGGGAGGGGAAATGAAGAGTTGTTTAATGGGTATAGATTTTCAGTTTTGTAAGATGAGGATTTTCCTGGTGGCCTAGAGGTTAAGATTCCAGGCTTTCACTTCAGTGGCCTGGGCTCAACCCCTGGTTGGGGAAGATCCAGTAAGCCTTGCCAAAAAACAAAAAACAAGGAGATGAAAAACTTCTGGAGATTGACTGAATAATAATTCAAATGCCCTACTACTGAATTGTATACATAAAATGGTTTAAATGGGAAATTGTACATCATGTGCATTTTACCACAATTTTTAAAACAGAAATTCTGACACATGCTATATAACATGGATAAACCTTTGATGACATGCTGAGTGAAATAGGCCAGTCAGCAAAAAAATAAATACCATATGATTCCACTTATACAAGTAATTAGAGTATTCTCATAGAGACAGAAAGTAGAAGTGGTTGCCAGGAACTGGGAAGAGGAGGGAATGGGGACTTATTGTTTAATGAGTATAAGGTTTCAGCTGCAAAGATGAAAAAGCTCTGGAGAGGATGAGTGGGGGTGATGGTTGCACAACAATGTGAATGTACCTACTGCCACTGAACTGTACACTTTAAGTGTACACTGTACAGTTAAGATGGTAAATTTTGTTATGCACATTTTACTACAAAATGGGAGAAAATATGTACATATAAAGATATATAAATAAGAAATAAACATTTTCAATTTTCAATCTCATATCCTTGAAATAAAATTGTGCAAATTAAAAAAAAAAACACACACACTACATGATTTTATTTAACACCCAAAAGGCAGCTTTACTTTGATCTGTTCTGTATTAAGATTTCAAGTAAGATTATAAAGTTTCTTTTTAAAGGGTTCTGCTATGAAAACAAACAAACAAAGGGAGAGGGAGAGGGGAGGGGAAAAGAACTCTATACATATCCCCAAATTTCTAAGAAGTTGCCAGTCTTTCTAACCTTGCTTCTGTCTCTTATTATTTAACGACTAAGGGTAAATGGATAAATCTGGTCTGGTCTGGTACATTTACCAATCTCTCCCCAACTATAAAGCAAGAGGCAAGATAACATCTCGGCTGAGCATCTCTACAAAACCCCTTCCCAGACCCTCATCAGTACCTGATGATGAAAAGCGGGTCCTCTCGGATTTTGCTGGCCATGTCCAGAAGGGAATTGGCACCTGACGGGGCAAAGATAGAGCCTGGGAGAAGTCCTGTCTCCGAAGAACAGCCTGCCTCCTTCTCCTCCATCTTTTCAAAAACATATTTGTCAATAGGACGCCCCAGCAAGTACTCATCGCGGTTCACCATCCCACCAGGACCCTGGTACATCCAGTCCAATTTTTCCTCCTTTTTCCTAGTTCAAGGGGAAAAAAAAAGAAATAGTCAAAGAAAATGCAGACTCCTGCAAACCTGAACACAAGTGATAGATAAGCACAGTTAGGGGAATTCCCTGACGGTTCAGTGGTGAGGACTCCATGCTCTTACTGTCTATGTTGTGGGTTCGATCCCCAGTCAGGGAATTAGGATCCCACAGGTTGCAAGGCACGACCAAACATTAAAGGAAAAAAAAAGTGTGACTGGTCAGAATAGGACTCATTCTACAGGCTCTTCAGCAAAGGCTAACCACCACACTCCATGAGGCACTTGCGAAAAAATGGTACTTGCTGTCATGGAGTTTACATTTTAGTGGAGAGATCATTTCCACACAACTAAAGCAACCTGTGAGCACAGAACGTTCCTCAACCTGGGGCGTGGGATCTTTGCTCAGGGCTTCTCAAGTCCCCTTTACGAAGTCTTTGTGTAGTGCCTTCATGTCGAGGATAATCTGAAACAGCTAATGTGCACATTCTGGATCAGCTCATCACCAAGAACAATTCCAGTGACCACATACGCATTGGTGTTTATCACGTGTTTTTGGAACTTACTGGCACATTGGCACCAGTGGTAATACTACATTCAAGAAGATAATGAGAAAAGATCAGTCATAACAAGTTATGTTTTCAAGCCAAAAGAGGGAAGCCAAATTATGTCACAGTATCATGCCAAATATTTCCCTGTGGTTCTAAGAGAAAAAGTGGTGAGAAAACCGGGTCTCCATGCAACAAACAATAAAGGTGTGCTGAACTCATAAGAGTATATGAACTCATAAGAGTACATACTCATAAGAGTATGTATTGGGGCAACCAATATCACATTCACATTGCAAGCAGCAAAGTAGTTTCATCAAAATAGTACTATCTATAACATTAGTTTCAATGATTTTTGAATATGACATTTTTTGTATATTGATTTTTAAGATTACGTAACAACTATGAGCATAAATAATATCTTTCTAGCTATATCTTTGCACATTTAAAAAAAATGTTTCAAATATTTACTTTTTATTTATTTCGCTGCGCCAGGTCTTAGTTGCCACACGTGGAATCTAGTTCCCTGACCAGGGGATGAACCTGGGCCCCCTGCATCAAGAGTTTGGAATCTGAGCCACTGAACCACCAGAGCAGTCCCATGTTTGCACATTTTAATAAAAATAATTTAAGCCAATAATAGAGGGTCTAACCCCTTAGATACCTCTTCTCTTATTAAAATTATTGGTTTGATGGACTTCCCTGGTGGTCCAGTGGTTAAGAATCCCCCATGCAATGCAGGGGGAATGCAGATTTGATCCCCGGGGAACTAAGATCCCATATCCTCAGAGCAACGAAGCCCTTGTGCCACAACTACTGAGCACGTGAGCTCTGGAGTGCCTTGCAGCATAACCAGAGAGAAGCCTGTGTGCCTGCAGTGAAAGATCCCATGTGCCACAACTAAGACCTGATGCAACCAAATGAAACAAATAAACATATCTTAAAATAAATAAATAAAATGAAAGGACATGTCAAAGATGACTCAAAGGATCACGCCTATACATGCCTGACATGAACATGGACTGGGAAGCGGGGACCAAAGACTCATTTTTATTCATTTGTAAACACTGACTCAGCATACTTCCTGTGTGCCAGGCAAAGGAGTAACACTGGACAGATGACAAAGATTCAGGCAGCTGAGCTGCTCACAGGGTACCCGATAAGGCACAGAGGTCGACAAATCACCAAACGGTGCTGCTGAGAGCTATTGTGACGAGGTGACTGTGGGGCACGTGAAGCAGAAACACCTGAATACGCAGAGATACACGTGGGAGTCATCGGCATGAAGCTGACACTGGTACCAGAGGAATGAAGGCACTCTTTTTTTAAAAAAACAATTTAATTTTATGTCTTCATTTATTGGCTGTGCTGAGTCTTCATTGTGGCTTGAGGGCTTCTATCTTATGATGCATGGGCTTAGTTGCCCAGTGGCATGTGTGATCTCAGTTCCCTGACCAGGGCTTGAACCCACGTCCCCCACACTGGGAGGCAGGTTCTCCACCATTGGATCACCAGGGAAGTCCGTGGAGGCACCCTTAGAGAATAAAGGGAGAAGGGCAGTGCGCCTTGGGGAGCAGGAGCAGTTATGAGATGAGGGAAAAGAAACTAAGTGAAAGAAAGAGAAGAGATGATATGAAAAGGTAGGAGGGCTGGGAGCCTGAAGGCAAGACAGCAAAACCTGTCCAGAAGAAATAAGGAAAAATGAAGACAGATACTTCTATGAAGTAGTATTTTCAGGGTTCCAGCTTTTAAAAGGTCTCAACTAGGGCTTCCCTGGTTGGCTCAGGGGTAAAGAATCCACCTGGCAAAGCAGCAGGCATAGGTTCAATCCCTGATCTGGGAAGATTCCACATGCCACGGAGCCACTAAGCCCATGTGCCGCAGCTGTTGAACCTGTCCTCTAGAGGCAGGGGGCGGTAATCACTGAGCCCTTGCGCTGCAATGCCTGGAGCCTGAGCTCTGGAGACAGTGCTCAGCAATGAGAAGCCACCACAATGAGAAGCCCAAGCAGCACAGCTCGAGAGCAGCCCCCACTCCCCACAACTAGAGAGAAGTCCATGGAGCCACAATGACCCAGCACAGCCAACAATAAATCAATTAATTAATTAAATTTTTTTTTTTTAAAAGGACTCAACTAATATGAGTCCTTCTCAGGCCCTCTGGTAAGAAACCATGTTGTAATCACAGAGATCCACTGCCACTGGACTTGGCCTGGTTCCACCACTAACCAGCCCGGTAACCATGCAAGTTATTTCTTCACACTTCCACATCCTCACGTCTAAAGTGGACCTAGTTTCCCAATACAGGGGACATGAGTTAGCTCCCTGGTCCGGACACTGAGACCCCACATGTCATGGGGCAACTAGCCCGTGTACACTACTGCTGAGTCCACGTGCCTCAGCCTGTGCTTCCCAACAAGAGAAGCCACTGCAATGGGAAGCCCACACACGGCAATGACAGAAAGCCCTTGGGCAGCAATGAAGACCTAACCAAAAATAAACAGGTAAATAAAATGTTTAAACAAAATGGAGCTAGTAACTGCCAATGCTCATTGTTTTTAAATGAGATCCTCTCTCTGAGTTTTTAAATAAGAAAAGATATAGAGTAAAAGTCATATAAAAATGAAATAATCTACAGATTTTTGCTGTTGCTATCATTAACGATATAGAACAAGTTCTTGAGGCTGCCCACAAGGCTCACCCAGGGAGATTTTTGTTTTTGCCATGCAAGTGGTTTGTGAGATTTTAGTTCCCTAACCAGAGACCAAACCTGAGCCCTCGGCAGTGAAAGCCGAGAAGTGAGAGGTGTCCTAACCACTGGGCAGCCAGGGAATTCCCAGGGAACTCTTAAAATCTACAGATGCCCTTGCCCCAGACAACCCCTGCTATTCTTAGGAAGTTGGCTGAGTGGGAATCACTCCCATCTTCATTTATCTAATCTCCCAAGGACACACCGAAGTGCAAGGGTTGAGAAATGCTGGTGTAGACCCATGCATGGAAAACAGTTTTCTAATATCAGAGAAAACTAAAGCAACACTCCCACTGCAAAGAGGAATCTGGATGAAGGTCAAGGATAATGTAGATATTAAGGTTTTTTTCTTTGTTCTAGGAGAGAAGCATAGTAAACATAGAAAAGATCATCTGAACCACAGAAGTGAGCTGTTAAACAGGAAACGGTTTTTACTGGATACATGAAAGGCACGACACTGCAAAGAACCACACAAGCCAGCCCGTTGGACAAGCAGATCGTCTAGCTACGTCTGCAAGTAAAACCTGAGAAAAGGGACCTACATGTTGACCTTTGAGTTTCATGATATTGGAGGATATGGGTGATGGGGTTGGGGCAAAACAATCAAAATAATATAAAATCATCTTCCTCCCATTCACAGCAGACAAGAGTGCATGAGAGTCAGCAACATGGTAAACACTGGACTCCCAGCTCTGAAGCTGCTCATCTATACTCTGACCTCATTAGGCTCTGCAAAGCCCAAAATTTCTGACATATCAGGTGCATAATCTGTAACATTTGTCTGAATAAAAATTTCAAAATAATTTTTTACTTTTGGTTAGTTGGGAAGTAAATTCTTCTGACTAACAGATATTCTGTCTAAAGTTGACATTTGTTTTAAAATCAAGGGTTCACAAAATCTAAAAGGTCACATATAAGAATGTCTTATAAGCTGCCCAGGAACTAGTCCAAATGTGTGAAACTGATTTAGTTTAAATTATAAAGGATGTAATTTATAAAAAGTATGAAAGGTAAAATAATTTAATGTGTGCCTATGGTTAAAAAAAAAGTACAGAATTTGATTCTCTTAGCTCATTTTATATATTAATGGCCTAAATATATTGTGTTGTACTTTAAAAACTCCAAAACTCCTTTTATTTTAAAATATTCCAAATATTTTAAACTCATACTTAAGTCAGAATGGCATTCTCCCAATCCATTTTCCTGAAAGAATGTAATTGTTATCCTGCCTAAATTCCGTAATACCATTTCCATGAACTGAAACTAAGTCTCTCTCTTGGTCTGTGTCTCTTCTCTCTTCTCTCTCTCTCTCTCTCTCTCACACACACACACACACACACACTCAAATGTCATTAATCCTCCTGTCATGAAATTACTAAGGAAAAGTCTTATATATCCAATATAGTGTAAAGTATGTCACATGTCACCCTGGAGACTTGTCCACAGGATACAAACAAGGAACAGTACAGACTACTCAATTTTATTCTAGAGTTTTTACTCAATTCTGATTTAGGAATGCACTGCATATTTTATGCTTTTTATTTTTCTCAGAACACATTTACTCCTATCGCCTTTTTTGGAGGCTGGTAGGGTACATCATCTGTTACTTCTATCTGATATTATATAAGAGGAAGCTGAATGAGACTGTCCACAGTCACAAAGCTTTCACTGACAGACACAACATCTATCTCCTTCCATGGGACCTCACTGCCTCCCTAAAATGAGCCTGCAGTACACACATTAACAAAAGCAGGAATGTGGCCTCAACACAGTAAGCAGGGTAGAGGCAGTCATCCTCAGTCACAGTTACTGGTCAATTGTGTACCATGAACTTGGCCTACACTAAGGCCTTTACATGTCATCTCATCTGATCCTCTAAAAGCCTTAGAAGTTGGGTACTCTCACCCTCCCTGGTTCTATTGAGGTCACTGAGGCTCCCAAACTTGCTCCCAGATACATAGCTGGGCTAGTCCATACAAAGTCAGCCTTAGAACCCAGTTCAGACTGACTCCAAACTCATTCTCTTATGCAGCTATTATGCAACAACTGGACGATGCACCCACAGGCCTGCAATTCCCCACACACCAAGACACCCCCAGCCCAAAAGGCCCCAGCGCCTTGCTTACTTGACAGCCCCGACATCCTCCGCATAGCGCTGCATCTCCTCCCGGGCCCTCTCCTCCCGCAGCTCACGCTGAAGCTCCTCAATCTTCTTCCGCTCAGCCTCATGCTTCTGCTCAGCCTTCCACACTTTCTCCACATTGCGGAGGGTCTGAGGGTGCCAGCTCTTCTTCAGATTCTGTGGCAAATGAAAGGAGGGAGAAAACAAGACAGGGAGTAAGTGTGTGGTAAGTATAACTGGCATGCCTCACCCCACCCTGTTCATGCCAAGGCAGCCATGTAAGGGCAAGATGTCTCTAACAATGGCGAGGTTGGCACCCAACAATCTCTCACATGTGGTGGGCGGAGGAGAGGTTGTTCAAGTATATAAAATTTCAGAATAGAACAGGCCCCTCCGAGATTCCCTTCAACTACTTCTATCCTGAAATGTATGAGTCTAACTTCCACAGGCCATGCCTGAAGTGAGGGTTGGCGATGACAATACAGGAATGAGGCAGAGAGGTGGGAAGGTATAGACTCTGAAAGATGAAAGAACTCAAGTGTCTTTGGCATTGAACACATTCTTAAGGATACAACCTTCTTTTCCTTGAGTCCACTGAACTTGCCTTGAACTTGCATGGTTTACAACCACACCTAGTACCTCTTTCAACCTTCCTTCCCAAGAGTCTCCCCCTGACTCTGATCTTCCCTTTCACCCTCAAGGAGTGCTTCACTTCTGCCTTCCTCCCCATGAGTCACTGCATTGGTTCAGCTTCCCAACCAGGGAAGGTTTTCTGGAGGAAGTGACATCTAAGGACAATTATAAATTATCCCAGTGATGTAGGAAGCAGGGATGAGAGGAGTAGATTTCCAAAGAGAGGTAACAGCACACACAGCTGCAGGCCCAGAGGTGAAAAAGAACAGAATACAAATAATTCAGCATGGCTGGAGATAGGAGAGTAACCTGATAGGAACGGGACTCAAGATGAAGCCAATAAAGAAAGTAACAGGTTAAGGGCCTTATAAACCATGTTAAGGTACTGAATTATCCTGTTGGCAGTGGAAAATATTAAACATTCATATGCAGCTAAAATGCATGACCAGCTTAGCACGTAAAGAATGAATTGGAGAGGATCAGGATTGGAAAGGCCTGGTGAAATTTCCTCAATCTTGAGGTATCTCTCTTATCTGATTAAAAGCTTTCTAACAGACATAAAACACCTTGTTAAAAACTAGCAAGGGGGCACTCTGTCCCCTTCTGACGTCTATGTCAGAAGCTTTCCCTATCTCTGTTATACTTTATTAAAACTTTGGTACACAAAAAGCTCCAAGTACTCAAGCCTCATCTCTGATCCCAGTTCAAAATCCTCTCCTCCGGAGGTCACAAATTCCGGCGTAACACACGGCTCACAGCAGCAACCTTTCACTTTCCCCTCATCAGGTTATTCAACCCTTCCTCCCCCACCCTCCACCTTGTCTTAATGGTCCTGTCTTGCTTGCCTTCAATACAGGTGATTGCGTCTCAGGGATCATTCGGGAATGTCTGTAGACACTTTTGGTTGTCATAACTCGGGGAGAAAGGTGCCACTAGCCAGAGGCCAGGGATGTTGCTAAACATCCTACATGCACAGGACTACACACACAACAATTATCCAGCCCAAAATGTCAATAGTGGTGAGGCTGAGAAACTTTGGATTCGAGCTTTCCTGTCCCTAAATGCAGCTACTTGAAGACACTAAATCGGACAAACCTTGAAGGTATCTTAGAAGTCATTCTAATTGATAACATCTGACAAACTCTAATATAGCTACTAGACAAATGGCTAAACAGATCTATTTGCTGATTCAATTAGCTACACTTTCAGGAGATTAGCATTTTTCTGATATCGCACCACATTCTTATGGGTATATTTTCCCATTTGGTGGCTATACAGGTTATGAGAACTAGCCACATAACTTATAATCACTGCGGACAGTGACTGAAGCCATGAAATTAAAAGATACTTGCCCTTTGGAAGAAAAGCCATGACAAACATAGACAGCATATTAAAAAGCAGAGACATCACTTTGCTGACAAAGGTCCATATAGTCAAAGCTATGGTTTTTCCCCTAGTCATATATGCAAGTGAGAGTTGAACTATAAAGTAGGTTGAACATCAAAGAACTGATGCTTTCGAACTGTGGTGTTGGAGAAGACACTTGAGAGTCACTTGGACTGCAAAGTGATCAAACCAGTCAATCCTAAAGGAAATCAATCCTGAATATTCATTGGAAGGACTGATGTTGAAGCTGAAGCTCCAATACTTTGGTCACCTGATGCAAAGAGCCAACTCACTGGGAAAGACCCTGATGCTGGGAAAGACTGAAGGCAGGAGAAGAGGATTACAGAGGATGAGATGGTTGGACAGCATCACTGACTCAATGGCCATGAGTTTGAGCAAACTCCGGAGACAGTGAAAGACAGCAAGCCTGGCATCCTGCAGTCCATGGGGTCACAAAGAATTGGACAGGACTGAGCGACTGAACTGAACTGAGCGACTGAACAACAATGAATTCAGAAGAAAGCTCTGCCACTACAGATCAGAATGCTGCACCAAAGGAGTGAAAGTCAGAAGATCTGTGATCCCAGAACACGACTCAGGGATGAGGAGAATGGGGCACAAGTCATCACAACTACAGCGCAGGACAAGATTGAATTCCTGGTTCAGGAAAGGCGAGGTACCCCAAGACAAAATACACAAAACAAAATCTGCGTGACACGTCCTCCATACCTGCCTCCTTTCCTAGCCACGGTTCCAACCGTCCCAAAGCTCCCCAGAATTTCCAGCCAGAAGGGTTTCCTGCCAACAAACACCACCTGCCATCCTTGGCGACCCACCTCACACACCTTTCCAAGTCTCCGCCCCGTTCCTCCAAGGCCTCTGTGATCCGCCCCCTGTCCAGGGCTACAGCTCCCTCTCCCCGAAAGCACAGCTGCGTTATCAATACTCACTGCCACACCCGTCCCCAGCCCCACTTGGTCTCGGGCCTCGGTCCTCCCCCAGCCCTGGGCTCCCTCACTTACCAGGTCTCCGCCTCCCATGATGGTGATGTTTCCTCACTTCGCGGATCTAGAAGACGCAGGAAGGATAGGAGAGAAACTTGGAGAAATAGTTCAACAACGACCTCCCGAGATCTGATCCCGGGGGCAACCGGCTACCACTTTCACTGCCCGATCCAGAGCCCACTTCCGGGAGGGCGTCCTATTACAGAGACAGCGTCGCAGGACAGTGACGTTTAACACTAGCTGTCGGGAAAAAAAAACAAAAAAAAAACACCTAGCTGTCGCGTTACGTGGCGGTAGCTTCGGGAGGCAGTCTCACGGGGTACGTCCCATGATATCGCGGGATTTGTGGTTTACTTTCGGTCACCTCGAGTTGGCTCTTCCCCGTGGCTTTCCAAATGGTGTGTTAATAAGAGGAAGCTCTGTGGGGCTGTGCTTCCAAGGTGGCGCTAGTGGTAAAGAACCCAACTGGCCAGTGAAGGGGACATGGAGAGGCGGATTCCATCTCTGAGCCAGGAAGATTCCCCTGGAAGAGGGCATGGCAACCCACTCCAGTATTCTTTCCTGTAGAATCCCGTAGACAGAGGAGCCCCAGCTACTGAAGCGACTTCGCACGCACGCGCTGTTTGGGTGTTCTAATTGAGCCTGGGCCTCACCTGGCGGTTCTGTTGCCATGGCAGTGCACTGTGGCATCCTTGGGAGCTCCCTTCCGGATCTCACACCCGAGCCCCAGCGTGGACCAGCCTAGGCCACCCAGAGTTTGTAAAAACGTCTTTTTAAATCAGCACTCTCCTCAAACCTCGACTAACAGCCACCTCCCTTTACCCCCTTTCCCCAGGCTTATTTTACGGAGTTAAAGAGAAACCAGCCAACCGAAATTCCATCAGCTTTCCTGCATCACCCTTTCCTTTTCCTTCGTTTATGGTGGAAGAGGCATCCCTCCTAATCTAAGGCATGGAGGTTCATCTGCTGGGATCCCACCCCTCACATCTGGTATTGATAAAGTACTTGATTAAATAGTTAATACCACTAGGGGATTGTAAGTAGAAAAACTATGGGAGACCCTTCTAAGTTAATGCTAACAAAAATCAGGCTTCCCTTGTAGCTCAGCTGGCAAAGAATCCGCCCGCAATGTGGGAGACCTGGGTTCGATCCCTGGGTTGGGAAGAATCCCTGGAGACGGGAAAGGCCACCCACTTCAGTATTCTGGCCTGGAGAATTCCATGGAGTGTATAGTCCACGGGGTCGCGAAGAGTTGGAGAACGACTGAGTGACTTGAAGAAAGCAGGCTTGCTTAGCAATAAACCATGCAACAGAAACAGGACACATGCCCATAAAACAATGAATAGTGGCATGAGATCCACATCCTGCCCAGTCGCTAGGTCACGACTCTGCTCACATTAAAAACAATAATTTGTGGACCTAGCTTGATCACGTAGGAACAAGAAAACTCCCCTGCCCAACCTGGAGTAGGAACTGATAGTAGAAGCATGATGTCTACTGAAGAAAGACAAAGGTCTTCTCCCCCTCCCCACTTTTCCTTTCCTTATAAAATTGTAGCCTGGATACTACACCACCTTGCCCTCCTGCTTGTAAGCCTCACAAGCATCCTATTCTAATAAATCATTTCTTGTGTATCAGTTTGCCTCTGGCTGAATTCTTTCTGTGCTGAGACATAAAGGACTATGGTTACGAGCTCTTTGGAGCCCCTGGAAGTGACACCAAACATTTTAAGTATTACTCAATTTCTCACTCTCTCCTCTAACTCCCTAAGTATTGGCTTATCATCATCATTTTAGATATCCTTAGTTGATCCTTTAAAAAGAAAAAAGTTAATGTCTTTCCCTCACCTGCTCCAATCTCCTCTCTGTCTTTAGCAAACTTAAAACAAGTTGCCTCCGCTGTGGAGGCAAGATGCTTCCGCTTCAACTTTGGCTTAACCTGAACTCTCCATTCAACTATTCTTCCCATGACGTCCAATAATATGCCCCTCCTCGTATTTAAATAAAAAACCACATTTCACCCTTATCTGGACTACCTTTAACCTTTGGTATTTAGGACTACTCTCTCCTTACTGAAATACTTTTTACCTAATTTCTTCCCATTACTGTCCAAATTTTCATTCTCTAGATCCTTCTCAGGGAATATTTTTTTTTCTTCCTCATTCCGCCTCTTAAGTTCTTAGGCCTTTTCACAGTGTTCTCCTTTTGTGACCTCAGCTACTCACAGGGCTTCAGTTATCATCTATTAAAATATGTTAATGATTCCAAATTCATTATCTCCAGTCATAGCTCCCTTTCAAGCTCCAGGGTTTTAAGCCTGGCTATTAGGCATTTTCACCTGGACATGTCAAGATTTAGAGATATCTTTTTTTCTATGTGGGTGCAGGTTGTGTCTCTCTAAAACATATGATTTTATCAACCCACTGCTTTAAAAAGTTTCACAACTCTCCATTATTCATACTATAAAACCCACATTTTAAAAATGTCAAGTCCTGGGAATTCCCTGGTTGTCTGGTGGTTAGGACTCCACACTTTCACTGCCAAGATCCTAGGTTCAGTCCCTGGTTGGGGAACTAAGATCTCACAAACCACAACGAGCAGTTCTTTCATTACTTGACTCTTCTGACCCCTCCAGCCTCACAAGACTTCCTACCTCTCACTCACTACACTACAGCTAAATTTTTATTTCCCTAGCCAAATAATCTAAGCAAAAAAATTTTTTAAATGTAAATATGGTTTTTTTTTTAAGATTTATTTATTTACTTACTTTTGGCTGTGCTGGGTCTTCATTGCTATGTGGGCTATTCTCTAATTGTGGTATATGGACTTTTCATTACAATAGCTTCTCTTGTTGTGGAGCACAACTCTAAAGTATATGGGCTTCAATAGTTGTGGCACATGGGCTCAGTAGTTACGACTCCAGGCTCTAGAGCAGAGTAGTTGTGACCCATGGGCTTAGTTGCTCCAAGGCATGTGGGATCTTCTTGGCCCAGGGATCGAACCCATGTCTCCCGAATTGGTAGGAGGAGTCTTCACCACTGAGCCACCAAGGAGGCCCTGTAAATATGTTTTAAAAGATAGAAAAGTCAACATGGTACAGACTTCCCTGGTGGTCCAGTGGCTAAGAATCTGTGCTCCCATTCCAGGGGCATGGGTTCTATCCCTTGTGAGGAAACTAAGATACCACATACCATATGTTGCTGTCAAAAAAAAAAAAAAATCAATGTAATATAAGTCTCCCACCATCCTTATATCCTCCTCAATCAATGTTTCATTTATCTCAAGTTTCCTTTATGTATCATTATAGTTTTATACTAAATAATGTTTTTAGCCTTCAACCCATTTGGAATTTTTTAAATTGTCTTTCTGGTTGGCTACACATTCATCTCAACATCTCTACAGAGTAATCTTATATTTTCTCCACTGGTGAGAAATACATGCGTATGCACATATACCATATTCCCATTTGTATCTGAGTCTGTTTCTGAATTCTCCATTCCACTCCATTAATCCATTTATTCATGTGTTCTTATCAAACTGCCCTGAGAGCTTTGTTTTAATGATACAGGCCCACTGCACCCTCGCTACTCTTCTTTTCCTAGAGTTTCATGGTTCTTCTTACAATTTTAATTTTCTAGTCAACTTGTCCAGTTCCAGAAATGATGTTTTTAATGTTATTATTGAGAAATATATTAAACTTATAGATCACTTACTCTGTATTAAAATTGCCCATATATATGTCTGCATCCATGCAAGTTCCATAATGCTAAAGACCTTCACCTTTGTATCCCTTATACATGACACACTTTCTGGCACATAGTAGTTGTGTGTGTGTGTGTGTGTGCCCAGTCGTGTCCAACTCTTTGCACGTCCCTGGACTGTAGCCCGCCAGGCTCCTCTGTCCATGGAATTTTCCAGGCAAGAATAATGAAGTGGGTTGCCATTTCCTGCTCCAGGGGATCTTCTCAACTCAGGGATTGAACCCAAGTCTCTTGCATCTTCTGCACTGGCAGGCAGATTCTTTAGACTGCACCACCTGGGAAGTCCTATTTAATATTGTTAAGTGAATACATGAATGGATGGATGATCCTTAAAGGCCCTGTGTTCTGAAATCACCATAGACTAAGGTGTTTTGCATAGGGCATGAATTCATATAAATAATTGTTAATATTAACAATTTCACTTAATAATAAGGGAGTTATATGCTGTAAAAGTTAAAAAATAATGGGGTTATATGTTTACCTCCCTCCTGAGAAACCTGTGTGCAGGTCAAGAAGCAATAACTAGAACCGGACAAGGAACAACGGACTGGTTCCAAATCGGGAAAAGAGTACGTCAAGGCTGTATATTGTCACCCTGCTTATTTTACTTACATGCAGAGTACATCATGCGAAATGCTGGGCTGGATGGGTGGGGAGAAAAATCAATGACTTCAGATATGCAGATGACACCACACTAATGGTGGAAAGCAAAGAAAAGCTAAAGAGCCTCTTGATGAAAGTGAAAGAAGAGAGTGAAAAAACTGGCTTAAAACTCAACATTTAAAAAACTAAGATCATGGCATCCAGTCCCATCACTTCATGCAAATAGATGGGAAAACAATGGAAACAGTGACAGACTTTATTTTCTTGGGCTTCAAAATCACTGTGGACAGTGACTGCAGCCAATTAAAAGACTGCATTTTTAAGTGACTGCAGCTCCTTGGAAGAAAAACTGTGATCAACCTAGACAGCATATTAAAAAGCAGAGACATTACTTTGCCAACAAAATTTTGTCTAGTCAAAGCTATGGTTTTTCCATAGTCATGTATGGATGTGAGAGTTGGACCTTAAAGAAGGTTGAGTGCTGAAGAACTGATGCTTTTCAGCTGTGGTGTTGGAGAAGACACTTGAGAGTCCCTTGGGCTGCAAGGAGATCAAACCAGTCAATCCTGAATATTCATTGGAGGGGCTGATGCTGAAACTGAAGCTCCAACACTTTGGCCCCCTGATGCGAAGAGCCGACTCATTGGAAAAGACCCTGATGCTGGGAAAGATAGAAGGCAGGAGAAGGGTACGACAGAGGATGAAATGGTTGGAGGGCATCACCAACTCAATGGACATGAGTTTGAGCAAACTTGGGAGTTGGTGAAGAACAGGGAAGCCTGGCATGCTGCATGGGGTCGCCAAGAGTTGGACATGACTGAGCAACTGAACAACATGCTTTTAAAAACTATGGCTTTCAGAAAGATAAAGAACATTACAGCATACTAACACATATATACAGAATTTAGAAAGATGGTAATGATAACCCTATATGCAAAACAGAAAAAGAGACACAGAAGTACAGAACAGACTTTTGAACTCTGGGGGAGAAGGTGAGGGTGGGATGTTTTGAAAGAACAGCATGTATATTATCTATGGTGAAACAGACCACCAGCCCAGGTGGGATGCATGAGTCAAGTGCTCGGGCCTGGTGCACTGGGAAGACCCTGAGGAGTCGGGTGGAGAGGGAGGTGGGAGGGGGGATCGGGATGGGGAATACGTGTAACTCTATGGCTGATTCATGTCAATGTATGACAAAACCCATTGAAATGTTGTGAAGTGATTGGCCTCCAACTAATAAAATGATATTTAAAAAAAATAAATAAATGAAAACTATGGCTTTGACTTGAATTTCAATCTCAAGTCTGTCAGGTATGTTACATAACCTTGGACAAGTTACACAACCTCTCTGAGGATTTTTCCTCATCTGTAAAATAAGAGCAATACCACCTACCCTGCAAAGTTGTAAGAATTAGAAGAAATAAAACTTGTAAAACATTTTACATGGTATCTGTTAGATAGTAGGCGTTTAATAAATAACAATTCTACTGACAAAGTTAACCAATATCCATAGTAACTTATCTTCTAGGGCTGATTGATAACAAACCTTAGCAGGAAGAAAGTGATTCTAAAAGACCACAGTGCCACAGTTTTGTGGTGGAAAGTACTTGAAAACAAGACAGGGCTATTTTTGAGGTAGAAATAACTGAAATTGCAGAAACTGCATGAGCCAATTTCTTTTCAACAGTGTTTCTCAAAGTGTGACCTGAGAGTATAATAGAATACATAGAAGATGTTCTTAAACATGACAGATTCCTGAACTTTACCATTGAACCATTGAATCAGACTTTCCAGGGGTGAGATTCTCAGATTCTAGAAAGTTCTTCATGTGATTCATGTGCACACTAGAGTTAGAAAACACTGCTTTAGAATAAAGTTATTTTTCAATGATAAATAAATAAATGAAGTGGTCTTGTCTTAAGTCAAGAAACATAAAGGTTATGCACAAACGCTGTAATATAGCTGTTTTCTCAGTGAGAAGAGGGGAGATAGCAGAGGTGAATTAAGAAGTTAATTGCCACAACCAGTCTGTGTTGCCTTTCATCTAGTTACTCATTATTTATGAATTCATTCATTTTTCCATTCACTGGATGTCAGACACTGGACAAATTGTACTATAGCCATAGTCTGCAAACTGATAAATGTTCTTCCCAAGGTAGAGTCAGATCTTTGCTACTCCTCAGCTACTCGAGAGATGGATGCCCAAATGATGCTCCTTTGGACCTTGTGCCAGTCAGTCCTACAGTCAAGTAACCACAAAGAGCCCCACAGCTACTAAATCAGGTTAACAAGTATAGGCCCTGATCAAATGGTCTGCTTAGACATGAATTCTTGCAGAAAGTGGTAGAAGGATCTATTGAGGTGGGGTTAAGTCAAAAAGTTTCATCCAAATTAGGAAACAGTCCTTTCTTCCTTCCTTACTTCCTCCATTCAGCAACTTAAGGGAAGATTATTATGGGCTAGTTCAGTTCAGTTCCGTCGCTCAGTCACGTCCAACTCTTTGCAACCCCACGGACTACAGCACGCCAGGCTTCCCTGTCCATCACCAACTCCCGGAGCTTACTCAAACTCATGTCCATCGAGTCGGTGATGCCATCCAACCATCTCATCCTCTGTCATTCCCTTCTCCTCCCACCTTCAACCTTCCCCAGCATCAGGGTCTTTCCCAATGAGTCAGTTCTTCGCATCAGGTGGCCAAAGTATTAGAGTTTCAGCTTCAGCATCAGTCCTTCCAATGAATATTCAGGAATGATCTCCTTTAGGATGGACTGGTTGGATCTCCTTGCAGTCCAAGGGACTCTCAAGAGTCTTCTCTGGCACCACAGTTCATAAGCATCAGTTCTTCGGTGCTCAGCTTTCTTTATAGTCCAACTCTCACATCCATACATGATTATTGAAAAAACCATAGCCTTGACTAGATGGACCTTTGTTGGCAAAGTAATGTCTATGCTTTTGAATATGCTGTCTAGGTTGATAATAGCTTTTCTTTCAAGCAGCAAGTGCCTTTTAATTTCATGGCTGCAGTCACCATCTACAGTGATACTGAACCCCAAGAAAATAAAGTCTGTCATTGTTCCCATTGTTTCCCCATTTATTTGCCATGAAGTGATGGAACCAGATGCCATGATCTTAGTTTTCTGAATGTTGAGTTTTAAGCCAACTTTTTCACTCTCCTCTTTCACTTTCATCAAGAGGCTCTTTAGTTTTTCTTTGCTTTCTGCCATTAGTGTGTTGTCTTCTGTATATCTGAGGTTATGCTTTTCTCCACAATCTTGATTTCAGCTTGTGCTTCATCCAGCCTGGCATTTCACTTGATGTATTCTGCATATAAATTAAATAAGCAGGGTAACAATATACAGCCTTTCCCGATGTACTCCTTTCCCGATTTGGAAACAATCTGTTGTTCCATGTCCAGTTCTAACTGTTACTTCTTGATCTGTATACAGATTTCTCAGGAGGCAGGTCAGATGGTCTGGTATTCCCATCTGTTTAAGAATTTTCCACAGTTTGTTGTGATCCACACATTTATTTTTAATAAATTTATTTACATTTGGCTGCACTGGGTCTTCATTGCTGTACTCTAGTTGCAGGACTTTCTAGGGCTTTCTCTAGTTGTGGTAAGTGGGGTCTACTCTTTAGTTGTGATGTTCAGGCTTCTCACTGCAGTGGCTTCTCATTGCAGAGCACAGGCTATCGGGCATGCCAGCAGTAGTTATGGTCACAGTCTTAGGTGCCCCACAGCATGTGGAATCTTCCTGGAGCAGGGATTCAATCTGTGTCCCCTGCATTGGCAGGGAGATTCTTATCCACTGGACCACTGGAGAAGACCTGAATTTTGTTTTTTAACAGGAGTCACAGTGCATAAAGGCCTTCACTGATGACTTGGCAGGTAAAGAATCCACCTGTAATGCAGGAGATACAGAAGATGTGGATGCTATTTCTGAGTTGGGAAGATCCCCTGGAGTAGGAAATACCTGGTCCAGTATTCTTGCCTGGAAAATTCCATACATGGATAGTGGGGCCTGATAGGCTACATTCCAAAGGGTCACAAAGAGTTGGACACAACCGAATGACTAGGCAGCGGCAGCAGCACGGAACACAACAATAGTCTCCAGTTCACCAATCTGCATTTTCTGTGCTGGGCCATTGGCCCATAGCATTTGGCTGGTTCTGTGGTTATTAAGGAGTCTTCCTATATTCTAGAGAGACTTGAATAGTACACACTACTGGATATCACTGAAATCATAGTCAACTCTAGTCTTAACTAGCTCACATCAGTCCATTTTGGGTCTACCCTAGGTAGTAATGAGCCATCTCTGGAATTTATTTTTGTGTATGGTATGAGATTCATCTTCTTCCATCTGGATATCCAGTTATTCTGGCACCTATTTGTGAAAAGACTTTTCCTCCCCATTGGATTATTTTGGTGCCTTGGTTAAAATCAAATGATCAAATAAGTGGGATCTATTTCTACGCTCTCGATTCTCCACCACTGATCTATTTGTCAATCCTTATGCCAGTACCATCTGTCTTGATTACCATGCTTTTTATAGAGTGTGGGAAGCAGGCCATGTTAAGTCATTCAATTTTGCTCTTTTCTTTGAAGATAGCTTTGGCTATTCCAGGACCTTTATGTTTCCTTATAAATTTTAGAGTCAGCTTGACAACTTAAAAGTGCTGCGATTTGAGTGAGATTGTGCTGAATCTATGGATTTGGAGAATTGACATCGGCTATCCCCACTGAGTCTTCAATATGTGTTTTTTTTTAACATGGTATATTCTTTTATTTGAGTGTTCTTTAATTTCAGCAGTACTTTGTAATTTTCAGAATAGAGATCTTACATATCTTCTGTTAAATTATTCCTAAGTTTTTATTTTTTGTGATGCTATTCTACTTTTTTATTTTTTTGGTTGTCTGGGATGTTTGTATTTCACTCATATTCTCTTTTTTTAGAAAAAAAATATTAAAAGAATAATGAAGGAATTTCCTGGGAGCCCAGAGGGTATGACTTGACATGGCTGGACAAACAAACAAACAAAAAAGAATTCCTTTTATCTAAATGTATAATATGAACATGAAATTTTTCACTTTACCGCCTCAAATGTGAGGTGTGAGAGCTAGACTTCCCTGCTGTACAGTGGAGGAGAATCTACCTGCTAACGCGGGGGACAAGGGTTCGATCCCTGGTCCAGGAGGATTCCACATGCCTTGGAGCAACTGGGCCCATGTGCCACATCTATTGAGCCCGCATGCTGCAAACACTGAAGCTCATGCACCCTGGAACCTGTGCTCCGATACAAGAAAAACCACCGCAGTGAGAAGTCCACACATCACAAGTAGAGAGTGGTCCTGCTCTCTGCAACTAGAGAAAGCCCAGTCACAGCAACAAAGACCCAGTGCAACCAGAAAAATTACTGATTTATTAAAAAAAAAAAAGAATAGTGGGAGACTTACAGATATTGAAAACAGATACCAAAGGGGAAACATGGGGTGGGGGAAGGGATAAATCAGGAACTTGGGAGGAACACACATACACTAGCATATCTAAGACAGACAACCAACTCTATAGCACAGAGGACTCCACTCAGTATTCTGATAACCTATATTGAGAAAAGAATCTAAAAAAGAATGAGTATTTGTACATGTCTGAGTCATTTTGCTATACACCTGAAATCAACATGACATTGCAAATCAATTACACTCCCTAAACTCCAATATTTTTATAAAAAGAATAGTAGAAACGATTCATTTGTCCATTAATAGAATGGGTAAATAAACTGTGACACAGTCAGACAATAAAAGATGACCAAAAAAACCCACAATACTGATGGAGACAACAACTTGACTATATCTCACAGATGTGATAATGAGTAAACGAACCAGAACGTATGTACTGTTCATGTGCTGTATATTCCCATTATATATAAAGTTCATAAACATGCACAACAAAGCTATAGCGTTTGTGTCAGAACACTAGTCAGCATTAGCAGCAGAGGGACCACAAGGGCACCTGGGGAGGAATGCTGCATGCTAGCTACTCAGGTGCGCTCAGGGTGGGATGTTCATTGACCTGCACACTTTTAATATGTGCTGTCTTCTCTATGTGTGCTTCAGTGATTGTCACACAGAAAGAAATCATCACAATACCACTCAGTGAGGCAAGATGTCCCTGGTAAGTGCTGGAAAAGCAGGTTTGGGGCTGTAGGTCCAAGCATGCTTCCCAAACCTGGCAAAGAACTTGAATGAGCACATTCCTGCTGCTGTCACTGAGTACTAAATGAAGTTGTTGGCTTGGGGACGCCTCTGCCTCGGTTATGCCCTGTATCATAACCTGATGTTGGATTATTTATGCATTTATTTATTTTCTGTCTTCCCAACTAAGGTGTGATCTCACTGCTGGCATATAGTAAATTCACAACAAATATTTATAGGATGTATTTACCTCTATATCCTTCACTAACTGAGCAGAAATTGCCTTTCTCATGAATGCATTTTTTTTCACCTTTATTCTTTTTTTGCCAACATCTATCGTCTGATATAGAAGCAAAATAAAAGAAAGAGGAAAATTTTCCCTGTGATGAGAACTCTAAGGATTTACTCTCCTAGGAAGTTTCATAGATAACATCTGACAGTGTTAATTACATTAATCATGTTAAACTACCATCAGTTACACTCATTTCACATGCTAGCAAGATTATGCTCAAAATCCTTCAAGCTAGGCTTCAACAATATGTGAACCCAGAACTTCCAGATGTACAAGCTAAGTTTAGAAAAGGCAGAGAAACCAGAGATCAAATTGCTAACATTTGTTGGATCATGGAAAAAGCAAGGGAATTCCAGAAAAACATCTACTTCTGTTTCATTGACTATACTAAAGCCTTTGTGTGGATCACAACAAATTCCAGAAAATTCTTAAAGAGATGGGAGTATCAGACCACCTTACCTGTCTCCTGAGAAACCTGTATGCCAATCAAGAAGCAATGGTTAAAAATGGACAGGGAACAACTCACGGTTCAAAATTTGGAAAGAAGTATGACAAGGCTGTATATTGTCACCCTGCTTGTTTAACTTATATGCAGAATATGTGTGTGTGTTAGTCACTCAACCATGTCTGATTCTTTACAACCCCATGGGCTGTAGTTCGCCAGGCTTCTCTGTCCACGGAATTCTCCAGGCAAGAATACTGGAGTGGGTTGCCATTCTCTTCTCCAGGGGATCGTCGCAACCCAGGGATCGAACCCGGGTCTCCTGAATTGCAGGCAGATTCTTTACCATCTGAGCCAGCAGGGAAGCCCTATATGCAGAATACATCATGCAAAATGCTGGGCTGGATGAATCACAAGCTGGAATCAAGATTGTGGGGAGAAATCTCCACAACTTCAAATACACAGCTGATACCACTCTCATGGCAGAAAGTGAAGAGGAACTAAAGAGCTTCTTGATGAAGGTGAAAGAGGAGAGTGAAAAAGCTGGCTTGAAATGCAACGTTAAAAAAACGAAGATCATGGCATTCAGTCCCATCACATTATGGCAAATAGAAGAGGAGTAAGTGGAATCAGGGACAGATTTTATTTTCTTGGGCTCCACAATTACTGCAGATGGTGACTACAGCCATGAAATTAAAAGATGCTGCTCCTGGGAAGGAAAGCTATGGCAAGCTAGACAGCATATTAAAAAGTAGAGATATCACTTTGCCGACAAAGGTGAAGCTCGCTCAGTTATGTCCAACTGTAGCCCACCAGGCTCCCCTGTCCATTCCCCAGACAAGAATGCTGGAGTGGGTAGCCATCCCCTTTTCCAGGGGATCTTCCTGACCCAGGGATCAAACTCCTGCATTGCAAGCAGATCATTGACCATCTGAGCCACCAGGGAAGCTGATAAAGGTGCATATAGTCAAACCTAGGATTTTCCCAATAGTCATGTATGGATGTAAGAGTTGGACTGTAAAGAAGGCTGAGCACCAAAGAACTGATGCTTTTGAATTGTGGTGCTGGAGAAGACTCTTGAGAATCCCATGGATGATAAAATGATCAAACCAGCTAATTCTAAAGGAAATCAGACCTGAATATTTATTGCAAGGGCTGATGCTGAGGCTGAAACTCCAGTACAGTGGCCACTTGATGCAAAGAGCCAACCCACTGGAAAAGAACCCTGATGCTGGGAGAGACTGAAGGGAAAGGAGAGTGGGGCAGCAGACGGTGAGATGTTTAGATGGCATCACCGACTCAACGGACATAAATTTGAGAAAACTCCCGGCGATGGTGAAGGACAGAAGAGCCGGGTGTGCTACAGTCCATGGGGTCGGAAAGAGTCGGACATGACTAAGCGATTGAACAACCACAGTACATCCCTGGTACTTGTTTATTCTATAACTGGGAGTTCATACCTTTTGACTACCTTCATCGAGTTCTCCCACCCTACCCACCACAGGCTACCTCCGGTAACCACAAATTGATCTCTTTTTCACTAGTCTGTTCACTTGTTTGTTTATGAAGTATAATTGACCTGTAACACTATTTAAGTTGCTGGTGCACAACACAGTGATTCAATGGGTGGGTGTGTGCTAAGTCGCTGCAGTCGTGTCCAGCTCTTTGTGACCCCATGGACTGTAGCCCGCCAGTCTCCTCTGTCCATGGGGTTCTCCAGGCAAGAACACTGGAGTGGGTTGCCGTGCCCTCCTTCAGGATATCCTCCTGACCCAGAGATAAAATCCTTGTCTCTTACTACTAACCTGCATTGGCAGGCAAGTTCTTTACCACTAGCGCCACCTGGGAAGCCCAATATTGGTATACATTTGTGAAGGGCAGGGTGAACATGGTGAAGGGCAGGGAAGCCTGGAGTGCTGCAGTCCACGGATGGGGTCACAAAGAGTTGGACAAGATTGAGCGACTGAACAACAACAAAATTGTGATACTGTGATGTAATAAGAAATACAAATATTTGGTATTCATCTCTTGGCAGGAGCTCTTAATTCACTTCTAATTGCCTAAGGGATAACAGCAATAAAGATGAAAGGGACATCTTTTGTTATTCATAACAAGCCTCTTTCAACCCGCCTATTACTACAGGACGGCTGGTTGCCAGGGGAAACGACCTTGAGACTAGAGGGTTGGATATTTGAGCTCCACCTGCTGACTGCAGGGGAGAGGAAAAAGACTGGAGTTTGAGTTAATCGGCAATGGACAGACCTATATAATGAAGTGTCCATTTAAAATAAACTCTTAACTGAAAGGATTCCAGAGCTTTCTGGTTGGTGAACACGTGGAGATGCTGGGAGGGCAGCCCATCCAGAAAGGTCATGGAAGCCTAATGCTCCTTCCCACATACCTTCCTTATGCTTCTCTTCCACTTGGCTGTTTCTCAGTTGTGTCCTTTTATGTGGTTAGTCGCTCAGTCATGTCTGACTCTTTGTGACACCATGGACTCTAGTCCGCCAGGCTCCTCTGTCCGTGGGGATTCTCCAGGCAAGAATACTGGAGTGGGTTGCCATGCCTTCCTCCAGGGAATCTTCCCAATCTAGGGATTGAACTCAGGTCTCCCACATTGCAGGTGTATTCTTTGCCATCTGAGCCAATAATAAACTGGTAATTTAGTAAGTAAGAGGCTCCCCTGCTGGTTTAGATGGTAAAAAATCTGCCTGCAATGCAGGAGACCCTGGTTTGATCCCTGGGTCGGGAAGATCCCCTGGAGAAGGGAATGGTTACCCACTCCAGTATTCTTGTCTGGAAAATCCCATGGACAGAGGAGCCTGGTGGGCTACAGTCCATGGGATCGCAAGGAATTGGACATAAGTGACTAACAGTGACTAACTGGACATAAGTGACTAACAGTAAGTAGACTGTTTTCCTGAGTTCTGTGAGCTGTTTCAGCAAACAGTGATCCTGAAGTAGTAGTATGGGAACCAAGGATATATAGTTGGTTGGTCAGAAGTACAGGTGACAACATGGACTTGCATTGGTATCTGAAGTTTCAGGGGTGGGGCGACACTCTAATGAGACTGAGTCCTTCATCCTGTAGATTGGATGCTGACTCTAAATAGAAAATATCAGAACTGAATTAAATTGAATGCTGGGGACTTCCCTGGTGGTCCAGTGTAGACTCCATGCTTCCAATGCAGGGTATGTGGGTTCGATCCCTGGCTACAAAACTAACGTCCCACATGCTGTGTGGTGAAATAAAAAAATAAAATAAAATAAAATACAGGGAGAGACCATGTCAGCCCCACTAGAATGGTTACAGTGAAAAAAAAAGGGGGGAAAAATTGAATGTTGGACACCCAGTTGATAGCTACAGAGAACCAGAGAGTTACTTGATGTGAGGAAAACTCTCACACATTTGGTGGTTAGAACTGAGTCTGTGAGTAAGAGGAACTTTTTTTTCATCTATAAAAACATAATTTTTGTATATTAACCTTATATTTTACAACCTTGCTAAATTCACTTATTAGTTCTCATAGCTGTAAAGAAAAATCAACCCTTTGGAAAACAGTCTAGCAGTTACTCAAAAGGTTAAACATAGTTACCATATGACACAGCATTCCACTCTTCAATATATACACATAGGTTAAATGAAAACATATATCCATACAAAAAGTTATATATGAATATTCATGGTGATGAAATAAAACCCATATTTTATAACAAGACAAGAAAAATTTGGGGACTTCTCTGGCAGTCCAGTGGTTAAGACTCTGCTTCCACAGCAGGAGGTACAGATTTGATCCTTAGTTGGGGAACTAAGATCCCATGTATATATGCTGCATGCAGCGTGGCCAACAAACAACAAAAGACAAGAAAAATTTAAACATAAAAATTTTCTTTGTCCATTTGGTCCTGCTGCCTCCCCTTTAGTGGGTATTGTGCATCTGCATTAACTATATCTCCTTAGAGATAACATTCCTTCTTAAACTCATCAAGGGTCATAACTCCTCAGGAGATAACCTTCCTTCTTAATCCTATGACTCACCCACTGCTTGCATTGTACCTGTAGACGTGGATTGTGTAAACTGTCAATAATGTTACATCCCTCAGTCTCAAAACCATATATAACTATGCTTTGACCTCTAATGGGCAGAAGAGCCTGGAGGAGGGCATGTCAACACACTCCAGTATTCTTGCCTGGAGAATCCCATGGGCAGAGGAGCCTGGGGGGCTACAGTCCATGGTGGTGGCTGTTTAGTCGCTGTGTCTGACTCTTGCAATCCTATGGACAGTCCATAGGGTCGCAAAGTCAGTTGTTGCCCAACAATTGTCATCCCATAAGGAGCGTCCACTGTGCATCTAGCATGTAATAGGCATTCTCTATTGTGATTACACAAGCAAATGAGTGACTATGAGAATAGAGAGGACTCCTGGCCGTTACAGAGAGCAAGCACAGTAAAGCTGTTGCTCCCAAGAAATTCTAGCTCAAGACACGGGCCACATTTATACACAGTTAAAAATCAATATTGGGCTTCCCTGGTGGCTCAGTGTTAAAGAATCTGCCTGCCAGTGCAGGATTCGATCCCTGATCCAGGAAGATCCCATGTGCTGCAAATCAGCTAAGCCCATGAGCCACAGCTACTGAAGCCCTCACACCCTAGAGCCCATGCTTTGCAACAAGAGTAGCTCCCACTAGCCACAATGACAGAAAAGCCCACTCAACAACAGGACCCAGCACAGCCGAAAATAAATAAATAAAATTCATATAATTATTGGGATTTCCCTGGTGGTCCAGTGGTTAAGACGCCATGCTTCTGCAGGCGGTATGAGTTCAACCCCTGGTTAGAGAACTGAGATCCCACTTGCCATGCAGCACAGCACCCCTCTCCAAAAAATGAATTTATCATAGAGAAACAAACATGAAACATGCATATTTAGCTTCATTCCCTCCCCAGACTCTGCCAAAACAACAGCATATATAACTTGACATGGAAAAAAGAGAACTGGAAAGGGAAGAGAAGAGCTGGGTCAGTTTTTGAACATGGAAAGTGGTGATGGTGGGGACTATGATTTAGCGGAGAAGAAGAAGCTGAAACCTAAGTGTTGACTCTGGCAGTACACTACATTTTGAAAGCATATTAAAATGACCTGTAAGATAAAGAAACAAGTGTGGAGGCCTGGGTCCCACTAGGTATAAATAGCTCAAAAATATCTCTGGGTATATGGCAGTTCCTCAAAAAATTATATATAGAATTATATGACCCAGCAATTCCACTCCTGAGTATATACTCTAAAGAAACTAATGTAGGCACTCAAACAAATGTTTGTATATTCTGTTCATACTGTTCATAGTAGTATTACACACAGTAGCCAACAGATGAAAGCAATGCAATGCAAGTGTCCATTATGATGAATGGATAAACAAGATATATATACATATATATATATAATACAAATATACACACACATATATGAATTGTGTATATTGCAGGCAGACTATTTACCATCTGAGCTACCAGGGAAGCCCCTGAACCATATCATATATGTGTGTGTGTGTGTGGTCTGTCTCGACCAACTCTTCGCGACCCCATGGACTGTAGCCCACTAGGCCCCTCTGTCCATAGGATTTCCAGGCAAGAATACTGTTGTGGGTTGCCATTTCCTCCTCCAGGGGATCTTCCCAACCCAAGGACAGAACTCATGTCTCCTGCATCTCCTGCATTGACAGGCAGGTTCTTTACCACTGAGCCATATATATATATGGAAAGCCATATATATATAAAATACAAACTTATATATTAATTATCATTATTATATTATATAATATATTATAAATATATAAAACATATTTATAATATAATGATATGTTTATAATTATAATTAGTTAATAATATAAGTATATAACACAATATTATTGTATATTTACTAATATTATATTATATATTATATGATTAATATGATTGATTATATAATTAGTATTATATATTAATTATATATAATATATACTTGTATAATATATAATAATATAATATAATTTAAATATATTATATTATATTATATATAATGTATAACAATATAATATAATATAATTTAAATATATTATATTATATTATATATAATGTATAACAATATAATATAATATAATTTAAATATATTATATTATATTATATATTATTATACACAATATTATATTAATGTGTATATAATAATATATATAATGTATATATTATATATAATATATATAATATATAAAAATTATATAGTATATATAATATCTAATATATAACTAAATATATTATATTATATATAATATGTAAAAATGATATATATTATGCACAAATATATTAATATGTTAATATTAATGATTATAATGTTGATATATAATATATTAATATTAATATATTATATATTATACTATATATTCTATATTAATATATTATATAATTAATATATAGAAATAATACACATTATATATTATTATATAATATTTTATTAATATTAATATATAATATATTACAATATTGTATATTATATTCTATATGTAATGTAATATATTACAATGTAATATATGTATATATAATATATACATATAATATTTATATTTATAATATTATAATATATATTATATTATTAACTTTAACCCTAACTAACTGGGCCATAAAAAAATTACAGTTAGGGTTATATATAATATATATATTATATAATATTAAGGTTAGGGTTAGGGTTATATATTATATATATATATTATATAAGATATATTATATATATAATGTAATATATATATTACAATGTTATATAATGTAATATATGTATATATAATATAGAATATAATAATATATTCTATAATATTATTATATTTAATATATTATATCTAATTTATAATATACATATTTTAGGGTTAGGGTTAGTTAACTGTGGCTCTCAGTGTCAGGTTTATGGTGAGGGGATAAGTTTCCAGGTTGTCTCCAGCCAATCATCCCGACTCAGGGTCCTTCCATCCCGGTGGCACACACACTGCTCAGCCAAGACAGATTCCGACAAGGAGGATTCTGGGAGGTTGGTAGGACATGTAGCATCTCCTTTTGACCTTTCCCCAAAGTTTTAAGCTGGTGGTGGCTTGTTAATTTCGTGTTCCTTACCAAAATCTCCTGTTGTAGAGTAACTCATGCAAATGGTCACCATGGTGCCTGGCCAGGGTAGATGGTTTCAGTCAGTGTTCCTCCTAACATTATGACACCAGCTACAACATGGAGGAATCTTGAATCTTCAGTTTATGCTAAGTGAAATAAGTCAGACACAAAAGACAAATACTGTTTGATTCTATTTGTATGAGGCACTAGAGTAGTCAAATCCATACAGGCAGTGGAATACGAGTTCCAAGATGGAGAACTGTGGAGAGGAACAGAGAAGAGAGCGAACCCTGATAGTTGAGGAACCCTGGGAAAACCAGGAACTTGGCACCACCAGGTGGGCAGCAAATAGGGAATTTTGGTGAAAGTCTGTATAAGGAGCAGTTAAGTTTTTGTTGTTGTTGTTAATTGTTTATTTATTGAAAGACTATTTCTCACCCCAGATAGCCATAGTTTCATAGTTCAGGAACACAGGAAAGTGACCAACTTCCATGGAGCTCAACCCAAAGAAATTCTTTATATTCCAAATCACTTAGCACTCTGAAAGATACCAGCCTTCCTCATCTCCTCAAAATCTTTCATGGAATCATAATTTCTGTAGAAATCTGCATATGCCTTCTTTCTTCGTTCAGCCACAGCAAACTTATAGAAAGTTGCAAACCCCAGGGAGACTATGAATGCTCCAACAATATGAAATTGCAGACGTTTGGCCAGGAGGCCACGCATCTGAGGTATTTCCAAAGCAGTGGACATGGTAGTTTTTCTTCTCAACGGCTCAACCATGACGTCCTGCAGTTAAGATTTTTAATCTCTGTATTTCCAGTCCCACAGGTGAAAGATTTGTATTTCCAGTCCCACAGGTGAGAGACTCCTCTACTTTCAGTTGGATGGCCAAGGGCTTTCAGAATCTGCAGTGGAGATTAACTGAAAGTCTGCTTATTAAAAAACAGGATCACTAATTCCCTTCCTCCTCCCTGTCCTACTCCCAAAATGATAGCATCAATGTGTTTATTCTAGGCAGGAGATCTCAGAATTTTTCTATGGCAAAACTAAATGACCTGAGGAATGTAGGGGATGGTGATCCACAGATACAGACATTTGGAAGTTCCCAAATGAAAAAGCTGCTCAGCATTGGGTTTCTCACAAGCAAGTTCACCAGTCAGCAAGCCCTACCCAAGAACACAGAGCTTCCGATGGCCTTTATCCTACGGAGTTAATTGGTGAATGCTCTCAACACAAGAATCCCAAACCAAAAGAAACAGCAGTAGAAAGAACTTTGATGGAAAAATAGACACTTCTTGGAGAAGAAGAATACTTCAGTTCAGTTCAGTTCAGAAACTCAGTCGTGTCTGACTCTTTGCAAACCCATGAACCGCAGCAATCCAGGCCTCCTTGTCCATCACCAACTCCCACAGTCCACCCAACCCCATGTCTATTGAGTCAGTGATGCCATCCAGCCATCTCATTCTCTATTGTCCCCTTCTCCTCCTGCCCTCAATCTTTCCCAGCATCAGGGTCTTTTCAAATGAGTCAGCTCTTCGCATTGGTGGCCAAAGTATTGGAGTTTCAGCTTCATCATCATTCCTTCCAATGAACATCCAGGACTGATCTCCTTTAGGATGGACTGGTTGGATCTCCTTGCAATCCAAGGGACTCTCAAGAGTCTTCTCCAACACCACAGTTCAAAAGCATCAATTCTTCGGCGCTCAGCTTTCTTAACAGTCCAACGCTCACATTCATACATGACCACTGGAGAAACCACAGCCTTGATTTTAAAGAAACAAGAGACTAACCAGTATCCGTAAAACTAGAACAGGATGTAATAACGAAGGACCAATTGGAACCATGAGAAAACTAAAATCAAAGAGCTAACACTGTAAGATAATATGAGTAAATCTCCTAGAAAGTATGACAAAAAGACAAGTGAGTCGGGCGCGGGGGAGGGGGGCGGCGGGGGGTGGCGAGACAAAGGAACAGTAAGAGAAAAAAGATAATTTCCCCAATGAGCAAATGAAAGAGAACAAAGTATCAAAGAAATAATAAAATTTGGTACTTCCCTGGTGGTCCAGCAGTTAAGACTCCAGGCTCACAATGCAGGAGGCCCAGGTCAGCAACTGGATCCCACATGATGCAACTACTCTATGATGCAATGAAGATTGAAGATCAGACCTGGCACAGCCAAATAAATAGACAAATAAAAAGAAATATTAAAAAATAATAAAATTTAAGATTAAATCTCTAGATTGAAAGGAATCACCAAGTACATCATTGAAAAACTTCAGAACATCAGGAGCAAAGATTCTAAGATTTTATAGAGAGAAAGAGTTCACATATAGAAATAAGAATGACATCAAATCTACTAAGAGACGCTAGAAGACAGTGATTAGCAAACTTCTGAAAAAAAATGCTCAACAATAATTTTATTCTCAAACTATCTCTCAAGTGTTTAGGTAAAATAAAAATATTTTCAGACACAACAGGACTTTTTGCCTCCCATATACTCTTTCTCAGGAAGCTCCTGGGGGTTATTTTTGACCATACAAAGAAGGAAACTAAGAAAAGGAAAACATTACCCAGGAGACAAAGAATCCAGCCTAGAGGAGAAGGATTAGGAATTTCCAAGGTACCCCAAGCTGGATGGCAGGTCTAAACAACCTGAAACAGAAGGATGCAGACTGTCAGAACTTCCTTGAAAAATCAATTTGGTAGGTTTGACCAAGCGTGTAATTGCACCCTGAGGCTATTGAAGTTCAAATTGTCAACAGGCACAAAGAAAAATACCCAAGTGAGAAAATGAGAAAAAACTTTTCTTCAGAAAAGTTTTCAAGAAAGAAAATGCTATCAAAGTATATATAATTGACTAATAGTCAATAGTATTTACACAATCATGATAAAATGTGAACACGATTTAATACAAAATTTTTATTTAATTAATTTTAGCAAAGAGGAAATAAAGGGGTAGGAGAAAGCAAACACTTAGCTGCCAGGACTGAAATTTATAACTTATCATGCTCTCTTACAGTGGTTTCTTCATGGAGAAATAAAAAGTATGGTCATGATACATTCATTTTTATACCCAAACACCCCTCCAGTTCTGGGGTAATACCTCATGTTGTCAGATTTAGTGAGATAAGACCATCTTCTCCCCTTCATTGGAGTAGGAAATGGCAACCCACTCCAGTGTTCTTGCCTGGGAGAAACCCATGGACAGAGGAGCCTGGCGGGCTACAGTCCATGGGGTCGAAAAGAGTTGGACACGACTGAGCGATTAACACAGGCTTCTCCCATTCATGGAGGAAAACGACAAACGTGTCAGACCACGGCTCAGCCAATCAAATGCTTCCACTTGGCATTTTCAAACTTGAGGAACTGTCCTGGAGATGTAGGTGCAGCTGGAATAATATCCACAGCACAGTGACTAATGTCTAGGGTTGGTGGCACCAGCAGCAGACACTTCTAAATACAGGACTGAGCTGGATTTCTAAATTGTACCTAGAAAAAGTGGGTAGGTCTTTTTATTTTTTATTGGAGTATAGTTGATTTACAATGTTGTGTTAATTTCTTCTGTACAGCAAAGTGAATCAGTTATGCATTCTTTTCCCATGTAGATTATTGCAGAGTACTGAGTAAGTTCCCTGTGTGGTGGGTCTTTTTAAAAGCTATCTCTTTCTTGAGCAATAAAGTGCTCTTGCTCTAAATGGCTATGTATGTGCAAATGTGTGAACTTCCATTATACTGAAAGTGAATACATTTACTATAGACTGGGGCTTGAACCCAGTCAAAACCCTGCTTGGGACTTGAACCCAGACAAAATCCACAATATCTGGTTTCGGGGCCTAATAAAACTCAGATTCTTGATGTCTCATCACAGAAAGAATTCAGTGAGAGACAAAGTGATAGGTAAGAAATGGATTTATTCAGATTCAGAGAGAAACACACTCCACAGACAGCGTGGGCCATCGCAGAAGGCAAGTGTGGCCATGAAATGTGGCATAGTTGGTTTTTATAGGCTGGGTAATTTCATATGCTAATGAGTGGGAGGATTATTCCAACTATTTTGGGGAAGGGTCCAGGATTTGGGCCACTGCCCATTCCTTGGTCTTTTAACAGTGTCTTGGAACTGTCATGGCACCTCTGGGTGTGTCATTTCACTTCTGATTGAGGATCAAGGACTAGACTAGTCTGCCATCTTGGTCCCATTTGATTCTAATCAGTTTATGTTGTGTCCTTAGGCTATGTCATTCTCTCAAAAGTTGCGTCCTCCTTCCTGTTAGAAAAGTTTAGGGAAGTTGTTTGTAAAAGTTGCTACAGAAGTTCTGTTTCCCTCCTGTTACAGAAGTTCCCTGAGGATAGCTGCCCTCTTTCATCCTTTAATTCACCACAGCCTTGTGTGCAGTAAGCCCTCAACTATATATGTTATACCAACATCTTCATCTTTATTCTGTCACACATCATATCCATAAATTGTAATCACAGTTCTCAGATCTAAGAATTTCCTCAGGGACTTTGTCTTAATTGAAGACCAGTGGAATCCTCCAGGGATTTATCCTCAGTGGTTGTTTGGAATATGGGAGTAACTAGTAAGCTGGACAAGAATCCCTTGGGAGTTCTTGTCTTCCTCCTCTAGTCATCCTGGGGCTGGGAGTGAAATATTTAATGAACATAAAATGGTAAAGAAGGAAGGGGGCACCCGGATTTGAACCGGGGACCTCTTGATCTGCAGTCAAATGCTCTACCCCTGAGCTATACCCCCACAGCCTGTTGGAGGTTATCTTCCTTGTCCACTTATGGTGACTCAGTACAAACAGTTTCCACCCACTGTAGAATTCCTGCAAGCTTTGTATTCTAAAGCTCCACCCCTTTTGTATCTGTAATCTGCTTTGGCTTTTTTCTTGGCCACCAATAAAAGGGGTAGGGGCACTTGAAAACTGACAGACTGGAAACTAGCTGAAAAGGAAACTGATATAGCATTAGTAGAGAAAGCTTTCACAAACACCATATTACTGTGTCATGATCCTCAGCTCCAGATATCACCCTGTTCATCCCCTGCCTCGTGATGAGTTGAAGGTGGGAAGGAGGAGGAGACATCAGTTCTTTTGGATGGGGTGATCCAGAAAAACGAGGAACTTCTCAGGACAACCACCAATCCCTGTGGCCACTCTGCCTGCTCTGCTCTTGATGGAAACAGTAGGTAGCTTCTGACCTGGGCCCTCCTGATGCCTGGAGAAGAGTTTCTGAGAGCTTAAGTAGTGTGCTTCCTCCTTGTACAGGGGAGATCAGAGACTTCTCCTTTCAAGTCTGGCACTCTATTTACATGGAATTTAAGGGCACAACCTGAGACACCCTTTCCCCTCCCACCTCCTCCACAGGGTAGAGAAGCTGAGGGTGGAGAAACTAGCTTTCCCCCTCCCCCAGCCTCAGGGATGAAACAGCACACTGAGGCACTTAAACAAAAGTTTTAATATAAACATTGGGAGCTCATATACACATCTGTCTTAGAAATTCAGGTGGAGGAGCATGAAGAGAAGAACTGCTGTTAAAAGAGAGGGAACTGGGTGATCTCTCCAAAGACAGATGGGCAGTAGCGAAGGGCTGGGGTGTTCCGGCGATAGCCAAACCGACCATTGAACCCCTGGGTTGCTTTCAGATTGGTATTATAGTGGTCATGCCCGGTCACTTGCTGGAGAGAATGCCCTTGGGGGACAGAGAGAGAGGCCTGAGCCGGTATTCAGTCCCTTCTTGTTTTCCCTACTCCCACTGGGCTGGTATAGGAGGCTCACTCAATTATAGTCACTGTGCTCCCATGTCCCTGCTGAACCCCGAGTCCTGAAGAGCCAAGGGTGGATGAGGTGGAGGAGACAGATGGCATCCTGGAAACCCATCCTCACACTAGGGGTAGCATGCAGAGGGAGCGTGAATGATATGTGCTGGGACAAGAAGGGCCAGAAACTTCTGGGCTTGGCTGAACTTGCCTTGTATCCTGGAGAACTGAGACGATTTCACCCTTGTATCTGACCCATCTGGAGAAAACAGATGAGCTCAATTTGGCCAGTGGTGTGAGGGATCATGTGACTAGGTGGGGTAGGAGGAGGGCTCACCCTGCCAGAAAAACAGCTCTCAACTCTCCCTTTTCCTACTGCTGCTAAATTGGGCCTGGAGAGTGAGCAGGACACAGTCTGCTCTGGGAGCAATGAGAACACAGGTTTTCCTTGGAAACAGTGTAATTTCAATCTCAGCTCAGCCCTTCTTGGTGATGGTGGTGATTTAGTTGCTAAGTCATGTCTGACTCTTGTGATCCCATAGACTATAGCCTGCCAGGCTCCTCTGTCCATGGGATTTCCCAGGCAAAAATACTGGAGTGGAAAAAAAAAAAAAAAAAAATACTGGAGTGGGTTGCCATTTCCTCCTCCAGGGGATCTTCCCAATGCAGGGATTGAACCCATGTGTCCTGTATTGGCAGGCAGATTCTTTACCACTGAGCCACCAGGGAATTCCAACCCTTCTTAACAAACAATTTTACCGCTCTAAAACTCAATTTCCCTGGCTGTAACTTGATATTCTGAGGATAAAAAGCACCTGACACAAAGTGGGTGCTCAGTAACTATTAGGGAGCACTGTAACACCATCTGCTCATGCATGAGAAGAAAACTGGAGGATGCAGTCAGTCACTGGGTCTCTTTCCCTTCCAGGTCTCTTTAGGACCCAGTTTCTCTCACTGGGGAAGGCACACCACTCTTCCCAAGTGAGATCATGATGAGATTGGAAAGGGAGGTGGCACTTGCCTGCCCCTGCCCAGTTTCTCCTGTTGAGGTATCTCTGTCCTTGCCCGAAGATGTGGAAATAATCCACTATCCAGCCATCCCTTCCTGTGCCGCCGTGATCCTGAGAGTGAGAGAAAATGCAGAAGACTGTCAGCCGTGATGCCGAAAAAAGCCCAGTCCAAGCCCTGCCTCCTGGCTTGTTGGGGGAGGGAGAGGTCACAGCCCAGGGGTAAGAGGGCCAGACAGATTAAATATACTCAGTGACCTATTGCCTTTCAGCGAGATGCATTGTAGTTTGGTAGTTATAAGCTCAGTGTCTAATGGCAGAGAAAGTGAAAGTGTTAGTCGCTCAGTCCTATCCAACACTTCAGGACCCCTTAGCCTGTAGGCTGCCAGGCTCCCCTATCCATGAAATTCTCCAGGCAAGAATACTGGAGGGGCATAGCCATTCCCTTCTCCAGGGGTCTTCCGAACCCAGGGATTGAACCCAGGTCTCCCACATCACAGGCAGAGTCTTAACCGTCTAAACTATCAGGGAAGATTGGTTCTATTTCCAGTTCTGCCCCTAACAAGACCTGAGGTCAAAGACACAGCTTTTTTAGAGCTCAGTTTCCTCAATAGTACTTTGAGGTTGAAGTGAGACATAAACGGGCCTCAAATAAAGGGTCTGGCAAATTTCAGTAAACACGATCTTCTTTTAAATGAAAATAGTACCTACCGCAAAGGGTGGTTGTGACTATTAAAGAAAACTTACAAAATGGAACATAGAAAGTTTCAAAAGTGTGTACATCATATTATTTTTCGAACTTCTAAGTTCTGGAGTTTTCCCCCAGATTCTGTTTCCTTCTGTTATAAATATTACATGAGTAGTCAGCGAACACACCCAAATATGGCACCGATGTGGGTCCGTATGCCTGTGCTGAACACACATGCGCACACACAATCACCTGGGACCACTGAAACCCCAAGATGTGTTTACAGAATAACCCGCATTCAGTCCTCCTCTCCCCGTATCACTGATATGTATTAATAGTGACAAATACTGGAAGCAAAAGTGTTGAAAAAAATTGGAGCCGTCAGCCTGTAATAGCCTCAGAATCTTTGATCCCCGTAAGGGGGACGTGCAACTGAGTAGAAGCGAGGACTGGGTAAGTTGGGAGGTTTCCTTCCAGTCTGTTCAAAGAAAGTCGCATTACATCACCGGACCGAGGGCACCTCGCCTAGTGGGCCTCGGCAATTCTTTGTCTTGTTCTCTGAGGGTCGGGCTTTGAGAATTTGCGGCGGGAGATCACCCCAAAAGGTGAATCCGTGACGCCAAAAAGGACAAAGAACCCAATTTCTTTGGCAGAGGCTTGCAGAGATCTGAAATGCGATCATTCTCAAATTCAGGCATGGAAGGTGAGCTCTGTAAGTTCGCGCTCAACACCTGTCTCCTGCCTCCAGCAATTCTGGAGTTTCATCCAGAAAGCTGAGAGGGTGCAAATCGGGCAGCCTCCATGGTGGTGAGGGCGCTAGCATCAGACGCCCGGATCTGGGAAGCCAGCCGGCCACCTGGGCCAAGCTCTGCAGGCGCAGATAGCCGGGTCCTACGGGGGGCTCGGGTACCTGATCAGTCTTCCGCAGGATGGGGGGAACCACGCGGCTCCGGAAGTACCGGCGGGAGTGTTGGTCCTGCTGCGCGTTGTAGGGTGGAATCGCGGACCAGAGCTTGGGCCTAAGGTGCTCGTAGGAGCGGGCCACGGTGCTCACAGCCACCCCATCCAGAATGAAGCCCTTCTCTCTCCGCAGAGGACACGCGCAAAGGTGCGCCATCCAGACAACCGCAGCCTCCGAGGGCTTTTCTGGCAGAAGCGGAGTGTCCTAGGTGGAGGCTCCCCGGCACACTGTGACGTGGAATTAAACATCACGTAGGCGTCACAGTAGGGGTCACAAACCCTATTGTCCCCATCCTACGGGGTAGCCTCGCAGGGATGTGGGGGTAGTTGCTTCATGGTCCCAAGGCAAGGGATGTCTAGGAGGTAACTATGCAAGAGGAGTCAGAGATTGAAGAGAAGGGGGATGACTGAATGTGGTCGTGAGCGCAGTCGTCCCAACTCTCCGTGCTCCTTTTAAGAGCAAGGTTCTCTGCTCCCACGTTGTTACATACTATTTCCCAAACCCAGTTCCTTTGAAAACCCTGAAACCTGAATGATCAGTTCAGACAGCATCTACTTCCAACTGGCATTTTACAGAATTCTAAGTTGAAGCTAGGAAATGTTGGAGTATTTCCTAATTCATTTAGTGACAGATCCAGAACCAGAACTTACCTCCTGGTTTCTAGTATATCCATTTAAATCACTTCTTCCCTCCCTACCCAATTCATCAGCTAATATACCTCCTCCTGATAAATTTAAAAACCCAACAAAACAGTAAGTTGACACATATTACCATACTTTTCCCCTCTGGTTAATTTTGTGTATATAATAGGATACAGCAAAACATGAACAATCATTTTCTCTATTGTTAAAGTGATTTTTCTTTCTAGTTTACTTCTCCAATTTCTCTTTATATAGATGCTTTACAAAGGGCCTTATACAAATCTCTCTGCTCCTCATACAAACTGAGGTGCTATTATTTCACAAATGAGGTAACAAATCCAGGAATTCTTTCATGTTACTAGTTTACTGTGGTGGTTGTTTCGTTGCTAAGTCATGTCTGACTGTTGTAACCCCATGGACTACTTGCCAGGTTCTCTGTCCATGGGATTGTCCAGGCAAGAATACTGGAGTGGGTTGCCATTTCCTTCTCCAGGGGATCTTCCCAACCCAGAGTGCAACGTGGGTCTCTGCATTGCAGGCAGATTTTTACCCAGTGAGCTACGAGGGAAGCCTGTTGATTGTACAAAAGCACAAGTATTAATTAGAAAAAGGTTGCATCATACCTGCTTCCCTGGTAGCTGAGTTGGTAAAGAATCAGCCTGCAGTGAAGGAAACCAGGGTTCAATCCCTGGGTCAGGAAGATCCCTTGGAGAAGGAAATGGCAACCCACTCCAATATTCTTACCTGGAGAATCCCATGGACAGATCCTGGCAGGATACGGTCCATGGGGTCACAAGACTTCCCAACTAAACCACCACATACTTGTACATAATCACTGGTCCTGATGTATCTACTTGGCATGTTTAATCTTTTTACACTATGATAGGCAAGTCTGTTAATAAATCAAATTTGAAATTATACAGTCTATAGTTTGTGACACTGTCATGTCTTGACTCTTTGCAACCCCATGGACTGTAGCTCGCCAGGCTCCTCGTCCATGGAATTTTCCAGGCAAGAATATTGGAGTGGGTTGCCATTTCCTCCTCCAAGGGAATCTTCCCCACCCAGGTATCAAACAGATCTCCTGTACTGGCAGGCAGTTTCCTGGAGTACCTGGGGGCTTCATGTCACATTAAAGATCTGAAATTCACCCGTCTGGAGGATGGGGTAGGGGAGAGTCAGATCTATCATACAACTTTACTAGATACATGAATACAAATCCTCTTCCAACATCTTTAGGCCAGACTTCTGATCCAAACCAGCTGAGTGGTCATTTCCCAAGCCCTGAATGTCACCTAAATCAACTCTCATGGCTTGGGCAAGGTAAAAGGGTATTAGCCTGCTGTGTTAACATTCTATCATCTTTTATTCTCAAACTAGGGTTTGGAAGATGTATGCCATCGAAATAGTTAGATAGCAAAAAAAGGACTTGTAGATATTAACAACTTAGTCATCTTTCATGAGAACAATTACCATGTGTTAGGTTTTACAAATATAAATGCATTCATGCACCAACTTACCCAAAGAAAACCTGTAACTGCAAAGTGCACATTATATACCTGTGTACCTTGTCCCTATTCACATCATTCCTTGAAGTCCATGAGTGTCCAGGATCTGACCATACATTCTACCTTATCTCAAATACCTAATTGCAGGGCAGTTACCTGGGGTAACCTGTAACACTATATATGTTATATGTATAGATCATCTGTAATTTAAGAACTAAAAAACTCAGGTAAGGATTAAGTGGTATCAAGAGTAACATGTAGAAACAAACAGCAGGGCAAACATTGGGAGCAAATAGTTTTTATTTTTTTACAAATACACCAAAGATTCATGCAATGCTGCCAGCATTGGATGCAATCCTGGGCCACAAGTCTGCACATTCCTTTGCAACTGGTCCTGTGATGGCAGAACCTGCATAAAAGAATGAAGCGACACATAAGCTCAAAGGGTCCTTTCCTTGCGCACTTTGAGTTGAGTCATCAAGTCTCAAAAGCTGAACAAAGATGTGGATTCTTTCTTACCTTTCATCTCGCCTTTATTGTTTACTATGACTCCTGCATTATCTTCAAAATAAAGAAACACACCATCTTTTCTCCGGTACGACTTTCGTTGTCGAATTACCACTGCTGGATGTACTGAGGGGGGAAAAAAAACAGCTGTCATTAAACCTGTCAAGTACCAATGTCACCATAAGAAAGCGGTTTACACCTTGTCTGGCTTCCCAACATTCCCCATTTGGACAGAATGCATCCTCATTAGCTTTTTCATTTCCTAAAATCAAGTGCAAGAGATTAATAAACATCCATCACCCCTTAAGGAAAGACCTTACTTCTAAGTTCAAACTGCAAGCATTTCCTTGCAAGCATGAATCTGTACTCTGGGAGTACAGATCAGCAACATACCAACAGGAAACTTGTTAAACACTTTCTATACATTTCCCTACTTCACCAAAGAGGTAGGTACTGTTAAGATCCCAATGTCATAGAATTGGGAAACGGACTTTCCTCATACTGGAGAGGCTCATTACACAATAAATATTCCATCTTCATTTCTATCAAGACCTCCAAGTACAAACTTTGATATAAAATTAGCACTTTATGCCACTCTAACTGCAAGGTACATGTTTTAACTAGGCAAACTTGGAATTAACATAAATATCTCACGGCACATGCACAGAACACAATCACTTTAAATGATTATACATTTCTGTAACTTTTTATATCTAAGACAATCATCTGTGAAGCAAGAATGAGTTATGGGAAGGAAATGGTCTTGCACTGGAAAATAGGACATACTACAAAATACTAAAAATGATCATCTCTTGGCGGCCTAAGAGTCAGGTAACAGAAATTCAACTTCTATTTCCTATTTAATTAACTCTAGGTTTAACTTTTTGAGAAAGTGCTTTCCTGGGTCATAACTAACTTTTTAAAACCCACCTGCTCTAAAGTGAATACTTTTCCCGATATTCAAAGCATCGACTGCACTTGATAGAACTAGAGTCAGACAGACCTGAATTCAAATGTTGACTGACAATAGTTTGGAGACCTTGAACAGATTATGCCATCTTATAATGTTTAAGCTTTCCTCTTGCAAAAGCTAGGGATAATAGTTAAAATTTCTATATTTAAGATGTGGTGGTTTAGTCGCTAAGTTGTGTCTGACTTGTGCGACCCCGAATGTAGTCGAACAGATTCCTCTCTCCATAGGACTTTCCAGGAAGAATATGGGAGTGGGTTGCCATTTCCTTCTCCAGGGAATCTTCCTGACCCAGATATCAAACCAGGGTCTTCTGCTTTGCAGGCAGATTCTTTACTGACTGAGCTACCCAGGAAGTCCCATATTTTAAGATGAGACTGGAAATACAGAATTTTTTTAGGACAGGGACCCTGGCTATCCTTGAAGCAAGTAGTGTTCATAGACAGTCTTTTGAGTTTTTAACACACTGAGTGACAGGTAATGCTGACCGAGACTCTCCCCCATTGGACCCTCATGTATTTAACAATTCTCACAAATGAATCTAACAAATAAATAAGGTCATATGAATTCAGGATTCTGGATTTCCAGTCCTGTCCTTTCCCACATTTCTGCATGTTATAATGTGCAGTCTAAAACCCATCTGTAACTTTTAGTTGACCCTCTGTATCTGCTGATTCAACCAACCTCAGGTTGTCTGGTACAGTAATATATATTTAGAGGGAAAAAAATCTGTGTTTAAGTGCACCCGTGCAGTTCAAACCCATGCTGTTAAAGGGCTAACAGTATCATTTAGAAGAAACAAGGCCCAAAGAATAAAGTAATAGAGTCGGAAAGTCAGATGTAGTTTTAAAACAAGAAGTATTCTCTGGTCTGTCCCACAACTGACTGAGACAGACAGCATGCCCTGCTGCCATCTCACCCACAGTGATGGACAGCTGCTCTGCCCGTCCCTGACAGCTTCCCAGGCCACAGACCAGACCCAGCAAGTGTTCTAGGAGGACAGGCTGTCCAGGTACACGCTGACCCTGATCAACACACTGCTTTATCAGTGCTTAGCTGCAATGATTATTCCTTGCTTACCAAGTCCCCAAGTGCATACTGGAGGTCAACAGAGCTGGAAAGTCAAGTGCATTGAATATCAGAAGCTGTAAAGCCAGACAATTCAGCACCGTCTCAGCCCCAACCCCTAATTCATACATGTAGTGGGAAAACTTTTGGGGGTGGTCCACAATTAAGCAATGAGCACCCTCTGGTTTCAGTTTCTATCAGAAGAGATTTAGAAGTAACCATACTCAACTTTTGTTCAGTCACACCCTGAGTTTCAAATTGGTTCCTAAAAAGAAACTTGCCTGGGGTGATTCAGGTCTTAAGGCTGCCCTCTCACCCGGTACCACCTGGTCTGTAGCCAAGGAATCAGCAACCAACTAAAGACAATTATTATCTGCTCTCACAGAAGACACAACCCTGAATGTCACATACAAAAATCACCACCTGGATTCAAGGTTATTTGGAAAAGGGGAGAGAAGGGGGTAATGAGCAGAAGATGACTAGAATTAGAATATTCCAGATAGGGGACACAGCAAGAATCTGAAGCACAAAGGAAAGAATATAAGTTGGAACAAAAAACCAAGAACTAAAAGGAGACAGCTTGGGAAGGAATCATGTGGATGGACTGTAAATTCCAGTAGGACAGGGCTCTTGCTTCTACTTAAGGTGTAGGTATGTGAGACAAGTCTGTTAACTATTGTTAACCAGATCAAGTTTTTAAGAGGCCCTGAGAATGGCAAAATTACTGTTCCACTTTTCCAATGAGAGAAATCTCTCAACTGTCCACAGACCAAAAGGAGAATTCCATCTCGCTACTCACCCTTCTTTCTGAGTTCTGGTTTGCCTTTCTTGACTGTGGCCATCACCATGTCACCCACACCAGCAGCAGGAAGTCTATTCAATCGTCCCTTGATCCCCTTTACAGAGATGATATACAGATTTTTGGCTCCTATAAAACAATAAAACAATGTAAACAAAAATGGAGACTAGTTTTGAGGGCCAATCAGGCAGTGCTGCGATTTTCCAACATCACCTCTTCCAGTCACACTCCCAAGCAGTTAGTCCCCACTAGGTGGAACACCTTGTCACACCACCGATTGAAGCAAAACAACACAACATGCTGCCGCTTCACCCAAAAGCGGTGTTTTCACTCTGCCCTTTCTTGACGGCTCAGCGGGTCATCAGCAAAAGGCCCACCGAGTGCTTTTAAAAGGGTGAGTATGCCAGGGGGCAGCCGAAGGTCTCACCAGTGTTGTCAGCACAGTTGATCACGGCTCCAACCGGAAGACCCAAGGAAATCCGGAATTTCGCACCAGAGGACCCACCACGTCCTGTTAGTAGGAAGGGAAACAGCAGAGGTCATTGCCCAGACATGGTTCGGAGTCCCTTTCACATGCTTAAAGTAGAAGTTCACTCGCGTATGCTTTGGGAAACGGCACAAGGAATCCACACACTCCCTGCCCCATGTGCCACCCAGTTCTCAAGGCCAATAGCCAAATCCTCCCTACCACCACATTAGACTGAGATTAACTGGTCTGGAAGACTCAATTCTCGATCCAACTTTTGCACCACGCAATTCTTCCTGCAGGGTGGGAGACTGCACAAGCCGCCCACACTGGGGCTTAAGTCAGTCCAACTCCAATCCCTTCACCGCAGCGGCGACGCGGAGTGAACCCCCAGGGTTCGAACTGGAGTCACGACTGGATCCTGCCAACTCAACCCTCCGGCCGGCCCCGTCACTTTCAGGGGCTCTCCCGGTGCTCTCCCGATGAACCCTCCATGCCCTCTCGGGCCTCGAGCAAAGCAAATCGTCCCAGCTGCCCATGGCCGCCGCTACCGGCAAGGCCAGCAGCCACAGCGGAACAGATGGCGAAGGATCTTCCAAAGTCAAAACCTCACCTCGCTTCGACATCTTGAAGGCCGGAAAGGAACAAAAAGGAAGTAGAAACAAAGGACACTGGGATATGAACTCCGACGCCCCGCCCAATCTGGGCACGTGACCGGAGTTTGCCCAACCCGCCTCTTTCCCTGGGGCGCTGTCTTATTGCGTCATAAACGCGGGACGTCGCCTAGAGCTCGCGTTACAAAGTGAGCGGTGTAGGGGTTGAGGGCTGCAGAATGAATGATCCCAGGAGTACACTCAATAGGAGCTCGGAAGTAGTTGTTTGGGACACAGAAACATTGGTTTAATTGATCGGACAACCTCTTCTGAATACTATGTGCCAGGGACTTAGATGGACACTAGACATTCAGAAATGATTAAATGGCCCCCAGAGAACGCACGGGCGTTGAGGGCAAGGGTTAAAGAGCTGGAAATGGTTTCATTAGGATGTGATACAACTGAGAGATGCCATTGTAGGGCTACAGATAATTCCATACTGTGTGTGCTTGGTCCCAGACCCACTTGTATTTTCTATATCTTGCTATATTCATCATTCTTTTCACCGCCTCAGGCTTTCCCATTCTTCAGGCTTCTCTCTGTCGATGCATTCATTCAAATATTAAAAGACTACTGATTCCAGATTCTGTCCTGGGCATAGACTAGACTATATCAGAACAAAACAGATCATTCTTGCCCTTATGAAAGTTACATCCAATCAGGGCGGTGATGAAGGTGGATATTAGATACTGAACCACAGATGTAATAATGGCAGCATATAGTATGTTAGATAGGGATAAGTACTTTAAAAACAAAAGTAGAAAAAAGTAAGAGGGATCTGAAAGTGGGAAGAGGGGCAAATTGCAATTCAAAATAGAATGGTCAGTGTGGGCTTTATGGAAGAAGTTGACATTAGGGCAAAGATTTTGAGATGAGAGAGTTAACAATTTGATTGTCTAAGAAGAGCAGTCCAAACAGAGTCATCAACCAATGAAAGACTCTAAGGTGGAATTGTGCCTGAACAATGTGAGGACCAGCATGGAAGCCAGGAATGACTGGACAGAGTAAGTGGAGGGAAAAGCAATAGAATGAAGGTCATAAGTAATGGAACTGGATCATGGAGGGCTCTGTACATCACTATGGACTTTGACATTTACAGAGTGAATTGGAAATCATTAAGTCATAAGCAGAGGAGGGACATGATCTGACTAATATGTCAGAAGGATCACTCTAACTGAGACTAGACTGTGGGAGGGAACACAAAGATACAAGTAAGAAGACCTATTTGGGAAGCTCTTGCAGTAACTCAGAAGAGAAATGGTGGTGGTTTGGACCAGACTGGTAGCAGTAGAAGTACTGTGATGTGATCAGATTCTGGATATGTTTGGAGACAGAGCGAACAAAATGTGGGATAAAGAGTAAGAGAAGAAAATGTTTCCAAAGCTTTAGGTCTGAGCAAGTTGCCATCAACGGAGATGGGCAAAGCTGTGAGAGGAACAGCTTTGGGGGTAAGAATAGCAGTTCAGTTTTGGAGATGTTGAGTTAGATGTAAAAAACAGATTTCAGTAGCAGGTTGGACGTATTAGCCTGGAGTTCCAGAAAGAGGGAGATAGAAAATTGGCAGTTGTCAGCATATAAGTAAAGCCACGATAGTGGATGAGTTCAAAAAGAAGAAAGGGTAAATAAAAGAGACCATGGGCTAACCTCTGGAGCACTTCAACTTTAAGAGGTCTCTAAATCTATACATTTATAAATCGCCCTTCTCACTCTTAAATCCTTCACTTGCTCCTGCCAGTTTCTCTAGCTACCAGTTTCTCTCTCTCCACTTAGCTGAATTCCATTTGTTTCTGAATATATGATTTCATTATCATTTTTGCCTCTCTTGATAAATGGAACCACCATCCATGTCGGTGTCCCTCTGAGATTCCTGCCCAAGTTCTTTTCAGTCTGCCTTCTCAGTGTCTCTCAAGTCTGTTCACTTCTCTCTATCTCCTCTACTAACACTCTGGTCCAGGCCACCTCCAACTCTTGCCTAAACTACTTCTGAAGCTCTGTAATAGGTCTCTTGGCCTCTATTCTCCCTCGTCCATCTACTCAGTCTTCATAAAATGGCCAGAAATAATTTTTCAGAAATGTAAATATTACTATGTTACTCTCCTGAAAATCCTCCAATGGTTTCTGCACTCTTAGAATCAAAGTTAAAATCCATATCATGGCCTATTGGACCCTGATCTAGCATTGTCCTACTTCTTAACCTCGTCTTGCACCATGCTCTCTCTTGCTCTGCAGAGTTGGCCTTTTTGTCCCAGATACCATATATGCTCCTGAATAGCCATGGGCCTCACACATGCTTGGCATACTCTGCCCTATCTACTCTCATCGTGTATTTTTACATGATGTAAAGTGTTACATTTTTACATCTATTTATTTTTACAGATCTCAGCTTAAATATCTTTTTCTTAGAGAAATTTTACTCTGACTTCTCTTAAGAGATATTTTTCCATCATACTATTTATTTCAGTTCTTAAATATGTATTTCATGACTTTGCAGAATGACTTCCCACCCTCGACAGTCAGTCTCAGTAAAAGTTGACATATCAGTAAAAGTTGAGTTGTTTTGTTGTTTTTTGTTCAACAGTATATCCTCAGCATTCAGCATAGGGCCTGGCTCAATAAATACGTGGCAAATGATTGCTGAACGAATGAAGTCTACCTCAGTGGTGTCCATATGTCAACATCCTGGCATGAAGGAAATTTTCATTCTTCTATGGCAAAATTAGAAATATTTGGAAAATACTGTGTTTCTCATAAAGCTACATTTGCTCAATTTAAAGGATTATCTTCCTTCATCTTTTTTTGTTGTTAAAAATGTTCCTTTAAATCCTATGTCAACTTTTCACCATCTCAACACTGCCATCTCTGGGGTAGTTTCATTGGTTCATGAAAATCAGAGCTGTGAAATGATCTGTCTCTACTTCTTTACTTCCTGGGTGCACACATTCCTTGGACCCCTGTAATCTAGTTTATTTCCTCACTATATGACTGAAATTATACTAGAAATTATGTATACTGATAAATTATACTAGAAAGTTCACCGTGACCTACTCTTTCCACAATCCAAGGACACTCCTCAGTCTTTATCTTACTTGACCTCACATTGTTGCACACTGGCACCAGTCCCATCTTCTTAACACTCTTCACCTACGGTTTCCAAGATGCTAGTAATAATAGAAGTTACTATTTATGGAGTGTTCTTAAATACTAATCATTGAGTTAAGCATTTTATAGGAATGTGACTTCTTGAATCCTCACCACAACCCTGTGACTTAGGTATTATTAATCTCATTTTACAAATAAGGAAGCTAGGAAATAGAAAGGTTAAGTGCCTTTGTCCAAGATCAAACAAATCATGAAAAGTAGAGATAGAATGGTATCCTGAATTTGACTGATTGCAAAGTACAGGCTCTAAGCCACTATGTTATATTGCTCTCTCCTTATTCATTGTCCCTTCTCAGTATATTTCTCTGAGTGATCACACCACCCAATACCTTCCATTACTATCAATAAGCTAATAACTCCCAATTCTGTATCTCAGCCTAAGACATTTCTGCTTAGCTCTAGCTAATATATGGAAACAGTGATAGGGACACCTTCACAGGCACTTCAGACTGACACATCCAAAAACCAAAATCAATTTTTCCAGAAATTTTGCTTTTCTGCCTGTATTAGTTGTCTTGGTTGGTTACTTAGAGCATTGGTTCTCAAAATATTTTCATCTGAATATCCTTTACATTCTTAAATTATTGAGGACTCCAAAATGGTTTTGTTTGTATAGTTATATCTATTTACTGACAGTCCAGATTAGAAATTTAAATTGTGAAATATTTAAGAGATCGTTACCTGTTAAAATCAGTTAAGTTCAGTCGTTCAGTCATGTCCGATTCTTTGTGACCCCATGGACTGCAGCATGCCAGGCTTCCCTGTCTATCACCAACTCCCGGAGCCTACTCAAACTCATATCCATTGCATCCATGATACCATCCAACCATCTCATCCTCTGTCATCCCCTTCTCCTCCTGCCTTCAATCTTTCCCAGCATCAGGGTCTTTTCCAATGAGTCAGGTAGCCAAAATATTAGCTTCAGCTTCAGCATCAGTCCTTCCAATTAATATTCAGGGCTGATTTCCTTTAGGACTGCCTGGTTGGATCTCCTGGCAGTCCAAGGGACTCTCAAGAGTCTTCTCCATCACCACAGTTCAAAAGCATCATTTCTTCGGTGCTCAGTTTTCGCTCTAGTCCAACTCTCATACATGACTACTGGAAAACTATGGCTTTGTCTAGACAGACCTTTGTTGGGAAAGTAATGTCTCTGCTTTCGAATATGCTGTCTAGGTTTGTCATAGCTTTTCTTCCAAAGAGCAAGCATCTTTTAATTTCATGGCTGCAGTCACCATCTGCAGTGATTTTGGAGCCCAAGAAAATAAAGTCTGTCACTGTTTCCATTGTCTCCCCATCTATTTGCCATGAAGCATTTGCCATCGGATGCCATGCTTTTCATTTTTTGAATGTTGAGAAAATACATATGCTTAAAAAGAATTGTACTTAAATTTTAAAAATAATGAGAAGAGCGGCTTGGCTTTACATTCTTTTAGGAATTTCTTTGATATCTGGCTAAATGAAGGACATCCGGATTTTCATGTTTTCACATTTAGTCTGTTGTGACATCATGTAGCCTCTGGAAAGCTGTATGCATGAGTGGACAAGAATGAAACAGGTAAGGAAGTGAGAAGTAAATTCTTTTTCCCTATGTGGAAACGGTTTCACAGGCAGACATGGAAGGATTCAACTCCCAAACACAGATTGGAACCCATAGGGTGGACCGGAAATTCCTTTGTTTGGGTGTTGACCTTTTTAGAATGTGAAATCCACAGATGCCTGTAGTTGGCCTATTTCTGTATTCCCAGAAAACACTGACAAATGACTAAACATTTGCTACCTATCATGTTGAGGTGGATAAGGGTTAAAAGTGAGAACACGAGGGGGCACCCGGATTTGAACCGGGGACCTCTTGATCTGCAGTCAAATGCTCTACCCCTGAGCTATACCCCCTCTGCTGGTGAAAAGAAGATTACAGTTTATTTGTAGTGTTTATGGGAGCAGACGTTGCCTTGGTGATTAATAATAGTTTGATATGTATGACCAGTTCTTTCAGGTTTCCCAGGTTGATGCTTAAGGACCAAGAGAAAAGGCAATCCAGACCCAAACGGACCCAAATAGTAGGAGGGAAGGACGAAAGGACGAAGTCCAGTCCAGCCAGGCACACTGTGGGGTATGCGATGGGATTTCCCTCCTCCAACAATTACAAGCTCTTATACCTCTGACATCTGAGAATTCTTTAAGTCTAATTTCCATCCTCCCTGCCTGCATCCCGAGTTGTACTAAATCCCCAGCCTATGCTTTGCACACGAAAGGAAATGCTTCCCTTGTCTTTCCCAAGGTATCTCCAGCATCTTGCGTCTCTTCCATTCGCTTTGCTCCTTCAGACATCAGTAGGTTTCCCCTAGGTTGGAAAATCCTCCCTTTAGCTATGATCACCTGTCCAGTTTTTCTTTTTCACTAGCAAATATTAAGAAAGTCTTTGACTTCATTTCTCTCATTATCAACAAGTTTTCCTCACAGTTCTGTTACTCTCTACATTTCTCTACATTTCTCGACTGTCAGGAATTTTCCCCCCTTGGTGTCTGTATCTTGTTTCCCCAACAGACTAAGTTCCTGGAAGGTAGGATCACGTTGCTCTCCGTTTTGTATTCCTCACAGTAGTTGGCAGAGTGCCTCATTCACTATAAACCTTGGTGGTACCTATCAGGCAAACCTCATTAAACTCAGACTCATTCAACTCAACTATGGCATTACACCAAGCTTGCACTCAAGCAGTAGAATGAATGTTGTTAGAGGAGCGCTCAGAAGTCTGAGCCATTCCACCAACCTGAAACAGGCTCCATGTCTATTACTCCTCCACCACTGACTGCCTAGATTCACTTTCTCACTCTCTAAAATGATTATTTCACACACGTTCTCCATTCTCAAACCTTCTACATCTTATCTTTCCTCCTCAGAGAATGCTGGCCTCTTCCTTTTTGGAGAACATCAGAACCAGTCAGAAGCAGGGTTGTGCTGATAAAAGGCTAATAACTGGCTCCCCAGGACCTGATTTGTAGGATTTGCCAATTCTCATAGTGTACATATGTCCATCTGCTAATTTCAAGTGAAATTAACTGGCTTTAAAAATTCTGGAAAATTTAACAATTGGTTCTCACAAGCCAATGTGAGTCGAATCTAGCACACTTGTGAGATTGATTTTTCACCAGCTACCAGCTACATACTGACAACTCTTCAAATCACATTTCCAATCCAGACATGTTTCTGAACTTCAGAAATAACTGGATCTCCAGCTGCATACTTAATATGTCCTCTTAAATGTCTGTCAGGCACATCAGACAGCATATTGACCTTATACTAGAATGTGAAGTCTATGAGGTAGGGGGCTGTACTTTATTACCTTTGTTTCAGAGTGTTAAAAAGAAACTCTTGAAGATTTTTTTTTGGTAAATGTACTCCTTTCTCAATGTTCTTTATCTTGGGAAATCACATGCACCCAGATAGTGAAGTCAAAAAAGAAGAGTCATTCTTTAAAAAAAAAAAATTATTAAAAAAAATTTTTTTTTTAAAATTCCATGGACAGAGAAGCCTGGTCACCTACAGTCCTTGGATTCATAGAGACACCACTAAGTGACTAACATGCACTATATATATATATTTATATATATATATATATATAGAGAGAGAGTTTTCCATTATGGTTTATTACAGGATACTGAATGTAGTTCCCTGTGCTATACAGTAGGGCTTTATTCTTTATTCATTCTATATATAATAGTCTGCATCTGCTAATCCCAAGCTCACAAGCCATCCCTCCCCAGCCCCTTGGCAACCACAAGTCTCTTCTCTATGTCTGTAAGTCTGTTTCTGTTTCCTGGATACATTCATTTGTGCCATATCTTAGACTCCATAAATAAGTAACATTATATGGTATTTGTCTTTCTCTTTCTGACCTTTCTTAGTATGATAATCTCTAGGTTCAGCCACAGTGTTGCAAATGGCATTGTTTCATTCTTTTTTATGACTGCTTAGTATTCTATTGTATATATGTACCATATTTTCTTGATCCAGTCAGTGGACATTTAGGTTGTTCCCATGTCTTGGCTATTATGAATAGTACTACTATGAACACAGGGGTGCATGTGTTGTTTAGAATTATAGTTTCACCCCTAGGACCAATGCAGCAGCCAATACCTTTAACTGGAATGCCCACTCCCAACAGATAGGCAAATGACTGTCTCTTTCATGTCATCCACGTCTTAACTCCAAAATCACCTGTGAAGAAAACTTTTCCCTGACTATACATCTTGAAATACCCGCTTGTACCTCCCTAATACATATCTTGTCTTTTATTTTAGTCATTTTCCTTATTCGTTTATTCATTTGTGCACTTGTTTCTATTCTGTCTCCATTTGATTTTAAAGTCAGTGAGAATGAGAACCTTTGTATCTATTGAAAGTATGCTCTGCACTTACAACGGGGCACATAATAGTTGTTTCCTAAAAATAGAGAGGGACCACTAGAGAACATAGCCAGGGAAAGTCTCAGTGGACACGTCTGTTCAGCTGGTGCTTGCATTCTTTTTAGAGAGACCAGGAGAAAGGATTCCTTACTCAGTTTTGCAAGAAGCTCTTCTCTGACTTCTTAGGGTGAAGAGATGGGTGGGATCATGGATAAAGAATTGAACTTAGAAAAGACAAAAGTTCACATATTTTCAAAATTCCATGTTTTTACTAGGTCTTTTAATGTTGTTCCTTGTTATTACTATTCAATATCTTGTAGCAAGAGGAAACTGATTTTGGAAAAAGAATTTTCAGAAAAAAGAAAAAGGCTGGAATGGATGTAAAAAGAATTTACCAGAATACTACCAGCAGAGGGGGTATAGCTCAGTGGTAGAGCATTTGACTGCAGATCAAGAGGTCCCCGGTTCAAATCCGGGTGCCCCCTTTCCTGGTTTTCCATTTTTCACAGCTGCAGGCTAACACAAAGTCTGTGTTCTGAATCCAAAACTCTCTGGAGATTCTCAGAAAGTACTCTTAACCCTGAGAAGTAAAGAGAGAGACCCTAGAAGTCACACAGGAATGACTGCACCACTTTTCCAGTGAGCACTCAGTGCCAAGAAGCCCACCCACCTGTACCCTCAGTAGGTAGAAAGAAGGCTGAGACCTTTCCAGTTTGAGATCCTTCAAGACTTTGAAGTTAACTTTGAAGTTTGATGTTAATTATAGTTTCTTCAGAGGGGAAGAAATGGAATGCCTGGGTGGGGCAATATTATTTTGCCTAGTTCATAATAGTGGCGAAGTCACAGCACAGATTTAAGATGAAAAGTGGACAGCTTTCGTCGTCTTTATATTAGCTCAAAGGCAGGGTTTGGGCCTGATAAACCTACAGGTGGAGTCTGAGGCCTGGTGTCCAGGAACAAGGTGAAAACTTAGCTATTTCTCACCTCTGGGCTTTGAACGGCACAGCAGCTCTGCTTAATCGCCATGTCCAGCTTCACGACTTGTCTTACAGTAATGCATGCTCAGTCACTCAGTCGTGTCCCACCGTTTGCCACCCCAAGGATTGCTCCTCAGCCCATGGGATTTCCCTGGCAAGAATGCTGGAGTGGATGGCCACTTCCTTCTCCAGACAGTAACGGGAGTCCTGGGGAAAAAAGTATTCGAGTAGTATTCCCCTGGGGCCCTGAGGGCTGACACAACCAAATTCCAAGTTTAAAATACCACAAATTCCCCCTGACTCAAGAAGCATGCCTCTCCCACTATCCTTTCTTTTTCCTTTTTTTGGGCAAAACCTAGTCGAGAGGGTCGATCTTGCTCCCTGATCTTTTTCCTTGGACCCAACAGTGATAACCGCCAGTCACACAGTGGACAGTTATCTGTCCCCACCTTTAGGTTATGAAACTTAATGGCCTTGTATTATTTGCTCAGTGGTTCTCAAAGTGTGGTCCAGCAGCATCAACACCCCCTGGGAATCTGTTAAGAATGCAAATTCTTGGGGTCCCACTCCAGGTCAAGAGTATCAGAAGCTGGTAGTTGAGGGGTGGTGGTGGTAGTGTTTTAAGGAGCTCTCTATTTAATTCTGACACACTCAGGTTTGAGAACCACTACATTAGTTTATATCAGGATGTAACTTTATTTTTGTAAATTAAAATGAGCTTTTGGGTCGGCATTGACCATTTCCACATTCTCAAATTGCTTTCACTATGCTGGTGTTATGAGCAATAAGGAAAGGTGCTGAGGGCAAGCGCTTGTCACCGGTAATAAAGAAAGTTGAAGCTGGAGAAAATCTGTGTCTGTGGCTTTTCTTCTCTTGACCCACCCCTACCCAAAATGAAACACCAAATTGGGGGAGTCTTGCCTTCTGAACCAGCGCCTGGAACCGCCCTACACGACTGAGGCTGCCGCCGGTGACCGCAGAATCCCGGTATCTCCGGTGTGGGTCGTGGGGACCTGAAGTTTTTGTACCTGATTTGTGCCTGTACCCACCCCCTCCTGCTGCTGAGTACGAAGTAAAACCGAAAGCCTTCCGTTACGGTTGGAGAACGAGGAAGGAATTTTAAAATAGCTTTTCTCTATTTTCTCTAACCTAGGACCCTAGGTTAAAATATGGATCAAGAAGGAAGGAATTATACTAGACAAAAACTAGGAAGAACTCTCCAAGGGGGCACCCGGATTTGAACCAGGGACCTCTTGATCTGCAGTCAAATGCTCTACCACTGAGCTATACCCCCACGCCGCGCCTTGGCTTGGACGCGGCTCTTTTGGATGTTAAGATACTGCTACACTAAATGAGAACAGTAAAGGTAAGGGGAAAGAAACGCAAGAGGAAAAGGGATCAAGCGCAAAGCAGAAGCTCGCTGGATTCGGGGAACTAAGGGAAAGTTGCACGGCAGAGGCGCGGGGACGGAAGAACTAACCCGGTCTGCGAGGGACTGAGTCCTGGAGGGAGGGACGGGTTCCGCCCTACAAATTGTGGGAGAGGATGTTGCAGGGCTTGGCTAACATCCTAGGGGCGGGGCAGGGGGGTTCCCGTTGATTCGCAGATTTCTCGCCAGGTACCGACGGGTACAAAGGAAGTCCCCAAACCTGGCGACTCTGGTTGGGTGTTCGAGAGGGATCGAACCCCAGCCAGGACAGTTGCGAGGGGCTCGCCCGCCCTGCAGCCCAGGTGCCCAGACGTGCAACCGGATCGCCCCCGCCCCGCCTCCAGCGGCGGAAGGGCCCTGGGCAAGGTCGCCTGTCCGCGCCTGGCCTCCGGGAGCACTCCAGGGCCCTTTCCGCTCGCGAGCTCACCTAGGCGCGTACCGCTGGGCCGGCCGTCCTCCCTGGAACCCGCCCCCGCGCAGCCCCACGTCGCCGGGAGAGCGCGCCTCGCCGCGCGCGCCCCTGCCCGCGCCCGCGGCGCGTCCCCGCCCCGGCACAGCCCCTCCTCCCCGCTGTGTTTATTAGGGGAAGGAGGGCGGGGGCGGAGGCCAGTTCCCTAGCTCTAGCCGCCGTCGCTGTAGCCTGTGCAGTTAAAGCCGCGGCCGTCTCCCGCCAGCTCGCTCCGGGGAAAGAGAACGCGCGCGAGCTCGGGCGTCCTCGCCCCAGCCTTTCCCGGAGCCATGAATCCTAACTGCGCTCGGTGCTGCAAGATCGTGTACCCCACGGAGAAGGTGAACTGTCTGGATAAGGTGAGACTCGGGACTGGAAGACGGGTCTTTGCAATCCCCGAGCTCCAGATCGGAGAACAGCGGGGCTGGGTCTCTGCCGCCCCGTTACCGCGATCCCGGGAGGAGGGAAGGTGGGTGGTGTCATGGGGTGTGAGGGACAGACCCCAGTCTGGAAACCAGGAGATCCGGGGCGAGGAAGGGAGTCCACGCTTGGCGGGCAGCCTCTACTGGAGAGGAGTGGGCTCAGTGCCCCGGGGTGGGGAAGCCGGGCCCCGGAGTGGGGGTGGGGGTAGTGAGGGAAGGTTAGGGGTGCAGTCCCGCCCCCTAGGGCCGGGAGAGTGAGAGCAGACGGCCGCTCCCTCTCCCCGCCTCGCCGAGCGCCAAGTAGGCGGAAGCGCTGGGCGCTGGGGGAGGGGGCGGCGGGGGGGCGGCGCAGAGGTTGGGGGCCCCTTCTAAGCAGTCCGCTCCGGCGGCTACTGGCCCGGCTTCCTGGCCTGGAGACTGGAGGGTGGGGGCCGTCAGCGGGCAAGTGTTGGCTCTGGTGAACTGGCCTTCGGATAAGGACCCGAGCCCCATCGCGAGAGCCCGTTTTTTGGACGACCTGCAGCCCTCTTGGTGGTTCAGCTGTTAATGGACTAGCCGGCGTTCTCCATAGCTTCCCAGCCCCCCACCTCAAATTAGAAGCCCACTCCCAGCGATGGTCCGCCCAGCGGGACCCGGGCGGGGTCGCTTGCTGGAGTAGGGTGGGTGGGGGTTGTCTCACTGAGATCTCCTGAAATTGTGTTCAGAGGCTGAGTCCACCCTGAAGAACAAAGAGCTAACTTTTCAGAGCAGGTTTCCCCAATGGAGGGTGGGGTTGGCTGAGTTCAGGGGGAGCCAAGAAAAGGGGGGACGTGTTGGGGGGAAGGGAAGGTGGCCTTCTGGAAATTCACTGTCCTCTGGGGACCCTTAGGCGTCTTCCTCCCCACCCCCCACCCATCATGCTGGACTCGTTCATCTGGTTGCCATTATACTTTTTGAAATGGGGCGGAGAGTGGAACTGGGTATTTCCTGCAGTTTGGGGTAGGATCCGGACCTCTTTTAATCTCGCTAAGGTCCTAAGGCAATCCACCTCCCCTCTCATCCCCTCCTCGGTCTGGAGGAGAGGCCTCTATAATTCTGTCCCCTTCTTCATCATGCCTTTCATTCACCTCCTAAAGCTGGCCCCCTGTCCACATATTCCCTCCTTCCTGTCTGGACTGGCCAGGGGTTGGGGGGCATGGGATGGAAGAGGGTGCAGGGCCCACCTGGAGTCAGGTATTTTTTGTGGGGGGGGAAAGGGTCGCTCCTTGGATTCTTTTGTCTTTCCTCTCCTCCTTAGGGTTGGCGCTTCCTCAATAACCTTTGGCCTCTGAGTCAGGGTGAGGGGGTGGGGTTCCATGGTTCTGAGATCATTTTGATACTGCTCTTGGAGGAAGGGGTCATGTGGGGCTGATGCTGTTTCAGTCTTGTCTCCTGGGCCTGGCTGGGCAGGAGAAGAGAAAGGCCATGTTATGGTGCAATGAGTGTGGGTGCTGACCTTCCCAAAGACCATGCGGGAGGGCAGGACTTGAGCCTGGGGGCAGGAGCTGAGAGCTCTCTGGCCTTGCACACTGGTGTTTCTGCTCTTCCCTGGTGGGAGGGATTTTGGCCTCTGCGCCTTGAGTTCCTTGTGCTCCCCTTCTGCACAGTCATGAATTGGGAAGAGGCAACGGCCACTTTCCACCCACATAAGGCAGAAGCAGTGTCTGATGGAAGGACTGCTAGCCTGGGTGTTGGAAGACTTGGTCCTAGTTCCAGGTCTGCTCACCACCAGCTCTATGAATGGCTCTAGGCCTCAGTGTTCACAGTCTGTCAGATAGGTATGATGATGTCATTTCCATGAAGGTGGGGAGGTGCACCCAAGTGCCTGTCACAGCGCCCGGAAGGGGATGTGGTATAGGCTGTGCGCCCTCTCCTTTTCTGGGGTACCCTGTCCAGCCCCATACCTGGCTTTCCATGTAAAGACCTTTGGTGTCCGAGGGGAGGGTGCAGACCCTTTAAGGTGCCCTCCTCAGCTGTTTTATTTCCCTCTCAGGAAGAGGACATTCAGGTGGAGGGCGCCCTGGGAAGTGAGAGTTGGCGGTTCCTCTTTCTTCTTAGATCTCTGCCTACAGGAGGTTTCCCTGGGGAGATGTCACCCCTGCCCTGAGCAGGAGGCCTGGAATATCCAGATATCAGACTGGTTCCTCCCAACGCCCTTCAGGCAGTAAGGGCAGGCACTAGGAATGGGGGTCTGATGCCTGAGGAGGGACGTTCAGTCCCATAGACACAGTTGCTAACCAGCTTCCCAAGGCAACCCATTTACAACAGGAGAGATTCAAATTAGACTCACCTGTTTCATTCCAAGTTCCCTAGGACCCGCCATGACCCAGAGTACAAGCTACGTCCTTGGTGTCAGCCTTTCCTCCTCTCTGATCCTTATCTCCCAAAAGCTTAGGTGAGTAAAGGCTGCATCACCTCTGATGGCCACCCTCCCGTCAACCTGCATTACCCAACGTGTCCTCCTGCTGAATAAATGTGTATGGCTGGCCACGGTGTTTGAGGTCGAGATTTCTTTCCCCAACTTATGGGATTAGAGCTGGGGAAGAAACAGGGTGATATCACTTGCTCATTCGTTCAGTGAATATTAAGCACCTACTTGGTGCGGGGGCCCTCTTGGGCTGCTTCAGGGCCTCTGCGGAGGGAGAGAGGCTGTGTCTCAGAGTGTCCTCTACCTTTTGACAAACTTGGAGTTTGGTCCTAGATCACATTGGGAGGCATTAACATGGGGACTCACCGAGTCCCCCTGGCCTGGCTTGCTTTTGCCGAGCTCCTGAATACAGATGGAGGCATTGAGGAGGGTAGAGGATTGGTGGGCTGAGTTCTCTGGACTCCCTTATTGGGAGGGCTCCCTGCCTCTGTAGTACCCTCCTCTCTCCCCATCACCCCCCAGGTGGCAGCAAGGTAGAAGGAAACAGGCCTGGACACAGACGATGGGAAAGGCCTGTCGCCCTGGTGCCTCGTTTCCTAGCTAAGAGCACCCCACAGTCATCCCATGGCCGTCCGTGCATAGACTCCTTGGAATGTGCCAGGCTTAGTTTTCCCGGGAGCCTCACAGAGCAGATGCGATGGCTCCTGTAAATTACGACCCCCGTAAGCAGAGGCCCAGACAGGTCATGCGGTTCACTCCCCGCAGCCCGAGCTGGAATTCAGCTCTAAAGTTCTTGGTGCTCAGCTCTTCTGCCTGTTGTGTTTGCAAAAAAGTACTTTAATTTACACTATCTCCCTAATGTTTGCAGTGGGCCCTCCCCTTCCTGACCCTGGCCTGTGGAATGCTCGGGGCCTGAGCTCTTGAACCAGGAGTACTCCCTGGGAATCTGGGGAGGCGCAGCCATGGTCTCTGCCTTTAAGGCAGCCTCCCAGGTGGCCAGCTGAGGTAGTGACCGGGCCAGGGTGGGGCTACTGTTGCCCCTGGAGGAGTGAGAAACTGTAACCCTGGGTGACAGGAAGGGAGGGAGAGGTCTCATACTCTAGCCCTGAGTCATAGGGCGCCCGGGTGGCGAGGGTGGAGTGGGCAAGATCCCAGGCGGCAGGCACAGCGACCTGAAGTTCACTGCACCCCCCCACCCCCAGAGCCATGAGCAGTTGCTCACCCCACCTCTACGGTGACTCCAGAGAGAGAAGGCTGACCCCAACCTTGCCCAAGTGCAGGGGATCTTGCTTCTGCCCCCAGCAGCCTCCGTTTGCCTTTCTGTGGAGTGGGTTGCAACTTTGGAGCTCCAGGCCAGGAAGAGTGGAGGCTGATGCTGGAGCCTGGGATGTGGGCTGAGAGGCTCCTAACGGGCACCAGAGAACTAGGTTTTGGTGAACACGGAAGCCGTGGACTTCCAGGGCAGTGGGGAGGATTCGAGTTGCACGTTTAGAGGTAACTGCACCCTGAGTCCCGGGAATGCTTCTCTGAAACCTTACCTGTGGTCTGAAAGAAAGAGAGGACTCCTACTCTGTGGCAAGGCTCCTGGGGCAGGGAAAAGAGGCGGACAGAGGGTCAATGTGGGGTGTTACTGACGTGTTTCCCTGACTGTGTCCGTTACCAGACCTGACTGAGATAGGGATGGGTGTCTTTTCATTTGGGGTCTCCTTAGGTCTGCCTGGCCCACACGGGCTATTGAATGACTTGCCATTTTCTGCCCCCCATTCCCCTCACTCTCCTGTCTCCAAAAGGACACAGTGGTGGAAGCTGCTGGATTTTCTTGAACCTTTCTTGGCGCCTTCCTCCAGAGAGGGGAGGGAAGTGAAGCTAGGTCACCTCCCAGCACCTCCATGGGACTGGGATTTTAGTTCCAGTTTACAGATGAGTTCCGTAGTTATCCGGAAGGCATTCAGTCCCCTTCTTTTCATTATTCTGTTCCTGGACCCCCCCTGTAAGAGGACAGATGACCACTCCCTAGAAGCAGGAGGTGTCTGGAGGTGAGGTGGGGAAGAGCTATAGATAGAAATGGGCACTGTTCCCTTGTATGGGGCTCCCCTTCCTTCCAGTGGTAGCTGGCGGCAGGGGGTGCCTTGTAGAACCCCTGGATTGGCTGCAGGCCCTGTACCCCAGCCTGATCAGTATACTCTGCCCCCTTCCCAAGGGGCTTGGCTCTAGGGTGGGTACCTGGCTGTGAGCTAGGGTGCACGTGTCTGCGTCTCTCCCTTTGTCTCCCCCAAGTCAATCAGGGGGGCATGTCCCCAGGCCCAGGACAGTGCGGATTCCTGCCTATGTGTGTGTGAAAGTGGGTCATGGTCTGGATTCCAGAGAATGTTTTTCCTGGCAGGCCCCTGCGGGGGTGGGGGGAGGCGGGGGCCCAGGCAGGGGCATGTGCGGCTAAGCAGGCAGAGGCCAGCAGACTGGTTGGTGACAGAGCTGGGGCACTGTGCCAGCACCTCCCAGGCATTGCGGGAGACTGGTTGGGGGGGGCAGGGACCACTCTGTTCTAGGTTTCCCGTGGGCTGTGGGATCAGCCCAGGTTGGGTTGGGAGCCCAGCTTCACCAGCTTCCTCTTTGCTTCCAGACTTCCCCTGGCCTTCTTCCCAAAGAGCGGTTCTCCTGCTCCTTTGGTCACTATTCCACTCCTGAAGAGGCCTTTGGGCCTCCTTGATAGGAAAAGTACCCTATTAGAAGGTGACTACCCCCTCCCCCTCCCCCCCCCGCCCCCCCCCCCCCCCACACACACACAATTACCCTGTGGGCTCTGGTCAACACGGGCCAGGGTGAGGGAGGTGGTATCCCAACGTCTTAACTTTTTTTTCTGTCCCTTTCTCCCAAGTGGCCCAGAAGCACCTCTTGGCTGGGAAATACATTTGAAAAGCACTTTCTCGGGGGAATTTCTTGATAGGTGGCCAAAAACCAGGCATTTGCTGGGCACCTCGAAAGTCTCCCCATGCCCTTCCCTGGCTTCTGGCCTCATTCTCTGAGGAATCAGGAGGATGTCCCTTGACTCCTGGGAAAGGCGGCAGGGAAAGGCCAGCTGGGTCACCCTGGCAGCCTGGATTCTGGGGCCCTGGAAGCTGGGCTCCTGGTAGGTGCTATCACTGGGCCTCGTCCTGGGCTGCCAGTGCCAGGGGCGAGTCTCTCATCTGCCTGGATTTTCTCGAGCTTCAGCGTTTCTCGGGATGGGGTCACCTCCGTTACGTTGCTTGCCCTGCCCTCATGGTCTTGGACGCTCTTCCCCTCCCTTGGCGGCCCTGGATTGATCCTCACTCTGTTCTGGGTCCCTGGCCTTTGCTGGGGTGTTCCTGGTCACGGAGTCTCACTCACAGGTCTTCTAGCTGTGGTTGGGCACAGTAGAGTCCCACCTGCCCCCCAGCACTCACACACCTCCTGCCCAGCCCCCTCAGCTGAGGGTCACCCCTGCCACACCCAGCACCTGGCATTTGAGTACTTAGAGCTGCCGGGTGCTGTGCTGAGGGTTTTATAGGTGATTTTGCATTTAAACCTCAACAGTCCCAAAAGAGATGGGTATTAAAGTTTCCATTCTGCAGACACAGAAGTGGCTCAGAGGTGTGGGTCCTGACCGAGGTCACTCAGCTAGCCAGGGTGGGGCTGTGATACCCACTATGCAGGTGGGGGATCCACCTCCAAGCAAAGCTCTATTGCCTCTGAGGGAGACCAGCTGAGGGGTGAGATGTGGGTATGCTGGCTAGAGCCTGGGGCGCTCACCCACACTCTGGGCAGGGGTCCCTCAGGAAGAGGAGGCATTGGGGCTGGCACCTTGCCCAGGCCCAGGTGTGTCTGGTGTGGGATCTGGGAGGGCCTGGGTGCATGGGGGTGGGCCCTCCTGTCCCCCTAGACCTTGTCTAGGCTGAGGCGCTGCACCTCAATGTTCGGCAGCTGCGGCTTCTTAGCAACGCCTAGTGCAGCTTTGCATAAGCAATGAGGCTTCTCCTCCTCAGGCAGGCAGGCTGCAGGAGTGGTCTGGGGGAAGTGGAGCCAGTCTAAGGGGGCGCAGGGGGTAGTTTTTCCCCACTCACTCTGGGGTCTGCCCTTCTTCCCCTGCAGACAGGACCAGTGGGACAGGGGAAGGTGTCATCAGCTGTTGGAGCCTGTGACCTGAGATGTCCTTGGCTCACTTCTGTGTGTGTGTGGGGGGGGTGTCTGTTCCAGTCCCAGAGAGGAACGCTCCTTCCTGGGGCCTGAGCCCCCTTCCTAAATCCTGCTTATCTGACGGTGTCCTCCCTCTGCCTCTGCCCCTAGTTCTGGCATAAAGCATGCTTCCACTGCGAGACCTGCAAGATGACCCTCAACATGAAGAACTACAAGGGCTACGAGAAGAAGCCCTACTGCAACGCGTGAGTCCGCCTCGGGCAGGGGCTGTTGGGCGGGCACTTAGGGCTTCCCTGGTGGCTCAGATGGCAAAGCGCCTGCCTGCAATGCAGGAGATCTGGGTTCTATCCCTGGGTCAGGAAGATCCCCTGGAGAAGGAAATAGCAGCCCACTCCAGTAGTCTTGCCTGGAAAATCCCACGGACGGAGGAGCCTGGCGGGCTACAGTCCATGGGATTACAGAGAGTCGGATACGACTGAGCGACTTCACTTTCACTTTCATAGCTTCCTTCTGTTCTGATACCCACAGTGTGGCGGGGCCCAGAATTTCCACACTCTGCTCCACACGTTTTAACCGTGTTGAGCCCTCTTTACCACGGCTAGATGATAGTCAGGACTGTTAATATGCCCAGTTTACAGTGCAGGAAACTGAGGTTTGAGGAAGGGAAGGGACTTTCCCAAGATGAATGACTAGCGAGAGGCTGGTTCAGTCTCCATATAGCTGGCTTTTTCTCTCCACCGCACCCTGCTGCAAGGGAGGGATCCACGTGGCCTTTCAAGAAAAGGTCCTGTTTCTGTTGTGTTCTCTGCGTTGCCTTCCACATTCTCACTGTGATGGCAGCTGACTTGTCACCTCTCCCCTGCCCTGTCTCTACCAGAGAATCTAGGCCCTGGGCCTGGGGGCCCCCTGACTGTCATTTCTTGAGACTGGGGAGCAGCATGAAGGGTGTGGCCTGACCCTAGGCAGAGCTCTTCCCTGCCTGCTGAGGGAGGCAGAGAACTTCGTGTCTTTTCCAGTATGAGTTTGCTCTGGCCTGCTGTGGGGAGGTGGGTCGAGGTGGGTCCTCCCATCCCAGGGAGACACCCTATCCCCTCCCACACAGTTTCAGAGAATGCAGCGCCTTTGGGTTGATCATGTGCAGGTCTGGGCTCATGTAGGACTTCACAGCCTTGCTGCTCTGTGGGGGGCTTTGGAAGGTCAAGTCACTTAAGTAGGCGGCAAGGTCAGCATTCAAAAAAATTTAGGACCTGACTTGAGTCCCTTTATAAAAGAACTATTTCTGTATTTATTTATTTGGCTATGCTGGGTCTTAGTCGTGGCATGCAGAATGTTTAGTTGTGGCATGTGAACTCTTTGCTTGTGGCATGTGGGATCTAGTTCCCTGACCAGGGCTTGAACCCGAGACCCCTGCATTGGGAGCACAGAGTCTTAGCCACTGGACCACCAGGGAAGTCAGAGCCCTTTTTTTGTTTTTCCCCTTTTAAAAATTCTCAGCCTGGAGGCTTTCTACAGCTGAAGTTCACATAGGAAGGGAACTTTGGGATTTGTCTAAAAGGAGTTGGGGTCTTAAACCCCTTTGAATGGCTGTCTCCCCCTTCCGGGAGATAGTGAAGGACAAGGAAGCGGACATGACTTAGCAACTGAGCAACAACTGCCCCTTCCTGTCTTCCCCTCCCTGCTCACACTACAGCCTCATCTCCTTGGCTGGAGCCTGCATCAGGCACTTACTGCCTGCCGGCTGCTAGATGCCAACCTGTGCCAGGTGCTGGGAAAACCGATAAAATCTCAAGCCCAAGAAGCACCACGAACCTCCTCCCTTCTGGGAGGGACTGGGACGCTGGGGAGGCTGCCTGGGCTAGAGAGCGGGTCACAGCTAGGTCCTGGTTCCTCCTTCAGCTGCCCCTTCTCTGTTAGCTCTACTGGTCCTCTTTCCCCTGCCGACCCCTCCCATCCTCCCCCCAAGGGAAATGGGACATTCTTCAAATTCTTAAAGGCTCACACAAGCCCTGATTCTCTGCCACTTCCTCCCTCTGTTGGGGAGTGGGGTGGGGTGCGGCAAAGCCAGAGGCTGGGGCAGTTAACCCCTTGATTGCTGGCCCACTTCAGGCTAGTTTCTGGGCATGAGACTCCTTTGGGGGCAGCTTCTGAGCCTCTGCTCCTCAAGGCAGGAGTCTGGCGGAGCCCAGAGCTCAGTGGGCAGCAGGGACTGAGGCGTCTTCCTGTCTCTTCCTGAGACTCTGGTAGCCTAGAATTCAGTGAGCTCTGGGAGTTGGAGAAAGAAATCAGGCTTGTCCTTGTTTTCTCTGTGCGTTCTCAGCCTAGTACCAAAAAGTCCCAGCTTACTTTTTTCACCCTCTTCTAGGAGGCTGCAGCCAGTAGGGGTGGGGAGCTCCTGTAGGGCTTGGGAGGCTCCAGGGAAGGCGGAAGATGTCACACCCCTCCCAGATGCTGCTTCCCACCTGCCCAGGGTGAGATTCCCCTGCCTCTCCTGGCCTCCAGCCAGAACAGCAGGTTGATCCCTCTCTGTTCCCCCAGCCTTCACAGCTCTTATTCTTCCCCGCCCAGCTGACCTTTGACCTAGCTGGGATGTTACCTGGGAAGGACCCGGGATAAGGGGCCACAAGACTTGGGGAATTTGTGACCCAGATGTGTTTCATGGGAGCTGTGGCAGCACCTTGCCTGCGGCAGCCACACTCCCTTAAGCCAGAGTCTACTGAGTGGTTGGTCTGTGCCAGTGAGCCAGACATGGGATTCTGGGATATCTCAGATGCAGGCCCAGCTTGTTTTGGGCACACTCTGGACTTGTCTGGTCCTCGGTTATCCCGTGGTTCACAATTCCCACCTAGGGATGCTAGAGCCTAGACCAGTTTTATTGAACAACTGTGCTGTGCCAGGCACTGTGCTGAGTGTTCACTCTCATCCCTTCCTGTTTTCTTCCTGCCTCTGACCCCATCCACCCATGACATTCAGGTTCCCCAGTCTCGGGGTTTCTAGGCTATAGCTGTGCCCCAGTTCCCAGCCTGGCCTTGCTGTGTGACGCTCAGGCCTGGCTTTTCAGCACTTCCTGCTCAAAACCCAGAGGGACAAGTGATCACTCCTGGCCCCAGGCCCTTTGCCAGGAGTGAGCCCACCTAGGGAGGGTGTATGTGAGTTGGTGTGCAGGGGGGCCTCTGCGTTCTCTGGTTAGTCCCTGAGCCAGGATCTTGCAGGAGGGTGGGCAAGAGAAAGAATGCTGTCTGTATCTCCCTGGTGGGTTCTGAAGACTGAGATTTAAGTTCTGGAAGGTGACTGAAAGCAACAGAAAGGCCTCTTGTATTTTCTCTTTGCACCAGACTTGTCTGGGGTGAGGCTGGGGAGAGAACACAGGCCAGAGCCCACAGCCGGCCTTCTGGGTGGTAGCGGACCCCCAAGGCCGTGCATTCACACACGTGCCTCTGGATATCCAGACACATGCCGCCGGCTGTGGGGCCAGGGGTAAGCGCCAGGGAATCGGACTGAATAGGCCGCGTTTGTGTTCATACTTCCCAGGCCATTGGCACCCAGCACTGCTTCGGCAAGGTAGAGGAAAGCATGCCTGTGTTTGTATAATTCTTTCTCGAAGCATCTAGGTAGGTGGGGTGAGCCTGTTCCATTGGTTAGAGGAATATATATGCCCTCAATTTATGCCCTCGATGATTTGTTTTGTAAACTACTTTTTCTGAAAGTGGGGCAGATCTGGTCACAATTACAAACCTGGTCCTTTGTCTTGTCTCCAGGCAAATAATTGAAGAGCCTGGAGGTTGGGGTGGGGCTGGGTGGAGTGGGGCTGGGTGGGGGTGGGGAGGAATGTTCCTGTTCTTCCTCCTCGGAGCCCGTGAATCAATGGAGGCTGCCAACCTGAGGCAGTTGCAGGCCCGGGGGACCAGCTTCTGGGGTGTTAAGTGGACAGGGGCTGGGAAAGAAAGGGGAATGCTCAGTTGTATCTTTCTGGGACTGTCCTTCGGTTGCCTTGAGCTGTGGGCTGAGGGGCTGAGGAGGGTGGAGGTGTCCCTGGTTCTAGGGAACAAGAGACTGTGGTCCTCCTTTCCCCAGGCCTCAGGGGATGAGGTGGGACCTGTGCTGGTTGGGCTTGAAGTATCTCTGGGGTCTAGTTAACTGGGGATGGGGCAGCGGCAGGCACATCCAGGACTGGGGTCTGGGGCTTTCCCGCCTCCCCAGAGTTCTCTGCCTCTAACTGGGAAAAATGAGATCAGGAGACGGGAGTAGGAAGGGGTGGGTATGCTATGTTTAGGGCAGCGGGAAGTCCAAAGGGGCACACCTAGTAACCTCTAGGCAGCCCCCACCTCACTCTCAGCTTCCAGCTCCTTACACTCAGACATCAGGGCCTCATTAAACCGCAGGCATCACTTTGCTTCCTAACAGCCCATTTTATGGACGAGGAAACTGAAATCCAGTGTTTCCATGCCTTTCCTGACTTGACATGATCATTTCTCTTTGTGTATTGCCATCGATTTTGATTTTTCGTTTTATCTACAACCCCTGAGGGCTGGTAAGTTCTTCTTCTTGTCTAGCCTTGATCTTTTCAGCTGCTCATTTTTTCCCTCTGGTCAGACAATGCCTCTTTGTTGTTTCCTGTCCCCACCATTTGGCCCCTTAGGCCTGGGGGACTGGTGAAAAACAGGGTTAGAGGGGAGTCCTCCCTGACTGCCCAGGGGCAGTGTTCCCAGCAGGGGGATCAGTAGCTCCTTCCACAGGCAGGATGTCAGGGCTGTGGGTTGTTTTTCTTTTTTTTTTCCCTTTTGGCGAAACCAAAGGCTCCTTGTTGCTTTTTTTGCTGTATTTTTGTTCCTCCTTGAACAAAAAGCTGTGGCTTTTGAAGGGATCCAAGGCTGAAAGGGGCAAGGCTGCCTGTCGAAAGCGGGTACTGGGCTTCCAGGATACTGGTCTATTCTTGTTCTGTGTCTGGAACGCGGCTGATAGTGGGACTAGGGACAGGGCTTTGCCCTCCAAATGATCCCTGTCATGAGTAAGCCCATTGCAGGAGCCCTGCAGTCCCTTCAAGCAGGAAGGTGACTCAGAGGTCCTCTGGGAGGAGCCCCCACTTCTGCACTGCCCCCCGCCCCGAGGTCACTGTCTGAACCTGCTTTAGAAATGTCAGAAGGAGTAGGTGGCTTCAGGCTGGGGGTGGCTGAGAGACCCCAGACGGTTGTCTTAGAATAGCCATGGTTGGAAACTGGTTGGCTTTAAAAGAGGAAGTTCTCCACCCACCCAACCAAGCATTTCTTTCCCCAGAACTAGGAGTAGGCTGGCGTTCACCTGGGGGAGGGAAGTCAGTCTGCCCTTAGCTGTCCGGACATGTGTGGAATGGGGGAGAGTGCGTTGGGCCAGATCTCTGTCCTTGACACTGAGTCTCATTTTCTTTATCTGTCAAATGGGCACAGGGATATTGTCTGCCTTTTCTAGCCCAAAGCCTTGTGGCAGGTTTCAGGAGAGAATGTGCATAGGATACAATGTATCCTGAAGTAACTTTAGGTGACTCTGACTTCTCCCAGAGGCCTGGGCTGCTGCCAGGTGCCTGCTTATCTTGCTCAACTCTGTTCTTGCCCTCATGAATGCTAGATCCCTTCCCCTGCACCCTCCACCCCCAGGCTTCCTGTCCTAGTGGGCTATCTCTGTCCCTCTCTTTCCCAGAGCAGCTGATACTGCCATTGAGGGTGGGGAGGGGCATCAGCAGAGGGCCTGCCACTGGGAATGATTAACAAGGGGCCGGGTGCAGGCTGGCCCACAGAAGGGACAAAGAACAGCTGTGCTCTGGACCCAGCTCCAGGCCAGGGTTGGGAGGCCTGGTTCTCCCCACCCTGGCCCCTCGTTCTCTCACTGTGTGGGCCCAGGCTGTTGTTGGGGCTGCGGTACCAGTGGGGTCACTAGCTGGGGTGAGGGACCTCTCTTCTGCCCTAGCGCCTACATTGGGATACACATATATCCATTCATCTCGACTGGGATCTGAGGGTAGTAATGAGGGAGGGTGGCGGAGCTTCAATCTGAAGATGGAGAGGGAGGGAAAAGGTAGAATCCCCAGCAATTAATTGTTTCTGGGAGGAGGTCACATCAGTTGTAGCCCTCTTGAAGACAGTCGTGCTGGTGGGGGAGGGGCACAGCCCTGGCCTTCTTGTGTCCTGCCCTGAAAACAAACCTGGGGCTCACGTCTTCCTCATCTGAACTGTCTACAAGTATCCTGGAGACACACCCTCCTGGTTTTGCCCTCACGGGTTCCTCTGCAGTTGAGGATACGCTGGCTGTCTGTGTCTCTTCCCCCACCCCCACAGACTCGCTCTGTCTGCCTGCTCTCAGCCGCTCTGCTGCCTGGAGCTGAGGATGAGGTTGCCATGGGAACCCGAAGCGCAGTGAGCAGGGGACAGGAAAGGCAGAGTTGTCTCGCCAGGGTTGGGGGCTGTGGGAGGGGACAGGGTTGACCCAGCAAGAGGAATATAGCCCATGCTTATGTCTGCCTGCCTTTTTCTGACCTGGGGTTGGGGTTTAGGAGGCAGGGGTAAGAGATCGGTGACTCCAGGGCCCCCCTTTAACCTATCTTAATCTGATGCTTAAAATCCCCCTCCTCCTTCCAGACTGAGCTGAGTTGATGACATCCAGGCTGGTCCCCCCTTCCCTTCGGATGGGATTAATGTTCTGGCCCCAGGGTGGCGCTGAGATCTTGGGGTCATGGTGGCTCCCAAGAGAGAATGAAATATCTGCCAGCCCCATCCATGCAGACTCCCGCTGCATGGTGGGGGGTCTCCTGAGAGCCTCTGACTGTAGATGTGTGAACGTGGACCTGCTGGCCTTGGCATCTAGGAGATGAGCACTCCAGAGGCCTGTCTATATATTCACCACGTGTGAGGAATAACAGCGTTCAGGAGCCACAGAATTGCAGAGTGGGGGCACGGCAGGTGTATGTGTCTGGCTGACCTTGGACCACTGGACCCGGCACTCCCATTTTAACCTTGTACCTTCAGGCAAATGGGAAACTGCAGGTTGGCAGACTGGCTCCTGTGCATATGTGTTTTCTGAGCCTGCCAGTCAAATGCTTTCCCATCAAATGATAATTACACCATCTTCTCTGAACTGACTCTTCAAGTTCTGGGCCAGAGCCACCCTGAAGGTCTTCTCTAGCCCCCCACTTCTGGACCTGACCTCCCTCCTATGCTCATGAGCCTCCACTTATAGACACTCTCCTCATGACACCACCAGCCCTTGATGCTGTCATAATGGCTCTGATTTGGTAGGAGAGTCCTCTCCAAAGCCTCCCTCAGTTGACCTCAGATCTCTTGCCAGTTCTGCTAGAGATCTTACTTAGATCCCTCCTGCTGTTCTCCTTCTGTGCTCTGGGAACAGATTCCCAGTTGATCCTCCCTTCCCGTGGAACTCAGGAATTTTGAATGGAGCTTCTCCACTGTGGGTGGCCCTGGCTTCGTGGAGCTGGGCCAAACCTGGGACTGGGTCTACAGCCTTAGCCCCACCTTCATCCATGGAAGACTTCTGCTTCCGGCTGCAGGCACCTGTATTTGCCTTTTTTAGTCTGTTCTCTGGAGAAGGCAGTGGCACCCCACTCCAGCACTCTTGCCTGGAAAATCCCATGGACAGGGGAGCCTGGCAGGCTGCAGTCCATGGGGTCGCTAACGAGTCAGACAAGACTGAGCGACTTCACTTTCCCTTTTCACTTTCATGCATTGGAGAAGGAAATGGCAACCCACTCCAGTGTTCTTGCCTGGAGAATCCCAGGGACAGGGGAGCCTGGTGGGCTGTCATCTATGGGGTCACACAGAATCAGACACGACTGAAGTGATTTAGCAGCAGCAGCAGCAATCTCTTCTTTCACTCTTCCCACTGCTCAGGGAGCCACGGGAGGCTGGGCTGATCTGGGAGGAAGGACTCAAGTGGGCAGTGGAGGCTAAGAGTTGGGGCGTTTTACCTGGATCTGCCTGGTAGAATGGGGCACAGGTGAAATCACCTTGCTGTGATTCTAGGTCCAAGATGGTGAAGCAGCTCACAGGGAAAAAAAAGATTCGCCAGAGTCACCCTGCAAGGCAGTGGCAGGGCTGGGCTCCTTCTAGCCACTGCTCCTCTCCCATTTAGTTGGGTTCTCTAGCACCTGAGTCCTGCCCTTGACACGGGGAAGTTGTGTGATTACTGATAGCTTTGGCTCAGGATGGGGGCAGGAGGCTGGAGAACATGCCAGACTTGATGAAACCCACAGAGGTAGGAGGGCTGCTGGTGACCAGTTCCACAGCACATCAGCCAACCTGGGTGGCTGGAAGTGGGCGATCCGTCTCTTACCTGGGGATAGCCTGAGAGTCGGGCACCAGGCCGTGGTCACAGTTGAGGCGAGGTGTGGTCAGCCAGGGCTGAGAGTTGGCCCGCCCTTGGCTCCTGCTTGGAGAAGCCACCCGCCAGTCCCTGAAATCATTGGGGCCCCTGTGGACCCCCAGCCATTTCGCATACCAGCCTGTACACAGACCACAGTGACTCAGGGCTGCCTCTCTAGCTAGTTTTCTAGGGACCCGAGGGGCGGGGATGGAAGAGAGAGACCTGAGTTCTAATCCTGGCTCAACTTCAACAGCCTGTGTAGGACATTTGTTTATTCAACAAATATTTACTGAACACCAGATTTCTGTTTGGGGGTTTCTGTTTGGGGATAAGTCAGTGAAGAAAAAACACTGAGAACCCTCTTACCTCAGAGAGCTAGTGGAAAAAAGACAGTCAACTGATGTGATAAATAATCATGAAGTCTGCTAAGTGCCCGGCACCAGCACACAGCCGCCTTCTTGAGGAAATGAGGGGTTTGGACTGGATGGCCCTGGAGGTCCTGGCAGGCTTGGCTCTGAGGGCTGCCCTGGCTCCTGCCACCTCCAAGCCAGGCCTACTTCTGGGGGATAGGACCCTGGTCTGGCCTGTGTCTGGAGGTTGGAAGGTTGGGTTCAGGATGCTGGGTCCTGAGACATGGTTTGGGAACAAATCTGGATGCCTCCACTAGCCCTGTGCCTTGGCCACACTGTTTAACCTTTCCAAGCTGCTCCCTCCCATCTGTCAAAGGGAGACAATAGGGTGATTTTAGGAATTTGGCGAACTAGGGCATGGACAGCCTTAGCACAGGGAACATCAGCTGTGGTTACAGTGTTGTTATCTATCACATGGGGACTTCTCTGGCCTCAAGCGGATCTCTCATCTGCTCTCTGGTTAAGTTGGACCCTGTTTGCCCTTTGAAACACTGGTGCCTTTTTTCTCTCTCACTGCCTTTTCCAGAAAGCCCCCCTGCGTCTGCATGTCCCTTTCCCCTTCTGTCTCCCTCCCACCTTTCGTCTGCTTCATTGGTCTCCATATCTGGTCTCAGCTGAAAGCCTTGTCCTGAGCCCATGAGCATTTTCTCCCCTCCTGAGTGCCTGACCCCCTTGACCTCCCTGTGCAGTAGACGTGGATTATTTGGGTGATCTGAAACTCTTAGAGAATCTCCACGGCCTCCTGTGGAGTTCTTGGTGGCCACCATTCAGACCTGATGTATCTTCCCAGTTCAGCCCAGGCTGAGTGAGAAACACTTGCCTCCCTGCAGCCATGGGTGGTGGGCACTGTGGTCCTGATGCTGGGGCAGGGACCACCCAAGGATAAGGGGGTGAAAAGCCCAGAAGTTCCCAGCCTCTCACCTAGAATGAACCCCTACTGTGTTGTTTTCTGTCCTGCAGACACTACCCCAAGCAGTCCTTCACCATGGTGGCTGACACCCCGGAAAACCTCCGCCTCAAGCAACAGAGTGAGCTGCAGAGTCAGGTGAGGGAGTGGCGCTAGAGCTGGGGCCTGGCCTGGGCGGGGCGGGGCCACCCCTGGATTTGGCAAGAGCTCCTTCCTTCTGTGGTTACTCAGCAAGGTGCTGAAATCCAAGCACTTGCCTAGTCTCCCTGCCCCCACCCCCAGTTACTTTACATTTCCTGACTTGATCAGGAAATGTAAAGTGGGCAAGAGTGTACCCATCCACCCCCTACCTAAAGTGGGTTGGAGGGGTGTGGGTTTCAGATTCTTTCTACATCAGGAATTTTGTGGGAGGCCCCTAAAGCCCACCTCCTCCAGGAAGCTGGTCCTCTCTCCCTCCTGTCTTTTCACACCCATCCTCAAAGGAAGGTCCTAGGGATGGCGGTCCAGTGGTTAAGACTCAGCCCTTCCACTGCAGGGGACACGTGTTTGATCCCTGGCCAGGGAATGACCAGGTAGAGTGAAGTTACACAGTCTATCCTCTAGGCATGTTCTCAGCCCTGCTCTACCTGTCCTAGGGCAGGCTGCTAAGGGAGCCTTGCCCCAGGGGCCTGTCCTGCCCACGTCTCCTTGGCCTGATTTTCCTGCGCCCCTCCTCAGGGGGAGCCCTGCTTGCCACTGCAGTAGGGGAGGAGACGGGGCTTCTGCACCAAGGACAGAGAGCTGGGGCTTTAGGGGTCACTGAGGAATAAGTAAAAGGTCCAGAACCTTTCGATCAGAACGACTGACCCTGACTGGGGGTCTGAAAGGGCTTCCAGGATGAACCTGGCCCGGACTGTAGGGTGGGACAGGGTAGGGCTTTAGCAAAGACCTCTTGGGGGGATGTAACCAAGTGGGCAGGGTGCCCAGGGCCAGGAAAATATCTTGGAGGATCCACCTGGGTCTCAGGGGGATCCCTCCTGATCACTCCAGGTGGGGCTCCTGCTGCCTGATCTTGATGTGAATTCTCTGGCTTCCGATCTCCCAGTTGGTCACATGAAGGAGAACTAGCCCTGGAATGGCAAAGGCTTAACATGCATTCTCTCCTTTAATCCTCCCAGCAACCTGCAAGGAAGGTGCTGTTTTCCCATTGTACAGATGGGAAAACTGAGGCTCAGAGACAGTAAGGGGCTTGCTGAAATCATACAAGTAGCAGTAACGGTAATAACTGTATTAGTAGCTAACGTATGGAGTGCTTGGTGTTCTGGGTGTGTTAGTGTTCACGCCTCACAATAGTTCTGTGCAGTTGGCAGGATCCCTCTCACTTTACGGAAGAGGAAATAGGTGCTAATGACTTTGAATGCCGGTTTGTCTGAGACTTGTATTCTTTCCAGTTTTCCACCCAACTCCCTAAGGAGAACTACCTCTACTTTGATAATAAACATGATAGTTCCTCCTGTTGGTGAGAACTTTTATAGGTTAGCAAACATTTCAGTTACTTCCCCTCATTTATCCTTGACTTGACTCCAGGCATCAGAGACAGGGAACCAAGGCTCTGAGAGGCACCGGACTTTGCCTGTTGACATGCACTCTCAGTGAGCTTCCAGGATCCAGGCTTGATTTTTTTCACTCCCAAGTACAGTGACCTTGACCTTGTGCAGCCCTGTGAGGCCAGGGGTTCAGGCCTCCTGTGTATCCCACCGTGGTGGGGGAGCAGGCGCATGCGTGCTAAGTCATGTCTGACTCCGACCCCACGGACTGTAGCCAGCCAGGCTTCTCTGTCCGTGGGTTTTCCTAGGCAAGAATGCTGGAGTGGGTTGCCACTTTTTTCTCCAAGGGGTTTTCCTGACCCTTGGGATGGAATCCACGTCTCCTGCATCTCCTACATTGGCAGATTCTCTACCACTGAGCCACCTGGGGGCAGGTGGGAGAAGCTAATTTGGCTCTTAGCACAGCTCACATCTACCAGCCCAGGCTCCGCCACTGCTGTGTGGTATGGAAGCCGCAGTCACTGTGGGGGCTGATGGTACCAGAGCCCCGCGGATGGAGGAGGGCTGGGTGGCTCAGCCGGCAGGAAGAAGGCTTGAGATGGCACTCGGGCCTGGGCCTGATCTGCACAGGGCATGCCCTGGTCAGGCCCTGACAACCGCCTTGGGGACTCCCCATCCTGGGGAGAAGGGGCTTCATGGAGAGAGCAGGTCAGAGCATTGTGGGGTGACAGCGTGAAAGGAGTGTGGGGTGACAGCGTGAAAGGAGTGTGGGAGTGTGTGTACACACTCAGGCAGAAGCAAAGGACATACATACACCCCCCACACACACCTACTCTCAAGAGGAGAAATTCAAACCCTGCTAATTCCCTTAGCCTTTTGTCTGTCCCACAAAAGCTGGACTGCAGCTCTTTTTGCCTGTGGAACTCAATCCCTGAGGGGCGGGGTCTGTAGGAGGAAGCACCCCCTGCCCACCTCCAGACCCACCCTGTCTCCCAGGGGCCTGGCCCACTGCCTGTCCCCAGGGTTCCTGATTTTTGGGAGGGTGGGGAGGTCATGAGAAGGCCAGTCAGTCTTCATGGGTCATCACAGGGGGCTGGGCCTGACCTCATTCAGCTGTCACAACCACCTTGATAAAGGAGGGACTCTTGTCCCCTTGCTACAGATGGGGACACAGGTTAGAGGCCATGCAGAGCCAGCTCCTGACAGAAGTCAGGCCCTTTGCTCTCGGCCACCAGGGGGATGGTGCAGGGGATGAGGGTGGCGTTTAGAATGCAGAGTCCTCGGCCTCACCCAAGGGGATTTTGGTTGCCACTTCTGGGCCAGGCCCAGGGAGTTGCATTTGGACAACCCTGGTGATTCTGATGAGGGCTTTTGGTCCTGCAGACCTGCTCTGAGCGGCTTAGAGCCAGGCTGTGGGGTAGAGAGGGAGGTGAGGAGCTGCTGTGAGGGGTGTGAGCTGAGGCTTTGCATTGAGACCACTGCTCTAATCTGCACTTGGGCTCTTGAGGGCTGGGATAGGCAGAGGGTGAAGAGGGGTCCTGTCCTCTTTGCAAGTCTGGTTCTGTCTCCTGCTTCCCCGGGCTGTGTGGTCTCAGTCTCACCCCTTTGCCTCGGTGTTCTTTTCTTACCTGGTAAGATGGGGACAGAAAGCCCAGTTGCCTAGATGTTGAGGGCTGGGCCCGAGGTTCTGAGGCTTGGAAGGGCTGAGTGGGCCTGGCTGGGGGCGGTGGGCAGTGACAGTTCTGGTTCCTGTGGCTCCTGTGGGGGCAGTGTGGGTCGTGGGGGCTGGGCCGGCCGGCGTGGCGGGAAGGGAAGCGGGAGCCTCCCTACCTAGCCTGCCCCACCCGCCGGGGGTCAGCCCCTGTCTCCTTCCAGGCCCCTTTCTGGGCCTGCGTTGGTGTCTGTGTCTCTTCTGTCTCTGGGAAGTTGCCTGTGCTATTTCAACTTTGTTTTCCTATTTCTCGATTGGTTCCCAAAGTGGTACTTTCAGTGTCTGGGACACCTGGAGCCTCCCTTGTGGGGGCGGATAACCACAGGGCTGACCAGAAATGACCCTCTGGGTGGGCCTGTCCAGGCCTGGCTGAGGCAGAGCCCTGGTGATGAGGGCCTAGCAGCCCTCCACCCCCCTACCCCCAAAGGGCAGCTCTCCCACCCCCAGCCCCAGGACTAGCAGAGGCAGCAGCTTTGGGGTGGGGCTGAGCTGGGGCTGTCTGTGTGGCCCTCTGAGCTCAGACAGAAGTGAAAGGAGAAGATCTCTTTAATTTTACCCTCATCATCCTTGGTGCTGTGCTTGGGAAATGCCAAGGGGCGCATACCGCAGGGGACAGAGATTGTAGCAAAGTCCTGCGCCTTGCCCTGCTGTGTGCAAAGTTCCCACTCTCTTACCTTGAATCTTACAACCTGCAGGGTAGGCAGCATACCTCTGTCACTCATACCTGAGCCAGTTGAAGGCCAAATCCTGGGTCTGTCCTGAGTCATTCAGTGACCTTGGACCAGTTATTTAACCTCTCTGAACCTTAGTGCCTTTATCTGCAAAGTACGAATTACCTCTCTCCAAAGGTTATTGTGATATATTAGGTTAGTATACATTAGGTATTTAGAACAGTTCCTGGCATACAGTCAGCACTCAGTAAATGTTCACTATTACCATTCTCCTGGAAAGGAGAGAAGCTGGAACTTGGATATGATCAAGCTGAAGAGTATTGGACCTTTTGGTGACTGCTTCCAGAACTGACCTTTTTCATTAGCTCTCCTCCCCATCTGTGTGTGTTTACTCTTAAAACAATTTCTTTTTTGTCAGAAGTGTGTGGGTTACATAGTATGTGGGTCAGCACATGGTAGGTACATAATAAGTAGAAATTGTTGGTGTCATTTTTTTCAATATATATATTTTTAAGTTGTGATCTTTCCTCTTACGTTGGGTCAGCAAGGCAGTTGTTTTTCAACTTATGGTGCCTGTTTGAAGATTTTATTTCTGCATTCAATTCATTCATCATTTACCCAACAAACCTTTGTTGGTACCTACTGTTTGCTATGGTAAGTGATGAACAAGCTAGAATCTGGGAGAATAATTAATAATTCTATATATGAAAAGTAGAATTTCTTAGGCCCTGGTTGTTCAGGCCTGAGGGGCCTCAGGCATCACTGCCCTCTCTACTTTGGGAGTGTCCAGGATGGGAGGCAGGCAGCATTCAGACAGGACTCCTGAGTTGCATCCTGATGTACCAACAAGGCAGGTTGAGTGACCTTGAGCAGGTCACTCCCCGCTCAGAGCCCCATGTCACATCCTGGTGAGCCATCCCAGAGCGGGGCAAGCCCTCCAGCTTGGGTGATGAGCGAGGTTCTACGTGGGGCCCTCCGCAGACTTCTAGGTCCTTGACTTTTACCTCTGCCACCTACTCCAGCTCCAGATGGCCAGAGAATCTTCCCCACCTTTTTTCTCCATAGTCAGGGGCAGGTGCTTAAATATGGTCAGAAACTCCAGAACCAGGAGGACTTTTATTGATCAGCTGACTGGCCACTCTCAGGAGATCCAGAGAGGGGGACGAACTTGCCCAGGAACATGCAGCAAAGTAGTGCTGAGCACAGGCCTCCATCCTTGCTTGCCCCCTGCTCTTTCCAGCCCCGCCCTCTCTGGGCTGCCTGTGCCAGGAGTGAAATGAATTATCCTTCCCCAGCAGGGAGGGAGAGGCAGTTCCTGAGCCTGGGAACCAGCTGATGTCATTGTAGTGTTGCCATGACAATTATTCCCCTGGATTAGGGGCCAGACCCTGCAGAGGGCCAGGAAGTGGAGGAAGGAGTCAGGGACTGGCGTTTGTTCAGCAATTGACAAAGCACCTCTACACTTAACACTTATCCTTGCACATTGAACCCTGCCGTGTGCTTCATAAATGTATTTGTTGCTCTAAAGCCACCTGTATCTTTGATTAGGATGGGTGTGTCATGATCCCCATTTTACAGATGTGGACACTGAGGCCCAAGAGGTTAAATTAGTTGTCCAAGATCACTCAGCAAGTGGGAGACAGCCTGTGTTCATACCAACTCCCTCGGGCTCTTTGCTCTTGATTGGTGGTAGGAAGCCCCCTCTCCATTATGGACAGTCCTCTTACGTGAGGAAATCAAGGCCAGAGGTCCTGGATCTGGGGCCTCTGCATCTGGAGTTATGCATTTTTGACTCTCAGTGCTTTACCTTTCTTGATGCCCGCTTCCAGAAGGGTCTCCCCACCAACCCACCCCTACCGCTAAGAGTTGCTGTGCTGACCCAGGCCTTCTTGGAAAGCTGCTGTGGGGCAGTTCTAGGCCCTTGGGGTGGATTGGTACCTGGACCCACTGTGTTAACTTCCAGTCTGAGGGGACCTAGCACATTCAGGCCTTTATTTCAGCCTGGGTCAGAACAAAGGAGGTTCTGGAACTTTTTAGGGACAAGAAACCCTTGTTGGATGAGTGAGCTGGGGCTCTGGAGACAGACAGGGACTCCAGCCCTTGGGGGGTGCAGAGCAACCGACAGGTGCGTGTTGTCAATCGGGTCACGGTGCATCTCAGCCCTGAGGCCAGATGACTCCATGCCTGGGAGCGGCCTGGAAATTCCCAAGGTCCTAGGCCTTGTGTCCTGGGCTGACCTGCCTCCAAGACAGTGCAGCCTGCATGGAAGAAGTCCAGGCAGCTGGTGGGCTTTGGAACAGCTGCTGCCGAGGTAGACAGTAAAGACTCTGAAAGCTGGAGGAATAGGTCCCTGTCCCAGGACCATTTCCAGCCTCCATTCTGTTCTTCAAAACCCTCAGGGGAGCGTTGGTGGTATAGTGGTGAGCATAGCTGCCTTCCAAAACCCTCAGGGGAGGACAGTTTTCATATTTCAGTTCTTTAGTGCTTGGGAAGTCCTTTCTGAATGTCTGACTTAAGTCCCTCTAGTACTCAAGTTTCCATGGAATACTCAGAAGAGGGGGGCATTGGAGGGGGTGGTAGGGGTCTTTCTTGGTGCTTGGAAGCCTGAAGTGCTGTCTGTCTCCCACCCATTTCATCCGCTCCCATGGTGCTGACCTCAAAAGCCAGCCTGGCAGGTTCCGGGCAGCCACCGGGGCCTGTCAAAGGCTCATTGATTGTGTCTTCCAAGTGTCTGTCTTACCGCCCTCCTTTCTGGGCACCAACTTTGTCCCTTGGCACAGCCCTCACTCAGAAACTCCCCCAGGCTCTCAGCGGGTAGGACCACATCCTGGCCAGGGTGAGGGCTTGGGGCAGTCCTTGGAGCTCTGGAAAGAACCTTCTTCCTTTTGCCGTCAGGCAGGATGAGCCATGGTGAAGGTTCAGGAGTCAGGCAGATGAAAGTTTTATTCTGTTGGCTCTGAATTTGTGCTGCTAAGCTGTGTGAGCTTGGGCAGGTGACTTTCCCTCTCTGTGGCTCAAGTTTCCTTGTCTGTAAAATGGAACTAACAATAGTCTATAGCAAGACTTAAATGACAGTTCATGTAAAGCTCTTGGCACTCAGGATACACCAAATATGGATACATATTAATAGTTTCTTATCATTGTTCTGATACTTTTTGGCCAAGGTTTCTGCCTGGGTGGGAGTTGGGAGTGGATGTCACTGCAGGGGAGTTTCTGGTCAGGGTCTCTCCTGGCTGGTTGCTGCAGGCTGGAGCCCTGTCTGCTACCCCTGCCTCGACTCTAATCCCTCTCCACCACCTTGGTCCTCCAGGTACGCTACAAGGAGGAGTTTGAGAAGAACAAGGGCAAAGGCTTCAGCGTGGTGGCAGACACACCCGAGCTCCAGAGAATCAAGAAGACCCAGGACCAGATCAGTAACGTAAGGTTCCCCTGCTCCCCGGGTACTACCCTGACCCTGGTGCTCCCTTCTCGTCTCCTCCCCACCTGCCTGGCAGTCGTGCATGAGGCCAGTTCTGTGCCGCCCCTGCTTTCCTCAGTGGGCCTGGCTGGTGCCTGCTTGAGCCGAGGGAAGGGAAGGGTTTGGGGTTCCCAAGATGCCTTTCCTCTGTGCACCCCCAGATTGCCCCTTTGATACCCTCTGCCCACATAATATTTCCACCTCGAAAGAACTGGACTTTTTTGGGGGGTATACAGGGAGGGCCTTTGTGCTCAATCACCCCCCTCGTCCCCCACTCTCTCTGAAATCCCCCCCCCACCCGCCGCTGGCTATGGTGAGGGCCAGGGTCCGGACTAGCTGTTTTGTCTGAGCACAAAGGTCAGAACTGGGTGGCAGGGGTGGGGAGGGGCCGGCCTCCCCATCAGACTGCCTCTGGGTGCTGACATTGCAGTCGTTTCCGCCCTCCTTCAGCCTCCTCCCCCACCTCGGCTTGCTCTTCCTTCCTGTGTAAAAACCCCAGCTGGGTTTTGCTCACTGGCTCTGCACCCCTTGGCCTGGCCCTCCCAGGCCCAGGGTGGTCACCAGTGTCTAACCCTGGAAAGGCTGGGTGTGCAGAGTGGGCAGTGGATCAGTGCCCCTTATGGCATCTGTGGCTGGGGATAGGCCTCAGTTTCCTGCTTGGTGGAGCCACAGACTAGCAGCCTGTGGGGCCCTGGGCTTGTGGGGAGGCTGCTCAGGGGGCTTTGGGCAATGCGGGGGCACCGCTGTGAGTCACAAGCACGGACGGGGGCTGCAGGCCTGTGTGCACAGGGTCCTGTAAAGGACTGGGCAAGCAGGTGTCTTCAGGTCTGGTTCAGGGGGGCTTGGCAGGTTGCCTGGTGTCACTCTGGGCTGAGGGACTGGGAATCGAGGCTGCAGGGGGCCTGAGTTTTAGGTGGTCTATCGGGCATCCAGCCCTCAGACCTCCTTGATCAGGCACTCTTGAAAGTGAGCTGGACCACTGTTAGGGTCGACTCACTGTGGCTCAGGTGGATGTCAGAAGCCAGGACCCCAGCCATCAGAAGTGGCCATGCCTGAGACCTTGGCTCTTAAGCTTTGATCAGCAGCCTGCAGTATGAAATACATTTCACGTCGTGGCCCACTGAACAGGCTTGCTGATTTATTTAAGAGAAACAGAACCAAAACTTTCAGGAAAGAGTGCTCTACCACTTAAAGGGCATTTGGATATTTTCTGTTCTATTTTAGTTTGTCAAAGATGCTGGGTTTCGCAATTAGATTGTTGACCCGCAGCTTGAAATTCGTGGCTTGAGGAAATGGAGTGCTTCCCTTGGGCTAAGATACCTCTGACAGCTGTAATCCCCCCTTTCCCTCAAACAAGCCTGTCTCAAGTGCTTCTTTATAAGCCAGGGCCTGGCCTCAACCTGAGAACTTCCCTGCCCAGAAGAAGGTGGAAAGAAGGTGTGGGTCTCAGCTCATGGAAAACAGGAGGGAGAGGAAGCCTCGAGTAACAGGGAAGGAAGATACAGAAAACTGGACTCTTGAGTCTTTAGCCTCTGGCCTTTCATTGTGAAGATTGTTATCTTGGACATCTGCTCCCTTCCTACAACCCCAACCCCCCAGTGAACATACATTCACTCATTGTTTCCAGCCTGTGGCTTTTAGAAGGGGGAGGCAAGCCCAGTCATCCTTGTCTGCTTTTCTGGAAGGCTTCCAGAACACTCCACACCCAGCCTATTGCACCTGTACTCCCCAGCCTCTCCCCCCCAACTAGTTATTGGAGGTGTTAATGTCTGAGGAGCCCTGGTAACAACTCATTCTGGCCAAGACACTCACACCTGGGCAGATACCATCTTATCAGTAGCCACAGGGTTGCAATGAGCTGATGGTCCTCTATCTGAGGTGGGGAGGTGACTGATGCCTGACCTGGTTCTGCTTTTGCAGCTTTAGCTGGGACCTGTGACACATGACCAAAAAGCTGGAAGACTCTTGGTTTTAGCAAATGCAGTTAGTCTGTCAGCTGTGGGCTTCCAAACAGCTGTACTTCAGTCACTTGAAAAGGTTGATTGAAGATACAGGCTGAAAAAAAGAAAATGCAGCCTCAGAGGCCTCCTCTTGGGACTGCCTGGGAGCAGAGCCCAGAAACTAGCATTAATTTTATCTCATTTTTAGGAACTAGCATTTTTTTTTTAATGTTTATTTACTTATTTATTTGGCTATGTTTGGTCTTAGTTGTGGCATGTGGGATCTAGTTTCCCGACCAGGAATTGAGCCTGAGTCCCCTGCATTGGGAATATGGTGTCTTCGCCACTGGAGCACCAAGGAAGTCTCAGGAACTAGCATTTTATTTTTTTAATTATTCTTGTTGTTTTTTATCTTTTCTTCCATTTTTATTGAGCTGTAATTGACATACTGCACTGTATATGTTTAGGTGTCCAGCATAATGATTTGATTTACCTTCATCATCAAATGATTGTCACAGATAAGTTGAGTGAATAGCCATCATCTCATATAAATACAAAATTAAAAGTGATAGAAAATAAAATTTCTTTTTCAAGAACCAGCATTTTTAACACATTCCCTGAGTTCCCTGCAGTTTGAGAATCATCACCAAGAGAGTTTGAAAAGAGCTTCACCAAAGGTGCCAGTCCTGGCTGCATCCCAGAACCCCCAGGGAACTTTAAACCACCTTATTAAGTTGTCCTTCCTCCAGAGGAGTTTTGGGAAAGATGATGTCTAGAGCCACACCTTCTGTTTTGTATCCAAAATAGTGTTCCTGTATGAGCTTGTCACTCACTTCCCAGGTTATCGTTAGATGCTTCCTCATTTGTGAAGAAAATATCAAGCACTTAGAGATAAATACTGTCCATTGCTATTAATTTAAAGGTAGACTTTGCTTTCTACATGGTGGTGAAAGAAGGGACATGGACTAAAGTTGGGCTGAAAAGTTGGGCCTTTGTCTAGTACTAAAAATGCATGGAAACTTGGGAGGCAAGGTGCTAGTAAGTTAGACCTTTGTGGTGTGTAATTGACTTTTTTTTAGTTGAAGTATAGTTGGTTTACTGTGTTGTGTTCGTTACTGCTGTATAGCAAAGTGATTCAGTAATACTGGGTTGACCAAAAAGTTCATTCGGGGTTTTCCATAGAATGTTAGGGACAGAAGCAAACGAACCTTTTGGCCCACCCAATATTGATCTGGCCTTTGGTCACCAGCTCTGCTGGCTGTAATGGATGGGAGTCTCTCTGTTTGGCTGTGCTGGGCCTTAGTTGCTGCTCATGGGCTTTCTCGAGCTGCAGTGCCCTGCTCCCCAGTTGCCGTGCACGGGCTTCTCGTTGTGGAGCAGGGGCTCTAGCACGGGCTTAGTTGCCCCACAGCACGTGGGGTCTTCCCAGACCAGAGATCAAACCTGTGTCCCCTGCACTGGCAGGCGGATTCTTAACCACTGGACCACCAGGGAAGTCCTGGATGGAAGTTTTTAATTGCTGAGTCCCTTTTACCGGGAGCCCCTGCCTTCAAGTAGGCAAGTTTTCATTTACCTACATGTTTCCTCATACATAGATTTCCTGTATACAGTTTTGGGTCTTTTTAACTTTTCCTTTTTCTGTAAAGTATAACACATAAACACCTGTGTGTGTGTTCACCATGCAAGGCAGGAAGCAGAGCATGACAGCCCCCTGTCAAAATAGAGCTTTCAAAGTGTTCAAAAAAAGACATAACTCTCATGTAGTGAGTACCTATCATATAATTAACTTAATTATGAGGAACCAGCTGGGAGCATCTGACAGGCAGAGGTGAGGCCTAGTCTGTGAATGAAAGCACTGGATATAATTAGATATAGAACTGGTTAGTGTTCTGCCATTAGCTGCAGAACTAGTTAATGTCCTACAGGACTGTAAAACCATAAGCTTTGGAGATAGCCTTGCTACAGGCAGAAATCTTTTGCATTTCTTACAGTCAGAAATAATTAGCAGCTCATATTTCTTAAATTAACTTCAGGCCTTATGCATGCATGCATGCATATGTGCTAAGTCGCTTTAGTTGTGTCTGACTCTTTGTGACCCTATGGACTGTAGCCCACCAGGCTCTTCTAAGAGGTCCATGGAATTCTGTAGGTAAGAATACTGGAGTGGGTTGCCATGCCCTCCTCCAGGGGATCTTCCTGACCGAGGGATCGAATCCATGTCTCTTATGACTTCTGCATTGGTAGGTGGGTTCTTTGCCACCAGCACCACCTTGGATACCCTTCAGTCCTTATAGTTTGGGCCCAATCAGTAGTAAATAGTAAAGTCAAAGAAAATTCTAGCCCCAGAGTCAAATGGCTGCAGATGGGCTTGTTGGACTCCCTGTATGCTTTTTTTAAAGTATGTAATATTTTTTCTTTTTTAAAAACTGAAGTATAAAAAATAAATAAAAGAAAAAGAAAATAAAGCTGAAGTACAGTTGGTTTACAATGTTGTATTAGTTTCAGGTGTACAGAAAAGTGATTCAGTTAACTTTTTCCAGATTCTTTTCCTTTATAGTTTATTATAAGATATTTGAGTATAGTTCCCTGTGCTGTAACAGTAGGTCCTTGTGGTTATCTATTTTATATTTAGTAGTGTGTATATGTATTGCAAACTCCTCTAATTTATCCCCCCTCCGTAACTATGCATTTCTGAATACTATAGTTTTGTTTACCCCAATATACAGTATTTTTGTGTGTGTCATATCCTTGGGGCAACACTGGGTTTAAAGCATCATGAAGCTGTAGTTTATTCTTTTCTGTTGTTGTGTTATATTCCATGTAAGCTGCTTATCCCACATTTTGTTGATTCTGGGTTTGGTGGCATTTGGATTGCTTCCGTGGCTGTGGACAGCTTCATACGTATTTCCTAGTGTCAATGTGGAGGGCAATTGTTGGATCTTGGAGGCTATGTTCCCTCAGCCTTACCAGATAACACTGAAATACTGTTCAAGCAGTGGTATTGATTTACCCTCTCGCCAGCACTGATGAGTTTCCATTGCTCTGCATCCTTAGATGTGTTCAATTTAGCCATTCTGATTGTGCGTAGCAGTATCTCATGGTTTTAACTTGCAATTCTGTGATTAGTAATGAAGTTGAGCACAGATTTACATTTGTTTTAAAAACAAAATAGTGTTAGTCTCTCATAGGGAGCACAGCATTACTTAAGGTGGTTAAGAACTAAGGAGCTGATGGTAGGACTCATTTATGCACCTGTTACCTACCTCCTGAGCCGTGGTTTCCCTGTCTGAAAAATGGGGATGATCGTAGTACATTGTTCTTGGGCTGGCTGAGAAAAGGAAATGAGTAATGCATATAAGGGCACCACAGAGGTCCGCAACAAATGGAAACATTGTTAGAAAAACCAGACCTTGGCTGGTGAGTTGATTATTCCATCCAGAGCCTGATATTCCCTTCTTGGCTGTGATGTGGAATCATGTGGGAGCAAGCGTGGAGTCAGACCTTGGTTTTCCACCACAATCAGGAAGGAGAACACGGGTTCAGAAAGCAGGCTATCAGCTGGCAGAGAAAATGCTTTTTCCATAACTTTGGAATGGACCCTCAACAAGTCATCCTGGAGTCCTGGCTGGCAGGGCCCTGGGTGAGTGGGGAGGGTCCTCCGGGGCCTGGACCCCTCCACCTCCGTGCACTTGGATCTCCGGGTGTCCTTCCATGGGGTCCCAGGACAGTTTTCTGCTGGGCCTCTGCTGACGTTTCTGAGCTTATGGTGACCCCTTTTCAGGGCACTTAGATGACTGGAACTTTGCTGAGCCTGGGACTGAGATCAACTAGGGCCTTGGCCTCTGATAAGTGTTTATTTCCCTTTTGGATGTGCTCACACCCTTTAAGGTGCCTCTTTGCTTCTCAAACTATTAGGTCGATCAGCAAAGTAATAATAGTTTCCTTGTTTCCTGTTCAGGGGAGGGAGAGGAAGTTGAGAGGACTGAAATTTTATCAGGTGGCCCCCGGGGCGGGAAGGGAGCTGCAGCCTCACTTTTCTCAGTCCACTTCCGTTCTTTGCAGCCGCTCCTGACTTCAGTGCCTGGCACCCCTTCTCTCACAGTTAGGGTGACCTTGTGATTATCATCCCTTTTGAAAGCGAAAGGGAGTGCTATTCATATTTATTCTAGAAGACATGAACTGGGACCAGGGGCGGACTTGGGCATGTGTCACCCTGTCCCAGGAAAGGACCCGTCCAGCTGTGGCTTTGTCCTTGTATCACCAGCTTTAGCCTTGACTAATGAAAGTCACTTCACTTCTGTAAAATGGAAATTAAAGTGTACCTATGGGACTTTTGTTTTTAAGGGTGATTATTGTCAAGGCCAAGGGAGATTATATGCAAAGAACTCAACGTGAAGAGCTGAGTCAGGGTTATCACAGTGAGCAGGTGGTTCCTGTATCGGTGGTGGGAAGGGTTCTCCTGTGTTCAGGCTGCCACTGCTATGTCCACCTGGATCAGCTGGCCCTGCTTAGAGTGACTTTTTAAGGAGCAAGATGGATCCCATCAGCCACTTGAGGAAACGAACACACGTCCAGACTTGCTTTCAGCTCTAGGATTTGGCTAGGTTCCTAGAGGTAGTTGGAAGCCTTGGGACCGGACCACATGGGAGCAGATGGTGCCACGGCCTCTTTTTAAGATGAGGAAATTCAGGCCCAGAGCGGATAGGACTCTTCCAAGTTCACATGGACAAGTGAATGGCTCGTGACTCTAGGGGTGAGGTGTGGGAGGGACGTGCAGTCCTCGATGAAGGACTGAGTCTACAACATGATGGGGGATGAGACCCAGACGTGCTTCTTCCTCCAAGAGTCACCCCTTCACTAATACAGACAGAGCCGCATCCTGAAAAGTGTACTGTCAACCAGGATAGTGGGGGCCTGCCCCTCAGCCCACGTCCTGGCTCTTTCAGGGCCTGCGGCAGGCCTCTGTCTGCCTCCACGTGGTCATTAGCTCCTGGGGTCAGGCCTCTTTTCATTACCAGAAAGTAAACACGGGAAGCTAATCTTTCCCACCCCCAGGACAGAAGTCAGAAGGGCAGCTGCCTTGAGAGCCTAGAGGCGCCTCCTTGTCCCCACTCCCCCCCTACTCCTTGCCAGAGGAGGGGGGCTCACTGAGTGGGCTTGAGAGAGACTCTCACCTTTTGCCCTCGTCTTAGGGATCTGAGAGCAGGATACTGGCCCTTGACCTTCAACCCTGGGTGTTCTACTTCATGGGAATTTGGGGATCCGATGGGTTTTCAGCCTGACCAGGGCCAGCTGTCTCCCCTTCAGGAACTGGCTCAGTTTATTTTGCTCTTTGGGTGTGGGTCCTTGCTTGGGCCTGAAGGAAAGGGGCGAGAGGAGGAGGGGGGCTCATCCTGACCCAAACCCCTAAGTGAGGCACTCCCTGCCTCCCCACCGGCCCATCCCAAGCTGTGCTGCTGCCCCACCTGTTCTCCCAGCCCGGGCTGCAGTAAGTCACCATCATTCAACAGCGGAAGAGCAGCAGGGAGATGCGGGTGGGCCCAGTCGACCACCCCTGCAGACCTACAGCCTGGCTGCTCCTGGCTGAGTTTTAGCTCTTGCCCTCCTTATAAAGCGGATGCGAGAAAGCAGCAAAGAAAGTGAGAAGGGGTGGACCACGGGAGCACCTGGGCTCGGACAGCTGGGTCAGGCAGGTTCCTGAGCACAGAATTGCAGGTTCCTTCTGCTCCTGGAGGCAGGGCAGGCTTGCCCCTCCTTACCCTGTCCCCCTCACCCCACCCCCTTTTCCACTGGGAGCAGCGCAGGGCAGGATCCCAGTGAACCAGAAGTGAGAACCAGCCTCCAGGCCGGTGGTGGTCTGAGGTCTGGAGAGAATTCAGGCCTGGGTCTGCTCAGCACCAGAGCAGTTTTCTGTGTCCCCCTTTCTGCATTTCCTCTGGGGGTGAGTGCTCTTCGTCACTGTCTCACTTCCTCCATCATACCCAGCCCAGCGCTCCCGGAGTGCTAACCATGGACCTTCCACCTCTCCTCGGTTGCTCGCTTCCTTCCCCCTATCCTCTCTGAAAAGTCAGTAGGTCCTCAAGGTGGGGTGTGGGCATGTTGCCACTGGGAATGCAGGCAGAAAATCCTAGAACTCCTGACTCTGGTTCTTTTTCATCCTTTGTTTTATTCATATTTGTGCATTTTACCCAAATGTGTATAGACATCCCATGTGTGTAAAGTGGTACTTGTGTGTAATTTATACAGTAGGTGCAACTTGGGAGGATTGTGCTGAAACAGATATTACCAACAGGAATATTTGGGCAAATGGGGACAGCAGACTTTCTGTAGAGCTCCAGAGAGTAAATGTTTTAGGCTATGTGGGCCGAAGGGCCTGTCAAAGCTACTCAGCTCGGTAGTGAGAGCAGTCAGAGATAATATGGAGATGAATGGGTGTGACTGTTCTAGTAGAACTTTATTTCTGGACACTGAAATTTGAATTTCATAGAAATCTCATGTGTTACCAACCTTATTCCTTTTAACTCTCCCCACAGGCTCCAAATGTTACTAAACGTAGTACCTGTTTTTAGCTCATATGCAGACCATGAGCAAATGGGCTGCAGGCTCATGGACCAGAGTTTGCCAACCTCTGCTCCAGATCACTGGTTCTCAAACTTGAGCCTTCAAGACTCATACTCACCTTGGGGAGCTTTTAGAAGTTCATAAGTCTGTGTGTGCTAAGTCGCTTCAGTCATGTCTGACTCTTTGTGCTATGGATTGTATATCTACCCTATGGACTGTAGGCCTGCCAGGCTCCTCTGTGCATGGGATTTCTCCAGGCAAGAATACTGGAGTGGAAAAAAAAAAAAAAAAGAATACTGGAGTGGGTTGCCATGCCATTCTCCAGGGGATCTTCCCAACCCAGGGATCGAACCCATGTCTCCTGCGTTAGCAGGGGGGGTTCTTTACCGCTAGCGCCACCTGGGGAGCCCCTTAGAAGTGCATATTCCCTCCAAAAGAAAGAATAAAGGTGCACATTCCAAAACCCCAACCCTGATATTGTAGATTCTGTGGAAGGTCCTGGAACCTGGGTTTAGCAGATAATCTGAAGACAATTCTGGGTCCTGGTGGTCCTTGGTGAAGACCTAAGGTGTGTGGCTTCTTCAGGTCTCTCTTTGCCCATTTTTTAACCCGAGGAGAGAAGGAACTCCTCTTCCAGATACTGACATACCGTAGGAGAGGGCTGGGCATTTCTTGTCCTGCAAGCTGGGGTCCTCAGCGGAGTTTTATGAGGTCACACCCACAAGGGGCAGAATCGCCTGCTGGTTAAGAGCACAGACTCTGAAATCTCCGTGAGCATGGGTAACTCATGTTGCTTGTCAGGGCTTTAGTCTCCTCCTTGTCTGTTATATGGGGACTGTACTGTACCCCTGTACAGGTGCTGACATGGTGAAATGAGCCTGTGATGCAGAACGCCTGGCATAGTGCCTGGCACCTAGCAGATGCTCTAAACCAGAGTCACTACTATGGGCCAGGATGGATGCGGGGCAGCTCCAACTCTGCCACGGGGACATAAAACTGACTGCTTACATTTGTCTGGTGCTTTCACTTACATTCATTCCCTTCTGAGGGGAATGGCAACCCACTGTAGTATTCTTGCTGGGAAAATCCCATGGACAGAGGAGCCTGGCAGGCTACAGTCCATGGGGTTGCAAAGAGACACAATTGAGGCACTAATACTTTAGCTTACATGGTCCTTTTACATCCACCATCTCATCGCATCCTCCAGCAACCCCTGAAGGGAGATCCTGATGCTCACCTCTGTAAGGTGGAAACTCGACTTGGCGAGGTTAAGTGCTTGCTTGAGGGCAGGTCCGCGGCACACCCCTGATGAGAACCTGGCTCTCTTGGCCTGGAGTCCTGCAGGAGTCTTTCCCATCCCAGGATCTTGAGTGGCAATGGAAAAGGGGAGCTTTGGTTGGCTTGCTGTGGGTCCTTCAGCCAGTGCTTTCTGTCCTTGCAGATAAAATACCACGAGGAGTTTGAGAAGAGTCGCATGGGACCCAGTGGGGGTGAGGGTCTGGAGCCTGAGCGCCGAGATCCCCAGGAGAGCAGCTACCGGCGGACCCAGGAGCAGCAGCCTCACCACATCCCCGCCAGCGCCCCAGGTGAGTGGGAGGGCTGTGGGGACCGAGGACATGAGGCACGGTGGGGAGGAGGTGAGAGGGAAGCCTCGAGTACACACACACACACACACACACATACACACACCCCACCCCCCCAGGTCCCATCCCTACCCAGAACATGCACACACACACACACACACACACACACACACACACACACACACACACCCCACCCCCCCAGGTCCCATCCCTACCCAGGACATGAACACACACACACACACACACACACACAGAGGACATGAACACACACACACACACACACACACACACACACACACACACACACACCCCACCCCCCCAGGTCCCATCCCTAGCCAGGACATGAACACACACACACACACACAGGACATGAACACACACACATACACACACACAGGACATGAACACACACACATACACACACACAGGACATGAACACACACACACACACACACACACACAGGACATGAACACACACACACACACACACACACACACACACAGGACATGAACACACACACACACACACACAGGACATGAACACACACACACACACACACAGGACATGAACACACACACACACACACAGGGCATGAACACACACACATACACACACACAGGACATGAACACACACACACACCCAGGTCCCATCCCTACCCAGGGCATGAACACCAGGGGCAGGGCTGTGCTGGCCCCGCTGTGATGGGGAGGATGCAGCTGGGACGTGTCAGCAGCATATGTGCAGACAGACAGAAGCCCTTGAGAAGTGGGGGTTGAGAAGCTTGTGGGGTTGGAAGTACATGACATGGTCTCATGGAGGAAGGGAGGGGGCTCGGGGCGGGTCTGGGTTTGGCAGGACAGGTCCTGAGCCGGTCTCCCGCTGGCTTCCAGTGTATCAGCAGCCCCAGCAGCAGCCGGCAGCCCAGTCCTACGGCGGCTACAAGGAGCCTGCAGCCCCGGCGTCCATACAGCGCAGCGCCCCAGGCGGGGGCGGGGTGAGTGGCCGGGGCGGAGGGACGTGTGGGAGGTGGGGTGAGCCTAGGGAAGGCTTCCTGGACGTCCCTTTAGAAAAGACCCTTCTTGGACACCCTTTTTTTGTTTTGTTTTGCTGTGTTGGACAGCCTTTAGAAAAGAAAACTCAGGCGGGACAATTCTCAGAGAAATAAAGTAGCCTGAGATAAGAGACCTGCTGGGGCCTCAGGCTCCAGATGCACAAGTGAGGGGAGGAACTGTCGGTGCTGTCTGGAGTGTCTGGGTGTCAGTGCTGGGTGGGTCTGAGAGGTCATCTGGAGGCTAGGGTTCCAGATAGACCAGCAAGTGCTTCAAATACTTACTGAGCGTGTTCTGGACAGAAGGGATTTGTTCTGAGTAAAAGTTCACCTTCCTGCCCTCTTCGGGAACTTACATTCCAGTCAGGGAGACAAACATGAATAGATAAGTAGGTGTGTGGCAAAAGGTCATAGATAAGCCGTGAAGAAAAAGACAGCGGGGTGAGAAGGGGAGGGGGCAGCAAAGGGCTCAGTAAAGGAATGAGTGGTGAACAGCAAGTGCCGAGGCCCTGAGGCAGGAGAGTTCTAGGAGAGTTCAGAGATCTGCAGGAATGCCAAGGTGAGGAGAGGGACAGGTCTGATCACACAAGGATTTGTAGGCTTCCGGCTTCCTTGGTGGCTCAGACGGTAAAGAATCTGCCCGCGATGCAGGAGACCCAGGTTCAATCCCTGGGTTGGAAAGATCCCCTGGAAGGGAATGGCTACCCATTCCAGTATTTTTGCCTGGAGAATTCCATGAACAGAGGAGCCTGGCATGCTACAGTCCATGAGGTCGCAAAGAGTCAGACATGACTGAGCGACTAACACTTTGCCTTTCAGGCTGCCGGGAGGCCATCGTGACTGGCAAGCTGTGCAGAGTAAGGGCTTTGACTTGTGTTTTAAAAGCTGGCTTCAGCAACTGTGTTGAGAAGCAGCAATAAAAAGTTGAGGGTGGAAGCAGGGAGATGAGTTGGGTGGCTGTTACAGAATGCAGGCGTAGATGGTGGTGACTTGGCCCAAGAGATTAAAGGCACAGTTGGTGATAAGGACTGAGGTCACTTCAGTCATTCTATCAGGGTTGTGACCTTTTTTTTTTTTTTTTTGGTGGTTTCTAATATTTTTCTGGTTATAAAAGTAGTACATGAAGAGCACTGGATTGGGAGAGGTTATGAATCAATCCTGCAGGAATTAGATAGGTTACTTTCTCAGAACCTGTGTTTCCTCATCTGGAAAGCAGGATAAGAAGCCTGGAGGGTTGTGATCTCTTATTCCATAGTCTTTAGGGCTGATGAAGCTGGTTTCTGCTGCACGGTGGGGGTTGGGGGGAATTTGAAGTTTTGTGCTAAATAGGATAGGGGGCCTCTGAAGGTTTTAAAGCCAGGAAGTAACTTCATCAGGTTTGCATTTTGGAAAGTTCCTCCTGAGATCACAATAGATGAACAGTGGGAAGAGGCAGACCAGGGGAATGGAAACAGAAAGTCTGAACAGGGTCTTCGAGGTGGGTGGGTTGGTAGAGCAGATTCTGATTTCTGATGGATTCATCCAGCCTTGGACCCAAACGGATCCCAGAACCTGGCCTGGGGGACCCTAAAGGCTAAGCTGATTCCCAGAGACAAGTCAGTGTCAAGGGCAGTGATGGTCAGAGGACGTTATAATCTTGCCTGCTTCCAAGATCACAGTTGGATTTCATGTGTTTTTACTGGACATTTCCTAGAGCTGGGGTTTAAACATGAGACTTTGGCTGAGGTTGGAAGGTGGGACCGGACAGGTACTTCTTGTATCACCTGGAGTTTCTTCTCCCAGGAGTTGGTCTTTATCCTGAACTTAAGAACCAGATTCATCAAGAGCTTCAAAAAAAAAAAAACAAGGAAGACTGGTGTTTATAGTAATATAGATAGTAGCACGCAGGGCAAGTCATAATTTTAAACTCAACCCAGCATGGTGTCCACTGGACAGTACTGTATTCCTGTTCCGAGAGACGGGGTGGAGGTATTGTAACCGCCGTCCCTGTTTGTGTCTGGCCCTTAGGAGGTGCCAGATACAGTGTTAATAAGGTGATCACTCTCAGAAAGTGTGACACAGAGGTGAGAAGACTTGAGGCAGAGCCCAGCCCGTCCTTGTCTCCCAGCTCCTGGTGCCCTCTGCTCTGGGGGCCCAGAGAGGTAGGCACCCTGACTGACCACGCCCCCACCCCTGCAGAAGCGGTACCGTGCTGTGTACGACTACAGTGCTGCCGACGAGGACGAGGTCTCCTTCCAAGATGGGGACACCATCGTCAACGTGCAGCAGATCGACGACGGCTGGATGTACGGGACCGTGGAGCGCACCGGTGACACGGGGATGCTGCCAGCCAACTACGTGGAGGCCATCTGAGCCCGCCGGGCACCGCCCGCCCCATCCGTCTTCAGTGCATTCCACAGCATCGCGTCTGTCCTGGGCGTGACCTGTCCACCCTTCGGTGTCTCTGTTTTTTAAATTCTGCAGCAGCTTGTTTATCCTCCCCCTCTTCCAGCTTCTTTTGCCAACCGAAGCCTTGTTCTGCCACTTTCGCGGCTCCCCTTCTGGCAGGTTTTTCCCTTGACCAACTTCTTGGTTTTCTCTCTGGATGGAACACGTGTGAACCGCTCTGTGGGGGGCCAAGGCCTGTGGGGATGGTCTGGGTGGGCGACCCATTGGCTCCCAGGCCTCTGCCTTCTCTCTTTTCTGCCCCCTCAGCCCCTCCTACCCACCTCCTCATACATCCAAACATTCCAGGACTGGGGTGAGCCCCAGACCCCCAGGACTCCCAGAGGAGGGGCTCCACACATTCCCAGGAGTGGGACCCTGCTGCCCGTGCCCTGGGATGGGGGTGGGGGTGGGGAGGGTGCTGCTGTTGTGCCAGTGAGATGGGCTCTGCCTCTGCGTCTCAGAGATGGGGCTGCCGGCCCTCCAAGAGGTCCCCTCACCACCCTCTTCCCGCTCAAGGTTGACAGAGGTGGGTAAAGTTCCTGCTTTGGTATTCATTCATCCTTCCCCACATGGTTCCTTTTCACACTGTGATTTCGCTCTCCTGCTCACCCGGGCCTGGTGTGGGCGAGGAGCTGGAAGCTCGGCTTGGTTCCACATCTCACCTTTCTGCTTTAGGGACAGCTGCAGGAGAGAGGGGAACGGGGTGTTCTCTTCACAGCCCTTTTCTCTCCTTCCCACTGAGTCTTCAGGGTCTCTGGCTTGCCTCCTCCTGAAAGATGGGGCAAGGAAGCCTCGGGCCTCTCACCCGTGCAATCTAGCCCCTGAGACCTGGTTAGACGGGCCACTCCTCCTGGGAAGGCAGCTTGGGGCCTTCCATGGCCTCCCCCCATCCCACACCACCTGATCTGACCCCAGGGGGATTGGACCGTGCAAAGCCACAGCCCGCTCTGCATCTCCATGACTTCCTTGAGGGGGATGGGGTGGGTATCTGCAGGTGTCTGTGACAGGCGAGTGTGCGTGCGAGCGTGAGAGAAGCAGGCAGGGTGCGGACTTTCAGGAGGGTGCACAGAGGGAGGTCTTGAGGGAGAGAAGTTCCTTATGTTTTCTTTGGAATGAGAATCCCTCCTTTCCTTCTATCCCTGGATGGAGGAAGCCCACCACCCCCCTTTCCAAAGTGCAGAAGTGAGGAGGGGGTGTGCAGCTGACGGAGGCTGATGTTGGGGCCTGTAGCGTGCTGGAGGAGTGGGGAGAGGAAAGACTTCATGACTCCAAGCAGATACTTTCCCCCCATCTCTGTGTCCTGGGCTGTAGATATGGAGCCAGGGGACCCTGTGTCACCTACACTGAGCTCTCCCCTCTTCCTGCCCTCCCCCTCCCACCCTGCCCTGCCCCCAGCTGGCCCATTTACCTAAAGTCTCCTTGAAATAAAGGGAGAGAGGGTCCCAGGGCTACAAAACTGGAAGCGCAGACCCGAGTCAAGGAAGGGAAAGATGGTGCTATCTCCAAGTCCCTTCTCTCACTCGTGGGTGGCTGTGACCACCCTTGCCTGATTTTATTCATCTCTGGGCTTTCCTGCCACCCACCATCTGGGTCTCCCCTTCCCATCTTTACCCCAAGGCCACTGACTCAGGCCCTGTGGTTGCCATCTTTGCAGGAGATGGAGGGGCCTGCAGGCGTGTTTAACATCTAGTCCTCACTGCTTGTGAGCTGGCTTGGGAATATTTACCCCCGATCAGAGGTTTGAGCCCCTGCCTGCCTGACCAATCTCTTTCCCTCCTTGGCCACAGCCACCGTGAGGGTGGGTGGAGAGTCTCATATTGGGCAGTGTAGGGGATGAGGGAGGCAGAGAAGGAACGATTTTGGGAGCCATGGGCAGACGCTAGTCCATTCTATTTCCTCTTAATCTCAAAGCACAATGTGGATTCCGGGACCAAAGGTCAGAGAGACTTATCCTGTTGGAGAACCTGTGGTTGGCAGGGAAGTGAGAGGCTGGGAAGGGGGGCTGGAGAGCAAGAAGTAGCCTGTTTTCGCTCAGCTTAATTTTTCTTCCAAAACAAGGCAAGCCAGCCACTGGAATCTTGCTGCCAGCCCTTGGTTCCTCCCATCCTAAAAATAGGGGACGTTTTCTTACACACCCCCAGAGAGAGGAGGAACTATCACACTGGTGCTGAGGGACCTAGGGGCTGCTGAGAGTACTTGTTCCTTTCCAGAATCATCCATCCCTAGCAGAGCACAGAACCTGAGGGCTGGACCGAGTCCCTGGTCTTTTCTTACAGTTCACAGAGGGGTTTTTTTTTTAGCCAATCTAATCCCAGGAAAGAAGATGCAACAAAACTAGAATGTGAATATAACTTTAGTGGACCAATAATAAAATGCAAGAAGCCCAATGGTGAGAAAAGTGAATTCTCTCAATATTGCTTCCTGTTTTCCTCCTCATGTCCCTCCAGGGAAAACTACTTTATTGCTTAATTTCTGCCTTTTCCCCCTCACATATGCACTTTTGGGCCTTTTTTTTTTTTAAATAGCTGGAAAAAAAAATACCACCCCACAAACCTATATTTAAAAAGAAATAGAAATGATCACGTGGAATTTGCTTCTGTCCAAACATTTCATCTGTGTGTGTGTGCGTGCGTGTGTGTGTGTGAAGCCGTCCATTCATCTTTTTATATGGGGTGGTTGTCTTTTCTTGGTCTGTTTTGGTCCCCTCCCTCGTGGGCTTGTGCTTGGGATCAAATCTTTCTGGCCTGTTATGATTCTGAACATTTGACTTGGACCACAAGTGAATCTTTCTCCTGGTGACTCAAATAAAAGTATAATTTTTACCTGCGGACTTGGCTTGCTCTCTCTGGTCTTGAGGTGGTGTGTGTGTGTGTCCTGTCTCCTTGGGGGCATTTTAGACACACTTTTTTTCCCCTTTGACTTTATGAACAGCCCTATGAAAGAAGTAACTGCTTGATATCCACTTACAGATGGGGTTCCCTGAAGCCCAGGAAGGCAGTGGTTTGGTGGGAGTCACACCAGCTAGTGGCAGGGCTGGAGGTCTCAGGACCCCAACATGATGCTCCTGGCCTCCTGCCGTGACCTTGACAGGAACCCTGCACCCACACGCTTTGCCCTCACCTCGCAGTATCTCCCAGGCTCAGTTCTTTGCTCCAGGTGCGTTGGGTCTGAACTTTGACCAGGTCAGGCAGCCTGCCTCCCCTCTTCTGCCCGGTTGGGAAAAGGAGGTGGCAGAGAAGGAATCCAGATCCTTTGTCCGCAGCTCGGGGGCCACCAGTCAGCCTTGTGCTGCGGCCTTGTGGAGTGCGGCGTGAAGGCGTTCTTCACTCTGGGCGCAGAATTCAGGCTTCCCCTGGCTTCAGGATAGCAGCAGGGTGGAGAGGAAAAGGGCTTTCCCCAAAGTGAGAGCCTTTGTGATCAGGAGATGACACGGCTGCTCCGAGCAGCTGAGGCAGCGCTGGGTGGGATAATTACAGATGGTACTGACACCACAGGCGGCCTAATGTGTCCCCAGTAGCAGGCAATGAGTTGGCAAATCTTGCCTCCATTGGCCTGCCCCTGTTTGCTCCAGAGCTGTAGCCCCCTCTCCCCAGGAGGCTTCATTCATTCCCCTTTTTGGGACAGTCTGCTTGGGAGGGAACCAATGCCAAGTCTCCACTCCCAACTCACAGGAAGCTCTTGCCCTGCCTCCCTGTGCGAACCCACGCAAGCAGTTTCTAGACTCCCTTCTAAAGCAGCCTAAGTTCCTGAGGCTTAGCATGATGAAGGGGCTGCTGTTGCCCCCATCCTGTGCCCCTCAAAGGAGCTAGTTAGGGTGGAGGCCAAGGACACTAGGCCTCAGAGGTGTCACAGGGAATTTGCTTTTTTTTTTTTGCTTTTGTTTTTTAATTTAATAGGAAATAAGGCAAAAGGCATAATAAAAACAACAAGGCATAACTACCCACCACCCAACTTAAACTATGAAACATCAATTCTTTCCCCTCAGAAAAAGCCACTTGAAAAATGTGAAAAAGATATATATGTACAACTGAATCACTTTGCTGTACAGCAGAAATTAACACAAAATTGTGAATCAACTCTACTTCTATTTTTAAAAAAAAGTCACCTGAGTTGCCTTTCTAAACACTTAACTGCACAGGGATGGGCCTGACCGAGAGTTCTTTAGTGCCCTCTCTGGGTATAACACTGCAATGAGCTCTGAAGAGGATATAAGAGAGGATAAGGATGTGGGAAATGACCACAAAGAGATAAGGAATGGTTGGAGGAGAGGCCTCTGATGCTCACACTGTCATAGGAAGGATCTGTGCAAAATGCAAGCTGAGAAGCGCAGGTGGACCTGAGAGGGGATTTCAGATTAACAGGGTGGGCCAGTCTGGGGCGACAGAAGAATGTGGATTCCGGAGTGGACAAGCCTAGTTTTGAATTGGTCTCTGGCCTTTCCAGTGAAACATTAGGCAGGTTACTGATCATCTCTGAGCCTCATCTGTAAAAGACTTGCAGGGAGGTTGAACTTACATCACGAGTGCAATATCTGACACAACATAGGAATCCCGTTAAGTCTCAGCTCCATCCCCTTGAGATGCCATCTGAAACACACGTGAGGCCTTTGTCCTTGTACCTCCATAACCTGACTCTACAACGTGCCAATAGCCCACCCAGCCCCCAACCATCATTTTGAGTTCCTTTGCCAAGGATTCATGAGAGGAAAAAGAGAAGAAAAGCACTCAGGAGGTATCATTCTTTGGGCACCTGGATACAGGTCAGATCTCTTCCCTATTTCCATAATATACAGACTCCATTTAGATACAAAGGGTAGGATTGGGTTCCTAGGGAGAAATTGAGCCTCTTCATTTCTGCCTGGTCTAAATCGAGCAGTTCCTTGGTTACCCGCTCCCGAGCTTTCTGATTGGTTGGCGAAGGAGGGGAGCGCGGGGGCGGGTAGCAAGCTGCGGATGGAGCCGCAGTATCCCTTAGTCTCAGGCACTGGAGGGGGGAGGGGGAAAGGCGGGCTAAGCTGTAGAGGGAAAGGGGAGCCATTTCTCTCCACTGGCTGCAGTCTCCGTGCTCACATTTCCTCGGAATCCAGAGGCGTCCTCGGCCAAGGACTCCACAATGCTGGATATTTTCATCCTGATGTTCTTTGCCATCATAGGCCTGGTCATTCTGTCCTACATTATCTATCTGCTTTAGGGACCCGAAGCGGCGGCGTGGAGCCCACAGCTCAGGATGGAAGGATGAAGCTGACTGGCGGAGCATCCTGCTTGCTGACGCACCGGTAGATTTTTGCTTCTGGTCATTATTCCGGGTATTGATTCAAAAACAAAATTGCAAGGGATCTTGTTTTCCAATTTTTTTTTCTCATATGCACTGATGTTGCATTTCCCAGACCACTCTGAAAAGAATAAGAAATGCCAACTTCTTTCTTTGAGACCTAATTTAAAAGAATGATTTTTAAAATGAAAATAAAGCCCACAATCAAAGGATTTTTAGGTAGAATGGGTTGGGAGTGGTGTGCATGGTGGAAGGGACTATTATTTCCCAGTTTTTTCTTCAAGTTAGGTGCTCAAACTCCACTTTGTCCATTTTCTCCTGGTAATTAAAGGTTAAAAACATCTTTATGTCAGTAGAGTGGCTTACAATTATGCTTGCATAATTGCATTAATTAATTAACTAGTAACTCATTCTAACTTGAGGATGAGATAGCAAATGAAATTTACTTGGGAGTGGGATTTGGGGAAGATGTCAATTCTTCCCCAACTGTGGGGTTTGGCGGAGAGAGAAACTCCCAATGTCGGGAGCTGATACCTTTGTATTCCCATCTGAGCCTTGCTTTTTCTGGGTTTCCCACAGCTCCTGGATTCCAGTCCAACAAGAGGCCTCTTATCAACAGAAATCCTGCTGCCCAGCAGACCTCTTCTAAAGCTCTCCGGATATGGTTAACCCCTATCCAGCAAGGGGATTTTTAGAGTTCAGAGGCAGAAGCACTCGGCTGGGACATCAGGAATTCATGGGCATGGCTGGCAACTGCTGCGTGCATTTAAGCTGTAGATGGAGGATGTTGAGAAAGAGCTAAAATGTAGACTCATTAAAGTTACCATGGAGAACTGCTCAAAAATTCATTTGATAGCCTTCCCTTAGGTCTTAATTGCAACTTCATATTAAGCTAAATCATGTTCTTTTCTTGCTCACATGAAGGGTGTTCCCTTGTAAGTCCAAGAGCATGTTGTCTATCTTCATCTATGAAGTAGTCGCTTTATCACTCACTGACTTTAAAGATTGCACAATCTGGGTTTGTGTGGTTTCCAGTGTCTCACTCTGTAGAAGGAACTTGTCATTTGAGTTTTTAAGATTTATCTTCCCCACTCCATGCCCCTTGGGCTCCAGCTTCTCATTTAATGAGAGCAACAGTCCTCATTCTTTCTGCATACCTGAATTATAAATTATTGAAACAAAATGGCTACACTTGTTATTCGGGGAAAACTTCTTTCTTACCCTCAAATAAGTGTGTTTTTTGTTTGTTTCTTTTTTTGTATTGCCAAATGTTCTCTTTCTTAAAAAAAAAAAAAGCAAAAAACTTTCAACATTTCTCTGTCCAAGTAGGGCTGAAGAAACCATATATTTGAGGGTCCAGAGTAGAATTGGGCTCCAAATCTGCAGTATCTATTTCTTTGAAAAGTCTGTCATGATTGTTCTACATTTGATTTTTCTTTCTGGCTTATAAATAAACAAGGAAAGAGATTAGCCTAATAGTTTTATTTATAACATTATCTTTAATTTCCATGTTTTAAAAATTGAGAAAAAAAAAAGAATTGAGGAAGTATAATATACGTCACAACATCTGGCCAAGAAAAAACACTGTTCTAGGAACTTGTCTAAGCAACAAATTATGTGATCTTCAATAAGTCACTTAACCTTTGAAAGTAAGTCACTCAGTGCTTGAACTTTGCAAACCCATGGAGTATACAACCCAGGCCAGAATACTGGAGTGGGTAGCCATTCCCTTCTGCAGGGGATCTTCCCAACCCAGGAATTGAACCCAGGTCTCCCAGATTGCAGGCAGATTCTTTACCAGCTGAGCCATCAGGGAAGCTCACTTAACCTTTGGGCTTCAGATTATTCTGATAAAAGAAATGGTTGGACTGGAAAATTGTTTATGAGCTTTTCCATTTCAAAATTCTATAATTCTAGGATGGAAATTCCATCTTTGAGAATAGAAGTCCCACAAAACAAACTCTTTTATAGTTTACCAGGAGTCTGCTTTTCTGCTCTCCCCAAATGACATTTTATAATGAAAATTCACCTGCAAAACTCTTTTTGGGTACCAACAGCCACATTGTGAGGAGAAAATGAAAATATTTATTTACCCCCAAACATATATCAGCGATAATTTGCCTAAGCTGTTTAAGGAATATTAACAAGTACACTATGAGGTGGTATGTAGCAAAATGAGGTAAGCTGAGAGATATACTAATGGGGAAAGCATGGCTCCGAACATTAATATATTCAGGGATGATCTTCAGTTATCTGGAGTCCTTGATATAACATTTCCCACTAAAATGTTCCTCCAACTCTGGCATAACCTGTGTTTCAAACTAAACTGTGTACTTCAAGTCAAGAGAGCAGCTCTAGGTCCTTTCCTAGGTAAGTAGGGCAAGTGTCAATATTTTGGAGTGGTCCAAGTTACACAGTTAATTATGGTAATGTAGATCTTCATGGTATATATAGAGTCTCTAACCAGGCTCCCTCTTAAGTCTTTTATGAGGTCAAGGCTCTTCAATCTGTATCCATATTGTTTCAGTTGTGTCAGAATCCTTGCAACCCTATGGGTGTAACCTGCCAGACTCCTCTGGGGGGATCCTCCAGGCAAGAATACTGGAGTGGGTTGCCATGCCCTTCTCCAGGGGTCTTCCCAACTCAGGGATCAAACCCGTGTCTCTTATGTCTCCTGCATTGGCAGGCAGGTTCTTTACCACTAGGGCCACCTAGGAAGGCCATACAAAGTTGATATGACTAATCAATTCAGTGAAAACAATCAGCCAATTTTAGTTATACACCAGTGATATTGGGCACAATATAAAAACATCATATTTTCAATAACTTGTAAAATATTATGGTTTTAAAAAATAAATAATTACATTTTGGAAGAAATTTTATGACTTTGTGTCCATATCCATGCTACGTCAGTTTATAACTTGAGTTTTCCTGTGCTCATTTCGGTAAAAGTTTTCTAAATTTCACATTTAAATTATTTGTGTATTGTCATCCTAAAATAATAAAACACTGCAAAAATTACTTTTGTAATACAAAGTTTTCTTTAGATCTTATAAATCTGTGCCATAGGGCAATCATGTCCTATAAAAATGGGGTTGAAATTTTACTACATATCAATGTTTCTAAAAACATCTCTAAATAATGCAGATTACTTAAAAAATTGGTATAAAATTGGCATAAAATTAATTGGTTAAAAATCATTATATTAATACTTGCTTTCTTGATTAAAAAATAAGGGGTTTAGGTGTAAAATAATGTATTTTATGTTAGGAGAAAGAGAACATATTTTAGGAAACAGTTAAACAATGGGAAGATATTAATAAATGTTACTAAATTGGAACCACCTAAAACTCATTGGGTATTTTTTATAAGAAATCCAATCCAAACTTTCTGAGTTTGAAACTTGGCATGACATGAATTATTAAATCTCAGAAAATTTGTTTTCTTTTAAAAGGCTTAAAATTAGCATTGTTCAAACTTTAAAATCCCTTAAAAGTATCGCTTTAGGGCTTCCCTGGGGGCTCAGAGGTAAAGAATCTGCCTGCCAGTGCAAGAGACACGGGTTTGATCCCTGGTCCGAGAAGATCCCACATGCCAAGGAGCAACTAGGCTTATGCACCATAACTATTGAGCCTGTGCTCTGGAGCCCAGGAACAACTGCTGAGCGCACGTCCCGCAACCACTGACGCCCTTACACCATAGAGCCCGTGCTCCAACAAAGTGTGGCCCCTCGCTTGCTGCAACTAGAGAAAAAGCCCACTTAGGAACCAAGACCCAGCACGGCCAGAAATAAATAAATGAAATTAAATTTTTAAAAAGCATCATTTTAACTTTACATTATCTTTTAGAAATGAGAATTTCCCTTAATAAAGTACTTAAGCATAAAGTGGGAAAATTGTCTTTGTAAACCGTATGCTATGGCTTTATCACAGACCAAATGTTTAAGCCTAGAATGGCCTTTTCTAAGTTAGCTTTGCTTCCATATATTTTAAGCAAAAATAAAATCAAAGTCATATATAAAGGGAGAGACAGAAAAAAATCATTGACACAATTTCCATTATAAACTAAAAAACAACTGCTAAGGCAGACACATTTTTTAGAAATATTTAAGAACTTCTTTGTTTTAAAAAACACTAAGAGCTTATCATAGGAAATTGCAGGTAATGCACAATAATCACATATTTTGTTGTTTGAAACTAGTATTGAACTATGACAGCTACAATTGTAGTATTTTAGCAGTAATTGGAATATCAATTGCTTGGGAGTGAATTAAACAGCAAATAGTATAGAATACTGTTCTGCTTATAGACTAATTATTCAATTTAAGAGTTTTGCTAGTAAATGAATTTATACACTAAAATATTAAGCATAAAACACATAAATAAGTATATAATACATAGCTAATTGAAGCATTATTTTGTATTAAGACGTTTAGTTTTTTGATCATGGTAGAGCTATAATTAATAGCTTAAATAAAAATAAGTTCTTCCACATGAAATAATTTAAAGGAATTACAAAACAAATATTTTATAATAACTATAAATGGAGTATAATCTTTAAAATTTGTGAATCATTATATTGTACACCTGTAATTTATATGTTATACATCAACTTAATTTAATTTTTAAAATAGAAAAAAAATTTTTAAGGCATTACATGCTCAGTGGTTTGCATAAAGACAAACTCTGAACAAGTTATGTTTCTAATTGTATTTTATTAACATTAATAAATAACAAATTAAATAAAATTTAGCAAATATGTATCAAAGACAGTTCACCATAAATACAATACTTTAACAATGAATATTTTTCAGTTTTGTGCACCTTTAAGAAAGCAGGGATCTTAGAAAATCTACAATTATTAATCTTTTTAAATTTAAAAAATTTTCAAGGGATAAACTGTTTTTTTTTTTTAAGTTTAGTTACTTGAGGAATTTTCTGGAATTGTATTTACTTTCTTGATGAAAAAAATGTGTTCTTAGTCCTTTGGCACCTTTTTTTGAAAAAGACTGTCCAATACAGTTGTCTTTTGGGTCATCTTTCCTATGTTAGTGATGTCTCAATAAGCCAAGGAGCATATGTCCATCACCTGATTTCTTACAGGTTTCAGAGCTACCCGCTAGTAGAATTGGTAAAGGAGTCATATTGCTGGTATGGTATCCAATAACGAAAGAAGTTTTTGTAGGAGCATTGTGTTTTTATCCTTTACAATATTGACATGCAAATCTGTAATCATATAATTGAGTATTATTCACTTAAGCTATTAACTCTTGAGTAATCATCACACAAAGGGGCTCATGTTTGCTTTTTATTGACATAATGTGGTTTTTCCAGTTACACATTTTACTGGCACCTCATGCTTGCTCTAATCTCCAAAGCTGAATAATTATCCTGGCAATAAAATATTTTGTTATTAATAGAAGAACTGGAAGCACCAACTAAGCCATGAAGGGATGGATAAAGTGTGAAATCAGGTGCCAATTGTTCATGTTATGGAGAGCTACCTGATAAAACAATTGCTTGAACTTCCTGAATGGCTTCCCAAGTACAGTATGTACTACATTGTGAAGATGATAAAGTTGAGGGGTCAGCACAGCATGAGAAGGAATTATCTAAAAAAGCATTAATGGTAGAAGTTCTATAGTTTCATAAGGCGCAGAGTATTTCTCACAAGATATAAACTTTAGTTTCTAAGAAAATGAGTGTCATTAGATTGTTATTAGTGCTACTGTGGTGTGATGTGTGTGTTTAGAAACAACAGTAAAGATAAATATGATGATGTGTTGTTGAGTTTGTCTTCTAGTGGAAATAAAAACCATCCTATAAATCAAGCTCAAAAGAAACTCGGGAAATCATTATCAAAAGAGGAAAAAAGCTAGAAACCCAGGTTAATCTCCCTAGTTTAGAAAGAGGTACAGGATAAATTATCTGACTTGTTGACAATTTACATCATTATTTTATCATGACTATTCTAGAGTGGGTTAGAGGTGGACAGTCGCCCACTGTTTTTAGACTATTCATTTGCGAATGCTCCCTTTTTGTGGTGATATGACTGCCTCTACCGTCACTTAAACATCAATACTATCAATAATAATATATACTTTTGAAAGTTAATTTCCCACTTTAAAATTTGATATCACATTTCATTCCTGATGACAAATATATTCAGCAAAAGAAAATTGCCAAGTTGAGGAAACTGCAATTTAGGTCTCAAATATTATCTTTATCTATTAATAATCAAATGAAGAATCTATCAGTTTACTTTTTATTGGTAACAAGATGATATCATTTATTTACTGTACCCAAAGAATGAATCAGATTTTCTTATGTTCCAAATTTCTGGGGAAGATGAGATAATAATCTCACAATTATTAAGAATAACAAAATAATGTGAGCTAAAAAAAATTTGCTGTAGCAATCATATCAGATGAAGTGTAAAACGCAATTCACAGTCCAGATTAAAAAAATGTTTTAAATTAAACCATTATTCTTTTGTAAACATGCTGAAAATAACTGGTGTGGAAACTTAGATAATTCAAGAAATCAAAGCAATTTCACAATATTAAATTTCTTTCTCTAAGGCAATGAACTTAACATCCATCTAGGAAAATATTTATTTTATTTTTTTTCTAGGAAAATATTTAAAATATTCATTATTTATATGAAAATTTTTAAAATATATTTTTAAATATGAAAATTTCTACTTAAAATATTTTCTCTTTTTCACCCCATATAATCTAATATTCTCAATTTGGAATCACCAGTGTTTTGATTAAGAAATGGATTAGGCTTTCCAAAGCACTAATGGAAAAAAGAGTGAGAGAACAGAGAAAAAAAGCTAATTAAAGTGTTATTTTTGTATTCTGGTATCTGACAACTTTTAATCCTTATAATTTAGTTGTGGGTGAATCCTTAAATTGAAGAGAAGAAAATGAAATCAGGATAAAAGAAATAACTTTGTGCATAAATATACAAATACTAGACTCTGGAGAAAAAAATTCCTGCTACTGATGGAATTAGCTGGACAATCCATCAAAGAAAGGCAGTTAATTTCTGACCCCTCAAAATAAAGGTAACTCTTTTTGCTATTAAAGTGTAGTAAAATCTTGTTACAATTCATATTTTCTCCACAATTTTCACTCATTCTAAACCCTATTAAATCTCTTAACCCTCTTGTCGAACTGGAGAATTTCCCACAATTTCTATCCCAATTCTGTGGGTAATTTCCATATCTTCTAGTTTGTCTTTCCTTCATCAGCTCCAGAGATGATTTAAAACGTCAAGGGTTCAGGAAAAGAAAGTCAGTCTCTGAGAAGTCCAGTGGGAAAGGGTGTATCTTCAGCAGAAGTAAAGTGATCAAACCCAAGGAGAAGAAAATGGGAGATCCAGGAGGGCTCCAGCATTATTTCAGCTCAATGGGCACTATTTTTTCTATTTTAATAGTAAGAGTGATGGTTGCAGATACTAGTCAAACTGAAATAGTCCTGGAGCTTCTTGGAATCCATTTACTTGAGTGAAGATAAACCTCACTCTCTCATGGATTGCTGGAACCATTCATGCTTCCAGTTTGAAGTCCTATTATTTAAAATAAGGAGAAAAGCTTTAGGAGCAGAATAGCTACTTTCTCTCATTTTATATTTTTCCTTACTTGCAACATTTTATTCAAATCCCCAGGAAAGAATAAAAGATGATTTGATTGTGTTAAGATAATATATACCTTGCTCTATTTATAGACTTTTTTAGATTATTTGTCTTAAAGAAGGACATATATGTGTGTTTGTGCATGTGTGTGTGTGTATGTGGCATATGTATATACACACACACACATGTATATATACACATATATGTATGTATCTGTATATACACAAAAACATACTTCCTTTGGTTTTTGATCCATAAAAACATGAACCAATGGAGAAGGAAATGGCAACCCACTCCAGTATTCTTGCCTGGAAAAGTCCATGGACAGAGGAGTCTGGCAGGCTGAAGTCCATGGGATTACATGACTGAGCATGTGTGTACGAGGGTGAAGGGAGATGGGTTGGTAGCAATAAAGTGGTAGAACTAAAAAAAAAAAAAAAAGAACCAAACACAATGTTCTCTGTAATCATATGCAAAAAGGTGGCAAAAAAAATATGATTTATATCTGCACAACCCAAAACATCATACTGCAAATCTTCACAAAACATTCTATGCTATGTCTATACAATCTAAGCAAAGTGAACATAGACACACTATTTGGGTCTGCTCTAATTATGTAACAGAATTTTCTCTTGCTCTGAGGATCCACACATATGGGTTAGCTGGCCCTGGATTTTTTAACACTAATGTTCCATTTAGTTTGAGAGGCACAGCTTGTTTTCTACAGAAATCTCAATACATTCTTGGGTTTGCCTGTAATTTTTATATTAGTAATGATTTAAGCAGTTGCTTCTAGAGTTTTATGCAGCTTTTAAATTCTTAGGTTACTTAGGTGATAAAAAGTCCCATGGATGCTATTCTTTGAGTGTGGAAATAACACTCTTCTAATCATTAGTTCAGTGAGGTATTTTCTAAATGCAAAGATTTCTGAGTATTTAGGAAGAGAGAACATTCATGGTCAAATACAGGACCTCTTTATGGAAGCTAGCCTGAGCCTGCACAAGATGGAACAAATTCATAAAGCTTCTGTCGTCGTCATCACCATCTTCTATGCCATACACAGGAACAGACATAGAGAAAAGAAAATGACAGTTAAGTTTCTAAATATATGATTTATTCAAAACATACACAGTATCCCTAACACTGTGTAACAGAAGGCTAGTTAGTGATTTTCATTAAGTTAGATGTTAACAACTGAAATCATGGAATTATATTAAGAGCACTGAATTAGAAATCAGAAAAAAAATATGCTGGTCCATACTTTATTGCTTCTAACTTCATGACCTTGGGCAAGTCAGGTAATTTCTCTAAGCCTGAGTTTTCTCCTTGGCAAATTAGGGTTAATTATCATATTTGCCACCTAATAAAACTGTGAAATAATATAATGTGCAAACTATACAAATAAAAGATATTATTATGATGGTTATAATAGTTGGTCAAGTAAGCAGGTTAAGATTTTTTGCAGTGCAGAATTATATTGGTTCCTTTCAGAGCAGACTCTTCAATTTTATGTTTTCTATTAAAACCAATACCAGATTTAAAAAGTGACAATACTACTAAAAAAATAAAAATAAAAAAATAAAAGTGACAATACTAGAAACTAAATATATCTCATGAAAAAACTAACAGTGACTGATTTTTCTATTCTTTGCTTAGAAATAAAAGCCTACACAGAATTATATTTGTCTGGAGGGAAGACCAGCATGCGTTTTACTCACACTTGTGCACCACTCATGTGTATACTCACCAGACATAACTGACTGTAGCATCTCCATTATAGCACATGCAAATGCATTTGCCACACTCTGCAGGAAGTTATTTCTTTCCACTGGAGTGCTAAAGACTTTACAGACTCTTTGCATCATTTTAACTGCCCAATCCATGCAATATAGTTCTTTCTCACACACCTGGTTTAGACATACAAAGCATTGTAGTAAATTTTCATGTGAAGAAAGTTATAGAATTTGAAAATTGTATTAACAATTACTGTTTATAAGTTTAACATAACTTAATAACATAATATGTTGAGTCTATAAATGGCAAATGCTCTTATATCTAATACTCCTTTGCTTTCAAATGGTACAAATTTTGTGGGGAAAAAAGCATGAAGTAAATAAAAGCCTGGTTCAAGATTATTATAGGATACTATTAATGTAAAAAAATAATATTGCAAACAATTACTGGGAATTCCCTGGTGGTCCAGTGGTTAAGACTCTGTGCTTCCACTATGGGGGTATGAGTTCTATTCCTGGCTGGGAACTAAGATCCCACATGCCACACGGCCAAACAAACACCAGTTATTAAACATGAAAAAAAAGGCTCCTGCTCATTTATTCATTCATTCAGTAAATATTTATTGAGCACATGCTAACAGCTGGGGCTACAAGCCATAAACACAAGGCCTCTATATTCAAGGGATCCAATGAGGGTGACAGACAAACAGGCAATTTCAATAGGCAAGAGAACTCTATGATGATATTAACTTTCTATCTTGAGAGCTATAAGGAATATTTCTCTCTTATTTAAAAAATAAATAAAATGAGGATTACACATTTTTAGCTAAAACTGACTGAAAGGAAAAAGGCTGATTTACCAACATTCTAAATGGCAAATTGTCCACGTAGCCAAATAACATACAGCATGAAAATAAACTATACAGTAATATAACCAAATAATGTTAATCTGACAGGAAAGATTTATTTACCACTTATTATGTATAAATCACTGTACAAGACATTGTGAAAGAAGTAAGTGACATAGTTCTGGATTTCAAAGAGTTTCCCTATTTACGGAGACAATTACCCTACAAAGATAGTGGCTTAAGAACACCAGTGGTAAATGAAGATAGTTCAGTTCAGTTCAGTCGCTCAGTTGTGTCCGACTCTTTGCGACCCCATGAATCGCAGCACGCCAGGCCTCCCTGTCCATCACCAACTCCTGGAGTTTACTCAAACTCATGTCCATTGAGTCGGTGATGTCATCCAGCCATCTCATCCTCTGTCGCCCCCTTCTCCTCCTGCCCCCAATCCCTCCCAGCATCAGGGTCTTTTCCAGTGAGTCAACTATTCACATGAGGTGGCCAAAGTATAGAAGACAAATCTGAGGTGATTTAGAGAAAATTAATGATCAGAGTTGAGATGTTAACCAGAGAAGGCTTCTCCACCCCTAATGGCTTCCCCTCCATTCCTTTTGCTAGAGTGAGGCCAAAGTCACCTTCCAAAAAGTAAAATGGATAGTATCTCCCTGTTTCCTAAAATTTGTCAGCAATGTGGCTACCATGGTTTAAGCTCCACAGACTGGTCTACAAGGTCTCTCCTTACCTGGTCTCTCCCTTCTTATCTAAACTCACCACCTCCTCCTCTTCTGCACATTTTTCCCTTCAGAAATAATACTGAACTGCTTATAGTTCCCTGAGAGAGCCATGCAATTCCAATTCTCTCTTTTTTTTTAGGACATCTGCTTATTAAAATAAATATTTATATTGAGAATACAGTTAATTTGGTAGCTTTCTTCACATTTTCACATCTTTTAAAAAATACTTATTTACTTATTTAGTTGTGCCAGAGCTTTGTTGCGGCATGTGGGATCTTTAGTTGCGGCATGCAAACTCTTAGTTGTGGCATGTGGGATCTAGTTCCCTGACCAGGGACTGAACCCAGGCCGCGGCGGTGACAGTGCTAAGTGCTAACTACTGGACTGCCAGGAAATTCCCACACTGAATTTATTTATGCATACTTTGATATCTCTTAAAAGACTATAAGCACCTTTGGTCAGGGATTTGCTCTACTAATTTCCATAGTCCTAAAATCTTACACAGTATATGGCCCATAGTAAACACTCTATTTGTGTTAAATGAATGGACATTAAATATATTTTTAAATGTTTTACTTTAAAAAACATTTTAACTATATAAAAGTAAAGAGAATAGTATTATAAACCCTTAGTATCCATTCTCCAGCTTCAGCAATTACAAATCTTGTTTCACTTCTACCACCACTCACTTCTACATTCTCTCCCTGATGCCCAGAAAATATCCTGGAGCAAATTATATAGGGTGCTTTACTTTTTTTTAATGGAATCTAAGGGGAAAAAAGAATATAACCGGGCAGAGCTGTATAATGACAATTCAGATACAATGTGGGGAGAGGTTAATATAAGGAATGTCTCCAAAATATGATAGCTTGTTATATAAATTTAAAAATTTTAAGTATATATAAAAATATACTTAAATACTTATTCTTTCAAAATGTTTTGTACATATTTCAGTTCCTTCATGGCAGCTTCTTGGTAGGTCAGCTATAATGTTAAACAACTTGCTAGAAAAAACTTATTTTTTACTTACCAAAGCCAAAAAGACTATCAGCCTTGCCAGCTCAATGGTGCGTCCATTCACAGCTTTACTAGCCATGAAAGTGAAACAGATGTTGTTCCCACTTAGGATTAGGAGACGTGCATTATTCTCTAAAAGCCACTCACGAGGAACCACTTTTATTAAAGGAAAAACAGTATTTAATGAGATATTACACAATAGCTATAGTAAAGATCATTAAATGCATGTAATATTATATCACTTAATTGGAAATACAATTAGTGTCAAAGGAGAATCTTGGAGAAAATGCTTTAGTTTTCCAGTTACAGCCTTTACCGGGCAAAAAAGCTTACTGCCAAGTCACAGTGACTCTCACAAATGTACTAGTAATACAGTCAAAGCATTTCTCCCACAAAGGTCAACAGACAAAGTGGTCTAATCCTGGGAAAAGAAAGAAATCTTGAGAATTTCAGAGTCTAAAGGATTATGCAGGAATGGGAAACATTGTTTCATATCTCCTGAACCAACTGGAAAGGGCTTTCCTCTTGTTTAACATTAGGAGGTGTTTCTGAGAACTTACAAAATGGGAATAACTAAGATAATAAAATAATGAAACTTTCAAATAATAATAACAATGAATAATATCTATAAAATTGACAAGGAAAACCAAAGGAAAGTAAATTGATTATATGCATTCTCTTCAAAAATCAAAAAGTGATTTCTGATGATAAGCCATTTGTTTCCTCTAGAGCTGTATGTATAACTTTAAAAAAATTTTTTAATTGATTTATGTCCTTACAATTTTATAACTATATTCTAATAATACGTTTCTATTACTCTATGGGGTAAATATTTTTTACCTGATAGTTCATCTACAAGACTGATAACATCATCTGCTGTCCATTCTTTGGTGCCTGTGTCATATAGTAATTTAATGGCATCAGCCAAACCTTTCAGACATGATTCATCTGTAGGTTCTTCTATCATTTTCTGCCAAATCACCTGTCCTGAACGATAATTGAAACAAAAACTAGGCTATGACAGAATAGTTGCTTCTCTGATAAAGATTACATGGATTATTTAAAAAGGAAATTGGATTGCATAATGAAATCCATTACTTATACATGCTACTTTCATAATGAAAGGTTAATTCTAATAACAGTATAAATTTTAATGTCTCTGACTGATGCAATGAAGCACAGCAACAATAGCTAAATGAAGTAAAGAAAAGGTAGTTTCACCAAGCAAAACACTGTTTATGGTTCAAAGATAATGTTATCCCATAACAGAAATTAAAATAAACAATTGATAAAATCTTACTAAAATGAAATAAAACCTAGTGATAACCTTCCGAAAAGAGAGCATGCTATATTTCAGAATCTTCCAGACACTCATATCAAAACTGAGTAATCCAGTCAATTTTTTATTGTTTACCTATGACCAATACTTTTTCTGAATCATACACAAAAACAAAATTTGCAAATTGGCTTCCTGCTGCTACGCAACACACTTTAAACTGGTTAAGTCCTGACATAATGCCGTGTAAACAAAAGAAATATATTCATCCAAGTAAATGTAGTGTAATGTAGTATACAGCTGTATCCACTTTAGTTATTAAGAATGATGAGAGGTCTCTCCTTGTGGCTGCGGCGTGAGAGCAGAGTATGAACTGTGGCAGCTGGGGTCATGTATTAGTTGAAAGAAGTGCAGCTGAAACTGTAACCAAAGGAGGCATTATGCTTGCAGAAAAACCACAAGGAAAAGTATTGCAAGCAATGGTGGTAGCTGTTGGATTCGGCTCTAAAGGAAACGGTGGACAGATTCAACCAGTTAGCACGAAAGTTGGAGATAAAAGTTCTCCCACTGGAGAAGGAAATGGCAACCCACTCCAGTATTCTTGCCTGGAAAAGTCCATGGACAGAGGAGCCTGGAGGGATGCAGTCCACTGGGGTTACATGACGGTTAAATGAGTATGTGTGCACGAGGGTGGAGGGAGATGGGTTGGTAGCAATAAACTGGTAGAACTTAAAAAAAAAGAAGTTCTCCCAGAATATGGAGGTACCAAAGTAGTTCCAGACAACAAGGACTATTTCTTAGAGTGGTGACATTCTTGGGAAATATGTTGACTGAAATTGAAATGGCATCATGTGAAGCTGCCCATTTCACTCAAGTTCTGAAATCTTTCATCATGTAAATAATTTCCATGGTTCTCTTTTATAATAACTAATGATATAAAAAAAATGATGAAACTAAGCAGGTACAAAATGATGTTTCCTAAAGTAAAAGTAATTAACCAGCTTTGTAACATACATCCCTAAGAAATAGATGCTCACCATCTTGAGGAGATATAGGCCCGAAGAGGATATACAGTAATCTTGCTTGATTCACCATTGGCCACGGTTTCAATATACATGTCAACCAAAATGCAGAATCACTTCGATGGATCCAGTGATCAAGCAGTACGTTCCTACAGAATAGTCTGATCCTTAACTCCAGTTTTCGGGCACTTCCTATGAAGACAAAAGAAGTGTAAAGCATTCTTCTTAGATTGATGTGCATAATTTGATAGATCAAAGACATACATCATTAATATGCTTTGTATTGAGAGTGTTACTTCATTTACTCTAAAAATTTTAGATTATCAAGGAACTACTTTTTAAAACAACTTTACTGGGATACAATTCACATACCATAAAACGTACCAATTTAAAGGACATACGATTCAACTTTTTTTCAGTATATTCATAGATATATGCAGCTATCACCAAGTTAATTTTAGAACATTGTCATTATCTCAAAAAGAAGCCCTGCTCTTTTAACTATACCTCTCCCATCCCTCTGTCCTTTATCACCCACAGCACTAACCACTACTTTCTGTCTCTATGGATTTCCTATGCTGAACTTTGATATGAAGTTATATAGTAGATGGTCTTTTGTGACTGGCTTCTTTCCAAAGCATGTTTTCAAGGTTCATCCATGTTATAGCATGTATCAATACTTCATGCTTTCTTATAGCCAAATAACATTCCATTGTATAGATATGCCACATTTTATTTATTCACCCATTGATGGTTGTCTCTACCTTTTGGCTATTATGAATAATGTTGCTATTAACATTCATTTACAAGCTTCTGTATGAATATGTTTCTCTGGAGGATATACCTAGGAATAAGATTGCTTGGTCATATGGTAACTCTATATTTAATCATTTGAAGAACTGCCAGGTTGTTTTCCAAAGTGGTTGTATCATTTTGCATTCTGGCCAGCAGTGTATGAGGGCTCCAATTGCCCCACATACTCACCAACAATTGCTATCTGATGTTTTGGTTCTAGCCATCCAAGTGGGTGTAAAATGGTATCTCATGTATTTCTAAAAACAACTTTATTGGAATATACACATAATTTACATACCATATAACTTCAATGTACATAATTTAATTTAATGTATATAATTCAACAGTTTTTGATATATTACCTTTTTTTCTTAAATTGTGGTAAAATACATATTATCTAAAATTTGCTATTTTAACCATTTTTAAAGTATAAAATTCAGTGGCATCAATTAGAATCATAATGTTGTTCAACTGTTATCACTCTTACCCTATCTAGAACTTTTTCTCACCTCAAACAGAAACTTTGTGACCATTAAGCAATCACTCTCCAGCCCCCTCTCCCCCCAGTTCCTGGTAACCTCTAATCTACTTTCTGTTTTTATGAATTTGCCTGTTCTAGGTGCCTCACAGAAGTGGAACCATACAATATTTGTCCTTTTGTGTCTGACTTACTTCACTTAGCATATGTTTTCAAAAGTCATCCATGTTGTGGCCTGTATCAAAACTTCACTCCTGTGAATTCCCTGGTGGTCCAATGGCTAGGATTCTGTGCACTGCTGGGGCCCAGGTTCGATCTCTAGTAAAGAAACTAAGATCCTGCAAGCCACATGGTGGGGTCAGAAACTTCACTCCTTTTCATGACTGAATAATATTCCACTGTATATATATGCCACATTTTGTCTATCCATTCATCTACTGATGAACACTTGGATTGTTTCCTGGTTTTGGCCATTGAAAATAATGTTTCGGTGAATTCTGGTGTACAAATATTTGTTCAAGTTCCTGCTCTCAATTTCCTTAGTTAGGTGCCTAGGAGTGTAATTACTGGGTCATATGTAACTCTACATCTAGTTTTTTGAGGAATGACCAAACGGTTTTTCATGGTGGTGACACCATTTTACATTTTATATTCTTATACTACTTATGATCTACTTACTTGCACATAAGTGTAAATGGAAAGTCTACCAACACACCAAAACAAAAGAGCAAAAGCGAAATCACTCAGTTGTGTCAAACTCTTTGGGACCCCGTGGACTGTAGCCTACCAGGCTCCTCCCTCCATGGGATTCTCCAGGCAAGAATACTGGAGTGGGTTGCCATTTCCTTCTTCAGGGGATCTTCCCGACCCAGGGATCGGACCCAGGGATCGAACCCAAGTCTACCACATTGCGGGCAGACGCTTTAACCTCTGAGCCACCAGGGAAGCCCTCACAACAAGGCCATGTGTAAATAAGTATTTCTTGATGTGTTAAGTCAAGTAGCACAGAAGTTTAGAGGAGAGAGATTATTGCAGGCCTAGGTAGATCAGGAAAGATCAAGTAAACTGGGTCTTAAAGGATGAAAAGGAGACATGGCATTTCAGGAAAAAGAGAGAATGAAAGGCATGAGGTAGAAATGTGTAAGAGGAGTCTGTGACACAGAGCAATATCCTGTGTCAAACTGATGCAGAGAGCAGTAGGCAGGAAGTCTGGAGAGGCAGGCTGGGGTTCGTATGTGAAGAGTAGTGTGGCTTGCACTTTATTTTGAAGGTATCACTTGCTTAGTATGCTGAGTCCCTCAGTCGTGTCCAACTCTCTGCAACTCGTTGGACTGCAGTCCACCAGGCTCCTCTGTCCATGGGGATTCTCCAGGTAAGAATACTGGAGTGGGTTGCCATGCCCTCCTCCAAGGGATCTTCCCAACCCAGGGATTAAACCCAGGTCTCCCGCATTGCAGGAGGATTCTTTACCAACTGAGCCACCAGGGAAACCCAAGAATACTGGAGTGGATAGTATTCCGACTACTGGAGAAGTAGCTATCCCTTCTCCAGGGGATCTTCCTGACCCAGGAATCAAACCGAAGTCTCCTGCACTGCAAGCAGATTCTTTACCTGCTGAACTACCAGGGAAGATATCAGGGAACTAATAAAACTTTCTGATCAAGAGAAGGACATGATAAATTAATTTTGCTATTGTTTCACTGGGCTTCTATATCTGCCTTAAAAAATTCTGCCATGATTTGTCTCATAATGAAATATTTCAAGCTGACAGAAAAACAGAGATACTATAACAAACATTGTATACTGATCATCTAGTTTTGTCAAATCTTAGTTATATTTGTTTCAGAATTTTAAAAAAATAAAACATTATTCATACAGTTAAAACTTGTTTATCAGTCCCAATTCCCTTCTTCCCTAGAGATAATCATCATCTTGAATTGGGTTTTGTTCCTGTTGTATTAATCAGTGCTTTCTAGAGAAACAAAAGTAGCAGGATGTATATATATACATAGGATTTGTCTTGCTTATGCAGATCACTGAAACTTGGCAAGCCCATAATCTACAGGGTAGGTTGGCAGGCTCCAATAAGGCTGGGGGACTTCTAATTCAAGTCCAAGACAGTCTGCTGGCAGAATTCTTTCTTGTTTGGGGAGAAGAGTCATTTTCTATTAAAGCCTTCAAGTGATTGGATGAGGCCCACCCACATTATGGAGGGTAATCTGCTTTACTCAAAGTCTCCAGAGTTAAATGTCAATCTTATCTAAAGAACAAATTCAAACATCTAGAATACTGTTTGATTAAATATATGGGTACCATGGACTACCAAAGTTGACACACAAAATTAACTATCATACCTCCCAACTATGTTCTTACTTTTTTTACATATGTATATAACCGTAAAGAATATATAGAATTATTCTACATTTTTTAATATGTATATAAATGGTATCACATTAAAAGTATTGTTTGGTAGCCTTTTCTCTCAAATTATATTTTGAGATTTATCCATATTAAAAATACACATGGCTCTAGTTAACTCATTTTAACTATTAATGGTTTTTAATTGTATAAATATGCCACAATTCATTTATCCATTCTCTTGACAACAGGCACTAGATTGTTGACAGTCTTCCCTGTAATGCTCATTCTTATACACGTCTCCTTGTGCACACGTGGGAGTTTCTCAGAGTGACATTGCTAAATTATAGATTTCTTTTAATTTTTAAAATATATTTCAGGTATATATAAAGGTTTAAAGAATATTATAATGAACACCTTTGTATCCTCCACCAGCTTAAGGAATAAAATATTATTAATATGGTTGAAGACCCTCTGAGCTGGTCTCTTTCTGTGATTACAGGCCACTTCTGCCTCACTGTCTGATTTAGTGTTTATCATTCCCTTACATCTCTTTGTCCTCTTTCTACAAGTAAACACTGCAGTTTATTTTAAAATACACTTTAGAAATATACTATTTTTTTCTATTTTAATCTTTGTATAATGTTATCTCTGAGTTTTAGTTCTTTACCTGGTTTGCTGCAGACAGCTGTCTGCATCTTGCGGGACAGATTAGTCAGCTCACATAAGAAATTATAAACACGATGGCACTCGAGTTCATCCCAACCTGCTGTTAAGGTCTGAGAATGATAAAATAAAGGAAACATTGCAGATATTCAAACCATCAAATCAAAACATAAATCACTATTGCCTTATGACCATCAACTGTTGCAGCACAAAATCAGCAATTTTTATCCAGTATGGGACTGTTAAAATTCATAGGAAATTTTATATTAAACAAAATCTAGAAATGCTCCAAAATCTAATTTCTTTGTGGTTGCATTGAGAGTCTCTTTTCAGAGAATTAAGTGGTATTGAATCCTGACCTCTGACAGTTATGAGGAAAATAACAAAGTAAGGCCCAAACCCTAAAACACAACTTTAGATATCTGACTCACAACCATACTGTGGCTTAGTTTCAGACTATAGTAGAATTTAAATCAACCCCTTACGACTATACAGTGGAGGTGATAAATAGATTCAAGGGATTAGATCTGGTAGACAGTTCCTGAAGAACTATGGATGGAGGTTTGTAATAGGAAGTGGTGACCAAAACCATCCCAAAGAAAAGGAAATGCAAGAAGGCAAAGTGATTGAGGCAGCTTTACAAATAGCTGAGAAAAGAAGAGAAGCGAAAGGTATGGGGCAAGGGGAAAGATATACCCAAACGAATGCAGAATTCCAGAGAATAGCCAAGAGAGATAAGAAAGTCTTCTTAAGTGAACAGTACAAAGTAATAAAGGACAATAGTAGAACTGGAAAGACTAGAAATCTCTTCAAGAAAATTGGAGATATCAAGGAACATTTCATGTAAGGATGGAAATAAAGGACAGAAATGGTATGGACCTAACAGAAGCAGAAGAGATTAAGAAGAGGTGGCAAGAATACAAAGAACTATACAAAAAAGGTATAAATGACTCAGATAACCAGATTGTGTGGTCACTCACCTAGAGTCAGACATCCTTAAGTGTGAAGTCAAGTGGGCCTTAGGAGGCATTACTACAAAGCTACTGGAGGTGATGGAATTCCAGTTGAGCCATTTCAAATCCTAAAAGATGATGCTGTTAAAGTGCTGCATTCAAAATTCCAGCAACTTTGGAAAACTGAGCAGTGGTCACAGGACTGGAAAAGGTCAGTTTCCATTCCAGTCCCAAAGAAGGGCAATGCCAAAGAATGTTCAAACTACCTAACAATCGTACTCATTTCACATGCTAGCAAAGTTATGCTCAAAATCCTTCAAGCTAGGCTTCAGCAGTATATGAACCAAGAAATTCCAGGTATACACGCTGGGTTTAGAAAAGGCAGAGGAACCAGAGACCAAATTGCCAACATTTGCTGGATTGTAGAGAAAACAAGGGAATTCCAGGAAAACATCTGCTTCTGCTTCATTGACTGCACTAGAACCTTTGACTGTGTGGATCACAACAAACCGTGGAAAATTCTGAAGGAAATGGGAATACCAGACCACCTTACCTGTCTCCTGAGAAAACTGCATGCAGGTCAAGAAGCAACAGTTAGAACCAGACATGAAACAATGGACTGGTTCAACATTGGGAAAGGAGTATGACTGTATATTGTATATACAGCCTGTATATATATATAAAGACTGTATGTTGTTATCTTGCTTATTTAACTTCTGGGCAGAGTATATCATGTGAAATACCAGGCTGGATAAATCCCAATCTGGAATCAAGATTGGTGGGAGAAATATCAACATCCTCAGATAAGCAGATGATACCAGTCTAATGGCAGAAAGTGAAGAGGAACTAAAGAGTCTTTTGATGAGGGCGAAAGAGGAGAGTGAAAAGGCTGACTTGAAACTCAATATTGTGAAAAAAGAAGATCATGACAACCAGTTCCATTACTTCATGGCAAATAAATGGGGAAAAGTGGGAACAGTGACAGATTTTCTTTTCTTGGGCTCCAAAGTCACTGCAGATGGTGACTGCAACCATGAAATTAAAACATGCTTGCTCCTTGGAAGTAAAACTATGACAAACCTAGACAGCATATGAAAAAGCAGCGACATCACTTTGCTGACAAAGGTCCACATAGTCAAAGCTATGGTTTTTCTAGGAGTCATGTACGGATGTGAGAGTTGGACCATAAAGAAGGCTGAGTGTCAAAGAATTGATGCTTTCAATTGTGGTACTGGCAAAGACTCTTGAGAGTCCCTTGGACTTCAAGGAGATCAAACCAATAGATCCTAAAGGAAATCAACCCTGAATAGTCATCAGAAGGACTGATGCTGAAGCTCCAGTACTTTGGCTACTTGATGCAAAGAGCTGATTCATTGGAAAAGATCCTGATGCAGAGAAAGCAAAAGAAGAAGGGGGCGGCAGAGGATGAGGTGGTTATATAGCATCACTGTCTTAAAGGACATGAATTTGAGCAAACTCTGGGAGATAGTGAAGGACAACGAAGTCTGAGGTGTTGCACTCCATATCCGACTCTGAAACCCCATGGACTGTAGTCTGCCAAGCGCCTCTATCCATGGTATTCTCCACACAAGAATACTGGAGCAGGTTATCATGCCCTTCTCCAGGGGAACTTCCCAACTCAGGGATCGAACCTGGGTTTTTTTTGTCTCCTGCTTCAGCAGGCAGGTTCTTTATGACATGCACCACTTGGGAAGCCCCATAATAAAATCAGTTATATCTATCATTTCCCATAGTCACAATTTTAAAAATACAGTTGATTTCTAAAATCACATCTTCAATAACTAGCCCAAGACTTAAAATTCATTACACATCCACACTCTGTATCCCACAATATTTCCAGTCGTTACAATTGGCTGGAAACTTCAAGGACATTGGTATAGAGCATATAAATGTTAAGCATTTCTTACTAGTGAGAAATCCAAGAAGAAAACCTGAGGTGGCAAACATATTAACACATTCTCAAACCTTTACAATGTTATTTTCTTTTCTTTTTAGATTATTATCACTTTTATTATTTTATAGAAAGACAGATTACATACTCTACTTATTAACAGTTCAAAAAGAATTCCTTTTCTTCTTTCAGTAAATAAAAAATGTACCTGTAAAAATATGCCATAACATAGTAATCCTACACATTGCAAAGGAGATGCACATCCATTGAATTTAAAACAGGAAACCTATAAAGAGAACAACTATTAATTCCTCCTTTTCAGTGGAACTGTACAATGATTTGACATTCAAATTAAGTGGAAATATGCAATGACCTTTTTCGATCTTAACTGAAAATAACTAAAACAATATATAACTGATTAGCATCATGTTACATAGGTGGAGGATTATGAAAAAAGGATAAAACAAAGTCTCTGCCTCAAGAAGCTCACAATTTATTTAGGACAATATACACACCTGAAGCTATTTTTATATTTCAGGTTAGAATATGTACAAATGCTACAATGACCAAATAAACATATCAGACATGATGAAATCAGTGAAACGATCATTCTGAGAATGATTTAAAAAGCTTATGAAGGATGTAAAACAAGTAATATCTTTAATGTCTTTAAGTGGGATTCAAATATAATGAACAGATAGTATTGATGAGGGAAACAATAAAGGGAAAATTACACAGAGGTAAAAATAAAAAAGGTTCCTCTGGAAAGAAAGATATGAGCAGCTTAGTCAGGCTCAAGAGAGTAGGAATTAAGCTTGCACTGTCAAAGGGAACCTAAATACCACCTATGGACTTTGGACCTTATTGTGATGAAATTGAGTAACCACTGAAAGATTTTTAAGCAAGAAAATTAAATTGATGAAAGTGATTCAGCATATAGAATGTCTTGGGGAGTGAAGAAATGTATGGCAGGAAGATCATCTTGGAAGTTGCTGCAATAACATAGAGGCTGAAGTTAATGCAAACACTGACATGAAAAAAGCCAGTGGAAACAGTTTGCATACTATTGAGTGTAAAACTGAACCAGCAATAGTAGATATATATTTGGACTTATATAATAAAACTCAATGTCTAACAGAGATTATGCCCTAACACATTAATACACATTTCCAAGTCATAAATTATCATAAAAGGTTTGTCACTTTATATATTAAAAATGCTTTTAATATTTAAACAGCAAAATGTTAACACGTGGAAATTATTTTCATTTTAATAAAATATCTACATCATCACTTTAAAACATCTTCAGAATTCCCACAAGGTAAAAATATTTTTACTACTTTGATAAACCTAATAAACTTGAGTGAAAATACTCCTATACTACATTTTGGTGTTTTATAATCTGAGTACTTGGTAAAGTATTAATTATCATCAATCAATTTTTAGTATTAATTCATGAAATTCCATGAAAATAAATACAGATTTAAAATGAGTATAAGACATTAGTAATAAAACATCTTTACTTGGCAAAGAAAATCAAGATTGTGAACTAATTTAGAAGTATGATCTTACATCTGCAAGTATCTTGTGAATGTACTTTAGTCTGTCCTTTGTGGGTAGCAGCAATGTACATCTTTTAAATAGTAGACCTGAGAAAGTAAAGAGACACATGAAAAAAATGACAATAATATAATTAACTTAAGAATATCTATAACTCACAGCATAATGTTTCCTGAAAGTGAGATGTACCGTAGTGGACTGTGAGCTGATATCAGTGTTTTTAAGGGGAAGTTTGGGAGGAAGCGTGCACTATACTTGCAATACATGGTGTTTACCGAGGATGACTCTGGTATTCACCCAAGAGGCTATGACATGAAATCTTACAAAAAATTGTGAAATTGGTGCTATAGAATAGATTTAAGAAAGCATTTCAGTTTAAAAAGATAACAATGGTGGACTACATGGACTGTAGTCTGCCAGACTCCTCTGTCCATGGGATTCTCCAGGTAACAATACTGGAGTGGGTTGCTATTTCCTTCTCCAAGGGATCTTGCTGACCCAGGCATCAAACCCGGGTCTCTTGCATTGCAGGCAGATTCTTTACCCACCGAGCTACAAGACAAGCCCCCCAAAAGACAACAGTAACTAAATATAAAACACAAGTGGGAAACTCTACTGTCTTTATTCCATAAAAAACATATTCCAGTATCTCTTTTTTTCCCCTGGTATCTCTTAAAATTAACCTCATGTCCACAAGGGAAAATATTTTAAGAGCTGCTAAAGGAATGAGTGAGAGAAGAGATTTTATACTCCTTTCTCCAAATACTGTACAAAAACTTAGTCATAAGTACTTGAAATTTCAGAGATTAGAAGGCTTTTTTCCCCTCACAGAAAGTATCCAGTTTGGATGAAATATTTATCTCTTTCTTTAAAGATATCCTTTTACGGGGCTTGCATGTTAAGAATGTATAGAATTTTGTGTTTACATATTTTTTAAAAAGCCTTTAATTTCCCAGTGAGCTATGTAACTTGAACTACAGTGACAGGAAGTGTATGATTTGTTTTCTCTAACTTTAAGTGTTCTGTTCTCCTAAAATGGCAATATACTGTTAACATTCCTATAAGGGCAAATATCCTCAAACTAAAAATAAGACATATGGTAAGAAAACGCATACCTGAATATAATGACTTTCTTTAGTCTTCATTTTCTCTGCATTTACTTTTTTACATAATATAATAAACTTTATATAATTCTGTAGAATCTAAGGGAATTGAACTTATTTTCAGAAGTTGCTATGTTTGGGCAACACATTATCAGGATTGCATTTTAAAGATAAACCCTTCTTATTTTTGTACATAAAAAGACATTTTCAGTGTTTGGTTTTCAGGCTGAGTTCTTTTCCTTTCATGTTCTGGCATCCAGTCCCAAGGCATATCATAGCCGGGGAATTGTAAACTCTTATTGCATGCTGGTTGCTTTTTCAAGTGTAGAATGCCTATTTTTAAGGATTGCAATTTCCCATAAAAACCAATGCCAGTTGATTTATTTATTTTTTAACACAGGTGCTCTGTTATACCCTTTAGAGACCAACTTCTTTAATTTCTTCTCACTAAAATAGATCAGATGTACTGTTCTTTTCACATGGGCCATCTGCTCTGTTTTGTATGAAGCAGCAAATTAAAATGTATAAACCTCAGAATGCAGAATTCTGAAAATGTTATTTTAATGTCGGAAAACAAGAACAGAGGCATGGCTATGTGAGGAAATGGTAAGTACATCAAACATTTATCTAAAGAATCAGTCATAAGCTAGCTGTTGCACCAAATTTAAATGGAAGGTTGAAATCATTACACGAATAAAATCATGTTTAAAAGCTACCTTTAAAGATCAACACATATCTGTATTTTTAACTGAATTATCCACATAATTGTCTTAATGCTTTTGTTTGTTTGTTTGTTTATGCAATTGAGCCTGATCAGGGAGAAAAAACTCTTTCTAATTAAACTAAAGAATAAGCTTTTCCCAAGTACCACTTCCTCCACAACTGATGATGTTTGAAAAAAGATATTTACAATAAGTGGCAAAAAGTAATTGATGTATTCTTTTGCAAGCTTTACTAAGTTTAATCATAAGTACTGAAAGCAATAACATTGTAACAAGATCACACACTTTTCATTTAGTCTTATTAAGTATACTTATCAAATACAGTTTGATGTATTTCACATCTATGCAGTCTTATTTCATTATTTGAAAACTAGGCATCCTTGGGCTACTAAAAGGTAATAGTCACTTAACTTACTCTCAACATCAGATATTCAGTTTCATTGCCATGTTTTGATTAACTACAGGTAGCTTCATAATTAAACTGGTGTCGTCAAGTCAAAATTAGAATTTTATGTTAGCACTCAGGAAGAATGAAATCAATGAATGGGATGAAAGATATAAAAGATTACAAATCCAGGGAAGAAACTGTCCACAAATTCCTTTGCTAAAGTTAATTTAATAATAGCATAATGATTTATTAGTAAATGCATAGCATCCTTAAGAAAGGAAACCACTGTTTCTGATAACAGAATAATGATTTTCCACAATAATATATTTAAATTTATTTTATATTTTAAAAACTAGATTACGGTTGAAAAGAAAAAGAAATACAGAGATAAAACTCATCATATCCACACAAAATAAAGGATAGAAATACATCAATTCCCTAAATTGGTAAGCCACCAGATGATAAGCTTCAATGACACTGTATCAACATGAAGTCACAAGGACGGACACTTTAAAATGCATTCTCATCTTTAAAGGTAATGTAAGGGACTGTTGTCTGAGGAGGCCTTACAAATAGCTGAAAAAAGAAGAGCAGTGAAAGGCAAAGGAGAAAAGAAAAGATAAACCCATCTGAATACAGAGTTTCAAAGAATAGCAAGGAGAGATAAGAAAGTCTTCTTAAATGAACAATGTGAAGAAATAGAGGAAAACAACAGAATGGGAAAGACTAGAGATCTCTTCAAGCAAACTAGAGATACCATGGGAACATTTTATGTAAAGAAGGCACAATAAAAGACAGAAATGGTATGGATCTAAGAGAAGCAGAAGATATTCAGAAGAGGTGGCAAGCATACACAGAAGAACTATACAAAAAAGGTCTTAAAGACCCGGATGACCACAGTGGTGTGACCACTCACCTAGAGCCAGACATCCTGAAGTGTGAAGTCAAATGGGCCTTAGGAAGCATTATTACAAACAAAGCTAGTGAAGGTGATGGAATTCCAGTTGAGCTATTTCAAATCCTAAAAGATAATGCTGTTAAAGTTCTGCACTCAGTATGCCGGCAAATTTGGAAACTCAGCAGCGGCCACTGGACTGGAAAAGGTCAGTGTTTAGTCCAGTCCCAAAGAAGGGCAATGCTACCTAACAATCACACTCATTTCACATGCTAGCAAGGTTATGCTCGAAATCCTTCAAGCTAGGCTTCAACAGTATGTGAACAGAGAACATCTAGATGTACAATCTGGGTTTAGAAAAGGCAGAGGCACCAGAGATCAAATCGTCAACATTTGCTAGATGACAGAGAAAACAAGGGAATTCCAGGAAAACATCTGCTTCTGCTTCATTGACTGCACTACAGCCTTTGACTGTGTGGATCACAACAAACTATGGAACATTCTGAAAGAGATGGGAATACGAGACCACCTTACCCATCTCCTGAGAAGTCTGTATGCAGGAAAAGAATCAACAGTTAGAATTGGACATGAAACAATGGAATGGTTCAAAATTTGAAAAGGAGCACGTCAAGGCTGTATACTATCACCTTGCTTATTTAACTTATATGCATCATGTGAAATGCTGGGCTGGATGAACCCCATGCTGGAATCATGACTACTGGGAGAAATATCAATAATCTCAGATATGCAGATGACACCACCCCAATGGCAGAAAGTGAAGAGGAACTGATCAAGTTTCTTGATCAAGATGAAAAAGGAAAGTGAAAAAGCTGACTTAAAACTCAACATTCAAAAAATGAAGATCACGGCATCCAGTCCCATCACTTCATGGCAAATAGATGGGGAAAAAGTGGAAACAGTGACAGACTTTCTTTTCTTGTGCTCCAAAATCACTGGATGATGACTGCAGCCATGAAATTAAAAGACACTTGCTCCTTGGAAGAAAAGTTATGACAAACTTAGACAGTGTATTAAAAAGCAGAGATATCACTTTCCTGACTAAGGTCTGTATAGTCAAAACTATGGTTTCTCCAGTAGTCATCCAGGGATGTGAGACTGGACCATAAAGAAGCCTGAGCACCAAAGAAATGATGCTTTGGAATTGTGGTGCTGGAGAAGATTCCCGAGAGTTCCTTGGACAGCAAGGAGATCAAACCAGTCTATCCTAAAGGAAATCAACCCACAATATTCATTGGAAGGACCGTTGTTGAAGCTGCAGCTCCAACCCTTTGGCCACCTGGTGTGAAGAGCTGACTCACTGGAAAAGACCCTGAGGCTGGGAAAGACTTAGGGCAGCAGGAGAAGAGGGTGACAGAGGATGAGATGGTTGGATGGCATCTCATCCAACAAGACTTTGAGCAAACTCCGGGAGATTCTGAAAGACAGGAACCCTGGTGTCCACAGGGTTGCAAAGAGTTGGACACAACTGAGCGACTAAACAATAAACAAAAGAATTGCTGTTAAGGGAAAGTCCTCACACTGGAAGAGTAGAAGTGTCATGGAAATAGGAAGTATTCCATTTCCCACAGGCCTTATAGAATTGCATAATAAAACCCCCTTAAAAAAAAAAAAAAAAAAAAAATAAAACCCCCTTAATTAAGTATAGTTCTTTACCTGTTACAATTCTTATTTTATTACATAAGTTACCTAGAGATTTGTAGTGATCCAATATAGTGATGTCTTCTCTGTCAGGCAGCTCAGGGTCATGAAAATCCTGTAGTAAAAGTCTTTTGCTTCCTGATGAGGTTGAGATATAATTAATAATGTGCTGGCTGACTGTTTTGGACACCATGCTTAGCATGCTGATATCCTTCACTATCAAAAGAAATATACATATATATGAATGACTTAAATACAAGAACATCACTATTAGCAGTCTATGAACTTACAGGTTAGCTCATTAATAATGCTACTAAATAACACTACTATTAATAATACTACTAAAAATAAATAATAAAAGTGGGGAAAAGGGTAAAATCTTAAAATTGTTTGAAATCTAGTTCTCAATGCATTAGAAACAGTTGGGGATGTAACAGTCAAATTACCATGTCATTATAATTAGAAGCATGCTTTAAGGAGTCTGAGTATCATATTTTCTCTGAGTACCACTTACCTAACAATGATGAAATTTAAAAAAATAAACTAAATGTGAATACAGACAGGGAGGCCTGGTGTGCTGCAGTCCATGGGGTCGCAAAGAGTCGGACATGACTGAGAGACTGAACGAACTGAAATGAACACCGTTAATATTCTAGCGGGGTCTAAGATGACAAACTACTTCTTGGGGAAAATAAAATATTCCATTATCCATGTTGCCTACTTAGAGTCGCCAAACCTCACCTGACAAATATTTTAGAATTATTTGGAATATTTCCACTGGCAAGGCTTTAAAATTTCCAAGCGTTGATAAGGGCTGAGAATCTGAGTCAAAAGTGTTAGAAAAATAGCTGGATCGACGATTACTACGTCTATATTTCTGGTTAGGAATCAAAGTGAAACTGGTATTTACTCTAGACGCCATCCTCTTCCTTATCTCATGAATTTATCCTGATTAGAAAAAAAAAGCACAAGAGACAAAGAAAAAGGAAATTATACTGATGAAGCGATGTTGTTTCTTTAAATGGAAAGATTCATATTTTGATGGGTAATAGTTATCTCTCTATATTTACAGAACTTTTAATGTGATGTCCAGTATATGGCATTCCAATCAGTAGAGTCTATTTATTCATTCCAGATGATATGAAATACTTAAAAATCTTTCCCCTCTTAGCCAGATATTTTAGACAGAGTTTTAGTAGAAAATGAGGTATGTATTTAGATGAAATGTATTCTAAGAAAAGAAACGTGACAATTTCAAAAAGCAAAAGAATTAACACAAAAAATTATAATTTCAATCCATTCAATATTTGTCAATTAGTATGTTGTTTTTACTTTAATTCTTAAAAAATTCAAAGGGTTAATGCAGAATTAAAACTTTTCTATTTTTTAAAAACTTAATACTGACATGTTCTTTTGTTGGAACCATAAAGACAGATTAAAAAATAGACTTTAGTTTGCAGCTTTTTAAAACTGACTAGCTCTAATAGATTAAGATGGTTTCATTATGATTCACTATGTGTGGTGAAATCAAAGTTTTGTAAAATAATAAGACTAGAATAAATTAATGAATAATTTTCCCTCAGTATCACTTTTGTTTAATAACAGCTAATAATGAAACTTCAATACTTTGGCCACCTGATGCGAAGAACTGACTCATTAGAAAAGACCCTGATGCTGGGAAAGACTGAAGGTGGGAGAAGTGGACAACAGAAGATGAGATGGTTGGATAGCATCACTGACTCGATGGACATGAGTTTGAGTACGCTCTGGGAGTTGGTGATGGACAAGGAAGCTTGGCGTGCTGCAGTCCATGGCATTGCAAAGTTTGGACACGACTAAGCGATTGAACTGACTGAACTGACAAGTCTTAGGAAGGATCTACATAACTTATTTCAAACTAAACATTTCCTAGAAAGAATTTTATTGAGGTTACTAGTAATTCACTTACGCTAAACAATAATTCTTTTTTAAAAATGGTATTTTTCACACACAGTGACTTTGTGTCATTCCTTTTCCTATTCAGAAAACACTGTTTTTTGTAAATATACATGCATATGTACACATGCATAACTATAACTCCAATCTAGGGCTCCTTATTTCTGAAGAAACAACTAAGACATTTCATTAAAGAGTTACAAATATATCTGACCAAAATGCATTTTCTCCTTTTGGCACAAAATTGCTAAAAAAATCACATTGCTATTTATTCATCTAAAAGGTTACATGTCAATTTACATCAAGTTAAAACCAGCTATACAATTGAAAATGTGGCCAAGAAATTTAGTGCTTAGTGAAAAGCATATTGTGAATTTCCTTTAAAACTATACCCTATATAGTGCTTTGCTAGTAGATATTTTAAAATAATCATTAAAATTACACAAGTAAAAAAAAAAATAAAATTACACAAGTAATACGCACTGTCAAAAATTTTTACAAAATACAGCAAAACAAAAAGAAGAAAATTAAATTCATTTGGTTTTTAGCACGAAATCAAGCCCTCTGACTTATATCATTCTAGAGTTTTCCATATGTTTTTTACAAAAACAGAGGAAATCACTGTTCACACTATTTTGTAATCTTTTTCAGTTGTAATTAAAATTGTAATTTCTTTCCATACCAATAGATATATTTCTACAAGTATATATTTTTAAAAGGACTGCATGGGATTTCACCAAATGAAAGAATATAAATTTATTCAATACATAAGATTGTTTTTAACTTCTCACAGTAGCATTTTTCATTATAGTAAAATATACACCTGGCCTAGGTTTTGTTCTGTTTCTCTGAGCACTGTGTAACCTGAGACTTGGGTGGGAGCCTGTGGGCTCTTCAGAAACTCACTGACACCTAAAACCTGGGGGGATTTAGTGTGTCAACCACACACTGTATATATTTTTAAACCTCTGAGAGGAGTAAAACAAAGTGATCTAAATTCTGCTAAAATTAAAGTCTCCTCTTAGAATTCCTTCTTTTTCTCACTCAGACCTGAACGTTCCAGGGGAGATAACAAGACTTTCTGAAAATCCTAAAGGTGTAATCCCAAATTATTTCTGGTTTCCTCTCAGCCCTCCAGAGAATGAGAATCACGAACCCAAATAATCGTAATAAGATGACGTTTCAGTGCCCTGTTCCATCTCACTACTTTTGCCCACGTTTGAAAGGCTTTAAGTACCTCTTGGATGAACTTTTCTCCCTCTTCTCAGAGAAAACCTTCCAATAGCAATTCACTAGGGTTTCTATTTTGTTTTAACATAAGATAACCCTTTGAAGAGACCCATCACCCCCTGCTCCGGAATAAGCTCAAAATATCTTCAAAGAGGTAAACTAGGAAGCCCATAAAAGAAAAACTGCCCAATTTAAGAGCCAAACCACACTGGGATGCATTTTTGACTGTCTCCAGTCCATGGAAAGATGAAACTATCTCCAGAAATTATTGGGGGAAAAAATTTTTTTTACCACAGATTTTGACAGTTTTCCGGCTAAAGGATCACAGGAAAATGGGACTTAGTCGTTCTGCCCCATCTCCTCAAATTTCTTAATATTTAGAAAAGAAAGTATTTCCTCAAGGTTTTGCCGCCAGGAAGAGCGAAAGTCCGGCTCCCGTCAGCTCCGAAGATGCGTTCCAGTCTCGCAGGCGCCCCCTTGGCCTCGAGAATATTTTAGAATCCTCCCAGGAGCCCCAGCGGGAAGAAGGCCCCGCCCCCGGATCCCATAGTGCCGTCCTCCCTGAGGAATATTTTAGAACCCTCCCTGAGCGCCCTCAGGAAGGAGACTCCGCCCCTTATAAATATTAAGGATACCTCACAGACCCACCCACTTCATGAATAATCAACGAGGACGAAGTAGGTCTTTGGCTCCAGAACCTAAGCCGAAACCACTCGTTGCTTCTGTCTGATAACAGGAAGGGCTGGAGCCGTTAGAAACGGGAGTGCGTGCGTGCTAAGTCACGTCAGACTCTGCGACCCCGTGGGCTGTGGCTCGCCAGACTCCTCTGTTCATGGAATTCTCTGGAGTGGGTTGCCATTCACCTTTCCAGGGGATCTTCCCGATCCAGGGATTGAACCGGCGTCTCTCAAGTCTCCTGCATTGGCATTCGGGTTCTTTACCACTAGCGTCATCTGGGAAGCCCAGAAACGGGAGGGGAAGATGCAAAATGAAGAGCCCCAATGTGGTGAACTGCACATCTGTTCCAAACAATTTCCTTTCCTTTTATTTTTTTTTTATTTTTATTTATTTATTTTTTTTAGGATGATATAAGTATGTCTTTAATGTTTCAATATTTAGGAACATATACAAAACACTAAGCAAGTCAGTTTTGACTACCGTATCAAAACTATAATATAGTGTGCAACAAAATACATTATTATAATTAAAATAATTCTATTTGTTTTCCAAAAGTACATTTACTTACTAGATTAACTTTTTAAAGGGGGAAGCAAAGTAATGTCGTAAAGTAATATTTCATTATATAGCAGCAATAGTTTGATTGGTTATATTTTGAAAAAAGAATGATACATTTTCTCTTATTCTTTCAAGAAAAGGATCTGTAAGATTTAAATGATCTCCAGGAAAATGTTTCCACTGTTTCAGCTGTGACATGGAGAGAGGTTTCAGGGAGTCAGACTTCTGGTGATGTGGACCAAGCTGACAACTTCTAGACACAGGGAATTTTTCCAATGAATCACCTGTATGATTTTCTCCCGTATATTCACAGTCAAGCAGGTCATGAGTAACGCAATGTGAACTTTCATGCAATGTGAACATATTTTTAAGTTCTTCCAGTGAAAACTGAATATGATCAGATGTCTTGGATAGGTCTACAACTGCCCCAGAAAGGCCTTGCTTACTGATCTGTCTTTGATAGATCTTTTCCTCTATTGTGCCTGTGGTTAGGTTAAATCGGGTTTTAAATCCAGGCCCCCCCACCCCCTGGTGGCTCAGACGGTAAAGAATCCGGCTCCAATGCAGGAGAGCTGGGTTTGGTCCCTGGGTTGGGGAGATCCCCTGGAGAAGGGAACGGTTATGCACTCCTGTATTCTGGCCTGGAGAATTCCATGGACAGAGGGACCTGGCAGGCTGGTCCATGGGATCACAAAGAGTTGGACTCGACTGAACCACTTTCACTCCCCCTCACTCCCCCCCCCCCCCCCCCCCCCCCCCCCCCCCCCCCGCCCCAGCCAAGACGGTAAGTTACTAAGTTACGAGAGCTTTCATGAAAACTTCTTTTGGGGAAAACCCTCAATGTTCCTTTTTAAACCTATCTGGGTGCCTAGAACAAAGAAGGATGACTGCCTCCATCATCTCAAGATGGAGTCCAAGACAAATCTTCCTTGCTTGGTCCTCCTACTCCCTTGAAGAATAAGTTCTCATTTATTTATTCATTCATTGGCAATTTATTGAAACCTGCTTTGGGCCAGTCACAGGATCAGGTCTTAAAGGTACAACAGAGAACAAGTCATATGTGTTCTGCCTTACTGGAGCGCATTAGTCTAATGGGAAATATAGAATGAACAGACAAAATAAACTACAGATGGAGAGCAGTGTTACGGAGGAAATAAGGCAAACAGAAAATATGAAAGTTGGAGGCAGGGAACATGTACCTATGTTAGATGGACTGGCTTGAGAGGTCCCTTTGAAGAGGTTACATTTAATTTGAGAACTAATGGAGGAGAAGGAGCCAGTCAGGAGATGGACTGGGAGAAAAGGGAACAGCGGTATAGATTTTGGTATGTTTTAGGTATTTGCAAGCCTTGCTGGCAAGAGTTTAGCAAGCAACTAGGAGTGACTCTATGGAGACCCTGAAGAGGCAGCACATATATAGATGTGCAGGACCTCGTATAAAGGCCCTAAATGAGAGTCAACTTAGAATCACAGTAGGCTCTTCCTGGTAGTTCAGCTGGTAAAAAATCTGCCTGCAATGCAGGAGACCCTGGTTTGATTCCTGGATCAGAAGATCCCCTGGAGAAGGGATAGGCTATCCACTCCAGTATTGTTTTCTGAAGCATCCCCATGAACAGAGGAGTCTGGCAGACTAAGAGTCAGACACAGCACAAATTCCTGTCTTTGCAGACCCACTCCACATTATATGCAAGAAATTAAGATGTACCCACATTCCTCAGTAAAATAAAATATATAAGTAACTTCATAATGGTTGAGATAAAATTTAGGATTAATTGACATATATCATGTAGTCACAGACATTCATTAATTTTGACTTACAAAGTCTTTCGTGGAGAAGGAAATGGCAACCCACTCCAGTATCCTTGCCTAGGAAATCTCATGGACAGAGGAGCCTGGCGGCCTACAGTCCATGGGGTCGCAAAGAGTTGGACACGACTGAGTGACTAAGCATGCAGTGTTTCCTCAGATTTGAGCTCTTTGGAGTGCCCCCTGGTTCTTGGTTCTGCAGTCTGCTCTGGAGCCCTTCATGGAGCTGACCGGGGCCAAGTCACCTCATGCAGCTGCATTTCTTTCGAGAGCACCTAGCCCTTTAGATTGCTGGCTCTGAGAAACAAGTACTGCGTGAACTGTGCTTGCAGAGGTCTGTTAGAAGGGCCACATAGGAGAAGGTGGCCATGGGCTCACACAGTGTCCACTGTAAGCCAGATAGAAAAACATGTGTTTGTTCTGCAACGTGATGAACACACTGCCAAATCTCCAGACAGTCCAGAGGGTCCGTTGTCAAGCAAATGAGCACTTATTTTTTTTTTTTTTTAATGAGCACTTTTGAAAAGTAGTTTTGCAGGATCCATCAAGAACCACAAAAATATTCATACCTATTTACCTAATAATCCCACTTCTAGAAATGTTTTATAAGAAAAATCAGAGATGTTATAAAAGGTTTATACATGAGAATGGTAACCCTAAGACTCAGCAAAAACTCTGCAGACATTCATCATATGAGAATGACTAAATAATGCCTCTTCACACTACGACTTTATCCATTATTAAAAATGTCCTTTCAAAGATTTTTTAATGACATATGCTATAAAGTTAAGTTTTAAGAAAGTTATGATATGATTCCAAATTTATTCTGTTTGTATATATATATACACATACGTTTTAAATGTGTAAGTGAATTAAAAGACTAGACAGAAAAAACAAAGTTTTTTGGAGCTACTTCTTTTTTTCCTCTTGTCCCAAACGTTTTTTATTAGGTCCACGACAAGATCTCAACCTCTAGGCAGTGGGCCATGAGTGCCTAATGGATACAAAGATACAGAGTGATTAAAGAAAAGCTTAGATTTTATTCAATGTCATGGAAAGTCATGGAGGTCTTTTAAGCAGAGAGTGATACAATCTGACTTACATTATTTAAAATTGCTCTGGCTTTTATGTGGAGAATGAATGAGGCTGATGAGAGTAGAAGAGGTAAGATCTGTTAGAATTGTGCAGGGTTGGAATGATCACCTTGGAGAGACAGATTTGGGATATTTTTGGAGGATAAAAGTAACTGAACTTGTTGATGGATTGGATATGGGAGGGACGTAAAAGGAGATAGGGATGATTCTTAGCCTTCTGACTTCCATAAGTGGATAGATGTTAATTTCATTTACTGAGATACTAAGGCTGGAGTTCTTCTAGCAGAAAATAAAAAGTTTAATTTTGCAGATGGTAAGTTTGGTGTGTCTATGAGATATCAAGGGAGATGTCAAGAAGGCAGTTGAATTACATCTGGGGGCTTGAGGAAAAAAATCTGGGCTGGATATATAAATTTAAGAGTTTTCTGCAATAGAAGAACAGAATCTCTTCAGAGATTGGGAAAAGGGAGACAGTGAAGCTCCAGACCACCTAGTGAATCAGAATCTGCTTTTTTCTTTTTCCTTTTGTCACATCTGGAGGCATGTGGGATTTTAGTTCCCGATTAGGACTCAAACCCTTGCCCTCTGCATTGGAAGGGCAGAATCTTAACCACTGAACCACCAGGAAAGTCCCCAGAATCTACATTTTAACAAAATCTACAGTCAAGTTTGAGATATGCTGATTCAGGCCATTTCACAGGCCATCTCCTCCTTTTCAACACTTTACAATTCCTAAATGAGAAATATTTTTCCTCTTTTGAAACTTCTTAATTCTTTGCTTGTACTGAAACCGTGCAACTCAGATTGGAACTTGAACCTACAGTCTTTTAATTGAGATCACACCTGGTCCTAGAACCTAATGAAGCTCAGGTTCTCAATGTCTCCTGGCAGAATGAATTCAGTGAGAGACAAACTGATAGGTAAGAAGTGGATTTATTTAGGATAGCCTTCACAGAGTGTGTGGAGAGTCTTCCCTGGTAGCTCAGACAGTAAACAATCTGCCTGGGTTGGGTTTCGTTTGGGTTTGATCCCTGGGTTGGGAGGATCCCCTGGAGAAGGGAATGGCAATCCACTCCCATGGACAGAGGAGACTGGTGGGAATGGACAATGGACAATGGACAATGGACTGGTGGGCTACAATCAATGGGGTCACAAAGAATCGGGCATGACTGAGCTACTTTCACTCCCTCACTCCGGAGTGTGGGCCATCTCAGATGGTGAGAGGCCCTGAAATAAGGGCTGGACTATTTCATAGGCTAATGAGTGGAAGGATTATTTCAACTGTTTGTGGGGAGGAGGGGCATGGGAGAGGGTGGTCATTTCCAGGAACTGAACCATGCCCACTTTTTGACTTTTATTGTTAAGCTTTGAACTGTCATGACACAGGTGGGTATGTCATTTAGCTAACATATTACAATGAACATATAATGAGGCTTAAGGTCTACGGGAGCTAGTTAGCTCTAATCAGTTTTTGTGATGTCCTATAACTAAAGAACCTCTTGATGAGGGTGGAAGAGGAAAGTGAAAAACCTGGCTTAAAACTCAACATTCAAAAAACAAAGATCATGGTATCTGGTCTCATCACTTCATGCGAAATAAATGGGATAAAAGTGGAAACAGTAACAGATTTTATTTTCTTGGGCTCCAAAATCACTACAGATGGTGATTGCAGCCACAGAATTAAAAGATGCTTGCTCCTTGCAAGAAAAGCTATGACAAACCTAGACAGTATATTAAAAAGCAGGGACATCACTTTGCTGACAAATGTCCATATAGTCAAAGGTATGGTTTTCCAGTAGTTGTGTACAGATGTGAAAGTTGAACCATAGAGAAGTCTGAGTGCCAAAGAATTTATGCTTTTTTTTTTTTTTCAAGAATTTATGCTTTTGAATTATGGTGCTGAAGAAGACTCTTGAGAGTTCCTTGGACAGCAAGGAAATCAAATCAGTCAGTCCTAAAGGAAATCAACCTTGAATATTCATTTTGAAGGACTGAAGCTGAAGCTACAATCCTTTGGTCACCTCATGCAAAGACCTGACTCATTGGGAAAGACCCTGGTGCTGGGAAAGACTGGTGCTGGCAGGAGGAGAAGGGGACGACAGAGGATGAGATGGTTGGGCAGCATCATCAACACAATGGACATGAGTCTGAGCAAACTCTGGGAGTTGGTGAAGGACGGGGAAGCCTGGTGTGCTGCAGTCCATGGGGTCGCAAAGAGCTGGACACAACTTAGTGACTGAACAACAATAACAATACCTACGTGATTTTTTAAAAGGCTGTGCCCTGCCCCCTTCCCTCCTGTTTCAGTACTTCTCAATGGTCACTTCATTTGGCCTTGAATCATAATTAATTACATACAGATCTTAGTTATCCTGTTAGATTGTGAGCTCTTTGAAGGATGTAACGTGAAATCTCAATTTAAAGTTAGTAGACTTGGTATTTTGCTTGATACTCTGCTACTTCCCCATATACACATGTAAACCGACCCAAACCCAAGTGGTGCTAGTGTTGTTGTAATTGATACTCAGAATTTGCCAGGGTCCATATGTAAATTGACTCTTATGTGGGCCATGTGTGGGAGGGACTATCTGTTACAATTATTAGTATTTTTTAAAGTTGGAAGATAATTGCTTTACAATGTTGTATTAGTTTCTGCCATCAGTTCAGTTCAGTCGCTCAGTAGTGTCCAACCCTTTGCAACCCCATGGACTGCAGCACTCCAGCCTTCCTGTCCATCACCAACTCCCAGAACTTGCTCAAACTTATGTTCATCGAGTCCGTGATGCCATCCAACCATCTCATCCTCTCGTCCCCTTCTCCTCCTGCCTTTAATCTTTCCCAGCATCAGGGTCTTTCCCAATGAGTCACTTCGCATCAGGTGGCCCAAGTATTGGAGTTTTAGCTTTAGTATCAGTCCTTCCAATGAATATTCAGGACTGATTTCCTTTAGGATGGACTGGTTGGATCTCCTTGCAGTTCAAGGGACTCTCAAGAGTCTTCTCCAACATTGATGCTTCTTCAAAAGCATCAATTCTTTGGCACTCAGCTTTCTTTATAGTCCCAACTCTCACATCCATACACGACTACTGGAAAAACCATAGCTTTGAATAGACAGACCTTTGTTGGTAGAGTAATGTCTCTGCTTTTTAATATGCTGTCTAGGTTGGTCATAGGTTTTCTTCCAAGGAGCAAGCATCTCTTAATTTCATGGTTACAGTTACCATCTGCAGTGATTTTGGAGCCCCCCAAAATAAAGTCTCTCACTGTTTCCATTGTTTCCCCATCTATTTGCCATGAAGTGATGGGACCGGTTGCTATGATCTTAGTTTTCTGAACGTTGAGTTTTAATTCAACTTTTTCTACTCTTCTTTCACTTTCATCAAGAGGCTCTTTAGTTCTTCTCTGCTTTCTGCCTTAAGGGTGGTGTCATCTGCGTATCTGAGGTTATTGATATTTCTCCTGGCAATCTTGATTTCAGCTTGTGCTTCATCCAGTCTGGCATTTCATATGATGTTCTCTGTTGTTGCTGCTGTTAAGTTGCTTCAGCGACCCCATAGACGGCAGCCCATCAGGTTCCCCCATTCCTGGGATTCTCCAGGCAAGAACACTGGAGTGGGTTGCTATTTCCTTCTCCAATACATGAAAGTGAAAAGTGAAAGTGAAGTTGCTCAGTCGTGTCTGACTGTTAGCGACCCCATGGACTGCAGCCCACCAGGTTCCTCCATCCACGGGATTTTCCAGGCAAGAGTACTGGAGTGGGTTGCCATTGCCTTCTCCGATGATGTACTTTGCATATAAGTTTAATAAGCAGGGTGACAATATACAGCCTTGATGTACTCCTTTCCCGATTTGGAACTAGTCTGTTGTTCCATGTCCAGTTCTTACTGTTGCTTCTTGACCTGCACATACAGATTTCTCAGGAGGCAGGTCAGGTGATCTGGTATTCCCATCTCTTTCAGAATTTTCCACAGTTTGTTGTGATCCACACAATCAAAGGCTTTGGCGTAGTCAATAAAGCAAACATAGATGTTTTTCTGGAACTCTCTTGCTTTTTTGATGATCCAACGGATGTTGGCAATTTGATCTCTGGTTCCTTTGCCTTTTCTAAATCTAGCTTGAACATCTGGAAGTTCTCAGTTCACATATTGTTGAAGCCTGGCTTGGAGAATTTTGAGTATTACTTTGCTAGCATGTGAAATGAGTGCCGTTGTGCGGTAGTTTGAACCTTCTTTGGCATTGCCTGTCTGGGATTGGAATGAAAACTGACCTTTTCCAGTCCTGTGGTCACTGCTGAGTTTTCCAGATTTGCTGGCATATTGAATGCAGCAATTTCACAGCATCATCTTTTAGGAGTTGAAATAGCTCAACTGGAATTCCATCACCTCCACTAGCTTTGTTTGTAGTGATGATTCTTAAGGCCCACTTGACTTCACATTCCAGGATGTCTGTCTCTAAGTGAGTGATCACACAATCATGGTTATCTGGGTCATAAAGATCTTTTTTGTACAGTTCTTCTGTGTATTCTTGCCACCTCTTCTTAATATCTTCTGCTTCTGTTAGGTCCATACCATTTCTCTCCTTTATTGTGCCCATCTTTGCTTGAAATGTTCCCTTGGTATCTCTAATTTCTTGAAGAGATCTCTAGTCTTTCCCATTCTGTTGTTTTCCTCTATTTCTTTGCATTGATCACTTAGGAAGACTTTCTTATCTCTTCTTGCTATTCTTTGGAATTCTGCATTCAAATGGATATGTCTTTCCTTTTCTCCCTTGCCTTTATCTTCTCTTCTTTTTTCAGCTATTTGTAAGGCCTTGTCAGACAACCATTTTGCCTTTTTGCATTTCTTTTTTTTGGTGATGGTCTTGATTGCTGCCTCCTGTAAAATGTCATGAATCTCTGTTCATAGTTCTTCAGGCACTCTGTCTATCAGACCTAATCCCTTGAGTCTACTTGTCACTTCCACTGTATAATTGTAAGGGATTTGATTTAAGTCATATCTGACTGGTCTAGTGGTTTTCCCTGCTTTCTTCAATTTTCAGGGCATAGACTTGGATTACTGTGATATTGAGTGGTTTGCCGTGAAAACAAACAGAGATCATTCTGTCGTTTTTGAGATTGCATCCCAGTACTGCATTTTGGGCTCTTTTGTTGACTATGATGGCTACTCCATTTCTTCTAAGGGATTCTTGCCCACAGTAGTAGATACAACGGTCATCTGAGTTAAGTTCACCCATTCCAGTCTGTTTTAGTTCATTGATTCCTAAAATATTGATGTTCACTCTTGCCATCCCCTGTTTGACCACTTTCAATTTGCCTTGATGCATGGACCTAACATTCCAGGTTCCTATGCAATATGGCTCTTTATAGCATCAGACTTTATTTCCATCACCCATCACATCCACAACTGGGTGTTATTTTTGCTTTGGCTCCATCTCTTCATTCTTTATGGAGTTATTTCTCCATCTTCTCCAGTAGCATATTGGGCACCTACCAACCTGGGGAGTTCATCTTTCAGTGTCATACCTTTTTGCCTTTTCATACTGTTCATGGAGTTCTCAAGGCAAGAATACTGAAGTGGTTTGCCATTCCCTTCTCCAGTGGACCACATTTTGTCAGAACCCTCCACCTTGACCCGTCCGTCTTGGGTGGCCCAAGGCTCACAGTTGGTTGGCAAGGCTCACAGTTTCATTGAGCTAGACAAGGCTGTGGTCTATGTGATCAGTTTGGTTAGTTTTCTGTGATTGTGGTTTTCATTCTGTCTGCCCTTTGATGGATAGGGTTAAGAGGCTTATGGAAGCTTCCTGATGGGAGAGACTGACTGAGGGGGAAACTGGGTCTTGTTCTGACGGGTGGGGCCATGTTCAGTAAATCTTTAATCCAATTTTCTGTAGATGGATGGGGCTGTGTTCCCTCCCTGTTGCTTGGCCTGAAGCCAAACTATGATAGAGGTAATGAAGATAATGGCGACCTCCTTCAAAGGGTCCCATGCACACACTGCTACACTCAGTGCTCCCGACCCTGAAGCAGGCCTCCGCTGACCCACGCCTCTGCTGGAGACTCCTGGACACTCACGGGCGTGTCTGGGTCAGTCTCTTGCGCGCTGTCACAGGCGGGCCGTGCGTCTTCATCACCTCCCTGGGCCCGGCCGCTTCATTTCCCGGGTGTGCCCCGAGAGCACCGTCTCACGTGTGCCGGATGTCTCCTCTGGAGAGCTGATCTCAGGCTGCGACCCTCCTGGCAGATGTCAACCACCCAGGATCTCAGGAAGAGGTGGTTAGCAGCTGGGAGCCTGCTCACAGTTTGGTGGAAGATGCCGCCTCTGGGGCTAAGAGTGTAGCAGACCCTTGCCTTCGGAGCCTGCCTCTCTGCCTCCTGGTGGGGAGGGGCCGATAGGCAACCGGCTGGCTCTCTTTTTGTATTTGCTCAATCCTTTGTTCTGAGAGCTGGCCAGGCTGCGTCTTAGGTGAGAGCCTTTCGCAGGAAAGTATTATGTGGGTTGTTTTTTTTTTTTCCTCGGTTATGCTGCCTTCTGAGATTCCAAACCTCCCCACAGACCCACCTGTGAGAGAGTTTCCTACTGTGTAGAAACGTCTCCTCCCCATGACAGGTCTCCATCCCTAACTCTTGTCTCTCTTTTTGTCTTTTATATTTTGTCCTACCTCCTTCTGAAGAGAATGGGCCGCCTTTCTGGGTTCCTGGTGTCCTCTGCCAGTATTCAGAAGTTTCTGCCATACAGCAATGCAAATCAGCCACAAGTATACGTATATCCCTTGTTGCCATTATTTTTTACTTAATGAAATGAGCATCTAACTATTACTTTATGTTATGAAAGCCTAGAATATCATTCCTTTTACCTTCAGCTGAGGCTAAGTGATCAAATTATGTCTTCATTCATGAATTCCAAGTAAGTGGAGAGATGATGTAAAGTTTTCAAAACAGCTGGTTACTTGTAACATCACACAAAAATGTTAGGAAAGGAAATTTCACAAATTTCTTTGATTAAACCAATACCTAAGTTTTTTCTTTAAAAATATAATTTAAAATTCCTATTAGAAATCATTGTTTAGTGCAAAAAAAAGAAAAATATACACAAGTCTTTCCCTCCATCCCTTAGAAATCAACTTAATCTTTCTACTTGAAGGTAACCAATAACAATACTTTGGTAAACTGCCTTCCTGATGGAATCTTCCCTGGTCTGTAAATATAGATCTGTATCATCTTTTTCACTAGTTACATGGTATTTCACTATAAAGATACGTCAGACATTCGTTTAGCTAGTTCAGCATCACTAATTTTTTTCCAATTTTTTTATATTAAACAATCCTGCAAAGAACACTTTGTATGTCCATCTTAGGATAAACTTTTTAAAATTTTGGTTGTAAGAGGCTATCACTTAAAATTAGGAAAAGCTTCAAGTGATGGAAAATGCCAAAATATAGTAGCTTAAACAAGATAGAAGTTTATTTTTCTCATAAGATAAGGAATTAGGACTGGTGTGGCAGCTCTGCAAACATTTGGAACCCAGGCCCCTTCTGTCTAGTTGCTCCACATCCTCAACCTGTGGCTTCCACCTCATGGCCCAAGAAGGCTTCTTGAGCTCAGGCTATCATGTTCACATTCTAGTCAGCAGGAAGAAGGAAAGGAAAGAAGGGACTTCTCCCTGACAGTTCAAAGACCCTTCCCTTGACGTGGATTTGGCCAGAATTCTAAGGCCTAGATTTTTTGGGCTTTCCTGGTGGCTCAGAGGTTAAAGCATCTGTCCGCAATGCAGGAGACCCAGGTTTGATCCCAGGTCAGGAAGATCCCCTGGACAGTATTCTTGCCTGGAGAATCCCATAGAGGGAGGAGCCTGGTAGGCTACAGTCCACGGGGTTGCAAAGAGTTGGACATGACTGAGCTACTTCATTTTCACTTAGTAACATGGTCAGTCCTAACTGGGGAATATCTTGGAAGACCCTGTGTCCAGCTTAAAAATAGGGGATGCTATTACTATATAAGAAGGGAAGAACAGCTATCAGAGTACAACAACGGTCCCTGCACAAATAGTAAGCACATTTTCCACTTTTGGTACATTTTATCTTCTGGTTTCCCAACCCTTAGCAAACAGTTTTTTAATGTCCAAATTAATCTAATAGCTTAAATCAATTTCCTGTTGGTTCTTGATAGAGAAGACCACATAGTTGGCTTATATCTTTTATATCATTGAAAATGATTAAAGCTACTTCTAAATTCCCTTCTTTAGACAAAGTGATTTCCTTTCTAGTTTGATTTCCTTGGCATATCCAAATCATATTCCATCCTTCTGGGATATTTCTCATCTTCTCTTAATGTTGCTTTATTTGGAACCTAAGTCTGTTACCTTTTCTTTTGACTAAAGCCTAACTGGTTGAATTGAATTGAAACATAGTGATTTCTGTCCTTTACTTTTGAGCACTTATTTCTTTAAATACTAAAAATAAAGCCCACTGACTAATTTTTTTAAAAAATTGTCTTTGCCCCTTGGGGATTTCCCCAACCAGGGATCGAAACTGTGTCCTCTGCATTGGAAGCACAAATCCTAACCACTAGACCACCAGAGAAGTCCCCCAACTGATGGGTTTTTTAATCATTTCTTTGGCCCTCTTTTTTTTTTTTTGCAGAAAAGGTGGTTATTTTCTTTATGTTTATTTTTTAAATTTTCTTATTCTATTTAAAGACTAGCCAACTAAATCAGAAAGATTGCCAGCAAAAATAATAAGGTAAATTCATGTGCCTTGGGCACTTGAATCGGACAGTCAAAAAAAAAATACTAATAAGAATAAAACCGTTTAAGGGTATATGGAAGCAAAAACTATTACATAAAGTCCTTAGAATGTAACATGGTGACAAGATTTCATCCAAAAATAGGCGTTGACAACAGAATGGCAAGAAATTCCTCACTTTTCAGGCAAGGACACCAAGGTCCAAAAAATGTGTCTTTCCTAAGATTTTCAACTCCAGCATCCTTCTTGTTACAAAGCCAGTTTGAGTAATTACATTTGGGTCATGTCAAATTTTGCCTGGAAAATTGAGGGCAGGAGAATAAGGGGGTGACAGGGGATGAGATGGTTGGATGGTATCACTGACTCAATGGACATGAGTTGAGAAAACTCTGGGAGATAGTGAAGGGCAGGGAAGCCTGGTGTGCTGCAGTCCACCAGGACACAAAGAGTTGGACATGCCTAACAACAACAACAACAAAGTATACTATATAAAAAGAAGGGGAGGGAAAAGAGGCAAAAAAAAAAGTCTACTATAATGTGCCTAGTGTTATCCTATTTTAAAATTTAAAAAATGTATACATGAGTATATAAAATGCTGGGAGTGTAAGCTGATAGGGTAGGGGCTCCCTGGAGAAAGAGAACCAGATCTAGCTTTTTGACATAAGAGAAGCCATTTTTGGCCTAAGCCATTTTGTAATCTAACCCTGTTCTCAGTGCTGGCCTTTGAACAGGTCTCAGTAATAATGAGAAGGCTTCCCTGGTGGCTCAGATGGTAAAGCATCTGCCTGCAATGCGGGAGACCCGGGTTCAATTGCTGGGTTGGAAAGATCTCCTGGAGAAGGAAATGGCAACCCACTCTAGTACTTTTGCCTGGAAAATCCCATGGACAGAGGAGCCTAGTAGGTTACGGTCCATGGGGTCACAAAAAGTTGGACACGACTGAGTGACTTCACTTTCAGTAATAATAAACTTAAGGAAACAAAAGAACAATCTGTTAGCAGGCAAGAGAAGTAGCAGCAGCAAAGATAACAAATCAGTTGTAAATATTTCAGGTTCTGTTTCAAAGGTAGAGATCATCCTGAAGCACTTTCTTGAGCTGTTTTGTAGAATTCAAACCTCCTTAGCACCAAAGCAACTGGAATCTAAGTGATGATTGTATTGACCCCTTTTGACCTTCATGGCTTTGATCAACCAAAACTTGGATTCTGTTGACCTTTACCCCAATTCTATGCTGACTTCTCTTTTCAAGTCCCTTTAAGAATATGTATGTATGCTTATATATGGCTTAAAACCTTACCCAGTTTTGCTGTTTGGGGAGATACTGCTTCGGGAAAGACCCTCTGTGGTGTTCTTACTTTCTGCAAGTAACAAGTCCCTCCTTCCTCCAAAGTTTGGCTTGGGTGTCTCTTTTGGCTCAGTACCCACTAAGAGGTGAATCCAGTTTTCAGGTAACAGAAGAAATGCCACTATGTCATGTGTCATGCAGGCATGCTCAGTCATGTCCGACTCTTTGAGACCTGATAGACTATAGCCCTCCAGGTTCCTCTGTTCATGGGATTCTTCAGGCAAGAATACTGGAGTGGGTTGCCATTTCCTTCTCCAGGGGATCTTCCCAACCCAGTGATCGAACCCACGTCTCCTGAGTGTCGTGCACTGGCAGACAGATCCTTTACTACTGTGCCACCTGGGAAGCCCTACTGAGTAATATAGTAGTTATTTTTCATGGCAATATTCAGGGAGATTTAAGTAAGTGCAGCCATGAAATTAAAAGACGCTTACTCCTTGGAAGGAAAGTTATGACCAACCTAGACAGCATATTAAAAAGCAGAGACATTACTTTGCCAACAAAGGTCTGTCTGCTCAAGGCTATGGTTTTTCCAGTGGTCATGTATGGATGTGAGAGTTGGACTGTAAAGAAAGCTGAGCACCGAAAAATTGATGCTTTTGAACTGTGGTGTTGGAGAAGACTCTTGAGAGTCCCTTGGACTGCAAGGAGATCCAACCAGTCCATCTTAAAGGAGATCAGTCCTGGGTGTTCATTGGAAGGACTGATGCTGAAGCTGAAACTCCAATACTTTGGCTAACTCATGCGAAGAGTTGACTGATTGGAAAAGACCCTGATGCTGGGAGGGATTGGGGGTCGGAGGAGTAGGGGACAACAGAGGATGAGATGGCTGGATGGCATCACCGACTCGATGGGCATGAGTTTGAGTAAACTCCGGGAGTTGGTGATGGACAGGGAAGGCTGGCGTGCTGTGGTTCATGGGGTCGCAAAGAGTCGGACATGACTGAGCGACTGAACTGAACTGAAGTAAGTTCTTTTTTCTTTTGTCCATTTCTATGTTTCCCAAGCTCTTTGTATTGAGTATGTATTATTTGTGTTATTAAAAACATTATTTAAAATATGCATTGTTGCATAATACTGTAGGACAAATGGAAGAGATGGGAGAAGGTTGAAAAGTCATTTTGGATATTTTTTAATGAGTATCATCATCAACTGAAAGATATCAATAAATAAATATACTCAAATATTTAAGCCAGTTGATAGCTCTGTCTGGGAAATCATGAGGCAGAGGAACAAACAGCACAGAAGTTAGTGGGCACTACCCACCTTTCCCAAAATCTTTTTCCAGTCTCCTTTCAAAAGGAGCCCTCCTCCAAGATTAGTTTTTAAAAAGGTGTTGGATTCTGATTTTTTTTTTTTTTTTTAATTTGCAACTTGTGGGATTTTAGTCTTGGCAGGGAGAACAAAGTCTTAACCACTTGGATTGCCAAGATTCTGATTTTATTACCTCTTAGATTGCAACAAGGTCCAGGCAGCTATACCAAGAAAGCCCTAGATACTGTGGATTCAGATATGAAGGAACTGGCTGTTGGCTCCTACCCTTGGAAGCCAACTCAGTCCCAACTGGCAATAAATTTTTAAAAACTGAAGTATAGTTGATTTACAATATTGTGTTAGTTTCAGGTATACAGCTAAGTGAATTAGTTATTTTTTCAGATTATTTTCCATTATAGGTTATTACAAGATATTGAATATAACTCACTGTGCAATACAGTAAATAAATCCTTGTTGTTTATCTATTTTATATATATTGTGGTATATCTGTTAACCTCATAATCCCAATTTATCCCTTCCTCCCTCCCCTTTTGGTAACCTTAAGTTTGTTTTCTGTGTCTGTGAGTCTGTTTCTGTTTTGTAAACAACTTCATCTGTATTATTTTTTTTATTTCACGTGTAAGTGGATATCATGTAATATTTGTCTTTCTCTGACTTATTTCCACTTAGTATGATAATCTCTAGGCTCATCCATTTTGCTGCAAATGACATTATTTCATTCTCTTTTTTTGGGTGAGTAATATTCTATTGTATATATGTACCACATCTTCTTATCCATTTATTTATCAATGAATACTTAGGTTGCTTTCATGTTTTGACTGTTGTAAATAGCACTACTATGAATATTGGGTGCATGTATCTTTTTGAATTTGTTTTTTTTCGTGGGGGGCAAACCACATGGCTTGCAGGATTTTAGTTCCCCAACTAGGAATGGAAACCATGCCCCCTGCAGTGGAAGCATGGAGTCCTAACCACTGGACTGCCAGGGAATTCCTTGATTTAGAGTTTTCATCTTTTCTGAATATATACCTGGGAGAGGGATCACTGGATCATATGGTAGCTATATTTTTAGTTATTTTGAGGAGCATCTATACTATTCTCCATTTTGGCTGTATGAATTTACATTTCCACCAACAGTATAGGAGGGTTCCCTTTTTTCCACGCCCTCTTCAGCATTTATTACTTGTAGTCTTTCTGATGATAGCCATTCTGACATCTCTGAAGTGATATCTCAATGTGATTTGTTTTGCATTTCTCTAATAATTATCATTGTTGGAGCACTTTTTCATGTCCAACTAGCAATACATTTAGTCCTATATTTTATATTTCATGATTGAATTATTTAGGCTGCACTTTTAGCATTGTGTTGAGAATTCTGGAAAGTGGTTTTAATTACTTTAATAATTAAAGCCAGTGAGCCATAAATTGGGAGCAAATACTTGCAAAAGACATGTCCGATGAAGGAAATTTACCCAAAATATACTATAATCTCTTAAAATGGTAAGAAAATGAACAATCCAGTTAAACGATGAGCAAAATACCAGAACAGATAGATATACCTCACCAAAGAAGATATACAGGGACTTCTTGGTGGTCCAGTGATTAAGATTCTGTGCTACCACTGCAAGGAACACAGGTTCAGTCTGATCATTGGTCCTACATGCTATGCAGTGTGGCCAAAAAATAAAAGTATTGAAAGAAGAAGACATTCAAATGGAAAACATGTATATGAAAGATGCCATGCATCATATGTCTTCAGGGAATTGCAAATTTTAAACAACAGTGAGATCCCATTACACACCTATTGGAAGGGCCAAATTCCAAAATACTGACAACACCAAATGCTGGTGAGGATGTGGAACAAAAGGAACTGTCATTTATTGTTGGCAGAAAAGCAAAATGGTACAGCCACTTTGGGAGACAGTTTGGCAATTTGTTACAAAACTGAACATGTTCTTACCATATGATCCAGCAGTCATACTCCTTGGTATTTACCCAAAGGAATTGAAAACTTATGTCCACACAAAAACCTGCACATGGATGTTTATAGCAGTTTTGTTCATAACTGACAAAACTTGGAACCAACCATGTTCTTCAGTAGGTGATAGATAAATAAACTGTGGTATATCCAGACAACGGAATATGAGGTGCTAAAAAGAAATGAGCTATCAAGCTACTGAAAGACATGGAGGAAACTAAAACACATATTATTAAGTGAAAGAAGCCAATCTGAAAAGGCTACATACTATTTAATTCCAACTATATGACATGTGGAAAAGGTAAAACTTATGGACAGAGTAAAAAGATCAGTGGCTGCCAGGGGCTAGGAAGGAGGAGGGAATGAGCAGGCAGAGCACAGAAGACTTTTAGGGCAGGGAAACTATTTATGATACCATAATGTGGACAGAGGTTCATAACATTGTGCAGGAGGCAGTGACCAAAACTGTACCAAAGGAGAAGAAATGCAAGAAGACAAAGTGGTTATCTGAGGAAGCTTTACAAATAGTTGAGGAAAGAAGAGACACAAAGGCAAAGATGAAAGAGAAAGATATGCCCAACTGAAAGCAGAGTTCCAGAGAATAACAAGGAGAGATAAGAAAACCTTAAGTGAACAATGAAAAGAAAAAGAGGAAAACAATAGAATGGGAAAGACTAGAAATCTCTTCAAGAAAATTAGAGGTATCAAGGGAACATTTCATACAAGGATGGGCATGATAAAGGACAGAAATGGTAAGGACCTAAAAGAAGCAGAAGAGATTAAAAAGACGTGGCAAGCTTATACAGAACTATACAAAAAGGACTTAATGACCTGGATAACCATGATGGTGTGATCACTCACCTAAACCCAGACATCCTGGGATGTGAAATCAAGTGAGCTTTAGGAAGCATTACTACAAACAAAGCTAGTGGAGGTGATGGAATTCCAGTGGACCTATTTCAAATCCTAAAAGATGATGCTGTTAAAGTGCTGCACTCAATGTGCCAGCAAGTTTGGAAAATTTAGCAGTGGCTATAGGATTGGAAAAGGTTGTTTTCAGTCCAATCCTGAAGAAAGGCAGTGCCAAAGAATGTTCAAACCACTGAACAATTGCACTCATTTCATACGATAGCAAGGTTACGCTAAAAAATCTTTTAGGCTAGGCTTCAGCAGTATGTGAACCAAGAACTTCCAGATGTACAAGGTGGGTTTAGAAAAGGCTGAGGAACCAGAGATCAAATTGCCAGACTTTGCTGGATCATAGAGAAAACAAGGGAATTCAGAAAAACATCTATTTCTGCTTCGTTGACTATGCTAAAACCTTTGGCTGTGTGGATCACCACAAGCTGTGGAAAATTCTGAAAGAGATGGGAATACCAGACCACCTTACCTGCCTCCTGAGAAACCTGCATGTGGGTCAAGAAGTAACATTTCAAACCAGACATGGAACAGACAGGTTCAAAATTGGGAAAGGAGTACAGCAAGAATGTATATTATCACCCTGCTTATTTAACTTCTATGCAGAGTACATCATACAAAATGCCAGCCTGGATGAATCCTAAGCTGGAATCAAGATTTCCAGGAGAAATATCAACAATCTCAGATATGCAGATGATACCACTCTATTAGCAGAAAGTGAAGAGGAACTAAAGAGTCTCTTGATGAGGGTGAAAGAGGAGAGTGAAAAGCTGGCTTAAAATTCAATATTTAAAAAAAAAAAAAGAAAAAAAAAAAAGAAGATCATGGCATCCAGTCCCATCACCTCATGGCAAATAGTAGGGGGAAAGTGGAAACAGCGATAGATTTTCCTTTGGGCTCCAAAATCACTGCGGACAATGACTGCAGCCTTAAAATTCAAGGATGCTTGCTCTCTGGAAGGAAAGCTATGACAAACAACATATTTAAAAAAAGCAGAAGCATCACTTTGCTGACAAAAGCCTGTATAGTCAAAGCTATGATTTTTCCAGTAATCATGTATGGATGTGACATTTGGACTATAAAGAAGTCTGAGCGCTAAAGAATTGATACTTTCAAATTGTGGTGCTGAAAAAGACTCTTGAGAGCCCCTTGAACTGCAAAGTGATCAAACAGTTTGATCCTAAAGGAAATCAGCCCTGAATATTCTTTGGAAGGACTGAAGCTGAAGCTCCAATCCTTTGGCCGCCCGATGCAAAGATCTGAGTCATTGGAAAAGACCCTGGTGCTGGGAGAGATTGACGGCAAAAGAAGGAAGCAGCAGAGGATGAGATGATTAGACAGCATCACCAACTCAATGGACGTGAATTAGAGCAAACTCCAGAAGGTAGTAGAGGACATGGGAGCCTGGCATGCTGTAGTCCATGGGGTCACAAAGAGTCAGACACAATTTAGCAACTGAACAACAACAATACTGGATACATGTCATTATATGTTGTCAAAACTCTTAGAATGTTCAACACCAAAAGTGAAACCTGATGTACTTTGGACTTTGAGTGACAATGATGTGTCTATCAAGTTTAACAAATGTTACGTTCTGGTGGGAAATGTTGATGCAGAGGGACGTTTTGTGAGCACGGGGTCTCGGGCGAGGGGCAGGAGGTATATTGAAAATCTCTGTACCTTCCATTCAATTTTATTGTGAACCTAAAACTGCTCAAAAAAAAAAAAAAAAAAAAGCTCTATATGTAAAAAAGTTAAGGCCAACAATTAGTCTTTAATTCAGGAACATTTTTCCAGTTATAATAATAATTTAAAAAAACCCTAGACTTTGCATATATAAAGCAGATTTTAAAAATAGGTACATGTATTCCAGATTATGTGTGAGTGTGTGAAAGTAGTTGAGTGTTTGTAGAAGACAAAAATTAAATATTCCAAAAATCTGTATAAGATACTTTAAGAAAAACATTTTTTCTGTTCTATTGAGTACTTCTTATCGGATCTCATAGATGCAGCAGTAACAGTAATTAATGAAGCTAATTTTATTTGAGTAGATTTGGGAGGACAGTGATTGCAAAACACTGGGTGTTATGGAAAAAACTGCTAAAAACTAATTTTTTAAATGTATTTATTTTTAACTGGAGGATAATTGCTTTACAACTTTGTGTTGGTTTCTGCCACACATCAGCCTGAATCAGCCATAGGTACACATGTGTCCCCTCCGTCTTGAACCTCCCTCCCACCTCCCACACCATCCCACCCGTCTAAGTTATTACAGAGCCCAGGTCTGAGTTCCCTATGTCATGCAGCAGATTTCCGTTGGCTATCTATTTTACATATGATAGTGTATATGTTTGGAGAAGGAAAGTGTATATGTTTCCACATCACTCTCTCCATTAGTCCGACTCTCTCCTCCCCGCTCCACTCCCATGTCGATAAGTCTGTTCTCTGTGTCTCCATTGCTACCCTGCAAATAGGTTTATCAGTACTATCTTTCTAGATTCCATATATATATGCATTACTATGTGATATTTGTTTTTAATCTAGGTCTACTTCACTCTATACAATAGGCTGTAGGTTCACCCACCTCATTAGAACTGACTTAAATGCATTCCTTTTTATGGCTGAGTAAAATTCCATTGCATATATGTACCACAGTTTCTTTATCCATTAATCTGTTGATGGACATCTAGGTTGCTTCCATGTCTTAGGTACTGGAAATTGATTTTTAGATGGTCAACTCAGATTGCTTGATTCATTTGAAATGTTTTAAAAATGGAAAACAGGGCTTCCCTGGTGGCTCAGATGGTAAAGAATCTGCCTTCAATGAGATCCCTGGATTGGGAAGATCCCTTGCAGAAGGGAATGGCTACCCACTCCAGTATTCTTGCTTGGAAACTTCCATGGGCAGAGGAGCCTGGCGGGCTGCAGTCCCATGGGATTGCAGAGAGTCAGAGACTTTCACTTTCACTTTTTTCCCCCCAAGAAATGCAAAATGCTAGAAGTGGGAAAACTTGGAACTCTATAATTCTCATTAATTGACTGAAATTACTAAGTAAACAAGCCATAGGATCTAGAGAATTCAATGGCTACTGAAAAATAGTGCATTTCAAGCAGAAGCAGGTTCTGTAATTTTTCCAGCAGGTGACAGCAGAGAGCTGTGTAAAATTTAATATGTTTTCTCAAATGAGTGGAATCCTGAAGATGGGGAACTGGAAAGAGCTTTAGCACAGAACACCCTCAGTTTATAGATGAAGAAATTGAGCTGCAAGAGATTATCTGAACTTCTTAAGGCAAAGCTCTTCACTAGGCTATGCAAATTTCACTTATAATTACTTTATACTCAAAGCAAACAAGTTAATTTGATATGAAAAATATATTTCATATGAAATATTAAGTTATGATAGGAAAGCCTTTGGAGTATTTCCAGAACACTTTCCTTTTTTGGTTAAAACTTAAAAGAAAAAAATGAAGGTCATCTGAAAGCTTTCGAAAATGGGAGGTGCACTGAGGGAAAAATTACAGATTTGGGAAGCAAGCCTGAATCTGATGCTTCATCCATCTCATTTCTGTTGTCTCGTCTTGAATAACTTATTCAAGCTTTGTGTTCACTTAAAATTTTTTTCTTTTCATCTTTCAAAATTATTTTATATATTTAAACAAATTTTTTTAAGTGAAATATAATTAATTTACAATGCTGTGTTAGCTTCAGGTATACAGTAAAGTGATTTAGTTATATATATATATACACACATATATCTTTTTTTCAAATTCTTTTCCCTTCTAGGTTATATATAGCTCCCTGTGCTACACTGTTCACTTTTAAATGGAATGGTAATATATATCCTGTGGGGTTGTTGTAAAGTTTAAATGAGATCACACTTGTAATGTACTGGGCTCATGCATAGCAAACACTCAACAAACATTTCTTTCTTTTTCTACCCACTCTGGGGCACACAGAGGTGGAGAAGCTGGGTATGTACATTAATGGGGGCTGCCAGATAAAACATAGGACACCCAGTAGAATTTTATGATTTCAGATAAGTAGTTTTTTAGTATGAGTCCATCTCATGAAAAATTTGGGACATGGTTGCACTGAAAAGGTGTTCATTTCTGCATGGGACATACTCATACTAAAAATTACTTGGTTATCTGAAATTAAATTTAACTGGGTTTCCTGTATGTTTCTTTGCTAAACCTGTAATCATAAATTTTAAAGGCTCCTGATTTATCACAAAATGAAGAAACACCAAAATGGTGTTATACAATTAATTGTAAATTTAAACAAATTTACATTTAATAAATTAGAATGCTGAATCAAGAAATTCATTGTATTTTTTATAAATTCTCATCAGAAGATAACAGTGGGACTTGGCCTGCTATTGGGACAGACACTTCAAGTTACATAACAAATGTCTTTTAAAATCCTTGTTTGTGTGCTTTTGTGACTGTATTGTAATCTTATTTGGAGATGAGGTCAAAGATCTAAATTTGGGGTTCCTTGAGACTGTAAGGGCTCTGCCAAACAGCGCTCTGGTCCCCCATAATAAGCCCACTTACTTTCTAATATAATAGTAGAGATATTTGGTACTTTATCATGGAAAAAGGTTTCTTTTGTCAAATATGACAGAATCTTTTATATGGTTATATTTTATGTATTATTCCTTTGTTGATGTTGGGAAAAAGGCAGAGAAAGCTAATGGAATGAATGCAGCCAAGGGACACAGTGGCCCAGTTTCTACCCTGTAAGGAACTGGAGGAGCCACAGCAAAACTTTAATACCCCAGAGGAGGGCACATTCTCCTTTTAACCACTTGCATAAAGGAGAGTTATGGTTTATTATGTACTAAAGCTGTCTGTTCATCACATCACAAGTACTTCTTCAGACGGCTATGGTTGTCTCATGGCCCAAAGGTAGTAGGATAGAAGTAGCCTAGACCAGTCTAATGAAGCAGTTGGCCTCAGTGTTTGACCCTGTGCCAGATTTACAAAAAAGCCAAACCTCTAAAATATATACTATTAGGGATCTTTTTAAAAATTACATTTATTAAATGCAGAATAAATTAAAAACAATATTTGAAAAATATGTGTAAGAAAAAAGAATCATGATATAATAGACTCCTGTGTATATCTCACCATTCCAATTTTAGGGAAAAAAAACAAAAACCAAAAACTATCATGACCAGTGATGTCCCCTAGGGTCCCCCCTTCCAGATCCTTTTCCTTCCCTCTCCTCCCTTCCCCTCTTCCCTCTCACCATTATTCTGAATTTGTGTTTCTAAATTCCCCTGTTTTTCATGATAGTTTTGCCACATACATTTATATTCCTAATATTTATATGTATACATGTGCTTAAAATTTTAAGAGAAATATGGTATGCATACAATATCAGGCATGAAAATTTAGTCTTTTAGTTTAAAAAACAGCAATGAATACCTATGAATCTATTACCAAGCCAAGAGGGAACATTGTCAAGACCCTACTTCTCTTCAGTTGTATCTCCTTTCTTCATCCCAGAGATGAATATTAACCTGGAGCTTTGAATTAATATTAACCACTTTTTGTCACCAAGGCTATGGTTTCTCTGGTAGTCATGTACAATTGTGAGAGCTGGACAATAAAGAAGGCAGAGCGCCAAAGAATTGAACTTTTGGAACTGTGCTGCTGGATAGGATTCTTAAGAATCTCTTGGAAAGCAAGGAGATGAAACCAGTCAATCTTAAAGGCAATCAGTCCTGAATTCTCTTTGGAAGGACTGGTGCTGAAGCTCCAATACTTTGGTCACCTGATGAGAACAGCTGAATCATTGGAAAAGACATTGATGTTGCTAACGATTGAAGGCAGAAAGAGAAGAGGGTGACAGAGGATGAGATAGTTGGATCCCATTACCGATTTAATGCACATGAACTTGGGCAAACTCCGGGAGCTGGTGAGGGAAAGGGAAGCCTGGCATGCTGCAGTCCATGGAGTCTCAAACAGTAGGACATGATGTGGTGATTGAACAACTTTTATTGTGGTAAAATATACATGATATTTACCATTTTAACTATGTTTAATATACAAGTGCAATGACCTTGAGTACTGTTGTGCATGTTGTGCCACCATCACCACCATCCATCTCCAGGATTTTTTTTATTTTCCCAACTGAAACTCTGTACTCATTAATACTAATCCTTCATTCCCTCCTCTCCACAGATCCTGGCAGCCCTGAATTTATGAATTGCTCTACTTTAGTTCCTTATATGGAACTAACATATAATATATAACATATAACATAACTAACATGGAATCATATCAATACATTATTAATCCTTTATTTAACCTGAAGTCTTTGAGCATCATCCATGATGTAACATGTGTCAGAATATCCTTCCTTTTAAAAAGGCTTAAATTTGAGATAGGCCTAGAACCTGGGACCATTTACTGAAATACTGCTGTGCTTGCACCTGGACACACCTCTTCTCAAGCAATAAAATATAAAGAAACTCCATGGGACTGAAAATGACTGTGTGCGTGCGCAGTTGGGACAAATTCTGGACAAAAGATACAAGAGATTAAAAGACCCAACTGCTGCTTTTGAGGAGCCTGGAGCAAAATCAGGGGGTCTGGAGCAAAAATGGGGTACTGAGTCCTCTGCACACAATACCATCTAAGGGGTGGAAAAAACACCTAAACCACCCCTTCAGCCTGATTCCTGGATATACCCTTACCCTCACCCTATATAAGGAACAAGCTTGTTTATTCCTTATATAACAAGCTCTACTCCCACCCCACTCCACCCCCCCCCAGCCCCCACCCCGTCCCCCACCCCGGCCATACACCAGGGAGCAAGCAAAGGAAACTGTTGTTTGTTCTCGCAGAGGCTCCAGTAAGGCCTTGCCTGAATTTCTTGTCGGGTCTCTAGTCAATTTCTATTTTTCTATTGATTGGGGAAGGCCAAGAAGTCTGGTCAGTAATAAATTCATCTGTGGAATGGGACTGCCATGAATCTAAGTTTTATTTGAGGACACCTGGTGTTTTTATTAAAGCAAATCTTGCAGTCTATGAACATAATAAAGCCCTCTGTTAATTTTAGTATTCTTTAATATCTCTTAACAAAGATTTATAATTTTTCCCCATAGAGATTTGGCACATCTTTTGTTAGATTTATTCCTAGGTACTTCATTATTTTTAATCTTATTATAAATGGTATCTCTTTAAAAGTACAGTTTCTTTTAGAGGCTGGTGTATAGAAGTACTCTTGATATTCATTTATTGGTTTTGTTTCTAATATAATTTCTTGCTAAATTCTCTTATTAAGTCTACAAATATACATGTATATCCTTTAAGATTTTCATTGCAAATACTCTTATCATTTGCAAATAATGACAGGTTTGTTTCTTTCAGTCCGATTTTTGTACATGCTGCTACTCTGATGGTTTTTCAATACAGTATTGAAAATCAGCCATTCTTGTTTCCAGTCTTAAAAAGGAAATGTTTATATATCACAATTATGTTTGCTAATAGTTTTTCTTTTTTAAAATCATTAACGTATGTTCAATTTTGTCAAAAACTTTTTCCCCTTATTCAGTTAATGTGGTACATTTCATTACTTGGTTTTCCTTTTTCATTACTTTGCATTATGAAAAATATCCAATATACATAAAAGTTGGAAGGATGGTACAGTGAACATACATATACCTATGACTTAGGCATAAAAATTGTGAAAATTGTACTATTTTTGCTTTATATCTGTATCATCTGGGCTTCCCTGGTGGCTCAGATGGTAAAGAATCTGCTTACAATGCAGGAAACCTGGGTTTGATTCCTGGTTGGAGAAGATCCCCTGGAGAAGGAAATGGCAACCCACCCCAGTGTTCTTGCTTGGAGAATCCCACGGACAGAGAAGCCTGGTGGGCTACAGTCCATGGGATTACAGAGTCAGACATGACTGAGCAACTATCATATGTATCATAGAAGTAATATATATGTTTATGTACATTTTTTTGGAATAGGTTGTATGTATTTTTTAACTTAAAACTTTGAGTTCACACATTTTATTATCTATTTGTTTATATTTGGTTTCACCTCTCAGTTTGTGGGATCTTAGTTCCCAATCAGAGATCAAACCCAGGTCCTGGGAGTGAGGGTACGGAGTCCTAAACACTGGACTGCCAGGGAATTCCTGTATCCTTTTTTCTTAACTATTTAAAGATAATCTGCAAATATCATGACACACCACCCATAAAATACTTCAGCATACAGCTCCTAAATATAAAGGACATTTTCCTATTAAAACACAATAAATGATCACACCTAGGAAAATGAATAATTAATTGACTTCTTAGTATTCAGTCTACAAGATATTCCTGGGGTAAATCCAATTTGAGAAAAGTGTATTATTCTTTTAAACTCTGATGAATTCAATTTGCTAATAGTTTACTTATGGTATTTGCACCTATGTTCATGAGTGAACTTGGCATATAATTTTCCTTTCTGTGCTATTCTTACAATGTTTCACAATGTTGCTTTGACTTTGTTTTTAATTTAATTTAATCAATTAAATTTAAATTAATTTAATGTGTCCATTAAATTGAGCTTGGTAATTGTTCTATTCAAATTTCATAAATCCTTACTGAGTTTGTTTTGTTTGGTTACCTGCTTGGTTTCTTGATTACTTGAGGATATTACTGTCTCTTGTTATGATGACTTTTCAGTCCCATCTTTTAGTCTGCCAGTTTTTGTAGTATATTTTTCATCATTATGCAGTGAACTTTTCATATCTAATAATATTTTTGGCTTTCAAGTACATTTTGTCTGTTACTTATGTAGTTTTGTCAGCTTTCTTTTACTTAGTATTTGCTTAGTGTGTCTTTTCCATTCTTTTGATTTCAACCTTTCTGTATCCTTATATTCTAGATGGGTCTTTTAAAATGTATATAAAGCTGGATTTTTTACTGCTCTGATAAGCTTTTAACTGAAGTATCTATTACATTATACTTACTGCAATTACTGATATAATTTTTTTTAGTTGTCTATTTGGTTCCTCTTTTTATGATTATTTTCTCTCTTCTCTCTTAAGTTTGTTTTGATTACTAACTTGTTATCACTATGTTTCTATTAGTTTAGAAGCTAAATATTTTATTCCTAAACTTTAAGTGGTTTGATCTAAAACTTTATTATGAATACTTAACTCATCAAAGTCCAAAGTAAATCATTACTCTTTTGCCTTTTCCAAACACTGTGAGAACCTTAAAACACTTTAATTCCAATCCCCCACCTTCTGACTTATATGTTACTGGACTGTGTATTTTGGCTCTACCTTAGTTGAGCTTTTTTCTCCTGTAAAGTTTTTATTATGCATGGAGCAGGGAGGGGACTCAGTCTCTTGGCAACTGCTTCCCTCGTGGTGGCCAGGACATTGCTCAGTTCTCTTGCTTTCCTCTTGGCGCAGATATGTGTCCCTAACATTTTCTGGATGAACTTGAGGGCCTGCTTGTCCTTGGAGACCTTGAACAGTTCTGTGGCATGTTGCTCATTTAGCGCAAAGCTGCACACTCCTTGGATCATGTCCTGAGAGAACTTGGTAATGTGCTTGATGAGGTGCCCAAGGCCACAGCTGTGTCTTGGTTGGGTCATGACCTTGGTCCCCTTTTGGCCCTTGTTAAGCCCATGGCGACACAGGGAAGCACGGAGCTGTGGCTGGACCTATACTGGGGCCCTGGGGCCAGATGACCACAGATATCCTCTTTTTGGTTTTTTTATGCCTTAGAAACTTACTATAGTTTTACATAGTCAATTGCTTAGATAAAATAGATGGTCAATATTTGATTAATTATTTTACCATTTACCACTCTACACTCCTTTTTATTTGTTTAATAGTCCTTCTTTTCTAGCCTTTGTTCTTTATGGATTTTCAGTGGGTATGGAATTCTAGGTTGATTGTAATTTCCTCTTAATACATTGAAGATATTTTTCCATTATCTTCTTACCTTTATTGTTGCGGGTAAGAAGCTGGCTATCAGTCTAATGTTGCAGCTTTGAAGTTATCTGACTTTTCTCTCTGCTTTTATGATCTGATCTGTCTTTGGTGTTCTGCAATTTATTATGATGTGTTGGATTGCAAATCTCCTTTCTTTCTTTCTTTGGCTACCCTGGTCTTAGTTGAGGCATGTGGGATCTATTTCCCTGACCAGTATTTGAACCCAGACCCCCTGCGTTGGGAGCATGGAGTCTTAACCACTGGACCACCAGGGAAGTCCCTGCAAACCTCCTTTTATTTCTATTAGAAGTTCACTGGAGGGATGTCTCTGATTGTCCAGTGACTAAGACTCTAGGCTCCCAATGAAGGGAGCCTGGGTTTCATCACTTGGGGAACTAGATCCCACATGCCATAAATAAGAGTTCGCATGCTGTATCTAAGAGAAAATGCAACTAACTAACTAAATAAATAAAAATATTTTTAAAAAGAAATTCATTGGGCTTCTTGAATCTGAGTATTCTTTCATATTTCATTTCTTTGTCTCACTGAATTTCTTCAGGTGTTTTCTAGTTCAATAATTCTCTCTCCAGTGTGTCTAATCTGCTATTCTGCCCATTGTTTTAAATTTTAATTATTACATTTTTTCATTTCCAGAATTTAATTGTTTAAAACTGCTTAATGATTTTTGTAGTTCTTCTAATTTACTTGTATTATTTCTTTTTATTTCTTAAAAGCTCTTAAGTAGATTTTTAATATTATGTTTCTGATCATTCCTATATCTAAGGTTTTTATAAATATGATTCTGCTGCCTATATTATTGCATCTCATCTCTGGTGATAATTTCCTTGGGTTTTGTGATTTTTTAAATTATTTTTTAAAAATTTTATTGAAGTATAGTTGATTTACAATGTTGTGTTAATTTCTGCTATACAGTCAAGTGACTTAGTTTTATATATATATATATATATATATATATATATATATATATATATTCTTTTTCATATTCTTTTTCATTATGGTTTATCACAGGGTGTTGAATATAATTTTCTGTGCTATACAATAGGACCTTATTGTTTGTGGGTTTTATGATTTTTGACTGTGATTTAATATTTCTTAAAATTTTATCTATGGGCATTTTGTAGGGCCAAGGATAAAGGTGGGTTCACCTAAAGGGCTTTGTATTTGCTCTTTCAGCACTTAGGATCACTTTACCTTACATTTTCTGCTAGAGGCTTTTCAGAAATATGAAAAAGCCATCCAACTAATATGAATCTGTGCTGCAGATTTGTGTTAGGGCTAGCTTTTAGTTATACATTTTCCAGAGTTTGTTTCATTTTCCTGTAGTATCAAGAGTCAAGGCAGCTCATTTTGGTTGCAGACCTTCCAGATGGAAAGATTAGATTTATTTCTGGATTAGCCTAACAATGAAAGTGTAGGCTTTAAGTGCCTCACCTACATGAGGGGGTATCAATTAGAATCTCCACTTTAGGCAGACCGGGAGCTCTCTTATTCCTTGATCTCCTTGAGGTCTCGAAAACTGAGAGCTACATGGTTTGATAATTTCTCCGCTTATCTCAAAGGTTTCCTACCACCACTTGGTTTTGGCTGAATATTCCTTATTTTTTATTAATGAGTTTAGAAGGTATTTTGAGTATTTTATTCCAAATTTTTAGTTTTCAGCAGGGGAATTAGGATATCTGGGTTTATGACATCAGCTTAAAATCAGATTAGCATTTGAACGAAGCCAAAACCCTGATTGGGACTTGGACTATGTTCTTTTAATTAGAATCACTCATCTGGTGTCTGGACTTATTGAGACTCAAATTCTTTGTGTCTCCATGCAGAAGGAAGTCAGCAAGAGGCACAATAATAGGCAAGAAGTAGATTTGTTACTGTAAGATGCTTGTGAGAGATGCAAGTGAGCAGGGAAGGGGGCACTGCCCTGAGGATTAAGTGGGCTACAATTTTATAATCAAAGGAAAGTGGGGGAGGCGGAAAAGAACACCTTCTTCACGTAGATGTTAGGCTTACACCACTAGCTCCTCCTTCATGTTGGGCTGGAGAGTTTCTGACCATATGAGGTCAAACTAGGATTATCATATTGCTTATTCAAATCAATAGAAGGGTGGTAACATTTTTCTTTCACCTAATGACCTGGGGCACATCTCATTCTTTTATTTATGGCTTTATAGTTAAGTCTGCTTTGTTCCACAGTGTTCCAATAGCTTTTTTGAATGATCATTAACTTATAGTCATCTCCCAGCATTTCCTAGGTTTCCTTCTCTATCCACAGTCCCCTACTGGGACCTCTGCAACTATCCCATTCTATCCCCATCAATCTGAAATGGAAGTCTGCATCATTTATTTTTCAATCATATTCATAAAGTTTCTTTAGAAAATACTTAGGCTTTTAAGTGCATTGCCTTTATGTGCCAAACCTTTTTTCCATCCCTTTATGTTATTCTTTCCTTTCAATACCCTGTCCTTTAAGCATGACACATACTCATTGAATTTAGCATGTGAAACTGATATCTTTGGCTGATGAAGAATTATGTAACGTTAGGCAGAGAAAAAGATTTCAAGGGCAGCTGAGGTCTGCAATGTTCATGCAGTTTGGGATCATTTTTGCCTCTTGTTTTCTCTTATGGTTTAAACTTCAATTTTTAAATACTTCTAAATACCCCTGTTTATTTTCCTCCTTAACATTTCTGGTAAACAGAACCAGCTTAATGTTTATCAAAGGAACATTTTTAAGGACAGCATGAGCAATTGGATGGTCTCCATTTTCAGCATGTTTGGTTTTGAAGCACATAATATAAGCATTTCGAGCATCTGATTCTCCCCTTTTTATCAAATAACAAGCTTTATTTTCTGAGTGCTCTGATTATTGTAGCAAGAGCAAGAAAACACAGCAGAGAGGAGAGGAAATGAACTCTACTCTCTTCTATTTCTCAACTCAAAGGGTCCTTTCTTTTTCTCACTTTCCTTTTATTTGCTAAAACCTCTGACCAGCTTGGAGGAAGCCATCCCCCATCCTTCAGAAAGGGAACAAAAATGGTACTTCCCTCACTTTCAGGAGCATCCTCCTAGGTGACCTGCTTAGATCCCAGTGCTTTCTGGGACATGGTTTTCTTCTTTTTTTGCTCTCCTGTCTCTCTGGCTTCTCCATCTCACCTATTTCTCAGTTCTTTTCTTTTACCTATTCTTTAAATGTCAGTGCTCACCAAGGCTGTGAGAGAGACCATTTTCTCTTTACCCAAACACTCACCCCCACCCCTGGCTTCATCCACTACCCTGTGTTGATGATTCACAAAGATCTATCTCCAGGTCAGCCTCCCCATGAGCTCCAGATCCCCATACCCAACTATCTACTGGACCCACCCTCCTGGATGGCCCGAGGTCTTCTCAACCCAGTATGTCCCGAACTTATTTTTATTTTCTAAAACAATTTCATTTATTTATATTTTCGGCTGTGCTGGGTCTTCATAGGTTTACATGGGCTTTCTCTAGTTGCTGTAAGTAGGAGCTATTCTTCATTGTGGTTCACCAGCTTCTCATTGTGGTGGTTTCTCTTGTTGAGGAGCACAGGCCCTAGAGTTCATAGGCTTCAGTAGTTGTAGCTCACAGGCCTAATTGCTCCAAGGCATGTGGAATCTTCCGGAACCAGGAACTAAACCATGTCCCCTGCATTGGCAGGCAGATTCTTATCCACTGCACCACCAGGAAAGTTCCCAAACTCATTTTTCTGCTCAGCTGTCCACCTCCACTAGTATCCATTTCTCCTCCTGCTTCTGTTTCAGCCAGAATCTGGCAATAATTCTACATCATTCTGTATCCTTTTTTCCTTATCTCCTTCTTCCTCTAAGGCTGACCAATTCTTTCTTCATATACGTAATTGTAGTAGTAGTAGTTTAGTCGCTAAGTCGTGTCCGACTCTTGCAACCCCATGGACAGTAGCCTGTCAGGCTCCTCTGTCCTTGGGATTCTTCAGGCAAGAATACTGGAGTGGTTTGCCATTTCCTTCTCCAATAACATAATTAATACTATATAATAAGATATGATATTATTCATTCTCTATTCTGTAACCAATGCTACTGCCCGATTCAGCCTGGCCCTTATCCTTTCTTGCTCAGGCATCCGCCCTCCACTCTGCCTCCAGGGGTCCTCCAGAGTGAAGGTTCTAGAATGCAAATCTGAGGGTATCGATCTCTTGCTTAAAATCTTTCACTGGGGCACTTGCCTTCAGGACACATTAGACTCCCTCAGGGTAGCATACAAACTCCCCTACTTCTATTTTGGCACTTGCCTCTCCTGGCCACACCTGCCCTTGTGTGCAGGCAGACTGAATAACTCACAGTTCCCAAAGGCCCCAGGTCAGTGTGCTTTGCTGGGGATGCTTTCCTCCTTTTGACACTTCTCAGCCAGCTCGTTCCTATTTATCCTTCCAGACTCAGCTCAGCATCACCTCCCCCTTGAAAACCTCCCTTGACACAGAACTCTTCTCCCTTCCTCCACCTGAATTAGCACCTCTGCTGAGCACATTTATGTCTTGGAACCTCTTTGTCTATTAGCATGGAGCTCACTCTACTGGGTTGTGAGCTTCTTGTGGCTAGCAGCTATTTCCTACTCTGGGATCTTTGGGATCTACAAGGGGCTGGGCATTTTAATCAGCGAGTGTCTCTTGATTGACTTCTTGTTTCCAAGTTCTTCTGTGTATTATCTGTGTGACTTTGAATGAGTCTTTTAACCTCCTTATATTTTAGTAGAAATAATAATGATATGCCTATCACAAGGATTAAATGAGAAGCCATTGCAATGAGAAACCCATGCACCACAACGAAGAGAGTCCCTGCTCTCTTCAACTAGAAAAAGCTTATTTTTGTGTATAGTGTGACTGAGTGTTTTAACTTCAATAATTTACATATGACTGTCTAGCTTTCGCAACACCACTTGATGAAGAGACTGTCTTTTCTCCATTCTTGCCTCCTTTGTTGAAAATTAATTGACCGTCTATGCGTGGCTTTATTTCTGGGCTCTCTATTCTGTTCCATTGATTCATATGTCTGTTTTTGTGCCGATACCATGATTGTTTGATTACTGTAGGTTTGTAGTGTCATGTGAAGTCTGGGAGGGTGATGCCTCTAGGTTTGTTTTTTTTTTTTTTTTTTCCTCAGGATTGCATTGGCAATTCTAGGTCTTTTATGGTTCCATATACATTTTAGGATTATTTTTTCTAGTTCTGTGAAAAATGTCATGGGTAATTTGATAGGAATCACATTAAATCTGTAGATTGCTTTGGGTAGCATGGCCATTTTAATGATATTGATTCTTCCAATCCAAAAGCATGGTATATATTTCCATTTCTTTAAATCATCTTCAGTTTCCTTTGTCAGTGTTTACAGTTCTCAGCATGTCTTTCACCTCCTCAGTCAGGCTTATTTCTAAGTATTTTATTTTATTTTTTATGTGATTTAAAAAAGAATATTTTCTTTACTTTCCCTTTCTGATATTTCATTTTTAGTGTAAATAAATGCAACAGATTTCTGTATGTTAATCTTATATACTGCTACCTTGCTGAATTTGTTTATCAGTTCTACTAGTTTTTATGTGGAGGCTCACATTGTATTCTATGGGACAATGCTCGTTTCAAATAATGATCAGTCATGCTGGTTTCAAATAACGATCAGTCGTCATGTTTTAGATGCCTAACTAAATGCTAAGCACTTTATGTGCATTCCCTTATTTGATCTTTCCATCATCTCCACAATTTTATTGTTTTTCTGTTTTACAAATGAGGAAGCCATAGCTTAAAGGAGCTATAAATATGATTAAAGGGTAAGTTAAAAATAAATGTATCACAATGGAAAGTGTCCACAATAAATTGGTTTTTTGACCATACTGGATCTTAGTTCACAAACCAAGGATTGAACTTGTGCCTCTTGCATTGGAAGTGCAAAGTCTTAACCACTGGACTGCCAAGGAAGTCTCTAAATTGTTTTTTTTTTTTTTTTTTAAAGCAATGATCATCCATTATCAGAAAAATAAAATATACCTATATCACTTATTTTAAATTAAGGCATTAAGTGACTTGCTTATGGCCGTTCTACTAACCACAGGGCCAACACTTGAAATCCTAGGCCTGAGATGACTCCAATTTTAATGCTCTTTTTTTAAGAGTTAATAAATGTTAGTTTTTATTTATAATATAATAAAACAATTGTTTACCATTATTATATCTCTCTACAGGTTTTAAAAAAATGTATATATATATTTATTTATTTATTTGGCTGTGCCAGGTCTTAATTGTGGAATGTGGGATCTTTAGTCACAGCATGTGGGATCTAGTTTGCTGACCAGGGATCAAACCCAGGCACCCTGCATTAGGAGCTCAGAGTCTTAGCCACTGGACCACCAGGGAAGTCCCTCTCTATAGGTTTTATCATTCCTCTTTTACAATGAAGAAGCTGAGACTTAACAAAACTACTTAACCAGTGTGAATCAACTAGTGACAGAGCTGATATTCAAATCCAGAGCCTCCAAAAGAAAGTGAAAGTCATTCAGTCATGTCCTACTCTTTGAGACCCAGGCCAGACTTCTCTGGCCAGAATACTGGAATGGATAGCCATTCCTTTCTCCAGGGGATCTTCCTAACCCAGGGATTGAACCCAGGTCTCCCACATTGCAGGTGGATTCTTTACCAGTTGAGCCGCCAGGGAAGCCCAGAGCCTCCAAGTATATGCCCTTTGCATGTGCATGTCTGAGCCAGTGTGTATGCAAACCTTACCAGAAAGAAGAGGAGAGGGAAAATTCAGAAAAAACTGGAAATAGAACTGCCATATGACCCAGCAATCCCACTCCTGGGCAACTTCATGCTCTTATCCCCATGAGGAGCCATAGAGATAAAAAGGCATAGGATCTAAACTACCACACATGACAGGTCTTCTTTCTGCAATATTCTTGGAAAGTGGCCAGCTAGCCCCTGCTTGAATACCTATAATAATGGAGGGTTCATTACCTTCCCAGGCAGCATGTCCCATTGTTGACTACTTAGGAATCCGTTCATCCTAAATTCTGTCCTTAAGTGTGGAATGCTCTTAGTGGAGGTTGCCCCCTTGAGCTAGACTGAAAGGATAGGCTGGTTTGCACTGGTCTCTAAGGAGAGTCCAGCACGTTCCCCACTGCTTCATGGGGATGGGAGCCCTAATCTGCCTCCACCCCTCCTCCCACCTCCCAGACCCAGCACTTCCTGTGGACTGACCCAGGTAAACCTTACCAACTCAGCATAGGCTGCCTCGTCATGTGGTTGCGGGGACACAGCTGCTGCAAATGCCTGAATTTCCATTGACGGTAAAGCCTCCCTCTGCTGAAAGGATAATCAACTCCCTGCTCCGGGTCTTTAGGAAAGACACCAGAAAAGGCAAGAGAAGTAACAATAGCAAAGATGATATATCATATCTCTGTATTTAATTATCTTAAGTGGACAAAAGAATGCAGGAACTCTACCTGTTATCAGGCAAGAGAAGTAACAATAGCAAAAATGATATATCAGTTGTAAAGACTCCCAGTCCTTTTTCCAATGGTAAAGATTAGCCTGAAGTGCTCAACCATTGGAAATGGATCAACTGGAAACTAGGGGAGGATGTGACCTTTTCTGACCTTTGTAACTTCAATCAACTAAAGCTTAGAGACTACCTATAGCCCAAGCTCCTTCATGAATAGGCATATATCCTTCAGTCAGTTCAGTTCAGTCACTCAGTCATGTCTAACTCTTTGGAACCCCATGGACTACATCATGCCAGGCTTCCCTGTCCATCACCAACTCCCGGAGCTTGCTCAAACTCATGTCCATCAAGTCGGTGATGCCACCCAACCATCTCATCCTCTGTCATCCCATTCTCCTGCCACCTTCAGTCTTTCCCAGCATCAAGGTCTTTTCCAATGAGTTAGTTCCTCTCATCAGGTGGCCAAAGTATTGGAGTTTCAGCTTCAGCATCAGTCCTTCCAATGAATATTCAGGACTGGTTTCCTTTAGGATTGACTGATTTGATCTCCTTGCAGTCCAAGGGACTTTCAAGAGTCTTCTCCAATACCACAGTTCAAAAGCATCAATTCTTTAGCGCTCAACTTTCTTTATGGCCGAACTCTCACATCCATACATGACTATTGGAAAAACCAAAGCTTCGACTATATGGACCTTTGTTGGTAAAGTAATATCTCTGCTTTTTAATACGCTGTCGAGGTTGGTCATAGCTTTTCTTCCAAGGAGTGAACGTCTTTTAATTTCATGGCTGCAGTCAACATCTGCAGTGATTTTGGAGCCCAAGAAAATGAAGTCTGTCACTGTTTCCATTGTTTCCCCACCTATTCACCATGAAATAATGGGACCAGATGCCATGATCTTAGTTTTTTGAATGTTGAGTTTTAAGTCAACTGTTTCACTCTCCTCTTTCACTTTCATCAAGAGGCTCTTTAGTTCTTCTTCACTTTCTGCCATAAGGGTGGTGTAACCTGCATATCTGAGGTTACTGATATTTCTCCTGGCAATCTTGATTCCAGCTTGGGATTCATCCAGCCCAGCATTTCACATGATGTACTCTGCATATAAGTTAAATAAGCAAGGTGACAGTATACAGCATTGACGTACTCCTTTCCCAATTTGGAACCAGTCTGTTGTTCCATGTCTGGTTCTAACTGTTGCTTCTTGATCCTCCCTCCCAGAATCCTTCTGGCTGGACTCCATCTTGGTTGAGTCATACACATGCCACCAGGAAGGACCCTGAGTCAGAATGATTGGCCAGACAACCCAGAAACTAACACCATTACCATAAAATCTGAGACTGTGACATGTGGCAGAGCAGTCCTCCTGGGTCCCCTTACCCTGCTGCTCTTTGCCTGGGCACCCCTTCTCAATAAATTCTCTTGCTTTGTCAACTCATGTGTTTCCTCAGACAATTCATTTCTGAATGTTGAACAAGAGCCCACTCTGAGGCCCTGGAAAGAGTCCTCCTTCCTGCAATACAAGTAGAAGTCTTATTTCAAGAGGACTACTTCCCAGTGGACGTAAGTAAGCAGATAATTACAAAAAGGCTAGACCCTGGGCCTTCTTTCTACTGGTCTCCTGGCTTCCATTAATTTCCTCCATTCCAATCCATGTCACTTGCTCTGCCCGATTGACAATCCTAAGGTACAGTGACAGTTCTGCCAGGTCCCTTCATCAGCTCTTCATTGCTAATGTAAGTCCTCAATATGTTCTTATGGTGTTCACAAAATGCCCCAGCCTGCTTCTCCAGATACACCTCCATAGTTTGCCCCAACTAGCCCTTCACTGCAGCTCATCCACCAGTTGGAATATCCTGCCTCTGCCTTTCTTCTTATAGTTACCTCTCCCATCACCTCTATCTGTAAAAACCTTAACAGTGGGTCTATTTGCACTCCCAACCCTAGAAGGTATAACTCTTTCCTCCAATAGAGCTTTAAACTGCCTTATCATCTTCACGATACCCAGAAAACTGATGGTTTGATGAGCAAACACATCTGTTGGAGATGCAGAGAGCTGCAGCATCACTCCGCCTTCTGGGGTTAATAAGCAAACCCTGAGAGACAGCAGCAGCAGCAACTAGGGTTCCATGGGAGAGGCAGCAGTCCAGAGCAGTCAGGAGCACCTTGGAGTCATGGAATAAGAATGCAGATGGAACCAAAGCCAGCTACACTCAGTAAGGGCCATCACTAGTGTCATGATGAGGAGAACACAGTGTGTGGCCTCTAGAGTCTATGGCATGGGGCCTGTACAGCAAACTGCACCAAGTCCTGGGAAGCAATCTCCCACCAAAGTTTTCCGGTTTCCCTCAGTCGCACGAAAGTGCTATCACCATTCAACTCCCTGGACGTGTTATTTTTACATCTGGTGTGCCAGCTGGTATGTTCCTCTTTGTAGATCTTTTTATTTGTATATTTTGTCTCATTACTAAGTAATTTGCAGACTTGAATACAGAGAAATGTCTTGCATTGTAGTATAAGGCAGGAACTATATTCTATTCTTGGTACCCTCTATGGCGACTCATAGGGTGACTTCTGTGAATGTATACATTCCCAAGAAATGCTGCTGATTGATGAATTCAGCCCCTGAAGCGATTATATAGACTCCTTTCCATAATATTCCCGTGCAGGATGGAATTCTGAACCAAATGGAAATTTGTTTTTTAAAACTTTGTATTTACATATTTGGCTGTGCCAGGTTTTGGTGGCAGCATGCCAGATCTAGTTCCCCAACCAGGGATCGAACCTGGGCCCCTGCATTAGGAGAGCAGAGTCTTAGCTACTAGACCACCAAGGAAGTCTCCAAATGGAAATTTGAACAGAAAAATTCAGATTGAAGTTTTATAAAATCATGCATTTGGTTCCAGACACATAAGGAAGGAAGCCCCTAGCTCAGTGTCTGACGTATGGTAGGTGTGCCAAGTGGATGTTAACGTTATTCCATGGGCACACGACAGCCAACAAGGTCACAAGTTGTGACAGTGCAGCTGGAGAGAACTGGTTAGGTGATATTTTCCAGCAGACAAATGTTACTCAGGGGTGACTGGCAGGAATGTTACGCACGTGGTCTGGTGGCCAAGTCCCCATGATGTTGGACTGCCAGATGGGCATTCCTGGACTTAACAGATAGTGACTATACCCTCCCTACATTACGTGGAAAGGTCAGATGCAGCCAGAAAATGCTTCATTCCCCTCTGGAGGTAATGGAACTTTTGCACATTTGGGGGAACTTTCTCATTATTGTGTCATTATTTTGAGGTCAAGAGCACAGATTTTGAGCATCCCTCTCCATTAGAGACACAGGCTGAACTATTTACAGATAAAATGACACAACTTAAGTTTGCTTCAAAATAATCCAATAAAGGAGCAGATGCAGAGGGTGGATGCAGAGCTGCCACAAGGATGGCCCTGTGTTAATGGTCATTATAACTTGGTGAGGGGTACATGGCAGTTCATGGTACTAGTTTGTGGTGGTGTTATGTATGTTACAAATTTTCCATAAAAAAGTTTTGTTTTGTTATGTTTTGTTTCATTTTATTTATTTTTTTAAAGCACAGATATTTAGCCCAGGAATGATCTAGGTTCAAATCCCTTCCTGTTATTTTTTTGGCTAGGCAATCTTGCATTTAATGCTTCTAAGTCCAGTCTCCAATTCCTAAAATGTTTGTAAGAATAATTCCAGGCTCACAAATTTGTTGCAAGTACATAAAGCACTTAGGGCAAAACCTAGAACATGGTTGGCAATCAGTAATGCTACTATGCGTTTCCTTGAGCCTAACCCTCTAGTTATACCAACTCTTAGGAACAACCTGTAATCATGGTATGGTTGCAAGCAGATGGCTGGCCCACTGTCTCGACCGCAGGGTCCGTCACAGCTTTGGCAGATGGAATGGAACTAGGGATCAAATTATAGGCTCCAGACCCTTTTCTAAAACTCCTGGGGGGAATTTCTTTTATAGCATTTTTATTCTTTATAAATTTTTCAAAACTGAAGCATAGTTGATTTGAAATATTATATGAGTTTCAGATGTGCAACATAGTAGTTTATTATTCTTTGATGTTGAAAGTGGCCACGAGAGGAGAGAAAAGGCGGTGGGAGGAGTCTGATGATGCCACTTTTCTTGGCTGTCAGTGTCCCTGGGTTCACAGCTCTGCTGTCACTGGGAGGGGTCAGGCAGGGAAAGCAGACCCGTGATGTACATGGTCAAGGCTGGGGGAGGTCCCGTCTGCAGATCCTTCCTTCCAGGACAGTTGCCCGTCCTTCCTTTCATCTGTTCATAGGCAGCTAGCATTTCACAGGTTGTCCAGGGACTTGGGGTTCTGTCTACCTGGGCACATTTTCAGGCTCTGGCTGGCAAGGCAGTCCCATCCATTTTGTAGAGGAGCCTGTGCTGGAAGAAGAAAAGTGAGATCACAGGGAACTCATTAGCATCCCAGATTCTTCTTCTTTTCTCTCTACGCTTCCTCCCTCCCCCCATCCCGCATGGCCTAATCTTCATCCTAGCAATTTCTCTTTAAAGTGGCTGAGGGAATTTGTCAAAGCTGAGCCAAGAATTTGCCTTTTCTGGTGTCTTTTCTAAAGACCCAGCATTCAGCCCTCACCCAATGAGAACCTGTCAGGGGAGCAGGGAGTTGATTATCCTTTCAGCAGAGGGAGGCTTTACCGTGAATGGAAATTCAGGCATTTGCAGCAGCTGTGGCCCCAAAGCCACATGACGAGGCAGCCTATGCTGAGTTGGTAAGGTTTACCTGGGTCAGTCCACAGGAAGTGCTGGGTCTGGGAGGTGGGAGGAGGGGTGGAGGCAGATTAGGGCTCCCATCCCCATGAAGCAGTGGGGAACGTGCTGGACTCTCCTTAGAGACCAGTGCAAACCAGCCTATCCTTTCAGTCTAGCTCAAGGGGGCCGCCTCCACTAAGAGCATTCCACACTTAAGGACAGAATTTAGGATGAACAGATTCCTAAGTAGTCAACAATGGGGCATGCTGCCTGGGAAGGTAATGAACTCTCCATTACTATAGGTATTCAAGCAGGGGCTAGCTGGCCACTTTCCAAGAATATTGCAGAAAGAAGACCTGTCATGTGTGGTAGTTTAGATCCTATGCCCTCCAAAGCCTTTTTATCTCTATGGCTCCTCATGGGAACAAGAGCATGAAGTTGAAGTCATCACAGGCCCAGGATTCAAGTGTTGGCCCTACAGTTAGTTGGATGGTCACAATCAAGTCACTTAATGTCTTTATTTAAAATAAATGATATAGGTATATTTTATTTTTCTGATAATGGTGATAATTGTTTAAAAAAAAGAAAGAAAGAGAGAAAGAAAAACAATTTAGAGACTTCCCTGGCAGTCCAGTGGTTAAGACGTTGCATTTTCAATGCAAGAGGCACAGTTTGATCCTTGGTGGGGAATTAAGATCCAGCATGGCCAAAAAACCAATTTATTGTGGACATTTTCCATGGCAATACATTTAGTTTTAACTTATCCTTTTCTCATAGTTATATATTTTACTTATTTAAGCCACGGCTTCCTCATTTGTAAAACAGAATAACAATAAAATTGTGGAGATGATTAAATAAGAGAATGCACATAAAGTGCTTAGCATTTAGTTAGGCATCTAAAACATGACGACTGATCATTATTCAAAACCAGCATTGTCCCATAGACTATTATGTGAGCCTCCACACAAAAAACTAGCAGAGCTGATAAAAAAAATTCAGCAAGGTGACAAGATACAGAAATCTGTTGCATTTTTTTATACTAACAATGAAATATCAGAATGGGAAAGCAAAAAAAAAAAATATTTTTAAATCATATCAAAAAGAATGAAATACTTAGGAATTAGCCTGACCAAGGAGGTGAAAGGCTTATACACTGAGAACTATAAAACATTGATAAAGGAAATTGAAGATGATTTGCAGAAATGGAAATATATACCATGCTCTTAGATTGGAAGAATCTATATCATTAAAATAGCCATACTGTCCAAAACAATCTATAGATTTAATGCGATTCCTTTCAAATTACCCATGACATTTTTCACAGAACTAGGAAAAATAATCCTAAAATGTATATGGAACCATAAAAGACCTAGAATTGCCAAAGTAATGCTGAGGAAAAAAACAAAACTGGAGGCATAACACTCCTAGACTTCAGATGATGCAACAAAGCTACAATGACCAAACAAGCATGGTATTGGCACAAAAACAGACATATGAATCAATGGAACAGAATAGAGAGCACAGAAATAAAGCCACACATAGACAGTCAATTAATCTTCAACAAAGGAGGCAAGAATATATAATACAATGGAGAAAAGACAGTCTCTTCATCACGTGGTGTTGGGAAAGCTGGAGAGCCTCATGTAAATCAAAGAAGTTAAAACATTCCATCACCCTATATACAAAAATAAATCTCAAAATGGCTTAAAGACTCAATAGACAGGACACCATAAAATTCCTAGAAGAGAACATATGCAAAACATTATCTGACATAATTTGTAGCAATGTTTTCTTAGCGCAGTCTCCTAAGGCAATAGAAATAAAAGCAAAAATAAACAAATGGGGTTTGGGCATATATCCAGATGGATTTCTAAGTCAAAAAGATACAAGTACCTCAGTGTTTATAATAGCATTATTTACAATAGCCAAGACATGAAAACTAAATGTCTACTGACATTTAGATAAATGGATAAAGAAGATGTGATACACACACACAATGGAATACTACTCAGCCATAAAAAGAATGAAATAATGCCATTTGCAGCAATGTGGGTGGACCTAGAAATGTTCATATTATGAACATAAGTGAAGTAAGTCAGAGAGAAAGACAAATATGATATCACTTAATGTGGAATCTAAAATATGACACAAAAGAACTTATTTATAGAACAAAAATAGACTCACAGAGATAGAGAACAAACTTACAGTTACCTAAGGGGAAAGACGGGGGAGGGATAAATTAGGGGTTTGGATTAGTAGATACAAATGGCTATAAATAAATATATATGTGTATATATACATATATATTTATAGCTATATATAAATACTTTATTTTCTTGGGCTCCAATATCACTGCAGATGGTGGTGACTGCAGCCATGAAATTAAAAGATGCTTGCTTCTTGGAAGAAAAGCTATGAGAAACCTAGACAGCATATTAAAAAGCAGAGACATCACTTTGGGAGCAAAGGTTTACATAGTCAAAGCTATGGCTTTTCCAGTAGTCGTGTATGGATGTGACAAAGTGAAAGTCATTCAGTTGTGTCCGACTCTTTGCGACCCCATGGACTGTGTAGTCCTCGGAGTTCTCAAGGCCAGAATATTGGAGTGGGTAGCCTTTCCCTTCTCCAGGGGATCTTCCCAACCTAGGGATCAAACCCAGGTCTCCGCATTGCAGGCAGATTCTTTACCTACTGAGCCACAAGGGAAGTCCATGGATGTGGGAGTTGGACCATAAAGAAGGCTGAGTCCTGAGAATTGATGCTTTGGAATTGCGGTGTTGAAGAAGACTCTTGAGAGTCCCTTGGACAGCAAGGAGATGGAACCAGTCAATCCTAAAGGAAATCAACCCTGAATATTCACTGAAAGGACTGATGCTGAAGCTGAAGCTCCAATACTTTGGCTACCTGATGCAAGGAGCCAACTCATTGGAAAAGACCCTGATGCTGGGAAAGATCGAGGGTAGGAGGAGAAGGGGACAACAGAGGATGAGATGGTTGGATGGCATCACTGACTCAATGCACATGAGTTTGAGCAAGCTCTGGGAGTTGGTGATGGCCAGGGAAGCCTGCCATGCTGCCATTCACGGAGTCACAAAGAGTCAGGTATGACTGAGTGACTGAACAGCAACAACATATATAAAGTAGACAAACAACAAGGCCCTAATGTATAGCATTATATTCACTATCTTGTAATAACCTATAATGGAAAAGAATATGAAAAAAAATGCATCGTATGTATATGTATGTATATGCAGTGTAAGTATATGTGTATGTATGTATATGCAGTGAAAGTCTATGTGTATGTATGAATCACTTTGCTGTACCCCAGAAACTAACACAACATTGTAAATCAACTATACTTAAATTGGGGTTCCCTGGTGGCTCAGACAGTAAAGAATCTGCCTACAGTGCAGGAGACCTGGGTTCTTAAATTAAAAAAAAGAAAAAAAAATAAAATGAGCATCTCATATGTAATTTGAAATTTTCTAGAAGCCACATTAAAAAAGTGAAATTGATTTTACTAATATATTTAACCCAACATATACAGAACATTATAATATTAACATGTAATCAAGATAAAAATTATTAATGTGATATGTTTACAATAATTTTTTTGGTACTAAATTTTTAAAAATCCAGAGTTCAGGTTGAATCAGCTGCATTTTAAGTTCTCAGTAGTCACATGTAGCTAGTGGCTATCATACTGAACAGTGCAACTCTAAGTCTTCCATCTGGGGGTTCCCCTGATGGCTCAACAGTAAAGAATCTGCCTGCCAATGCAAGAGACATGGGTTCCATCCCTGGTCCAGGAAGGTCCCTTGTCCTGTGGAGCAACTACGCCCACAGTTCAGTTCAGTTCAGTCACTCAGTAGTGTCCAACTCTTTGAGGCCTCATGGACTGCAGCACACCAGGCTTCCCTGTCCATCACCAACTTGTTCAAACTCATGTCCGTCAAGTCCGTGATGCAATCCAACCATCTCATCCTCTTTCGGCCCCTTTAATCTTGCCCAGCATCAGAGTCTTTTCCAGTGAGTCAGTTGTTTGCATCAGGTGACCAAAGTATTGAAGCTTCAGCTTCAGCATCAGTCCTTCCAATGAATATTCGGGATTGACTTCCTTTAGGATTGACTGGTTTGATCTCCTTGCAGTCCAAGGGACTCTCAACAGTCTTCTCCAACACCACAGTTCAAAAACATCAGTTCTTTGGTGTTCAGCTTTCTTTATGGTCCAACTTTCACATCTGTACATGACTACTGGAAAAACCATAGCTTTGACATATGAACCTTAGTTGGCAAAGTAATGTCTCTGCTTTTTTAATATGCTGTCTAGCTTGGTCATAGCTTTTCTTCCAAGGAGCAAGCATCTTTTAATTTCTTGGCTGCAACTATTGAGCCTGTGCTCTAGAGCCCATGAGCCGCAACTGCTGAGCCCACATGCCACTGCAGTGAGGAACCCGTGCACCGAATTTAGAGAATAGCCCCCGTTCACCACAATTAGAGAAAAGTCTGAGCAGCAATGGAGACCCAGCACAGCCAAAAATAAAAATAAATGAATATTTAAAAAATTATTTTAAATCTTCCATCTTATTTCTCCTTTGAGCTACTGTAACTCTGAGAGTTTAGTCTGCTTATCAATTTGAAAGAAAGTGAAAGTCGCTCAGTCGTGTCCAACTCTTTGCGACCCCATGGATTAGACAATCCATGGAGTTCTCCAGGCTAGAATACTGGAGTGGGTAGCCCTTCCCTTCTCCACGGGATCTTCCCAACCCAGGGATCAAACCCAAATCTCCCACATTGCAGGCGGATTCTTTATCAACTGAGCCACCAGGGAAGCTTACCAATTTAGGCCATAATATAAATTAGATTGTATCATTTTCTGTCTTGAAGCATCTCATCTTCTCTCTGACGGACTCTACAGTGAGAACCATAAAGGCAACTAGCTCCTGTATTCTTTTTTTTTTTTTTTTTTTTTGATAGGGGGTGATGTGCCATGAAGCTTTCAGGATCTTAGTTCCCCAACCAGGGTAGAATTTGGGCTCTGATGGTGAGAGTGCCAAGTCCTAACCACTGGACTGCCAAGGAACTCCCTATATTTCGTATTTCTAAACTCCTGTTTTACTGGGCTTGATGCCTAAAAAGCGCACTTTGATTGGTGTCCTTAGGAATCCAACAGTAAGTGAAGTCACTGGCTTCTTTTCTACTTTCTGGTCGAAATGCCTATGAGATGCTTAGTATTGCCAGGACCATGAATGATACTCCATAAACATTACCTGTCATTGGTATATTATTAATGGTGGAGGTGAAGCTCTAATGTGATCTTCCTCTCAGAGGCAGTGGGACCTGAGAAAATCATTCAGTGTTCTGAGCTTCGGTTTCTTTTATCCTTAGTAGGAGATGCCGGTTTCTACCCTGCCAATCTCAAAGGAGAACTACGATGCTCAGATGAGATACCATATTGAGAAAGAGTTTTGAAAGCCAAGAAGATCTGTCAATATCACATATGATTATCCTAGTACTGAACTCAGCATCTTTCTTGGTGTTGGGCTGGGAGTAAGGACAGGATCAGGGGTCCAGATGGCCCTCGAGGCATACGACTTGAATGAGTGAAACTCTTTTGAAAGCTGTAAAGTCCTAAGGGAGCTATCTTTTTATCATGAGTGAGAGTGGAGGCTGGATTGGGAGCCCCCGTTATGCCAAACTGGTGAGGAGCTTTGTTTTCCTAGAGCGTAGGGAAATACAAGTGCTGTGAGAGCTGTATTCATTTAGGTTCTTGTAATTGCTGGTTGTCAGATCTACAGCCTGTAAAGAAGGAACTCATGGAACTAACAGAAATCACTGTGGTAGATATTTCTTTAACTATCAGCTCCAAGTAAAAGAACCAGGAGAAATCTTAGAGAAAGCTCATGGGAGCTTTTATGCTTCTCTGAGCCCTGAGAGGCATAATGACTCCCTCAAAGGGACTTTTCAATAAATCTTCATAAACACAGGAAAGGGGATATTCCTTTGTAGCCTTTTGGTGCTTAACTCTGATCCTCTAGGGCCATGAACCCTTCCATGCCTCCCACTCTGCTTGGGTGTTTTCTACTGCAAAAAGCGATTTTACCCAGAAATTGAGAATCGGATAACAAAGACCCGGCCTGGAAGCAGTTTGTTCCAGAAACGCCGCTGGCACTTTGCTCTGCATTTTGTGTCCTTTTCTAATGCAGTGGGCTGCTTGTACGTCTTGTACTTGGGTGCTGAGGACTGAGAGCTAATTTGTGTCTTTTCTCCCAAACAACCAGAAACTGGAAGACCCAGCCCTCGGTCTTGTATGAGTGGGAAATGCTTCTGTGTCCAATGACCTGTTGTCCTGATTCTGGGGTTGCCAGGGACTTTGACATCTCCCCTCATGAAGGAGAGGAAGCTAGTAATCAGAGGAATGAAGATTCTGAATTTGGGTTTTCTGGTTTTTCTGTGGACCTGCAGGTGAGCCACATCTGGGCTTATCTTGGCCTCACTTTGAAAAAACCCTAAAGGCTTTTCACTCTTTTCCTTTTCATCAAAATATCCATGATTTCCTAGGTGAGGAAGAGTTTCTGGTTTAGAGGAATTCCTCTCCTTCTACATGCATCTCTTTTACAAATATGCAAAGTACTTGTTATGCACTTATTGTGGGTGCTTTATTAGTTAAATCTGTTTTTAAAAAGAAACTGCAACAATTAATCTGATTTACGTTGAAAAGGAAATAGAAAAGCTAAAAAAGAAAAGAAAACAAAATAGAAAAGGCAGCCCAGTGCCTCATCCAGTCTACTTAAAAAAAATCAGCCTTGAGTACTGAGACCTTCGTTCAAAATTAATCACTGAGGGAAGTTTCCAAGGTTTGATTTCTGCACTATTCCTTTCTCATATTCCATTTTTTCCCTTAAAGGACATGAAAATGAGCTTTTGAATATAATTATAGAAAGCTTAGAATGAAGAGTTTCAATGCCTGTTTCCTTGAAAGAAACCAGAGCCACCTTGTTACATGGGTGTCTGTTGATGTCTGTCCCCATCTCCGGGGAAAGTGGGAGGCAGTCTGAGACGGATGCTTTCTGAGCAGATTAACCAGCAGAGCATTTCCTTCTGTAGAAGCAATGCTCAGACATACAGACAGCAAGAAGCACCAGAAAATCCATCCACTGCCCTGGATAATAGATGGTGTTGCATTCAGTAACTAATAAGCTAAAAAAAGCCAAGACTTTTGGAGCAGTAACTGAGTGCTATGCTTGGCTCCAAACACTGAAATGTTTAACCCTCACAAAGCCTGAGGAGGCAGGTGCTATTTTACATATATATGTATGTTGTTCAGTCACTAAGTCATGTCCTACTCTTTGCAACTCCGTGGACTACAGCATGCCAGGCTTTCCTGTCCTTTACTGTCTCCCAGAGTTTGAGCAAATTCATGTCCGTTGGGTTGGTGATTCTATGTAACCATCTCATCCTCTAGGGGCTTCCCTCATAGCTCAGTTGGTAAAGAATCTGCCTGCAATGCTGGAGACCCCAGTTTGATTCCTGGGTCAGGAAAATCCCCTGGAGAAGGGATAGGATACCCACTCCAGTATTCTTGGGCTTCCCTTGTGGCTCAACTGGTAAAGAATCCACCTGCAATGTGGGAAACCTGGGTTTGATCCCTAGGTTGGGAAGATCTTCTGGAGAAGGGAAAGGCTACCCACTCCAGTATTCTGGCCTGGAGAATTTCATGGACTATAGTCACATGGTCACAAAGAGTTGGACATGACTGAGTGACTTTCACTTTCATTTTCATCTCATCCTCTGCCACCCTCTTCTCCTTATGTCTTCAATCTTTCCCAATATCAGAGTCTTCATGGACCAGAGCCTTGTCATGGCGAAGGGGTTTGTGTAAATTAGTGAAGCTTTGAGGCATGCTGTGCAGGGCCACCCAAGACAGACAGGTCATAGTGAAGAGTTCTGACAAAATGCAGCCCCCTGGAGAAGGAAATGGCAATCCACTCCAGTATTCTTGACTGGGAAGTCCCATGGACAGAGGAGACTGGTGGTTATAGTCCATGGAGTTGCAAAAGTCAGACACAACTTAGCAGCTAAACCACCAAGAGGCTCTTTAATTACTCTTCACTCTGCCATTAGAGTGCTATCACCTGCCTATCTGAGCTTGTTGATATTTCTCCCAGCAATCTTGATTTCAGCTTGGGATTCATCTAGCCTGGCATTTCTCATGATGTACTCTGCATAGAAGTTAAATAAACAGGGTGACAATATACAGTCTTGTCCTACTCCTTTCCCAATTTTGAACCAGTTAGTTGTTCCAGGTAAGGTTCTAACTGTTGCTTCTTGACCCACATACAGATTTCTCAGGAGACAGGTAAAGTGGTCTGCTCTAAATATATATATATATGTATTTATTAATTTGGCTGCACTGAGTCTTAGTTGTGGCATATGGGATCTTCATTGTGGCACGTGGGGCACTTTTTTTAGTTGTGGAATGCAGGATCTTTTGTTGAGGCATGTGGGATCCAGTTCCCTGACCTGGGATCAAACCTGGGCCCCCTATTTTGGGAGCATGGTCTCATCCACTGGACCACCAGGGAAGTCCGTGGTGCTGTTCTTTTCATCTCTTCCATTTAACCAAAGCAGAAAGTACGCAGGGACATTGAGCAACTTTCTGAAGACACAGAGGTGGCATCACCCGGATTCAGCTCAGGCCTGGTAGCATCCAAGACATTTACCTTCCACACATGCTGGAGAACCAGCAGGGGCCGCTCTCTCACTTCCTGTGTGGTCTTGGGTGTGATTCTTGACTTTCCTGAAGCTTCAGTTTTCCATCTATGAAACTCAGGGATTGAGGGGCTGGACAAGAGAGTCATTTTTGCAAACTGGGCTTTTACAAATGAGAAAACATCAGGTAAGAGTCTCTTAGATGTGTGACCCAAGGATGGGAAGAGCCCCCCAAGAGGGTTCATTTCTACAGGGCGAAAGACTAGTATACTGGGTTCACCATCTGTGGAGTCTCAGAGATTTAAAACTTCCACTTGGAACTAGGGCAATGGTGCCTCTTCACATCCAATTTCACTTCCTGGCTGGGAAATGAGTCTTCAGTGGAGTATAGGGTCCACGATGCCTTTGATAGAGGATGGGTCAAGGTGTTATGGGTAGGAGAGTGGGCATACCTTGGCCTCAGGAACCAAGGTTGAGGGCCAAAGGCCAACTGACTTCTAGTTACCCTTGCCAAGTTCTAGATACCTTGCCTGAGTGACCTCACTGGTGACCCTGAGCAAATTCCCTCATGCTCTGACCCTCAGTGGCCTCCTAGGTAAAGTAGATATAGCAGTAGCATTGGCCCATAGGTGATGATACAAAGAAGTCTTATAAAACACTGCCTGGAACACAGTACTTAGCAAACGTGAGTTGTCACCTGTGTGATCATCAGCTCAAAAGGAAATCGATCAGGGTCTTGGTAAGTAAGCTTTGCCAATGCCTGGGTATTTTTGGATTTGGTTCCTCCTTCACAGTGAGGGAGGGCTGAGTGCTTGTCTCTGGAGGCAGAAGGAATTGTGAACACAGAGGGCTTGGGGAGAAGAACTCTGTATGGTTGGGCTACTCAAGATGGTCATTCTCTTGCTCTCAGCACATCTTCTGCCCAACCAGTGTCTGCTTCGCCTCTATCTTACCCACACAGCCGACCTTTCTGTGTGCTTGCCCCTGGCCCTAGCTAGTCATCATTCTTGTCAAAGGGGCAGTGAGGGGCATGCCCCACTACTGGTTTCTATGGTAACTAATGCGCCCACCTGATGGCAATTCCCTTATAACTGGTAAACTCCGCTCGGGGAGTAGTGAAGACTGCCACCATGTCCTGCCCACTGCCATCTGCTGCACGCAGCAGGATGTCACCCCAGGACCTTGCTTCAGACGTGTAAGCTCCCCATTCATGAAACCACTGATAACTCTGATGCTGACTCTGGGCTCTTTCTTTGGTCTTGAAGTTGGGCAGCACAGGCCTCGGAGGTGCAGCCCAACAAGCCCCAAGGAGCACAGAGGGGTGTCTGCAGCTCTGGAGGTGGGAGTGAAGCTGGGGCTGGCTGCCCTTTTGAACTCGAGGGGGTGGTCTTGGAATTATTAATACATACCATTCCTTGGCGGGGGAGTGGGCAGTAAGGTCAAAAGATCACCATTAGACTCTTGCCTCCACTGTGCCTGAGTTAGTTGAGAGCAGCAAAACTGTGCATTCAAAACAGGGTCTAAGGGATTTCCCTGGTGGTCATTGGCTAAGACTTGGTGCTCCCATTGCAGGGGGCCTGGGTTCAATCCCTGGTCAGGGAACTAGATCCTACATGCACAATTAAAGCTCCTATGTGCCACATCTAAGACCTGGTCAGTCAAATAAATAAATAAAAATTTAAAAATAAAAACTTAAAAAAACCAAATGGGGTCTAAACTGAGAGATGATAAGGTCAATCAATGCAAGAGAGATGGGATCTGTTATTTTTTAAGGCTTTTCAGACTTCTTGCCACTGGTTATGGTGAGTCTTATACCTTTTGGATACCCCATGTGGTGATAGTCACTTTCTGAATATAAAAATGCGAAAAGAAAAAACTGAAGCTGGAAGAAGTTCCTCACCCAAGACTGGGAGTGTATGATGAGATTTTATTGGCCTACATTCAGATGTTTCTTTGTGCTTTTAGCTTTGTGGAAAACTGTGGGTATGATTCAGCTATCTCTAGGGACCAAATGTAAAAATGTTTTATGAACATCAGAAAAACCATCCCCTGAAGAATTTCTCTGGTGTTAGCAGTTCAAGGAAGGATTCTCCCTCCCCTCTCATCTCCCTTCTCTCCAGCCCCATGGGGACAGTGAAGTAATCAATTATCTTCATTCAAAAAAATAAGCCCCAGGGCAGGCCTTGTGTTCTCTAAAACATTAAGGACAGTTTTTCCAAATCTTCTTGAGGGAGTGTTACTGGGGTGGGGGGTCCAGTTGAGGAGGCAAGAACAGTGAGTCTTGGACTCCGTAAATAAACAGCTGATAAGCTCACAGTTTCGGGGGATAAGAGTGCATGTCCTTGTTCTGCATCTTTTTAAGACTCTTATAGGCCTAGGATGGCTCTGTTTATCTTTAATATATTTGGCTGCTCCGAGTCTTAGTTGCGGCATGTGGGATCTTTGGTTATAGCATGTGGGATCTAGTTCCCTGACCAGGGATCGAATCCTGGGCCCCCTGCATTGACAGCACAGAGTCTTAGCCACTGGATGACCAGGGAAGTCCCCGCTCCCCAATTAAACTGTGGCCACATAGCTCTGGCACTGCCCTGCCCTAGAGGAACAACCCCAGGTGGGAACCCAAAGTCCAGAGTTTGGGAATTCTCTCAACTACTGTGTGACCTCGGGCAAGCCACTTAATGATGCCTGGCACACAGTAGGTGCTTAATAAGTATGGAGAGAATGAGTAAATAAACAAGAGAACTGCCTGTCTGAGTCTCAATTTCCTCATCTGAGAGATGGGGAAATAATGCCTCTCCAACAGGCTGTGATCATGTCAATAAAATTGCTTCCTAGAAATGCTTCTCAAATGTTCCTGCATTTCACCTGAGTCACCTCAGCAGCTGGTCAATTGCAGATTCTGATTCAATAGGTCTGGGGTAGGTGGGCCTGAATTCTGCGTTACCAGTTAACCCCCAGGGGATGCCTGTATGGACCACACTTTAATGCTCTATAGATACTTGAGATTGTTAACATCTCCTCAACCAGTGGGTTCAGGATAGACTCCAAGGGTAGACTGACCACTGTCCCAGTGGGTTCTTGATTGAGTGATTTCCCGGGACACAGGACTCTCAGTGTTAAAGTCGGGAAGTGCCAGGCAAACTAGAACAAGTTGGTCACTTTACTAAAGATGTATGTGAAGTCGCTCAGTCATGTCCAACTCTTTGGGACCCCATGGACTGTAGCCCATCAGGCTCCTCTGTCCATGGGATTCTCCAGGCAAGAATACTGGAGTGGGTTGACATTTCCTTCTCCAGGGGATCTTCCCAACCCGGGGATTGAACCCAGGTCTCCTGCATTGCAGGCAGACACTTTATCCTCTGAGCCACCAGGGATAATGGAAGCCAAAGGGAAGCTTCCATTCAAGCTGCTTGTGAATTGGAAAGAACAAAACCAGATGAGCATATTTGCTAAAGAGAGGAAAACATCCTCTCCTTAGATCCATTAGTCCTCCCACTCCCTTGTTCTGCAGAGGCCCAGAGAAGTTGGGTGACTCGGCCAACAACACACAGCTTCTCAGGGGGAGGGTAGGGTCCGAAGCTCCCACCTTCTGAAGCACCATGGAGTAGCCCAGGGCTTTCTCATCAATCCACATTGCCTTCTCCAATATACTCCTCTTTATTTGGCAAACAAAACATGTTTATTTATAAGCTGCCTTCTTTGGAGCCTGAAATTTGGCATAGCTTGAGTTTGGCCGTGAGGAGTTCAAATTTTTCCTCTTTCTGTTTTGATTTGCTTAACCATGTTTTGTGAGCAAAATTGAGAAGTAATAAAAACCCACGGCGAGGCTGCTAAGGTGGTTCAAATGCAAAATCTCCAGAAATGTGGCAGCATCAATTTAGCAGATTTATTTTCTGTCTCGAGATAGTAGATTAGAAACCCATGTAGTTTACTTCCAGGGACTTACACACCTCTGATAAATAAATAGCTAGAATCTCTTTCCAGTCTGTTTCTCTTTGAGATGGGACAGGAGTTTGGGAAGAACACGCCTGCTTGGCAGATTGCTGGAGGCTCTTCCTCTGCTCCTTAGGGTAGGTCCTCAGAGAAGAAGGCAGTCATCAGTACTAAGGGCTGTGGGATGACTTGCATAATGTCACTCAAAATCTTTTGCACTTAATTTTGCACACGCAGAAGTTATAAAAGAATGTTGCCTTTTATTATTAACACTGGGAATCTGTGCAAAGAATTCTCACGCTAAATATGTGAAGAGATTGCATTTAAAACAGGTAGGTTTCTCAGGTGGAGCCAGTGGTAAAGAATCCACTTGCCAGTGCAGGAGATGCAGGAGATGTGGGTTCGATCCCTGGGTTGGGAAGATATCCTAGAGGAGGAAATGGCAACCCACTCCAGTAATCTTGCCTGGGAAATCTCATGGAAAGAGGAGCCTGGTGAGTTGCAGTCCACGGGGTCCCAAAGAGTTGGACGCGACTGCGCCCGCGCACGCGCGCGCGCACACAAACACACACACACACACACACACACACACACACACGGCCCTCATATCCCAAATCCTTTGAATTGTGCTATAAACTCAGGTGTCTTTTTGTTGTAGGGGGGGGGCACCTGGGGGAGGGGAGAATGGGAGATGGTGAGAGACAGAGAGAGAGGCTGATTTGATTTGTGACTATACCTGATGTAAGGAGTCTGGGTATGGCTCCTGATCAGTGCTTTGTGAAAATCTGCTCCAGCACCCAGAGAAGACAATTTTAGCTCTGTCCACAATGAGATAAGTGAACAGCTCAAGTGAATACTCTGCTTTTTATATAGTGTGGTTGACTGACAGCTTTTCCCACTGTCTTAACATATCTAGCTACAGGCTGAGCACAGCTATAAGCTTCATCCAATGTTTTTAGCAATTTTACATATATGTATATGTGTATTTGTATAAATATATATACATGCTCAGGGGCTCCATTACACAGGAGAGTCCTGGCAAAACACACAAATTAAAAAAATTGTTTCCATAGGCCCATCAAGAACCTCTAACAGTGACAAAAGGACATTTTCAACCTCAGGCTCCAGGCTGAGACCTGAAGACATGAAGATGCAGTCTCCAGAGTCAGAGGCCTGCTGGGGTGAATGGGTGGTGATACCTGATTGAGGCAGGAGGGTGATGGGGTTTTAGTCCAGCTTGGAAACCCCACCTGCTCCACCTGGGGCATTCCTTGGTACTGGAATTGCTGACTGGGCTTATATGCATTCATGTTCTAGAATCAGAAACCCCCAAGGACCTTATTGGACAAATCCACAAATCTAAGGGCAGCTGATACAGGGGAATTAAGTTGTGCTCACAGCCTGATCCAGGGATCCCCTGTCACACTTGGCCTCTGCATTTTCCTTCTCTTTTTCTTTCTCTCTTTTTCTTTTGTGGCTTGTGAGATTTTAGTTTCCTGTCTGGCCACCGCAGTGGAAGCAGAGTCCTAACTTCTGGACCGCCAGCAGATTTCCTTCTCATTTTCTTGTTGACTCTCTTAAGAGTTCTGATGTAAAACAGAGCCTCCCAGAGAGCTTCTGACTTCTGGGTACCACATGGACAGCTGTTTCATGGGGTTGAAGCTTTCTGTCACAGTGATGAGCTTTCATGGACCCATCCAACCCCTCTCCAGTGGGCTCACTGTGAGGATGCCCAAAGGCACCATGTAGGGAAGGATCTGCTGACCACCTGCTCTCCTGGGTGACTTTGTTTGCCTGTGGGGCAGAGGAGTCTGGAAGTCTGCAAGCTATCTGTGGTTGATGGTGCGCAAAAGTACTCCATTGCTGCTTGACCATGAAACCGCTATGTCTCGTTCCGGTCATTCACTCTGCAGCTGAGTCCCTCTCTGTAGCTACCCGGTGAACCCCCTCTGAACCTTGGAGTTAAACTCTTGGGTCTGAGAGATGCTTGATCTCGTGAGAGAGCCTAAGGACAGGTGAGCTGCTGGCTGTTTCTTGGGAGTGCTTTGTTTTGACTTGAGGGGCTCTGAATGGCCAGGGACCTCTCTGAATGACACATCTTTAGTTCTTTTTTGCTGTTAACAAACCAGGCCACCTGCTGACAAACAGCTCCACTGCCTTCACCACTGTCATCCCAGGGGCTAGCGAGGCTTGCTCTGACTGGCCTGAGGTATGTTGAACTTTCTCCACCTGCAGTGTTTACTAGTAGAGGCCTCAGCACATCACTGCCCATTTTTTCATTCTCAGTCTTCTTTCCCTTCAGGAATCAGCATGATTGGAAGAGCCCCCGTTAGGAAGAAGCATGCTGGAGTTTGGGAGTGGGACCTGTGATGCTGTGTGCTGCATCTTGTCACAGCTTGAACTCCCTCATTGGCTGTTTTAGACACACAAAGGTCATAGATTCTCTGCTGGTCAGCCAAGCGCAAAAATCACCCTCCTGCCAGCCAGCAGTGTTGGCAACCGTGAGTATTTCAGTGCCTGACTGCGATTCTCTCATTAGAAGGGCTCTGTTTCATACCTTCAGAAGCTTGAAAAGAACTCTATTCTCTTTGTTGCATTATCTTTTTACTTTCTCAAGTTTGGATACAATTTCTCAAAATCATAGCTCTTCCTTGCCTGGCTTATGAAGGATACCTATGGAAAGCCGAGGTCCAGCATGTTTCCCACTCCAACAGTTATTAGTATTCTCACCAAGGATAAACTATGGAGCATCTGCAAGACCATCAGTCCAGTGTTTGTATGTGCCCGGTTATTTGCAGACTCCCTACCCCCCACTTCAGGAGGCTTTGTACATAAACTTCTTTCTTTGGCAGCATGCTGGTGACATGCATAAAAGGACATGACTAAGGACAGTGGAGGGCTTCCCAGGTGGCTCAGCGGTAAAGAATTTGCCTCCCAATGCAGGACACATGGGTCTGCTTCCTGGGTTGGGAAGATCCCCTGGAGAAGGAAATGGCAATCCACTCTAGTATTCTTGCCTGGGAAATTCCATGGACACAGGAGCCTGGCAGGCTACAGTCCATGGGGTCACAAACAGTCTGACACAACTTAGTGACTAAACAACAACAAAGGATAGTGGAGCCTGTGATGTAATGTTTATTTGCTGCTGATATTGTTTTTTTTTTTTTTTACTTTGAATGAGGGTGAACTATAGGTTTTCATTTGAAATGCTCTTCAGAAGCAACACCAACTCATGTCCGGGACAGAACTCACTTAAAAACCAGATTAGGTTTGGGAGCCTAAACTCTCTGCCCCGAGAAATTCCGGCAGATATAAAGTCCTTCCTTCCCGCACCAGCTTCCCCTGTCCCAATTGTTCTAGAGGTTTTGCTTTTCAACAGAATCCAACTGAAGTTCCCTGTTGGGTATGCTTCAAGAAGCTTCTCCCCACCTTATTTCTCTTTAATGGCTATAAAATTCCAGCTCAGAGGAGGCAAAGTATTGATCAGGCGGGCCGTGCCTTTGAAGGTGCTGACTGGCCCTGATGGAAGACCAGGCCAGTGAAGACAATGGACCCCCAAACGTGCCCCTGGAATGAAGAGCCCACCTGATGGATGTGGCCGCGCACAGCACGGCTCACCTGGTGGGCTGGGCTGCCGTTGGATGAAGCCCGTGACGTGGGCCACTCACGTGTTCAACGTTGGATAAAGCCCGTGACGTGGGCCACACGCGTGTTCAATGCAGAAACTAACTGATTCTCAGCAGATAGGGCCAGTTGGGGGAGCGAAGCCTAAAAACGCAATCTGCCCACAAGTTGTCTCTTCTCTCCTTTGGCTTTCTTCAGATGCCAGCATGCCAATCAGTGTCTTGCTGAAAGCGCTGGGAGCAGCCATACCTGTGTGTAACACATAGTGAGAACTCCTTCTCCAGACTTCTAGACCACAGAAGCTGGGGCAAAATACACTGAATCCATAGCCATGAGGACCTGCTCTTGAGTCTATGGACCCTGGAATGCGGCGGCCGCAATCGAGTGCGTGGTTCTCTTTGTCGTACACAGGGGCATTAGGTGATGGGAGCAGGGCATCTGTCCATCTCCAGGTGGGAAGGGACCTCTGAGGCAGCTCCAGAGTAGATCATTGAGAGCCTCAGAAGGGGAGACCCCTGGCATTGGTGACTGTTACTGGTTATTTGGCTTTTCCGCCCCTGTTTCAATATCTGGGGTGTGATGGCCAAACTGTAGCACTGGCACCGCAGACCATGGGCTCGTTTTCCCAGCCAGGGTGTGTTCAGAGGAGGCCAAGAAAAGTCATTTCTCTGCTTTGCGTTGACTCGTGTGTTTTGAGGTCCCCGGGTCTTCCTTTGTACCCTTTCAAGGGAGACCTGGCGCTCTCAGCACTGCTCTGCCTCCACGAAGCCCTCCTTCTCGTGGCCTGAGGGCTCAACCTCGGTGTAGGTGGAGTGGCTGGGGTGGTTGCGGAACTTCATGGCCGGCCAGTGGTGAGGTCTCCGCTGCGGGGGCACAGACGTAGAGTGAGTGGGTGTGACCCCACCCACTGGGGACCCCGGGGGACAGCTCTGAGCACTTTTCAAGGGCTCTTGGGGGCTACTGTGTCTGAGCCAGGTGAAGCATAGACCCCCTCCCCAGAAGGCTTCCCGGCTGTGGCCCTCGGCACACTGGGAAACCCACCGGGAGCCCCAGGAGTTGGGAAGGAGGTCATCTGATGCTTCGCCACGTGGGCTGCAGGACACAAGGTGAAACGCTCAGCAATACATCAAGTGGAGCCCTAAGACTGTGGAAAGTGAGGGAATGGGTAAGAGATGGGATGATCTGGGAGGTTCTGGAAATGCCAAGATAACCCTCTAGACAGGACAGGTCCTGCATCAGAGGTGGGGAGCTGCAGAAAATGCAGATTCCCAGGTCTCAGACCTTCCCATCTGCATCCCTGTGGCTGGGGATCTGCAGGTTCCCCAGGTGAAACCAGGTAGGTCTTAGCCTTGGCAGGTCTTAGTGTTAACCTACCAATGACTGGTTAGAATTTGTAAGAAACAGGTGGCATTGAACCAGAGAGGAGGGAACCACCCAGGCCTCTGGATGATGAGGTCAAGGGGCGTGTGACCCACATAGAGGGTTGTGGCCCCAGAGGCCACCCTGTTGTGGGATTCAGAGAGCTGGTCGGTCGCCATGGGTGGGGGGTGGGGAGGGGCTCCCAAGCTCTGCGGCCCCCAGTGAAAGAGCCCAGGCCTTATTTCCCATGCTGCATGTCAGGCTGGCTCTCCTGAGTTCTGAGACCTTCAAAACTGCAGCATCCTCAATGAAAGCTCCCAGACAGAGCGACTCTTATGATTACTGTGGCCTGTCAAATCTAATTGAAAAACGCACAGCAGGCCAAGAGGCAAAGACCTCAGTTTCATTATGGCTTTGGATAAGCCCCAGGCCTTGGAATTTGGGTGTGAGAAACCATAAATCACTGGGGACGGTCACATAACCACTCAAGGGCATGTGAGGCATCTGTGGTTTTCTTTCCTTCCTCTGGGGATGGTCACTGTTCTGATTCCACAAATGGTGGCGCCAAAGCAGAGGCCATTCGACTGGACAAGCAGGCCAGAGGGGTCCTGAGGGGCCAAGCCCTGGGGCTTAGGGACTCAGAGAGCGCCTGCCATTGAGAGACACGCCCGGATGGAATTGATGAAGCCCCTCAAGTGGAAATAGGAGCCTGGTGTGAGGTGGGTGAGGGACAAGATGAGAAGAGATAGGGACTGAATGGCTGGGGAATGCTGACGCAGATGGGGATGGCAGAGGGGAGGCCCCACCCTGCACAGACCTCGATGAAGAAGAGGGCAGCATTGGAGGTGGGGTGACCATTGATGTAGATCCCGGCCAGGATGATGGAAGCCACAAGGAGGACGGCCAGCACAATGCCCACGATGGTGCCCAGGTGCACAGGGGACCCCGTCGTCTTGGGGGCCAGGTTGTTCTGAAGGCCTGCGGAGAGACCATTAGGTCAGGGGATCAAGGAAGCAGGGGCCGAGGAGTCCTGGGTTCTGACAAAGTCCCAGAGATGAAAGCCGACAGAACCCTCAGATCTACTTATCAAATACATGAAAGGGTAGATAGGGTAGACCTATAACGAGGGTGACATTAACTTTGTTCTTAGCACAATTCAGGTGGTTTTCCAAAATCACTTAAAAGTTGCCCAAATGTCTACTAAGGATCATAAAAGCTCTCTCTCATACCCATCCCATATAGGTCCTTTTAAGGAATTAACAGGGCATGTGATGGTTAAGAGATCTGATGGTTGTGGGATCCGGAGTCTGGCTATCTGGTTTCAAATACAGACTCTGCTACTTACTAGCTGTGTAATCTTGGGCATCTTATTTAACTTCTGTGTGTCTCGGTCATCATTTCTGTAGAACAGGATAATAATGATAACTACCTGATAGGATTACAGTGATGATTAAAATGAGATAATTCATGTCAACTGCTGAGGAGCACAGCCAGTCTCTGGGACAACTTCAATAAGTGTAGCTATTATGAGAGCAAAATGACCACATTTTTACCTGTCACTGTCCACTACCAGATTGTGACCTCCTGGAGAGCAGGAACAGTTTCTTATTCATCTCAGGGTCCTCAACTCTTAGAAAAAATGGCAGACCCATCAGAGGAACTCAATCAAAGAAATGAACTAGGTCCTCTAAGGGCTAATGAGCCAGTAAACACTCTCTGAGAACATTGCAAGCATTTGAAATACAGCCCAAGGAGAAGGCTGAGTATTTTCCATAGACTATGGAGCTGGAAGCACATCCAACCCAACCCTTTCTCGTACAGCTGAAGGAATGGAAATACAGAGAGGTAAAGGGATTCGTCCAAGGAGTGCCAGTCTCTGAGAAGCCTCAGTTCAGTTCAGTTCAGTCGCTCAGTCATGTCCAGCTCTTTGCAACCCCATGGACTGCACACCGGGCTTCCTTGCCCATCACCAACTCCTGGAGCTTGCTCAAACTCATGTCCATCGAGTCAGGGATGCTAAGAAGCCTAGTTCACTAATATTACCTGTGGTGGCTTTTTGCTGCTTCTCCTTATCCTAAAAGGATGTGGGGATAATGACATAGAGAAGACAGAGCAGCATGCAAGCAACAGAAATATTGAAGTCTGTTTTATTTTGCTGGTGGGTGTGATGGGAATCAACAAGGGGTGGGGATTTTTAATAAAATGTTGCATACATCCAAAGTCATTGTGTTCCCCATACCCTTTTGTCTGCAAGAGAAGAAAAGCTTAGGAGACAAACTACCCCGTGGCACCGCCAGGGTGTCTGCCAAGAGCTCGGGGAGTGGTGAGGACACACCCTGAGCTGGCCTCTCCTGACCTGGCCATCAGCCTGCAGCCTTCAGTGACCCTGATGATCTGAGGGCAAGGCTTGGACTGATGAGCACACAATGTGGAATAAGGGGAATGAATGTGGCTCAGAGCCCCTGCCTCCCCTCAGCCCAATGGACACAGATGCACATTCACACCTGGTGCCCAGAGGAGCTATGGCTCCATCTCTGGTGGGAGAAGCCATCTAACTGATGTGTTAACAGTCCCTCCTCTCCTGCTGGAGAGGTTAACAGTCTCCCAGCCCCTGGAGCTGGAAGGCTCTTCCATCTCCCCTTTGTGGTAGTTGCAGCAAAGGCTTAAGCTGGCCGTGGGCAAAGGCCAGGGGAGATGGTCCCCCCACCCCCACATCACCAGAGAGGAGATTATCCCCCCAGGCAGTCCTGGGAGCAGGGACCCTACCTTCTTAAGCTGTGTAAAATTGTGGTTGACAACTTTTGTGTCCTCTCTGCCAACCCACGTTGGAAATCAAAGGCAACTTTGTTAGGGCAAACACTGATCAGATCCTGCCCTGGCCAGATCCCACAGTGCCTAGTTCACTAATATTGAATGAGTTATCTTAAACTGGAGGTTCCGGTAAGGAACGCGGAACTAACAAGCTACCACCAACTGGAATAATTCAGGAAAGGTCAAAAGGAGAGAGGAGATTCCAGTTCATACATCCTACCAACCTCCAAGAATCCTGGCTGGAATCCATCTTGGCTGATGCGCATGACACCAGGAAGGACCCTGAGGCAGAATGACTGGCCAGAGACAACCCAGAAACTAACACCATCACCATAAAACCAGAGACTGCAAACCACATGGCAGAGCAGTCCTCCTGAGGTCCCTGACCCTGCTGCTCTTCACCCGGGCTCCCCTTCCCAATAACATCTCTTGTTCTGTCAGCCCATGTGTCTCCTCGGACAATTCATTTCAGGGTGTTAGACAAGAGCTCACTCACGGGCCCTGGAAGGGCACCCTCATGGTCCCCCTTCTTGCACAACTTTAACAAGAATAATCTACTCTCCACCCATCATTGGTTGGGAGGCCCCTTGGGGACAGCTAGGGCATGCCTGCCCTAGCTCAGCCTCTCCTCTGCCTCTCACTCCTTTCAGGGCAGTGAATACTCAAGAGTACTGTGGTCAGAAGAACTGCAGGAGGTTCCCGACTGAGATGAGAAATGTCTAGATGTAGATTTGCTTTTTCAGCCTAGGCAGCGTGTGCCCAGAAGCTCCCACCACTTCCCGCACCTGCCCACCGAGCAGGAGGTTGGAGAAGCCCAGGCTGTGGTCGTTTCCCTCTCCCCCAGTCAAGGAGTAAAAGCAAAGAAAGAAAGAAAGAAAGTGAAGTCGCTCAGTCGTGTCCGACTCTTTGTGACCCCATGGACTGTAGCCCACCAACCTCCTCCATCCATGGAATTTTCCAGGCAAGAGTATTGGAGTGGGTTGCCATTTCCTTCTCCAAAAAGCAAAGAGGCCAGGTGAAGGCTGCACCCTCTTGGGGGGTGAGTCCAAGAGGCAGAGGTGCGATGAAGAGGGGCAGGCATCTCTGTACTCACCATCTCCTCCGGCGTAGGGATTCACTTTGGTGTCATCTTCAAAGGGAAAGGAGAGAAGGCGCAAGGTTAGCAGAATCACAATGGCCTTTGTCCCTTTAGGATTGGATGAGACTTTAGCGAGGTTCAGTTCAGCCCTTCATTCTGAAGGCTAGGAAACTGAAGCCCAGAGAAGGGAGGTGACTTGCTCAAAGTCACATAGCAGTCTAAAGATCGAAGGCCACAGACAAGCCAACTTTTCCTAGTGTTCATTCGTCCAACAAATACTTACTGAGTATTTACTTGCATTTGAGCACAGGGAATAGGTACTGTGGATAGATGCGATCTCTGCCCTCAGCAAGGTCATAGGGTGGGGGTGGGGGGCGGGGAATGGAGGGACAGTGAAAATTGTCCACACAAAGGCAGTCAAGAAGGTGGGATGAGATGTGGGGCTGAGACAGAGTCCCAGATAGATGGTGGGGCAAAGGCTGGAGTCAGCAAGAATTTGGCCAGTAGAGATACAGAAAGCAGTTCAGTACAGCTGGAGGGCAGACAGGCTGTGAGTAGGGGGTGATGAGAGGGAGTGAGGCTGGGGGTGGGGGTGGACAGCGGCCTGGAAAGCCAAATTCAGGGCCTTTCACAGTATCCTAAGGGGCAGCAGGAGAGGGAGGAAGGATTTGAGGTGGGGTGTGTGTGAGCCACAAGATCAAATCTGCTTGAAGACCCCCAGGGTACAACATGGGAGACAGATTTCTAGCCAACATACTCCCTCTACACCTCAAGGAGTGTACCCTGCAGCCTCCTAAATAAGTTGCAATGGTTGATCCTTCCCGTGGTTCTTCCCCACAGTGGGGAAAGGACAGCAAAAATTCCATGTCAGGAGACTATTCTAGATGACTAGAGATTACTGCTTCAAGCATCAAACATTAAACCAATGGAACCTTCCACAATGTAGGGCCTGCAACCTGCTCTGCGTCCCTTCTCCCCCTCCACCATCCTCCTCATTCAAAGGGGGGCTTCCACTGACTCCCCTTGGATTACAGATGTTCAAGACCCTTGGCAGTTTTTCCCAGTCTTCTCTTCTCCTGTCATTGGATCACAGTGGGTGTAACAAGCGACTCAAGGCTCTCCAGACCTCGAAGTCTTAGATCTCTGAGTCGCTGCATATTCTGTTCCTCCTACAGGACATGCCCTCCCTTCCCTTCACCACTCCTCTTTCAAAAGTGCCACTCCTGAAAGGCCTCTTGAGGGCTGAGTCTAGGGTGACACAAGTGGAACAGGGTCTGATTCTGTCTTTTTAAAATTTTTTTGATATTTTGTTCACCATAGAATTCTGGCATTACTTTCGATTTTTGAAAATATTGCATGAAAAGATTATTTCCTTAACTATTGCTTTTGTGTGTGTATGCCTCCTTAACTTCTATATCTGCATTGAGTGTATCATTGACCTCAGCCTAGTCCTGGTTGCAGCCCTGTCACTTCCCAGAGGATAGACGGGGTGTCCTCCTGTGTGCCATAGCATTTGATCTGTTTCTGGAGCATCTGCAGACTATGAGCCTCTCAGCAACCAACCGTTTTACACTCCCAGTACCTGAATGTAGCATCCTATTCTGCTGTGTGTTTTCAATAAATCTTCAAATATCAAAAAATCACACTATAGTAAAAGAACAAACCAGAAGAAAATTTAAAAATAGTACCCCATAGAGGAAAGGGGCTTCCCTGGTGGCTCAGACAGTAAAGAATCTGCCTGCAAAGAAGGAGACCCTGATTCGATCCTGGGTCAGGAAGATCCCCTGGAAAAGGGAATGGCGACCCACTACAGTATTCTTACCTGGGAAATCCCATGGACAAAGGAACCTGGCAGGCTACAGTTCATGGGGTTGCAAAGAGTCGGACAGGACTAAACAACTAACACTCTCACTTCACTTTCACAGAGGAAAGAGGGAATAGAATGGAGGAAGAAAACTAGAAACTAAGCTTCTTTGGATATAGTTGCTTTTGTAGATTTGACTTTGGAATCATTTAATTGTTTATCATTGATTGTTAACGCTGTTCAGTTGCTAAGTCGTGTCTGACTCTTTGCAACCCCACGAACTGCAGCACGCCAGGCCTCCCTGTCCCTCACTATCTCCTGGAGGTTGCCCAAGTCCAAGTCCATTGAATCAGTGATGCTATCCAACCATTTCATCCTCTGCTGCCCTCTTCTCCTTTAGCCTTCAATCTTTCCCAGCATCAGGGTCTTTTCCAATGAGTTGACTGTTCGCATCAGGTAAGTTAAATTCAGAAAGTAAAGAGTCCGCCTGATAATGCAGCAGACATGGGTTTGATCTATGGTCTGGGAAGATCCCACTGGCTGTGGAGAAACTAAGCCTGTGGACCACAACTAACGAGCCTGCACTCTGGAGCCCAGGAGCCACAACCACTGAGCCCATGTGCTACAACTACTGAAGCCCACCTCCTGGAGTCAGCGCTCTGCAGCAAGAGAAGCCATCACAATGAGAAGCTGCAACTAGAGAAAAGCCTGCGCAGCGACGAAGGCCCAGCACAGTCAAAAATAAAGGAACAAAATTACAGAAACACCCTAAAAATTCAAAGTGAAACAAAACGAAGAATTGTCGACTTAAAATAGAAAGATACGTTTTCTTCAGGAATTGCAATACATAAGGTATTTATATACGCCTCTGAATCTATGTCATCACTACAAGTTGAAAATGATGAATTGGTTACTCAAAGTTGACCAAAGTAATCCTAAACATGATAGGACAAATTAACTTGATATTTTGAATCAACGTGTTTTGAATCTAGACCACTGGAAATACATTGTAGCCCAGGCCACTTGCAGTCTTGATAGACAAAAAGACACCTGCAGCCAGTCCCTCCCACAAGACGACTAAAGGTGACCACGCTGCGCCCGCAGCAGATTTTCTCTCCCTCACCGAGGGCTGGTTCCCAGATACTACCTTGCTGGGGGTCCACGGAATACAAACTGGTTCCCTAATTAATGGATTGTGGTCCAGGCCCATGAACACCCACCACGTGTGTGATGTCTACTGAATGAGTGGTCATTTTCTGTGGTTAGCAGTCACTTCTTGCTGTTACCAACATGTTCTGTTCAGCTGCTCATCAGATGAGTCCTTAGACTGCACAGATATTCCAGGTCGGTGCCTGTCTGTCCTTATGATAAAATGCATAGATTTTGTGGCAGCTGGTTGCCACTCTGAAGTCATTCTGGTTCATTTAAGTGGGTGGCATTTAAGCAATTAAGTAACTTAAAATCCAGCTCCCACACTTCCTGCTTCCCTGGCCCTCTCTGCTTTTCTGGCTGGCTGGGGAGAGAAGGGGTCCACGACCCTTCAGCAGCCGCTCCCACTAACTTCTCTGCTATCCACCTCTGCCCTGACCAGGTGGGTTCCCCTGGCTGAAGAGCTGTATCCCCATCGCTCACCGCATCTTCCTGGACCCTGAGCTAGGGACCCTGAGCTCTGCCCCCAGGATGTCATCTCCCTGTGTGGGCTGTAATAACATAGGCAGGGGGTGACCCAAACCTGTCCCTCCAGACACCTTGAGAGTTTGTTGTGGGGACAAGTCCTTTTCACATTTTTTTCTTATAAAGCCAACTTGCTAATCTTTGCCACCTCCTCCAGGACTAGAAGGCCATAAAGCCATAACTGTCCTTACTCTAATTAACATTTCCCATGTAGAATTTTATTACATAGCAAACAGGAAGAACACATTCCTGGGATGACAGGAGACACACACGTGATAAAACTGATCAATGGGACATGCTATGTAGGGACAGCCCTTCATGGCAGTGGCCCGGGACTAAAGGAAAATAATTCCAAGTCAGGGTTTGAACCCAGCCTCCAGATACCAGACACTGTACTCTCTCCATCCCTACCGTAGCCACCCTTCTGGCCTCAGGCACCGTGGCTCACCCCTAAACCCCTGAGGGAAAGGCTGGGTTCTCACCTAATGTCTGCAGACCCCAGCCCAGCTCTGGGCTCAGATTGAGCCCCCAGTAGCACATAGTGTTAACTCAAGGGTGACTGGCCAGGGGGTTCTTTTTTTTTTTTTTAATTTCATTGTTTATTTTTTATATTTATTTTTGTTTATTTGGCTGTGCTGGGTCTTAATTGCAGGACATGGTGTGCAAACTATAGCTGCGGCATGTGGGGTCCAGTTCCCTGGTCAGGGATTGAACCCAGGCCCCCTGCATTGGGAGTATAGAGTCTTAGCCACTGGCCCACCAGGGAAGCCCCAGGGGGCTCTTTTAAGTGGAGTTTCCTTTAACTGGAAGGTCACCCCTGAACTCCATTATAATTTCCGAAGGCAAGGTCTCCTCTTGCTCCTTTTTCAAGTAATGTGTTGAACCCCCTGCCTCACCGTTCACCCTTCACTATTTTTCTACCCATTGAACCCATGAAGACCCTTTTCTATTCCTTCCAGCACTGAGAAAAGCAGTGGGGTCGAGTGAGCCAGATTGCTGCTTTGGGATGAGACCCGATGACACATTTTCCTGGCTGTGTGACTTTGGGCAAGCCCATCAACCTCTCTTAGCCATAGTGTCTCCTCTGTAAACTGCGGATCAAAGGGCATCAAAGTTCAGGATAATTAGGAGGATTAAGTGAGTATTAATGGGTACACAATGTCAGCACCCTACCTGGCCCATGGTCAGTCCCCTTAAATGTTTGCTCTTTCTATCAACTGTTCACATCCCAGATCCATGGGTTCCTGCTTTCCGGTTCTCTAGGCTGCATTTCAAAGGCAGGGGGAGACCACAGAAAGAATATTCCACTGCTGAGCAACCTACTTTGCCCCTCATGAGCCCATTTCCTTGTCTATAAAATGGGACTGTGGATGAATAATGTTTAAAACTACCAGCTTTTTCCTCCTTTCCATTTGCTCCTTTCAAACAGGTAATCTAGCTCAGGGGAGGTAGGAAAACCCCATACATCTTTCAGTCTTAGATTTAGGGCAAGGGGTTAAAATCTAGATGCCATGTATCCAAAAAGGATGAGGAAGGAATTTCTCAGAGATGGCCAAAGAATCCAGGGACCCTGCCCGGTCCTCCCCACAGGGTGGATGGACCTCCGGCAGCTTCGATAAAACCCTAGGCCTAAGTGAAGCAGAGTAGGATCCTATGGGCCTTGCCCCCCATGTCCTCAGCCTACAATTTCTCTGTGGAAAAACTTTAACCAAAGAATAAGTTTAGCCAGAGAGGTGAGAAAACACAGAAATAGGAAAACAGTTCAAGACTGAATGATAATATAGACATTAGGCAGAGTCAAGGACCTTTGGACGCCAAAACCTCCACCCGGTGGAAGAAGTTAACTGCGTGATGACCAGACTATAGCCATGACATCACTGCCACAGTTCCAAGAACTGGCCTCAAAGAAATGGAAACAACTTGATCTTGGAACTGAAAACTGTTAGGCAGCAAGCCAGACATGAGCAGGTCCCACCCCATCCTGGACGGGGTCACCTTTCCCTGCCTGACCTGGACCCTGATGACCAGAACATGCCCAGAGAACTCCCTTTTTGTGGTCAAGGTCTGCAAAATTTCCAGCCTTATCAGGACCAAGCCAGATAACAAAAACCCAACGGGGCTTTCCAAACCGCCAGTACTGGTTGGTGTAGGTGCAACAAGACCTAAGAGGTGACTCAGAATAGGCTGGGGTCCATTATACAATATTTATAATAAATTAGTATTGCCATTCCCTGCCCACCACCCCCCCAACCCATTTCCACTTGCGTGCTTATGGGAGAAAAGTTACATACCCTAAAGCTGTCAATCAACTCATCACTCCAGTGACGCAGGACACAGGGAGGGACTTTCCATCACTCTGAACAACCCAACTCTACCTTCACTGTGGGGCTGCTTCTGGCCCCCAGACAGTCCACTCTCCTCCCTTCTCAAGAGTGTACACGTTGCTTTGCTTATTAAAACTCCCACTACTTAAAACTGTTCTATGTCTCTAGATTGATTTCTTTCCCTTGTGAGGACAAGAACCCAGGAATCACCATTCCACCAGTAACATGGGGATGGCAGAGAAGGCCCCAGGGACATCCAGGCCTGAAGAAGCAGTTCAGCAACACCCCAAGATGGTCAGAGATGTCCCACGCTACCCTCTGCCCCCTGGACATCACAGCAGTGGAAAGCCAAGCCCCAGCGCGGCGGGGGTGGAACTTCCCCCAACACCAGCCCAATGAGGGGTGGGAACCAGAAGGGAAGTCACAGAAAAATTATGCAGTCTTTCTCTGATGTCTGAGTGTGTGAGACTGAGTTCATACCTGCTACCGGGATGCTAAGATCTCACAGGTTCTCTGAGAAGTGCTATTAAGATGAATCAAGTTATTATGTAAAATAATTGGCATTGTGCTGGGACAGTAATTTTTTCTGTCGCCCTCTGTTTCACAATTTTGATGCGGGCATGGAGTCTACTTGTCCTAAACCTAGCTCTGGGTCTCACTGGCAAGTGACCCAGGCTCTGGGAGCCTCAGATGTGACAGGAAGCAATGACTGTTCCCTGAGATAATCGCCATCAGGGGCAGGGATGCTTCAGGGCCATGGCTCCTCCCCACCCGTACCTTCTGTGGTGAGGCTGTCAATGAAGAGGGAGGAGGAGGTGGTGGTGAGGTCTCCGTCAAAGGGGCTGAAGGAGCTGTCGGGGGAGGACGAGTAGGAGTCCTCGTCCTGGAAGTCCTCACATGTTCTGCCTTCTGCCTGCAAAAGAGACCCGGTGCTGCAACGGACAGAGGCCTTCCTAGCAGCCCCGTCGCACACAGGAGGACCCTGGGGGTGCTTTCATCCCTCAGCGGCCAGAAGATTTACGATTCCAGTGAGTGGTCCAGGCATGGTAATCTAATCAAAGCTGGGCTCTGAATGCATTTGAGCTTTCCACTTTATCCTGAAAGTGTCTTATCTTACAGGGCAATTTATCTGTCAGCTGCTTCGAATCCTTCCTGGAGGAGCTGAGATGCCAATCTTAAATAAATAAAGCAAATGAGTACATTCACCAACAGCCAATGTCAGAAACAGGCTGCTGGATGGACAAGGGGTTTGGGGGTCTTTTTTTATGAAGACCAGAAACAGCTCGCCCAGCCTCACTGATAAAACAGATGGTAGTGAGAGCATAGTAGTAATTCTGGGGGTTCGCATTTAAATCCTGGGCCCGGTACCTTCACCATTTCACCAGCTGTGAGCTGCCAGCCAAGTCACTGAACCTCTCTGAGGCTCAGTTTCCTTCTCTGATCAATGGGGACACTGGTCCCTAGCTCCTGGGACCGTGATAGGATTAAATCAGAGCAAGTGCTGGGCACATGCCATGTGCTTGCCCTGCAAGAAGGGAAAGTGAGGGGAGGGGAGGGGAAAGGATGCATACATGAATAAGTCTCTCTGTGCCAGTAAAAGGCGTGAGAATAGGACATGACCTATCCAAAGCATTGAGCATTCTGGAAAATCCCAAGTGAGAAGGAACCTGTGCTTGTGCATGCGTGCTAAGATACTTCAGACGTGTCCGACTCTTTGCAACCCTATGGACTGTAGCCCGCCAGGCTTCTCTGTCCATGGGATTCTCCAAGCAAGAATACTGGAGTGGGTTGCCATGTCCTCCTCCAGGGTATCTTTCCGACCCAGGTGTCGAACCTGTATGGGATTCTAAATGGGAGGTGCCAGGTACAACCCACTTTGCTCCCAGAATGACTGCCTTCCTTAAATGCCTGAAGGTTGGAGCTGGGGCAGTGACTTCTTGAATGTTACCAGTCGCACAGCCTCCTAGAAGATTCCAGTATGGCCAAGGCCACACCCAATATACCCTCTGCAAGGACCAAGAGAGCCCCTGGAGAACTGCTGCTCTGGGCCAAGTCACCAGGAGAAGTGCTTGTCTCAAGGACCCACCGGGCCCTCAAAAACCTCCCACATTGGTCTCACTGGCACAGATCAGACAGGGAGGCAAGCCCCAGTGGAGGGGAGCATGTCACCAAGAGAAGAGCAACCAGGCAAGGGGTGGGCCTGCAGTCCTGCCCTTCCCCCACCCGGCTCACTTCAGCCTCTCACCTCCTGGGCACAGCCGTAGGCCAGCCACTCTTGGCGGTAGCGGTCAAAGCCACTGGAACATCTGCAGGGGGAACCAAGAGGCCGGAGGTATGATGGGATTGACCGAGAAGCCCTCCCCTCCCTTCCCCTCCCCTCCCCTCCATGCAGTAATAGCTCTCCAAGGGGAGCAAGGAGGAGGCAAACCTACTCAAGACCACTGAGCAGGTGCTCCAGCCCCAGGTGGCTGTGATCAAGCCCCTCCTGCCCCCTCTACTCCTTCCCCCAAAGAAGGGGAAGCTATTTGTGGCATCCCCACCCTTCTCCTGACCCAGCTCCCCAGGACCAAGGCCACATCCACCCAGATGCATGTGTGTGTGTGTGTCTGTGTGTCTGTATGTGTCTCTGTATTTATGAAGCTGACAGACTGCATGACCTCTAATGACCTTAAGCCCTGCCCTGCAACTCCAGGCAGCCCAGAAATTGCTGAGAAGCCAGGGAGTTCACACACATGTTCTCATCTAGGGAAAGTCTTGCTCATTCGCTGAGCCCCCCTTCTTTGTGGAGGAGCCTAAATTTGGCAAGGATGGGCGGGGCCAAGGATGGGCATCAGCCAATCTGGCCAACATCCACCATGTGGTCACTGAAGGGCAAAAGTTAGGGTCCTGCCAGAGACTGGGAGAGATGAGATGTTGGCTGACCAGGGTCCCCTGAGAGGACACCGCACAGCTCAGCTGGGCTGGAAGACATCAAGTGCTTCCCTAGGGCAGGGGTGGGGTACGAGGATGAACCAGAGAATATTCTTCACGGCGTCATGCTCAAAGTTCCGTTCTTCACTCTTTGGTGCCAGGAGAATCCACCAAGTCCTATTCAAGTGCAGGGACCTCTGCATGGGAAGCTAGTATCACTAACCACCAGTGCTGAGAAAGGATGTGAGGCTGGTGAACTCTGCACCAGCAACTGCCTGCCCATCTGTGCCTGGTGAGGCAGAGGCGTCCAGGCTCTGTCAGTCCTTCCTTCTGAAGACGCCTCTGAGCTGCTCCTCCTATAGCAGGGACACTGAGCGGAGCCGTCCACAGCCCCCTCTCTCGGGTCCTCCATGCCCCCCTCCTTCAAGGCGTGGAAGACCAGGGGCACTGTTGGGAGTTGGGAACTGAAGTTTCCTTTAGGGCAAACTAACTGGTTCTTTCAAGGACTGAGCCTTGGATATAAGTCTAAAAGCATCCCATTCCAAGCCCGGGGCCAACCAACCCAGACGCAAAGGAGAAAGGCATGAGAAACGGCCATTGTTTGTCTTCTGAATGCCAGGTGTTGCCCCAGTCGCATGCTGCCCTTGCGCTATCTCTCAGGCCCTTTGCGATGACACCATAAGGCAAGGGTTATGACCCTCATTTTCAGAGCCAAATCCTGAAGTCAGGGTCACCCGTAGACTCCAAGGTGGGTCATTAGGAGACAATGTGGGATGAAAGGAAAATATCTGCATGATAAGTGAAATCATCTGAGTCAGATCCGGCCCCTCCCAGCAGGGAAGGGAGGCTCTGCAAGGCTGCAGAGGGCAAAGCAGGTGGAGGCGAAGCCAAGAACCATGAGGTGGTTTCAAGCAGCAGTTGGTGGGAGAGACCATGGTGGTCGGCCACCCTGCAGCAGCCCTGCTCTCTGGCTTTTTAGGAATCTGGAGTCAGCTCTCAGCTGAAGCTTGAGATCTGTCAGGAAGGAACAGGCCTGGCTCGGGTGAGCCCAGGCCCACGTACATCTGGGGACAGGATCCCTGATGGAGCTTTTCTGTCTTCTAGTTGACATAATCCAGCAAAGACAATGTCTACAGCCAAGGCCCTGCCCTCCCCCTCACCAACTCTCATTAAATTGACATGGTTTTCTGGGTTTGGGCATATGCGTTAAGTGGGGGTGTTGCAAGCTAGGGTTTTGCTTTCATCTGACCCATTATGCAGTCCTCATGGCTCAGCTGTTGTTGGACGATGCTGAGTCACATGGTGGCAGTCGGCCGCAGCATTCCAGGGCTCATCTGAGGTCATCTGGATTATCGCCTCACACTCACATAGGGCTCTCACACTTGAAAGTGCTTAAGATGGATCACACCGCAAGTCTCCGTGCCAGGAAGACGCAATCTCGGGTCTCCCCCGTGTGTTCTCTGAGGCTCCGTGCCTTTCATGTGAAGGACTCTGAACACTTTGTAAAAATTCTGTCTGGTATTTGAGGAGTTAAAATAACAGGCATGTTCCTCACCCACATCTCCCTTGAATGACATAACCCCAGTCCATTTTACAGGGAAAATAAACTGTGGGCACAAGAGGGTGAATAAGCACACAGCTGGTGGGAAGAACAGCTGGGAGGCCTGGTGAGGGCCCCTTTCTCCTCCTGGTCCTGAGCCGTGTCTTATGTGCTAGGCAGGCTGCCTGTAAAGGCAGTGGCTTTTATTTCTGCACCAGGACATTGGAAAGGAGCACAGGAAATACTGACAGTTACAGGACAGCTGCACGGAACTCAGAGCCTCTGTAATTTGCAAGTTTCAAGATTCCAAGGTTCTTGGAGTTCACAGGTCTTCCCAATCTCATGGGAGCTCTAGTCCCCCAAGAAAGTCTCCCCCCCAACTCCTCCTGTCCCCCACCATTTTTTTATCCTGGACAGGAGAACAGGGGTCAAATTTTGAGTCTAACCTTGAGGAAATGGTTGCAGAACAAGGAGTGGAAGATGAGTAGGATTTAAGAACTTTATCCCTGAAACTGAATCTCATCCAGAATTTTCCCTGCTTCCAAAACCAAACAAACACAGCTTTGTAACTTATCCCAGCTCTCCACAGATGCCTGCAATGTCCACACCCTTGGATTTCAGGGAACCCTGTTGTAGCAGTCTTGAGGTGGGGTTTTGGGATCGTGGGGCTCTTGCCCATAGACGGTGGGTCTTAGGCTCACCCCTGAGCTGGCAGGTCTCACACTTGCTTGCAGATGAGGCAATGAGGTAAAAATGCAGGCTTCCTGGCTTCTTTCTGAAAGACCCTGATGCAGGGGGCCGGGGGTGGGCCCCAGGAATCTGCACATTTAGTTCAAGCCCTAGCTGATTCTGGGATGCTCACAGCTGTGGACCACTCTTGGAAAAGGCCTGCCAGAGGATGAACCAACCCCCCTGGTTGTGAGGAGGGAGCTGCAGTAGCTGGAATCTCTGAATGGTCTTCCAAAGTCTAGAGTCACTGCAGGGTGACATATAGTCACCTTGATAGGTCACAAGCCTCAGGGAGACACTCATCACCATAATATTCTTGTCCTAAGCATCGGAGTAGCACTGGCCAAAGTTACCTTCATGTTGGCCATGAGACCTGAGACAGGGAGCAGGGCGGTGCCACCCTCTGCCCCCCGCACAGTCTGCCTGTGGGAACCAGAGCGTGAGCCTGGTACAAACCTCTGGAGGACGTGGCACCAGCTGCAGTTGAAGGTCAGGTCTGAGGACATGCAGGCGTCACAGCTCCGATGCTGTAGGCAGGCTGCGAAACAGAAGAAGGCAGCAGTCCCTCAGCACTAGTCCCTCCACAGACCTCCAAAAGGTGCGACTTCCCTGAATGCTGGGTCCTTACAGAACTCCGGAGGCTCTGATCAGCAGGGACCCTAGAAGTTTATAATGCCACCCTCACTTGAGTCCTTCCCTGGTGGCTCAGATAGTAAAGAATCTGCCTGGAAGTGGGAGATCGAGGTTCGAACCCTGGGTTGGGAAGACCTCTTGGAGAAGAAAATGGTGACCCACTCCAGCATTCTTGCCTGAAGAATCCCATGGACAGAGGAGCCTGGTGGGCTACAGTCGATGGGGTCAAAGAGTTGGAGACGATGAGCAACTAACACACATTTGAGTCCAGCCTTGATTCTCCAACTCTCCCTCTCTACCCTCCCTTCCTCCCTCCCTCCCCATCCCCACCTCCCCACTTCCTTTGTTTTGTCACTAGCGGATCAAGCCCTGAGCTGCTGCTAGTCATTCAGCAGTAAGACCTGGTACCTGCCTTCCTGGGCCTTACAGTCACACGGGAAGACAGATACTAAGCAGATCATCAAACAAAAATATCTACATAATTATCATTGTGATATGGTTTACAAAGGAAGATTACAGGGTGTCATAAGGATGTACAAGGAATCACGCTTAGTCTGGGAAGTTAGACTTCTGGCCTGTTGCCTACAATTTACAGGGTTGAAAAGGGTTTTTTTTAAAATCAAGATATATTTGACAAACAACAGCATGTAAGTTTCAGGTGTACAACACATTGATTTTATCCATTTATATTGCTGTGCAATGACCCTGGTAGCCTTTGCTAACGCTTCCATCACTCCACATCAGTATCGTTTCTTCCAGGGCTGGGAACAATTACGATCGAGTCTCTCAGCAAATTTAGTGTTTATAATACAGTTGTGCTGTCTTCTATCACTTGAAAGGATTTTAGATGTCCTGGTTTGACCAGCTAGCGCTCCCCACTCCTGATGACTCCATGTGGCAGAATTGCCATCAGACAACCTACTCCTGGCCTGTCCACCTCCTCCAAGGGAAGTCTGGGCTCTGAGTTTTCAAGAGTAAGCCAGGCGTATGGGGTTCCATTCCTTTCCTCTCCCTCTCCTCTTGGAAGTGAGCTAGTCCCAGGGAATGTGCTGACCTCTGCTCAAGTGGGCTTAAATCTTCCCTGGAAAGTCCCCTGACCTCTTAGTGCCTCAGTACCCCATCTGTAATAGAGGGATAAGGATGCCATCTGTGTGGTAGGCCAGCTATGAGAGGGTTTCTAACAGTGCTGGCCACACGGGGAGCCAGTGAATGACACTTGTTATTGACTCTGGTCCATCATTGCTCTCAGGTGCTCATTCACTCATTCATTCTTTCAACAAATATTAATTGAGCATCTATCAAGGGCCCAGGACTACCCCCTGGAGATGCAGTGTGAGCAGGAAAAGCCAGAAGTACTGCCCTCATGGAGCCTGCAAGCGAATGGAGGAGATGGTCGACAAATATACAAACGAAAAGATCCACCCTAGGGCTCCGCCTGGGCTTCCCTGGTGGCTCAGATGGTAAAAGAACTGCCTGCAATACAGGAGACCCAGATTTGATTCCTGAGTCGGGAGGATCCCCTAGAGAAGGGAATGGCAACACACTCCAGTAGTCTTGCCTGGAGAAGTCCATGGACAGAGGAGCCTGATGGGCTATAGTCCATGGGGACACGACTGAGCAACTAACACATTCCAGTGGGGCTTCCAGTGGTGAGAAGGGCTAGGAGAAAAGGGGAGCAGAACACGTAGGGGTGTGTTTTACCCAGGGAGGCTGGGGAAGGCCTCTGAGGAGATGCAGAGAAGAGAAGCCAGCAGGCAACTCTCCTGGGAGAGAAGTCCAAGCAGAGGGACCCCTCTGTGCAGAGGCCCAGAAGGAGTGGGTTCCAGGGTACTCCCAACAGCAGGTGGCACTCTGCAGGGTGGAGAGGTGGAAGGTGGTAGGAATGGGGAGGAAAGGCAGCTGGGGCCTCGCTGGGCAAGGCAGGGGGGAAAGCAGGGAAGTTAGTGGAAGTGGCTGCTGGAGGGTGTGTGGATCCCTTCTGTCATCAGCCAGCCAGAAAAGCAGAGAGGGCCAGGGGAGCAGGAAGGATGGGAGCTGGATTTTAAGAGTCATTCACTCACTCAAATGCTGCCCACTTAAATGACCTTGGAGTGGCAAGCAGCTGCCACAAAATCCATGCATTTTATTATAAGGACAGACAGGCACTGACCCGGAATAACTGTATGCAGTCTGAGGACTCATCTGATGAGCAGAACACGTTGGTAGCAGCAAGAAGTGACCGCTAACCACAGAAAATGACCACTTACTCAATAGGCATTTCTTCACTCTGTGGGTTTTCATGGGCCTGGACCACAATCCATTAATTAGGGAACCAGTCTGCATTCAGTGGACCCCCAGCAAGGCAGCATCTGGGAACCAGCCCTCAGTGAGGGGAAGAAAAGCTGCTTCGGGCACAGCCTGGTCACCTTTAGTTGCCTTCTGGGAGGGACTGGCTGCAGGGGGCAGTGTGTCCTTTCGTCTACCAGGGCTTTGCAGGCTTTGCAAGGGTGGAGGGAACACAGCAGGCAGAAAATAAGCAGGGACTGGCCTGACCCCAGAATGACAGCGCTCTGGCTATTTTCTTCTCTGGTGCACCCCGAGGGTCTACAGCAGTGCCCAGCAGGTGGTAGGCAGTTAACAAAAGTTTATGGAATCGATATAGAGTTGCTCTCATCCCCATTTTATAGAGGAGGAACCTGAGGCTTGGAGAGAGTCACTGAGCTGAGAGAGGCAGATCTGGGTTTGAACCAAGATCTGTCTGAGCTGAGAACCTGAGCTCCTAGCCTTGAGGTCCCCCGGGGAGACCCCCCTTCCCCAGTTTCCACCTTCATGCCAGGCCACCTTTTCAGGAGTCTCTTCTAGAAGAAGGACTCTCCATGCCGTGTAATGGCTTAAAGAGCCACACCTCAGGAAGAATTTTGGCTAAGTTCCCCCCACCCCCAAAGGTAAGGGAGAAAACCTGGGGCTGTGGGGTGCAGAATTTTCTGAGAACAAGGCACACCAGCTTCCAGGAGTTTAAAACAGCTTTGGTAGCAATTCCCTCCTGGACATGGGAGCCCATGACCTGGTCATTCCCAATGACTCTGGAGGCCCCTTAAACGGCTCCAGTCAAACTGAGAAAAATCCCTAGGAGCCTCATGAGACATTAAAAAAACCCACTGACCTTTACTTTCATCTGCATTTCAGATGTCCTGTGTGCTATTAAATGCTCACAAAATTCACTGGAGGGGTGGGAAGAGGCTTAAATGTACAGACGTGTCCCAGAAACACACTCCCAGGATGTTTCACTTCTTCTGCCTGGGTGATTAGCCGTGCCCTTGGATGTCCTTGCTCCCAAATGTAGTTTAGTCATTCCTGGGACTCGAGGCTTGCTCTCACCAGTCCTAGAGGAAGCTCTGCCCAGAAGGAGGGCGACTGGGATGGCATGAGGCTAGGACAGGTCCCAGCCCTGTCCCTAGGCATCAGGGGAGGACACCTGCTGGCACATGGCCTAGCATTGAGAAGACCCTTCCTCCTCCTCTTCTTTCTTCACCCCCTGCTCCCAAAACCTCCATGGAAAAGGAAGAGGAGGGAGGCAAGAACCACCCCAGAAGGCAGGGAGAAAGCCATGGCTCCAGAGGGAAGCTGGGAGGTATCATGAAACAGGAGAGGAAATTAAAACTGTCTTTAGAAATATAAGCATGGGGGCGGGTGGCAATTTCTCTGGTGGTCCACTGGTTGACTCCATGCTGCCAATGCAGGGGACATGGGTTCAATCCCTGGTCAGGGAACTAGATCCCACATGCCACAACTAAACACATGTGCCATAACTACTGAAGCTCATGAGTCACATAAAAGACCTGGTGCAGTTTATATAAATAAATAAATATATATATATATGTGTGTGTGTGTGTATATATATATATATATATATATATATATATATATGAACAAGAAGCACTGTCCTTTCCTCACTCTCCCCATCTGCCCTGACTGGATCCTTCAGGCTTCGCAGCAGCAGTGGGGGGCCTCCACCATGGCGTGCCTTCAACAGCAGGTAAGCAAGGTGCAGAAGAGTGACAGGAGCCAGCCCCCTGGATCCTGGAGGACTGCTGGCTAAATCCCGACACTGCCTTCTGCCTGTGGATGCCAGTATCACGCCTCCTCTAAAGAAAATGCAGTGATAAACTTATGGTTCCATTCAGTTCCTGTATTATCTTTTCTATGCGCTCAATCCAAGTTATCAGAGGTATCTCTTTCCTGGGTTACAATTACATGTTAATAACAGCGCCTGCGTGCTAAGTCGCTTCAGTCGTATCTGATCCTTTGCGACCCCATGGACTGTAGCCCACCAGGCTCCTCTGTCCATGGGATTCTCCAGGGAAGAATACTAGAATGAGTTGCCATGTCCTCCTCCAGGGGATCTTCCAGACCCAGGGCTCAATCCTGTGTCTCCTGCAGCTCCTGCACTGCAGGCTGACCCTTTATCTCTGAGCCACCGGGGAAGCCCGTTAATACCAGCAGCTGCATGTACCAAGCACAAGTCATGCCCTGGGCCTGGGATGTGCCAGTTAGTCTGGACTTTCATTTGCATCCTCAGTTCTACCTAGTGCAGTTCTCATCCATACCATAGCCCTGGGAAGGAGGCAGTGTAAGGTCCATGTTACAAATGAGAAATGGAGGCCCAGAGAAGTCAGGTGGCCGTATCGAGACAGGTGACCCTGGTGAGTCTGGGATGGAACTCAGCCTGACTTCAGTGCTCTTGCCAGGATGGCGGCATGCCTCTCTTCCATCAGCGGGGACAAGCCCTACTTACTTGGCAATGGGGTGAACTCCACGGCAGATGTGCTGGTGACCTTGCTGGGGTCCAGCTCCACACGGTGGTATTCAAAGATGGTCCTCCTCCGAGATTCTGAAACAGAGACAGAGCCTGTCATCGGGAGCACTTCACAGGCTTTGGGACCTGGAGCCTGACAGGGGGGCAGGAGATTGTAGTGAGAGGAACCAGGAGTCAGTATGCAGCCCCCGAGAGCAGGAAGTAAAACCATCATCCCGGGATGATGATGTTGAAACTGTGGAGAGACAGGAGGATGGGAGTTGACTTTGAGCAGCGAGCTCTATGTCACAAGCAGGTTGACAATGCAGCGGCCCAGCTGTTGCTGGGGCCAGAACACAGGAGTCCACCCTCTGTGCCTTCAAAGCTGCTGTCCCCTTGACCCATCACACTGTTCCACCTTTTCTCTTCTTGTCTAGCTCACTCTTTCAGATCTAGCTCAGGGCCTCTTCCTCTGAGCAGCTCCCCTTGACCAGCTCCCTCCTATTACTCCCTTTGCCCCAGGCCCTCCTCCCACTGCACTCCTTGCATTATGTGGGCATGATGGTCAATTTGGAGGGTGGGGACCACTCAACTGTGATCATCTGGTCCTGAACCTGACCCACAGTGAGTTGTCTGCAAATGTCTGCAGATGGACAGGCTGACCTTGGAGATCCTTTCCCCTCCTCGATGGTTCAAGGCCCAGAACCAGGTTGACATCCTGCCTCAGTCCCTGCAGAAACTTCCTAGGGGACCTCAGAGTCAAAAGACCTGAATTCTGAGTTGAGTTCTGCTCCTGACAAGTTGGATACCCTTAGGGCCTCAGTTTCTTGTCTGTGAAGTGGAAAAACATTAACACCTGCCCCAACACCCTTGCGAGTAAAAAGCTGGAATTGTAGATAGAAAGACTTTTCCTAAAATGGCAGTCTGAGATGCTCTGATATTTCCCCCATGCCCACCGAAGAACCATGACTTGCAATTGGTTTCCTTCAGCTCCAAAAGACAGGCTGCAAGCAGCTGAGTTTCATGAATGAGTTTTCCCACGAGGGGAAAGGGCCACTTAGTATTTGGCCTACCCAGGACCCCTTCTACCTTCTGGAAACAGAAGGAACTGACCCCAGCCCCTTCCTACATGTGGTCTGTACTGTATCTTCTTTCACGACTCTGCCTTCTTGGCCAACAGTGATTGGTCCAGGGTAGGGCATCTGATGAAGTCGGACCAATCAGAGACTTTCCCTGGGACTTTTTAATTGTAACCAGGCTGCCCTTTGCTCACTAGTAATAATGCTGAGAAGATGCAAGCTCAGTGTCCATGAAGAGCAACAGTTCCAGTCTCACAAGGAAAGCTAGAGGATGAAGCCGCCTTGTGGAAAGAAGCATGGAGTACTGGTGGCATCCCAGTCCCTGGAGTCCCCAGACCTGCCCTGGTCCTATGTTCCCAGGTGTTGGCTCTTCCTTTGGTTCTTTGGGCTACTTCAGTATTCCCAATGCACCCCCTTTCCAGCTGAACTAGTTTCAGCTGGTTTTTTGTCACTAGAAGCCCAGAATAGGTGAGGATGTAAGTTTCCTTCCAGCTGAAGGTGATTTTGAGGAAAGTTTCCTGAGGTGGCAGAACTCAGTAGGGGCATTCATGAAAAGGAGGGTGTCCTGTGCAGCCGCTGGGTACCTCGACCTGAATGAAGATTCTAGGGCAGCAAATATTGCTCAAAAGAACATTTCAGTTATGTTTCTATCATCTATTTATCCTCAATCTATAGTTTGGCTCAAACAGTAAAGAATTGACTTGCAATGCAGGAGACCCTGGGTTCGATCCCTGGGTCGGGAAGATCCCCTGGAGAAGGGAATGGCAAACCACGTCTGGAGAATTCCACGGCCAGAGGTGCCCGGTGGGCTACAGTCCATGGGGTCACAAAGAGTCAGGCACGACTGAGCAGCTACCACCTCCTCAGTCTTAGAACTGTTCCCTCCGGCTTAAGCCAGGATTGAACCCCAGGCGATGACCCCAAAGCATGCTCTCTTCCCACTGTGCTCTCTTCTCTGCGGCAGAGCCTGGGGACACCTCTGTCCCTGAAACGTCTGCGACCACAGAATGTCCTTGAGACATTCTGTGCAACACAAAGGAAACTGCTCCAGCGCCGGGCGCCACAAAGCTCCCCTGGACTGAAGAGGAATCTGCAGCCCCACCTCAAAGGTCTGCACTTGAAATGTGAGTACCACCCACTCACATGTGCACATGTGAGTGCCTGCACACACACACACACACACACGCACACACAGTCACGTGTGTGTGAGCACCTGCATGTGCACACACACACACACACACACACACACACACACACAGATTTTTTTGATATAAGCAAGGCCCCTTGCCAAGCAGGGGTGGGTCTGAAAGAGACTGAGGTGAGAGATTATCTGCTCAAAAGAGGCTCCAATTTTCAACTCACCCAACAGCCCACAGGTGTGGTAGGGCCCTCTCTGTGTGACACCAATTTCTCTGCAAAGGTGGCCTGGGCTTCGACTGAGCCCGGGCCATGTGAGATCTTAGGTGGAGGATGGGGACCTTCCAGGCAGCCTTTCGCAGCTCCATCCCACCCACCACCCCCAGGGGCCAAATCTAAAAAATTAACCCCTTCAATACCAAAATGGAATAGGATAAAAGTATATGTGAAACTCCAGGTCTTCCAAGATGCCTGAGGCCCTGGAGTCTAGACTCTGTGTAAACATTTATTCCTTAATCTGTCTCTTCTGTCAAGGCTCAACTCAAATGACAAGTCCTCCTTGAAGACATCCCCCAAGCTGGGGTGCAGTTAGGGGCCCCTCCTCTGAGCCCTACAGCCCCCTGTGCCCCATCCAGTGTCACCTGCTTCACAAACATCTACTCTGCTGGCCACCCACCCCCTGAGACTGTGAGCTCCCCAAGGGCAGAGCCTGCAAGTTATACGTCTCTGTCCCCCAGCCCCTCGCGCCAGGCCTGGCATACAACAGGGTCTTGAGAAAGGACTGTGAATGAATGAATGGCTTATAAATAGTCAGGAAAACCCTAGCAATTTATCATAACTTCAGCCCACAGCACAAAGGAAGAATGCCTTTCCTCCCCAGCCCACTATAGAGTACGGCCTTTCTCAAAAGGGCTGCCCCCAATGGGCCACAGAAAGCCAGACCCTTCCGAAGTTTAGAGCTTAAAGCCGAGAATTGGCTTCCAGGGTGTCTCTATCTACAGCGCTGTAGGGGAGAGTTGGCTCTCAGTTAGAAAAGTGAAAGTGCAAGATGCTCAGTCGTGTCTGACTCTCTGTGACTCCATGGACTATACAGTTCATAGAATTCTCCAGGCCAGAATACTGGAGTGGGTAGCCTTTCGCTTCTCCAGGTAGTCTTTCCAACCCAGGGGTCAAACCCAGGTCTCCCACATTGCAGGGGGATTCTTTAACAGCTGAGCCACAAGGGAAGCCCAAGAATATTGGAGTGGGTAGCCTATCCCTTCTCCAGCGGATTTTCCCAACCCAGGAATCAAACCTCAGTTAGAAGGAAGGTGAAATAGGAGGACAAAGGGGTCAGTGTTGAGGCATGAAGAGAGATGCATGAACTTGTCAAGAGAGTCGATTTTAGGAATAGAGTGGAGCAAGCAGCAGCTGGGGAAGGCGGGGCTCCCAGTAAACCTTACCCCAGAATTTAGGGATGGGTCTCCCCACCAGCCAGCTGGGGAGTGGGTATGTGCCTCAAGTGAAGTTGCAGCCAGAGATAATGGGATATATCCTCCAAAACCCAGCACAGCCCCACCAGCAGGGAAGGGGAGATGTGTGTGGTAAGAAGGGGGAGGAGGGTGGGTGGATGGAAACATATCTCTGACTAAAAATATTTGCTCACTTCAGCGGCCAACTTGTACTTGTTTAGTATCTGATTTGGTAAGACTTTTATTTCTCAATAAACAGAACCCTTAGTATCTCAGTCTGTGTTACTTGCATTTGGATTATCTTGCCAACATCTGGGGCTCGCCCAAAGATGATGACGTCCGTCTGCATAACCAACAGATCCCTCCCGGAACCGAGATGGTGGCCGCCCCAGAGCCACATTCCTGGCAGTTTGAGACGTTCTGTGTTATCTCTGCTTCCACTCATCAAACATTCAGAAATGCTAAGATCCAGACCCAGAGAGCCCTGCCATGCAATCAAGAGATGTCCGTGGCTCAAAGGAGAGCTTGGTGTGTCCAGTTTTGTTTCCACACTAGACACCAGTGGGAGAGGGTTAGTTTGGTCAAAAGAAATCAGACTGACAGATCCAGCCACAAACTTCCCTCCAAGATGGTGGCTACCATACAAAAAAATTGAAGATGGTGGATCAGCAGGAATTTTTCATTTACTCATTCACATCTTCCTCTGCTCATTCAGTTATCCATTTAATAAACATGATTCAACCCCAGTAGGGGACCCCAGAGATAAATACAATGAGAATCCTATACCCCAAGGGGCTTGCAGCCCAGCGGGGGAGGCTCCTCAGGACAGATGCAAAGTAGAAAAGGGACTGAGGGAGGAGAGGAGACAAGAAAAGACAATGCTCAGGGAGCAGAGTAGAAGGAAAAACAGAAAATAAAAGTAAAAATCAGGGCCATGGAGGCGGGCTTGGGGGAGGGCACCAGGATGGATAAAAAGCTACAACAAACGGCACCATGGAGGATCCTTTATCAGGAGCAGAGAGATGACGAAATGGGCCAGATACGGTGACGATACCCTCTCCCATGCCCTTACTTGGCTGGTCCTTCTCACTCCTCTGCCGTCAGTTCTCGGGCCTCCCCTCCCCACCCAGCACCAAAGTGCAGCATGGGCCTCTGCCACATTTCTCAAGTTTGCCTTTGAAACAAAAGGAAGGTTCTGGAACAGGAGAAGGTTCTAGTGCTTGGGCCATCCAAGGCCATTCTGGGGCCAGCCAAGGGGCAGGTTGCCATTTGGAGCTTTTAATAAGGAAATCCTCATTAATCGATTCCATTAATTCAGAATCTGTCAGTTTTGATATTGGAGACCCTAAAGTTGCTTTTATACTGTCCGTGAAAGAAAGGGTTTCTTAAATGAATAGAGGAAATTATATTGACTTCTGGACCCCCCCCTCCAGTCAAATAAAGAGTGTATCAACTACGCTGTATGTTTTGCCTGCTTCTGCAAACAGGCTCTACTAATCTGAATCTTTTCTCTGCAACAAAGCACATTCTGCAGACTCTCTGCTCCAAAGCCTACAGAGCATTTTCTGCAAGGAAGTGATGGTAAGAGAAACTCTGCCTGTTTTCCTCCCTCAATCCCAGGAATGAGGCTGTGCAGAATTCCCTCCACCTTCAGACAGGGGTGGGAGGAAAGTGTTGGGAGCCTGGGGAAAGGATAGAGTCTCCCAGACATGGTTCAGTGGCTGGGGGATTCTTGAATAGTGAGGAGTAAATGCCACTCCTCACAGCACCCCAGGCAGGGAGGAGGCAAGCTTGGGTGCCAGGGCAGGGATATCACCTATTCTATGGGTTGGGACAACAGGAATATCCACAGTGACGATCACAGTGACATTGTCTGTGGACCAAAGGCCTCTCCCTGAACATCTACCATGTTTTTTTGAAATGTATTGTTATTGGGTTGGCCAAAAAGTTCATTTTCCATATAACATCTTATGGAAAAAACCCAAACGAACTTCTTGGCCAACCCAATATTTGCATCTCAACCAAATTCAAATAAATTCCCTATTTGCTGAGTTGACTATCAGACCCAGAGGAATCTGATCTCTCAGTCACATAAAAGCCATCACTCTGAAAAGCAGGAGTTGTAGCCTATTTTAAAATCCAATGAAGGCCAGGGATACTGCCCTAGAAAAAGGCATACACATGATCTACTTCACCCACACCTCAGTGTTCCTTTCAAGTCCGCGCCTGATCCCCAAGCTGAAAAGTCTCTGACAGAAAGAGATACAGTTATCAGAGCACTCACCCCTAAACTCAGATGTCAGGTTCTGTTCTCACCTGGGGTCACCAGAGGACAGAGCACATGGTCTCTACCACACCCAGTCTTTTCAGCACCTGTTCTGGAGCCCATTTTTTGAGCACCTGCCCTGCTGCAGGCACTGGGCTAAGTGCTAGAGCCCCAGGGAGCTCATAGCTAGTTGGGGAGAAGACGAATGAGGCAGGATGGTGTCATGAGTTCTATATTAAAGCTCTTAAGAAAGTGCCCAGAGGATGAAGGAGGAAGCCATGAATTTTGCTGCATGGAGGAAGCTGGACCAATGGATAAGGAGGATTCTGCCAAGTGGTAAAAGGGTGGGGGGTGGCATTTGACATGAGGAACTGCATCAGAAAGATGCAGATTCCCCCTTGGCATGTCTGGGGAACACAGGGCATGCAGACCAGGGCTGACTGGACAGAGTGGTGGGTGACAGGAGGGTTCAGAGGCCAGCCCGTAAAGGTAGGCTGCGCCCATAATACACACGAGAAATATAATTAACACTGTTGTATGTTATCTATGAAAGTTATTGAAAGAATAAATCCTAAGAGTTTTCATCACAAGGAAAAAATCAATTTTTTTTCTTTAATTTTGTATCTTCATGAGATGGAGATGTTGACTAAATTTATTGTAATCATTTCACGATATATGTAAGTCAGATCCTTATGCTATAACACCTGAAAGTTACACAGTGCTATATGGCTTCTCTGGTGGCTTAGATGGTAAAGACTCCACCTGCAATGCGGGAGACCTGGGTTCAATCCGTGGGTTGGGAAGATCCCCTGGAGAAGGGCATGGCAACCCACTCCAATATTCTTGCCTGGAAAATCCCCTTGGACAGAGGAGCCTGGAGGGCTCCAGTCCATAGGGTCACAAAGAGTTGGACGTGACTCAATGACACTGAAAGAAAAATACAACAGTAGGCTATGCCCAGCTGTGTAGGCCCCAAGTGCCACACTAAGAACTCTGAATTGATGCTTTGGGCCATAAGGAGCCAGGGAAGGACAAGATCAGCTCTGTTTGGCAGTGACAACAAAGAGCAGGTGGACAGGGGGCAGGGAGCCTGGCGGCCGGGAGCTGCTGGGCAGCGTCTAGAGTCAGCGTGGGTTTCCCTTGACTGGCGGACTCTGCGCCTCGTGAAACACAGCTGGAGTCACCCGATCGAGCCGCTCCCACAGCAGCCCTTGTATCGCCTCCAGGTCTCACAGAACAGGCACAGCCGCCCTCCCGTTATTTCAGCTGGGTTCTGCTTCCTCCCTCGCCCCTCATTACCACACCTCCCCACATCTCCCTGGCTTGCTCTAAAACAGCCTTTCATTCTAGAACCACAGAGGAGCCTCAGAGGCAGACACTCTCGGGGGATCTGACTTCCTCTCACTCACCCTCATCCTACAGCTGGATCAACACACATTTCCTGAGACTCCGCCACTGGGCACAGGGCCTGCGAGGGAGGCACAGACCCCACCCCCGGCGGTGGTGAGGCGCAGGGAGGCATGGATACCAAGAACAGTCCTTCCTGTAAAACAGCCTGGGTGTGTGCACACAGTGCTCTGGGTGTTTGGGGAACCGAGGAGGGAAGAATTCCCCGCTCTGGATGGAGTGGGAGTTGGTCGGATTTAGAAAGCCTCAACGGTGGACACTAGGGTTTAAAATACAGAAGATTTGGGTTTCAGTTCTAACCCTCAGAGCTGTGTCACGCCACCTCTCTGAGGCTCCTTGTCTTCGTTTAGAAAGAGACAAATGCACAGACTTCATTTACAGTGCTGCAGGATAATCCAATAAGATAACTATAAGCTCAGTATCTAGGGATGAGGTTGTAATCAGTGTGCCCCTAAATGACCCCAGTGATCCCTGCCTCCTGGGATTCACACCCTGTTTAATCCCATCTTGAGTGTGGGCTGGACCTAGGAACTTCCTTCCAACCAGCAGAAAGTGGCAAAAGTGATGAGGTTATGAGAAGGCTCTGGCTTCCCTCTTGCTCACCCTCTACTGCTGTCTTCCTTGCCTGCTCTGATGGAAGCCAGCTGCCACATATGAACTGTCCTATGGGGAGGTTCACGCAGCCAGAACTGAAGGGGGAACTGATCTTGTCACAGCCACGTGAAAGCTCTTAGACGGCCCCCCAACAGTCACCGAGGCAACCCTGCAACCACCTTGAGAGCAGCCTGTGAAAGAGTCTAAACCAGAGGACCCAGTTAAGTCATGCTTTGCTTCCTGATCCACAGAAACTCTGAGATAATGTTTTAAGCCTCTAAGTTTTGGTACAATCCAACTCAGGGATTGAACCCGGGTCTCCTGCATTATAGGCAGATGCTTTACCATCTGAGCCACCAGGGAAGTCTGTTATGCAGCAGTAGCTAACTAATACAATCAGGGTGATGCTGAAACTCTTTAGTAACTTGCTCAGTATGGGTTTTAACCAACGAATTAGCAGGGTCTGAGCTACTCCCTAGAGTGCTGGGAGTTTGGGGGTGGGAGAGGGGACAGTGGAGGGACAGGTGAAGTGATGGCAATTAATTTTATGGAAATACTCACACAGGAGCATAAAAGTACCTATTTGCAAGAATATTCACTGCAGTATTATTTGTTGTAATCAAAGATTGAAACAACTGAAAAGGCTGGGCCCAGGGGACTGGTTCAATTAAGGTACATCCATGCAAGGGGTGTACAGTTATTAAAAAGAGTGATCCAGAAAGATGGGCAGGATACACTTTGTTCAGGAGCAGAACAGAGGACATCATACGCCATTGTTTATGTTAAATATACTTATGTATACGTACCTGAAGGCTTGTAGCTCTAGAAATATCCTGGTGACTCTGGTTGCCTCCAGGAAGGGGAATTGGGGGACGGGGATCAGGGACAGGAGAGAAATCTAATTTTCCTGCCTCCTGAAGACCCCTGCGATGGTCCTTCTATCATCTGGGTTTGGGAGGCAATTATGGTTGTGTTCTGGGAGGACTAATAAACCCTAATTTGGTGTCTTTGGAGATTTTCTAAGTGGAGGGTGTGCTGAGTGGAAGGGCCCTGGCTCCCCACTCCCCTCCACCACCAGAGCAGTGCCTCCCACTGGAGATTTTATTGGAAAAATGGTTCCTCAGCTCAAACAAAGAGAAGTTGGAACTCATTCTGCCCCTTTTCTTCCCTCAGTTCCCACTTAACTCTCCCCACCCCCCAACCACTTCCTGCCACTGCCCTCTCCCACACCAGCCTGGCTCAATCTGAGCTGAGTCCAGCCCCGTCCAGGGATCTCTGTGGGCCCCTGGGGTCTCACCTGGTACATCTGGGGATGGATTGAGAATCATGAAGGCATCTGACAGGCCTGCTTTGACAGGGTGCTGGGACGAGCTGATTTCCAGGACGGGTATGGGGATCTGCAGTGGGAAGAAGAGGCTCCGTCTATCCCCCACACACTCTTGGACCAGCTCTCCTTGGAGCTTCAGACACATCTGCCTGGTGGGCATTGCCTCCTGCAGGGCTCAGACATCTCAAACCCAACGCACCCATCCAAATTCCAAGTCTTCCCCACATCATCTCCAAACACATTTCCTGTTTCTTTTCTTCCTCTTTGTGAATGGCACCTCCATGGAGGAGTCACCCTCAGCCTCTCCCGGCTTCCTTTCATTTCCCTCCTCCTCTGTCAAACACATCTCCAATCCTGTTAAGTAGCCTGCTAACAGGCTCTAAAATCGATCCAGTTCTGTCCATCACCCCCACCCTACCCCAAGCTGGCCCATTCTCCTGCATCATTTCCCAGCATCTCCTCTGAGTCCCAGCCCTCTGCTTTCCACTTTCAAGCCAGAATGGTGTTTTTCAAGATTTTTTTTTTCTGGATGTGGACCATTGCTAAGGTCTTTATGAATCAAGATTGCCAGGAGAAATATCAATAACCTCAGATATGCAGATCACACCACCCTTATGGCAGAGAGTGAAGAGGAACTGAAAAGCCTGTTGATGAAAGTGAAAGAGGAGAGTGAAGAAGTTGGCTTAAAGCTTAACATTCAGAAAACTAAGATTATGGCATCTGGTCCCATCATCTCATGGGAAATAGATGGGGAGACAGTGGAAACAGTGTCAAACTCTATTTTTGGGGGATCCAAAATCACTGCAGATGGTGACTGCAGCCATGAAATTAAAAGACGCTTACTCCTTGGACGGAAAGTTATGACCAACCTAGATAGCATATTAAAAAGCAGAGACATTACTTTGCCAACAAAGGTCCGTCTGGTCAAGGCTATAGTTTTTCCAGTGGTCATGTATGGATGTGAGAGTTGGACCGTGAAGAAAGCTGAGCACCGAAAAATTGATGCTTTTGAACTGTGGTGTTGGAGAAGACTCTTGAGAGTCCCTTGGACTGCAAGGAGATCCAACCAGTCCATCCTAAAGGAGATCAGTCCTGGGTGTTCATTGGAAGGGCTGATGCTGAAGCTGAAACTCCAGTACTTTGGCCACCTCATGCGAAGAGTTGACTCATTGGAAAAGACCCTGATGCTGGGAGGGATTGGGGGCAGGAGGAGGAGGGGACGACAGAGGATGAGATGGCTGGATGGCATCACCGACTCGATGGGCATGAGTTTGAGTAAACTCTGGGAGTTGGTGATGGACAGGGAGGCCTGGCGTGCTGCGATTCATGGGGTCGCAAAGAGTCGAACATGACTGAGTGACTGAACTGAACTGTACTGTACTATTGAATTTGTTACAATGTTGTTTCTGTTTTATGTTTTGCTTTTTTAGCCAGGAGGCATGTAGGATCTTAGCTCCAACCAGAGATGGAGCCCACACCACCTGCCCTTAACCACTGGACGGCCAGGGAAATCCCTAGGCCGCCTTCTTTCAGTGCTTTATAGCAGCCAGGCTCAGTCCTGCCACAGAGCCTTTGCATATGCTTTTGCTCCCTCCCAGAACACACTTCACCCTCCTCTTTGCGTCCTTAACTCCTACACGTTCTGAAGATTTCAGCTCTTTTCCTCAGGAGAGCCTCCCAGGCTCCTACTCAGGTAAAGAGCCCCGTGAAAGGCTTTCCTGGCATCACTATGTAAGAACACTTGCCCCACTCCCCACAGTTACTATCTATCCCCCCAGCCAGATTCTCAGCTCCACAAAGATGGGCCGGCAGCCATCCTGTGAACTTCTGTATCTCCAGCACCACGCCCTACATCTGGCGCACTACAGGGTCTCGACATATTTCTTGAATGAAAGAACAGCCCACTCACCTCTTTGTAGCCGAAGACAATGCGGCCGTCTTGGTGCAGAGCTGCCTGGAAGGTGAAGCTGCCCCTGTCCTCCCGACCCTGGAGGTAGACGTGGTCCCACTGAACAACAAAGACTGTCCCTGGTGAGGAGAGCAGAAACTTGGCTGGACAGGGAGGTCGTGTGGGGCGCAGAGGCCTGCAGAAACGGTGGCCCATGTGGATGGGACACCAGCTGGTGTCCTTAGCGATGATGGGGTCAGTTTGCAAATTTGACAGGAGGCAGGAACTGGGCAGCCCACAAGCAGTCTGGCTCTCAAGTTGGAGAGAAGCCAGGAGACCCTGCTTCACCCTTCCCGCCCCCAACCAGGTACTGTGATTGTACCTGTACCATCTCCTACCCCAAGCACTGCCCTGTCCTTCTTGCCTATCCTGACCCCCTGAGATGAAAAAGAAGAGAAACAGTAGAAATTTCTGTTCTTCTGGGGTGGAAGGTAGGTTCTCAAGGGACAACCTGATGAGAGTAAGAAACAATCAAGGTCTCTAATATTTATTTCACCTCTACTGAGAGCCAATTGTTTTCATTTGATTTTCTCATCAGGGAGCAGGCATTTTGTCCCCAGGGAGGAAAATGAACACAAAGGTAGGGTAGCTGCCATGCTGTGTGACTGTGGGCAAGTCCCCTGCCCTCTCTGGGCCTTGGGCATTTCTAAAGGGGCTAGACCAAGGCATCCCTGGAGCTGGATAAATTAAATTCTGAGCTCTGATCTCACCATTGTCAAAATAAGCAACTGTGGAGTTGTCAGAGTAGCCAGGGTTGAAGTTGGCCATCAGAGGGGCCACGTACTGAGTAGCTGTGAGCATCCGATGGACCACGTCACCCATGAAGATGAAGCCTGGGGTGGGAAGAAGTGTAGATGAATCATCAGAGATGGACTTGCTTCCTCGTTCAGAAAGGAGTAGTGTAGATGGAGTTGGAAGTGAGTCTTGAACCTCTGACCCCCCAGCATCACATGGTGGGCATGGGTCTGGTGTATATAGAGCAAGAGGAGCCCACACTAAAGAAGTTTCTCTCTGCCCCTCCACCCATCTCTGTCCCTTGGAAGTGCACAGGAATCCAAGATGGGCTTCCTCATATCAACAGGGAGCCTGGTCCCAGGAAACAGGCTCTCGGTGCAGTCTCCTCCCTCTCATTCACAGACTCAGAAGCACAAGGGCTGAGGGACAGCCCACACTGGCCTGTGCTCACCCAGAGGGAGACACACATGCATGTGCACCCACATCCACACATACACACACACACACACAATTAAGTCAGCAGACGTGAGGGAGGTGGTCCGAAACACTCATGACCTCTCACCTGAGAGTGGGGCCCCAAGGGAGAGCCACAATGTGGGACCCACCCCAGTCCACCTATAAAACCCTGTCTCCCGTGAACCTTCCCAGCTAGGTCCCAGGTTCTGGCTGAAATCTCCATACCCTCTCCCAGCCCCACAGACAAGGCCTTACCTCCGGTTGCTATGGTGATCTGCCGCAGAGGATGCCCGTAGAAAGGGAAATCAAAGGACAAGACCACTCTCTGCAGGGGACGGGAGAGAGTCAGTGAGGCCAAGCTGCAGGCCAGGTGGCTGGGCAGCCACACGGCCCCATGCTTATCTGGATGGGGTGGGGGGTAGGCATGTCCAGGGCAGGCCCCCAGGACCACAGGTGGGCACCCCAACTCTGGTCAAGCCCCCTAGGATCTCCTGGGAAGGCACTCCCCAGACCCCAGACCTCAGGCCATAGCCATGCCCACTGACCAGGCAGAGTGGGCTGGCCCCCAGCCTCCCAGCCCAAGGTAGTGCTGCCAGGGACTGGGGCACTCACCGAAGCCTGCCGGTGGGTGTTGGAGAGGATTCTGTGAACTTTCACTTGGCTCTGGTTGGCCTTGGTCACGTCCACCCACAGCTCCTGGCTGCGGGGCTCGCTGGGGCCATACAGACGGGACATATAGTAGCTGTGGTTATCCTCCTGTCGTTATCCAAGACAGAGCCCACAGGAGGGTGAGGAAACAGGATGCTAGCAACCACCCTCTGCACCTCCTCCATCCAGATGTCTGGATAGAGAATTCATGGTCCTCCCAGACCATAGCCCAGAAGAGCTGGTTTAGGCCTGGGAGCCCCTTGGATGCTGTTGGCCCTGGAGAGCTCAGTACCTGCCCCCTAGCTACACCCCCAGCAGCTCTGCTCCAGCTAAATCCATGCCTGCTATACCTGTGGTCTGCTCTGCCATCCCCAGGACAGGACAGGGGGTTTTTCCTAGAGCCCTGAGTTCCGCTCCCTGCTACCTCACCCCCGCCCCAGAGCACACCCAAGGCAGAGCTCAACTCGGGACGTGAAGGAGCAACAGATAAGGCAGCCCCAAACCAAGCCCTGTCTTCAGGGAGCTCCCAGACTGAGGGGCAGACACAGCCCCCTGCCCTGGGGAGCACCCAATTTAACAGAGAAGAAAAATCTGAATCTTGGAAGCTACCCATCTAAAGACAGAGGCAGATCCTTGATCTTGCGCACTGCTAGTCTGATGGAGGAGGTGGGACCCATGCAAATGAAATACCCAAACAGACACCCTCTAGCAGAGAAATAAGACAGGGCCCATACGAGTCACTACAGAGTTGAGAACAGGGAAAGAAGCAGCAATGATGCCTTCAAGACATATTTTTAAGCTTTACTATGTGTCTGATTGGGACAAAACAAAGAATAAGCCAGAATCTAGAGGGCTGGGAGTTAATTCTGTCAAGCCTCTCCTGCAAGGGAGAATTTAGGGGCAGGATTTAAAGGAGGCTGGGAAACAATCAGCAGAAAGAATGGAAGAGCCTGGAGAGGAGGCCATGTCAAAGCGTTTCAGCCCATCTGGGAGCACAGCCGACAAGGAGCCGAGGCACAGCACGCAGGTCCATTTGGCCGCTGCCACAGCCATGGGGCTGCTGACCCGTGCAGAGCCCCGGGCGTTGCGGGTCATTAATCAGGCTGTCGGGCGGCAGTGGCTGCAGACACAGCAGAGCTAACCATGTTCTCCCTGCCAAGCCGCCAGCTGCCCAGCCAACCCTTGCCCGGGTCCCAGCATGAGCAGGGCCGAGGGTCGCCTGCTCTCTCCACCCGCCCGGAGGCAGACTCTGTTCTTCTGACAAGTGACACTCTCTGGGGCCTGGGGTTGGGGCAGAGCTGGGGGAAGATGAGCAGGAGAAACACGGGGCCAGGCGGGGTGGGGGTGGGGGTGAGGGTGGGGGGTCGACGACTTCCTTTGGCTACTGCCTGGTTCCTCCCCTGCAGCCTCTAGACTGCCGGCCCCTCCACCCATTCCTAGCACAGACATCAAGCAGATCTAAACAAATCAGAAACACATGAGGCCACCCTCCTCTTCTCATAAGCCATCTGGGGCTCCCACCAGCCCAGAGGCGAAAACCCAAACCTCAGCCATGCTTGGGAGGTTCCACCATGAGCCTGCCCCACCCTCTCTCTAGCTTCACTTCTCTCTCTCTCTCTCTCTCCTTCACCTATGCACCCTTGGGCACCCACTCACTAGATCACCTCCCCAATAGTCTCAGGCCACCATTGGTCACTCAGGCCTTTGCATATGCCGATCTTCCTGCCTGGAGTGGCTCTGCTTTCTCCGCTGGCAGATCCCTCCTCTTCAATGCTCAGCTTAAAGATTACCTTCTTATTGTTATTCTCCCCCGACTTGCCCAGTGAGGACCTCCACCATCCACAGGAGTCCTCAAGGGGTGACTCACAGGTACTGTTTGTGAGAGTCATCTGGGCCCATGCTTGTTGCATTTCTGGTTTTACTCATGAAACCTCCTGAGCAGGGGGCCAACCTTAGGCCTCCCACTGCTGCCACAGTCATCTACCCTGAGGTCCTAGAAGATGCCCAGAGGAGGAAACACTGCATCTCAACTTGCCCGCAGGTGTTGGAATATCTGTGCTCATAGCCTCCCTCAAGAAAGCAGCCCCTTCAGCTTCTGGTTCTTCCCTCATCCCACCCCCTGCCCAAGACTAGAAGTCATATTTTCCCCCTTGGGTCTCCAAGTTTCCTATCTCCAATCATATCTGCTGGTGTCCCCACCTTGACCACCAAAAAAAAAAAAAAAGCAAAAAACAACCCCCAAAATTACTTGATACCACTATGGAAAATAGTATGGAGGTCCCTCAGAAAACTAAAACTAGAATTATCATATGATCCAACAACCCCACTCCTGAGCATATATCTAGACAAAATTATAATTTAAAAATATACATGCACTCCTATGTTCTTAGCAGCACTGTTCACAATAGCCAAGAGATGAAAACAACCTAAATGTCCATTGACAGATGACTGGATAAAGAAGACGTGGCACATATATACCACGAAATACTACTCAGTCATAAAAAAAGTCATATGCCATTTGCAGCAATATGGATACAACTAGAGATTATCATATAAGTGAAGTAAGTCAGAAAGACAAATACCATATGATATCACTTATATGTGGAATTTAAAATATGACACAAATGAACCTATCTACAAAACCGAAGAAGACTCACAGACATAGAGAACGGGGGAGGGGTGTACAGAACGGATGGACTAGGAGTTTGACATTAGCAGGTGCAAAGTATTTTACATAGAAAGGATAAACAAGGTTCTACCGTATAGCAGAGGGAACTCTATTCAGTACCCTGAGACAAACCATAGTGGAAGAGAATATAGAAAGAATAGAAAAGAATATAGAGAAGAATACTGAATCACTTTGCTGTATATCAGAAATTAACACAACATTGTAAATAAACTATGTATGCATGCATGCTAAGTTGCTTCAGTCCTGTCCGACTCTTTCCGATCCTATGAACTGTAGCCTGCCAGGCTCCTCTCTTATTCCCTTCTCCAGGGGATCTTCCTGACCCAGGAATCGAACCTGGGTGTCCTGCATTGTAGGCAGATTCTTTACCATCTGAGCCACCAGGAAAACCTGGTGAATTAACTATACTTCAATTTTTTAAAAAAATAAAGAAGCTCCAGAAAAAAAAAAGAAAAAAACCTGCCAAGGAAGAAAGCCCTTTGCACACCAACTCATGCAAAAACACATGAACAAATGTGCCCAAGAGGAGTCCGAAGGCCCTCAAGGTGCTTCCAGGGAATCACGTGGTGAGTGGATTTTATTCCACCTCAAAGAACAACCACAGGGGGCCCTGACCAACACTGTGCATCTGAAAGTCTGCAGGACTGCAACTCTGAAGCCAATTCAGGTTCAGCTGCGACCACCTGCCACAGACACATCTAGCGCTCAATTCTTCTCTCCACTAGGTCCAACAAAGGAGTGGTTTATTAAACAACATCAGTGGGCCTAAAATTTTGCTTGAAGAAAGGAAACCTAATTTAAATGCTATTCAGCCCACCATTTAGATATCCTCTCCAACCTCCACCCATCGCCTCAAACTCTGAGCCTCTGACACAGAAGGACAGGCAAAAATCACCTCTGCACCACCGCTCAAGATCCCTGAATCCTTGATACCTGAGAAGGGTTTGCTGAGGCGAGGCGAGGCCTGTGCAGGGAGCCCAGAACCTTCCTTTTGCCCTTTTATAGAAGTAAGAGGGACCGGTGCCTGGTACAGTCAAGATTTTGGAAATAAACTTGCCTCCCTAATTCCTGGGCTGTCTTTTCATCAAAAGTAGGGGAGGAGGACATGAGCAGCCAACAGAGCCCAGCAGGGTCTAGGTGGTTCTCTAGTCCGTTTATAAAAAATATTTATTTAATTTAATCAATTTATTTGGTTGTGTCAGGTCGTAGTTGCGGCATGCGGGATCTAGTTCCCTGGTCAGGGATCGAACCCTACCAGGCCCCTTACATTGGAAGTTGGGAGTCTTAGCCACTGGACCACCAAGGAAGTCCCTCTTTGACTTCATGGACTAACCACCAAGTTAGTCCTTTCAAATGCACAGAAGGTTTAATTGTGTCCCTCATAAAGCTGTGTTTAAGTCATAACCCCCAGTGCTTTGGATATGACCATATGTGGAAATAAGAGTCTTTGCAGATGTCAAGTTAAGATGAGGTTCTACTGCATTAGGGTTGGACTTAAATCCAATGACAGGCTTGTTATATAATTGTTACAAAACAAAGGAGAGGAAGATTCAGATACAGAAACACAGACGGGACACAGGGAAGAAGTCCATGTGACATCAAAGACAGAGATTGGAGTGATGCAGTTTACAAACAAAGAAACACCAAGGATTATCAGAGGCCACCAGAAACTAGGAGGAGGCAAGGAAGAATTCTACCCTAACCTCCAGAGTGATTGTGACCTTACTGACACCTTGATTCAGATTTCTGGCCAAAACTGTGAGAGAATAATTTCTATTGTTTTAAGCCACCCAGTTTGTGATACTCTGCTATGGCAGCCCTAGGAGGCTAATACAGAAGTCCACGGTTGTGTGATGCTGTGCCTCAAAGGGGCAACCCTCAATGTCTCCCCCTTCTTGTCACAGTCCTGCTTAGAACATTCTGTGGCTTCCCAGCTGCACTCAGATTGAACGCCACATTCCTTACCATGACCTCCAAGGCCCTGTGAGGCAAACTCTAGACTTGCCTATCCGATATTCATTACCCCTCTTTATTAATAGCACATTGATCTTGTAGCAAGCAGCAATGTAGTCAACTAAAAAACTTCATTCCCTGGATGACTTAAGGCTTACCATGTGATGCAGGCTGGCTTATGAGATATACTGAAGGTTCTAGTAGAGCCTTTTACAAGAGGTCAAATTTGACTGCTCATCCCTCTTGCCTTTGCCCGTCTCTTTATTCCTGCCTGGAATGCAGATGTGATGACTGGAGCTTCAACAGCCATCTTGTGAGTATTAAGACAAGTGAAAGTGTTAGTCACTCAGTCATGTCCGACTCTTTGCAACTTCATGGACTGTAGTCTGCCAGGCTCCTCTGTCCATGGGGTTCCCCAGGCAAGAATACTGAAGTGGGTAGCCATTCCCTTCTCCAGGAGATCTTCCCAATCCAGGGATCAAACCCTCGTCTCTTGCATTGGAGGCAGATTCTTTATCATCTGAGCCACCAAGGAAGCAATAAAGATAAGAGCTGCATCCTAAGGATAGTGGAGTGGACAGTTAGGCAGAACCTGGGTCCCTGGAGGAATGCTTGTTAAGGCCTCACATTCAGCATTCTGTTATATGCAAACATGAATTCTTCCTGATACACGGTAGTCTGGCCCCTCCCCAGGTCTCCCCTCCCCACCCCCACCCCTGCTCTCCTTGCCCCAGCCCGGCTGGGCTTCTTTCAGTTCCTGAAATCACCAAGTGCTTGTCTGACTCAGGACCTTGGTATTTCCTATGCCTCAAAACCTCTTTTTTGTTCAGTTCAGAAGCTGACTCCTCGTGGTCCTTCAGACCTCAGTTCGGTGGTCACTGCTTCAGGTGCTCTTTCATCAGGAGTGGCTCCCTGATGTCCCTGTTACACTCTCATCACACCTCGGACTTCTGCCTCTCCATGTGCTGCACACTTGCGATGACTGATTTGGCTTTTAGACTGTCTTTCCTAGAAGACCGTAATTTCCCCACAAATAAGGTCAGCCTTTACCCATAGTGGGTTATTTTTAGGTTGTGCTGTACAGTATGTGGGATCTTAGTTCCCAAACCAGAGATCCAATCCGTGCCCCCTGCATTGGAGGTGTGGATGTGAACCACTAGGCCATCAGGGAAGTCCCACCTATGGGGTTTAAGCAGAGTATGCACTCGATTGGAGGATATGTTAATAAATGAATGACCAACCATTCATAATTTCAAAGCATAGTTTGTTGAAAGTCTGCTCTTCCTTTGTTTTATTGCTATCGCCATGCATTCTAGTGAGCAGGATGGGATGTTATTCGCAAACAAAGCGAGACAGCAGCTCAAGGGGAACAGGTTTAAAACAGCTGCTTGGAGGCCTGGAAAAGGGTCTGGTTTCCATCACCTCATCCCTGGGACTCACCTGGGGACAGTGTTCACCAAACCTCCAAGCACTGGAAATAAGAGCCCTGCACAGAAGCCACGCTCTGCAGTTGTGAAGCCCAAACAGACGCTGACACATCTCTTGCTATGTCACCTAAGAGGCAAAGGGTGGGGTGACTGGGGATGTGTCTCACCAGCTTGCTACTCTGAGTTCTCTGCCCATGAAGGACAAACAGCCCACCTCCCTAGCCATTGCTGCTCTGCTGAGGAGGCTGTGTGCTACTGGGGGAATCCTGGGACAGGATCATCTCATTCTTGGAGCTCCCAAGAAGCCTTCCAATGGCACATCTTAACTGACAGCAAGGAGATTGAACCAGTCCTAAAGGAAACCAACCCTGAATATTCACTGGAAGGACTGATGCTGAAGCTGAAGCTCCAACAAGGACGCATCCTCCCCCATCACTGATGCAGGTGACAGACACAAGAGCCACTTGTGAAGGAAGCAAGTCTCTGGACAGCATTCCCATTGGCAGGACATCAGACACACAGGAAGGTGCCTCCAGCTCCCGGTCTTCTCCTCCCCAAACGCTCGTACCATCACCTGAGGAGGCCCTTCCAGTCCAAAGGTCTGAATTGGTACAGTTGCAGCTTGAAGCATGTCCCTTAGGCTGTATTCCTGTCTGGAGTGGGGCAGGGTAGGAGGAATTTGAGATTCAGGGAAGGGGAGAGGATGAGAAAAACAGTTCTCTGTCAAAGGAGGAAAGAAGGAGGGAGGGAGGGAAGGAAGGAAGGACGTCTCCTGATTCCTCAAGCTCTTCTCCAAGGAAGTGAAGCTAATGAGGGAGATGCTTTCGGGCCATGCAAGGAAACCCCGATTCCACCTGCTCAGACTCGGAGCAGGTCCTGGTAGTCCAGTGGTTAAGACTCTGCGTTTCCAACACAGGCAGCAAGGGTTCGATTCCTGGGCAGGGAGGTTACCCATGCTGCCAGCTGACCAAAAACCAAAACAATAAACCCAGAGGAAGCGTCCTCAGTCACGTGACTGAGAATGCAGCAGGGCAGCAAGTGAGGAGCACAGGACCTCTGGTGTAATCAGGGGCTTGTCCTAAGTGTGACTGCTGCTCCACAGAAAGGAGAAGGAAGCCAGCCCTCACATGTGGCTTCAATAAATATATGCTGGATAAGTGAAAAAGAGACCAAGTTGAGGAGGGTCTCGAACAGACAGAAAAAGTAGCCCTGGTTCCTCATGGAACCAGGTTCGAGGTCAGGCTGGAAGGTCAGGCTTGATCTCTAGCCCATGGATCCCATGGCAAGTCTCTGAACTCTCGCTATAAATCTTTCCCAAGACAGCTTGAATGGCTCCTTGGCAATAAAAGAGCCCTAAAGAGAATAGCTGTGCTCTTGGGGTGATCAGAGGAAGGATTTTGAGGGATACTCCAGACAGTCCTTCACCAGCATAGATAGCAAGAATCTGCATGGAAAGAGAGAAATGAGAAACTAAATTTCTGGGAGAATTTTTCCTTGACTGCCATGCTTTTTCTTCTACAAAGTCAATCGCCACTGGCTTCTGGACTTGGTGGTGGCTTGGAATTCACCAGCCATGGGGGTGCTTCCTGTCTGCAGCTGCAGGTCCCTTATCATGCTGCCACGGCATGCAGTTTTGATGGTGCAAGTCCACTCATGGCAGACACTGACAACTGTCTCCCATTAATTATCCTCCTCTCCTTCCTTCAGTAGCAGAACCGCCCAGTTTTTGTTAGACACATAGGCATCCAGCTAGACCACATTTCCCTGCCCTGCTTACAGCTACGTGTGACTATATGACTATGTCTGACCAATGGAAGATGAGAAGAATGATTGGACTCAATAGGAATTAAGGGGCTCTCACCTTTCTCAGTTTCCATTGGCTGGGATGCAGATGTGATGGCAGGAGCTGAAACAGCCATTTTGGACCATAACATGACCGATAAATGTTGTAGAGAGAAGCTGGGTCTCTAACACCATGGAGACACTACAACTCCTGCTTACTTATGCTCACACTATTACATGTAAGAGAGGATCATGTCTAAGTACCCTGTCGGTTGGTCATTTTTACAACAGCTGAATCTGTATTCTAATTAATACAAGGTTCTAAACGGCCTCCTCAGGCCACTCAATCCAAAGCCTTCTTCACTGTTTTCCACATATATATGTCCTTTAATGACTATGCCAAAGCCTTTGACTGTGTGGATCACAATAAACTGTGGAAAATTCTGAAAGAGATGGGAATACCAGACCACCTGACCTGCCTCTTGAGAAATCTGTATGCAGATTAGGAAGCAACAGTGAGAACTGGACATGGAACAACAGACTGGTTCCAAATAGGAAAGGGAGTATGTCAAGGCTGTATACTGTCACCCTGCTTGTTTAACTTATATGCAGAAACACTGGGCTGGAGGGAGCACAAGCTGGAATCAAGATTGCCAGGAGAAATATCAATAACCTCAAATATGCAGATGATACCACCCTTATGGCAGAAAGTGAAGAAGAACTAAAGAGTCTCTTGATGAAAGTGAAAGAGGAGAGTGAAAATGTTGGCTTAAAGCTTAACATTCAGAAAACTAAGATCATGGCATCTGGTCCCATCACTTCCTGGCAAATAGATGGGGAAACAGTGGAAACAGTGGCTGACTTTATTTTTCTGGGCTCCAAAATCACTGCAGATGGTGATTGCAGCCATGAAATTAAAAGATGCTTACTCCTTGGAAGGAAAGTTATGACCAACCTAGACAGCATATTGGAGCTTCCCTTGTGGCTCAGATGGTAAAGCACCTGCCTGCAATGAGGGAGACCCGGGTTCGATCCCTGGGTTGGGAAGATCTAATGGAGAAGGAAATGGCAACCCACTCCAGTATTGTTGCCTGGAGAATCCCACAGATGGAGGAGCCTGGTAGGCTACAGTCCATGGGGCGGCAAAGAGTCGGACATGACTGAGCAACTTCACTAGACAGCATATTAAAAAGCAGAGACATTACTTTGCCAACAAAGGTCCGTCTAGTCAAGGCTATGGTTTTTCTAGTGGTCATGTACGGAGGTGAGAGTTGGACTAAAAAGAAAGCTGAGCGCAGAAGAATTGATGCTTTTGAACTGGAGAAGACTCTTGAGAGTCCCTTGGACTGCAAGGAGATCCAACCAGTCCATCCAAAGGGAGATCAGTCCTGGGTATTCATTGGAAGGACTGATGTTGAAGCTGAAACTCCAATACTTTGACCACCTGATGCGAAGAGCTGACTCATTGGAAAAGACCCTGATGCTGGGAGGGACTGGGGGCAGGAGGAAAAGGGGACAACAGAGGATGAGACGGTTAGATGGCATCACCGACTCAATGGACATGGGTTTGGGTGGACTCCGGGAGTTGGTGATGGACAGGGAAGCCTGGTGTGCTGCAGTTCATGGGGTCGCAAAGAGTCGGACATGACTGAGCGACTGAACTGAACTGAATTGATGTCTCCTGAAAGGGCTTCCCAGGTGGCTCAGTGGTAAAGACCCTGCCTGCCAATGCAGAAGATGCAGGTTTGATCCCTGGGTCTGGAAGATCTCCTGGAGGAGGAAATGGCAACCCAATCCAGTATTTTTCCTGGGATAATCCCATGGACAGAGGAGCCTGGCGGGCTACAGTCCACAGGGTCACAAAGAGTCAGACACAGCTGAAGGGACTGGGCATAACAAAGGAAAAGGATTTAGAGGCTTGCCTGGCAGTGAACTCACCTGAGGAATTCACACACTTCACAGCTGACACCGCATTTGACCTGCTATCTGTGAGGCAGACCTGTTACCCCAGAGGGCAGCCTTCCAGGCACTGTGGCTAGAGGCTTGAAGCTGTGATGGGGGCGACCTCACATGACAGAAGGTCAGAGAGCGCAGCACAAGCCAGACCTCTTGGCAAGTCTGCCAAAGGGAACTGTGTTTCCTTGAAAGGCCTGCAAGAAGCCCCAGTGGGTAAACCACATTCATGTGGGGAAGCAGCTTGACGTGGCTTTCAAACCTTTCTGGCCATGAAACCCTTTCTTCCAATTAACCTTCCATGGAGGCGCAGTACATAAATTACATCAAAGTAAAGTACTCTGCAGGGAGAAAAGAGAAGGCCCGGAACCCAGCATGCTGTGCTGGTTCCGTCTCTACCACCCTCCACCCACGGTGGCCCCTGGGGTACCTCTAGGATCAAGGGCAGGGGCTGTGGAGTTAGCAGACCCGAGTTCAACAACTAGCCCCACTATATAATAGTTGATGCCACACATTCCTCTCCCCCCTGAGCATCAGTTCCCTCATCAGTAACCTTTCTCACAGAGCTCTTGCAAGGATTAGACAAAAACATAAGCACATAAAGCTCTCAGCCCAGCATCCACAGTAGGGGTTTGAAAAGTGGGAGCTATTATGATGAATCTGTTGAACCTTTCCAGGAAAGGTCTTGACTGGGGAAGCTGCCTCCTCAAAACCATCCCCAGCTCCATCTTCAGCGCCTGCTGTTACAGTGTCTCTTCTGCCTCAATTATTCATGCTGGGAGCCTGCCAGGCACTTCATTTCTGACAGCGGGGCAGCATTTACCTTGGCTGAGCTCAAGCCGTTTCTGGACAGGAACTCTGGCTAAGCTGTCACCATCAGCCCATCATCTGCCAGCCAACTGGCAGGTGGAAATGCTGGGGCAGGCAACCAAGTGCACCCTGCGGGGCCTGTTGAAGAAGCCAGGCTGGCCGTGCTGGTTAGAATGGTGGGCCAGGCAGCTGGGTCCAACCCAGGACATGCTGAGGGGATTACTGGGTATCCCATTGCCTGCCTCCACTGCTCTAGGAGGCCTTATGAGGCCAACGAAAATGTTTTCTAGATCCGTGCTACTCAAAGTGTGACCCAGGGACCAGCAACATCAGATTCACCTGAGAGCTCACTGGAAATGCAGAATCCAGGTGCGTGTATGCTAAATCACCTCCGTCGTGTCCGACTCTTTGCAACCCTATGGACTGTAGCCCACCAGGCTCCTCTGTCCACGGGATTCTCCAGGTAAGAATACTGGAGTGGGTTGCCATTTCCTACTCCAGGAGATCCTCCCAACCCAGGAATCAAACCCACATCTCTTATGTCTCCTGCATTGGCAGGAGGGTTCTTTACTGGTAGTGCCACCTGCAGAATTCAGGACACAACCCCAAAACTGCTGGATCAAAATCCACATTTAAATAAGCTTCCCAAGGCATTATTTGGCACAATAAAGTTTAAAAAGTTCTAGTCAAGAAGCGCCCTCTGTGTGGACCAACAGGTCACTTGTTTTTGTCTCTGAGGTCTCCGAGGACAGAAAGACCTGAGTTCTCATCCTGGCCTTCACCAACTCCCAGAGCTTGCTCAAACTCATGTTCATTGAGTCGGTGATGTCATCCAACCATCTCGTCCTCTGTCGTCCGCTTCTCCTCCTGCCTTCAATCTTTCCCAGCATCAGGGTCTTTTCCAATGAGTCAGCTCTTCGCATCAGGTAGCCAAAGTATTGGAGCTTCAGCTTCAGCATCAGTCCTTCCAATGAATATTCAGGACTGACATCCTTTAGGACTGACTGGTTTCATCTCCTTGCTGCCCAAGGGACTCTCAAGAGTCTTCTCCAGTATCACAGTTTGAAGGCAACAATTCTTTGGTGCTCAGCCTTTTTTATTGTCCAGCTCTCACATTCATACATGACTACTGGAAAAACCATAGCTTTGACTAGTAACCTTTGTCATTGAATGGATGAAATGAAATCCGGGGAGTGAGGCCAGCTCTCAGGGAGTGCTCCTTCAGTTTCCTTCACCTCATGCACCTACATAATTAACCTCCATCTTCCCTCTTGAGGCATTCAAGCCTTAGACTGAAATAAACCACATGGAACACTGTCATCACAGAATTGCAGAAAGTAGGTCCCCTGGGCTAGTCTGGGAAGGGAGGGACCCAGGCTAGACAAAGGGGCTTTGATATGGTGTTAAAAACCTGGGATAAAGAGGTGTCAGGATGCGTGAGGCTGACCTGAGAAGGTGCTGAAAGAGGGGTTTGGACCAAGCTTGGAAAGAGGGTGTGAACTGACTTTCTAGACAAAGCTTTTTTTAATACCCCCTGACACTTCATGGAAATGGAAGAATCATCTTATCCTGACACTGATTCAATATGTGGGCTTTTGGAAGAGTATCTATCAGTCAACCAGAGATTTTGACAGCATCAGTGTATTTCATGTAACCACAGAGAATTAGAATAACAAGGAACAAAACAAAAACAGGCCTCCTCCACCTATCACCTTGTCCCATTCTGGCATATTTCCTTCTAGTCTTTTTCATCTGGATGTAATTTCACGTGGCTATAATCCTGCTGACTATCCAGTTGTGTGGATGGTTCTGTCATGTTTCATGATATCTGAAGCAGTTTCTGATGTTGAACATGGTCTTTTAACAATCATTTGTAAATGAATCATGACCATCTACTCAGAAGAAAACCCCTAATTTTCTTAACTATCTCCTTATTCGGGAGCACTTAGTTTCCAGTTTTTATGCTCTATTTTTCTATTTTAAATACTACTCTGATGAATTTGTTGATACACTTTTCATATCCGGAATTATCATCCCTGCTTCAAAGCCTCTGATACAAAGCAGTGCTTTTCAAGTTTTAATGTGCATAAGAATCACTTGGGAGTCAGATTCTGTTTCTGCAGGTCTGAGGGGCCTGAGCTTCTGCATTCCTAACAAGTTCCCATTATACAGTGAGGAATTGTGATGATATGAAGAGTAGCCCCTAAAGCTTCAAGGCCAGGAAATCCTCCTTTGTGGCTGGGGTCCCATTTTTGTACTTCCAGCTAAGATCTGGGGGGAAACCACTACTCATTTTTCCTAGACCTTTCTGATTAACTTTTCAATCAGTTAGCTCAACTGATTTCTATGAAAACTCTATGAGACATTTAGGTGAGGAAACTGAGGTTTAGAGTGACAACGCAGCAAAGACACACACTATTTTCCATATTGGGACCAGATTAAGATGACCCACTGTTTCAATGTGCCTGAGACCTAGTGGTTTCCCAGGATGCTGGACATTCAGTGCCCAAAACAGGACCATCTTGGGGAAACACAGATGATTGGTCACCTTAACCATAGCCTAATTCAGAGTCAGCTAATGTTTATCATTCCCAACCCCGGGCCCATTTATGTAGGTTAGTGTACGACACCTTTGCCATTAGGCAATAGCATCCTCATGTGACAATGAAGAAATGGGCTCAGAGAGGTTAAGAAACCTGCCTAAGACAAAAAGACAAATCACCCAATTTTATAAATGGGCAAAAGAAAAATAAATGGGCAAAGGACATAAGTAGACATTTCTCCAAAGAAAATATACAAATGGCCAACAAGCACAAGAAAAGAAGCTCATTATCATTAGTTATTAGGGAAACAAACCAAAACCATGGTGAGATACTAGATCACACCCACTGCTGCTGCTGCTGCTAAGTCGCTTCAGTCGTGTCCGACTCTGTGCGACCCCATAGACGTCAGCCCACCAGGCTCCGCCGTCCCTGGGATTCTCCAGGCAAGAACACTGGAGTGGGTTGCCATTTCCTTCTCCAACCCACTAGGATGCTATAATTAAAAAAGAGAGAGAGAGAGAGAAATAACAAACGTTGGCAAGGATGTGGAGAAATGGGAACCCTCATACATTGCTGGTGGGAATGTAATATGGTTCAGTCACTGTGGAAAACAGTCTGGCAGTTCCTCAAAGAATTTAGCATAGAATTACACTATGACTCAGCAATTTCACTTCTAGGTTATATACCCCAAAGAGCTGAAAATATGTACTCTAACAAGTACACGTATACATGTTCCCAGCAGCACTGCTCACAAGAGCCAAAAGGAGGAAACCTAAATGTCTATCAACAAAGGAAGAGATGAACAAAACTATGGTATATCCATATAATGGAAGACACTATTCAGCCATAAAATGGATAGCCTTGAAAACATTATGCCAGGTGAAAGAAACCAGACATGAAAGATCATATATGGTATTTCATTTATATATGAACTATCCAGAACAGGTAAATTCATAGAAATAGAACACAGATCGGGGGTCACTTGGGGCTCGAGGCGGGGGGTGTGGAGCGACAGCCTAAATCCAGGGTTTCCTTTTTGGGGATTAAAATGTTTCGGGACCAGATAGAGGTGATGGTTGCACAACACTGTGGGCGTGTTAAACGCACTTCACTTTAAAATGGTTAAATTTTTAATGTGACTCTCACCTCAACAAGAAAGAAAGAAAGAAAACCAACCAACCAACCGACAGACCAACTAGCCGGCTGAAGGAAAAGGGAGACGGTCAACGAAAGGGGCTGCGTGGGAGGCGGACCGCCTTAGGCTGAGCAGCCAGCAGAGGGCGCTGTGGCACGCTTACCGAGCCAGGCAGGGGGGACATCCCCGACTGAGAACGCATCAAGTGCCTGGCGTTTTGCTCTCGAATCTCAACTTTGTAAGATCAGTACCTAGCCGCTCCATTTGAGGAATGTGAAGCTAGTAGGGGTTTGAAACTCCAGGTTCATTAACTGAGGGTTTTTAAGTGCCCGGCCCAAGGTCTGCCGCTGGTGCATGCCAGATGGGAGACCAGGACAGTGGTACTCTTTCCACAGAGCTGAAGACTGGATATCCAGACTCCACTTCTCACCTCTCAGGACACCCCTCCTTTTCACAAAATCCCTTATTTTCTCTCTCTTCGCAATTCAGCTCACAACTTTCCTTCCACCCACCTCACCCTCTACCCTCAGGAATCTTCTCCTAGCAGCCTCCTCACCCCATCCCTGCCCCTGAGTGTAGGCACTGGCATGCCTGGGTTCTTTGCTGAGTCATTGCTTGGGGCTCTTCTTGTGTCCCTGCTACGAGTCTGTCTGTCCTGTCTCCCCTAGGCCCTTTAGGCCCTAAGCCCTTAGGCTTAGGTCTGGGGAGGGGGCCTTCTAGAGGTTTCGTTTTGGGAACTGCCTCCTTTGGGCGGGTGTAGAAACCAGGCAGATGTTGCACCCGCTTGTCCCTCTCACTGCCCAGCTGTCTTGAATGCTGTGGTCCCTGCCCAGCCGCAGAGTTCCTCAGCATCCCCAGGCTTGCCAGGGTGGTCAGATGAGCTGGGAAGTTTTGCTTGGGTCAGAGAGAGAGGAGAGGAATTCAGGGAAGCGAGGCCAGGGGGAATACTGGGGTGAGAGGTGGGGAGTCAAAACTTTCTGTTATGGAGTAAAACTGTTTTATTACGGGGGAACTCCCAAATCTGAATTCTCTTAAACTTGGTTCCTCTCAAACTGTGAACTAGACATGAACAACAGTACCAAGAAAACCTTTCATTTGGATTTTGAAATCCCCAGGTTTGAAGACATTCCCCTTCAGCCTCTTGGAGGATCAACGGTGGCTCTTCCCAGATATCTGACTTAGCACTACAGCCCTCCCCAATCCCTCCCTTCCCCATAAAATTTCCAGTGTCCCCAGGGCCTCAGGACTGGTCTTGGTGGAAAATCTCTGGAAAGCTTGAGTCCAGACAAGAATCCTATTTCCATGGGGAAATAGGATGGTAGATGGTGGCAGAGTGGGCGTGGGAATAAAATCCAAGGAGATGGCTCTGAGTCCACCCTGGGAACACAGGCCAGACGCCTCAAGGCTTCCAAAGCAAGAGGTCCGAGTTAAGGAGCATTGTGGCGAGGTGGCCAGGCAGGAGGTGCGGGGCAGAAGGGACTAGGAAGAAGGGGGTGGGCCAAAGAAGTGAGAAGGGAAGATGGGGGAGCAAGGCTGGGCAGAGAAGGTCTGGAATGGGGGCTGGGCAGACAGGCTGAGGTGAGGGAGCTGGGCCAGCATGGAAGCCGGGGGGGCCAGGACGGTGGACTGAGGAGCCATGAAGGAAAATGAGGAGGCTCCTGGGTGGGGCTGGGGGGTGGAGGCAAAAGGGGTGGTAGCCCAGGTGCCAGGCCCTCAGCCTCTTGAGCAGAGGGAACCAGAGTCTGGTTCCTTTTGGCCCAGAATGGACTGTGATATGGATAAGTGGTGGAAATGTTGTCCGGTGGAAATGTTGTCCTGTGGAAATTGAAGAAAACTTCCTGAAGCAGACCAAATCAAACTTGCTGAAATGCCCCCTTTCGGCCACTTCTGTCTTGCTCAGCCCTCTGCTGCCAAGGTGGAGTTTCCTTTGGACAAGGAGAACTCCGCTCTCAGAGACGCTGACTGGAGACACAGGAGAAGCAGGCGTCTCTGGGCCCCTTCCCGGGACACCTGCAGGGGCCAAGAGGGCCCCCTGTCCAGGGTAGGGTGAGCACGCAGCCCAGGGGTGTGGAGGTCTGGCTGCGCTGAAGAGAGGCAGTCATTACCATTCTCCACTGAGCGCTGCTCAGGGCAAGGCCTATTGGGTTCAAGGCCAGGTAGGAATGGAGCGCAGACCCCTTTGAGGATTCAGGCACGAGGCCCCCACTCCAGGTCGCAGTGTGTGGACACGTGTCCTGGTGCATATAGGGTGTATAAGCACTGATGTTGTCTTATGGGTGTGGGAACCCAAGAGTAAGTAGAGTTGGGTCCTTTGAGGCCACTAAGTCCAACGACTCACCCCGGGCACAACCTCTTCTCTTCACCAACCCTGTCTTTTAAGGCCTCTGGAGATGGGAAATCCCTGCCTCCTTTGTTCCTTCAAAGGAGGAACGCCCACTGAGGGCCAGGCACTGGCGACAGAGTGATAAGACAATCTCAGGTCTCATGTGCCTCGGTTTCAGGGGAAGAGAGGCAATAAAAACAAATAAATAGATACTTCCATGCAGGAAGGGATATGAGCTATGGAGAAAAATAATCCATTCCCTCTGCCCCAGTCCCAACCCTGCAGCTATTAGAAAACAGCCACATCTAGTAGTTTCTCTATAGCAGGCTAAATACCCCAGGCTCCTTCAACCATTTAGACCACTCTGGTTTCTACATAACCATCTGAAAGGGGACACAAGCCCCTCAGCCATGATCAAGGCAAGAAACACCCTCCCTCCCACCACAGGATTCCCAGAGCCCCAACCCTTGTCGCCGGGGTTTCTGTGGGTTTCCATGAACACTGCTGGCTTTCCCACCTCCGTCCTTGGCAGCCACTCCACACTCCTGAGTCATCCCAGCCCACGAGCAGTGAGGAGCTCCAACTCTTTTCCTCATGAACCGCTGCTAAGCCACATCTCTCCCACCTGATTTTAAGCTGAAGCGCCAGGATTTATATTTGTCCCAGAAGTTTCATCTGACCTGAGGCCACCTATCATCCAGCCTACAGAGGAGGGCTTCTGGTTCCTAATCTGACATCTGAACTCTCTTGTGGCTGACAGAGAAGTCTGATCTAGAAGTTTGATCTTCCAATTTTCTGGGCAGAGCTAGGGACACCTCAGCTGCAGTCAGAGAGGTCTCCAGCCAGGGTGGGGTCGTGCTCCTTCGTGTGGGCTCTTTTTTTTTTCCCTTTTGGCTGCACCAAATGACATGGGGGATCTTAGTTCCCCAACCAGGGATAGAACCCCTGCCCCCCTGCAGTAGAAGCACAGAGTCTTAACCACTGGACCACCAGAGAAGTCCTCCTTCGTGTGGACTCCTGATGTGTTGAGGGGGCCACAAAGCCCCCAGGGCAGTGGAAGTCTTGTGATCAAGTACAGACACACGGCACCTGAGAAAGCCTCCCCTTCCGGTGATCACTCTGGTAACGGATTTTAAAATTGGAACATTACAGCTCAAAAGTTCCCACACGTAGAGAACCATCAGGATCATATACGGGGACTTAAAGAAACAAATTCCCAGCTCCAGTGTTTCTCAACCCGTCAGTTCAGGGTGGAGCCCGAGAATTTGTGTTGTTTTTTTAGGCTCTGGGGTTATTGAATCCATACTGGCTCTTAACGATCCCCACTGCCCTTTCTGAACGCCCACAGACAATTGCTTCCAGAAGGACACGTCTCCTTGGCTCTCTTCTGTGAGGGCCTCTCTGCCCAGACTGGGCCATGGTCCTCTGACCATGGGGTCTGGCCCAGAGCAAACATCAGTTCTTTAACTGATGACCCAGCAAAGCTGGGGGCTGGAGGAGGGGTGAGCCTCCAGGCGTTCCCTCCCTCGGGGTGCCTCCCCTGCCCCTGCTGCAAAATGGAGAAGACAGGGCAGGATGGGAAATGAATGGGGCTGCCTTTTCTGAGGCTCCACCTCAGGGCTGGTATTAGGGTGAGGCGAGGGAGGCCCTGACCTCCGGTCTAACCCTTAAAATGGCACCAGCGAAAAGAACTTATTTACAAAACAGAAACAGACTTGCAGATTTTAAAAATGAATTTATGGGGACCAAAGGGGAAACATGGTGGGGAGGGGTAAATTAAGAGCTTGGGATTAACACAAGCTACTATATTTAAAATAGATAATCAAAAATAAATAAATAAATAAAATAGGTAATCAACAAGGACCTACTATATAGCACAGGGAACTCTACTCAATATTCTATAATAACCTATATGGGAAAAAGATCTGAAAGAGAATGAAAATATGTATGTATAACTGAATCACTATGCTGTATATGTACCTAGAGCTGGGCTTCAAATGGTAAAGAATCTGCCTGCAATGCAGGAGACCTGGGTTCAATCCCTGGGTTGGGAAGATATCCTGGAGGAGGGAATGGCAACCCACTTCAGTATTCTTGCCTAGAGAATTCCATGGACAGAGGAGCCCAGTGGGCTACAGTCCATGGGTCGCAAAGAGTCAGACTCGACTGAGCAACTAACACACACACATACCTGAAACTAACAAAACATTATAAATCAACAAGACTCCAATAAAAAATTTTTTAAATAATAAAGTGGCATCAACAAACTCAGCCATCAAGAGAATATTTTAATGCCATATATTTTTAAAATCAAATTAATTAGTTCAATTGATGCCGAAAAGTCCATGATGAACAAAAGATCAACATTTTAAATAAAGACAGGATCAGTAATGGTGCCAAGCCACATCAGAGGCTGAGGTAAAGGGAAAAATAAGTCACAGAAACAATGCAGAGAGAGAGTTCAGAGCACGTGTTACCCTGCTCCCTCCCTACCAGGCTGCAGGAGGGCTAGGTCCCTCTCCCAGCACTCTGGTGCGGCCTGTCCACCAGTCCCTGAGGCAGAGTGGCACAGTTCTTCCTCCTCTGGGGAACCTCCCTCCCTGCCAGCTCAGGCTCACGTGGACAGTTTAGCTGCTCCCTGCTGCAGCTTCTCCTAACATCTTCTCTTCCTTCACCCTGCCCACTCCTGGCCCCTCCGTGTACACTGTTCCTACATTAAACTTTTTAAAAAACAGAAAGAAAGAAAGAAATGATGCAGGAAAAAATATTAAAATTCTAAAAATATCCTTAGAGAAGCTATTATGCCCATGACACAAGAACCATAGGGGACTATTTTTTTAAGAAAAGAATAAACAGCTCGTGGAAATGAAAAATATGATAGTAGAAAAAAAAATTGGTAACATTAAGAAAATAAGGTCAAGGAGACTTCTCTGATGGTCCAGTGGCTAAGACAGTGCTCCCAGTGCAGAGGGCAGGGGTTTGATCCCTGGTCAAGGAACTAGATCCCACATGCCACAACTAAGACTTTGCATGCTGTGATTAAAGAGCAAAGATCCCATGGGCTGCAACTAAGACCCAGCAAAGCCAAATCAATAAATACTAAAAAAAAAAAAAAAAAAAAAAAAGGGTTGAGAAAATCCCCCAGAAAGTGGATCAACAACAACACTTACAAGCCAACTAACAGACAAACAAAAAAAATACAAAGGGATGGACAACAGAAGCGAGAAGAAAGTTTGGGAATCAATTTAGATAGACATCTAATCAAGGGGTCTGGAAGAAAGAATTGAATATGTAGTAAGAGAGAAGATAGTCAAAGCAATAAAATAAGAAGGTTTTCCAGAACTGGTGAATATAAGTGCCTGGGTTGAAATAGCCCATCAATTGTTCAGCACAGTGAGAGAGAAAAGTCAGGACAGGCACTTTTAGAAGGCTGGGGTTAACTTAAGGTAACACCCTGAAAGCTTCCGGGAAAGCAGTTATCTACAATGAGCATAAGCACGACATCAGACACAACGGTGACATCAGAAGCCAGACGACCATGTGAGATGCCTGCAAACCCGTGAAGGAAGATTATTTTTAATCTAGAATTCTATATTCAGCCAAACCATCAATCAAGTGTGAGGATAGAATAAAGGCATTTTCAGACGTGCAAGTTCTCCAAAGAATTTCTCTTCTTCTATAACCTTTCTCAGGAAGCTAAACAAATGAGGGAGCAAAGCAGGAAAGAAAAGACACAGGATCAACAGGATAGGGCACGCAGCGAGGAGAGAGATGGAGTTCCAGGGTGGCTGCAGGCAGGCAGGCGAGCACCAGGCCAGGTTGGAGCAGCGTGACGACAGGAGAGACATTCCAAAAAATAAAAATGAAAATGAGACAGGTTTGACTGTGCCAAAAATTATATTTGAGGCCAGTGAATGTTTAAGAATACATAGCCATGGACTTTCCTGGTGGTCCAGTGGTTAAGACTCAGTGCTTCAAGTGCAGGGAGATGTGGATTTGATTCCTAGTCAGAGAATTAAGAACCCTCATGCTGCTCAGTGAAGTCAAAAGATTTTTTTTTTTAAATTAATAAAAAAAAAAAAAAGAACATATACTGTTGGTAAATACAAAAATCTAAGCAACTGGGTGGGGGTGGGAGGCAGGAAAAGCAAAAATGATGCAAGAAAGGAAACAATGATAGTGCCCTGATTGGCTTAGTAGTGAACAATATTTACCTGATAAAGATAAAAAGCAGAGCCTATGGATTTAATAATATTGAGAGCATTAAACCATGTTTGGGGGTGTATACAGAAGGTGAATCTTCATCTACACAATGGGCAATCAACATATAATGTCTAAACAGATTTATCAAGAGGCAGCTGCATAAGCAAATTACTTAGAAACACACGGAGGTAACAGCCAGGTGAAAAGCTCAAAGTGGCATATTCTGAGTGAGGGGTGGGCAGGTCCAAAGCGGAGGGGCGGACGGCTGTGTTTTATTTTCTGACTTCAGCACTATTTGACCTTTTTGATTGCGTGTGCGTCTTGGATTTAAAAAACGAGTTATCGAAACATAAAGAAATGCCCATCCTCTTATTGCTTCTCCTTCCGTAGTTTTCTGCCACCTGAGAATCCACCCTCTTCACTTGCAGCCATGGCCGCCTCCGCTCGTGACCACGGTCATGTTCATACAGTCTCTCTCACACACTCACACTCATCACAGACACAGCAGCCCACGGTGACAGACACACAGGCAAATGTACACAATACACAGTAACCCTCAGACACACCCGTGATTACAGATTCCCCCCGGACACAGAAGCCCCCATCAGCTCTTCTGTGGCCGCCGGGAAGCGCTGCACAGTCTTCCCTGCTTCACCAGCCCCAGGACTGCCCCAGGCAGAGGAGGTTTTCTTCAGCCACACCACTCTAATTGCCTTCTCTGCTCAGAGCGCCCTGCCCCAGGGCTGAGCAGTCACACCATTAACCCTTTGGGACCACATGGTCTGTAGATGGCACAGAAATGAGGTAGGCACAGGACCAGAGCTGGCAGTCAATGTGACTAGTAATAGCCACCTTCATTCTGCTTCTAGCGGAGGCCCTAAGACGTGGAAGGGTCCAGTGTCCTGAATCCTGTGGACATGCTGTGCATCCTTGAGCAAGTCACTGCACCTCTCTGAGTCCACAAGGAGGTAGGCAGCCTATGAAGCTCTGAGATGCTAAGATTTTCTGACCCAGGCTGGGCCGGGCTTTCATCCCCTCCCCTGGGAGCCCTCTCTCCACCCTGACCTCCAGGATCGACCCCAAAGGATACACTAGTGGGTCTGAGAAGTTTGCAAGGGGCACCAGGGCCGCCCCCCCACCCACCCACTTCCTCCCCCTCTGTGTCCCTCCAGCACTCACCACCACCCTGGTCCCGTTGTCCGGCAGTTTGTCAATGGCCAGGGTGCCCCCACCCAGGTCCTGGCTCAGCTGAGTCCTGTCCAGCTCCGACACCTGGCCAGGGCTCTCTCCGGCTCTCCGATTCCAGCCCCACGCGGTCCCCTGGGTGGCCCCTCCAGAGCCTTGACCTGCATCCTGACCTGGGAGAAAGGGACAGAAAGCTGAGTCCTGGCAGTCAGAGTGAAGGCCGGGAGGGGGACCAGCCCGCTTATTCTGAGAAGCGCTGACCCCCCTGATATAATCATTGACTCTGGGGACACTGACACCAGGGCCAGAGACACCCAGCATGCACCAAGCTCACCCCACAAACTTTGCATTCGGGACACTTGAGCCCTCACTCCAGCCCTCCACTGAAAATCTGATGCTCTCCATTTTTCCAACAGGAATCAGCAGTTCACAGAGGTTAAAGAAGGTCATAGAGCAGATCAGGGATGGAGAGAAGTTTCAAACCCAGGCTGATCTGCCCCCAAAGGGTTGATTATTCTCAATCTCATTAGAATCATCTGGGAAGCTTTAAAAATTCCTGATGTCTGGATTCTCCACTCCAGAGATTCTGATGTAGTTAGTCTATGATGTGGCCTGTGTGTGAGGACTTTTAAATGATCCCCAGGGGAGTTTCTGAGATGCCCAGGACCTGAGAAGGCAGACAAGGGTGAGAACAACTGCTCTAGTACTTTCCAAACCAATTCCCTATTTCTCTGCCAGAAATGGCACATAATCTCATCTTCCAAGGGACTCCAGGGACTAGAAGCCAGAGAGCAGAGTTATTTTAGTTCAGGGCTTCTCATTCTTGGTACCACTGACATTTTGGACTGGATGATTCTTTGTTGTGGGGGACTGTCCCATACATTGCAGGATTGCAGGATTTTTTAGCAGCATTCCTGGCCCCTACCCACTCGAAGCCAGTAGCGCCTCTTCCCAGGTTGTGACAACTGAAGATGTCTCTATAGTGGGGAGCACTGTTGAGTTTTATCACTACCTTGAAACATCTTCGGCAAGTCACTTTCCCCATGGAACAAGGAGCTTTACAAACCCATCGAGGATAACAAATGGGTTTCATCTCAAAAGCCACCTCCAGTGGATTAGTGAGAACCAGGAATGCTCTAATTGGGAAGAATTCTGAGGCTTCATTTGTGTTTAGCAGGAAAGATGGTCACGATCAATTGGCAATGTCTGCGGCGGGCACAGGATTGAAGAGTGGCTGCACCCAGGCCATCTAGCAGCCGTTCCTCGACTCAATATTCTCTCCAGTTCCCTCTTGGTCATTAAATGTATTCCAAATGACACAGAAACCATGCTTTTCCATTTCAGAAAAAGACTTATGCATGCCCACAAAGATGTGTCTTATCCTGTTTCTCCAATTGCCACACCTACTATGGCCGTGTGTATGTACCAGATGGGAGGAGCTGACATTCCCTGTGACCTCCACCAGTTTCAGGCCTGTGCTGTGTCAGATGCCCTGCCCCACCTGGTCCCCAGAGCTCCCGGGGGTAGCCTTCTCTCCTGCAGCACCCGCCAGTGGTCCAACTATGTGCCCACCTCCCTGGTAGACTTGGGCTCCCCCAGCACTCTGCCACCTACCGTAACTGCGTATCCTGGTGCCTACAAACAGTGGGTGCCCAGTCACTGCACAACTGAGGACATGACATGATACTGGAGGTAACTTGGGAGCCAGCAAGGACAGAGGTTGAGAAAAGGCTTGGCCAGGACCAGGCCTGGGGCTAGGGCCAGGACTCTTTGCTGTGGGGCTCTGGTTTGTCATTAGACATTTTATCCAATTAAGTCATTCTTGGCTGCTGGCGCCTGCTGGATCCTTGCCGGCCCCCTCCCACTCCCCTGCCCCTAATCGCAACCAGATGCTCTGGAGAAGATAGGGAAAGGGTGGTCTCCAGACCCCTGCCCCAAGATGCCCACTGGCTGAGATGGACCTGAACCCAGTACTGGGAAGGCAGCCTGCCTGCGGCTCGGACCCCAAGCCAGGGCTGTCTTGCCCCTCTCGGGTGGGGCCCACAGCTGCCTTTGGAGTCAGAACTATTTGTGCTGGGCTGCCCTGCCCAGCTCCCTGGGTCCTCCTGCAAGCAGCCCTCGGGCCTGGGCAGGAGCCAGAACAGGAAAGGAGCTTGTGCAGAACAAGCAGAGGAGCTTAGCTGGCCTGGAAAGGGACGCTAGGGATCTGCAGGCATCACAGTCCTGCAACCGAGACAGGAGGTGCCTGGATGATGCGACCCGAGGCCTGGTGAGAGGGCCCCACCAGAAGTGTGGCCAGGGAGGGCACACCTGACATCCACAGGCTGTGTGACCTCGGACCCACCAGTTCACTTCTCTAAGTAGAAGTAGAAAATGGGAATGACAATTGTGCCTAAGGCACAGGCCACCATGATCATACGGTAAGAAGCAAAAATAAGATTTTATACGTAGGAAGACTCAGGGCCAGGACCAGAGACCAAGTATCCAGAAAGGAGAAGGGCCAAGGGACAGAGAAGGAGGTCACGGAGGAACCTGCCCTGCCCTGACCTAACCCTGAATCTCGCCCTCCCAGCCCCTGCCACAACTGTCTCCCTGACACCCTGCCCCTTCCCAGTTGACTAGGATGGGACATCACTCCCTCAGCTTGCAGAAGGAATCAGCACAGCTGGCTTTGCACGTGTGTATGTAAGGGCCTATGTGCACACACACACACACACATGCCTGAAGGCCTGGGTCTTCCTCCTGTGGGCTCCAACCCCTGGCTGCCATCTGCTCTGCTCTCTTCCCAGCAGCCATCCCCTGCCTCTGCATGTGAGGGGACCCGCCTGTGAGTGATGGCGAGAAGCTTCCAGAGCACAGCTAGTCATGCATTCATCCATTCCACCACCCATGACCCCAAGTAGCGAACAAGTCTAGTGTTCGCGCTGTGAGGGATAATAACAATAATAGCTCATTTCTATAGAATGCGTACCCTGTACTGGCACTATTCCAAGAGTGGTAAACCCACTAACTCATTAAATCCCCACAATCGCCTCATGAGAGGGGTGCTGTTGTAGATCCATTTAACAAACTGGGAAAGCCAGGCCACGTGACCAGTCTGGGGTTTGCACTCAGGCACAGCAGGTGCAGGTTTGCTCACACCACTGTACACCAGGGGACCGACAGGCCAGGCTATTCCTGAAGGTGCAGGGCGGCCCCAGGGCAGGATGCACAGGTGCCGTTGGGCCCAAACCTGGGAGGTTCCCCGGCAGACTGTACCCCTTGGAATGCCGAGGGGCAGCCCGGTAGCCATGCCCCAAATCTCTTCTGGTGCCGCTGCCCTGCTCCAGGGCAAGAAGCAATGCGCTGACTTTGGGAGGCCTGGTCCCACTATCCCAGCTCCTGAGCCAAGCCACCTTCATCCCACCCATCACCCGAGCTTGCCATTCCAACCCCATGGCCATCACTCAGTTGTGGCGGCCATCACCTCTTTCCTGGTGATGACTTCAGCCTCTACCCTTCATGCCCCTGGGCCAGTCTCCCACATGCCTGCCAGAGCATCCTGTCCAGAGGAAAAACTCCATTCCATCCTTCCCATACTCCCCTCTTGCCACGACCCTTCAGCTGACAGCCCAGCTCTCCCACTCAGCACTGGAGCCCCTTCGTGATCAGATCCCTGCTGGCTTCTTCAGTCCCCTATCTTCCTTTCCAGGACTCAGCCCCACTCTTTCTGGCCATGGGGCTTCACACAGGCAGTTTTCTCAACCTAGATCACTCTGCTCCATAAATAAAGGGAGCTGATGAGCTCTTGCTCATCCTTCAAGTCTCACAAGATGTCACTTCTTCCCAGCGCCTTCTCTGACATTTCTGTGCCTCACCCCAAATGCTACGTGCATGGTCCCAGCCCTGATCCTGACAAATCACTGCTACCTGTGCAGCCACAAGCTCCAGGTGCTTGACATGGAGCAGCTGCTGGACAAGCACCACAGGTGATGGATGGAAGGAAGGAAGGAAGGCATGTTTAAATTTCCATAGCTTCTGAGGCCCACAGAGCTTAGAAGACCCTTCCCTTGGGGCACAGCCTCACCAGAAACCCTCCTTGTTATCACAGCAATTAAAACACAAGTTTGGAATCAAATAAGCTTGAGATGGAACCTTGACTCTACCTCTTCCTGACTATGACGTTGGACAAATTGCACAATCTCTCAAGTTTCCTCCTCTGGAAAACAGAAATGATAAAACCTACACTTGGCAAGTCATTTTGTGAGTCTTTAACAAAATACTGTACACAAAGCATCCAGCAGGGTCCTCCTGCCTTTCCTGGGTTCATATGAGGACCAATTTTCCAAGGGGTCTGGGGAAGGCTCCAGACCCTCAATTGAAATCCTGCCTCTCAGTTACAAAGCCGCCAACCTCACTCTCTTCCCTCCTGCAGGCAGGCAGAGACCCACTGAGGACCCTGATCTGGGGAGAGAGAGGGAGGCATGAGGAATGGGCAGGGAGGGATGGCCAGTGGCTCAGAAGAAAGGAGAGGAAGAGAGGAGAAAAGAAGAATTTGCCTCTCTGAGTTTCTCTCAAAGGGACAGAATGGGGTCTGTGACCCCGTCTAACTCAATCACTCACTCAATACACGTTTATTGAGCCCCGTGTGCCAGGGGGTCTTCCCAGGTGGCAAGAGTGATAAAGAACTCACCTGCCAATGCAGGAGACATAAGAGACCCAAGTTCAATCCCTGGGTCAGGAGGATCCCCTGGAGGAGGGCATGGCAACCCACTCCAGTATTCTTGCCTGGAGAATCCCATGGACAGAGGAGCCTGGTGGGCCATGGACCATAGGGTCACAAAGACTCTGAAGCGACTTGGCACATATGCATATGTGCCAGGCACTGTGCTGAGTGCTGGGGCAAAAACAGCAAACAGGCAGACACAAGCCCTGTGCCCATGAAGATTCTAGTTGGGAAAGACACACACAAAATTAGCAATTCAGCCAGTAGGACAATGTGAGATGGTGAGAAGGACTGTGGAGGAAACAGAAGGACGGAAGGGTTGGGGGTTGTTTCTACTCTGGACAGGGCCCTCAGGGAGCCTCTCTCAGAGGGGGCCCTTGAGCTGACTGAGACCTGGATGAAGAGAAGCCAGTTACCTGGCGATCCCAGGGGACAGCAGCCTGAGTGATCTGGGGAGCAGACCCCCCGGGCAGAGTGGAGCAGAGTGGGGGGTGGGGAGGGGCTGTCCAGTGGCCACTGGGCAGAGCTTGGATTTCAGTCTCCATTTGTTTGAAGAGCCCTGGTGCGCAAGGAAAAGGCTGGAAGCCGAGTCAAGGCTCCAAGGGGCCCTAGAGGCAATCTGGTCCAAACCTCATTTTATGGATGGAGAATCCAAGGGGCAGAAAAAGGAAAGCTGCCAGGGTCACCCAGGGTTGGAGCTGGGCCTGATCTGCTAATTCCCAGGACAGGATGCCACCTCCAGTGGCCTTTTCCTTCTCTGTCTGCTGTAGGCACTTCTGGTTTCACTCAGCCCAGACCCCAGAGTGCCCCCAGCTCCCACCACGCACCCTAGTATCTTCCTGTCTCCGCATCTGTCTATCTGCCTGTCAGCTTCTGTTGGCCTCCCTCACCGCCTGACTGTATCTTTGGGTCGCTCATCTTTCTCCTGCTCCTGTTTTAATGATAGATGAAGTTTCAAGGTCAGTTCATCAAGAGGGAGGGGAGAGCTCAGCTCCCCCCTGAGCCCTGGCCCCCGTCCCCCGCCCCCCGCATCCTCCCTCCCAGCCCAGCACAGAGGACTTGGATTCTTGGGGCTGGATGGCAGCACCCACCCCTCAGGTCCAGCCCCCAACTGCCCTCTCACCTGTCTCCAGGGCTCCACCACCCACCGGAGCAGCCCTCCCCCAGAGGGTCCCCCCCACATCTGTTCTCCCTAGAAGACACCCCCTGCCTCCACTCAGGGCCCCGCTCAAACCCAGTCTGGTTGTTGTGAAAAAAAGCACGACTCGAGAGTCAGCAGCTGCCCCCGCTGGCTTCCTTCAGCCTCACCAATCTCGCCTGCTGCAGAGAAAGTTCATTTCTCCCAGCTGAATCTGTCAAAGCTGAGGAGACAGGGTGTCCTCTGCTGCGAGATGTGATTCGAGTCTCTGCCTGCCCCTCTGCCAGCCCTCAGACAGGCCTGGCTCTGGCCCCCACGTTGCCCATCCTTGTTTCCTTCCAATGCCCTCTTCCCCACCCCTTTCCGTGGATCTCCCATCTCAGTCGGGTTCAGAGCCATCCCTCATCAACCCAGTCATATCCAGAGTTCAGAAGGTCCCATCAGGATGGGTTTGCCAAGGAGCTCAAAAATTGACCTGTCCAACCCATTCCTTTTTATATTGACTTAATCTTTTTTTTTTTTTTTGCAATTACCCCATACACATCATAACAAATCTGAAAAGTTAAGAGAGTCATAAAAAAGAAAAAAATCTCTCTCATAATTCCATAACCCCACAAAGATTTTGCCCACAGCCTCACGTTATAAGGGAGGAAACAGGCCCAGAGAAGGAAAGTGACTTGCCCAAGGTCACACAGCAAGCAAGATGTTGGAACTAGAAGTGAAGTCTCTGGCCACCGTCTGTCTCTTTTTCTCTCTGAAAACTGGTGGTTTTGCACCAGCAGCCTCTTGCCACCTCAGCTTCTGCTGCCCTCTGCCCACACTCTCCCTCTCAACAGAAACCCAGGCCTGTCTCAACTATATTCAGGAACCATTAAAATCAAGAATGCCATCACTGATGCTGTGCCTGATGCCCGTAGACCCCTGAGACACAGCCGCCCAACTACTGCATCCCCCTGGACAAACTCTCCACCTACTCCATCCCACCCTGGGGGACATCTATGCCTGTGAGGCACGGAACTCTATCTTCCCAGTTCTCTCTGTCAAGAGGCTTGACTGCAATTACCCACCTCCCCAACCCCAGAGAATGCCTGCATACATGAGGAAGAAAGAGGAGAATGCAAAATTACTTGTTGAAAAACGGCTCTCCTTTACAACAGGAGAGACTCAAGGTAGATCTCAGAAAGGACTTCCAGGTGGGAGAATGATTGCAGAGAACTGCTGTGAGGAAGGTAGGACACGCCACCCTCCTAATCTAGAGCCAGAACAGCTACAGGCCAAGGGCCACCAGGGCAGAGTTAGAGCAAGAGTGACTGGTGGACCCTAGAGGTGGGGGTGGGGAAGCAGCAAGTTGCTTCTTTCTGGGCCCAGCGCGGCTCTTCAAGTACCAAACAGAGAGGACAGGGCGTCAGGCTCCCCACTGCCCTTGCTGGAGGAGAGATGGTGGGTCTCCTCCATCCTCCTGGCTGCTGCCATTCAGACCCCAGACTGGGTCAGCTTGGGAGTGGGGGCAGGGGAGAGAAAAAGGAAACAAAACTGAGGCAAGAGACATCCCAGATTCCGCATCTCATCAGAATTCAGCCTCACCCAGTGTGGCCAGGGGTCCCTGTGATTCTCCCACCGTCCCGTTGGGGGCCAAAGCCCAATGCCTTATGGATTCCCTCTCTACTGGGGTCCCTCCAGTCCTTCCAGGAGGGAAGGAGAAATCGGGGCATCGGTGTCTGATCCTCCCACCCTCACTCACACACCCTGTGTGTTTAGGAAAGTAGGGGTCCCTGGTCACCTGCCACCGTCCACAGCGCTCCTGGCCTCCCGCGGACACGACCCCCGGCGCCTCTGACATCGCCAGCCTGCCGGTACCAGGTCCATGCCCACGCCTGCCCACCTGCCCCCCCGACCTACGACCCTGACCCACCCCCACCAACTCTGGCCAGTCCTACCTGCTCCGGGCTGGGGGCTCAGAGCCCGGGCAGCCTCCCTGAGCACCAGCACGAGGAGCCAGAGCTTGGCCCGCATGGTGGAGGCCAGGACCCGCCCCCGGCCCGCAGCTGTCCCGGCCCGGCTCGGGCTGCGCGGTCCCCCGGGTTGGCCGGCGGAGGGGCGGGCGGCAGAGCGGCAGCAGAGCGCGGGGCAGGCAAGCAGTGAGAGCGGCGGAGCGCCAGCGGGCGGCGAGCAAGCCGAGCGGCCTCCCGGAGCGGGGACCGGGGAGGGGGCGGGGCGGGGGGGCGCGGCGCCTCCGGAGCTCGCCCCGAGTCTTCCCCAGCCCTCCCAGCCCAGCCCGAGCGCTCCCCGAGAGCTCCCGCGGCCGCTTCCCAGGCGGGGGGAGGGGGGTGGCGGGAGGAGGAGGGGGACCGGGCGGGGAACCCTCCGGCTGGGAGAACCCCCGAAGAGCATCAGCTACCCCTACACCGCACCTTAGCTCCTGCCTGCCTTCCCCTCCTCCACTCCCTGGGGGAAACCGGTGGAGAGAAGGCTCGAAGGGCCAGAGCCCAGCAAGGGACAGCGGGCGCCCCTACCTCAGACCCTGGGCTCCTACCATCCACCCCCGACCCATTTCCACCAGGCTTCCCGACTTTCTGGGCTGTTCCACGGAGTTGTGTAGGGATCTGATGCCCACCCCCACCCAAGGAGTCTCCCCTTGCAGCAGAGGCCTGAATTCCACGCCTCTTATGGCTTCTCTCCACTTTATCCCACCCCGCAGACATGGGGATGGAGAGACCTGGATCATCCCTACTTTGAAATAACCTGGACTTCTTCCCACCCCCGGAAAGTAACTGAGGTCACCCTCCTCTTTGGGGACCCCAGACCTCCACAGGGCCCGACCCAATCAGAGGAGAGCAAGGAAACGTCTCAACCCAACTGCCACCACCTTATAAGCAGGCTCTGGGAATAGATCACTTTTATTTTTACCCTACCAGAACAGAATAAAAATACCCTCAATTTAGGAGATTTAATAGATGGCAGGGAATCAGGTCAGGACCCGGCGGTGCCTCTTCCCTCCTCGACCTACTTCGTGCGGAGGCAAGGAGATCCCGCGCTGGATGGAGGGAAAATGGGGGTGAAGGGGACGCTGGGGCCCTAAAGACTCATCTTTCAGAATCCCAGTTACTTCTTCCTCAGGACCCAGGGTCCCAGAACCGACCTCCTTTAGCCCCACGTCCCCTAATCACTTACAATGGGACACGATTAGGCCTGACTGTAAGTTCTTCTTGTTGTCTCATTTAAATTGCGGTTTTGCCAACTCTCAGGATCAAAAAGGCTTCTGCTTCCAGCTGCGGCTTCTTGCTGCCCTCTAGTGGCCACATGACGAGCCGCAACGCGCGTGTTTTGCGGTTTTCCTCGATTTTCCAGACCAGCCTCCGCGCTGAGAGTTATCTCCGACTCCAGCCAGGCGGGTTCACATCTCCTTGCCCCTACCTTCGGAGAGGTCAAGGTGAGAGGACCCAGGACGGAATTTCAGCTCCGGCCCTGATCTTTTTGAACAGTCCCCTGTCCAGGATGCCCCGCGCGCGGTCTGTTTTAAAAGGTCTCTTAATAAAGGACTCAGGCTGAAACAGCAACTTGGAAATAATTAGAAGCAAATGACGTGTCAATTTTTTTTTTAATGTAAGCTTCTAGAACTTGAGTGTACATCAGAATCACCTGGGGGGCTTATAAAACACAGATTTCTGGGAGCCACCCCCAAGTACTACAGCTCTGAGGCCGAGAATCCGTATTTCTAACACGTTCCCAGCTGGTGGTGCTGTTCTCAGTAACACATTTTGAGAACCTCTGCTCTAAGTTTCTGTTTTGCTGTCTCGCCGTTCCTCATCTTGCCCAAAATAGAAGTGGTGAAGTAAACGTCAACACAAAATCGTGAAAGTAGAAAGTTGTAAGAAAAGCAGCGGCTGGGAGAATCCGAATTTGGATTCTCAAAAATGCACGCAAGGGGGCACCCGGATTTGAACCGGGGACCTCTTGATCTGCAGTCAAATGCTCTACCACTGAGCTATACCCCCTCTGCTGCTTACCCGCCTGAGGATGACTTCTTAGTGCTACTCCAGCGCAGGCGCTGTGCCTGCGTCCACAAACGGAAGTGGAATCCAGTATTTTCAAGAGACTGAGAGATTATAAATCTCAAGAGACTATTTATCTGAATGCAGAGTCTGTTTCCTGAAACTCTGAACTAAAGAATTCTGATGATGTAAGAAAAAGCAATTTGGGACTGCCGCAGGGGATGTCCCTCACTTCCCCTAGATTTCTCACTTCCTGGACCTTCTTTTGGGCCTGGGTCCCCCTTTCCTGCCTTGTTAGAGCGCCCCTAGCGTTTCTCTTGGCGCCCATCTCTCTCCTACACGCTCACAGACACCGCCAGTCCTTCCTGTCCCAGCCCAAGCCCGGCCTTTAAGAAATTCAGTCTGTCTTCCAACAGCAGTTGAGATCCCGGACACGTCGACCTGCGTGCGGGCGCTCACGCCTCCACCCCATCAGGAGAGTGGGCCTTTGCACAGCCCCCAAGAGGCTGGGGACGTGGCTTGGCAGGACCTGGGTCTCCACCTTGATCGCCGGCAAAAGAGCTCTGCAATGTTGAAGGACTCTTCCCCTTTATCCTGTAAGGGAACTTCAGTAGGAGCACTGCAGGACTAAGAAATGGGAAGAGAAAAAAAAGACTAGGCCTTAGAGGGGGCACCCGGATTTGAACCGGGGACCTCTTGATCTGCAGTCAAATGCTCTACCACTGAGCTATACCCCCACGGTATCGCTGAGACTTGCCACTTAGAATGAATTTCTACAGAATAAGGGAGTAACTGATTTTTTTTTTTTACTTATTGTGTTCTTTGTAGTTAACCTGATGGAAGGAACACGGCATCTAAATGGAGATGTTTAGACCTCCTGAGTTCTTCCCCCCCCCTCCCCCGTCATTTTTTATGGAAACCACAAGGTTAAGAAATCCTGAGCCCACTATATCTGTGTCCAGACTCTCACACCGTTGTGCACTTCCTGACTTTGGAAGAGAACAGACTTCCTGACCTCAGGACCATCCCAGGTTTTCTGGGGGCAATAGCACTGCTCCCCGTACAGGACTGGCAGCCTGGGTTTCCATCCTGTTTCCGGCTCTACTTTGATAGGACTCCTGGGCTTTTCCAACCCCCAAAGCCTCCTACTCCCCTCCTTCCCCTAGGCCCAGGCAGAGCCCAGAGCTCTGAGTGCTGGCAAACCTGGTGTTAGTCACCTGGCAGAGGGCTATAGAGCCCAGGACCGAAGAGCCAGTCCCCATAGAGACCCTTGAGGCAGCCCCTTTCCATTTCCTAGGTGGATTTCCCCTGCCAGAGAACTTTGATTGAAACTGAAAGTCAGTTTTGAGGTGCAGCCAAAGGAGCAGGCAGAAATAAAAGGTGAGCAGTTTTCAATGGCATTTATTACATCTTCATAAAATTCCTACTATGGTCTGGGGGAACAAATCACTACAAAAAGACAAGATAAACAGATGCTGTAGGAATTTGGGATATTGGGAGGAGTGGGATTCACACTGGGAGGACACTGGGAGTGAAGGGGTAGCTTAAAGCTCAAAAACTGTGGTCAGACCCAGCATCTCAGCGGGAATGCGTAGGCGAGGGAGCAGTGGAACCCCCTGCAATATGAGGAACTGTCTCTGGCTGGAAGGTCCTGTCCTCCACCCTCTCCCCTCTCAGGTTTTGGCTCTGCCCTCCTTCCTCTGAGCCAGCCCCTTCACCTTTCTGGAATCTCCTTTGACGGAAGCGTATGGGACAAAGATGGCTAAGGGACCGGAAAGCTGGAGTGGGGTTAAGGGCATGGGGTAGAGGTCTAGGAAATAAAGAACAATTCCAGGGGTCTCTTACTCTGCCCTCCATTTCTCCTACAGAGAGGTTGAGGGCTGAGGGAGAGGGCTCCACTTCCTAATCCCCCAACACATCCAGCAGCTTCCCTGGTGTCTCTAAGAAGGATGCCTGCTTCCATGGAGTGAAGGGCAGCTTTTTCTGCTGTCCTGCCTGCAGCAACTCAGGGTGCTCTGTCTAGCTCCTCAGTGAGGGGGTTGGGTGGGCAGTGGCAATCTCACCATCCACAGATGCTCCTGGTCACTAGAGTGTCATAGAAAAATAATAAATAGTCACTTGGGTTTTCTACCCACATAGTCCATGCAAAACCCTCCAAATTTCTGGTTGGCCTCAGGCTGGGACATCAATTGGCACTGGCCCGAGACTGCATCCACTGCAGCCCGGCAGGCAGCCTGGAAGAGGGAAGAACAGAGCAAAGATCAGCATATCCCATGAGGCTGATGGCCTCCCCAGCCCCCAGCCCCACCCAGAGCTGACTGCTGGAACACCCAAATTTATATCCAGTTTTGCATTCAGTTAACAAATACAAATGAGCTGTGCAATGGGTATTATGCTAGGGGTTACTGGTGAAAAAATAGACATGCCCTCTAGGGCTTACAGTCTAGCAGAGGAGATAGATATTAAACAAATGATCAAACAAATAATTGTATAACTACATATTGTGATAACGTTTAGAAAGGAGATGTACAGAGACCTCTGGATGTTTGGGAGTCAGGGAGGGCTTCTTGGACAAAGAGGCCTGAAGATCCACCTTAGCAATGTCTTTGGGCAAGCCTCCAATGCCACCTTTCCACCCACTCCATCATTGGGTCAGTGCCAGGGTGGCTTCAAAGGCCTGCAAAGAGGCTCCATAAGCAAGTTCTTTCATTAGACTGTGAGCAACTCTAGCAAGAATGAGGTCTTGGTCATGTCTGTATCACTTGACACAATGCATGGCACATGAGGGTTACTTAGGAAATGCTGATTGAATTGAACTGAATATGGGTTGGAGACGGGGGCGGGGGGCTCCTCCTGACCCAGGAGTTAGAAGGACATGGCCAGAAATACATGGTTCCTTGGGTTGGCCTGCCTAAAGTCTCCCCTTATTCAGCTGGGCATCCAACCCCCTAACCCACTGTGACTCCACTTGAGAGGGAAGAGGACAGGGAATTCTCCAGGCCTGATTCAAGACCCTTTCTGTGTGACCATGACCTAGCTCCTTCACATCCCCAGATGTTCAATCAGCAGCTCTCTTCTCAGCAGCCGCTCCCTGGACACATTATCTAAAATTGCAACATTCTCCCCAACATACATCCAACTTCCCTTTCCTATTGATGTTTCCCCTTCACACTTATCACTTTTTAACTTACTGTACATTTTTCTTACTTTTATTGTTCAGTGTCTCTTTCTCCCCTCCTGGAAAGTAAGCTCCGCGAGGGCAGGGATTTCTATCTGTTTTGTTCACTACTTTTTTTCAGGTGTCTAGAACAGTGCCTGGCACAAAGAACAGTCGTTTCTCTGTATCCATGGAGTTCCAGGGTTCCAGGACCCCTGCAGACATCAAAATTCTCAGACATTCAAGCCCCTTGTATAAAGTGGCATATATTTGCATATAACCTAGTCACTGATTTAAATCAGTACTTTAAATCAACTCTAGACTACTTATAATACCTAATATATTGTAAATGTTATGTAAAAAGTGGTAAATATAATACAAATGCTATGTAAATCATTGCTAGCACATGACAAATTCAATTTTCACTTTTTGGAATTTTCTGGCTTTTTTTTTTTTTTCTGAATATTTCCAATCTACAGTTGGTTAAATCTGAGGATGTGAAATCCATGGATATGAAGGAACAACTGTAGGTCCCCAGTGAATGTTAAATGAATGATATCATTTATTCTCTTCGGAAACACTGGGAGTAAGCAGGTTTCTTTACAGATAAGGAAACCCAAGGCCAGAGTCAGTGATTTCTGCCTGGAAGGCTTGTCCCCCAGGTCTTCCCATGGTTGTCTCTTCACTCAGGTCTCAGTTCAGAAGTCACCTCCTAGTAGACATGGTCCCTTGACCACTAGAGCTCTAGCAAACCCATCCCTGTTATTCAATTTCACTTTCTTCATAGCATTTCTCAGTACCGAAAATGTTTGTGTTTGACTGGAGTGTCACCTCTCTCCCCACTAGAACAAGCCCCTGGGAGAGCAGAGACACTGTCTTGCTCACTGCTTACCCACAGCATCTTAACTGTGGGTAGGTGTTCAGCTGTCTTGACCCAGATGCTAAGGGATGCTATGAGTCAGATTCTGACAGGAGAAAGACAAGAGAAGTTTCTGATGGTCAGCTGGTTGGGACAGGTCCTAAAGGTCCAGGTAGGACAGCCACTAACCCTTCCCCGGTGAGGGCACAGCAGCCCTGTATGTGCCACGGGTGGTCTTTGATGGCACTAAGGGTGAGGAACTGGGAGATCTCCACGATGGTCATGGAGTCCTTCATGTCCTGCTTATTGGCAAAGATGAGGATGGAAGCATCTCGTAGAGCCTGTGGACAGAGGAACCCAGCCCCAGTCAGCCTGTCAGGACCCAGCCTCCCTTCTCACTGCCCCATGAGCCCTCTCGAGCTCTCCTACTTTCCCAGCAAGACAGGCCCATGCCCAGGTGGGGCAAGGAAGGAGGCCCTGCCCAACAGTAACAACCACAGGAAACGACACCAACAGTTCATAGAGTGCCTCTCAACCAGCTCATAGAATCCTTACAATGATCCCAGGAGGTAGGAATTGATGACCTTTCCCACTTATATTGTACTTGGGGAAATTGAGAATTAGAGAAGTGCAGTAACTTGTGTGGGGTCCCACCGCAGTGAGTGAGAAGTGAGGTCAGGACTTGCACTTGCAACTCTGAATTCTGTGATCAGTTGTGCTGAAGGCGTTATTGCCCTTCATCTGGAATAACCTTGCCCTGCCCAAGCTGCTAGGACAGAGGTGCTCAGAGACTGGGACATCAGTAATGATGCTCAGGAAGCTGTGTGAGTAGACTGAGGTCACACAGCTAGTAGCTAGTGCCCTGGGTCCTCCCCCAGCTGCAGGGAGCTTACCTCATGGGCCAGCATCTTGTACAGCTCCTCTCGAGTGGTCAGCAGCCGATCCCGGTCTGTGCTGTCAATCACAAGGATGATGAACTGGCCAGCAGAGGGAAGTTGTGAGTGATGACACACACATTCATTCATCCCATGAATATGTCTCTTCCCACTTTACTCTGCCTTGATGTGAGCCCCACAGAAAACAAACTGTCCAGTCTCAAGACCTCACTGCCCTCGTCCCATCTGAATTCCCTTTTTATCCAGACCCAGGGTGGAGAGAGCACAACTTCTGATTGTGTGCCAGAGGTTATGCCAAGTCCTGGGCATTGTGACTCCACTTGGGTCTCACCACAACCTTATGGAACTGGAACTGTTACTATCCCCATTTACAAACGAGGAGACTGAAGGTCAGTGAGGTGATGCGGTGTATCTTGCCCCTAGCCATACAGCCTAAGGGTGGTAGCGCTGGAGCTTGAAATCAGCTCTCACTCCAGGAATGAAACCACTGGATTCTGCTGCTACCAGAGTGAGAAAGTAAGGCCCCCAGAGACAAAGAGCTTACCCCATCCGATGCATCAAACAGAAAGCTGCCAGCAAGCAGACAAAACTGCCAGAAAGTATTCAAAAATTTTAACAGGCATTGTGTTGCGTTAAGTATTCAACACATCTGAATTAGCTCATTTAATTTTTTAATTTTCATAACAACTCATGAGATCATTTTTTTTTAATTCTTTGGTCAAGTTGCATGGCATGTGGGCTCTTAGTTCCCCAACCAGGGATTAAACCCACACCCACTGCAGTAGAAGCACAGAGTCTTAAACAGTGGACCACCAGGAAGTCCCAGAGAGGTCATTATTACAGTCTTCGTCTCACAGTGGGGGAACCAAGGCTCAGAGAGGTTAAATGACTGGCTAATATCACACAGCTCAGCGCCTCCAGCCCAGGCAGCCTCCTCACCTCAGTGTTGGAGTAGTGTGTGCTCCAGGTGGAGCGCAGAGCCTCCTGTCCTCCTATGTCCCACATGAGGAAGTGGGTCTTTTGCAGAACAATCTCCTCCACGTTACTACCGATGGTGGGACATGTATGGATCACCTCATTTGTCAGGCTAGGGAGGTAGGAGAGGGCACCAACCATTCAGCCCAGTTCACTGTCAGCTCTGGACCCCACCTTAAGTCAGGCTGAATCTAACTCAGAGCAACTCAGCCCGGGTTGACGGAGCCTCTGCTGGGGATGAGGGAATGCAGACAGAAGTGAGATCAAGTCCTGCTTGACTTGGACCCCAGAGAGGGGAGACTCATTAGAACAGTGCAGCTGAGTCTTGCTAAACTGCAGATTCTGCTCAGGAGGGTATGGACTGGGGCCCAGCATTTTGCATTTCTAACAAGTTTCCAGCTAATGTCAACGCTGTCAGTCTGTGGACCACAGATCGAGTAGCAAGGGACTGAAAAAGGGGACAGACATAAGTGAGGGCCTTCAGAGAGGGGCTTTGTTTAAAATGACCTAGAAAAAACACATGTTTTTATATGTAGGAAATACCTCTGGAAAACCTGGGACATAAAATGGAAAGTTAGGGGTGAGAGGGAACCTTACTATATATATACTCAAGTTGTTTGAATTTCTCTTTTCTTCTAACTTCTCTTTTCTTCAGGAAAAATTATACTTTTTCAGGGAAAATTTTCCTAAGTAAATACTCTGGAAGTTCCAAACAGGAGAGGTGCCATCCAGAGAGTGAATATTGGAAAAAGAGCAAGTGCCAGGCTCTGCTAGACCAGGACCTACAGAATCCAGCCAGACCCAAAGCTGGCCCTCCCTTTTGGTCTGAAAGCGAGTGAGTGAAGTCGCTCAATCGTGTCCGACTCTTTGCGACCCCATGGACTGTAGCCTACCAGGCTCCTCCGTCCATGGGATTTTCCAGGCAAGAATACTGGAGTGGGTTGCCATTTCCTTCTCCAGTCTGAAAAGGGACTGAAAGGGGGAGAAAAAATGAAGACACAAGGCTGGGATGCCGGAGTTAGCAGAGACCTGACGCTAGCGGGGGCGAAGCAGATCATCGGTCAGGTTTGGACAGTTTTAAGCCCACAGCCGGCTTTGGCAGGGACCGCGGGTAAATGGCGGGGAGCAGTCGGGTTGCTCATACCGAGCAGGATTCTAACGCCTGGCCGAGAAGCCACTGAACTGAGGGGCCCCTGTTTCAGGAAGGTCACTCCTTCGCTCCGCCTGTCTGTTCTCCCGGCTACAAGAAGACCCAGGAAAAGGCTCCGGTGATTGGTCCAAATGCCTGTCAGTCTGATGGGAAGCCCAGCCCCCGCCCCATCCGAGAGTCACTTACAGCTGGTAGAGAATGGTGGTCTTCCCTGCATTGTCCAGTCCCACGATGATAACCTTGTGCTCTGGAGGCATGCGGGGGAAGGGCAGGGTCAGTGCCAAACCCGATGACCAGGGGATTGTGTGCCCCACCAGGCCTCCCAGGAAGGAGAAAAGTGTTCCCAGCAGGCTGGGGGACCTCGGCCCACGGTACTACTTCTGCTCCCGCGCCCCCCGCCCCCACTGGAAACTAACAGGCCAGGTTTCTTTCCCACCGGGCCGGGACCCCTGCACCACCTCGGGACAGTGGAAATGAGAGCTGAACCCCACTTTCCCCTCTCCATATTTCCAGGAAAATGATTGCGCAAAAGGTCCGGGGAGCTCAGGGCTTCTTGCCAAGAGAAGGGGTCTGAAAAGAGAGCTGAGCGTGAAGTCACGACCGACCGTAGGAAACCGGCGTCAGCGTTTAGCCGGAGGAAGGAGGCTCGCTGGGCCGGGCGCTCAGGGATGCACCGAAGCGCGCGACCGACGAGGAGTGGGCGGGGAGGGGGCAGGGGAGACTTCGGAGCCGGCAGGGAGCCCCCACGCAGGATTCTTTGAGCCTGAGGTGCCCCATCACATCTTCTCAGACCACCCCGCAGGTTGAGGGGGAGGAGAGGGGGCGGGTAGCAGGTGGGAGCTGGATCAGAGTGGTCTCTTGGATGACTTGTGTGCCTCTTACCCCGTTCCCCGAAGATGCTCATCAGCTTGGCCATCAGTTGTCCCATGGCACGTCCTGAGCCAGACGGGGCTAGGACTCGGGGGGACTTCGGGGCCCAGGTCGAGCCCAGGTGCTTGGAGCCCCGCCCCCTGGGGAAGGCTCTCACAAGCTTTGCCTATGAGGTCTCCTAAGCCCCGCGAGTCTGTCCCCTAAGGGGCCTGGGAATCCCCTGGGACACTGGCCCCAGGAGGGTACCGTGGACCTCACAGGGACAATGAGCAACCTGTCCAGAGCCCTGGAGGTGCAAGGAAAATGGGATCCAGAATTTACATCCTCCCCCTCACCCTGAGGAAACCCCTGAGTTCTCTGGGTGGACTAGTCTCCCCTGCAAATCAAGAAACCCAGCACAGGGGCCCACACTAGATGCCAGCTCTTCGTTCTCCAAGTGCCATGTCTGGGGCACTCAAAACAAGCAAAACCCTAAGCTACCCACCTTCTGTAGCTACTAGCTGTGTGAGGCAGAGAGGGCTCATGGATCCTCTCTGAGCTGGGAGAATGTTCCAGCCCTCAACAGGTCTCCGGATGTTTCATCAGTGTGGGCCTTTAGTGCTCCTTCAAGTGAGCTCCCTTAGGCAGGGCTGGGTGTCCTCTCCTTCTGCAGGCTCCTTGGTGATGGGCAACTCCTAGGAGTAAAGCAGTGCTGCTCCCATGATTTGCTGGCAAACCACCTGCTTGGGCATAGCTTTCTGATTCCCAAGAGTGGGCATCTGAAGATAGGGATGGAGCTAAAAGAGAGAGCCTTCAGCCGAGACCCTACAAAGGGGTCCAGACGAAGGAGAGCCCGCGCCAGGAGAGAACCAGGCTGAAGGAGACAGAGGAAGCGGGGAACTGCTTGTTGTTGTTTGTGTGTGAATTTCCTTCTTTGCATAAACTGGGGGAAACCAGAAGACAAAAGGAGATGTGAAGAAATCAAACCAACATCAGGTGGAGAGGGCAGTTAAGAGAGACCCATCACCGCACAAGGGACTCAGCTTCTTCCAGCCCACTGCCACTGCCCACCTACAGCCCATCAGTGCTCCTCTCCCCCAGGAGAACAACTCTTTAACTGGTCTCCCTGCCTCCCCTTTACCTAGAGCATCCTCCTCACAGCCCTATTAACCTTTCTCAAGCACAGCTCAGAGTCTGTTACTCCACAGCTCATAAACCTTCAAAGGCTCCCTGTTGCCCACTGGATTCAGACCCATCTCCTCACCTGACATTGAAGAATCCCCAAGAACAACATCCCACCTGTTTTTGCGGGTCATCCCCCATGCTCTGCATCCATGGTTCTTGCCCACACGTGCCCAACTATGATTTTGCCTCTGTTTCCTCCATCTGAGTGCCTTACACCTTCTCAGGTGAGTTCCTAAAGCCCTTGAAGTGCCCACTACATAAGCCACCTACTTCCCAAGCCCTGGTCTGGTTCTCCAGTCAAATGGGGCTTCCTTTCTACACTGAGATGATAACTGGCCTGTCTGCTTTCTCCAATCAACTGTGAGTCCTAGAGGGCAGGGTCATGTCTCTCTCACCTGTGTATTCCCCACGGTCCACTCCCATCAGCCCTGAGCCGGTGCACAGTGGGGATGTGTTGCTTTTGGACCGAAGGGCTATAAGCGAAGTTACAGCCTGAGAAATGGTGCTTGGAGTATTAAAAAAGGAGTATGAACGCACGTTGAAGAGGACTGAGGAAGGTTGGGTAGTTTGTGGAGAGAAGAGGGAAGAGTTCACTAAATACAGAATTTTCATCCCACCCAGAGTGTTGCCCAGAGTTAGGTGGAGGGAGAATTGACTACCAGAGCCCATCTAGGCTGATTCCATTTCAGCCCTAGTTAAAAATGAGCTGGGCTGTGCCGGGGTGGGGTAGGGTAGCGGCTCAGAAATGTGCTAGGAGAAGCAGCAATATATAAAGCATTTTTACCATCTGTTTCCTGGGGGGGTGGGGTTGGAGGGTGGGAAGAGGGAAGGAACCTCTTAGTGCACCCTGCCCCCACCATCAATTGCAGAATTGAAAGTGACTTGTTTCTGCTCACTGGAGCACATTCAGTAAACAGACAAGAGCTGCCTCTGCTGTGAGGCCCAGAGGTAGGATCTCCAGGGGGCACTCATTCATTTATTCAGTCATTTGACTAATGTGAGTCAGGGATTAGAAACATGCCAAGCAGACAAAACAGGCCCTGTCCAGGTCTTATGGAGCTTGCCATCTCGTTAGGGAGACAAATATACGCACCCATAAAACAACTAAAAAAGAGACAGTGGGGGGAAGGCCTGATTTAGAAGGGAGCCAAGGCACGCTTGTCTGCGGATGGGATTGCTGGGCTAAGATGAGATTTTTCTTGAGGGTACTGAGCTGGAAACCACCCCATCTTCTGCCCTGCTCCCAGGTTCTGGTGGTCACAACTCAGCTCTCATTTTTTAGCATGAGGGAAACCTTCAACCTCTCTGACCTCAGCTCACTCTGGGGCAGAAACTACTGAAAAGACAGAAGCAGCTGGTCAGGGAGGGAGGTAGGAGGTGTCCCCAGCATGTCAGTTCCTGAGTACCTGAGGTGGCTGCGGTAGGAACATCAGCCTCTCTGGACCTAGTCCCAACCGATTTCATGGGCGTTGAAATCCTCACGTGTTGACAAACCACCAACATGCTTATTGTGTGATGGTTGAGGGTTGGTGGTTACCAAGAGACAAGAATCTCTCTCCCCTCATCTCTCAGTATCTCCAAACCACCTAGAAATGCCCCTGCCTGCAAGTTCCGGGCGAATGCAATTTCAAGCAAAAGGCACGTAGTGAAAAGACAGAAACATACTTGGACACCTGATTCTTCCTGCCCCACACCCTTCCCCTTGCAGAAACCAGGGCATCCTGGGCCAGGGGAATCAGCACAAGACTTGGGGGTCATGGACACCGCAGAACTTGAAATCTGAAGATCTCAGTTCAAGGCCTTGCTTGATGGCTGTGTAGCTATGGACAAACTGCTTAACCTCACAGAGCTTTCTCTGTAAACTGAAGCTAATGATCCCTGCCTTTGATTGAAAATACCAGGATCCACTGCAGATGGAGTTCTGTGGAGCCCCAGACGGAGCCTGTTTTCTGCTCTTTCCCTCTTGAATGTCCTCCCACAGGAGGAGCTGTCTGCAGCTCCCACTTAGACTTGGGCCCACTTTGTCCAAAACTAATGTCTGCCTCTAACCTGGTTTTTTCACTTGCTTCCTCTATGTCTGGGAAGACCATCACCCACAGTCACCCACATGCCTCCCTCTCTCTCACTAGACACCTCCAATTGCTCTCCAAGAACTCTCAATCCTAAACACTATTTGTCTCTTGCAGCCACCGCCTCCTTACCTGTTCCACTGCAAACCCTCATTTCTCACTCGGAGCACTGCAGCTGTTTCCCAGCTAGGCCGCCTCAAATCTACGCTCCTATGACCCCACTCTTCCCTTCAGCTTGAGAGCACCCTTTGCTAGTGAAGTGTCAAGAATGTGTCATGCATGTCACTTGCTTCCTCTGCCTGGAACACTTTCCCTCGTTCTCTGCAGGTTAACTCCTAACTTCTAGACTCTGCTTAAGACTCACCTCCTCCAGGAAGCCCTTCCTGATCTCCCCAGGTTAAGGCAGGGACTTCTCTTCCAGGTTCCCCTAAGACCCATTGCTTCCCACATCAGAGAGGTCCCTTGTGAACTGTCTGCTGCTCCCATTTAAGATTTGTGCCTGGTACACAGGAGATGCTCAATAAATGTTTGCTCAATGAATAAACACAGGAAAGAAAGATTGATTCCACTGCAAGGGAAGGGGAAGAGCACCACAATGGGAGGCAGAATGGGCTCCAGTCCCAGCAGTGCTGGCTTTGCCATCACCTCCCTGTTGACCATGAGCCAGTCACTCAACATGTGGGCCTGTCCAGTTCCTCTTTCCTTGGATTTGCTAACCCCTCATCTGGAGGGTCTGAATGTCCATTGCCCCCTATACACACACACACATGCACATCCTGGACAGGATTATCTGGGTTTACTACCCCAAAAACAAGAACCAGGAGAGTGGAGAAATGGTTTCTTGGTGCTGTGTGAGGCAGACAAGTCCACATCCTGCCAGGTGATGACAGCAGGAACTGTCACTCTCACCCACTGACCTTCTTCCTGGCTTTTGGGAGTTCCCAATCCTCTACCCCCCACCCCACAAACAGACCTCCTTCTCTCTCACAAGGCCAGTTAGCAGTGACTGGGGTGGGGGTTGTCGTGGAGACGTCAGTGGGGGAAGCCGGAAGTTCAGCCCTTCCCTCCCTGAGGAGCCCAGGAGCAACTGAGGTCACAGGAGCAGAATAACACACATGCTTCTAACAGAGAGCAAGTGGCTCTGGATCTGACCTCCTGAATGACATCCGGGACACTCCACTTCCCTCTAGTTTCCGGTTTTCCCTGGCTCTACTTATGGGGAGACAGGACAGGTATGGGGCTTGGGGCAGAGTGGAGCTGAGACTGGCCATGCAGCTCCTGTCAGGCTTGAACATGATGTGTCAGAGTCGCAAGTCAAAGCACCATGTCTCCAGCTGAGCGAATCACTCCGGGCGCAGCTGACTCCCGTGCCCACCGCTTCACTCTCCCTCCCTGCAGGTCAGCCGCTCCCACACACCTAGGCTGGCCACCTAGGAGTGGCGAGTGATGGGGCCAAAGAAGCAGGCCTGGGAGACGGCGCAAAGGACAGGACGGCGGTTTTATATGTGGCAAAATACTTCTAGGGTCGTACAGACGAACAGACAGACAGATGAGGGCACAGGACACCAGACAGGAAAGGGGAAAGGTTGGGCAGTGGTCTCTTCTAACCAGTAAGTGGAAGCTGCACCCCACCCCAGGTGGGGGGTGGGGTGGGACGACATTGGCACAGGAGGTGGCGAGACAGGCGTGAGGTGCCCATCCCTGAGGCGGGCAGCCGGGCAGGGCCCAGTCCTCGTTGGCACAATCGGCTCTCTCTGGCCCAGCTGGGTGCTGGGGGGGCAGGGCTGCTGGGCTATGGGATGCTAGGTAGAGGGACACTCCAGAGCAGAGGGGGTACCAAGGCCTCTCCTGGGTGGAGTGGACATGGGTAAAGGACAGGATCACAAGAGGCAAATACAGAGTAGCAGCAGCAGCAGCCAAGCCCCCCACCCGCCCCCAGGGGAGATCTGACGTCCAGAGGCAACCCCTGGGGTGGTGATTAACTCTGGGGTACCAACCATAGGGCCTCTTCCCTGGGGCCTCAGGGTGAGAGTGAAGCAGTTTTTTTGGTTTCAAAATGAGGCGGATCAGTGTTCCATGGGCCCAGGTGACGAGAGGATGGGGGGGCTCAGATGCAGAGGGGCCCCCTCTTCTGATGGCAGCAGGCAAGGGATGTGGTAGGCAAAGCTCATTCCTGGGGTAGGCAAAGGCTTGAGGCATGGAGGCGGTGGGACGGGGAGCAGCATCTGGGGTGGTCTCCTCCTCGGGGCTCTAGGTCCTGGGCAGGCACAGGGCACTACACCTGACGCCTGCCAGCATCTACCCAGACCACTCCGTGAGACAGCTCCCCATGGGGCTTCCGGTGCTGCAGCGTTCACCTCCCAGACAATGAAGCCAGGAAGCTGCGGGCAGGTGCTGGGGGCAGGGCTCATGGTAAAGGACGCTGGGTCTGGGCTTTGGGGAAAGAGAGCCCTCATGGGAAAGAGTCTGTGGTCTCCCTCTCCAGGAAAAGCCCCTCCCCCCCCATTCCCAAATACTCCAGGTTGGAAAAAGAAAGGGCCACACCATTTTAGGGCCCTCATTTAAAGCCCGGAGTAGAAGGAGTTAAGGAAGTGCACCTTTTCTCTAGGTGAGGGGAGAGAGCCCCCTGAGGTGGAGAAGGGGATACTGCAGAAGGGTGGGCCTCCTCCATCCAGCCACAGCAAGTAGGGAAAAACTTGCCGCTGAGGCTTAAGGGACTCCCAGGAGCTGGGTGGAAGGTTACCACCAAAGAAACTCCACACTGAGCAAAGGCATCTGAAAGGAGGGAGACAGCGCCCCCTGGAGGCACGATACACCTCCGTGGTGAGCCCCCGTCCCTCCCCTCCCTTGGGCTCAAGAGCCCTTCCGCCCACTGTGTAGCCCCTGCCCCTCAGCGGATGTAGACGCCCCGCCCCCAACCCTCCAGCTCGTTCTTGTTGCGCCCCAGAACTGGGCCCCCGCCCTCCGCGCAGTAGCGGGCCTTATTCCGGCCGCGGTTCCGGTTGTCGGTTAGCTCCTCTTCATAGTCTTCTTCCTCATCCTCCCAGGATCCCTGTCGGACTGGTGGGGTGCTGCCCCCTGCAGGGTCTCCAAGCCCTGGCCCCTCGGAGGGGTCAGTCTCCATGTCCACACACGAGTCTCCCAGCTCCGTGTAGGCAGAGTTTCGGTTGCCAGGGGTGTCGGCATCAAACGTGTCTTGGCGGGACAGTGCCCGCAGGGTGCCCGCCCGGCCTGGCGGGTGGCTGCCGGGGTACAGGCCTGGGGGCTGGCCCAGCTCTCCCGGGTACTCGTGCACGCTGGCGTGCTCCCCCGTGGCCCGTTCCAGCGACTGGTCCCCGGAAGCAAGGTAGGGTCCCTGGTTAGCAGACAGACGGTACACACCATGCAGGTCAGGCAGGAGTGAGAGAAACACAACAAAGCAAGGCAGGTTAGTGACGGCGCCAAGACACCCAGCCTGGCTGAAGGAGCAGGGTGCTGGCCCTAGGGGGTGGGCAGCTGGGCCACCGGCTCTGGAGCCCAGCCAGGGGACAGAACTCAGGGCATTTGTTCTTCCATTAGGAGAGGGGGCGCCCGACCTTCTTAGGTGTGAGAAGGCATGACTCTCCTGGTAATCATGGTAGAGAGCCCATGAACAATTAGTCGTCCCTTCCTCAAGGCACTCATTAACACCGTCTTGGGCTAAATCATCATTAACAGCACATTAGTATTGCCACTTGTTAGTGGTTGATTGGGTTAGTCGTTGCCCCAAATATACTAAAGAGAATTTCATACAGCTCCTTCAGCCCAATGGGACCCTAATCATAGGTGTCCAGAACTCCACACTTCCCCCTACTCCACTCTGAGTCAGATGACAGTCTCCAAGGTTGATAGGATTCCTCCCCTGCCCTCAACAGACTCAAAACGTCAGGCTGGGGAAGGCTGCTGCTGCTAAGTCGCTTCAGTCGTGTCTGACTCGGTGCGGCCCCACAGACGGCAGCCCACCAGGCTCCTCTGTCCCTGGGATACTCCAGGCAAGAATATTGGAGTGGGTTGCCATTTCCTTCTCCAATGCATGCATGCATGCTAAGTGGTTTCAGTCGTGTCCGACTCTGTGCGACCCTATGAACAGGAGCCCACCAGGCTCCTCTGTCCATGGGATTCTCTAGGCAAGAATACTGGGGAAAGCTGATGGGTCTCTATTCCCCACTGGCAACGATGAGATGGCTCATTGTCCTCAGCACCAATGTCACATGAAGATGGCCAAGGAGGCTGCTGGGTGGGGTGCCAGTGGGGTTCTAGTGCATCCCCTGCCACTTCAAGCTATGTAAACCCTGAGCAGTGACTCCCATCTCAGTGGCCCAGTTTCTCTGTTGGGCTGTGATGGGGATTAGGCTAGACAGCAATTTTCATTCCCTGGAATTCTGGGATGGGTGGACAGGACAGAGGGAGCTTCAGGGGTCCCTGTGGAGCTAAAGTGGAGGCCAAGCCACTAGCCCTCTCTAAGCAGAGCAAGGATGCCTTATTTACACACTGAACTTCCCATAAAATTCAGGGAACAAATGGGTTCTGGTGCCAAAAACAAATTTGAAAAGCAGTGGTCTAGAATGATTTCCTGGGTTTCTTCTGGCTCTAATCCAGAACTTAATGGTTTGACCTCAGAGATAGGCCATGGCTACCATGGGAGATCAAGGTAGGGTGGAGCACCCACAGGAGGATCTTCCCTGGAATCTGTTTAACTGGGAGAAGGGTGGAAGGTTCTGTATCAACTCATAGAATATGCTTCATTTTGGGTCTCTTCTGAGACTCCCTGGAGATTAGGGCTCTGGAGCAGGGGGCAGTCTCTCTGGTTTTAATGGCCCTGCTCTGTGCGACTCCCTGGGTCTGAGGGCCCTTGGTCTGTTGCGTCTAAAATGCTGTGACCTCTGTTGAGTCTAAAACGGGTGTAGAGTCCAGCAAACATACATTGGTTTTCCTCTGTTTCTTCCTAGTCTCTCATCTTACAAGCCCCCCAAAGCAGAAGCCCCCAAGGCAGCAGATATATTCTTATGGGACCAGGCCCAGACAGGCCCCACCGGCTAGCCCCAACCCCATCAAAAACCACAGACACCAGAAGCTGCCACTCACCACATTTTTTACAAAATGAAACTCTTCCCTTCCTTCCCCAAGTTCCCTGCACTCAGTTCCGAGCCCTGGGCGGGAGGGGAGATGGGCGGGGCACCTACACGGTGTGCTCCTGCTGCGGGGGCACCGCCCTGGCTCGCTGCGAGGCCTCTAGCCCGCCCCAGAAGCTGAGATTTCTCCTGAGTGAGGTGAGCACTTGTACCTGGAGGTTGGAGACAGGGGCAGGGCTGGCAGCCAGGGCTGCCGTAGCCATGGTGCGGTTCAGCAGCGGATTGGGCGGAGTGCTGCTGGGCGGGTGTGTAGCCTTCCAATAGGCTTCCAAGTACTCTGCCAAGTGCTCGCAGGCGTCCTCCAATTGGTTCTCATCCAGGATGATGTCAAACATCTCCTGTGGAGGCGGGGTTAAGGGCAGGGCTGGGATGAGCTGGGCGTGACCAAGGGGTGAGGGTGTGGCCTGGGGGCAGTGGGTGGAGTCAAGGGGTTGAAGGACAAAGTTAAAAAGAAATCTCTGGATGTTCGGGAAAAGGAGGGCTCTCAGATATGTCAATTAAATATATATAAGGAGATCTTGGCACCTAGATATTACAGCTCCCTCATTCTATATATAAGGTAGCCAAGGCGTGGAGAGGGGCTTAACTGTCCATAGAGAAGTGGTGCTTCTGGGACTTAAAACACAGTCTCTAACTGCCTGTCCAGCCCTCTTTTCCCAGAAAATCCATCTGCACCTCTGGACTGGACCCAGGTGTTCCTGGTCACTCTCTCGGCAGGCCAGAGGAAACCAGGAGAACCCAAATGCCCTCCCTTCCCTTTGAGCACTCACGGGGGGACACTGCGCCAGTTTCTCTGAGGCTGCTATTTGGACGTTGAGGTGTTTGGACTGAGACTTCCCTCGAGACTTGATGAGCCTCTGAAGAACCTGTTTGGTAGGGGGAAAAGAGGAGCTAGAGGGACCCTGCAAAGCACCAACCTGGAGAGTCAGGTCCTGGTTGGAGCCAACGTGGAGAGACAGTATTAGGGCCGGGGGAACATTCCATGACGCTCAGCCCTGGATGCCTTTTCAGAAATGACCTCACCAGCCCTGTGTCCATCCTACACAAAGCTCAGGCTCTCTCCTGGGTCTCATGCCAGCCTCTCCTGGGACATTCCAACGGTGATTGTATGAAGGGCAGTGATTCTCCTTCCCAACCCCTGTAACCTTCATTACAGGTTTCATTCATTCTCTGAGCCAACTTCCCCTCCATGTTAATAACAGGCAGCCATCCTTTATAGGGACACTTGCTATGCCTTGGCACTGGTCTGTGCTTTTTTTCATTTTATTGTTGTTGTTTAGTTGATAAGTCGTGTCCGACTCTTCTGCGACCCCATGGACTTGTAGCCCGCCAGGCTCCTCTGTCCATGGATTTTCCAGGCAAGAATAGTGGAGTGGGTTGCCATTCCCTTCTCTGGGGATCCTCCCGACCTAGGAAACAAACCCATGACTTGCACATTGCCAGCCAGATGCTTTACCACTGTGCCACCAGGAAAGTCCTTTTTTTCATTTAGTTCTGACAATAATGCCACTAGGCAGCCACTATTATAATCCTCATCTCAATGATAACAATAATAATGATGATAATAGCTAAACATAGAGCTACAACCTTAACTAAGTGGTCAAAATTAACAGTACCAACAATACAACAAACCAACATCCTTTGCTTCCTGATGGAATGCACTCAGAAGGATACATCACTTGAGTAGTATTCCTACCAGAAATGCAAAACCTCAATCTGTTGACAGAAACATCAGACAAACCCACGTTGAGCAACAATCTACAAAATAAGTGATCTGTACTCTTCAAAAATGATAGTCTCATGAGAATCGAAGAAAAGCTCAGGAAAGTTTTTAGCTTAAAGATTACTAAGGAGAAAAAAAAATGAAATAAAGAAGAAAAAATACTAAAGAGAGATAACAACTAAATGCAACACGTGATCCTGGATTGAAGGGGAAATTGCCATAAGGGGCATTTTTGGGACAACTGGTGAAAACTGAAGATAGACAGTATTTTAGTGAGATTTCTTGAATTTGACAGGTAAGTTAATGTCCTTGTTCTTAAGAAATACATGTTGAAATTTTGAGGGATAAAGAAATACAAGAGCTACAACTTAAAACAGTTCAGAAGAAATATATATATATAAGCACATATATACATAATACAGACATACATAAAGTGTGTGCATGCTAAGTCACTTCAGTTGTGTCTGACTCTGTGTGACCCTATGGACTGTAGCCCCCCATGGCTCCTCTGTCCATGGGAATTCTCCAGGCAAGAATACTGGAGTGGGTTGCTATGCCCTCCTCCATGGATCTTCCTGACCCAGGGATCACACCCACATCTCTTACATTTCCTGCATCTGGCAGGCAGGTTCTTTACCTGCTGAGCCATGGGGGAAGCCCTAAAGTAGATGTGGCAAAATGTTCAAAATTAGTGAGTCTGAAAAAAATTAATTGTATGGTTTAATTGGCTGAATTGAATGGCATGTGAAATTTACTTCTAAAAAGCCATTAAAAAACTGGTAAGTCTGAGTCAAGGGTATTCAAAGGTGATCCTTTGTACTGTTCCTGCAACTCTCCTATAAATGTGAAATTACTTCAAAATAAAAATCTTCAAGAATTGAACACATATAGCACTTAATAGGTACCAGGCACTTTGCATGGTTAATTTGTTTATTTAATCTTCACAAACATCACCTAAGGATTCCTATTTTCCAAATGAGGAAACTGAGGCATAGAGAAGTCAGGTGACCTGCCCAAAGAGCACAGAGCCAGTAGGTAAGTGGCAGCAGTGGAACATAAACCCAGGCAGCCCGGCTTCAGAGTCCCCACCCTTAACCTCAGTTAGTGCTCAGTGAGGGCAATGGAACTTGTGTGTTACTTTTAGTTCACAAAGTGCTTTTGCATCCATTATCTCATTTGATCCTTTCAACCACCTCAGGAAGTACTTAAATCCCATCCTCCCCTTTATACTCATTAGAAACTGGGTGCTTAGCTCATAGGCTGCTATCATGCAATGTTAACCCCTGACTGCCTTCATCAGTCAGACAGAACTCTGGGCTCTTTACATCACTACCTCAAGAGATGGATTATAATTCCCATTTTGTAGGTGAAAAAAATGTGCAAAAGCTAAATTATCTCTCCAAGATCCAAAGCTCAATACAACACAACCAAAAAACCAACAACAAACTTTAATTAATTAAAATAAGCCACTCAGAGCTAGGATCTGAACCTCATGCTGTCTTCTAACTTCAAATCCGTCACCTAGGGACTTCCATTGTGATCCACTGGATAAGTTCTGCACTCCCAATGCAAGGGACCTGGGTTCCATCCCTGGTCAGGGAACTAGATCCCAATTGCTACAACTAAGAGTTTGCATGCCACAACTAAAAATCCCACATGACACAATAAAGACTCCGCATGTCACAACTAAGATCCAGAGCAGTCAAATAAATACAGAAACATTTTAAAAAATCCTTCAACTTAGCTCATCTTCCACGTTTCTCAAAACCACTAATGTCTAGGGGGGGAAACTAATGGAGCTGCTATATGACAAAGAAGTAAATCAGTCTTCCTACCAAGTTCATCTCTATCAAGGTCTAACTGAGGGCAGTACAGCAAAAAGGACTGAAGTAAAAAGACAGGAGAAAAAAAAGAAGACATGAGCGGTCTTTTTCCAACTGCCAAGTAGCTGGGTGACACTGAGGCAAGAACACACAGAATTCTTTCTATTTTCTGGACTAAGGATGGGAGGTCAACAAAGCAGAGACAGGGGACTAACCTGCACAACTCTGATAATAATATTTAAAATACTTAATACATGATGAGGTACATTATACCAGACCATTTGCTAAGTGCTAAGTATTCACATTAGGCTGAATCTTCACAATATCCAGACAATGGAGATTGATGGAGAAGGGAATCTGGGCTTGAGGAGGTGAAGTCACATGATTAGCAAGCAGTACCTGGGCTTAAACACCGATAGCCCACCCAGAGCACTGCTGTCCCCAGTAGGGTCTTGTACCCACCTTAGGAGAGGTGATCTTGATGTAAACAATGATGGGGGCCAGTGAGGTCTTGGAGAGCTGGGCTGGATGGTTGATGGTGTCGGCATCCAGAGCAACCAACTGAAGGGTTCGGGCTAGCTCAAAGATTCGCTCGATCTCGCTCTGAACCTCAGCTAGGGGAGTGGAGTCATAGGGAAGGGGTAAATGTAAGGCAGCCTCCCAGGAGGCAGTGGGCAGATAGAGCATTTCTGGAGATGCCCCCTCACTCCCACATCTGGCCCCAGAGCAGGGTGGGGGTGGAGTCAAGGGATGGGCTCACCCAGGCTGGAGCGTGTATTGGAACGCTCGATGATGATGTGTTTGCTGGGGTTGTTGAGGACTGATCGTTTAGCCAGGGAAATGTCCGCTGTCACACGAGTGATGGAGATCCTAGGGGTCAGGGCAAAGTGTCAGGGGCCAGGGTGGGCTAAAATGTCCTGCCTCCTCCCTAGGCTCCAGGCTGGCCCCGTAGCCCTCAGTCCAAGAGTTCCAGGATTGTCATTCAAGCCATCCTGCCCAACCCCAGCAGCAGAGAACCATGGTGGGCGTGGGGAGCCCGCTCCAAAGGGCTTACCTGCCATCAAACCGATGCTTCAAGAAGTCAAATAAAGCTTTCTGCATCATATCTGTAACCTGAGGTTGGGAGGGGGTGGAGTAGGAGGAGGAGAAGTCAGGTGTTTAAAGCTCTCAAGAAGGGTAGACTGCTAGGTGTCTGCCCCCTGACATTCCATTTTCTTCTTTAATCCCTGAGATGAATGAGTCCCTGTTCAGGGGAGGAAGTGATCCTTCTGAGTTTGAGGGGCCTCCACTGGGGTCTCTGATTCCAGAGATCCTTTCAGGTAGAATCTCTAGGAGGACTTTTCTGGGGATTTTTGAGAAGACTAGACCCTTCTAAGTGGGTCTCCCCATGGGTTGGGGCCCCCCTGGGAAGGGGAGTGGTCTCTGAAGGTCTGTAGCCCTCTGGGGAGGAAACCCTGGGGAGACCCTGCTAGGGGATGTCTCTGGAGTCTCAAGACCGTACAGAGTCCTTCTGGCAGTCTGGGCCCCTCTGGTCCCTATGCCCCTCGAGGGGCTCCTACCTCATAGCCCTTGAGCGACGGTCCCACCAGGATAATGGGCCTCATGGAAGGTACCACGTCATAAGGGGGCACGTGTTCTGTCTAGGGGGAAGCAGGGAGGGGAAACCCCAGAGTGGAGATGGCATTAGCCCCTTTCCCCCCGTCTCCAGGATCCCCCCATGCAGCCTTTCCTCCCCCTGGTCCCAAAGCCCAGATGTGGGGGATCAGGGTGGGGGTGGGGAGGTATGGTGAGGGAGAACCAGGAAGGGTGGGGGGAAATGGGGGCAGATATGGGAATGGGTGTTAGAAGGTCCCCTAGCTCATCCCAGGGAGTGGGGAGGGAGACATAGAAAGCTATGCTACTCACCGACTTCTGCTTCTGTTTGGCTGGGTCCAGATTGCCAAGATGGGGGAGGGGGAGGAGAAAGGGGAGGGTACCCAGGCAGGGGCAGAGGGCAAGGGAGGAGCCAGGACAAGAGAGGGAGGGAGAGCGGGCGGACGAGGAGAGATAACAGGGCATGCGTGTTAGTGACAGACAGAGCCAGAGAGAGGGGATGGGACCCCATGCCAAGGGGGAGCCAGAGATGGCCCTGGGTCAGGGCCAGGAGTGGGACTGACAGCCAGTCCAGTGAACTTGGGAATATTCAGACATCCTCTACCCCCTTTCTGGGTCTGGGAAAAAAGCTGGGAAGAGTGATAGCCCCTCATTTGGTCCCCATCTCCTGGCCCCAGTGCAGGCCAACCTGCCCATTGTAAGGGTTCCCTTAACTGTCTTGCTCTGCAACCAGGAGATCCCTGGGCACCCCATGGGATCCGAAAAGGGCAAAGAAGTGTCACCATTCCACTTTCCCCTTCACGTGTGGGGGCGAGGGCAAACATGGAATATGCCACTGGTAGTGCGGGGGTTTCATTACAACCAGATCTGCTTTCATTTGGGGGGCAGGGACTAGAAGGGCTGCTTCCATGGCGAGAACCATCCCTTCCAGGGAAGAGGGCCAGGGTGGGGTTGTGTATGGAGACAGACGTGCCCATTCTTGGTGCCACTCTTCCCCTTCCCTCCTCCTCAGCAGGAAGGCCTGATCCCCACAAAATCAGGCCAATACCACATCTGAATCCATTCCAGCCCCCCTCCACCCACCAAAGAGCTGGGCCCTGACCTCCCCTCTCACAAGAACCCAACAAGATTTACCTTCTTGAAGAAGGGGATGCGCTTGCCGTGGGGTGGCGGGGTGGTGACACTGCTAACACTAGTCTTAGCAGAGCCGCTCTGCTCCCCGAGTTCTGCCTCCTCATCCTCTAACTCTAGGGGGTCTAGTTCAAAGGCTAAGTTAGTCATTTCATTACCTGGACCGGAGAGTCAGGATTGAGGAAGGAAGGAGGCGAGGTGGGGAGGAGTGAGATGGACATGGAGACACAAGTACAGAACGCAGGGATGGGATGGGGAAAAAAGAAAGAAGAAGAGGTGAATGGAACAGGGCTGGGAGAAATGAATGGAGGGGGGTAGGGGACGGGGGAGTCAGGAGGAGAGATGGAGCTACCGAAGAAATGGGAGAGGACAGACATGAGAGAGTGGGTGCTGACTGACCAGCCCAGCTTGTGGGGTGCCCTGCTCTTCATGGAGGGGGTACCACTGGATGTGTTTGGAGGACTCAGGGTTGGGATATCCCTTACTGCAGGGAAAGGAAGGGACAGGCAATGGGGAGACCACCCCGCCCGTGGGGTGGCGGCCACTCTTACCACTGGCAGGGGGCGTGGGGCGGCGGGTGCCAGTCACCACGTCTCCCAGGCTGGAGCTGGAGTTGTCACCTGATTTGCTGTGTGGGCAGAGAGGCAGACAGGCCGTGAGCAAAGAGGCGGGTGTGAGGGCGGGGGATCTCGTGCTCTCACAGGCTGTCCCGCCCCCCTCCGCGGCCCTCCTTCGCCAGCCCCACGGGCGAGGCCTCGGGCCACTCAGTGTCCTGAGAATATTAGATCAACCCTTGGGGCCTACTCCTGGCTGGCTGGCCTCTCCCGGGGGTGGGAGTGCCCCGCCCCCAGCCAGACACCTGGAGCTGAGGCGGTTCTGGCGCAGCTTCTGTTCCTGCAGCAGGCGCAGGCTGTCCAGTTTGACAGGGCTGGGGATGAAGCCAACCTCACAGCCCTCCTTCACCAGTCGCCCGATCCACCAGTCATTATTGTATTTCTGCAAAAAACAACGGCAGGTGGGGTGGGGGAGATTAGAGGTACAAGCCAGCAGCCAGCTCCAGGAGATACCACTCCCCAAGTCTTGCCTTCTCTGCCCAGGGGATGGCACCCTCAAAGAGCCCCAGCACCAGCCTCTGCATACATCTCCCAATTCTCAGGGCTCTCCAGGACCAGCATCCTCTTGTGCCCTGGAGCACCCCACCCCCAAGCACATCTCTGTTCTGAGAGTCCTTCCTCCTGCCATGGGTCAGCTCTACCCTGGAAAGGTGGGTAGCGAAGCAGATGCTGACACCTCTGTGTGCCCGGCACACTGCCACTCCACCAACAGGCCTCTTCACAAACCCTCCCAACAACCCTGCAACCTAGGTATTACCATTGCACGTTACCAATGAAAAATCTGAAGCTCAGAGAAGTGGAAAGATTTGTCTAAGATCACAGAGCAGATTTAGCCCAGCTCTGCTTGGTTCAGAAGTCTTATTCCACCAGAGCTCTGACTTGCCCCTCTCCTGGGACACACTACACTGCCCTCCCTCCAGATGCCAAGTGGTCTCTCCCCACCTCTTTGATGTGCAGGAAATCCTTCGGCTCGAAGGTGATGGCCACTCCCTGCACAGGCACCTCATCCCCTGGAGATGGGTTGTAGCCGACATTTGTCCGCACAGCAAATGCCACTGGCTTGGTCTAGAGGAGGTACCCAGGGTGGATGACAACCAGAGAGTTAAATCACGATGGGATGTACAACTTCCCGACTGGGGTGGTGATTATGGAGAGGTTTGTTTTGTAAATTCATTAAGATACACATTATACACACTACTATATACAAAGTAAACACAGACCTACTGTATAGCAGAGGGAACTATGTTCAAAATCCTGTAAAAACCTATAATGAAAAAGAATCTGAAAAAGAATATATATACATGTATAACTGAATCACATTGTTGTACACCTGAAACTAAGACAACACTGTAAATCAACTATACATTAAAAAAGTTATTAAAAAAACAAAAGTATACACTGAATGGCTTATGCAGTTTTTTATGTGTATATTAAATTTCACAGTGAAAAAAAAAAGCAAAAAACAGAACTCAGTCCTCTCAGGATGGAGGGGGGCATCAGGGAATAAGTATAGGTGGTGGGGGACCCCAGAATGACACCAAGAAGGAATAGTCATAGTAATAATAATAATAGATAGTAGTAATAATGATAGCAGCTACTGTTTAGTTTGCCAGGCACTGTGTTATATGTTTCACATCCATTATCTTATTTATTCATTACAAAAATCCTACAAAGTGCTATTATCATATTCACTTGAATGAATGGGAAAACTAAAGTTCAGAATGGTTAAGTGAATTGCCTAAGATCTCACAGCTAACAAGAGTCAAACCCAGAAAGAGTGGAAATGTTTAGCTCCTATTATGTGTGGAAACAGTTTTAAGCACTTATTACACTTTATAAGGAGGCAGGTATTATAGCTTACATTTTTACAGATGAAAGACAGAGGCACATGGGAGGCGTACATCCGCCAGGAAGCGGCTGGGCCAAGACCTGACTCGGGTCTGTCCAGGCTGTCTCTAAGGCATGAGGTAAGGCAAACAGTGCCAGCACAGCCCCTCCCATCTTTCTCACCTTGGCTTTCTCTAGCTGGGCTAATGCCTGACGCTCTGCCTCCTTCCTTAAGGCTTCCCGGTCCTCCTCCAGAGACACGTCAGAGTCCGACGGACGGCTGGTGTAGGACTCTGCTGAGCCCTGAAAACAGACAGGGCCAGCTCAGAGCCAATGCTGCTTCCCCAGCTCCTGGGCCGCAGAAGGCACCAGCGAGACACCACAAGGGCTAGGAGAACGCGGTATTAGACAGAAAGAGCCTGAGAATGAGGTCTGCAGGCCCCTGGGAAGAGTGTGGCCCTAGGAAGGGTGATAGCAACAAGCAGGGAATTATGGCAGGTCCAAGGACAGCTGCTTGGGGCCCAGGGAGGGGTGGGAACCTGATAGGGTGCAGTGCAGAGGCGGAGTGCCAAGGGTCAGTCTCCACTCCCTGCTCCTCCTTCCCTCCCCTGCTCCCAGAACCCGCTGAGACAGACTCAGCACAGGCCCTGTGAGTCCTTCCAGGGGCCACAGCCACCAGTTTAGGTCTGAGCCCTCTGCACTGGTGGCCATGGGCAGCCTGCTTCACGTGCTAGGGCCACACAAAAATTTGCTACCTTCTGCTCAAGGGCTAGGGAAGACAGAATCCTAGCTCCCCTGCCAGAAGCTGGAAAGCCCCAACCCTTAGGCTCTTAGAAGATACAAAAAAGAACCCAAGGTTCCTGGGGTGGGGCAGACAGGAGAAATACATCAAGAGAAGAACACAGGCTTTTCCCCTGTATTGGGGTGGCCAACTGCCAGCATTAAGGCGGGTTCAGAAGTCTGGGTGTGCCAGGAAGCTGGCCTTGACCACACGGACCATCCCAGGGCACAAGGAACTCCGTCAGCAATGCAGACACATATGTAAGGCACACATAGCCCAGGAGGTGAATGAACACGCTCATTCACGGGTGTGCTTGGATGTACAACTTCAAGACTGGGAATGTGTGCTCCATGGTATGTCCTGGTGCATGACTGAATGCATACCAATCCATGTGTGTGCCTACAGTGCAGGGGCAGGGGGGCACCCTCAGTGTCTGCGTCCCAAGGGCACGTGAGGACGGGAACCAGAAGGCGTGCATTTATTGCTCCAAAGGGCAGGAGGGGATGTGATGAAAGGGTAAGACTGCAGGGGTGGGAGGGTTTTTTTCTGAAGACAGGAAGGGGTCACTTGGCCAGGAATGCCCATTAGCCTGGCATGGAGGGGACCTTGGAAAGAAAGAAGACCAAGTCCCATCTCCCCAGAGCGCCCTCGTCATCAGCCAGTGTGGCGGCCCATCCGTTTCCCAGCCAAATCAGGAAAATGGGAGACTCTGAGAGGAAAACTAGGGGTTGGGGTGGGGTTTTCATAGAAGCTGGAAAAGCGATACAAAGGAAAGAATGAAAACCAGTGAATCAACTACTCTTTATCCCTCCTGAGCACTCAGAGTCAGGAAGACAGCCACCAGGAGAGCCAGAGGAACAGACCCAGAGATGGAGAGGGAGAGGCACTTACTGACCCCAACACACACACACACACACAGACACACAGACACACACACACACACACACACACACACGCACAAATGCGTGCATACCAGAAATGGCGGGAGGCAAGGAAATAGTGAGAAGGCAAGGAAACAGGCTGGAGTGAAGGCCTCCCACCAGCTTTCCTGAGGGGCTGCTCCCACCCCCGACCCCCACCTTCACTCCATCCCCAGCTCACCACTACGAGGGTCTGGTTGGGCGCCTCCATCCCGGCGCCCTCAGAGCCTGGCCCTGCTGGCCTAGGGGGTGGCCCAAACTGCCCGTTCCCCCAGGGGGCTCAGGTTACAAGCAGAGTTGCTACATGTGCAAACTGCTAGGGTATATTTAGCTCAGAGATGTGGCAAGGCCTGCCCCCCCACTCCCTGCCACCTACTGGGGGTCAGAGCTGGGGAGCTGAGCGGAAAAAGGATTGGAAACTGGGGTCTGATCCCCTAGGTTGGCAAACACTGAAGGAATGAGGCCCTTTTCTGTCAAGAGGGGCTCCATTGAGCACAGTGTCATTTTTCCTAACCCTGGCCCTGGCCCAGTCCTACAACACACACAAGGGATGAGGGAAAGATCAAAGAAAGGAGTTCCCATTTGTATGTGTATTTAGGAATCCTGGGATGAAAGGTCCCTTTCCTGACTTTCTCAAGTCAGGCCTGGGCTTTCGAGTGTCAAGTGTTGTGGAGACAGAAGAATCAAAAAGGGCCTCACTCCAATCACTAGTGGATCTGCCTGGCATCACCCTCTCTCTCTTGGCCTGGGGGGTGGCTGACTTTCCTACTGTCCTCTGTCCTCATGTGCCTGCCCATGTTTTCTTCGATGTATTCCTTCCTTGTCTGATCCTAAGCCCCTCTCGCCTTTTTTGGGTACCAGGCTTTGTTGAGATGCTCTGTAGTCATAGCAACCACATGGCTCTCTCACTGCCTCTTCCTGAGCCTGAGATGGCCTGGGGTTGAGAGTTAGGACAGAGATGAGAATGGCAACTTCCTGACTGAGAACAGAAGACCCCAGAAGGCCATTCAGTTATACCCCCTGCCCTTTCATTCAGGGGTACTGGGTTGAAGTCCTCTCTAAAATCAACTTCCTGCTGCCTCTCCTCCACCCCCTCAACACACATTCTCTCTGCATATTAAAGAACAGTCACCAAAAAAAATAAAAAAATAAAGAACAGTCACAACTGGATGTGAGGAGGGCGTTTCCCCTGATCCACACCTAATCAGGGCTCTAGGGACCCAAATGTCCTGGCTCCTCATTTCGTAGGACCTCCCTCTACCCCATGCTGTCACAGATTCTGGGGGAGGACAGGGAAGAAGACAGCCGGCAGGGGGAGTGGGTGACAGCCTGAAGCAAGCTAGAAGGAGGCAGGCCAGGCTGTCCCTGAATGAGATGACGCAGGCAGGCAGCAGGGGCTGGTGCCTGGTGCTGGGGGAGGGGCTGGGCGGGGGCTGAGGGCGTGGGTACAGCTGACAGTATATGCAGAGGAGGTCATGGGGTGTAAGGGTGATGGGGTGGTTCTAGGCAGGTAACAAATGATGTGGGGGAGGGTGCCTGGAGAAAGCCTCAGACCCAGCTCACCAATCCTGATCTCCACCAACCAGCCACCTCCCTCCTCTCAACCCAGCCTCCCCATTTACCTGGCGGACAAAGCTGTTGGATGTTGTATCCGAGGATGTGCTCCCATCTGACCTTTTGAACCGCCCTTTCCTCTTGCTGTATTTGCCCTGGAGAAGCCAGGAAGGGACAAGAATAGAATCTCAAAGACCCTGGCCCAACCCTCACCCCATCAAGTCCAGAACTACTGCCAAGCCTTGGAAATATCATTCCCTGATCTCAAGAGCCTGCCCCTCCATTTTCTTCCTGAGATGGTACAGCCCGAGGGAGAGGGAGGGCCCAGACCACAAACATGGGGTGGGGGACAGAGCAAGAGTGCCCTAGGAAGCACACACAGAAGCCCCCAAGCCAAGTCAGAGGTTGGGAAGGGGGAGGTGCTGAGAAGCTGGAAGCTCATTAGGCAACAAAGCTAATTAAGATGCTGGGCAGGCTGCAGAGGCCTGGGGGGGGGGGGGGCGGGGGGAAGGGAGAGACTGCCTGCAGTGCTAGGGGTGTGGAGAGAGCCCCCGGGGAAAGTACCCTTCCCTCTCCACTTCAGCTGGAGCAGAACCGGGCTGAGTGTGCCTATAGCCCCCAGAGAGAAGAGGAATCGCCAACCCAGACCCAGCTTGGCTTTCCTGAGCCCAACTCTTGCCTTGTTTTTTGCAGAGTGGGGAGGGGAGTTGCAGCTCTCTGGTCTTAGAGACCTAAAACTATTAGATTTCTAGGGAGGAGAGGAGGGGACATGAAACTGTCTTTGGAAAGTAAATATTTAACACTAACCTTGACCCATGGGGGCAGATTTAGCACACCCCTCATCCTGGTAGGACTTTTTTTCAGCCCCCTTTTCACAATCACAGTGATCATACCTCTTCCCAAGGGGGCAAGAGACATCAAGCCCTCTAGCCCTCAGCTGCCACTGCCCACGTCCTGTCCCATGATGCCCACCAGGCTGCATAATCTAAATGCCCCTTGGCCCTCCCCCAAGAAAAACTGAGGACGCAGCCCCAGCAGGGCCTCCGGGAAGCCAGGCCCAGTCCCGCTGGCTGGGCTCCTGGCTTGGGTGGTGTGGACACTGCCTGACCTCTCAAGTAGCCACCGATTCGGGTATTTCCAGGCCTCCTGGAAAGGGGGTTGCTTCTTTGCCCTCCTCAACTCACATATACACATCGGCCCCCAGGCAATCTAGAGTGAGAGGGGATGATTGAGGGTCCAGGCCCTCCAAGCTGCTGTCTACAACCTCCATCCTAGAGTTTCTTTGCCAAAGAAGCTAGATAAGCCATAACCAGACTAGAGGCTCTGGTTCCTTGGGCTTGAGTACAAGGAGATGGATGGATAGATGGGCAAGACACCTGGGAACCCTTCAAGAATCCTCCCTCCCTCACCTTCTCTCGAACCAGACATGTATCCAACCTCTAGGATTGAGGATCCCTATGAATTTAAGAGGATTCCCCCAGTGAGCACAAAGCTCTCTTTCACAACATCACCACTATCCCAGGCTAGGAAAAGGGAGTGGCACTCAGAGGGACAAGGGACAGCTGAAAGGAAGGCCCCAGTCAGCTGCCTCCCAGGCTCCAAGGGGGCCTGGGGTGGAGAAAGGAAGTATTTTTAGGTCTGATCTGACACCCCCCCCCCACGTGCCCATCAGCCATACTATCACGGTGGTTACAGTTGCTCCAGGCTGGCCACAGCAAAAAAAGAGTTAATGCTATCCTAGCCTTGGGGTGTTGCCAGAATGGAAAAGGACATGTCCCAGAGAAATTCTTGGGCACGACCACCCCAGACTCTGTTGGTCACTCCACCAGCACCCTCCACCCCCAAGAATATCCCTTCTTGGGGGTAACCAGTGGGTACAGGAAAAGTGTGAGTGGGGGTGGGGCGGCAGACCCCTCCGCACCCCCCGCCTCCCCCCCCCCCCCACCGCGCCAGGTAACACAGTTTCTTCCCCTCCAGGACAGTGAGTTGGCATCCATCCAACTTTCCAAACTTTGGAGGCGTTTTCTGGGGCTAGGGGGATGGGTCGGGAAGGGCTAACACGGGTGTCGGGGGAGGGGAGGTGGTCTAATATAGAGGTGGAACTGAAGTGGCTGGGACGGGGGCCTAGCTCGGTGCTGGTCCCTTCTCCACCCTCGAGGGCCAGCGTCCGCAGCTCTGAAGGCCTGCTGGCACCGCCCTCTGACCACCGCCTCGGCCATCTCCCAGTGCCACCCCCACTCTACCCACACCCGCCTGGAGCCCCTGAGCGTGCTCTGCGTCGCCCCCATTGCCTGAGCTCGCTCTCTAGCCTCCCTCAACTCCCGGATCCCGCCGCCAGCACCCACACTCTTAACCCACTGGAGCCGGTACCCAAGGAGCAAAGCCCCTGACGCGGGGGAGAGGAGGCGAGGGTGACAGGCGGCCCGACCGCCCCCTCCCCGCTCTGCAAAACCGCAGCACAACTCCCAGCCAAGCGCCTATCAATCATTCACTGGCAGGGATGGGGGGCGCAGAGCCTTCTCCCCTCCACGCCGGGCATGTAACCCCTCTCTCCCCGGTCCCCCCTCGATCCGACCCCACCAGGTCCACGGGAGCGGCCCCCTTCCCTCGATCCCGGCCATCACACCTCACCTGCGGGCTGGGGTCGAAGACCTCCATGGGGATCTCCTGGGAGGATGGGTAAGGGCCCCGGGACATGCTGGTCTTCTGGACCATGGAGAGGAGCCTCCCCTCCGGCCGCCGGCCCGGCCCAGCCGGGCGCCCTCAACGCATGAGAGAGGCCGTCGGAACCGAGAGCAGCGTAGCCAGCACCCGGTCCAGCCACCTGGCCCGGCCTTCGGTTGCCCTCTTCCTGCGTTCCCTCCCTCCTCCCGCTCTCTCTGCTGCCGCCGCCTCCTCCGCCCCTGAAGGCTCAGCATCTCCCCCCGCCCCTCCCTCCCTCCCTCCCTCCGCCAGTCGCGGCCCCGCCTCTCGCAGCCCCTCCGCTGGCTCTGCACAGACAATGGGAGGGAGGCTGCAGGGACGCACGCCTCTCCCTGCGAGCTCCGGTCTCCGACTGGCCTAGGGTGAGGGTGGCCACTCTGGGGGACATTAGAAACCTTGCCAAAGGCTGAGGGCGGGGGGTGGTGGGGTGCGGGGGTGCGGTTTACCAGTGGATGCCAAGCGCGGATGGAACCGAAGCGCGGATTAGCATGGCTGGCACCGCCCCCCGCTTCCGTCCCAAACCGCTCTTCCTAGCTGGTCTCCCCATTCCATTCCAGGCTGGGCCACCGGAACTTCCCAGCCCTGGTGATCCTGGGACCCGGCTTTAACTCCTTTCTCCCCACTGTTGTCCCAGACCGCCTTGAGCCAAACAGAAAGGCCCCTCCCTCTCCAATAGGTTGGTGATGGATGGCTGGAGGCTGAAGCTGGGGTGGGGAGGGTGTCCAAATGGAGTTCAGCAGAGACAGCAACAAGAAATCCCAGGGATTCAAGAGTCCTATTGCCCTAGCGCTAATAGCTATCCCCCAAGCCTTTCCAAAAGGCCAGGGGTGGGCCTGGGTGAGGTCTGTGTTCCTGGGTAGAGAGGGAAGAGGAGAAAGAAATGTGGAGCTGAGACTGGAGAGTGGCGAAAATCAGATCTAATGACCTGTGACCTGGAATTGTTTCCCCCTTCATCCCTTATTTGGGGACAGATATCCAAGGCCTGGACCCAAACCACCATGATCTCTGAAGCTGAAAAGAGTAGAGGATTCTGGCAAGAGGCCTTAGTGCCAATTTGGTTCAGGCTCTTTCTGGTGGTGTGGTTCTGGGCACATCAGTACACCTCTCCTGTAAAATGGGTTTGCTGGTACTGTGGGGTGTCTGTCACCTGGGATTTTTGGGAGGAAGAGGAAATTAAATGATGGGTTTCTGAGATGTTTGGAGATGCTGTAAGATGCTGTGCAGGGCAGGGGTGGGGTGGGATGGGGTGGGGAAGGAGGGTAGAGTGTCAATTTTGACAGGAGGACCTGTTACCACCTTACTTGACCCCTTCCTGGGCTCCACAAAAAAGAGAAATGAGAAGTAGAATGGAGACTTGCCCAGGTTCAATGACTCTAAAATAAGCCAAGCTGGGAGTTTTCTGGCAGTCCAGTGGTTAGGAGTCCATGTTTTCACTGCTGAGTGAAAGTTAAGTAGCTCAGTCGTGTCCGACTCTTTGCGACCCCATGGACCATAACCTACCAGGCTCCTCTATCCATGGGATTTTCCAGGCAAGAGTACTGGAGTGGATTGCCATTTCCATCTTCAGGGGATCTTCCTGACCCAGCAATTGAACCTGGGTCTCCCACATTGCAGGCAAACGCTTTACCTCTGAGCCACCAGGGAAGCCCAGGTTTAATCCCTGAGTGGCGAACTAAGAGCCTGCAAACCCGCGCTGCTAAAAAGTAAAATAAAATAAGCCAACCTGCTATGTTCTGCTGGAGGGGAGTCTGTGGAATACACCGACTCCTCCCTCTCACCCTGGGTTTTCCAACAGGTGTGGATCAGCCCTAAGATCCAACCCTAAGCAGGGCTCCCATCTTTCCCTTGGACACAAGAGAGCCTGGCATGACAGAGAAGGCCTGGGTTTTGTAGAAAGACCTGGGTTTTCAGTTTCTCTATTGTGAGAAAGTGGCATAAGTTTTGCTTCCCTTCCTCTTTTTTTGGGGGGGGGGGGGAGGGGGTGAGGGTGGCCACACCACACTGCTTGTGGGATCCTAGTTTCCTGACCAAGGAACAAACCTGGGCCCTCAGGTAGTGAAAGCACAGAGTCAAAACCTCTGGATCGTCAGGGAATTTCTTTCCCTTCCTCTTTTGGACCTCATCAGCACTATTTAGTGGGCTTCCCAGCTAGCTCTAGTGGTAAAGCACCCACTTAATGTAGGAGGCCTAAGAGAGGAAAGTTCGATATCCGGGTCAGGAAGATCTCCTGAAGGAGGAAATGACAACCCACTTCAGTATTCTTGCCTGAGAATACCATGGACAGAGAACCCTGTAGGACTACAGCCCAAAGGGTCACAAAGAGTAGGACACGACTGAAGCAACTTAGCATGCATGCTCTATTTAGCAGCCAGGAAAGTTCAGATGATAGATATGGGCTTACCAGCTGAAGCAAAGCAAGGAGTTAGAACCAGAACTCAGATTTATGTTTCTTGGACCCTGCAATGTTCTCCTTGGCCTCTTAACCAAAAGCCTTTGGTTCTCCAAAGCAAGAAGAAAGAACTATGAGAGGTCCTGTCGTTTAATTTTTTTTTAAAGACTTTCCAACTATTCTTCCACTCACTTGCTATTTCTCAAGTGCTTACTTATGTGCAAAGCTGTATGAGCCAAACCCAGGACTGGTTCCTGCCATCATGGAGCTTTTCTTAACGCCTTCTTTTGCAAATTAGATATCATAACTAGGTACACTATACAGAGGAGGAAATGGAGGCGCTAAGTAATTAAGGACCACAGTGGCTCAAAAGCTAATGCCTGCACTCCAGGGTTCCCCAACTTTTTGTTGGGGAAGGTTGCTTTTTGTCTGGTATCTGAGCTCATTCTCTCTTGCTTCATCCCCCCCCGTCCAATTAATAAAACATCCTTCCACAGAACCCACTACACCTGGGAGGAGTAGGCCACTCTAGCAAAGCCCCTTTATCCCGCCTGCGCAATGCAGCTGACTTCCGGCTTCCACTACCCACGTCATCGGGTACCCTCGCTGCGCATGCCTAATAGGAAGTCGGACTATGCCACTTTGGCATACCGAAGGGGGATACTTTCCATGTTTTAAAGTTTAAAACCGACTCCTAATGTTAGACTTCTATTACTCTGGGTCTTTTCAGAATATACAAGTAAGTATAGGGTGGCGGAATATGAAAGGACCGAACGGGAATACGGGCGAAAGCGGAACGGGGGATGGACTCTCCCCTTCACAGATAATGGGAGGAGCCTAGCGAGGGCAAGTTCTTTCCTTTCGCCGCTGCGACCGCGGCCATGAGGTAAGCGCTCTCGGGTCTCTGATCCTGGTTGAGTTTTACTTTGCAGGGCTCGGTGCCGCGGCCCATTACAGGAAAAGACAGGGCGGAGGCCTCCCTGAAGCGGCTGGTCCTGGGGCTTGGGGTAGCCGGAGCACACTAGCGCCCGGCCTCGAGGGAAGGTGGGTAGGGGGACGTCCCGGGAACTCTAGGCCGGGGGAGGGCTGGCTACGCGCCCTGCACGTGTCTGAGGCGACCCACCGAGGCAGAGGAAAGGCGGCGGCGGGGACTGGGCTGTGGCCCCCTTAACTCGCTGGGGCAGTCTGTAACTCCGAGCCCATTTCTGCTTCCATATGACGTAGGGCAGGCCGCGAATAGGCCTCAAGCCTCTGCCTGCCAAAAGTGAGGCAATCCTAGCATTTTGATGCCTTCTGCCCCGTAGACCCATCATTAAGAAAACTTTTAAAGCTAGTTTATTGCTGAGATAAAAGGCAGACGAGCCCAGGAAACAAAAGACTAGACTGGACTAGCAAACGAGCCCAGGAAACAGCCACAGATTCTTCATGTTAAACACTTTATTTTTCATGCTGGGTACCAGAAAAGGCGTAAGCCCCCTCTTCATTCCAGTTTTATCCGTTAATTTTATTTTCCAGAGGGGAAAACAGACCCACAGACGTTGTCTACCGTGGGGTGGGCAGGTTGTGTTGGGGATGCTCAGCCTTGCCCAGGTATGCTTTCCAGGGCCTGATAGTGTTTTCTGTTGTCACAGTATGCTCAGGCTTCAGAAGAGGCTTGCTTCCAGCGTCCTTCGCTGTGGCAAAAAGAAGGTCTGGTTGGACCCCAATGAGACTAATGAGATCGCCAATGCTAACTCCCGTGAGTTCTTGGGGGTCTGCGTTCCTTCTTTACCCTCCCCATTTCTCATCCTTTGTGCAATGAAAGGTGACACTATTATGTTGACTGTTAACATAGGCTAGCTTACAGTCTGGGGGGGGTGTCATCAAATGGAGGAGTCATGAAAATATGGATTGCCAGAGGTTCTCTTCCTGACCTTTGCCAGAATGGCAGGATAGACGTTGATGGCAGCCACTCAGTGTTACATTAATAAATATCGCTAGAGTGGATGTTCTGTTTTATAAGTTATGTGAGGAATTTTTGGATAGAGTACAAGGACTGGGGTGGGGGCAGGGGGTAGAGATGACCAAGGAAATGAAGTGATGAATTGGGACGTTCAAAGCAGAGTATAGAGTGGGCAAGTAGGAATTTATAGCAAAGGAGCAAAGGGGGTGTTTATAGCAAAGGGGGTCAGTGGATGAAAAATTACTAAGAGGATGACAAACTATAATGGAAAAGAATATGAAAGTGTGTGTGTGTATATATATATATGTACAACAGTCACTGTGTTATACAGCAGAAATTAACACAACATTAAATCAACTACAATAAAATAAATATTTTTTTAAATAAAAATACTAAGAGGAAACAGGTTAGGGGGTTTCTGGCTGAACTGACCTAACAGGATTCTTTAAGGAAGTGTACAGATTGGCCTGTGAGAAGCTTCAGGAGCTGATGAAAGTTTAGCAGGAATCTTTGTCAGTATCAGGGAAATTCTTTTTGTTTGGGTTTGTGGTATTGTAATATGTGCTCAGAAAATCCTTATTTTAGACTGGTAGCTAATAGGTGAGACAGAATCTGAAGGACTAGTCTATATCTGTATATTATTTTGATCACATATCCCCAAATAAGTATATTTGAGTGCTATTAGACATCTAAAAGGGTAGAAGTTTTGTTGGTTGTTTTTTTTTTAGGAAAGAAATAGAAGGTCCCCAGTTTGCACCATTTTTGAAAACCAGGGATGTGAGCCATGCCTCTGTCATGTCCTGTTTGAACTCTTGAGTTATGACTGGTGGGACTAGGACCCACCTGACTGACCAGGTATATTGTGATTTCCCAGGCCAGCAGATCCGGAAGCTGATCAAAGATGGGCTGATCATCCGGAAGCCTGTGACTGTCCATTCCCGGGCTCGATGCCGGAAAAACACCTTGGCTCGCCGGAAGGGCAGGCATATGGGTATAGGTAAGTGCATTCTGTTTATTCCAAGACTTGGGGAAAGATAGATGATTAAATCTAGACTGGGATAGATTCAGAATCTTTCCCCATTCTGACTTATTTTGAACCCTTTTCTTAGTCCGTGATGCTTGGTGTGTTTTTCTGTTTGCAAATCAGAAAGTTGGCACTGGTGTGGGAATTGATGGTATTGGTAGAAAGAGGTCTCATTTATTGAGCACCTATACCTTGCCAAGGATCCTACTGGATACTTAAGGAATGTTGTCCTATAAATCCTAACATCACTTTGTAAGGTCAGCATGATCTGGGGAGATGGAGGTCACACCGCCTTTTTAAGATCTTCCAGCTTACCTGTTGCAGGCTGCCTCACCTGAGGCATGCCTCAGTGCATGCCCTGGAGTGTTCACATTCTGCCTGAAGTGAATGAGGGATAATTGCCTTGTTTCTGCTCCCTTGAAAATTGAGTAAATGAAAGAAGTTTAATACTTGGTATCATCTGTAAAATGGAAATAATGCTACTTAAGATGAGGTACAACTCTTGGTACATGACTCAGTGGACTATAGAGTGTTGTAGAAGTTAGTGGCTCTTGTTGGGACTAATCAGCTGGCTCTAGTAACCCAGATGCACTATGGTGAGCCTGACTCTTCTTCCTCCTAGGTAAGCGAAAGGGTACTGCCAATGCTCGAATGCCGGAGAAGGTAACCTGGATGAGGAGGATGAGAATTCTGCGCCGGCTGCTCAGACGATACCGTGAATCTAAGAAGATTGACCGCCACATGTAAGTACCTTCTCTTGGGCTCACCAAGATCCATTGCTGCTTTGATGACTTGTTCTTTGCACAGATGCAAGCTCTATCTCATTGGCCTTGGGCGGAGAGCCATGTGTCTTATACTTTTGTTAGGAAAGTTCTTCCGTTCTATTCTCCCTGCATATACCATCAGGGTAGCCCACTATCTGCCAGGCGAACTCTTTTATCTCCTAATTGTGCAGAAAGTCTTGGATGAGGGAAAGAATTCTCTGCACCAAGAGGGAAGAGGACAGGAACTCTACATGCTTAGGGGCCTTGTGTAGAAGAGCAGATCACAGACCTACTTCTATTGATGCCATTGCTGACCAGAACCTCTGATAACCCTTGTATCCTACAGGTATCACAGCCTGTACCTGAAGGTGAAGGGTAACGTGTTCAAAAACAAGCGGATTCTCATGGAACATATCCACAAGCTAAAGGCAGACAAGGCTCGCAAGAAGCTTCTAGCGTAAGTTCTGAGACATTAAAAATATGCTAATGTCTAGTCTTGGCTTCCATGCAGTCTATCCAGAATACAGCTGTTGTGTTAGAGATACATACTGCTTGTCCTGTACACACCCGCACACCACCCACCATCAGTGTTGGGATAGTGTGGGGCTGTTGGTTAGTTGAATCAGCTTTTGGTGTCTCCAGCAGCTCACCCATCTTCTCTTTTCCAGGGACCAGGCTGAGGCCCGCAGGTCTAAGACCAAGGAAGCCCGCAAGCGCCGGGAAGAGCGGCTCCAGGCCAAGAAGGAGGAAATCATCAAGACTCTGTCCAAGGAGGAAGAGACCAAGAAATAAAGTTCTCCCCCTCTTCTCTGTACATAGTGGCCTCGGCAATTGCATAGATCACTCATTCAATAAAAGACAAGCCTTTATCTGCCTACCTCTCTGCTTCCAAAGTCTTCAGTGGGGTCTTCACTGTTTATAGGACCAGAACTGAGGACTGGGATACAGATCCTTCCCTGGGTTCCTGCTTTGTTGCTTCATTGACTCCTAGCCTCTGGTCAGGCTCATGCCCCCTCCATCCATGGTGTGTGGGGGCCTCCTTTGAAGGGTGGGACGGAATGACTTCTACCCAAGCTTCAGATATTGTGCCTCCAAACTGCCCTTTACAGCAGAGTATGAAGGGCACCTCAGACACGGTCTCGGATGTTGGTTTTTGGTTGGTATTCAGTTGTGAGTTGTCACATTAAAAATGACAGAAAATAATATGCTTGTGCTCTTCAACTGCACTGAGGTTCAAAGTTGCAGTCTGCTGAACCGCCAGCGGTCCAGAAGGTGGTGATCTGAACCTGAACTGCTGACTGCTGTCTGAGCTCTTTAGACAGCCTTATTGAGATAGAATTGAAGCCATCATTTTGAGCATCCCTAAAGTAGGGTATTTGCTTCTCCATTTTCAGATGAGAAAAGAGGTTAAGCCACATGTTGGAGTCACCTGTTCAGCCTGAGTTAGTGTTGCATCATTAGGGATGGGGAGAATGAGATGAATGACCTGGCTTGGTTCCCAGGCGTCAAGCTTTGGAAGACTGGTCAGAAGGATCTGATGGTCAGAAGGATCCAGTCACAGTGGAGAATGCCTGAAGAGCTGACTTGAATATATTGAGTGGGTGACAGTTGAGGGACTGGTGTCTAGGTGGAAGGGATCAATCAACCAGTTAAATACAGAAGTGTCAGCTCCAGTGAGAAGTGGGAAGGAAAGGGGAACAGCTATGTCGTGCCCCTCCTGGTTACTTCCCTGCCTTCCACCTGTCTTCAGGAGGAATTGTTTTGGAGTAATGTGAAGGCTAGTAAGGGATCTTCAGGGTGTGTAATGGGCAGGTGTGCCTATCTGCATTTGGCTAAGTGATCTTGAGGGCAGTAGACCTGTCCCCATCTCTGCCTGTAGTCTCCTTGTCTAGTCTGGACAGGTCGGGAGATGGGTAACCCAAGGCAGGGAGGTGCAGACAGAACAGTCCAGACAACCTCGACCACCACCCATGTGCATCAGAACCTGGGCTGAGAGGACACTGATTTGGGCTTGCCTGTTGCCACCATAACCAACCTGTGCAAAGAGTATCCATAGGGCCTGCTCTAAGCCTATCATTCCAAATGGGGAAGCTGTGGCCTGGAAGAAGAAGGGCTTTCACCAAGCTGCTTGGAGCATGAGACACCTTCCCATGCCTGGACCGGAGGAGGAAGGGCATGGAAGGCCACCCACCTCCACCTCCTCCAGGCAGTAGAGAGACGATAGGAAGGACAGTTAGAACTTTCTACTTCACTGGGGCTCCTGAGCTGCCGGCACAGAAAAGGGTTGCCATCACGGACCAGGAGATGGTGCTATTCTCTCACAGGTCACAGAAAGGAACTTGAGTGATAGTCGTACAGTCGTGTCTGACTGCAACCCCATGGACTGTAGCCTGCCAGGCGCCTCAGTCCATGGGTTTCTCCAAGCAAGAATACTGGAGTGGCTTGCCATTTCCTTCTCCAGGGTCTTCCCAATCCAGGGAATGAACCCGGGTCTTCCGCATTGCAGGCAGATTCTTTACTATCTGAGCCACCAGGCAAGCCAGACCACAGGTCACTGAAGATATAGGAAACTGCCTCACTTTGGTGAGGGGCTGAAGGGAGGGGGAGGGAAGAACTAAGTTGTAGGAGCCTATCTCTTGGGAAGGCTTGCATTTAATCACTTCTTTCTGAAGCTCACTCCAGGCCTAAGGTTACCTCTTTCCACCACCGGCCTCTAACCCCTTTCCAGGCAGTGCCTAGGATGGCCCCCTCAGCAGACAGACCCCCTAAAGTAATCACTGGATCTCTTCCAGTCCTGGAGCCTTGAGAACTTCTAATGAGATGATATGTCTATTTGGGACTTAAGTCATGGTCCAGTGGTTAAGAATCTACCTGCCAATGCAGGGGACACAGGTTTGATCCCTGGTTCCGGAAGATTCTTCATGCTGTGGAGCAATGAAGTCCATGAGCCACAATTACTGAGCCCACATGCCGCAACTACTGAAGCCTTCGCACTCTAGGGACTGTGCTCCGCAGCAAGAGAAGCCACTGCAATGAGAAACCCATGCACCACAACTAGAGAAAACTGGCACGCAGCAACAAATACCCAACACAGCCAAAAAAAAAAAAAAAAAAGACATGTCCGTTCTCTCAAGAGCTTGCAACTGGTCCCATCATATAATTTTGCATACCTTTTAAAGGAGTTCATGGCCCCAGGTAAAGACTCTCTGAGCAAGTCCAACTCCATTTCTGGAGAAGGAAACTGAAGCCTGGAGGGCCCCCCAGAATCCAAGTTTGGCTTGAACACCAGCACCCACCTTTGATTCCTTCAGATGTGCATGGGTGAAGGGGGGTGACTCAGTGTGGGCCGCACCTGAGAGGTACAAGTACAGCTGCTGCGCCTGGACAAAACAAAAGCTAAGGTCCTTGGTGCTCTCTCTGAGATGAACAGATGAACCACCTGGGCTGGTTCCCCGAAGCACAAGGAGAGCTGAGGCGGGAGGTTTGCCCTGTCTTCCTCGCACTCTTCAGCAGGTGCCCCCAACGTCCTGTGGATGTTAAGGAGGTGGGGAAGGGGGAGAAGGCCGAAGGAGCCAAAGGCAGTAGTGCTAGTAAGATGGGGGAGCCTTACTCTGTCTGCATCTCCCTGCCTCCACCTCTGGTTTCCATCTTTCTGCCCTTTTAGGCCTCTTGTTTCTGGCCCCCAGACTTCCCCCCTTTTTGCATCTCTCCTAAACCTAGATAACCTTAATCTCTCAGGGTACCCAGGTTAAGCTCAGGCTGAGGAGGGGGGACAGAGGCCACAGACAACAGCTAAATGGTGGGTGGCACCACCAGGAGGTTGCTGAGCATCCTCCACCCCAGGGCAATGGTGTTGCTACTCCTGCCACCCCCAGAGAGGACACAGAGGAGGGCCGCGGCCACAGCGGGGGCACCAGCTGTTCCCGGCCCCCAGGCTGTGAGCCTGCTGTTGGGTGGTTCAGCCACCCGAAAAAGCTGCTGTGTTCAGCAGTGCGGCAAATGAGCTGGGGGGAGGCGGGGGTCCAGGCCAGCTGCCGGCTGGTACCGACACAAGTGGGTGTTCAGAAGGTTTGGCTGAAAGTCTCTGACTGTCTCCAGGGGGTGAGGTCTCGATCCCTGGAGCCCCTCCAGCATCTCCAGGGGTCTCTGTTTCCATCTTACTGGTTTAAGGCCATGAGGAATCCAAGGTCAAGTTGGGGAAGAGTTGAACTGGGAAGCAAGAGAGAGAATTTCTGAAACCAGCTTGACCATTAATTTGCTGGGTGACCTTGGGCAAGTTATGAGTCTGCTCTGGGCCTCAGCTGCTCCATGTAAAAAAGGGACAAGTTTGGGCTGGATAATCTGTATGACCACGGGCAAGCCACCTAATATCTCTAGGCCTCAGTTTCATCATCTGTGAAAAGGGGACACCACCTCTTTCCTCACTGGGTCCTTAAGAGGATAAAATAAAATAAAGTCCCTGGCACAGTTTCCCAGACATAGTAGGTGTCTATTTGTGTGAGTTCCCCTCTTTATAAGCCTTTCCCCTGGGTCTGTGATCCTTTTATCCAATCTCACCATCAAGGGTCCTGGGAAGGGGAGTCACCCTCCTCCTGGTCCTCCGCTGCCCCCCCACCCCCATCATTCCTGGATGAAAGGGACCAAAGAAAGCGTGGTTGGCGACCCAGGGACTGGTCCCACCTGACCCACCTCGATGTGGGGGTGGGGGGCTGGAAGGCAGAACCGGATGGGTGCCTATCCGGAGGAGCAGGCTCCCACCCGCTCTGCATTCTGGCTTCACGCCGTTGCCCTGGCACCCCCGCAACCCGCCTCTCCCTCCCTCCGCCCGCCCCTCTGTCTATAAATAGCCCAGGACGTGCTCGCCTGGGCGATGACGCGGCCGGGCGTGCCGGAGTGGAAAGGCGGCTCTGCCGAGCAGGTGGGCGGCGGGCACCGCGGCGGGAGGGGCGCCACCGCGGCCCCCTTGCGCCAGGCTCCCAGTGATGGGCGTGACTGAGTCATCTCAGGGCCGCACGGCCCACCAACTTACCTGCCTCGGGCTTAGGGGGCTGCGGGGGCGAGGCTGATCTCGGGTGGATATTGAGGCCTCCAGACCCTGGGTTCGGCTGGTCTCCGGGGGCACCTCTGGGTGGGCAGAAACGCAGAGGTGCGTGCCCGCCCCCGGCGCGACGCAGGTCCACATCGAACCAGAAAATGACCGCAGCCCCACCCTCTCTCCCTCCAGCGTCCCCCAAACCTCCTCCTCCATTTCCTCAGATCTGGAGTGAGGAGACGTGGGGACCCTCACTGTCAGGGCCAGCCCAGCCCCTGTATCCCTCCTCTCAGAGATGAACTCATTCTCTGACCTTCAGGCTGTCTCCTATTTCGGTCCACACCCACCACACCCCCAGGCCACGCCCACCCCTTCCCTTTCTCTGACCCAAGTTGATAGATACATAGAGCAGCCAGGTTGGGACAAGAAACATTTAATTAGGGGTCTGGGGGCTCAGCAATGCCCCAGCAGACTCCTCATGCAGCCTCATGTACAGTGGGCATTGGGCCCGCCCCTGGGATATTGCTGGGGGGGGCCTCATGGCAGCAAACAGGGCAGTGTGGCTTGAGTTCCTCCCCCCTCTTAGAGGGAGAGGTAGGGCAGGGGCCAGTGGGTAGGAGGATGTGTCCCTCCCACCACATGGGAGGGTGTGACTGTGCCCAGGATGGGGGTGGCATTGGCTGGCACGATCAAGGGCACAAGAGGCGGCTCTGAGCTTGGAGGCGGGGGGGGGGGGGGGGGGGGGCAGGAAGGGAGGTTGGCACCAGAGAAAAGCAACCTGCAAGGGAGGGGTCCTCTTTGCGTGTCCCCACACACCCCCTCCCCTAGCGTGCCTACCCCCTTCCCTTTCTGGTGGTCAAACAGAATTCATTGTCTGGCTCCCACTCCCACTTCCTCCCAGGGCTCTGTGTCCTGGAAAAGGGACCAGATGCAGCCAGAAAAAGGGCCCCCTGTCCCCCACAGAACCCCAAGAGAGGGGGTGAGGGAGGGCTATTGCAGAGTCAGTCCTGAGGGTGGGGTTCCTGGGGCAGGTCTGGCAAGGCCTGGGACAGGAACTGAGCGTTCAGAGTCCCGACAGTGAAATGGGGATTGTTTTGATCAGGTATGGGCCAGGTGGGATTCTGTGTGCAGGCCGCTCTTGGGTGTGGCCTCTTCCAGTGAACAAGGGTAGAGTGCGGTTGCTCCGTGGGGACTGTCCTTCTCGAGGGGACAGCCTCTGATTTGCCACATCCTCCCAAGACCTCAGCCCTCCCCTCCTCTGTCCACCCAAGTTTCAAGTAACAGGAGAGAGAGCCGCAGGACTTTCCTGAGAGTTGATGGAGTGACAGAGGTGATGAGACCAGGGTCCTCTGGCAGCCCTGAGCTCCCTCCCCACCCAGAGCTGGGGCTGAGGGACCCGGGAGGGCCCCACTCCCAAAGTGGCAGCTGCAGAGTCACACACACAAGGGCCCAAGCAGAGGCTCTGTGAGGAGGGGGCGGGTGTCAGGCATGCAAAGGTGCGGTGGGCAGGGGCAGGCTCTCTGGAAGAGGCAGCCCCGACATTCCTCAGGAACTTCCTCTCAGGGCTGGACTCTGCATGGCAACTGGACCGGGGGGACCCACATGGAGTTTTGCCATTCCCTCCCACTTTCTCCTCCTCCTCACCCCCAGGTCTCAGAGCTGCAACCTCTTCAGGGCACCCCAGGACCCCAGAAATAACACCTTTCTCAGTACAGAAGGCTCCCAAGCCATGGTGAGTGGCCCCTAGGAGAGGAGCAGAGGGAACCTCCCCCCCGGGGGGCCAGAAGCGAGGAGGGCTGGGCATGGGCAGGGGTGGCTTCTGGGTTCTCTTGGCTCCTCTCAGATCTCGGTCAGGGCATCGGCTGGAACCAGGCCCCGCTTCTTGCCACTGCTGACGCGGATGAAGCCGTCAGCATCTTTGCTCCTGGCCACGCCCACACAGATCTGAGCGGGAGAGACACAACGCTGAGGCCTGGCATTGCCTGCCCCCCTCCGGCCCCGAGTCCTGCTGATGGCTCCCAGGGGGCCCATCCCGGGGGATGATGGGACCAGCATCAGATGTGGTTGGAGCCGGGGTGATGGGAGCAGATCCCATGAGAATCCAGGGCACAGCAGCAAGAACCAGGCGGTCAGCAGACCCCGAGCAGCACTTCGGGGCTGACCTTTGAGATCAGCTGGTCTAATGCCCCTGACAAACTCCCCGTTTCCCAGAGGAGGTAACAGCGGGGAAAGGACTTGCCCGTGGTTGACAAAAACGTTCAGACCTAAGCCCCTGACTCCTAAACCAGTGCGCTCCCCCCAGCTGTCTCTGACATAACTGAGCCCGTGCCTGTGCTGGCCACCAGCCCCAGTTCCCAGCAGCCCCAGTTCCCAAAGTCCCACTCTCTTTTCTTGGTGAGAATCTCAGTCCCCCGACCAGGGATTGAACCCAGGCCATGGTAGTGAAAGCCTGGAATCCTAACCACTAGGTCACCAGGGAAGTCCCCAGTCCCACAGCTTCTAATCTGCCCTCCCTCCGGCCACCAGGCTCCAAGCCTCCTCCTCCTCCAGGGTGCTCACCCACCTTCCCGCCACTTTTCTCCCTCCTATGCCAGCCTCCCCAAGCCATGCAGGGGCCAGGTTCTGACCAGGTTCTCACCTGGTTCTCCTTGAGGCTCATGTAGCCTTGTTCCTTGTTCCCGGAGAAGGGTTGGCAGCAGCGCCAAACGTTCTCGCCCGGCCTCACCCGCTGCACAAAATTGGCTGGGAAGAAGCCAACCCGGTCGCCGATCTTGCCCTGGAATGAGGCTGGCAGTGAGCGCTGTGCTGCCCCAGCCAACTGCTTTCTCTAGGCCTAATATCCACTCAGAGCCAAGGCCATCATCCTGTAGATCCTGGGTTCTTTGTGTTTGAGCCCTTAGTCGGGGGGCTTCTGGGTTGGGAAGGGCACAAGGTTGGCAGAGGGACAAGACTGGGGCACGGAGGGGTGGAGTAAAGGCAAGACCTGAGGGTGAGCCTAGGCCTGGCTAGGTCGTGGAGGAAGGGGGTTATTAGGGAAAGTGCCTTCTATGGGTCTGGGCTAGTCGGGTGCCTACCACTGCTCACCCTCTGCTCCCCACCCTGCCACATCACCTTCCACCAGTCCTCGTTAGAGTCATCCACCAGCACGATCCGGTCTCCAGGCCTGGGACAAGAGAGTCAGCGGGTGGGGGGCGTAGCATGTGGGGCAGGAGGGACCTGCCCGCCCTGCATCCCAACAGTCCTAGACCCCCAGGTCCCCTGCAAGAGGGCTCGATGGCCCCTGTGTGACCATAGGTACACAGACACTGCAGGACAGAGGCCTGGCAGGGGCAGGAGACATGGCATCAGTACCCACCCTCTTGGACCCTGGCACCTCTGTCTCATCTGGGGGCTCAGTAGCCTCCAGCAGGCCAGGTGGAGGTTCCTGAAGATCCCCCTCACACTCATGTTCCAAGGTCTGGGAGCGCAGAGCCCTGAGGTTGGAGGCAGGCAGCCCCCTGGGGTGGGGGCAGAGGTAGGGGGGAGGCTGGGCCGCTAGAGGACTTACTGCAAAGCCAGGTCGTTGTTTTCCTGGGGCAGAAACTTATAGAGCGCCACGTAGGAGTACATGGGCCCCACATCCTTCCGGAGGGGAGGCCTGGGGGGCTGCGGAAAAGCTCGGGGTCATTGCTGGGAGAAGGACACCTTTATTACTCCACCCACTCTCCCCTTGCCCTGATCTTGCCTACCCTGGGGCTAGGACACGGGTCAGTGACAGGGAGAGGTCAGAGTCTCCTGCCTGCTGCGCTCACACACCCCTGAGGGACTGGGAAGGGGAGCCTCCTCTCCCTGCTGCACTGGGACTGCCCACCCTTGGGGAGTAGGAGTGGGCTCAGTAGGCATGGGGTCAGTGTTGGGAGGGGTAACAGCCCTGCCTCCCATGCCTACTGACCCTGGCATTGCCCATCCCCACTCACCCTGGCATTGCCCATCCCTGTAGATTGAGGAAAAATGATGGCACAGTGAGACTCCCACTCAGCATACTCTCACTCACCTAGGGATCAGTGACAAGAAGGATGTCCCCTTCCCACCTGGCCTGCCGAGGCTCAGTGCCATCCCAGCCTCACCTGTTGTCCTGGGCTCTTCTCCTCTGGTCCTGACCCTTCGCTCTCGGCTGGGGCTGTGAATACTGGAGATGCCGGGGTGGGGCCAGAGTGTGAGGCTGCAGGTGGTGGCCCCCACTGTGCTCCGCGCCTGCCCCTGGTCCCCAACCCCACTCACCGCTGTCACCAGGGCCCTCCTCTGAGCTGCGGATGCTGCCCTCCCCATCCTCGGTGAGCTCATCCCGCTCGCTCTGGGGACACAGAGAGGGGAGGGCTCAGTCCCCCACCCTCTGGGACCCCCGCCCCCCCCACCTTGGTGTCCCCCATACCAGGCTCCTTGTGGGGGACTCAGAGGTGCTGCTGAAGCTGGAGCGGTTCATCAGGGCCAGGGAGGTGCCATAGCGCAGGGTCTCGTACACGGGGTCTACCTTCCCACTGGCCCCTGCCAAGGAGTCACCAACAAGGCCGGGCACCTGGCTGCCCTGCTCAGCCAGCCCTAAAGTGAATTCTGCATGCCCCTCACCTGCCCCTCCCAAGTCTCCCTAATTGCAGTGAGAACTCCATGTCCTCCCATGGTGCCCAGGCACGAGCCTGAGGTATCCTCGACCCCTCAACCTCCGCACTGTTTGTGTTCACTCCATCATCTCGTCTTGCCTCCCGAACAAGTCTAGCTTCTGCTCACTTCTCTTCATCTCCACGGCTGCCAGCCTGATCCAAGCTACCAAACTGGCAACTATCATAGCTTCCCCATGGTCTCCCTGCTTCTCTCCAGCCCCTCTAATCCACACAGTAGCCAGAATGCTCTTATAAAAACACAAAAACTAAAAAAAAAAAAAAAAACCCACAAAAACTGACCTTAGAATAAAGTCCAAAGACTTGTGGTTACCGAGGGGGGGTGGGGGAGGGATAAATTGGGAGTTTGGGATTAGCAGATACAAACTGTTATAGAGAGAACAGATAAACAACAAGGTCCTACTGTATAGCACAGGGAACTATATTCAATATCCTGTGATAAACCATAACGGGAAAGAATATGAAAAAGAATGTATATATATATATAAAGAATGTATATAACTGAATCACTTTGCTATAAAGCAGAAATTAACACAATGTTGTAAATCAACTATACTTCAATAAACTAAACTTAAAAAAAAAAATTAAGTCCAAAGAACACTCTTAAAAGGGACCCTAAGGCCCTGTACCCAGGGTTCTATCTTACACTCTCACTCCCTGCCTCATTGCCCTTTTTCTGCCCCTTCCTGCTTCTGGTCTTCCTTCTGTCAACACTGGTCTTCCCCAGATCCTCAGGTTAATTCCGAATCCTTCAAGTTTCCTTGATGCCTTCTTTGTCTCTGCGGATGAGGTGAATGCCTTTTTATCCTCTCTTTGCTTCCTATCCTTAGGTTTCAGGCATTCACCAAGTGGTGGCTAATTGATGACTTGTGTGATTATCTATTGCATGTCTAGCTCCCTTACTAGACCATGAGCTTGTGTCCCTGTGTCTAGCACAGTGTCTGGCACTTAGCAGGTGCTCAATAAAGTTTTTGTTGAAGGATGGATGGATGGATGAACAGATGAATCAACTCTAAATTCAGGACAGGAGCTACCAAAGAATTAGGGGGAGGGGAAGATGAAGAAAAATCTAAAAAAATTAAAAGGGAGTGGTAGCAGTGCCAAGAACAGGCAGTGCCAGTGTAACTCAAAGCCCATTTGAGGAGTGTGTGGGTCTCTCGTCACATCACGGGGATGAGGGGCAACGCTGGACACTCACCAGTGGGTGGGGACTCCTTGCTCATGGCACAAGCTGGTAGAGGCTCATGTACCAGGAGTGGGGAGCTGAAGTTGCGGCGGAAGGAGGAGGACTGTGGCAAAAGCAGGCAGAGAGAGGGTAAGGAGAGGTCACGGCCCCTGAGAGCTTGGCCTTCCCCAAGCCCAAGCACCCCTCGACCTGAGGAATCAGCCCTGAGTGGCACTCAGAGCCCCGGAAGCCAAGCCTGGGAGCATCAGTCAGCCATCTCCACGTGGTCCCCACTCACCGTCTTGCCTGGGCACTGCTGGCGGGAGATCTCCTCGGAGCACCAGAGGTGGACGCTGACTTTGCATGTCTTACACCGCAAACCCTGCTTGGAGTTTCCTGCGAGGAACAAGAAGGGTGATCAGCGACAGGGAGTGGTCAAGGCAGGCTACATCCATGGGCAAGGAGCAAAGGAGGTAGGTTAGGGCGTGGGGGGAGCAAGGGATTGGGCTTCCTCATGCCAGCCTGGGGCTGTGCTCTGAGGCTGACCCCATACAGTCAGGGTGGAGCTGATCCTGAAGCCTGAGTTGTTAGTAAATCCTGAGACCCCACCCACCCCCAAGGTGCTGTGTGTCCGCCCACGGGGAGGGGCACAGTTAGGACTGGGGTCATGAATAGCTGGAGCCTCGACATCAGGCCGTCCGTTCCATGGGCCCACTCCCCACACCCACCCTGGCCCCTTCTGTTGCCACCCAGGCACCTACCCACAATGAGCTGGTGGCACAGCTCACAGGGGCTGGCTCGCTTGAAGACGTGTTCCTGGAAGCTGTGCAGTCTCACTGGTTTGAGTGGTGCCAGGGGGCGTGGGACTGGGCAGGGGGATGGGACGGGGGTGGGCAGGCCCCGGTCTGCGGAGGCTGGTGGTGGGGTAGGAGGGGGCAGCGGGGTCGGGGGTGTCAGCAGCACCTCGGTGGGGCACTTAAGCTCAGAGCCGGAGCGAAATAAGAAGTTCTCAACGCTCTTACTTCGGAGGATGGTCTTGAGAGAAAGAGAGCGCTTGAACCGCTGGAGCTGAGAGAGGAAGAGGGATGGTGAGCCTGGAGGGGGCTGGCTCCTGGGGGTCTCTCCTTGGCCAGCAGCAGCCTGAAGGTGAGAGCCAGAGGTGATACAAAGCTTCTCGTGAGAGAGAGGCTGCCAAGTTCCAGAAGGTAGGTCACCACCCCAGATGCCCACAAGAGCCAGGCAGGGGACCTCCTCTAGCAAAGGAGTTCTGACTGGACAGGCATAATTAGGAGTGGTGGGGACTGTGGCAAACTGCATGGCCAGCAAGTAGCTGCTGGTCTCCTCTACCAGCTGAGGCTAGTCTATATGGGCAACCCAGCCTTGCCAGGGTTCCCAATTTTTAAAAAGAAATCTAGACTTTTATAAATGTAATTTTTTTTGGTAATTTTATTTTATTTTACATGTCATGTGTAATCTTAGTTCCCCCATCAGGGATCAAACCTGCGCCCCTTGCATTGGAGCATACAGTTTTAACCACTGAACCACTAGGGAAGTTCCATATAAATGTGATTTTTTAATAAAAAAAGATTAATCCGCTTAATGAACTTCTAAGCTTTAAAGTCAGTTAAGAGGGACTTCCCTTGTGGTTCAATAGTTAAGATTCTGCGTTTCCACTGTGGGGAGTGAGGGTTGGGAGGTGATGAGGGGGTTGGGGGGTGATGAGCAGGTTGGGGGGATGGTCATGGGAAAATCCCCCATGCCGCGTGGCCAAAAAAAAAGTCGGTTAAGAAATTGAGACTCTTAAAAAAAAAAAAAGAAAAGAAATTGAGACTCTTATGTGAAATTGAATAGAAACAAATTCAAGAGATTTTATTCCCTTTTTTTCTTTGCAGAAATGGTAGTATATTATTTCTCCTGTACCTTGCTTTTTTTCACTTAACAGTAAATCTTGGAAATCATTCCATACCAATACACAAAGAGTTTCAGCATTCTTTTTTTATGGCCACACAGGAATTTCATTGAATAGGTGTACCATTTACTTGAGTTAACAACATAGTACTTTGGGGGCCAAACAAAACATGCCAAGTCCTCAGTTCTTGCACAGGGAGAGGGGGAGTGGTCGCTCTGCACCCTCATCCTCAGTGTTGATTCTCCCTCCCAAACACCTTTCCAGCCCATCCCTTGCAACATCTCAGCACCCCCAGAACCCTGCCCTAGTTCAGGCTCTGGCATCCTCAGTCTGGTTCAGGGCTATAACTCTTTGCCTCCACCTTGCCCATCCCCATCTGTTTTCTATGCAGCAGTAAGGTGACCCCTGACAATGCAAAAACCATTCATGGCTCCTCAGGACTCAGTCAAGGCCTTTGTGCCAGCCAGGGCACTACTACTTGGCCAAACTCACCCTTCCACCCCATGCCTTCCACCTGAGTTCAGACATAATGAGTTGAACTCATCTGTATTTTATGCCTCTGAGCATTTGACATGCTTGTCCTCTTCCCTGCCTTATCCAATTGTCTCGCTTTCTATCCTCCAGGGTTTCCTGTGACTATTCTTCCCCGGGGGAGCTATCTCTTCTGTAGGAATTCCTTTTAGTGGGACCACAGGAGAGCTCTGATCAGGTTTATGTTTTGTCATTTACTTCTCACTCCTCCAGGAGGTTGTGAGCCCCTGGAGAGCAGGTAAAGTTGCTTCAAATCCCCATAATGGGCTTCAGCACAGAGAAGATGCTCATTCCATGTTTGTGGAATAAATGATGAGCAAGTGGCTTGAACCCTAAATAGAATGCATGTTCTGGAGCATAGGGTGGATTCTGCACGAGGCTAGAGCACTTTGGCCAGCTGATGTGAAGAGCTGACTCATGGGAAAAGACCCTGATGCTGGGAAAGATTGAGGGCAAAAGCAGAAGGGGGCCACAGAGGATGAGATGGTTGGATGGCATCACTGACTCAATGGACATGAGTTTGAGCAAGCTCCTGGAGTTGGTGAAAGATGGGGAAGCCTGGCATGCTGTAGTTCATGGGGCCGCAGAGTTGGACACGACTTAGCGTGGGAATAACAATGACAAAGAGCTATTTCTACTGCTCACCCGAACACACACTTATTCTGCCTGGAATGAAATCTGGACCGCTCTACCCAGACCCTTGCCCACCCACCTCCTGTTCAGAGCCCTTTCTCCTGCCCACTTCTTTTCACCAGTGATTAAAAAAAAAAACAAACGATGGGGAGAGGAGCCATAGGGCAAGGAGACTCGGCCCAGGTTCCCAGCTGAGATACCAGGCAGCCTATGTGCCATGGCTGCCAGCTTGGCAGCCATGCCAAGGGGATGGAAGTGGAGACCCCTCTAGCCCTGGGGAGGCCAGCAGGCCACAGGACAAAGGGGAAGCAGAGGGAGAAATGTTTGGGCACAAGGTGGGTCCTGGTGTGCCAGCTGAAAAGCCAGACAGAGCCCTGGGGTGACTGGCATGTTGAGTTGCCCAACTCCTTCCAAATTAAGTTTCCTGGCCAGCACTGTGGGCTTCTTTGTGTGTCTCTGAGAAGCAGGACCTCAGGCACCAGATGCCAGGGTGTTGGGGCAGAGGTGGAGGCCCAGAGGGACAATTAATTAGAACACAAATGTGTTCTATGGGCCAAACGTGGCTCTGGAGGCTCTGGCAGGCCTGGAGGCATGGAGGACCCAGCCACCGCTCTGCCCAGGGGCCGTGGGCACACAGTACAGGTCTCGGGGAGGATGGGCTGAGGGCGGGGGCAAAAATGAAACCTGCTGCCTGAAGGCAAGTCACTTCACTTCCTCTCTCTGAGCCTCAGTTTCCCTACCCCCAAGAGGAAGGAGTCAGGGTTAGATGCTCTCTAAGCAAGACAGAAAGCAAAAACCTGAAAACCCAAAAGCAAAAACCTAAACTTATAGGGGACTTCCCTAGTGGTCCAGTGGCTAAGGGAGGGGGCCCAGCCTCAATCCCTGGTCGGGGAACTAGACCCCACATGCTGCAACTAGAAGTTTGAATGATGCAACTAAAACGGAGACCCTGTGCAGCCAAAATAAGTGAATATTAAAAAACAAAACAACAAAAAACTAAATTTATAAACATAAATTTATATGTTATGTTTATATGTTTATATGAGAGGTGGTTATTATCAGAGTCCTGGAATAGATATGCAGCATCTCATTAACCTTCCACCATCCTCTGAGGTGCTGACAGTTATTGTCCCACTTTTCAGGATGAGGAACTGAGGGGTTAAATTACTCACTCATGAGTCCTCAGCTGCTAAGAAGCAGGGCTGGGACTTGAACTAGTGTCTTTGGCTACTGAGTCTGAGGAGTGAGGCGCCCTCTGCCTTGGCCCTTAATTCTGCCCCTCAGTTGTGCCATGGGCTTGTCCTGAGATGTAAGCTTAGAAAGACTGGCCACCTCCAGCAGTGCCCACCCTGCAATGCTCTGGCTACAGCCCCTCGGAATTGTTGTCTGACTCTGTTGGTCACCTCTTGTGACGGCAAGAACACCCTCTCTTGGGACAGTCATTCCATCTTTGGGCAGCTGCAATCGCTGGAAAGTGCTTCCCTATATAGAGCTGAAACCTGCCTCCCTGCCTATCAGCCCTTGTTCCTCCCTTGGCTCCAGAAAGGGCTACTCCCGCTTCCGCACATCAGTTCTTCAAATATTTGAAGACATCAATCATGTCCCCCCCTTCCGGGGCCATTATTTCCAAAGTAATCCGCACAGGATGAGGCTTCAAGCCTCCGTTCTGTCAAGCCTGTGCCCTTTCCTGGTCCCTGCCTGGCCTTAGTGCCAGGAGCCACCGCTGCAGGGGACCAGAGGCCTCTGGAACAGACTGTTCCCCAGTGCCGGGGCAGTCCCGACTCTGCCCCAGATCCCAGGAGGGTGGAGAGGCAGGAAGGAATAACACCTGGGGTGGCTGGCAGATGTCAAAGGCTGTGACTGGAGGGCAGATGTAGGCATCTCTGCCAAATGGCTTAATGCCTGCCCACTCCAGAGACATCTGCCTACGCCACCCAAACCTCATCTGGGCTCAGCCTGGCCAGGTATTTCCACTCCCGGGACTCCTAGTTTCCAGGGAAGACCTCCCCACTACTATCTTTTTGGTGCTCCTACTGTCCCAGGACCCATTCCCTAACAGGAGAAGTTGCCCTATACCCTAGCAAATGGGCACATCTGCATCCCACCTCCTCCCCACCTCCCACCCAATCACCACCAAAGCACCAGGAGCTTGTCTGGCTTGGAGCCTGAACCACCAGGCCTGTCATTCTGAGTCCCCTCTAGGAGGCAGGGCCTGGCCTGCCTGCCTCCTCCCCACCTCTCCACACCCTGGATGGTCCTTTCTTCCCTCGGTTCCCACCAGTTCCTGAAAAGGTATTAGGCAACTGGCAGAGGGGGTGGCAGATGTGACACAAGCTGACTCAGATGGCAGACCCCATGAAGTAGGATGGGATGGGGACCCAGAGGGGGCAATGCTGACACTAGGAAGCTCACGGAGTACCTTAGGTTTAGGAGTGACACCCAACCTTAGAGTGGGCAGGAGGCTGAACTTGGGCTGCAAGAAATTCCCAGGGGCCCCCAAACACTGATAAATAAGTCTGGAATGTTGGCTTCATTGCCTAACAGGCACCAGCCTCCTCTTGTACCTACCTCAAACTGAGCTGGGTGGGCAGCAACCAACCCTCTCCCTTCCTTCCCCTCTACCACCACAGTCTGAAGACAGAAGATTCCTTGGGACAAGCTGAGATGGGGGGATGGAAGGAGGCTGGCAACGGTTCTGAATTCTCTCTGCCTACCTCTGCTCTCCTGCGTACCATCCCCCCAGACCCGAAGCCCAGCCCGTGTTGTTATTACGGAGCCCTTCGTAAGTGAGGTACAGGAAGGCGGGCAAAGGGGCAGGGATCCAACTGACCTGGTACAGAGGGACCAGGCCACGTGCATACTCCCTTCCTTCCCTGCTCCTCAGATCCCCATGGCTCAGATCCAGAGGTGATGGAATGAGATGGTCCTTGGGCTGGGAGGAAGGAGGTACAGACATGCCAGGCCCTGACAGCCCCCTCCCCACACAGCTGCGCTTGCTGAGGCACTGCTGCCCAGCACTCCTGCCTGCCTTCAGAAAGCCCTTAAGGAGGGGGCGGAGTGGCCAGGCCATGGTGTGGGAAACCTGAGAGGCCCCCAGTGCCCTGGGAAGCAAGCAGGGAGACTGTATGTGTCTGTCCAGGGTGATTAGAAGACAACTGAGACCAGGAAACTGGGTTCATTCTGGAACTCAGAATGGGGCTCTGTTCCTGGGACCCTCTGCTTGAAAGAAGCTGTCACCGTTATTTCAAGCAATACCCTCCCACCTCAACACCTCATTCCTCTCCCAGTAGACTTGACACCCTGAAAGGGAGTTAACTCTGTGGTCTGAGAGCCCAAGGTTTCCAGTTCTCCGAAGGGAGCGGGAGAAGGTCAAGTGTGAATCTGAAGTCTTGGACATGGAGACCCACAGGGTCCCTCTGGTTTAGGGACGGGACGCCTACCTGGGGTGCCTTAACCAGACTCCATCCACTTTGGCCCTACTCATCTTTCCTTGGTCATTCCCTGGATGACCTTGACCTTGAATTAACCTCATATCCTGGCAAGTAGTCCAGACAGAATTAGGAGGAGGATGGCCATGGGAAATAGCTATAGATGAACTAGTGATACCAGGGGGGCCAAGGATGCCACCCATTTCTGGTCCTGGCTGCCCCCCTCCTCATCTGGGTAACAGAAGCCAAGTGGGAACCATTTACCAGGGTGGAAAGGAAAGGGTAACCTTGGCCTGAAGTCTGGGGAGGGGGCAGAGAGCACTTCCCCTACTCTCCCCATCCCCAGGGACCCTGCTCAGGTTGCTTCCCGCAGAACTTCTTGTTGGTCAGCATCTAGAACTTGGGGAGGCAGTAGACAGATTCGAGGTGGGGGTTGCAGAATGTGAGCCCTGCTGTGTTCTCCGGGCCCCCTCCCCGCCCCCAGCCCCTTCAGCTCCTGGAGTCTGGGCTGCGCCTGACTTCACTGGGGAATAATTTATTCATTGTGACTCCCGCAGGAGTAACAATCATACATAATTAGGGTTAATTATGACATTCATTAATTATGATGACTTTCCTTTTTGCTTCTACCCGCTCCCCACGCCCCCACTACCACCCAGCCCCCGTCCCGCTGGCAGGGTGGGGGTGGGGCTGCCTGTCTTTCTGTTCCGGAGCCGCAACGACAGTCCGCGGGTCCCCGCCCGTGATGGCCCGCGCTGCCGCAACCGCCAGCGCGAACTCGGAAGCTGCGCACCCCGGGGCCGCGGGCTCACGTCGCCGAGCCTAACCGGTCTGGGAGGAGGGAATGTCGGACTGCGGCGGGTCAGAGAGAGCTATCTAGAGACTCTGAGATAAACAAGCAGAGAACCCGAGAGAGACTCACAGAGAGACACTAAGGCAGAGACAAACAGGTTGTAGAGACACGTTCAGAGAGACACGGGCAGAGAGAGAGGGACTGAGCTACAGGCGGAGACCCGGCGGACACAGGAGAGGTGCGCCTGGCGCGCACACTCGGGCGCGTACACCGGCCCACACCCGCTACACACCGCTACACACTCCCTCCGCTTTCGCTGCGCCGACTCCCTCCAGCAAAGCCGAGTTACAACCTCCCTGGAGGGTCGCGGGGGAGCTCCGCTCATCACGCGCGCAAGGGCGTGTCGTGTTTGAGTGATGGGAGCTGTTTGCGGTCCCTCATCCGAACCTACGGCTCCTGGATCGCCGCGCGGAGCGTTAGGGGCCACACGGGCCCTTCGGTGACTCCAGGGCACCAGAGGCCACAGTGGTAACTGAGTCGGGAGGAGGATGCCCCGGCTGGGGGCGCTCAGGGCAGGGGTCCAGGCCTCGCGCCTCTCGAGTTACCTTGGTTTCTTGGAGGGCAGAGACGGTCCCCGGGGGGGTGTGGGTGGCCGCGTCATCCGGTTCGTTCTCCTTCTCGCTCATTTCAGTCATGGTTAGGGGAGACGGGAAGAGCCGAGACCCGACGGCAGTCCACCTGGAAGCAGCCTAAGGGTGGTAGGCGTCTTTCCGGGACCTGAAGCCCTTAGAGACAGCCCCCCAACCCAATGAACCCCTGGAGAAACCCGCCCGGGCAAAGCAACCCCCACTCCCGGGTGCGGGCGCAGAAAGTTCCTGGGTTGGTGGGCGAGAGGAGGCAATTATACGGAGCCGAGGGAGCAGGACGACCCCAGGAGTGAGGATCAAGGGTCTGAAGAAGATGCTGCTCGGAGCGATGGGAGGAGGGAAGTGGGGACTCGGGCAGGAACCGAGGGAGGGAGCGATGGAGCTGTCAGTGTCCGGCCCGCTCCGCTGTCCTCTGCGCCCGCCCCCCACCCCCTCCCCCTTCCCCTCCCCTCCCCCCGCCGGCCCCAGCCGGGCACCCGGCGGCCCCTCCGCCCAGTCCTCGCCTCCTAAGTTTGATTTAGGAGGTCGCCTGGTCCCTCCCCCTTCCCTCTGCCTCTCCCCCGCGCCGCTATGCAAATCAGGTTCTAAGCTATTGGCTGCCGCGGTGGCCAGGACGGCGAGCTGGGCGGAGCTTGGGGGGGCTCGACAAGATGGGGAGGAGCTTGGAGGGTAAAGAAGTGGAGGGGACAGTTTCCCACTGAAAAATCCGGAATGGGGGTGGGGGGGGCATGACAAGGTTGAAGGAAGGTTCAGGAGATCATATTAGAGTCTGGAAGGGTTAGAGGAGGATAGAAATAGGTTGGAACTGCAGAAGGAGAGCTGAGAATGAGATGAAGGTAGGACTTCCTGAGAGGGAAGAATGGGGACCCTTCCACCTCATTAGCTGGATGTCTCTCTGCCCTATAGACATTCTCTCCAAATGTACACATCCTTGAACTGTGCGGTAGGGGTTTCTTCTGCAGAGTATGGACAATTTAACACCATGTGTCACAAGCTAGCCCAGTCCTGGAAAGCAGGAAAATGACATGGCTCTCCAATCCTGTTGTCTGGACTTCAGTAGAGAAGAGGCCTCAGTTCCCACACTTGAGGTCCCCAAACCTCTCCAAGACACTCCCCCGCCTAAGATTCTACCACAAGTGAAGTTAGATGGGGGTAGGGAGAGGTGGACCCTCCAAAGAGTCTTCTGTCCACTTGACCTGAAGCTACCTCTGCTAATGCATATAGCTCACCTGCCATTTCCTCAACGTCTCTGCTCTCCCTTCCTGGCCCTTCTGGCTCTTCATCTCTGGGCCTGTCCAAGAAAATGGAGGGAGGTTGGAGATTGAGAGAATCCTTCCCTGGATGTGGGTGGAGAGACTTCTGGGTCTAAGTCTCCTTCCTCCTCATCTGCTGCGAGTGATGAGATGAGGAGTGGGTGGCACTCAGAAGGGTCCTGCCTTTATGCCAGCCCTGGAGGAGGGTCTGAACCCTGTGTCCCTCCTTCCCACCCACCCATGCACACAGCCATTCACGTGATCTCTTGCTTCCTCAAGATGAGCTCACGTTGGAGTTGGAGCACTGCTCAGGTTACAGCATCTAGGGAAAGAGATTTATTTGCCAGTGGCAGAAGTAGGACAAGGGCAGACGGGCGGGTTTGTGGTTATGGGGGCTTAGTCTCCTCCCCCTCCAGATCCACAAACAGCAGACTCTCTGAGTGCTCACTTTCCTAAAAGGAGTTTCCACAGAAGCTGACCTCAGTCCTCAGTCCAGTTTCCCCAAAAGCCCATTCGTGATCAGCCTCTTCTGTTCTCCTCTGAGGGCCACCATCTTCCCTCCAGCTCAGCACAGTTCAGCCCAATAAACCCCTCCCTAGTCAACTCAGACTTAGGAATGCTTGGAGCACCCTGAGATGGTATCATCAGGCCTCTATCTCTAGCACCCTTGAGCTGGAACAAACAGGGGCTTTCTGTGTTTGGAGACCTCCTGAGGGATGTATGTACCTCTGTGTGTGTTAGTTGGTCAGTCGTGACCAACTCTTTGTGACTCCATGGATGATAGCCTGTCAGGCTGATCTGTCCATGGAATTCTTCAGGCAAGAATACTGGAGTGGGTTGCCATTTCCTTCTTCAGGGGATCTTCCCAACCCAGGAATTGAACCCAGGTCTCCTGCATTGCAGGCAGATTCTTTACCATCTGAGCCACCAGGAAGGTACCTCTATTTCCCCTCCAAAGAACTGAGGCTCTGGCTTCCTTTGAGTCCAATAACTGGGTAGTCACTAATTCACTCGACCTTGGGTAGGTAACTGTTAAAGCTTTGATTTCTTCATCAGCGAAACGGAGACTCTGCCCACCTAATTGTTCAGAGAATGAATGAGATAGTGCAATATACCACTTAGCCTAGGAAAGACAGACACAGAAAGTTTTCATTTTCTTCTTTCTCTCCATTTTTCTGGGGGACTTGTCTCTTCCTAGGTCTTTTTCTGAGGCAGAGAGAAGAAACAACTTCCTTTCTTCACTTTCCTTGACTGTTTGGAGCCTGTTATGTCATGGAAGAACTAACCCAGAAGGAGACCCTGGCTAGACTTGGGAAAGAATTCCTAGGGGAATCAGTGGTATGGGGGACCAAGGAAAGGCAGGGAAGTCAGTGGGCTCTGGGGCCCATCTGGTCTCAGCAATAAAAGCCTAAGGTAGAGCAAATATGGAGGAGGCAGGGGGCTGGATCCCATGACCTCTGGATGTCCTTTCTGGCCGACAGCCTTCGTGTTTCAGAGCGATCTTTCATGAACTAAGTCTGAGTCATTGTCTCAGTGCTGACAATTCCCACTGCAGTGGCTCAGAGCTGGGGCGGGAGAAACAGTGCTGGCTTCTCTTGGGGGCACAATGTCCATCTTAGATTTGGAGGGCAGAAATGAGGGGCGGGCAGAGCAAGGGGCAAGGCATTCCAGGAGGATGAGTGGCAGTCACTCTCTCAAAAGGGCTCTCAGATCAGAAGTCATAATAGACCTACCAGGAGGCCTCTTACTAGGAGAGCTGGGTGAATGAGCACAGCTGCTGGGCTCTCGGGAGCCTGGGGATGATGGGATGGACAGATGACTTCAAATCTGCATATGGCCAAGGTCCAGCACTAAGAGAACCTGATCCTCACCCTGGTCTGCCCTTTTTTCCTACTCTGTGATCTTGGGCAGAGAGCTGTCCGTCATCTCTGGAGGGTCTTTAGTTTCTTTCTCTTCAGATTGGATGAATTGGACTAGATCATTTTGAAATGGGGAGTTGGATTAAATGGGGAGGATAATTGTCTATCTCTTAATGTTCTTTTGAGGATTATATAAGTTAATATATATAAAGAATTGGACAGAGTAAGTACATGATAGTTACTATTATATTTTTTAAAAATTTTAAGGATTCTTATTAACCTTGGGTTTGTAGGTGAGTTTCAGGGAGTTCATGAACCTCTCAAAGTTGTATCAAATTCTGGAGGATAAGCGCTTTCTGGAGGAGAGTCCAGAGCTTTCCTCTGCTACTTAGAGAATCTAAGATCCCCCAAGATTAAGAATCACCGGCCGGAATGATGCCAGGGCCCTCCACTGGGGGTTGAGATTCTTTGACCGCTGTTCCATGAGGACTGACCTATTTTCTCCCGTAAACACCTTCAGTTCAAGCCCCTTCCTGCTTTGGCCGCTGCCCTCATGGGTTGTCAAGGACAGCCCAAGCTGAGCACATGAGTGGCTGGCCTTTCCCTCCAGCTTTAGAATCGGGGTTCCCACGTTGGGGAGTTGGGGAGTTTGTCATGGTTGAGGCCAAGCCTGGGTTCTCTTCTCCCAGCTGGGGAGAGGAAGAGTGCCCAGGCTCAGCAGGGCTGGGAATGCAGAGAACACAGTGAGAGGCCTGGCCTTGTCCCATCTCCCTCATGTCCCCCTGCCAGCCCACCCCATGGGCCCCAGAGGCAGATGCCGCTCTAATGAGCTAAGGCCCGTGGCAGGCATCGGTAATTATGATTTTATGGAAATATAGAAGGCTCTTACGCAAGTGCCTGACACACTTCCTGGCTGTGGCTTCTGGGACAGCAAGGTCCCCAGGGCCTGGAGGAGGGCCTCTCCACCCCTTGGAGCTCGGGACACTGGCATAGAGCCACCCTTCCACTGCCTGCGGCACTGTCCCTAACACCCTGAGCGAGCGGCCCCCTCTCTCTGTGCCTCAGGCTCCCTGGAGGGGCACAACATGGGCTCCAAGTGTGTGCAGCCCCTCCCCCACCCCACCGGGCTGAACTGTCCCGGAGACCTGTTTTCACGGGAGGGGGATGTTTCCCTCTCCTCCAATAAGAAAGCCTCTCTTTCCAAAAAGATGCCCCTTCTATTATCCTTGAGCCTGGGGACATAAGGCTGATGGCAGCCTGTGGTGGGGAAGTCATAACCCCTGGCTGCCCCTCCCAGGCCTTATGCCAGTTTGCCCACCCCCCTCTCCCATGCCTCTGATGTCCTGAAGTCTCCCCATACTCACCCACAAAGCATCTGTTACCAAGGCAACAGCAATGTCATCACTTTGGGGTGAGCCAAGAGGTGGAGCCCAGTGGACGGGGTGGGGGCTGTTAGGGGTTAGAATTTTGGAGGTATGATCACTGAAGGTCCCCAGGCTCTTAAGGGAGGATCTTTTGCTGCAGAGGGGCCCTGGGCACAGACTGGGGTGAAGACTGCTACTGAGAGCTGGTGGGAAAGAGGGAGGATGAAGTCTGGGAGGAACTGGATCCAGGTGTTAGAGGTGAGGGTGACTGGCTTTATTAAGTGAGAGACACAAAAGGGTGATGATGTTAAAGAGAGGTTGAGGCAAGCAGGAAGGGGCCCGCCTGAAACTCCTCCCTTAGTGTTCAGCTCCTTAATTCCTCTTGGGTAGAGATTTTCTGGGTGTCTAGACTGTTGAAACAGCAGCTAGAGTTCCTGGGGCCAGCCTGGACTCACACCGCCCCCTGCAGGCTACACAGAAAACAGCACTGGATATCTTTTCGGGTAGGAGTGTGTGTGTAGGTGGGCTTCCCAGGGGGCGCCAGTGGTAAAAGAACCCCGCTTGTCATTGCTGGAGACAGAAGTGAGGCAGGTTCGATCACTGCGTCGGGAAGATCCCCTGGAGGAGGAAATGGCAACCAACTCCAGTACTCTTGCTAGGATAATCCCATGGATAGCAGAGCCTGGCAGTCTACAGTCCATAGGGTCACCAAGAGCCAGACATGACTGAAGCGATTTAGCAGGTATAGGTGGGATCTTTAAGAATCTACATTTACGACATCTAAACCATGGGGTCCTACTAAGTGTCTAGAGGGGTTTTGGGTTCCGGGGGTGCCTGTTTACTGCATTTGAAGCCCTTTTGTAAACCCTGACCCAGAGAATGCCAACAATACAGGGGGTCCCTCTGAACAGACTTGGGGGTAGGGAGCAGTGGGGATGGAAATGTGCCTTGAGCTGAGCTGACAGAGGCCATCAAGAGGGTTGGAAGGCAGAGGGAACAGCCTGGGCAAAGCCCAGGTGTGAAATAGAACAGACTGTTCTGGAAGCTGCAGGACTGTAAGCAAGGGAGAGGGGGAGTGGTGAGAGGGAAAGGCAGAAGAAAGTGGACCAATGGCTGTGGATGCTGGGCCAGGAAGATGGGTTTTCCTGCACAAACAGGCTGCTCAGACTCACTCATGGGAACCCAGGTGAACAATCCGGGGGTACCATGGGGCATGAGGAGGGAGAAGGTGGGCAAAGTGGTTCACTCAGAACTGGACAGGAATTTGAAGACATGGCTCTATATTAAATGTTTGTGCAATCCTTGCTTTTGACTCCAAGAATATCCATATTAGTTTTCCCACTAAAAAATGATTTTAGGGGCTTTCCCTGATGGTCCATTGGTTAAGAATCCACTTTCCAATGCAGGGAACTCCGGTTCAATCCCTGGTGGCAGAGCTAAGATCCCACATGCCATGAGGCAACTAAGCCCATACATCACAGCTAGAGAAAGCCCGAGTGATGATGAAGACTCAGCACAGCCAAAAATTTTTTTAAATGATTTTAAGCATTAACCACTGTGTACCACTGATGCCTGGAAGATGGGCGTGTTTACCCAAGGGTTTTCATAGCCCAGCTTGAGAATGGCACCGTGAGTGACGATGGTATGGTCATTCTTGTGTTGTAGGAAGATCCCCCTGGCTCTCAGGGGAAGCAACACGGAAACAGAGCCAGAGTAGTGGGCTAAGAGCCTTCTAAGGGGATGGCCAGGAATGAGTCTTGTTTTGGCCTGGGTGCATGGCAGTGAGGTGACTCAGGGTCCAGCCCACTTTCAGTAGCTAATCAGTTCAGCTCAGTTGCTCAGTCATGTCTGATTCTTTGCGACTCCATGGACTACAGCACGTGCGCCAGGCTTCCCTGTCCATCACCAACTCCCAGAGCTTGCTCAACCTCACGTCCATCGAGTCGGTGATGCCATCTCATCCTCTGTCGTCCCTTTCTCTTCCTGCTTTTGAATCTTTCCCAGCATCAGGGTCTTTTCCAATGAGTCAGTTCTTTGCATCAGGTGGCCAAAGTATTGGCCACTAGCTAATAACCTTGGGCAAATTGCACAGACTGTAATCGGGACCTTCTTAACTCAAGAGGTGGTTATAACATGCAGTGGGACCTGGAAGATCAAATACTCCAGAAAAGCTGTTTCCTTGCAGCCTTCACTGCTAGTCATCCCAAGGGAATTCTCAAGTCATAGCCACACCTGAGGAAATCAAAATCCTGTACCCTGTATCTCTGCCATCATTAGTCCCCCCACCCCCATCTACAAAACCAACTGCAGCAGTCAGCCACTATCATTCATATTTGCCCATCCTCAGAGCTCGTGGCCCAGAAGTAGAACAGAAAGTATTTTGTCCCCATTTTGCAGCTGGAGAGGTCAGAAAGCTCAGGAAGATCAGAGGTCCCTCCTCTCATCAGAATCCAGGTTCCAGGGTCCAATACTTCTTTGAGAGCTGTTGAATAAATGAATGCATGAATCATTCAAATCCCCGCATCAGCCCCTTTCTTTGCAGGAGGGGGTGTAGACTTTACCCTCCAGATCCTCAGGTTGGACTGTTGCTCGGAGACTCGTTTCAGAATTCCATACACATTTGTCAGGCAGAATGTGTCATACAGTACAGTCATTAGGAGAAAAGGTTGTAGTTCAGGCAGCCTGGGTTCAAACCCTGGCTGTGTCTTATCTTATCTGGGTAACCTTGAGGTAGCTACTTAATCTCTTGGAGCCTCAGTTTCCCCATCTGTATAACTGGGGGGAGGGAGGTAGTGATAATAGAATAATAGAAAAAAATAGCATTTATCTTAGAAGGTAGATGGAAAAGCACTCTGAAGTCACACTGAGCCCTAAAGAACTGTTTGTTAAATAAGCAGACCCTCTACATTTATGTGTTATATAAATAAACCTACACTTTCAAGTGCTAAATAAATTAACCTGTATAATGGACTAGGTGCTGGAAATATACAGAGAAAAGGACATCTATATTGGGACTTTACTGGCAGTCCATTGGTTAAGATGCCCCATTTTCACTACAGGTGATGTGGGTTCTGTCCCTGGTCAGGGACTTGAGATCCTGATCCCACACACTGTGCAGTATGGCCACAATAAATAAATAAATAAAAAGACACCTACATTACTGAGGGCTCAATTATTACCTCACTCATTTTTACCCAGCCCTGTGGGGTAGAGGTTCTCATCATCCCCTTTTTATAGTTGCAGCACGAACCTCAGAAAGGTTTAGTTTCTTGCCCAAAGCCACTCAGCTGTGCTTGCACTCAGGGTCTATCTTGAGAAACATACTCTTAAACCTAAACACTAACCCACCTCTTAGTTTCTACTTTCAAGGGACTTCCACTCTGATGAGAAAATAGACATTAAGCAAAGTGAACAAAGAATAAACTGCATGTCAGATGACTGCTGTGAAGGAACTTGGTGAAGAGCTGAGACACATGGAGAACATAAATGCCAACTGGCTGGGTGGCAGAAGGGTTTTAAGAAGGAGGCAGTGGACTCCCTTGGTGGTCAAGGGTTCAGAATCCATGTGCTGGTGCAGGGGACATGAGTCATGCTGAGGGGCAACTAAGTCCCAGAGCCACAAGCTTGCGCATTGCAACTAAGAGTAGTCCCCACTCTCCACAACTAGAGAAAGCCCACACCCAGAAACAAAGTGCAGCCAAAAATAAATAAATAATTTTAAAATATATTATTAAAAAAAAAAAAGGAGGCGGTAATTTTTTTTTTTTTTTATTTTACAGTGGGTTTTGTCATACATTGATATGAATCAGCCATAGAGTTACACGAATTCCCCATCCCGGTCTCCCATCCCACCTCCCTCTCCACCCGATTCCTCTGGATCTTCCCAGCCCAACAGAGGCGGTAATTTTGAAACATGAACCAAGTACCTTGCCAATGTGAGACTTCCAGATGGTGAGATGAACTCTCAGGAATACAAGACTAGGGGCTCAAAGACAGGTCTGTGCATCCTCAAACTCTAAGGGCTGCTGTTCAGTATGATGCCTTGTGAACCTGCGCACCTAGAAGCCTCAGAGACAGTTTGTTGGGAAAAGAAATCCCCCTACTACTACTGGCCTATAACTGTAGCTCAGCTGGTAAAGAATCCACCTGCAATGCAGGAGACCCCAGTTCAATTCTTGGGTCAGGAAGAGTCCCTGGAGAAGGGAACAGCTATCCACTCCAGTATTCTGGCCTGGAGAGTTCCATGGACAGAGGAGCTAAGCAGTCTACAGTCCATGGGGTCTCAAAGAGTCAGACTCAACTGAGCAACTTTCACTGGGTAGGTTCAATGAATGGATGAGGAACACTCCTCTCAGCCCCTCTTCCTCTGAGAGAGCAATAGACTTCACACTCTAACTCTCCAGGTTAAAATGTTGCCTGGGATAAAAGACAAAACAAAACAACAAATCTTGGTTAGAGGAGAAGGATGGTGAATTATTCCTTAGCAATTAAAAAAAAAAAGTTACTTCCTTGGCTTAGGGTAAGGAATAACCCCAAGGGTATTATTAGGATCAAGTTATGCCATGCCTAGACAATGATAGAGTTGTTTGGATGTCAAAAAAAATCCACCTTAAAAAAAATATATCATGCTTTGGGACTTCTCTGGCGGTCCACCGAAGGCTTCCATTACAGTGCTCTTGGGTTCCATCGCTCGAGGAGGGATTAAGATGCTGCATGCCTATGGCGCAGTCCCCCTCCCCAGACCAGCTCTTGGTGGTGTCCTCTGAAGGGCCCATACTGGTCTCAGCCTTTTCTACTTCCGTCCTCTGTAACAAGCCCCCTCCCACCACGTCCACATTCCCTGGGCCCCACTGCCACTCCCTCATCCTGATCCACCCAGACCAGGGCCACGCCCTGCCTCCTGAACCTTCCTAGCCCCTTCCTCTGTCCTTCTTGGTATCTTGCTCTGTCCAACCTTGGAGAGTCTCACTGGGGGCCTTCTGGCCTTGAATCCAGCTTTGGGCAATGGGTGAGTCTTGAAGTCTTAGGGGTCTTAATGGAGATCTTGGGGACTCAAAGTTTCTTTGGCGCCCATTGGCAAGAATGTTCCCATCCCCTTTTCTCCTTTGGTCTGGTTTCATTGGAGAAGAATGTAGGTACAGGACCGAGGGCCAGGTACTTGGAGGAACCCTGCCCATTGTGTGTGGGGGGGTGGGGGGGTGGGGGCAGGGAGGGCGGCATACTCTGGTTTTCCTTCTCCCTTCCTCTGAGGAGGGGCCCCCAGAATCGCAAAGCCTAGATAGTCAGGGTCACATGAGGTCAGGCCACATCTTTGGAGTCCAATCTCTGCTCTCTGCAACGCCTTTATCTGTTTACACCAAACACAGTAGTGGGAGGTGGGGGCCGCAGGCCAGGGCTGTGCACAGTGACAACATGAGCTGAGTCTGAGGAAGGGGGCCATCCAGAAACACAATCCGCCCTAAGGCCCAGGGCAGAGCTGGACCTCCTCTCCTTCTACCTCCCCGGGGAGGGTGCACTCCCAGGCCCACCCCCTCCTTCTCACAGGCGTGCTCTCCCTCCCATCACCACCCCCTGAGTTCCACAGCAAGCTGGACTATATTCTGTAAACTCCAGGCCCCTAGCCAGGCAGCCCCCAGTGACAGGACAGGTGTTGGGCCATCACTGCCCCTATATGGGGGGCGGCTGGGGGGAGGCCAGGGGGAGCAAAGGCCCTTTGTAGGTGATGCTGTGTGTCTGTTTGTCCTGTCCCCTGGAGCAGTCAGGCTCCCAGCCCCCATAGCGTCCTGTGAGGGGTCCAGGCAGGCGGTCTCCGGGAGTCAACTTGGCTTATATATCTGGAGCTAATCTCTTAACCCCAGGGTGCCGCTCATGGTTCCTGGGCCTCTTGGGGAACGGTGAAGGTGGGGTTAGTGGATATCCATCCCTGTGACTGGTCTTGCTGCAAAACTGTCTCCTCTCTGAATTAATGATTGGTGGGGAGCCCTATGGACATCATTTCTCCATTTCCCCCCAGCTAGGGCTGCCTAACCGGTCCTGAGTTTCCTGGAGCCCTGGTTGCTCAGCCAATAAGGGGCCGAAGCCTTGCCCCAGCCTTCGGTCTGTCCCTGCCTGTATAAAGCCTGGGGCCCCGGCTGGATGGCCCGGGGTGTCCAGCCCAACCCAGTGCTGTGCTCCCTGCGACACAGCTGGTCCTGCTGTCTCTCCAAGATGCTGTTTTGGCACAACCAGCCGGAGCACCTGTGGCCTAGCCCCGGGGAGCTGTACCCTGGGCCACCAAGCAGCTTGCTCAGGTAAGGGCCAGAACCCCTCCCTCCAGTCCCCGAGGAAGGCACTGATCTGAGTTGTGATGGACGTGGTAGGGCTATCTGTTTCAAGCCAAAGATTATGGGCTTCCTGCTCTTGGGGGGTGGTTGGTCAGTGCGTGCGTGCTCAGTCATATCCAACTCACTGTGAACCCACTGGAAAACGGTCAAATGTACCTGGAATTTAGTGGGTCCCAGGACATCTCAAAACACCCTAACCACCCACCTGCTCAGGACACATGTTGGGCAGTCACTGGATGTCAAGCAAGCCTTGAGGATGCAAATAAGTAATTGATGGCAGATGTTTGCAAATATTGTAGTGTTGGGGATTTGCACCTGAAGGGAGGTCTGCTGGAGGCCAGAGGAGCTGAATGGGGACCCCTTAGGCCCTGGCTGCTGCAGGGGTACCTGCTTCAGCAAACTGTAGGCTCCCTGGAGGCAGAATGTGGCAGAAAGAGTCAAAGCCTCTTGGAGGAGGGGTTGGACAGGGCAGAAGCCAGCAGTGCCTTCCTCTTCCTGGCAGGGAGGCCTTGCCCTTCCCCTACCTCAAGCAGGAAGAGCTGGCCAACATCCCCTGAGCGGAGCAGCCCTGCCCGGCATTCCAATACGTGCTCTGCGCAGCCACCTCACCGGCCGTGAAGCAGCAGGAGGAGACCCTCACCTACCTGAACCAGGGTGCGCTGGGCCTGGGGATGGAGAGGGGCTAGCGGGGTGCTAGCGGGAGGCTGGACCCAGGGTGGGCTGGGGGTGGCAGGCAGTCTTTCTGCCCCCCAGAGAGGGGTGCCCACTTCCTCTCAATTTCTCCTAGGCCAGTCCTATGAGGTACAGATGCTCTGCAACCCCAAACTGGTTGATGCCACCCAGGATCCCCGGCTGCTGAAGGCAAGTGCCTCCACTCCCAGTTCTGGCAAAGGCTGGCTATGACTATCCCTCTGGCAGGAAGCCAGTGTCATCACGGTGATGTCATTCTCAAGTAGAACCCTCTCAAGTCCACCTTTTCATTTGACCTTCACAACAGCTTGGTGGTGGCGGGAATTGTTGAGGAAACAGGCACAGTGAGGTGAAGTATTTTCTCAAGGACACAGAGCCAGTAAGTAGCAGAACCAGGATTTAGAAATACATTAACATAGCATTATTCACACACATGATTCCATCTCTCAGGAAAAAAAAAGTTTTTATTTAGCTCCCGTTCTTTGCCAGAAACTGTTCTATGCACTAGAGATTCATGGGTAAAGAGACAGATGTGGCTTCCTTCCTCAGGGGACTTGCGTTCTACTGAGACAAACATGTCATTGAACAATTTAGATGTGATTACAAGTTGATTTACAAATTGCAAACTGCTAAGTGCTTCGAAGAAAGAGTGACTGAGTGCAAAGGGATTAACTCGTCCATTTTACAGATGAGGAAACTGAGGCTCTAGGTTACTTCCTCAGTTTCACCGCTTGTTGAGTGGCAGGTGGCCCCTGGACACAGATCTAGTTATTCTAAGTCCTTTTGCCCCCTGGGTGTGGGAGGAAAGGTAAGGGAGAGGCTGGAAAGGTTGACCTGTCCCAGAGGTGGGAGCTGGTTCCCAAATGCCCCAGCACCATTCTGTGCCCACAGAGCGTGGTGCGTGTGGTTTTCCATGACCGGCGCCTGTAGTACACGGAACAGCAACAGCTGGCCGGGTGGAGGTAGAGCCGGCCTGGGGACCGCATCCTGGACATAGGTGATCGGGGAGGGACCAGGGCCCTTCAGGGCTGCTGTCTGGCTTAGAGGCCCCTGTGGATGAGGGGTGGTGGTGCTGACCCCTGCTCCCTGCCTGCCAATCTGTGCCTGCAGATATCCCACTGCCCGTGGGGGTGCTGGAACCCCAAGTGCTGCCCTCACAACTGAACACCGTGGAGTTTTATTGGGATCCGACCAAGAGGACCTCTCTCTTTCTGCAGGTGAGTCTGAAGCTGGGACAGGAAGGAGGCTGGAGGTCAGATGGGGGTGGCAGCAGCCTATATGGGAAAGGAAGGTAGCTTGGGTGGAGGTCAGAAGAGGTAATAAGAATGAATCACTTCCAGAAAGCACTGTGAGGAACAAAGGTGGACAAATGTTGATTGAATGTCACCATAAGGAAGGACTTGTCAAACATTAAGGTGATGGAAGAAATGACAAAACGTAGGACAGAATTTAGCTTCATGGAAAGTAATGGTCTGCAAAGTATGGGCAAAATTAAAAGGAGACATCAAATGGGAAAAATGGTTGCCACATATAACATATATAATGTTATATTTTAAATATATAAAAAGTGCTAATACATTAGAAAGAAAAAGTAGATGAAAGCTCAATACAAAAATGGGCAAAAGATATAAGCAATTTATAAAGAGGGATACAAATTGCTAATAAATGTAGACAGTTCAAACTCACAAAATGTTAATAATGCTAATTAAAACTACATGTATATATGTACACACACACATGTACACACGGCTTCCCTGGTGGTTCAGTGGTAAAGAATCCACCTGCCAATGCAGGAGATATGTCTTCAATCCCTGGGTTGGGAATATCCCCTGGAGAAGAAAATGGCAATCCACTCCAGTATTCTAGCTTGGGAAATCCCATGGACAGAGAAGTGGCGGGCTACAGTCCATGCATCGCAAAGAGTCAGACATGACTTGGCAATTAAACAACAAACTACACACACACACACACACACACACACACACACACACACATACACTAGCAAAGACTTTTATTATTGGTAAGCTTTAGAGAAACAGACAACCTCATATCCCAAGAATGCAAATTGGTGCATCCATTTTGTAGGTACGTGGGCAAATTTTATTAAATTTAATGTTCATACTCATTTTCCCTCATTTTCCACCTCAAGAAATGCAGTGTTGAATAAATACCATAATAAATACCCCTGTCATTTTTTTTTTACCCCTGCCATTTTTTATATTAAAAGATATTAATCAAAATGTCCATCAGATAAGGGTGGACTTTGAAATAAGTGTTTAGTAGTTTATAATAGAAATTGTCTAGCCATTAAAATGATGTCTTAGAATTATTTCATGACAAGAGAAACTGCTTTCCTGTACATAAAGACAGATGTAGATCTGTATTTAATGTTTGATTTCTATTTTGCAAAAATAAAAGTGTGTGTGTATATAAAAGTTGTGTTTTATTCTTGCCCAGAGAAAAGACAGAAAGAAACAAAACTTGAATGTTAACAAGTACTGTCAGGCAAGTACAGATGTCAGGCAAGTGTGTGCGCCTTGGCTTCTGTCTCGTCACAACAAAGATTTGGAGTGCTGGTACTGTCTCTGAAAGGTGGGGTGATGGAGATGCCCGTATCCTTCGTACTTTTTCAGTGCTGTACTGTACTTCGTTGCTCAGTCCTGATTCTTTGCGACTCGATGAACTGTGTAGCCTGCCAGGCAAGAATACTGGAGTGGGTTGCCATGCCCAACCCAGGGACTGAACCCAGGTCTTCCACATTGCAGGCAGATTCTTTACCCTCTGAGCCACCAGGGAAGCCCAAGAATACTGGAGTGGGTAGCCTATCCCTTCTACAGGGGATCTTCCTGTCTCAGGGATTGAACTGGGGTCTCCTGCATTGCAGGTGGATTCTTTACCAGCTGAGCTACCAGGGAAGCCCCTCCTGCATTTTCTATGTTGAATATATTGCCTTTTATAATAAAAAATATTGTCAAAATTCACCTATAAGTCCCTTTTTTGAATGTCCTCTGTACTCTAAGCACCTGGACGAGGAACCAGGTGGATATGGCACAATTTCAGTTCCACCACTTCTTGGCATGAACCTTGCCTGGGTAATGTAATCTCTACCAGTCTCAGCTTCCCTACCTGTAAAGTTAGATTCATTAGCTGTTCTTCACAAGACTGCGGGAAGGCTACAGTGGTTGTACAGGTCAGGAAGGCTTCCTAGAGCAGACCGCTAGATTTAGCAAATAAGATACAGGACACTCAATTTAGATAAATTTTGAACTGGTAACTCTACCCTGGAATGGAATGTATGGACTCAAGTGTGAGCAGAGGGAGCTTTCCCAGTAGAGGACTCAAGGGACAGCTCTGCAGATGCATTGGAGTGGTCAGTAGGCTAGATGGGTGGGTCAGTGGGTTCACTGATGGGAGAAAGAGAGAGCAGACAGGCAAAAGGGTTTGACTTGTTTCTTTAAGGTGCTTGAACGCCACGGTCAGGGACTTTGCTTCTCATCTCAGTCTTGAGGAGCCACTGAGCGATTCTGAACCAGCGAAAGAACCTAATAAGGTATGCCTTAACAATAGACACTGGTTGGGGATGGAAAGTTGCTGTGGCTGACAGGTGGCAGGCAGGTAACAGGTTTCAGGTGAGATCCCTTGAATGTGGGCGGGACCTAGATAGAGTCACCTTCTTTTCCACCTCAGGTTCACTGCATCAGCCTTGAGTTCACTCCTCGGAAAAAAGGTGGGGAGAAAGGCGTCCCCTTCCGCCTCCAGATCGACACTTTCAAGCCCAGTGACAAGCAGCTTCCGCTGGAGCACCTGCATTCAGCGGGCTGCCTCGTCAAGGTGTTTAAGGTACGGGCAGCCTGGGGCCCTTTCCCCTCCGTCCCTCTCAGGGACTGCCTTGCTGGCTGTGTGGATCTGACTTGGCTTTGCGGTGGACCCTCACTCAGCCTGCAGGTCCTGTACCTGGGACTGTTTCCTTCTCTGGACACAGAGGGTAGAGCTTGGTCTCGTTCTCAGAGCCCTTCCTGTCATGAGAAGTGGGCAGGTAAGGAGGGGAGCTCTGACATTTCCTTGTTACCCCCCTGTAGCCCAAAGGAGCTGACCAGAAACTGAAAACTGACCGGGAGAAGATTGAGAAACAGCCTGTGCATGAGAGAAACAAGTATCAGCCTGTGAGAGCACCGTCTTCATGGAGGTATGCGGCTGGGCGGTGGGGGGCCGGGGGGGCAGAAAACATCCTCAGTGTACACTCGGGGAAACTGAGGCCTCAGGTATTGCGGCTGCTGCAGGATCATCAGCACCCCCACATACATACCAGTGATTCCCCGTTTCTTGCGAGGACAAACTGCACTGCCTGTAGTTGACGATTCCCAGGAGCTGACGCTCACAGGCTGCCTCTTCTGCCCTGCTGTTTGCAGCTACCTGACTTCTGCTCCCTCTTCCTGGAGCATCTCCCTTGCTGCTGTAGCTCCTCCAGGAAGCCTTCCCTGACTCCCCCAGCCAGACCAGAGGCTAGTTTAACTCTCTTCATTGTGTGGAAATTTGATCTACCTGTGAGGGACTCCTGGAGGCAGGGACCAAGTTTGTCCAAGGCCGGCCAGCAGTCACCAGGGCACTCTGGAATGTCCAGGCTAACCTTGCTGTTTGTTTGCCCCACAGTGTTCACCGTGGCCAGAGCCCATTTCAGGGGCCCACCTGCCTCTGAGCCCTTTTGCTCTGACCTCTCCCCACTCCTGCAAGCTCCTGTCCCCAGAGAGGTGAGGCAGGATAAATACCTCCTATCAGCCCCTGGGGTGAGAGTGAAGAGAGAAGCCCTCAACGCAGAAGGCAGGCCCAGGGGTGCCGCTGAGGGAGCTTCTGGGGAACATGTGGTTGACCCAGGACAGGCCTAGGGAAGTGGGGGCAGGAGACTGGCCACCCTGCTCGCCTGAGCCAGACTCCCTGCTCCCCCAAGGCTCTGCTCCTCACCATTCGCCTTGGACGCCTTGGGGGGCAGCCTAGCTCTTGTGAGTCTCCCCCCCACCCCCAACTCTTTCGAAGCCTTCTCAGCAGTTCCATCTTTCTCCGTAACAGGGTGGCCCTGCCCTCTGGTGGGCAGATGTGGTATGGCCACAGATCGCAAAATGGTTGCCTGATGGCATCGGGCATGTCCCTCAGGCAGGATGAGCCTCCCTTCTCAGACTTGGGCCCCCCAAGGGCAGGGATGTTTCCCCTCCATCTTGTTCTCAGTCCATGGTGCTACTTGGACTACTCTCTATGCCTCAGGATCTGAACCCTGGAGCCTCCGTCCCAGAGACACAGCAGTGGTTGCATCGGCACCGGTTCTTCAGCTACTGCCGGTTGCTGGCCAATTTCACTGGTGAGGCTGGGATCTGGCCCACAGGTAGGGACCAGACCTGGAGGGGACTGAGGGCCCTCAGGCAGGCAGCCTGTCTGTCCCGGCTTGCTCTGTGTCCTTCAACTAACTTTTATTTAGAACTAATTGTTGACAAAGCACAATGCTTACTAGGCTCTCTTCTTGTGCATTATCTCACAATTTATACATTACCCCTGAACAGGGCTCAGAGAGGCTAAATAACTTGCCCAAGGGCACATAGCTAGCCAGTGGCAGAGGTGGGATTTGAATCCAAGTCTGACTCCCATGTCTGGGTATACTAGGGCTATTTGTAGACTAATAGTGGATTGTATCCCTTGCCACCCTTGATCCTGGCCTCTCTTCCCCTAATCTAGCCCTGTCTGACTTTGCAGGCACTGATCTGCTGAAGCTTACTCGCTGTGGAGCTGCTGACGGGATCCGCCTTTTCAATTCAGAGCCAGGTGCTGGGCATTGCCAACCAGGATTCCCTTTTCACTGTAGTGTGTGCGTGCTGTCACTTTAGTCACCTCTGACTCTGCAACCCTATGAACTGTGGCCTGCCAGGCTTCTCTGTCCATGGGGTTCTCCAGGCAAGAATATTGGAGTTGGTTGCCACGCCCTTCTCCAGGCCATCATCCCCAACTCAGGGACTGAACTTGTCTGTCTCCTGCATTGGCAGGCAGGTTCTTCACCACCAGTGCCACCTGGGAAGCCTTCCCAGTGTAGCTGCACTTACCAACTCAGCTGCAGTTCTGTTTCATAGACTGTTTAAGTGGAAGGCACCTGAAAAACTACTTACCCCCACTTCTTTTTACAAAGTAAGAAACTGAGGATAGGAAGAAACCTGAGGACGACAGCAACCTGCTGCCTGAGGTCAGAGCAAGCCTAGCAGAGTTGGGCTTAAACTTAGGCTGCTGTGACTTCGTTCTGTGGCCATCCCGTGTGCATCACTGTTTCTGGGAGTAAAGGTGGATTTTTCTCCTCTCCTTTCCCCACAGGGTCCAGCGTTCACTAAATCTTGGTGACCCCTCTCCCTAGACACCTGGGAGGAGGTGGGATTCTCCCAAAGAGGCTAAAACTGGGACCTGTTAGTTCAGGTGATTGTAGACTTTTCTCTTGGTCCAGGCCGATCCGACACCAGCGGACCTTATGTTGCTCAGGAAGCCTCTAGGCAAGACGATGAGGTTCCTAAGAACCCTGACTCAGGTGAGGTTCTGGCCTCTTCAGAAAACAAAAGAAGCCAGGCGTGGCTGCATGAAACCTCTTCTGGCCTGGGACCCAGCATGCCCTTGGCATTCTCATCTTTTGTGATTTGACTAGTCGTCTTCTTCCAGGATGTCTCCCTGGGTTTATTCCTCCATGCTCTACACTTTTGATTCCACAAATTCCATCCAAATTTGTCATTCTATTGGTACAAAGGATTAGAACACTATCATCTTGTTATTGTATTTGGGCTTCAGTCATTCATATGGCGTCCCATCAATTCTTTAACCTGGAGGTTCCTCTCAATTTGAGTCCTTGCCAGAGGTAAGGAATGGGAGGTGAAAATGGAAGTGAATTTATAAGCTTTTCTCCTTTACTCCTCCCCATCTGCGCACCTCCCAATGAACTGTTACTTTGCCCTCTGGGCAGTGGCACCCCCCACTGACTCCTGCCCCTGTGCTGCCCACACCCCCAGGCTTTTATCAAGAGATCTCTCTGGATGAACTCAGTGCTGTAGAGCTCTTGGGGAAACTGGCTGAACTCCTGGCCCTCCCAGCCAATCAGATCTATCATCTTTTCCATCAGGCCCCCAGGGGCATCCTCATTCTCCTCAGTGACCAGGTAAAGTAGGCAGTGGATCCCTGCACGTTCCAAGGCCTGGAATACTCTTCCAACCTCAGGCCCAGTCTCCCTGTCTCTGCCATAGCTTATTCTGTTTGGCTCTAAGAACAGAATTGTCTTAGTGACCCCTTCTCCCTTGCAGGTGGTCAAAGATGAATCATACTTTGTGGCTGCGGTGAAGAAAGGTAGGGGTTTTAGAGGGAGCGGTTGTGTGCCTGGCAGGCCCTAGAAAGGGTGAGATTGTCTTACACTGTCTCCTATATGAGGCTGAAAGTTTCCTTGAAGGTGTGTTGTGGGTGCTGTGCCCCAACCAAGTGAACATCTGCTCCATGCCAGCTTTGCATCAGAGACAGAGTCATATAGCCAAGAACGGCTACTCATTGCTCAGTAAAAAGTAACAATATTCTCATGGTGGGGGAAATGCCCTGGTTTCAGGGAGTTATTAGAAGGAGAGGGAAAGCTCCTGTTCTCCGCACCACACTGCCTCCACCCCACCAACAGTCATACTGGTCATGAGGGCAGGGGCTTGCTGGACATCACCTGGAGCAGAGCACTTCTGAGCAGCAGGCTGGTGGTCCTGGTTAGTCACTGCCTGCCCTCTCTCCCTGCTCTGTGGTCCTGTACCCGGGGGGGTCCTAAAGAGCTGGACTCGGGGGCCCTGAAAGAACACTTGATGTGACAGATGTACCACAGGCTGCTCTGATGTTTGGGAGCAGCACAGTAGGTTGGAGGTCTGCCTCATTCCACTAGAGCCCCTTCTTTTTTAAATTGCTTTCAGTGCAGAATCCAGATGGCTACTACCTGGTTCTGACCTAGGCCCAGAGGCGCCCTGCTCAAGAGGAGGAGACTAGTGCAAGCCTGGTTCTTTGGGTTCCTATGTTCATCAGAAGCCTTGTTAAAATCCTCAGATGCTTCATCAGGGTTCAGGTGAAGAGCCAAACTGTGATGTGTCCTACAAACAGGCTCCAGGCTCATGTTTCTGCTCAGCAACATGTTGTTGGAACCCCTGAGACAAGCTGAGCTGAGCTGGCCAAGCCTGTGAGGCAAACACCCTGGCAATATAGATAAGGAACTCCTGCCCCAAGGTGCTCAACTACAGCTATTCTTGAACAGTGAGGTTATGGGGCTTTCTTTTTTTTTAATGTAAATTAAAATCTTGTGTCTGAAACTTAATTTTCTGTGTATTTTTTTTCCATGTAGAAAACCAACTTTATATTAAATTAGGTACTTTTTAGTAAGTGATATTAGGCCATGTTTTATTCCATTCCTTCCCCCCCCCCCCCAATTCCCTTCCCTTAAAACTTTCTGATGGAAAATTTTAAACATACTGAAAAGAAAAACCCATGTGTGCATGGTGTGGAAGAGACCAAAATGCCTTTATTAATCATTTACCCCATCTGTCATTTACTGATCATCTCTGGTGAGTCTTAACCTGGCTAGGTGAGTCTTGACCTCTGGCTAGGAAGGGTAGGCAGGAGGAAGGCTCTAAACACTGGCTGAACTGATTAACAGGATTAAAGGAAGGGAAGGAGAATCTGCATATTGAAGTTCAAAGACCTAGAGCTTGTGTCCCTCAAAGGCCAGTTCAGTTCAGTCGCTCAGTCACATCCCACTCTTTGCAACCCCATGAACTGCCAGGCCTCCCTGTCCATTACCAAGTCCCTGAGTCCACCCAAACCCATGTCCATTGAGTCGGTGATGCCATCCAACCATCTCATCCTCTGTCATCCCCTTCTCCTCCTGCCCTCAATCTTTCCCAGCATCAGGGTCTTTTCAAATGAGTCAGCTCTTCCCATCAGGTGGCCAAAGTATTGGAGTTTCAGTTTCAACATCAGTCCTTCCAGTGAACACCTAGGACTGATCTCCTAGGCCAAGGCTGCCTCAATAAGGACAAGGAAGCAGGCAGGCATCTGCTTGCACCCCTGGAAGGCAGCGTGGGACCCTGTCAGCCCCAGATGACCAATCCAGACTAGGCCTTTACCTCATGCAGCATGAGTGGATTTCAAGTGAGGCTCATGATCCCACAGGGCTCCCCAGGTGTGTTTCAGGGCAGGGTAGACACCCTGAGATCTAAATCAAAGTTGCTGATCTGGCTCCACTTCTAGTCCCTATCTCCACCAAAGGATAGGGACCCCACTGCATTTAGCCTTTGTTTATCTTTCAAGCTAGGAGCCTCCAGCAGACTAGATACTGAAATGAAGCAAATCAAAGCAGGGAACATGTTCACTGTATGTCACTATTTTTGCTTTTAATCTTCACAACTCTAAAACAGGTACTGTCGTCCCCACTTCACCAACAAAGAACTGAGACAGAGCAGTTAACTGAGATAGAGCGGTTAACATGGAACTTACGTGATTAACCATTACACTACTCCCTCACTCCTTTTCAGTCTAAGGGCAATGCTCTGCACAGATAAGGGACTCAGACTGAACTGTTACTATCAAATTAATTAAGACAAAGGTTTTTTATAAACTGATTTATATTATATCCTCCATTTTTCTTAGAGACAAGTGGAGTGCAGGGTATTAAGGCTGTTGAAAAGGCTATTGAAAAGATACTAAATACTTAAAAAAAATTAATGACGAGTACTAATTAAAGGATAGCAAAAAAAATAAAGATGCCAAAAAGATTGAGCCTCAGGGGCGTTTACACACCAAGGGTTCAAGGATGTTAAGATTCTTAGCTACAAGTCAGGCTATTTCCGCAGCAAAATGAAAAGTCTTCACAGCTTATTTCCTTTAATTACATCATAAAACAAAAATTAGAACATACAGGAAACAATAATAGTTACATAACAATTTACTTTATATATTTATATATAAAAAACATTTTTTTTTTTCTTTTTAATCCAAAGATTTTTAAAGCAAAAGGAATCCTCTACTGCCACCTTGGATTTTATTTATTTTAAATAACCCTCCCCCCCACCCCCCCCCAATCTCAAGCGCCAAAAGTACTGGGTGGAAACACAGTTGCTTGGACAGCTAATGGAAGCTGCTGTTAGGTCACCACAGAGGGAACTGTGTTGGCCCCAGGGACTGGCTAAGTGTTGGGGCAGGCCTGGTGGAGAAACAAGCAAGCAGCGGCTCCCACACACCGAAGCGCTCACTCCAGGGCAGGCCGAATGGCTGGACAAGGCTTAGGCCAGACAGCGATGTTGGGGATCAGACCCTGCCAGTCAACCATCCTCTGCATTTTACCCCTTCCTCAGGGAGTGGGGTGGAGGCGGGGCAGTGCAAGGGTCAAACAGCCTGGTTTGAAGATAAAATTTCTCCCACAGCACCATTTACCCATCCATCTCTGTCCCCAAGCAGAGTCTGACAGGCAGGGGGAGTCCTCACAGTTCTCTGAGCTCTGCACAGGCCTGTTTCTCAGGTCTGGGCTCTCAGGGTCCCTGGAAGGTGGGCAACGGTGAGGAGAGGAGCTGGGAAATGACTGAGGCAGGCTGCTTGGAAAAAAATTCCTGGAAGGAGGGGAAAAGAGGCAGCCACAACAGGAGGCATCTGAAGGGTGATTGTAAAACAGGAATGGAGAAAGGCAAAATTAAGGCCTTTCTCTCCCCGGAGCAACTCTTCGGACTGGGTAGTCACAGATCCTCAGGGGCCAGCTCTGAGAGCTGCAGTGTGGTGAGGAAAAAATACACCCACAAGTATCTTATGATGAGCCCCATCTCACAGATCTTGCATATGTTAAAGGTTAGTGTATTTTGGGGGAGCAGGGTAAGGAGGGAAGTGAGAGAAGAAATCTCAGGCTCACCACTTCCTGTACTTATGAAATTAACAGTCATCAGAGAAGCACAGATAAGAAATTATTCTTAAGGGAAGGGGAGAAAAATAAAAAAAAAAAAAAACTGATGTAAACCCAGAAAAGTAGCAGCAAAGGTTTCACTTATTATTAGGTCTATTATATAGCACTAGGAAAGAAAATCATTCAAGTCTTTGGGTGGGGAAAGGTAAAGGAATTAATCAAACCATGCCAGTTAGAGACTCCTTTTCAAGTTAGGATTTTCTAAGACTTTAGGTTCTCATTCACTAGTGCCATAAAAAAAAGAAAACACAGAATAATGACATCAGGGGCTGAGAAGGGTTACGCCAAGGTAACAAACATATACATGTACGTGAGCAGCAGTGTGGGACAGATTTGAATTAATAATAACAAGCGGTATAAGAGACACTGACAAGCCAAAACTTAGTGGGGCAAAGCTTCTTCCTTCACTTTAATTAAAAAAAAAAAAATTACTTCAAAGGTTTTCCTGGGTTCTTGGGGGAACGGCAGTTGAGAACATGTGTCTGGACAGCTCTCTTCCCTCTCTCCCTGAGATGGGAGTTCTCACTGACTTCCTACCTGCTCGTGCTCTGGTGGAAACCATGCCCAGAAGTTGCTGGGAAGCACTGGTGGTGTTCAGTGGTGCCGATCCCCTTCTGGGTGACACTGGTCGGCTGTGTGCAAAGTAGAAACCCTCCTTGCCAGGAAGAAGGGCATGGAGTTCATTAGATGGAAAGTAAATCTGCTCACATGCGAGGCAGTTGTTTCTACATATTCAGGACAGATGCTCGTACCTGAAGCAAAGTACCCCAGTTCCAGAACCAATTTTCTCCTTTACTTTGAATTGCAACTACCATTTCCCCACCCCGATTCTTCAAAACAAGACACTGAAAAATACAGAAAACAAAAAGGGTCAACTGATATAGTTTTGGTTGTTCATGGTTCTTTTCCTAAAAGGGCAGTGAACCACCCTGCCTGAGGAAGCACTGAGTCTCAACACCTGGGAACCAACCTCTACCAAGGGCTTACTCAACAAACACAGGAGGCGGAGATGTAAGAAGTGCATTATGGCATTTTTCTTAACACCCATGTAAACTTGTCCAACAATTTTTTTTTTTCCTGCTGAAAATTAAATGTAACTCTCTTGGGTTTCAAAGATTCACTCAGACTCAGCTGAAAAGTTCTTACTGACTTTCCTAAGGATTGAAGGCTCCAGAGATGCAGAACTGATATTCTTAAGGATAAAAATGGGCAAAACAGGTAGACTTGCCTTGGGGCAGGGGGGTGGGTGGGCTGCAGAAACCCTTCCTGCAGAAAACTCACTTGCCTCAAATGGTAGAAAGTTTGTTTCAAGTGAGAGGGCAAGTTAGAGCAGCATGCCCTCTGCTGGAGATGTCATGTTAAGTTTGGACATCTGGACACAGCAAATACAAGCCAAATTACCTGGATTAATTATACCCTACTGAAATGGTTATATACAGTTTTCTGTATCTTCCAATTTCCTAATTAGCATTTATGATAGAAATAACGGTGAGAGGCTGAGACTTTTTAACTCCCCTCATGCTCCTACCACTTTAGGGTTCTTTGGTCCAAGATCATTGTAAGGGAGAGGATTCTGCCTCAAGACCTCCAATGAAGCATCCTATCTGTCTTCTCAAACAAGACTTGACTAATTCACACAGCCTAGGTTTGAGGTGGTTAAAGATCCTAGAACTGGTGGGCAGATAGAGAAGGCAATTTTTTAATAAAGTGTTCCAGAAGCTCAAAGCATACCACTGAAGGAGTCTGTCAGCCAGGATGCACAACAGGGATAGAAAACTAACCTTAAATCATGCACACAGCAAGGGGGAAAAGCAGGACAGACCCATTTCCTTTAAACCCTTCCTTTCTGGTGGCAGTTGTCATGAGCAATCTGACTTTCAGCCCAATAAACATGAAATCGACAAAGGTCCACCATGACCAAGTGTTCCTTGCTCTAAACAACACAGTCACCAAGGATATGTCACCCACAGGCAGACAGGAAACAACTCTTCTTTCCTGGGATATCACACTTCCTAACAACTTCAAACTAAGACAGGTTCCAACTTGTATTTTGTTTAGCCTCCCATGGCATTTGTGGGTTATCAAACCAGTAACAATGCATTTTACAAGGCAATTAGAAGAAATAAAAGAACTTGACTGCTACAGCATTGTAGCTATATTGAACCATTCAAACAGTTTGGAAAGCCTGAAATAAAGCATCATAAAAATATTCAACAGATTTCCCTTTAAAATGTGATATAAGGAATATGAAAAAATTCTGACTAACATGTCTGACTAAATCAACTTAATGGATGTGGAAATTTATAAAAACCACTTAAGAAATACTTTTACATCCACTAAAGAGCAGAATAAGATGAGAGATATTTTTTTACATAAAAGCACAATGTGCTTCCATATTCCAAATATTGGAAACAAGGGAAGAAGCCAGATTCCCTTATTTCTTATATCTGACAGTTTGATTTCAAATTTAGTAAGCAAACATCAAAGATCACTCAGTGAAAAATGGCCTGAGCTGCCTAACGGTTACTGAATTCAAGGTTGTCCAGATCAGGACAAGAATTCAGAGAGGAAGCCAGATTGAAGACATGGAAATAAATTAGCACTATCACTGGCAGTGAAGCTTTAAACAGAAGGCAAGAATGGGTATAGAAAGGAAATGGAAGTCTACACACACACAAAAAAGCTGGAATCATCACCTTCATAGGTAGGGTCAATGAAGATGTAAAAGATACTGATGATGCTGGAAAACATAAGGGGAAAAGGCTGCTTAGAAAAGAGATGATCTGGATGTGTAGTAACTTTGAGGATACCTTCTTACTTTGTCTAAATCTCTTCTCACTGTTCACTGTTTTTTTTTAATTGAAGGCATACTCTGGAGTCAGACAAAGGGACCAATAAATTTTTCCTACATCTGAAAAGCCTTACTGGATTTTCAAGAGTTACTAATGTTGAGTCAGGAAATATTACGTTCAAATGATAGGACCCTTTCCACCTGATCAAAATTTACCATGGGTTCTCAAAGTCCTGTATATTTCATCAACCGACACAGGTTTCAGATTGGCATAAAAATACGTGTCCTTTCAAGCTTTATGGGCCTTAAAATTTTCTTGAGAAAGGAACAAGGCTCCTGCCTGACCTTATACACACCAGAGCTGCTTACTCCAAGGCCTTTATTCTCACTTGACTGTTTTCACCCGCACAAGTCCGCAGAGACTTGCATGTGGGTGCACTCTTTGAGAAGAGAAACAGCATTTTCAAGACATTCATGTACTAGTGAATAGGTTTGTTCCTTTTTTTAAATAAAGAAGTACTTCAAGAACTTCAACTGTTGGGAAATTAAAATCCATACTCACTAATAAATCAAAGGTTTATTCAGGCACTATTTTCTTTTAAACTTTGTATGTTAAAGTTGTTGCCCCAGTTACCTGGGGATCTGAATATTTCCAACCACATCTAGAAGTGTGTGTGCAAATGTGTATAGGTATATATGTGGGATATAGCCAGGAGAGTGGGTCTCACTTTGAAAAAAAGTGTATTCCTTATGTGGTAACCTGAAAAGAGGATAAGGGAAAGGAAATGAAAAATACATATAATTTGAGCTTTTAAAAGGGTGTAATAATAAAATAAGATTTAAAATAAATTTAACATGCTAACTAATGGTGGATAGTAGATTCCTAGGACCTTTTCAACTAATTGCTTATGGAAAAGTAAATCACATTTTATTCTTACATATGTTCGTATTACTAACACCTGCAGCATTAAAACAAGCCTTTTAACAGCCTCAATCATGTAGAAGATGACCTAAGATTGTGGTGGGCTGCACATTAATGTCCTAAAAAACCAAAAGTCACCCTATTAAAAAATCACACAAGGTTTCTAACCTTGATGTTTAGAAATCTACTTCTTACACTTCAGAAACTCATTTTATTTCCCTTATCCTCTGTTTTTTTTTTTTTTTTTTTGGTGGGGGGAACTTCTTTGACTCTGATTCATGGGCACTGAATACTCTGCTCTAAGCTCTGGTGACCAGGCTGCCCAAGACACTGAACCCCCTACTTCCTCTCAGTGTTCTCTTTCTGCCACCCCAGTGCCTTTACCTGGCTTCTCTGATATTTCACTCATGGAAAGTCTGGAGCTCAAGGGAGATGGCTGATGGGTTCTGAAAAGGTTCTAGTCCTTTGAGGCTCCAACATTAGATATGATACCAAACACTGATGTACAGTTGACCAGCTGTGACAGGGTCATTCTTGCATCCCTAATAAGCTGAAATGGGAGGAAAAAAAGAGAAACAGCCCAGTTCAATCGCATAACTCTTCGAGCAGCATTCCTGCTAAAGTAGAACAAATCTCACAGGCACAAATCAGAGATGCCACTGATCACACCTAGATTTTTTTGGTCAACACACAATATTTGAGCTTTGGTGGAGGTGGCTTTCAGTTTCAGTTTTGGGATTTGCCATTCCACTCTTTGCTAATAATGCATTTCTCTCTCCTTATTAAGTTACATGGAAGGAAAAATGTGCAGGGGGAAATACTGGGTATATCATGCATATTATCATTTATCACAAGATATAACAAAAACCAAAAGGCAAAGTTTGTTTTCATCAAAATTGTCTTAGCTCAATTTCCTCTCATAATTTTTCTTGACTGGCAAAGATTCAGGCAGGGTCCCCTAATGGTAAAATTTAGAATTAAAAAAATATTTATTGATAATGTCTCTTTTAAAAATGTTTGGTAACCCCAACTAATCATCCAAAATGCAACTGTAAACACAACAACAGCAAAGGAGTAACAATTGAGTGTGAGTAAGCAGACTATTACAGATGACAGATTGAGCAAGAGTGCAGGAGGGAGCAACAGAGAATGAAAGACAGGTACACAGTGTGCTATAGACAGTGACAATCTGAGTGAATAAGTCATCACATCTGGACCACAGTGATTTCAATGCAACCATTTAGCAAACCTCTGGGCCAAATACTAAAACACAGGAGGAGGAATGGACAAGCCTTCTTTGTGAGCATGCTCAGCATGTTGGCATGGGAACAAGGAAGCACAGAAACTCTTTAGTCATCTCACAGTGGATGGCTACCATTTATAGGATGCAAAGAAATTTTCCCTCTGGTCCCTGATACAAAATGTATTGTTTTTCTATGCTTTCCTTAACCCTGGAGGACTGCAGTTGCTGTTCCAAAATCGCCAAAGAAACCCCTTAACAAAATAAAGAAACCACAGTAGCAGTTAACACTGGGTTTGCTGGAATGCCCCCTTCCATCTACCTTGCTTATGATTTTCTTCTGGGCACATCCAACAGGAATGGTTAAGTTTTACCAATCCACATGATAAAGCCAACTCGAACTCAGTCCCCTGGTCACAGAGACAGACTGGGTCAGGTGAGAGTGGGTATGCGTATTTATGTGTGGCTCTGGGGATCTGGACACCGCCCTCACTTTGTAACCTTTGCCCGGAACACTGGGATTGCTTCCAATGGAGATCCACGGTAACTCTAGAAGTGTCATTAAATACTCAGTTCACCAAGGTTGACCACCTCCATTGTCATAGGATGATGCAGCATCTGCAGAAGCGCTGTCTGCTGCCCCCTACTGATGGGGGTGGAGTGACAGGTGCGAAGTAGGCGTGGACTTTAATATTGGGTAAATGGGTCTGAAACAAGACAGAAACGTTACTAAGAGGGAGGCCTTCAACAGAAACAACAAGGCTGTTTTTCACAAAAACCAGAGGGACTGAGTGGACATGAAGGCAGAACAGAGGCTGAGCACGGACAGCATGTTGAGACCTAGGTTCTACTTCATACCATCCCAGGTTATTCTAAAAGACCGTATCAGCTCACATACCTTTGGTAGCTGCTTCCATAATAATAAAACTGGGGGCAAAAGTCATGCTAATCTCTTAACCTGTCCCAAAGGGATTCCTGGTTGGATTCCTATAGCTGGAAGAAATTATATAAACTTAAAAATTAATTTTTTCCAAGCCATTATGGACAATGTTTCCTCTGATATCTTTAAAAACCCATTATCCTCTTTTAACTAACATGCTTCTAATATTTACTACATAAATGGTTTCTAAACTCCTACTATGTTCAAGGCATTGTGCTAATTCTGTAAAGGGACAATGGTCAAGATAGCGATCCTGCTCTTAGGGAACTTAGGAGTCTAGACATGCACATAGATAGCTAGAGTGGAAGAGTGCTAAGGGATTCTTGAGGATTCAGAGGTGGAACCCCTGGCTGGGGTGGAATACAGCCAGGCAGGCCTAGGGACCATAGGCCACAGAAGCAGCTCTGGATGACCTGTGGCTTTCCGCGTTTGGTAAAGAAAAGATATGGATGCAAGGTCTTCCCACTGCAGTTACATTCTCAGTCCTCCAGGTCTAAAGGGAGAGGTGGAACTGAGGTCAACTGAAACTTCAACTTGAATCTGCTGCTCCTTTATGTACTCAGAGGCTATTAAGGCCAACACAGATATTTTTAAAGGTTGGTTGTAAGGGCCAAATTAAGCACAGTGCCTTTCCCACAACAGGTGTGGAGCAGATGTTCCAATAAATGTCTGTTGAGCAGAAAAATCCAACACAAAGATTCATCTAGTCTTTTATAACTTCCTTGCTGGCAACCTGTCTTTCAGTGATTTGGCTATACATGAGACTATTAGGAAGGATGGGGCAAAAAGAAAAGGTAAAAAACTGTGTGATTCAACCACCATTTGCTGTCTTAAAAAAAAAAAGAACCCCAGCACAAGAGTTTGATATGAAAGGCTATACAAATTAAAAATTTTAAACCCCATTTAACTAAATATTTTTTCATTATTTCATTTCTTCCTGCTAAACTTCCATCAGGAACAATAGGAAAAAACTATCTACCCTTTGGTTTGCCTGCCATCTTTTTTTCTCTTTGTTGAGAATCCATGGAAAAATACAAATATCAAAGGAATCTAAACCTTAGAAAAGGAAATGGAGGGGGAGAAAAGAAAAAAGCAAAGTGCTGAGAAACTAGACCCAGAGGGTGATGCTGCCATCTTTACCCTGAGTCTCTTGATTCCAGCCCGCGTGATTTGCTGGCAGTCATAGAGTTCTATCCGCTCGAGGCTGTGACAGCTCTTCAAGTGCTCCAGGGATGCATCTGTGATTAGGGGACAGTTGTCCAGTTCAATCACTTCCAGCTGGTCATGGGCGCAGGCCCCGTTCCCCAGGTGACGAATTCCATCATCTGTGATCAGCTCACAGTGAGACAGACTCTGCAGCCAAATAGAGTAGGGAAGGACACTGAGATATTTAATGGCATTCTTTGAATCAGAGGCCTGTGCGTCATCAGGAAAAAGGACTTTCTGGTTTGATTCCGAAATATACCGAGCCATCACTGGAGCCGTGCGGTGAAATGAAGAATGCATATCAGAGTCAGTGGGGTTCTGCTTTTGATAATCAAAGATCAATATTTCTCAGGGTGATTCTAAATACATCTTGAGAATTCCTATAAGGACTGTGAAATAGTTCATAAACAAAATAAGACATCTCCCACAACCCTCTCAATACACAAATTATTAATTAATACTTTTTCCTCTCTTACTGGGACAAGGGGGGGCTCAAACTTTTCCTACAAAATTTTTTTGAAATTTGGACTAAATATTGAATACCTGATGCAGGGCATGCCCAAATAGTTTATTACCTGAAGATGATTCTTACAGCTGTAAGATGTGATCACCTGTTAGCTTTACAAGTTTTCCTTAAATCCCCGGTTCCTCCATGTGAAACACAGAACCCTTGACTGAAACCTGGTTTAATGTGCCACACAACACCAAAAATGAGTCTCAATACAGAACAGACAACCTAAATTCTTTTTCACAGTGTTACTGGAAGCAGTAGGAGAAACTCCCTCCAAGTAAAGCTTTGATTGGTTCTATTTTATAGGAACATTTAGTCCCAATGAGAAGCAGACTGTATTTAGGGCCATCTCATCTCTTGGACCTTTGGAAATTTAAGCATCATTCAGGCTGGAGTGTAATTCATGCAGGAGGGAGAAAAACTGTCAGTTTTCAGTCTCCAAGCACTGACAGAGAAAACATTTAACTTTTCCAGTTTCTATCTCTCTCCCTTGAGATTAAGTCCTCGCTTGGTCTTCTGTAAGTTGACAATTTGGAGAAATATACTTTCCCAAGATGGTAACCAGACAGCAATAGAGCTCAGTTTTGAGTAAATCCAATAAATATATAAAATTTCCAAAATCAAACTCACCAATACTTGAAGTCGAGGACAGTGTATAGAAAGTTGGATTAATGTGCTATCTGTTATCTGAAAGAAACATGTAAGTTTATTTTAGGTGTAATTGCAAAAAACTCATGGGCCATACCACATTTGACTACGCTGCCAGACTGATATCAAACAATCATCAAACAACAAACAATTAAACAATCAAACAATCATCAAACAACAGAATCTTAAGGTTGAAATCCCATCAGCTACCAGGACCTGTTTTTTTGAGAATCTATCCAGGCTAGACTTAAATTCATCTAGTCATCTCTGAACAGGTCTGTTGAAAATTGTTTTTGAAATAAATGAAAACTCGTCCCCTCATAACTTCTACCCACTGGACTTTGTCTGACCTCCTTAGAACCATCACAAAAGTGAATCAGAAGATATTGTTCCATGAAAAATATTAACGTAGGAACATCCTCAAGTTTTTAGATATCTGACCCATATTTTTATTTTATTTTTTAATTATTTATTTTACTTTACAATACTGTATTGCTTTTGCCATAGATGGACTTGAATCCACCATAAGTGTACATGTATTTTCCATCCTGAACTCCCTTCCCTGACCCATATTTTTATAAGCAATGCCACGACTCAGGACTGGTAACTGGTATGTCAGTTATTTTCCTCAAGGATGGCAGAAAGAAGCTGCTGGGTTAACTACGAATATTCAATAAGGAAAATCTCCTGAGAAACAAGTCTTTCATAATTATCTTAGGATGAAAAGTAAATCAGCGTTTCTTTTCAAATTTGTCTCCAATTCTGAAATTATTATTATAATACAGGTAACTCCACAGGGGCTAAGAAATGGCAGGGGGTAGAGGACTAGAGTGGGCAAGCAGGTGTGCATCACTCAGAAGATCTAACACCGGAAAGGACACACAGGCATGTGCAAGAGATGGATGTGAACATGTTTTAGTTTAATAAGGACTAACAGGTACTAACTAGTGTCCAGATAACAAAAAGTTACCTGGAGTATATATAGTTACTGAATATATATATAGCTGCTGTAGTTACCAAAGTATTTTCTCTTCTTTGTTTTTACCATTAAAAAAATTCACTGCTCTTTTTTAAGTTTTTATCTTGGCTGTGCTGGGCCTCGTTGCTGTGCACAGCCTCTCTCTAGTCCTGGCGAGCATGGGTTACTACAGTTGCGGTGCTCGGGGTTCTCGTTGCAATGGCTTCTCTTGCTGTGGAGCGCGGGCTCTGGGGCACACAGGCTTCAGCGGTTATGGCGCATGGGCTTAGCTGCTCTGTGGCATGTGGAAGCTTCCTGGACCAGGGATCAAACCCATGTCCCCCGGACTGGCAGGCAGATTCGTTACCACTGGACCATCAGGGAAGTCCTCCATCTTCTTTTCGGAGTCCCCCTTTAAAATTTCTCCCTACCCAACTAATAAACTCAAAGCTCTTAACATTGGTAATAAAAGAAAGTGTTAATAAGGTAGTAAGTCAGCCTGCCTGAAGGACAGGGTTCCACACAGAGTTGGGTCTCTAGGGTTAATGATATATGAGGCTCTGGGTCCAATTAAGCTAAAAAGGGACAGATATCTATCAGTGTCGTGGGGCTTTAATTATTTACTGGTATCATAACCCTGTAGATCTAAAGAAATATCTTAATATCTTTATGATCTGAATGCCTGATCCTTCTTTCTTTCTAATGGCAACCTTACTGATGACATGCGTTTTCCTAGGACAAATTGCATGAGCACCTGTGCCTGGTATGCCTGGAGGACACCTCAATAAATGGACAGCTAGCAGGCTCTACAATACTCGAGGGTAGGGAATTGAATGTTCTGATGTGCATATATTATGTACATTTCTATTATACTGTATTTCTGAGTAAAAATCCACAATCTTACCTGAACACACTCTTCCAGGTCCATCTTTTCAAGCTCATGGCAGTTCTACAAAATACAAACAACCCAACATTATAGAAAAAGCATTTAAAATATAGGAAAAAATTAAGGTTAGAAAACTAAGAAATAGTATTAAATATACTGATGAAATCTCAAGAGCTTCAGAACTGGTATCATTTTAATACCACTTTCTACCTTATTCCATTAATTACACTTTTTAAAAAGGCCTGTATCAGTGAATTTCTCAATTATTCCATACTTAAAGTATCTAATATCTTAGAAGTCCAAAGGAATAAATTTCCTGAATACTCACTGAGACAATATAGACATCCTTTCAACCAAAAACAATTTAATGAAAACAATTTCTTTGGAAGCACAGGAAGGGAATCTGTGTCCTAATCTAGTTATGCCACGTGCTTCCCCCTGTTCCCTCCCCCATTAGTATTCCATTGAACTGCCCTGAAAGCAAATGCCCTTCCTCGTGGTGCATTACACTGGTCAAAGATGGTATACTTTTTTTTTTTTTGATGGTATACTTTTAAATACTATTTTATTATACAGTGACTTAAAAGGCGCTTCATGTATTAACATCTTGTGGAAAATATAGAAAATCTCTCCATTTAGATTAGGCTTACATGCTTCTTTCAACATTCATTCACCAGTTGCATACCAAATAACCAAGTAAATTTCTTTCACAAAGCACCAGGAAATGCCTGCTCAGTTTAACCTAGCATCTTATGAAAAAGTGGAAAATCAAGTCTCATGAAGCAGTGTCAGGCTCTCCAATCCATGTCTACCTTTCCAGAGCACTTGCTTGAAGCTTCACCCCAAGAATGCTCAGGAACACCAGCCACAGATATATTCTCCCACATCCCATACCTCAATTTTCTACCCCCTACATTTCCCTATGTTGATCATTCTTCTGAAATTAAAAATCCCGGACAAAGCCTACAGAACCTGAAGAAAACACTTACCCTGGCCAGAGTGGTAAAGCCTACATCAGTTAATTGAGAACATCTTGCCACTTCTAATATTCTGTTAAAAAAAAAAAAAAGAAGTGAAAGTCATTCCCTTGGTCCTTGAAAACTGGGTCTATTAAAAGAGCAAGAATTTAAGAAAACAACCTCCTATTCCCTAAGGTCTATGTAACACAGAATGACATTCACAGCTAAGCAAGTCTGTATACAGATCTTGCCATTCTCTTTCATGGAGCGATCAAAAAGTGGTCCTGTAAATATATTTCAGGGTGACGCAATGAGAATAATATAATAGAAGCTTGTAGTTAATGCCAAAATGCATGATAAACGCATTAAAAAGCCTTCGTGATAGCATACTGCTTACCCCCCAGAGGGCAGCCTGCTCCTAGAAAACAAAGGAAACGGACATAAATACTCTGTTTCAGTTAATCTTGCTGCTAAAGTAAATTATTCTCTTTCCCTATTTCACATGTAAGTTCACTCAGATTTAAATAGCTTTTAAAAATACGATGAAGGGACTGGTTAATCATAGGCCTGTCCCAAATAAGAAATTCCATATGTATGAAAAAAATATTCTTAAGCTTCCTGCCTCCTCCCACAGGCTCCCAGGGAGGCCCAGCAGAGAAGGAAGCTGAGCTGGCAGTCACTCTCCTATTCAGGAACTGCTGAACACAACCCTAAACACCAACCACAGGCTTGGGGAATCAAAAGTAGAAGCTCTTTTCTGTGAAAAGTCTGGTGGTGTCTGTATGCCAGTAGCGAAGAATACTGCATGTTTGCTGACAAATTACTAAAGAAGTTAAAAAACAAAACAAAACCATATACAGGCCCATGGCCAGGTCATTACAAAAAAGTTTTAAGGAAGTTTTTATTGGTTTACAATGATTATTATAGGTAAGAAAAGTGGTTTTGTAGGTTTTGGAGCTAGATTGCCTGGGACTGAACACTTATTCCTGCCCTTACTAATTGTGAGGCCTTGAACTGTTTACTCAACCTCTTTGTGCTTTTGGTCTTCTCATCTATAATATAGAGATAGTAACAGTGCTTATATGGTGTTATGATGATTAAATGAATTAACATTCGTAAGTCATTTAAAACGATGGCTAACATGTTTAATATGTAAGTACAACGTAAGCTTTGTTTTAAAGACCAAAAATCAGTATGGGCTTGATACCACGCGTCTGATAACACAGCATTCTTAGTAAATACTCAGCCAATCTTGTACTTAGGTAGAGAAGAGGAGCCACAGAGAAATAAAGCTTGCTTTAAAACCATCAGTACAAAAGAGGAATTGTTTTTTCTCTTTGAATATTTCCTGAGATGTACCTGACATCATTACTACAACAGAATAGGTAGGCCTCTATAAATTTTCTTCAGAAAGAAATTACATGAAAGCATTAATAAGAAGAAAATGCCTTTATTTCTTTCTTCAAGTAATGAGATAAAATGTTTCTATTTTAGTACTAGTTATATTCTAGTATGGACAGCAAGAAGTAGAAAATGAGGACTATTACCCCCAGGTTCAGACCAATTACATGTAATCAAATGAGGTAGGAAGCAAGTAGGTGGGCATCTGAAAAGGTAGTAGTGGCCTTCTAGAGTCTATCTTAAAAATTTCAAGTTTCCAAGGAAAGAGCATGAATGGAGACCGCTGCTCCTTTTCTCTGATTTTTTGAGACAAACAAGAAATGTTTACCTAAGCCGAGGGCAGTTCTGACCTAAAGCGTTCAGGATGGCATCTGTGATGTTGGAGCAGCCAGAGGCACAGAGGGACTGTAACTTATGGCACCCCCTGCATATAGTAATGAGACCTTCATCTGTGATTTGCTAAAAAAAAAGAGGGAAAAACCCATAGTTATCAGTAACTTAGCAGAAGATAAAGACAAAAAAAAGTTACCTCTGTGAAGTAAAGTGCCAAAAAGAAATAAAAGCAGATTTGATATTAATCACGTAGCAGACCTAAAAGAAAATGAACACTTTCTTCCTTCCTCCAGTTCCTTTTGATTTAGTTTTCAAGAGAATCTGTGCTCACTGCTGGTGCAAAAGGAAGAAGCTATAATAGGGTTCTTTTAACCTAATGGGAGTAACAGGACTGGGAACAGTATGGGGTGCATCTTGGTGGAGGTTCAATTAACTGATTTTAAAACCTAGAAAACAGATAAGAACAGCAGTATTTTAACAGTATAAACACATTTACAAGTTCAAACTTGATACTGATATTGTTACTTTAACAACCTGTGGATGAGGCTACTACAGTCTTTTATTAACCATAGATCCATTTATTTCTAAATTTCAGTTTTATAAAGACTATCCTAATTTAATGGAGAGAAACAGTTGTATCCAACTCAAATTTTGTATGTTTCAAATTATTATTTTAATTTTAAAATGAAAAAGAACACAGATGTTACATTAAAAAAAAAGATGTCATGTATAAACATCTTGTGTTGGATATGATCAACATTCTAATTTATCCTTATCTTGATAGATTCACTAATTTTGTGTAAGCCTCAGAATAAAGCTTTCCTGTCATTTCTGTTTAATCAAGCAGTATTCTTCGGTTGTAAAGACAACTGAAAAAAACAAACAAAAAACCCCCAAACTTTAAATATTCACTGCTTAAATCAGTATGCTCTCAGTATTGTAGAACTGAAACACAAATGAAAAATGGATGCAAAGACAGATTCAAGATCTGTCAAAAGAATGAGCTGATAAGGCGTATATACACAGGAAAGTATTTTGAGGGCTGTGCTGCCTTTTTTTTTTCTTCATGTTTTAAAGTCTATAAGGGATTACTGAGGAAAAAAGATGAAGAAAGTCATATTACCAATACTCTTGATTTTTAAAAAGAGTAAACATCTACTAAACTTTTATGTTTTCAAATTAGTCAAGAAGAAGAGACTGCATTAAGTATATACTTTGGTCACTTCAACAGTTTCAGGCAGAAACTTCAAGAAGTCTTATGAATGCTGAGAATCATTTCATCACATTGTACAGGAATGACGGATGGAATGACTCATGCCCTAAGATCTGGGTGAAGGTAAACAGTAAAAGAAACATATGACAGAGCTGGTTCTTTATGCCAGAAGGGTAGAGGAAATGAAACTAAAATGGTAAATGCTAGGTATGGAATGTATGTATTTATATGTATGTAACATACATATAATATCTGTGCATGTGTACATAAATAAAATCTGAAGATGTATAAGTTTTTTTCTATCACTGTAAGATGACGGTTTCATGTTTACAAAGGTTGTGTAAGATCTTTCTTTCATGCCAAATACTTCAGTTTCATAAATGAAAGTAGGCAAATTTCTGGTAGTTAGCAACTATGGGAATCAAAACATCATCCCGTTAACTCAGTCTCCAGGAGCATCTTAAACAGATCACTTATAGCACCGTCCCTTAAGGGCTGGAAGGACAGGATGCTTAAACTGCACAAAACATGGCCCTCTATGTGTCACCCTAAAATGACCACTGTGCTCTTAAGTCTCAAGTGACCAAAGAATAAAGGGAAAGTATAATAACCAGAAGGTTTAGCAAAAACAAGGAAAACATTCACTAACTTTTTTCACTGTGATCAGAGGCTCTCACTCCAAAGTAATACACACGTGTAATTTTTAAGGCAAGAGAGAAAAGTTAAAGGTGTACTGTCACTGCTCTTGGATCCTGAATAGTTTCAGTTAATTCTACGAGCAAAATCCAGGGGGTTTGTGATAGACACAAAATTGACAGTCTAAATAAACAAACCAAATGTAAACTATAAATACTAATTGAGAATAATTTAAAGGGTGTACTTTGCTTGTTATCTACTTATATCAGTGGTCCCCAATGATGTGACTGCAATTAATTTACCAAAAATATTTTAAAGGCCAAACTTAAAAAAAAAAAAAAAAAAAGCCAAAGTTTATGAATAATTTACTTCTAAAAGGTAAGTTTTTCTAAGTAGAAGAGAAAGGGGTAGAGTTATACTTGAGCTTACTTGGAATTCTGTATAAGCTACTCTCTATCTCATCTATGTCAAAGGCCCTAGGAGTGAGCACTGCTGAGCATGTAAAAAAGCATGATGTTTACTTGAATCCTCAAGGATGAAGTGGACAAACTGCTGGTCTTTATGACTGAAACTCTTACAATAAATAACATTACTGAAATGAATTACTAGCACAAAAGAGCGGTCAGAAGGACTGCTTACTAAGCAAGTCTGCAAGTTCAAAGTCACCAGTTCAGGACAGTGTGCACCTATGTACTTGAGAGCTTCATCTTCTAGCTAGAAAAATTAAAGAGAGAGAAAAAACTATTACTGATATTGCTTAATATTTTAAAACTTTAAAATCTTAAAGGTTTAAGAGTGTACATACACACAGAGTGTACACATTCATCAATACATTTTAAATGTTGCCAACCAAGTTTCAAATAATCATATAAAAGTGCAATTCATATAATTAGTACAGTTATTAGTCTTTGTCATCAGTTTGGGCCACATTAAATTCATATCACCAAATCAAGGGAAAGATAAACACTGCCTAGTGTTCATGGATATTTCTTTTAATAAATTAAATATGCTTCACAGCATTCTGCTGAAGGGTTTTGAAACTAAAGTAACTTTCACATTTCTACACTCCATGTAAAGTTCCTTAACAAACTTTAGAGCAGGAGCTGAGAAAGGAATCTGCAGTTTATCTGCTGCTGGAAGATCACTGCTATGAATACAGTGCTGAGACCAGATGGCAAGTAACTTGACTATAATGATGCATCCCAATCAATATTTTTCAGGGTTCCATAAATAACCAGAAGTTCAATCTGTTGTTTTAAGGCAGTCATACTTTCGAAGCGTTGTTTCAAACAATGGGATATCCTCCCATTACGGTGAAAGAATGAGGGCATTTAAAAAAAAATAGAACCCAAGGCCTGGTTTTAGCAACCATTAACTTAAAAAAAGGGGAATAAGAGCATGGCCCTACTCTGTCAGTCACTTCTAAACCCGCTCTTGATCCCTTCCTTCCAGATGTTGTTACCATGTCAATTCCTTTTTCCCCCTCACTGTAAAACACTGAGATATTAAAAATTTTAATGATAAAATATGTTGGATTTGTGATGTGACTGGCAGGAAAAAAGCATCAACACTATAAAATGTAGGTTGCTATAAACTTTGCACATCCAGCTCAAGGTCTCAGGCAGTGACAACCTGGCATATTTTCTTTTCAGATTAAATTACATGAAACCCTTCTTGCCAACAGCACCTGTTCTATATGATTTTGTCTCCTCATCTTTGCCTCTCCTCAAAAATTTATCTTTGGTCAGGTGTTAATTCTTCTCCTTTTTTGGGGGTTGGGGTGGGGGTGTGGGAAGGCCATGGCGCATGGCATGTATGATCTTAGTTCCTCAACCAGGGATCAAACCCATGCCCCCTGCAGTGGAAGCGTGGCATCCAAGGAATTCCCTCCTCTACTTTTTCACTGTAGGGAAAATACTTTAGTTTTTGGTAAGCATGGGTTTTTGGTCAATAACACACAACTACGTATCTCTCTAGCCAACATCTTGGGCTGCCCACCAAGCTCATGGTGCCTCTATCAATCTAAAGTAAGAGAGGGAGTTATTATTACCTGTGTGCAGCCTTTTAAGAATAAGGCTTTAAGACCTCCACAGCCTCTCACTAGAGCTTGGATACCATCCTTGGTTACTTGGTCACACCAGGAAATGTTTAATTGCTCCAACAGTGGACATCCCTCACTTAGGAATAAAACAAAACGAAACAAACATATGACTAAATCCAACTCCAAAGGCACCAATGTCTCATTTTATTGGTTATTCCATAACAACAAAAGGCGCATTTATCAATGCTTGTGGTGTTCACGTGGGACTACACCACTAGGAGGGCTAGCTCAAATCTACCTTAACAAGCTCAAGCACAATGCTGTTTTTCAGATATATTAGATTTTATGGAGCTTTATACTTTTCAAAATATATTCTTTCTGCACTTATCATAACTTTAACAGTCTCAGACAGGAAATGGAAATTAAGTGATTCCTTCATTCAAGTTAACAGAGTAATTAATGAAGAATGAGATTCAATCTCAAATTTTTCTATCAAACAATTCAAGCACTTATCAAAGTATTAGTAGTGAGGACACGGAAAATTTTCTTTTAAAAATTACAAAGGATCTGCAAAATTTTCTTTTCTGGGACATATCTAGGGTATGTTTTACATAGGCTGAATTTAGGATGTATGATATTAGATCTCCGCCTTCTGTCAAACACTATTTCATTTTTTGATTTCACATTTAAACAATAGAAGAATCCCAAGCTCTAGGGCATTCTCTGGAAAATACTGCTTTGTTTTATAAAATAAAGCCAAGGGATCTTAGTTCAAGTTCATTCTTCAGCATTAATACTGTGACTTCCGGCAGTCACCTCAGGAAGTGTGCCAGAGCCTCTCTCAGACCAAGACTAGCAACAGTCCTTCTATGTTCTCCTCAAACTGATGCATTCATTTTTACCCTGCCACTTATTCCTCTGTAATACAACATACTTAAGTGTCTTTTTTCTTCTTCTAGACTCTGAGAAACTTAAGGGTAGAAACAGTATCTTATTCAGTTACCTGCCATGGTTGAAATCATAATAACTGGCATTCAGAAGTGTTTTAGATTTTATCTGAAAAGTGTCTACCTCACAAGATTTTCAAGTAAATGAGCTCATTTACGTGAAGTGCTATAAACTATGAACACTGTTATACTACCTTATTTACTATACTAACCAGCCCTTGATACATGTGTTCTTAAGTACAGAAGGTATAGAAGGAGCCACATTTTCATATTACTTACACTCTACTTAACTAAATTTACATTTCTTCTTTTAATAATTTAATTATTATTCATAAATGTAACTAATGCATGGGACCATAATCATTTATAAAAGGCTGATAAAAAAAGTAAAAGTACAGAGAATGAGCACTTCATCCTCCTTTTAAGACATATCTTTTTGTAATGTAGTTTTAAAAATTACATTCACATTAAAACAATTAAAACCTACTGAGTGCTTACTACATACAGAATCCTGTGCTAAGCACTTCATTCACGTACAAAGTACTAGTCTGTTCAGAAATCCTAGTTACTGCTAGTCATTTCACCTGAATTTGTCCTATAATTTGGGCAAGTGTTAAAACAAATGATCAATTCCAAACCACAGTACATATCTATAAAACAAAAGTTTCCTTCAATTCCGACTTAAATTATTTGTTCTGATTATTGGACATTCTTGTTAGAAGAAATTTACCTCAGAGCTTTTAGAGACATGTTTGTTATTGATGTACAGGAAGCCAAGTCAAGGTGCCTGAGTTTGGAACAGAACTTGCTAAGGCTAGTGCATGTACTGAAAAAGGAGAAAATAATAAACAAATATGAACACAGTCTACTAAGCACATAATAATATTATACACAGTTTTCAATAAACAAATAATACATCCTTAGAATTTCATACATGATTCTCATGTGTTACAAGAACTATAAAATTTCCATACCCCAAATATTATTAAAAAGTAGTTATAAATCCAGGCAGGGACCCTTCATGCTGAGGAAGAGGTAGGTTCTCAAAGGATAAAAAAAGTTGTGCTGTGTATAAGAATTTACACGGGGGGAAGATCGTTCTTGATTCACATTTGGAAACATTAACAGCTATTGACAGTGACTACATTTGTGCTGATAAGAGATTTACAGGCATTTTGTAAATTCACAACACCAGAAAGCCAGCGAGAACATGCTAGCAAGTTGTGATACATGAAAACCAAAAGCTGTCTCTACTCTTTCACTTAAATCTCTTTCTGTAACAAAATAATCAGATTTTTGCAAGGTATACTGAGGATGGACCAGTGTTAGGCTAAAACGAACTAAGTTATGTAATATTACTGCCTGCTTTTCTTTATGAATTTGTTAAAAGCTCTTTTCTCACAGTGGTCAAGTTCCTCATTTAAATGTTTTTTTTTAGTTATGGAAAATCTCAAATATACTCTCAAGACTAAATAACAGAGGATGCACATATACCATCATTAAACTCTTGACATTTATCAATATTCTACTATTGCTATTTCATCTATTTCCTTCCTTTTCCTTGTTCCAATTTTTTTAGAGGAAATCCCAGACATATTATTTCACCTGTAAATATTTTGGGACATATTTCTAACATATAAGGATTTTAATTCCTTAATGTCTGACACCCAGTCTGTATTCAACTTTTCCCAAATGTATCATAAATGCCTTTGTCAAACTTCCTCTTGTGGTTTTATTCTGCAGTTTAGTAATGAACACTCTTTCTTGTGTTCATTAGTCAATCATCTCTTTCCTTGGTGAAATATCTAAGTGCTTAGGGCTTTTCTTTTCTTTCAATTGATTTTCTTTTTTGGGGGCCACACTGTGTGGCATGTGGGACCTTCGTTCCCTGACCAAACATCAAACCTGTGCCCCATGCAATGGATGTGCGGAGTCTTGACCACTGGACCACCAGGAAAGTTCCAGGCCTATTTTTAATTGGATTGCCTTGTTATTACTGACTGTAAGAACTTCCTGTCCATTAGCAACTCCCAGAATTGACTCAAACTCATGTCCACTGAGTGAGTGATGCCATCCAACTACTGCATCCTCTGTCGTCCCCTTCTCCTCCTGTCCTCAATTTTTCCCAGTATCAGGGTCTTTTCAAATGTGTCACTTCTTCACATCAGGTGGCCAAAGTATTGGAGTTTCAGCTTCAGCATCAATCCTTCCAATGAATATTCAGGACTGATTTCCTTTAGGATAGACTGGTTTCATCTCCTTGCAGTCCAAGGGACTCTGAAGAGTCTTCTCCAACACCACAGTTCAAAAGCATGAATTTTTCAGCACTCAGCTTTCTTTATAGTCCAACTCTCACATCCACACATGACTACCAGAAAAACCATAGCCTTGACGAGACCGACCTTTGTTGGCAAAGTAATATCTCTGCTTTTTAATTTGCTGTCTAGGTTGGTCATAACTTTTCTCGCAAGGAGTAAGCATCTTTTAATTTCATGGCTGCAGTCACCATCTGCAGTGATTTTGGAGCCCCCCCAAAATAGTCTGCCACTGTCTCCCCAACTATTTGCCATGAAGTGATGGGACCAGATGCCATGATCTCAGTTTTCTGAATGTTGAGTTTTAAGCCAACTTTTTCACTCTCCTCTTTCACTTTTATCAAGAGGCTCTTTAGTTCTTCTTTGCTTTCTGCCGTAAGGATGGTGTCATCTGCATATCTGAGGTTATTGATCTTTCTCCCAGCAATCTTGATTCCAGCTTGTGTTTCATCCAGTCCAGCGTTTCTCATGATGTACTCTGCATGTTAAGTTAAATAAGCAGGGTGACAATATACAGCCTTGACGTACTCCTTTCCCGATTTGGAACCAGTCTGTTGTTTCAAGTCCAGTTCTAACTGTTGCTTCCTGACCTGCACACAGATTTCTCAAGAGGCAGGGCAGGTGGTCTGGTATTTCCATCTCTTTCAGAATTTTCCACAGTCTGTGGTGACCCACACAGTCAAAGGTTTTGGCATAGTCAATAAAGCAGAAATAGATGTTTTTCTGGAACTCTCTTGCTTTTTCAATAATCCAACGGATGTTGCCAATTTGATCTCTGGTTCCTCTGCCTCTTCTAAATCCAGTTTGAACATCTGGAAGTTTACGGTTCATGTACTGTTGAAACCTGGCTTGGGGAATTTTGAGCATTACTTTACCAGTGTGTGAGATGAGTGCAATTGTGCGGTAGTCTGAGCATCCTTTGGCATTGCCCCTCTTTGGGATTAGAAAGAAAACTGACCTTTTCCAGTCCTGTGGCCACTGTCGAGTTTTCAAAATTTGCTAGCATATTGAGTTCAGCACTTGCACAGCATCATTTTTTTAGGATTTGAAATAGCTCAGCTGGAATCCGATCACTTCCACTAGCTTTGTTCGTAGTGATACTTCCTAAGGCCCACTTGACTTCACATTCCAGGATGTTTGGCTCTAGGTGAGTGATCATACCATCGTGATTAACTGGGAAGTGAAGATCTTTTTTGTACGGTTCTTCTGTGTATTCTTGCCACCTCTTCTTATTATCTTCTGCTTTCTCTATGTATTCCTGATATATAATGGTTTTCAGTGTAGAAATCTTGTACTTCTTATTCTCAGTAGGTTTTTCATGGAAGCTTTTGATCATATTAAGGAAACTCCCTTCTATTCTTTGTTGCTTTTTTTCGGCTGTGCCACTCAACTTGCAGGATCTTAAGTTCCCCAATGAGGGACTGAACCTGCGCCCCAGCAGTGAAAGCACTGAGTCCTAACCATCTGAACCACCAGGAGATTCCCTGCTGAGAACTTTTATCATAAATGAGTGTTAAGAGTTTGTTATGTGCTTTTACTACATCTAATGAAGCATTAGTTATCTACTATTACATAGCAAATCACCTTAAAACTGAGCAGCTTAAAATAATAATTATTTATTATCTCAGTTTTCATGAGTCAGGAATAAGTGCACAGGCAGCCTAGCAGGGTGACTTGGACTCAGGATCTCTCACAAGGCTACCATCAAGGTATACTAGCCACCGCTGGAATCATCTCAAAGGTGGCAAGATACTGATTCCCTTTCAAGCTCATTTAGGTTAAGTGGAGGTTGGCAGACTTAAGATGACCCAATTCCAAGCTTCCCCATTTGGTTTTTGATAGAATTCAGGTTCTTGCTGGCTGTCGGCCAGAGACCTCAGTTTCTTGCCACATGGGCCTCTCCAGAGAGCTACTCACAAGAGGGCAGAATGTTTCCCCAAAGCTGGAGAAGAAAGAGCAAGATAGAAGACACAGTCTTTTGGGAACCTAATCTCCAAAGTGATACCCAATCTCTTTTGCAGTGTTCTATTGTTAGAAATGAGACACTATGTCCAGTGTACACTCAAGGGGAAAAGATTACACAAAAGTGCAAACAGGAAGAGGCAGTAATTATTTGGGGGCCAGTTTATAAGCTGCCCATCACAATGAAAATGATCATGTGGTTTTTGTCCTTTATTCACTCCAGAGGACAGTAAATCTCAGCAGTTGCTTATTTTTGTACGTCCAGGAAGTCAAAAATGGTTTTGGCATTTTTAAATGGTTGAAAGAAAGTCAGAAGAAGATACTATTTTGTGACATGTGACATTAAATGAAATTAAAATCTCAGCAACATGCAATAAAGTTTTGTTGGAACAGAGCCATGTTCATTTGTTAATGTACTATCTGTGGCCACTTTGTAAAACACTGGTAGAGTTGACACTGACAGAGACTGCATGGCCAACAAAGCCTAAAATATTTCCTTATCCAGCCCTATACAAAAAAATTTGTTGTTCTCTGCTTTATTCTAATTATTATGAAAAATTACATTAATTGATTTTCAGATGCTAAACCACATGTATTTCTGGGATAAATCCCATTCAGATGAGATATAAACCCTTTTATATGTTGCTGGATTCAGTTTGCTAAAATTTTATTAAGTATTTCTCCATCTCTGTGTCTGAGGAATATAGTAGACTTCCTTTTATTGTTATGTTTTCACTTGCCTTTGGAATCAGAAAAACACTGGCCGCATAGGACAAGTTATGAATTATTTCCTCTTTTACTTTATGAGTGAGTTTGAGTATTAGTATTCTTCCTTCTTTTGATGGACTCACCAATGAAGTCATGTGGGCCTGGGCTATTTTTTTGTGTGTGGGACAATTCTGAATTATTGTATTTACTTCTATAGATTTATTCAGACTGCTAATCTGTACCTTCCCAGGAACTGGTCCATCTCACCTAGGTTGTCTGATTAAATTTATTTATGATATTACCTGACAAACATTTCATCTTGTCTGCTTTTGACAATTTGAGCCTACCCTCTTATTTTCTTAGTCTAGGTTTGTCAATTAAAAAAACTTTTTTCAATGATTATTGATTTTGTTACTGTTTTTGTTTCCTGTTTCACTGATATCCATTCTAATCTTTATTTTTCCTTCTGCTTGCTTTGGGCTTTGCTCTTCTTTTTGCTAAGTTTTAAAAAAATTTTATGTATTTATTTTTGGCTTTGATGGGTCTTCGTTGCTGCACGTGGGCTTTCTTTAGTTGGGGCAAGCAGGGGCTACTCTTCGCTGTGGTGTGGTGGCTTCTCACTGCTGTGGTGTCTTTTGCAGAGTATGGGCTCTAGTGTGAGCAGGCTTCAGTAGTTGCAATGCACGGGCTTAGCTGGTATGCGGTAGGTGGAATCTTCATGGACCAGGGATCAAACCCTCATCCCCTGCACTGGCAGGCAGATTCTTAACCACTGGATCACCAGGGAAGTCCTTTTCTAATTTCTTAATGTTGACCACTGTTACTGATAAAAGCTTTCTCTCTTTCCTCTTTTGTGACACAGGATTGCAGAGTTGTGTTAATATCTTGGCCGCATCACATAAATGTTGGTAGCTTTTCATTTTCATTCAGTTCAAAATTACATAGAAGCATGAGGCTGAATTTCCAAAGATTCTGCTGAGAATCTCTAGTTAAATTTTCTAGTTCTGGTTGAAGAATATATTTTGAATGATTTTAATCGTCTTAAATTAAGACTTATTTAGTAGCCCAATCTATGCTCTATCCTAGAGAATGTTCCAAGTATGTTTGTAAAGAATGTTTATTCTGTAATCATTGGGTGTTCCATCTGCACAGTATGCATTTTCCCATCTGTTTACTTTCAACCTATTTCTGAATTTCAATCTAAAGCTTGTCTCTTATAGACAGCACAAGCTTGGTCTTGTTTTTTAATCCATACTGACAATCTGACTTTTGGGTGAAGTGTTCAGTCTGTCCACATTTAATAATAATTATTGGTTTTTTAATCTTTTTTGGGGGGGGCACCATGCTGCATGGCATGTAGAATCTCAGCTCCCTGACCAGGGATCCAATCAGCAACCCCTGCATTGAACGCATGGAGTCTGAGTCACTGGACCACCAAGGAAGTCCTAGTAAAATTATTGATATGATTGCATTTTCTCTCCCATTCTGTAATCTCTGTTTGTTTCATGCTTTCCTTAAGTTTGTTTCTCTGTCTCTCCTTTACTGTTTTCTTGTATCAGGTGTACTGTTTCAATTCCTCTGTTGATTTTTTTTTACCTTTTTTCCTGAGTTATTTTCTTATAGTTTGCTCATAGAATACAGAATATATCTTAATTTACCACAATCTATATCAGAACAGTAACTTAATTCTCACAAAACATAAGCATTTTACTCCAATACGTAATGGTTCTCTCCCCTCTCCTTTGTGCTATTACTTTCATATGTTCTAACATATTATATTACTCCTATAAATACCATAGATCTATCAATACTGTTGTTCAGTTGCTCAGTCATGTCCGACTCTTTGTGACCCCATGAACTACAGCACGTCAGCCTTCCCTGTCATTCACTGTCTCCCAGAGCTTGCTCAAACTCATGTCCATTGAGTTGGTGATACCATCCAACCATCTCATCCTCTGTCATCCCCTTCTCCTCCTGCCCTCAATCTTTCCCAGCATCAGGGTCTTTTCTAATGAGTCAGCTCTTCACATCAGGTGGCCAAAGTACTAGAGCTTCAGCTTCGGCATCAGTCCTTCCAATGAATATTCACGATTGATTTTCTTTAGGATTGACAGGTTTGATCTCCTTGCAGTCCAAGGGACTCTCAAGAGTCTTCTCTGACACCACAGTTCAAAAGCATCAATTCTTCGGCGCTCAGCCTTCTTTATGGCTGCCTTATTTAAGTTCTGGCAATTCTTCTTCAGTTCAGTTTCCCAGCAATTGTTCTTTCCGTTTTAGATATTCTTTGCCCAGCTTTGTGGGGTCTCAGTATGTGCATATATAGTTTACTATTCAGCCAAATTTATGAAGATTTCTGTAGTCTTTTTTTGAGTAGCTTCCCTCTTTCAAGACACCTATTTGGTCACCCTGGTCTCCCAGAACTTTGATCTCTTTCTCTTCAAATCAGACAGAACTTTGTGCCCTGCTTGCATTCCTTCTCCTGTACCATTATCTCAAAAACGCCACCAAGCAGAAAGCCACGACAATCATAAGGTTCACCTCATTTTTTTCTCAGTTTTGCTCTGCATATTGTTCAACATTTCAGACTGCTTGCTTTCTATGTTTTGTACAGTTTTAGAGCTGTTTATAGAAGGAGGGTGGTGACTGTTGTCAGAAGCAGAGGTCTCCACCCTTGATTTTTAAAGTCTGTATCTTTTTTCTTTTAAACTATATTTAATATACTGCTAAAGTCACTAGAACATGCAAAATTCTGAACATTAATTAACCTGTGGTTATTTGATGACTTTAAGATAGTTAAGATCTATGAATTTAATGTGCTTATGTTAAAAGCTTTTATTTTTCAGAAATGCTTATTTTAGTAATGCATATTGGGATTTCCCTGGTGGAGCAGTAGATAAGAATCCTCCAGCCAATGTGGGGTACACGAATTCCATCCCTGGCCTGAGAGGATTCCACATATTGCAGAGCAACAAACTCATGTGCCACAACCAGCGAGCCTTCACTCCAGAGCCCTCAAGCCTGCATGCTGCAACTACCGAAGCCTATGCCTAGAGCCTGTGCTCTGCAACGAGGCCATCACAATGAGAAATCCCCACACCATAACAAAGAGTAGCCCCCACTTGCCACAACTAGAGAAAGGCTGCTCAAAAGCGACGAAGACTCAGTGCAAAAAAAGAAATGCATTATTTACACTGTTTAGGAATTTTTCACAGTAAGATAAAATGAAAAAGATAAAAGAGTGGAGGTATAGAGAAAACAAAACTAGCAATATTACTAAATAATATCAAGTATCAAGTTTTATTTTAAATTTCAAGGCAGAATTTGGGCCAAATTCCAAAATAAGCTTTTTGTTCCATTTCTAACTTCTAAAGTCACATTCTCTTTCTTGAAACATCTCTTCTCTATAAAACCAAATGAAATTTACTAAATCTATTTAGTAGCCTACATTAAAGCTAGTACAGGCAGGACACAATGGGCTATGACTTACCCTTCTAAAATATAAAATACTTACGCATCTGTAGTCTTTGTACACCCATTGAGATTCAGTACTTCAATGTTCCTACAGTTTTGTGCAAAGGTTCTTTACAGGAAAGAAACAAAGTAAAGGGTCTGAGGCAAAATGTGCACAATTCTCAGGATTAAAAAAATAACAGAAGATACAAAACAGCAAACCTGGATATCAGTACCAAAAGTCGTTAAAGTTACAAATAAATTAATTTTCAACTTTTAAACATCAATCCTCTTGTCAACCAAAGTTAAAATTATCCGAGCTTGAATTAAACAAACAACAAACTTTACTCAAGGCTCCAAATGAACCACTTGTAATATGGGGAAGCTTGTTTTTTGGGGGGGAGCACGTGTTCTTGTTTTATTCACCAAACCACTCATCCCACTACTGGATATTTGTATGATAAGCAGTGAATGTGTATTTGGGTTCAGAACAGCTTAAGAGGACGAAAACGATCCCAGCCTTTGCTGGTGAGATGCTGCTGTGTCTCGTGTTGCTTTTACTCCAGTCAGTAAGATCAGTTAATCAGTAGCAGTGTTTTTACCTTAAAGCATTGTCTCCTACTCCAAGACACCCACGAAGACTTAACTTTCGTAAAAAGCCCCCACACCTTTTTGAAATATTCTCCACTACCCGGCCCTGTAAAAAAGAGAAGATGGTATACAAAAAGATAAGCCACCACATCGTTTTTGGAAAGAACACATTCTCATTTTTAAAATGCTTCTAACTCGTTTTAAAAACCTAATTAAATCAAATCAGCTTTCTTGATCTATTTAAAATATGCTTAAACTCTATATTGTTATTTATTTTATCTTTAAGATACTTTATATTTGAGGAAATGGTGCTCTGTAGTTCTCTTATTATATCACTGTGTTATTGTTTCGGTATATTTACTATACTGCTCTAAGTACAGCAGAGACTCAATGAACACTTAACAAAAGCTTGCTGAATGATTTCGTGGTTAGGTTGCTTTAAACATTTACATCCATGAAGATAAACAGAATTGGGAAAAACAAAAATCCACCATGTTGATGGTACTTTCTGAAGATAATGGAAAGTTCATGTGAGGTTTCTTAAACTTCTTACATGAATCCTCAAGACAACTAAGCTTCATTAGTACTTTAAAAACAAAAACCCAACCCAGCTGAAAAAAATCTAAACCTAAATCTTACTTAATCCTTGTAACACAGTGAGGAAGCTATGATTTGCACTCTCCAGATGAGAGAACCAAGGACCACAGAGTTAAAATTCAGGTTACTATAATATAAGCTTAAGCCATTCTTCATTTGAGAAAACAGGCAATACTAAGGATGAAGTAGGAGGGAGAAATGAGAAGGGAAAAAAAAATCTCTCCACAGCAAAAGTAATCCAATAAATTTTTCTGGAGAATGAAAGAAAAACTATCTGTAGGCTCTCCTAGAATCCAAAATGCTCATCAAGAAGAATTTATGCAAATATTATGCCTCAGTAAGTTCTTAACTCCACTTATTTTTCCATAAACGGATATAAAAAGACTTCCTAAAAAAAGCAAACACAGGTCCATATTTCCACAACAAAAATAAAAACAACTTAGTAATAAATAATTTACTACTATTTCAGTAAAATAACTTTGCTTATTCTCAAAGGCTGAACAAGCTCTTGGGGAACACTGCAGGCTCTCATGAAATTCGGATGCACTGAAATTAATGGTTTCTCTCTCCAGGGAAAGGAGGTTTATATAGCTGAGGCTAATTTGTTCCATGCTGTAATTACATTCTAACAAGAGAAATGGGGCCACACACCACATAATTATACCTCAATATCCCTCTGGAAATCAAACAGGTCAATTCGCTGCCAGTTACTGCCATCCAAAGCCAGAACATTCCAGGCCTATTTTGAAGAAAAAGACACAAAATGAGCAGAAGCTGAAATGAAGGGGAAAAGCCAGCAAAATCCAAGTTCAAAAGTCAACCTACTAATGATTGAAATTGTCCAAAAAAATGTCTCAGCACCCCCATCATTAACTCCCAAAAGGTGAGTCTCATTTCTGATTCATGTTTTATTCTCCAAGCAGATTATCTCATAAATGAGTGGGTACAGAAATTAGCAGCTGTGAAAGATCTTACATTAGGGGGCTGGGGAAAGGACAGCTTATAGTAAGTACATAGTCAGAGACTGTTTTCTAACTGGAATTTCTAATTTCAAAATGAGACGATCCAACTGGTGAAAAGCAAGGCTGTTACTCTAGGAACAAGTTGAGGATGAAACCAAAAAAAGAAGATGGACTCTGAATGTAGTGTGTTCAATACATATACCATGTTCAACAAAAATATGCTAATCCATAGCATCACTTGTTTGGATCTGAAACTGTGACCTGGGATTTACAAAAGACACTCATTTCTCTAAATACGTGACAGAGACTTTAATGCTTTCCTCATTACCAGTTAGCTCACTCAGGCATGTTTTTCAATTGGTCATCTTTCCTTTCAACTCGATTCAATGGTAATACATTTCTTTAATTAGCTAAAGAGAGGCAAGAAAGCTTTTCAACTTTTCAGGATAAGGTGAAAAATGACTCCACAGAGTTAATTTGCTATGGATCATTCTGCATTGTATTTTAATCAGAAAGCCTTTAAAAGTTTTCCTTATTAAATTTAAAGTGTATGCAAAAGTCAATCCTGTTAAGTCATAAACTGAGAATATCATCTCCTTCTACAACAATTCAAAACACAGATTCGATACTGAAATTGTAAAAAGGAAACTGCAGGTACACTTTTAAGTCCCAGGTAACTGTCATACAACCAGCAAGACATATGCCAGGGGTACAGGGGAAAACAAAGTCATTATTCTAGAAATCTTTAATGGTCTCTTAGGATTTCAATGTTACTTCTCATTTTGTGGCTTCATAATTTTCTAATGTTTTTCTCCTTTTTTTTTTAAAAACATTTTATTTATCTTTTATTAGCTGTGCTGGGTCTTCGTTGCTGTGTGGGCTTTTCTCTAGTTGCACCAAGTGGGGGCTACTTCCTAAGCTGCAGTGTGCGGGCTTCTCACTGAGGTGGCTTCTCTCGCTGCTGACTACGGGCTCTAGGGCACACAGGATTCAGTACTGTGCTTCCCGGGCTCTAGAGTACAGGCTCAGTTGTTCTGTGGCATGTGGGATCTTCCTGGATCAGGGATCAAACCCACGTCTCCCGCACTGGCAGGCGGGTTCTTTATCACTGACCCCTGAGGGACGCCCCCAGTGGGTTCTTAAATGACTCCACGGTAGACAAGAGATAACACTCGTGAAGATCATCTGTTCACTAAATTCATGGGCTAAATATACCTCTGAATTGGGTTGATATTTCTCATTTCCTCACACTACTTTTTCCTGCAAGCAGGAAACATGCTAAACTGAGACTAAAATTAGGAATGACAGGTTTCTCTCCAGAGTTGTTTTTTTTTTTAAAGCACATTAACAAAATACTTCAAGTACAGAGAGTAACAGGCTAACCACTGATGAACCAACTGTACAGATTTAACGAAGACTGGCATTGTGCTTCTTTTTAAGTTAAAACACATTAAGGAAGAAGAACCTGAACATGAAAACAACAATTAAAACTCACTCAAATCAACACTCTTGAAATGAGACTCTGCTACTGAACAGGTTTAGACACCAGTCTGGGAATTTTGTTTCTCAGTGATGGTCTCAGCTTCAAATGCAGACAGAAAAGAAACCCCAACTCATTTGTACCAGCTATGACTAGGGCAACAACTCAGACACCAGGAACAGAAGTGTCATGAATAGAAATCATCAGCTATTTCCTAATAGCTGATACACAGTTTCAGTATGGCTTTTAGGATGTAGAAATTACATTAAAGTTAGCAAGATAAGGTGAATTTTCTATGCTAAGTTCTGTGCTTTTTTGTTTTTCCTGAGGAAATCAGTGTTGGAGATTTGAAGGTAAACCTGTCTTTACAAAGATAAATACTCTGATATAGTCATATTACATACTCAGCACCTACAACTATACCTGGCACATAGCAGGTTCTCAATAAATATTTGTTAAACAATCAAAAAGCCATTGTCCATTTTATAAAAAGGTGGTAATTATATGTATTCACTCATTTTATTAATTATTATATATCTATATTACAAAAGAGACTAGGAATGGTTCATAATGTAATTTTCCCACAATAGAGATTCTATTCTTAGTATTAGCACAACAATAAGATTATGATATTTCACTGTTTTGTCACAGTAATGTCAATTGTCAAAGGTTGGTTAAGTAAGAGTAATGCAGAATTGACTTTGAGAAAGGAATCTGGTTTGCTCTATAATTTCTTAAAAATTAAATTCTAGTTATAACCTTTTGAGAAAAAAAATACCATGAGATATCAAAAGCTTTCCATGTATATACATAAAATGAAGTAGGATGAAACATGATGAAACACTGTATTATTACAGTTCTAAGTAAAGTCTAGCCTTTTAATTTGCATGTTTAATATGCTTTTTCCTTTTAGATGCTTCCTCTGCACGTATTATAGGAATAGTCATTTCAAAAAAACTAAAGTTAGAAACAATATAATAGAATTCCACTGTAGAATTAACATGGGTTTAGGGATGCCATGGGTGCAACAACATCCTTGGAAACGTAACACACAACTACCATCTGAAGTGAATGGTTCGTCTGCTACAGAAGCTGATTATCACTAACGTCAGGAAGGGATGCTCTTCTAATCATGTCAGCCACTCTTACCCTGGAGACCTGAGCACAGCGACATAGGGTAACAACATCCAGAAAAGAAAATATCCTAAAAAGAGAGGGAGAAAAACTTTACTATACATTATATGACGAAGGAGTTTCTCTTGATTTTTGCCTATAAATAATTGGCTATGTTAACACATGCAGAAAAAGACAGAAGTCCTTTAAATAATCGCACAAAAAGCTGAAGCAATTTATAAAGATTAATACTACCCATATAAAACAGGGGAGAAAGTCATCTTTTACCTGATAATGTTATGTGTAAGTACAAGTTCATCATTCACATCAAGGGATGATAAAATATTTCTAATACATTTTTTTAAAGTAAAAAAGCAATTTCCATACTCTGACTATCAAAAGAAAGAGGCTAGGGGAGGGATATCTTTATAAAGAATTTTACAGTTATGAAGGGAAAAAAATAAAATATTGGCAACACCTAAAAATTAGCAACTGTAAAATGTTAAATCTCTATATATTTAATTCCAATTTGGAAAATTGGAATTAACACAGGTTTAGACACCAGTCTGGGAATTTTGTTTCTCATTAACACATCAATGTCGGGAAACACCACCTAGATTTTTTTCTCAGTCTTAGACAATTTAGTATTATTGTAGAGACTCTCTTAGAGAGTTTAAGTAATATTACTGAAGCATTATTATTTTAAATAATTAACTTGCCTAAAGAACGATAACTCTCTATACCATAGGCCACCCATAAAGACAGGTCAGAGCACCCTGGGAATAAAATGAATGGGTCACTTGAGCTTCAAGGTCTCCTTACTCATGAATACCTTTAAAGGTCACTTTGATCTGAATAGCAAGCGAAGCTATTCTGTAGGTGGCAAAAGGTACAATATAGCATGTACTTTAAAGATGATGTTCCTTGAGATGGGATACTGGAGTGTTACAAAATGAAGGTCAAGAAGCATCAATCTGGAGATGAAGGCTACATTTTCTATTCCAAGTTACTGTAACAGAACGAACTATTTGGTGATTAGAGGCTGTCAATCACATTTTAGAACCTGGAACAAACTGAGTTAATAATTACATCAGAGAGAAAGTTATATACATTTTGTAAATAAAGTTTTTTAAAACTGTTTTTTAATTTGGGTAATATACATCCCATGAAACTTACCAGTTGACCACTTTTAAATGTGCAGTTCAATGGTATGAAGTACAGTCACAGGGCTGCACAAGCACCGCCACCACTAGCCATCTCAAGAGCTTCCTCACTTTCCCAAACGGAAACTCTACACACAGTGAACAAGGACTCCTCATTTCCCTCTCCTCCAGCTCCCGGCAACCACCACTCTACTTAGTTTCTCTATGAATCTGACTACCCTACATACTTCATATCAGTGGAATCAGACAGTATTTGCCTTTTTGTTACAGGCTTCTTATTTCAAGTCTTCAAGGTTCATCCAAGCTGTTGCATGTACCTGAACTGCCTTACTTTTTAAAAGCTGAATAATATTCCAATGTATACATATACCATATTTTCTCATATGGTAATTTTCTCTATTTTCTCACAGATGGAAAGTGTGAATGCCTTCCTTGATCCCTTGAGGTGACCCTGCTACAACCCTGATGGCTCTCTTTAAAAAAATAAAGTTTCCATCTTTTTAAATACTGATTATAAACTCCATTCCCAAATAAATACATATACTATCAATCTAGGTACCTCAATTCCTAAAACAGTAAGTTTTAGGAAACAGTAAGTGCAACAAACCTTCTTATACTGCTTAATGCTGCTGCTTTTCCCTGTCATCCACTATATGCTATCTTTTTTGTGGAGCTTCCTCAAGATCCCATTTCTGCCAAATCACCAGTAATCCCTAAGTAATTTGCATAAATATAATGTTACACATGGCAGAGACAGAGGAGAGAAGTTTTAGATAATAGATCCTAGTTAGACTAGGTTTAGTAGTCAACAGAAAGGTTCTCCACAAAATAAAGCATAATAGACAGACATGAAACCTGAGGCTATAGGTCAAATGTAGACCTAGGAGACTTTATGAAGCACATATCCCAACAATCATAATCCCATTCTTAGAATGTACTGTCTGGGGTTCTTAATGTCAAAATTCCCTTGAGTTGGCTTTTCACCTGGGTTTGACATTATGCTACATTAAAAAGAGAGAAAGAAGACAAATACAGTCTCTGTGCTCCTCTATGGCAACAATAGTTTGGACTTTCCAGTCCTGATTTGGCTTCCTAGTAAGATAGATGGGATAAGCTTCTGTGCTTGAAAGTGAAAGTTGCTCAGTCATCTCCGACTCTTTGTGACCCCATGGAGTCACAGGCTACCTCATGGAGTGGGTAGCCTTTCCCTTCTCTAGGGGATCTTCCCAACCCAGGGATCGAACCAAGGTTTCCTGCATTGCAGACAGCTTCTTTACTAGCTGAGCCACAAGGGAAACCCAAGAATACCGGAGTGGGTAGCCTATCCTTTCTCCAGGGGATCTTCCTGACCCAGGAATCGAACTGGGGTCTCCTGCATTGAAGGCGGATTCTTTACCAACTGAACTATCAGGGAAGCCTAAGATGGATGTGACAAGCCTCTGTGCTTAAATCCCATCAACCACTCCACAGTCTGTCTAAATGTCTGCTGTTATTTAGTAACTTTTGGCTTCTACTTATCCTACATAGTTGACAGGAGAGACAATTACCTTTAGAAACACAAATATAAGGATTGATGGGATAAGCCGCTAGAGTTTTAGTTACAGTTGACTGGGTGCTGGAGAAGGGGAGAGGCCGGTTGGGGAAATGGAGGATGGTGAAGAGGAGGCTCACAGATATCATTTATCCTTTAAATACGGTTAACAATAATTTAAACTAAAAAAATCACTATAATTTTAAGTATGCATTTGTAGGACAAGTCAAGGTGAAACGATACTGCTATTTTTATACGACAGGCAAGAACAGTAAAACTACATTATACTGCTTTTCATTATCTTCAGGCTTGGTACTTTACACGGCAACCCTTTACACAATGTCTTCTTGAGGATACCTATTATCCATAACCAGAATGGTTATGATCAAAGAGATAAGAAAACTGAGGGAGAATGAAAAGTCTGCTACTATTGAAGGATTCTGCTTGACTGCTTCAATAAAAGTCTTTCCCCATCTCTTATCAAGGGATTGTTGAAAAACTGGCCTAGCTTTAGGCCACCCAAGTTTAAGCAAAGTAGGCCTCATCTTCCCCATTCGAGCAAAAAGACTTTGGATAGGTTTCTAAAATATAATGTGGAGGAAGTTAGGATCTAATTATAAGTAGATCTTATTGCCATATGAAAAAAAAAAAAGATGTGCATGGTCCTAGAGGAAGTATTCAGAAGGTATTCAGAATTTCTGAATGTGGAGCCCAGATATCTGCAGAATTTTTTTTTAAAAACTAATCTCTCCAGGTGATTCTTATGAATATTATATAAAGGTGACAATTTATGATTTTCAAAAACATTTATAAAAGATGTGCAATTCAGATATTTTTAAAGCAAACTGCAGACAACTACACCTTCATGTTTTTAACCCCCCGATCATGGACTGAAATACACCAGGGTAGAGAGATGACAACAGTGAATAACAGCAAAGCCTTTTCATTAATTTACAAATTCAAATCTCTAGATGAAGAGGAATTTTTTGGTTAATCCAGATCCACTAACAAAAAATGAACGTCAAAGATGGCATCTACCTGAGTTGAGATCTAATACTCAAAATAAGTCAAAGTCAAGAATCATTCTTCAGTCAGAACTCATCTTAAAGATTCAAAAAGAAGGATGGGGTTGAGGAAGAAAGGAGGGATATATCTCCTGTTGGACAGATCTATCTGGTCTCTGATCATGTTTGTTTTATAAAGTCAGAAATAAACAAAATTCAGTTCTACTTCTGGTCATGGCTGAGTAAGTTTCCACTAGACTAACTTTCTAGATACAACATCAGATTGTGAACAAAATATAACAACAACCATCTGAAGGCAAAGAGTGAACAAATGCAGGCAGTTATTAAAGGGGAAAAGGGAACAACAAACGACTCTCCAGGTGTTTCGTTTTTTTCATGGGTTTTATTCTGCGGACAGGTTGTACTTGGGGCTCTTAGAACTTGAATAGAAACCTGTGAAGGGGAATCAACAGCAGAGTTTGGAGCAACCATAGGCAACAGAAAGTGAAGAGAGAAATAGAGTTAGAATGAGGTGAGGGGGCACAAATTCCATCCAAACCCCCAAGAGACCTCTGGCTACTGCATGTGGTGGAAACACTCCAAGCTGCTAAATTTAGAAGAACTGAACTTGCATTTCAGGGGCCACCCACAACATGGGACACAAAGTTTGTAGGCTGGGGACAGCCAAGTTACCTATCTGCTAAAAATAAACAAATGAATACACTGAATAAAACTCCAAACTGAATACACAGAGATGAATAAAATGAACTAAAATATTTTAAATGAATGTAAAAAAAAGAGAACCAATGTAACTTTTGAACTCTGTATTTTCTGTATATCACCAGGCAAAAGACCAAAAACGAACAAACTCATACCAAAAAACTATAAATAATGAACTCTAATTAGATTCTTCACAGTGTAATGGGTTATTTCATGTGCAATCTAAGATTGAGTAAATAAGTAATTATATTGTAGACAGAGTCATATTTCTCCCTTAGAGAAGAAGAGTCATATTACACCCATAAATATGGAAAGGAGAGCTAAAATGAGCCTGGAGGTATTAGACTAGGATTGGAGGTGTTAGTATAAACTGGTTATGTAAGAGAATTGTCATGTTTAATCTATCTATTCATCTATGTATAGATACAGATATAAAACTGCATAAAGATGTGTTCATGCACTACCCACCTTCAAACATGTATTTCTTAGCTCCATCTGATGAGAAGATCCACAAGCAATGATGTCCAGTAGCAATAAACATAGCTATGGTAGAGATCTTAGTTTCTAAATACCATTTTCCATTAAAAATCATCCCTGAGCTCCTTGCAAAAATGTCTGATGCCAGGACTGGGTTAGGAAAAGTACAAGATCCTAGAGAATCTTGTGCCGAAAAACAGGGATATATTCAGAGAATGATAGGACATATTCCAAGAACATATAATATAACCATTAGGGACTCCCACTGGCTAAATTTGAAACATTTTGAGCAGAAAACAAGAAAAATCCAAATGGGATTACCAAACACTGAATGAAACAGGAATTCATGAGGATATGTTGATGTTACTAAAGAAAGGAAAAAACAGGATAGAAAGGAAAACTCTTCTTTAGAGAATTCCAACTGGTAAAATGTAGAAGTAAAGATGGAATCAGAGAATCAGTTTGGTAGCCACAACTGTAATAACTGTTTCAAGCAAGAAACTGAAACTTTGACCGACTGAGTTAAAGTTTGATGAGAAACAAGATATTCACACAGTCTCAAAGTATTGCACCACCAGACACTTACTAAAGATAAAAGGGAAAATGGTAACATTACAGTGGAGAAATCTGGCAGATACCACCTTAACCTGATGATCAAAATTAACATCAACAGTAATGGGACAAACAGACATCTTACGCTTATGATACGAACAATGAGGTGGCCTCCCAGGTGGTGCTAGTTGTAAAGAACCCACCTGCCAATGCAGGAGACATAAGAGATGTGGGCTCGATCCCTGGGCCAGGAAGATCCCCTGGAGGAGGGCACGGCAATCCACTTCAGCATTCTGGCCTAGAGAATCCCATGGACAGAGGAGCCTGGCGGGCTATGGTCCATAGGGTCACAAAGAGCTGGCCATGACTGGAGCGATTAGCACAGCACATGAACAGTGAGAAGGGTACTATACTGTTTCTGTGGTATTCCTACAAAATTGTGCCAACTGAATTTACTCATGAAGGACATTCTGTAAAGAAACTTCAAAACTGTCATTGGCTATAAAAGACAAATAAAGACTGAAGGCCTATTCAAAATTAAAGCCAGCTGAAGAGAAGTGACAGTAAATGTAACCTGTGATCCTGGACTACAACTTGAATCAGAAAGAAAAATATTTTTTCTTGCCTTGTACTACAATGAACACGAGTAGGATCATGCATAGGATAACTGGTAAAATAGGGATAAGGTCTATAAACTACATAATAGTATCACATCAACATGCATTTTGAAATTACAGTAATTTCAATTACTGTACTGTGTTTATATATGAGAGTCTTTGATTTTAGAAAATTCACACTGAAGTCTTGGGTAAAAAGTATGGTCTGCAACTTAACCCAAATAGAAGAAAAAAATAATTTAAGTAAGGTCAAAGGTTAATATTTGGGGAATCCAAGTAAAAATTTTACGGAATTTCTTTGAACTACTTCTGAATCTTTTCAGTAAATCTAAAATAATTTAAAAACAAAAAGAGGAAAAAAGTGGCAAGAAGTAAAAATACAAACAATAACCACTGGCTATAGTATCAGCTATATATATATCTAATTGGGTCATCTTGTATTTTGCAAGCTAACTCCTGCATCCAAGCCATGAACAAAAACACAATTAACACACAGAAAACACAAACTTCAGGAAACAAAGAGATTGTTAAAAGATTATTTTCCAAATAATGTTTTCTCCTAGGATTATATTCCTAGGATACTCATGCTCCTTTGTCCTCAAGACGGCCCCAATCTTGACAGAGTCATGATTTTAGAGCTATCAAAAACTGACCCCACAATATGAAGCTGAGCCTGGTGGGAGTTCATGTACTAGAATGTGTAATGATAGGAAAACAATAAGGACTTGAAAAAAATAGTATCTTCACATAGTCATGTGGCTCTCAGTCTCAAAAGACAAACAGCTTTGTGTCCACATACATAAATAACCTACACAAAGGCAATGTGCCTAATACGTATCTTATTAATAGTCCATCACTACCAAGATATCAGGGCTTCCCTTCTGGCTCAGCTGGTAAACAATGTGCCTGCAATGTGAGAGACCTGGGTTTAATCCCTGGGTTGGGAAGATCCCCTGGAGAAGGGAACAGCTCTCCATTCCAGTATTTTACCTGGAGAATTCCATGGGCTGTGTAGTCCATGGGGTCACAAAGAGTCAGATACGACTGAGCAACTTTCACCAAGACAACAAGGCAACAATGGAGAGTTGCTACTGTCTAAGAAAATTTGGAGCCAAGCAAGAGCTGAAGTCTCTAACAGATCTAAAATAAAACAGCCAATTCACTGCTCAAGAGTATTTTGTTACTGCTGGTGTAGTTCCTCCAGGCAACGGAATGTTAGGTTTGGAAACATTAAAACAGCAAATGGCAGGACTTCCCTGGTGGTCCAGTGGTTAGGACTTGCTTCCACTGCAGGGGGCACAGGTTCCATCCCTGGTTGGACAACTAAGATCCCGCATGCCACATGGCACAGCCGGAAAAAAAAAAAAACAAAGGCAACTATGAAGAAACACGAAAACCAGGGAAGAGATGAAGTTTGAGACAGGCAGCATCCAATTTATTAACAGACAGCATATGCAAAGTTCGTAAACTCTCCAATATAAACAATATCACAAAGAAGAGTTTGTTTGCCAGGCAAGCCTTAGGGGAAAAAAATCCTAAACTACAAAACTATGTATTATGCAAAAGAGCTTGAGCTTCAAATCTTACAGCATACCTGAATCAAAAACCCTTTGCCTCTGTCCACAAAGAGGAAACAATAATCTCACCTGAAATGCTCTTCTTTCTCTCTTGCAACATCCAGTTAATCACTACTTACCCCTTTATGACTCAGCTCATGTTTCATTTCCTCGGAAGCATCTTCTGAACTCTCTAAGGTTGGCTGTAATGTCCTACATGTGAGCTTTGCTCTAGGCAAACCTCCATTATACCTTTATATTGATTATTTTCCTGTCAGTCTTTTCTACTACTCACTGAATTTCTTGAGGACAAAGAGTCTCCTTTATTTCTATATCCAACATAATGCTTGGTACACTGCATGTCTCCTCTTATAGTAAGGTTTAAGGAAATTCCATCTGTGTAATATTCCAGAAAACTCGGAACTATGGAGATCAAAAAATAAGTGGTTGCCAGGGATAAGACCCTGGTGCTGGGAAAGACTGATGGCAGGAGGAGAAGGGGACGACAGAGGACAAAATGGTTGGATGGCATCACCGACTCAATGAGTTTGAGCAAGCTCCGGGTGACGGTGAAGGACAGGGAAGCCAGGCTGCAGTCCATAGAGTCGCAAAGAGTCAGCCGCGACTGAGTGACTGAACAACAAGGGGTGAGAAGGGAGAGAGATAAACAGGCAAAGCAGAAAGGATTTTTACAGCAGTAAAAACACTATGTATGACATTGTAATGATGGATATGTTACTACACATTTGCACAAACCCATAAAATCTATGGAAAAGAAAATGGCAACCCATTCCAGTACTCTTGCCTGGAAAATCCCAAGGGTGCAGGAGCCTGGTAGGCTACAGTCTGGGGGGTTGCAAAGAGTTGGACATGACTGAGCGACTTCACTTCACTTCATTTCACTTCATAAAATCTACAACACCAAGAGTGAACCTTAAGGTAAACTACAGACTTAAGATAACTATAAGGTGTTAATATAGGTTCATCTTTGGCAAACAAACAAATAAAAAACATTCTGGTGGGTTATGTTGATAATGGGGGTGGAGGCCTGCATGTGTGAGGAAGGGGGCACATGAGAAATCTCTGTACCTTCCTCTCATTTCACTGTAAACCTAAAACTGCTCTACAGAAACAAATTCTTTAAAACAAAGAAAGAAAGTTGAAGGACTAAGGAGGACAAGAATGAGACCTATAGTAATTATTGAACTTCAGCATTCCGCTAATGGAGAATAAAATATACTTCTTTTATTCTCTCACCAAGGAAACGTATAGATTAATTGCAGTAGCAAACTCAAATGAAAATGCATCATGCATACACGGTATGGGGAAAAAACAGCCTAAACATATGCTTATATTTATAAAGTGTCATATATGTAAACTACTGTGTTAAAAATCGGTATGAAACAAAATGTTTCACATGAACCCCTGCCCCCCGAACGGTTTAAGGGGACATAATTTAATTATTTTTGGTATCTCGTGGCTTTCATAAAGAACATCAATTATCATTCTATTCAGTGAAATCCTGAGTAACTAAGTGACTAAAACTTCTCTTCATTAAATAAACAACCCTGTACTTTTTTTGAATGTTACTATTAATTTTTAACTGATGTAACACTGATTTATAACACTGTGTAAGCCTCATGTGTAAAACACTGTATTTCTACTTCTGTATACCCTACAACATGCTCACCACCCAAAATTTATTTTCCATTAATTCACCATACAGTTGACCCCCTTTATACCTTTCCCACCTGGGAGCCACTACTCTTTTCTCAATCCTACATGTTTGTTTTTGTTGGTTTTCTTTTTTTTTCTTTCTCATTTTCTTTCCTTTTTTAAGCCACATTGTGCAGCACACAGAATCTCAATTCTCCAACCAGGTGCCCCCTGAACTGGAAGCTCAGAGCTTTAAATAGTGAACCACCGGAAAAGTTCCCTGCTTTAGCTTGCTTTTAAAATTGGTTTTTATATAGTCTCTCTTATTGTCAGATTGCTAATAATAAACTCAGTGGTCCCCCTATCAACTCTCCTGATCCCATTTTTATTTACTGATATTCATAATTGAATTTTTGTTAACTGTGTTTAATGAAAAAAATAAATAAGAAGTAAATGGGAACTGAGAAATGGCTGGTATGTATCCTTTAAGTAAAATGCACATTTGATCTTCCAGCTTGCTTTCTGTTTCTCTGATTTGTTCTGGATAATTGAGAAGACTAGAAAACGAAATGGTCAGTAACAGCAATATTGTTTTTCTGTTCTTTGATTCAGGAACATCTGCCAATGCACATTAAAGGTGAGAGATGATCACTTTTGATAGTCTGAGCATCTAGTCACATCATTTTATGGTCTGTGAGTAAAAAATAGAATAGTAATATACATGACATTTTATTGCACTTCCTATGTGCCAGGCACTCTTTCTAGTAAGCACTTTATATTTATCAACCCTTATGATGCTTGTTCATTGTTGTTTAGTCATCAAGTCATGTCCAAATCTTTCGTGACTCCATGGACTGTAACTCGCCAGGCTCCTCTGTCCATGGGATTTCCCAGGCAAGAATACTAGAGTGGGCTGCCATTTCTTTCTCCAGGGGATCTTCTAAACCCAGGGACTGAACCCGCCTCTCCTGCACTGGCAGGCGAAGTCTTTACCACTAAGTCACCAGGGAGGATTTTAGTACCTTCCTAAAAGGTAGGTACTAAACTCCAGTTTACAGCTACTATATGACAAAATGCAGGTGTTCAGATTTCAGAGTTGATGTTCCTAACCATTATGCCCTTAAAAGTAAGAAAACACACACTCCTATCCACCCTGAACTCTTGGCAATTAAAGTGAATGAAAATACTAGATATCATCAGTGTTGTAAGCTTCCTGGGATAGAATATAATAAGACAGCATGTATACACATCCACATAACATATTACATGATAATTATGACTCAACACCCCAAGAGTTGAAAAATTAATGAAAAAAGTTTCAGATTCTTGTAAATAATGATAATCCTATTTCTGAAACTGCATTTTGTTTCATAGCTAAAAGGGCATGTGTGGGTTCAAACAGTCTTACTTACCACTCACGTTATTTTTAAAGTTACCAATATCATCCTCAGAAGGAATCCTGGGAAACGAGTCACTTTACATTAGCTCTTGGAAAACAGAAGAGTCTTTGTCTTATAAACACTGATATTCATTTTTCAAGAGGTACTCCTAAAGATATGCACATGGTTCTGCTCTGAAAGGAAGTACTGTCAATTTCGCTAACTGAATTTCACATTATGCAAGCAGTGGATTCCAGCCTGCTGGAGCATTACTAATAAACTTTGTTTCAAAAGGAAAGGAGGAAAATTAGTAAGTTAAAGTAAGCTACAGCTAAGAAAAAACAAGAACACTTCCTTAATTCATTGGTAAATTGGCTGTGGCTCTGAACTTGGCCCTAGCAACACAAGTTTTCCCCTTGTAGACTGATACATGTTGGATCAAATAATGTAATATGCAACTTAAAAATCTAACCAAGCCAAATAGTCTATGCTACTTATTAAACTGTATTTTTTAAAACAGCTAATACACAGACATGGTATGAAATTCCAAATACACACACCCACAAATTTAGAAGACACACAAAAAAATCTGACCAATAAGTAATGACAGTAACAATATAACTCATAATAATATAAAACACATATCCACAAGTCTATACCATTATAAATAACTGAATAAATAAACATAACAGATGTGAAGGGTCTTCCTTACAGTAGAATTCTAATTAATAAACACAGGAAGACTTATGAAAATATAAAATCATGGCAAATATAACAATAGTAACTGTTTCAGGTAACATCAATGAAGGTTACAATTAGTGGACAAAAATGAGTAACAACACATAGTCTTAACATATCTCCCACAAGATATTTATCAGGCTATTTAAAGTTCCTAAGGAAATATTACATTTAATGAATTTCAAAAATTACAAATGCCCTGGACAGAATTCATTAATATTTACATTAACTATTTGGTTCCCTGTTTAGTGTAATTTCAAAGATATCACAAAATTTTCTTTTCTATTTCACTTAATTGGTTTAAACAAAAAGTTGACCCATTGCCTGAAAGAGAAATCAGTTAACCCATAGATTCAGGTAATGGTAAGAAAAAGTCACTGAAATTTAGGAGTTGTTTGTGGTAACAAAAACTGGTTGATATAGGAATTCCTCTTTATCCAATCTTCCCCCAAATACTATCTGTTCTGGCAACTACAGGTCTTACAATTCATCAGCAGTTAATAGAGCAAAGTCAAAATAGTGACTAAATCAAAATTACAATGAGATACTAACTCTCCCCTATGGCTATTATCAAGAAGACAAGAAATAACAAGTGTTGGTGAGGATGTGGAGAAAAGAGAACCCTCATACACTGTTGGTGAGAAAGTAAATTGGTACAGCCATTACAAAACAACAGTATGAGATTCTTAAGTAAAGATAGACCTACCATATAATCTAGCAATTCTAATTCTGGGTAGTTATCTGAAGAAAACAAAAATCCTAACAAGAAGATATCTGCACTTCCATATTTGTTGCAGCATTATTTACAATAGTCAAGAGATGGAAACAGTGTCTGACTTTATTTTGGGGGGCTCCAAAATCACTGCAGATGGTGACTGCAGCCATGAAATTAAAAGACGCTTACTGCTTGGAAGGAAAAGTTATGACCAACCTAGACAGCATATTAAAAAGCAGAGACAATACTTTGCCAACAAAGGTCCGTCTAGTCAAGGCTATGGTTTTTCCAGTGGTCATGTATGGATGTGAGAGGTGGACTATAAAGAAAGCTGAGCACTGAAGAATTGATGCTTTTGAACTACGGTGTTGGAGAAGACTCTTGAGAGTCCCCTGGACTGCAAGGAGATCCAGCTAGTCCATCCTAAAGGAGATCAGTCCTGGGTGTTACTGGAAGGACTGATGTTGAAGCTGAAACTCCAATACGTTGGCCACCTGATGTGAAGAGTTGACTCATTTGAAAAGACCCTGATGCTGGGAAAGATTGAGGGCAGGAGGAGAAGGGGACGACAGAGGATGAGATGGTTGGATGGCATCACCGACTCAATGGACATGAGTTTGGGTAAACTCTGGGAGTTGGTGATGGACAGGGAGGCCTGGCACGCTTCCAGGGGGTCCCAAAGAGTCGGACATGACTGAGCGACTGAACTAAACTGAACTGAAGAGATGGAGGCAACCTAAGTGTCCACTGATGGATGAATGGATAGAGAAAATGTGATACACACATGTACAATGGAATATTATTCAGCTCCAAAAAAAAAAAAAAAGGAAATCTTGCCATAAGCACAACACGAACCTTGAGGGTACTTATGCTACATGAAATAAGTCACAGAGAGAAAAACATACTGTAAGATCTCATTAATATGCAGCATCTAAAACAACAACAACAAAAAACCCCACAAATTTTTAACTATGGGTTTTGATGGATATTAACTAGATTTACTGTGGTGATCATTTTGTGGTGAGCCAGGATCTTAGTTCCCAACCGGGATTGAACCTGTACCCTCAACAGTGGAAGCATGGAGTCTTAACCACTGGACTGCCATTTTGCAATATATACAAATATCAAATCATTATGCTGTATACCTGAAACTAATAGATTATATGTCAATTATATCTAAAAAAGCAAAGGAGGGGAGGGCGTGGGAGGGGAGTGAGAAATGGTGTCTAAAGCTAGAAAGGGCCAGGGCAGTCAATGGTGCAGTGTCAAGAATTACAGAAGATGTTATCCCTGTTACCCTCATTTCTTGCCTAGATTTCTTTAATAGCATTCTTATTGCTCCCCACTCCAATCTCCCAATCTGGCTGGCACATAGTACCCAGGCTAATTCTTTAAAAAATATAAACCAAATCATATTATTCCCCTGCCGCAACATGAGGGGTCTTGTAGACCACTGTAAGGAATCTGAGTTTCATGACAAAAATAGAAAAACTCTAATGAAATATAAAAACATAAACACAGTATGATCACAGCATGATCGCTGTCATAGCTGACCCTTTGCTGGCCCATGGATTGTAGCCTGCCAGGCTCCTCTGTCCATGGAATTTTCCAGGCAAGAGTACTAGAGTGGGTTGCCATTTCCCACTCCAAGGGATTTTCCTAACCCAAGGCTCAAACCTACATCTCCTGAGTCTCCTGCATTGGCAGGGAGCGCCACCTGGGTAGCTCAATATTAAAAATAAGTGTGTCTTAATGTACTCAGCTTATGGTAACAATGAAGAACACAACCTGTTTTGAAAATATTCTTCTTTAAGATAGCTAAAATTGCACTGAAATTTATGGGATACTCAAGATATTCAGAGTGCATTTTCCAATGGCTCTGGTAGTTTAGGATGTTCTTTCAACTACAGTCAACCAGCTCGTATGTACGTTTTACTTTCATGGAAAAAATCCATTTCAAGTTCAATTCAGTTCTCTTTTTTTTTTCCTTAGCATTTTCAAAATTTAAGTCCTAGGATTTAATTCCTGCTTCCAAGGATCCTGCAACGGAGTGGAGGACTCAGCATGCAAATACTTAGGAATGCCAGAAACACTCTTCACCAGCACTAGAGCGAGACATTTTTCACCCTGAAGCAGGGGCTGGTTGTGGGCTAGACGCAGCAGCAGCCGTGAGCAGAGGCCCCTGAGCATACTGGCTGCTGACACTCTGCAAAGAGAGCGTGCTTCCTTTAGTCATGCTACTCTAATGACATCTCGAGTGCTAACAGAGGAAAGTTTCAAGCAACTTTTTAAAGGCTGTAATTCCTAGGATAAGACTGTTTAATAAAGGCATCAATAGATTTTAAAATTCAGATAATCCAGATTCTGAGGATACACAAAAATTAGCAAAAAGTCTAAGATTATTTTAAACAGGCAAAAGTGATACACAACAACAACAAAAAAAACCATCATAAAGTTAGACTTACCGTAATAGGAGTTCTTTGGGAAGTTTTTTATTGATTACAGCTTCATCGCTATTTGAGAACATCTGCAAAAACAAAATCATTGTGTCAAGTGCTACTTCACATTTTATCACGTTTAACTCAACAGTTTAGACACCTTGTAGCTCAGACGGTAAAGCGTCTGCCTACAATGTGGGAGACCCGGGTTTGATCCCTGGGTGGGGAAGATCCCCTGGAGAAGGCAATGGCACCCCACTCCAGTACTCTTGCCTGGAAAATCCCACGGACTGAGGAGCCTGGTAGGCTACAGGCCATGGGGTCGCAAAGAGTCAGACACGACTGAGTGACATCACTTCACTTCAACAATAGTTTAGAGGTAATCCTCTTAGGAGAGAAGAGAATAAGTACAATGGATGCTATAAGCCAAAGTCATATTTTCAGAAATTCTTTAGGCTAAAAAATGTCTGAGACATTTCTGAGAATGTCTGAGAATCTTCTTATGACCCTTAATCTTCGTTTTACATATAAGGAAACTGAGCTACAAAAAAGTGTACTTGCTTAAAATTGTATCAGTGCAGAGTGACCATTTGAAAAACCTTAAGGCAAGGTTATTCTCCGTATCTAACTCATATTTATTTGTTCATGGAGTTGTTCAGAAACCTAGGATAGGGAACATTCTTTTTCAAGTTTTATGTATCATGCAGAAAACTAATAATGCTTCATAACCACAACCATATGCATTCTGGAGGCACAAAGGATCATTCAAATTAATGAAATAACTCACAGTAGGTACTTTTAAACAGACCCACAATTTCTTCCATTATAAGCTTGTCTAGTAAGCTACATTAAAAATCAAATACCTATATATCCAATAAAAAGTCAGGAAAAACAACACACATGTCACTGAAACTGAGGAATACATTCAGTCCCTGCTATTAAGTATTACATAGATGCCTCTTGACTTCACGAAGTGAACATTTACTGAACATCTTCTAAGTATTAGGCACCTTTCTAGGCAACAAAATACAAAGACAGTAAGATGTTATCTCTGTACTTAAGGGTCTCCTGCTCTACAATGAAGAACACGGAAATAAGCAAATATTAAATTTGGACTGGCATCAAGGAGATAAGTTAGAAATATGTTAAAATTATAGCTGAAGTAAAAGATGATACAGATCTCTGTAAGATTACAGGGGCAGTGGAAATGAAAAAAAAAAAAAGCTGGAGAAAAAAGGAGTTTTTAAAAAGCTACAGAATCGCTGAGGGAAGTTGGATCATCTACCAAGTTTCAGTACAGCAAATACACTGTTATAATAAAGCTACTGCCTGACAATCATACGCTTCAGGGAATTACCTGACATCAAAGAACAATCTGCTTCCCTAAAATCTCTGTCCATTATTGGAAGTTACTAAGGAAAAAATCATACTCCTTTTCGGTAAAGCAGACTTTCAAAATGAAGTCATCACATTTCCTCCTAAACAAATCTCAAATTTCACAGTTTCTAATTTTCTAAGACTCTTCACACAGCCATTATGATTATTTGGTTATTTTTGGCTGCACCACATAGGATTTTAGTTCCCCCTCGCAGGGATCCAACACATGCCCCCTGCAGTGGAAGCACAGAGTCTTAACCAGTGGACTGCTAGGGAAGTTCCATGATCATTCTTCCCTAGGTACACTTATGGCAAAGAATGCATGAAGGAGTTATAAAGTATACCCTGAATAATCTAGGGTTGATGACATAAATAACAATGTCTTGCAAAGACAGCTAAATGTATCGAAAGTTGAGACCTGCCTGGGGGACTTCTTAGCATACAACATGTACCTTAAGCTTGAGATCTTTGGAAAAAATTAAATTTGTAAGTTTACAATATCAATAAAGCACCCAATATAACAGACTATGCCCAACTCAAATCCACAAGATATAAAAGATAATCACTTTTATAGTAGAAATGCTGAACTCTTTATCTTGTATATTCAAAGTATTTAATTGAATACCCAGCAAGGCACTTCTGCTCATTTGAATATAAACAATAATTAAACTGATAAAGAATATAAACCTGCTATGTATTGTTCACACAACTTGTACAACTCTAGAGTTTTTTAAAAATGGAACAAAAATCACACCCAGTACTGATTTTCCCCCCTAAGTGAGCCTAAATGGGCTTCCCTAGTAGCTCAGTTGGTAAAGAATCTGCCTGCAATGTACGAGACCCCGGTTTGATTCCTGGGTCGGGACAATCCCCTGGAGAAGGGAATAGCTACCCACGCCACTATTCTGGCCGGGAGAATTCCATGGACTGTATACTCCATGGGGTCGCAAAGAGTCGGACATGACTAAATGACTTTTACTTCACTTCTTCAGCCTAAATAGGCCAAACGCTGTTGTCTCTATATGAACATGAGGTATATGAAAAAGTAAAGAAGAAAAGGAATAGTGTTCTGGGAGTACCTGGGAAAGACCATGGTGTTTAAAACACCAGTCCAGATTTGTATTTCCCTCCTCTTCCTTCTGCATACATGTATCCTACTCCAAGTAGAGAAAGACCAGTGGTTCACAAACTGGTCAAACAAGAGCATCAGCATCAAACAGGACCTTGTTAGAAATGCAAGCTCTTGGGCTACACCCCAGACCTACAGCATCAGAAACAGGGTACCAGTGTGGTGGAGGGAAGAGAGAGGCAACCTGTTTTCAACAAGCCCTCCAGGTGGTACTGATGTCTCCTGAAGTCTGAGAACCAACAGACCAGAAAAAAACAGATTAAGGACCCCAAAATTTAAGAAATCACAGTTCTAAAAAAAAAAAAAAAAAAAAAATCACAGTTCTAACACACAGTCAGAATATATTATTATTTAAAGTGACAAAGCAATGGAACTTAGAAAATAATCCTAGAGACACACATTAATTTTAGATGTTTTCGAGGAAACCCAAATGGCTTCCACTCTAGTTCATGGTATTGTTTATAAACTAATACTTCACAGAAGCAATAGAAAATATGTTTTAGACATCTTACTATTTCAGCTGAACCCAAACTCTATAGATTTCTCATACAAAATATAAAGATGTCAAAACCAATTAGACCAAGGATATAATGGATTAGAAAAATTTGTGAAGGTTTGAGATATTACTGTTTTAGAGAAGCCACTGGTCAAACATCTGACATTCTTAGTTGTCTCGTTTCATATTAATGTGTGGCTATACAATGTTAGTTGCTCAGTCATGTCCAACTCTTTGTGATCCCATGGACTATAGCCACCAGGCTCTGCTGTCCACAGAATTCTCCAGGCAAGAATACTGGAGTGGGTTGCCATTCCCTTCTCCAGACCATCTTCCAGACTCAGGGATTGATCCCAAGTCTCCTGCACTGCAGGCAAATTCTTCACTGTCTGAGTCATTAGGGATATATAATTACATATTTTAATAATCTATCTGCAAACAATTACAAGGATGTGGGGATGGGGGTGGTGGGGGAACATGAGAGCAACTATAGTATTCTCTCTCAATTCTTTGTTTCAAGGTAGGACATCATCCCCTAAACAAACAGACACTGTAAGAGCACTCCTGTTACAGGGAGGGACATTCTTATATATTTATATAAGAGATATAAGTATATCGCTTATATATAGGGATAGGACATTTTTGTATATTCAGGTTTTTAAAAATCTAAGTGATTTGGTTTGTCATACGTTAACATTTATTACTGCTCTGTATAAAACTGTAATTGTTTTTCTATAAATTACCTAGTTGAGAAATATAATTGTGAAACTACTTTTTATAAACTGTAATTATAACAAAGAGCTCCTGAATAGTATGAAGCATTTTTGGGCTATTATTTTAGCTTTCCTGATCAGTTTTGAAATCTTTGGCAAGCTTTGGGAATTAGTTTACTAACATAATAAATTTAAATGCTCAGCACACAACAAAGACACAGGAAATCAATTCAAGAGGTTTTAAATTCAGGATCTGAGTGGGAAATGGCAACTGGGTTTAATAAAGGAAATAGGAAAAGAAATACTTTCTCAACAGTGACCCCTGCTGATTAAAGTAAAGTATAGCTAACAACTCCAAAAAACAGAAATTAAAAGGTCTGACCTATATTATTCAAGCATTATAGAGGAAATAAAAATTTAATACACATTTTGGCACAGATTACTAGTATCCCCCAATATCTTCTCTACACATCTAGGGTAACAGAACTCCCAGTTTTTAGCTAGCACATGGCTGTGTGGAAAGAAGACTTTATTTCCCATTACGTTCTGGCCAATGGGAAATAAGAAAAAGTGATGTATACAGTATCAGGGGGCTTGGAGTGTCCTTAATGAGAGAGGTTTGCCCCTTCTTTACTCCTTCCTCAATTATGCTGTTCGAAATGTGGTCAGGATGACTGAACTCCAACTTATATCATGAAACTGAAGACTACAGTTTAGAGATAAACAGAAAACTAGAAAAAGCTTGCAGATGACTAGAGACACCATACTTCTGGACTTACATATGAGAGAAAATAAACTCCTATCATATTTAAGTCATTTAATTCAGTTGCACAATACTGAGTGTATCATACACTTAAAAAAGTATAGGATGGCAAATTTTATATGTCTTTTTCCACAAAAACTTTTAAGATTCTTTTTCCGCATTTTAAAGTTTCTGAATTTAGGAAACATCTTACAATCAAAATCAAAAGCTTTTTTTGTGTGATATATAAAATAATGGTGCATTTTATAAATCGCAGCAACGTTTAATTATAGACAGCAATTACAGTATGACTAAGAGGAGGAAAACAGAACTAAAATAAAAATGAAGGACCATGTGTTTCTCTTAAAACAAGCTCTGTGCTTTTTGTTTGTTATCTTCTCTAGAGCACCTGTGCATCCAAACTTGCCTATTCTGTCAAGAGAAATCGAATGATGCCCACTGGTGTCATGAAACCTTTTCCAATCATCCTAACTGGATGTGACTGTTTCCATCTCAGATAAAATACCAAAGCACCCTGGGGTGGTATGGTGTCCATTACATCAGACTGTAAGCTCTGATATAATGAGGAAGGGGGCCTTGTCCGTTTAGTTCACCACAGTACAGTCAGTAAACAACACAATGCCTATAAACTCCTGAACCAATGAATGTCATTCTTACTAAACAGATCAGGAAATATTTTTTGACTGTAAATTCACAGCAGACCTCCATGCTTTCTTCACTTTATATCCCGGTAGTGGAGGGGAGGGGAAGGGTGACAAAGGAGAAGGAGGGATATGGCTGGGAAGGGAGATGAGAGGAGGGGAGGGAAAAAAATTTAATAAATTGAATGTTACTCTAAATTCATAAAAAAACATGCAAATAACATGAACTTATTTCAGTAACAAACTGAATAATACTACAAAATATAACAAGTACAACACATGAAGAAAAAAGTTTGGATATTCAACTTATGTCCCCTTGCTTAAAAAAAAAGTTGTAATAATTGCAAAGTTTTCACCATCATGGGATTTCATCTGTATACAGCAATTTTAGCAGTTTTATTATGGCATAATTCACATAGCATAAAATTCACTGGTTTTAAGTGTACACTTCAATAATTTTTAGTAAATTTACAAAGCTGTCAAACCATCACTACAATTCAGTTTTGATGAATTCTATCATCTCCAAAATATCATTCATGCCCATCAGCAATCAATCCCTCAAGCAACTACTCATCTGCTTTCTGTCTCTGAAGATTTTCCTTTATGAGCATTTAAAAAAATAGAATCATAAAATAATGCAATTTTTTGGACGTGGCTTCTTTTACTCTGCATGTTTTTGAAGTTCATCTATGTTGTAGCATGTACTAGCAGTTCATTCCTTTTTATTTTTTGAATAGCATTCCAACGTATGAAATCATGAATTTTGTTTATTCATTCCTAGTAACAACATTTGAATTGTTACACTTGCTTTGGGTTGAAATAGGTTCCCATTTCTCTTGGATAAAATCTAAAATGGAGAGTTTATGGCTTGTATCATATGGTTAAGTATATTTTAAACTTTTAAATTATTATCCAAAGTAGCTGTACTATTTTATATTCCTACCAGCAATGTATAAGGTTTCCTGTCTGTCCATATGTTACCATCCAGGGCATTTGGGATCTCCAAACAGGGATCGAACCCTACAGTGGAAACAAGGAGTCTTTTTTTTTTTTTTTGAAATAAGGAGTCTTAACCACTGGACCTCTATGGAAGTCTCATGTTGGCTTTTTTTAATTTCAGCTAGTCTAATTTACTTTGGGGGGCTCCAAAATCACTGCAGCCATGAAATTAGCAGACGCTTATTCCTTGGAAGCAAAGTTATGACCAATCTAGACATAATATTAAAAAGCAGACACATTAATTTGTCAACAAAGGTCCATCTAGTCAAGGCTATGGTTTTTCCAGTGGTCAGGTATGGATGTAAGAGTTGGACTATAATGAGGGCTGAGCGCAGAATTGATGCTTTTGAACTGTGGTGTTGGAGAAGACTCTGGAGAGTCCTTTGGACTGCAAGGAGATCCAACCAGTCCATCCTAAGAGAAATTGGTCCTGAATATTCACTGGAAGGACTGATGCTGCAGCTGAAACTCCAGTATTCTGGCCACCTGATGCAAAGAGCTGACTCACTTGAAGAGACCCTGATGTTGGGAAAGATTGAAGGCAGGAGGAGAAGGGGACGACAGAGGATGCGATGGTTAGATGGCATCATCGACTCAATGGACATGAGTTTGAGTAAACTCCAGGAGTTGGTGATGGACAGGGAGGCCTGGCAGGCTGCGGCTCATGGGGTCGCAAAGAGTCGGACACAACTGAGTGACTGACCTGAACTGAATGGGTGTTATCTCATTGTGGTACCAGTTTGTGGTACCAATTTACAATTACTAATGCTGTTGGGCATCTTTTCATTTGCTTTTTGGCTGTTCAAATGACTTCTTGGGTGAAATGTGCATTCAAATCATTTACCCTTTTGAGTTAATTTCTTAGATTTAGGGGCTCTTTATATTAATATATTTCGAATCCACATTCATTATCTACTCTATGACTTATTTTCTCCCATTCTGTGTTATGTCTGTTTCTTAATGGTGTCTTTCAAAGAATACTTTAAAAAGAGCATTCTTTATTTTGATAAGGTCCAATTTATCTTTTTTTTTACAGATAATACTTTTGATATCATATATGTGAACTTTGCCTAACTAAGGGTTATGCAATTGTCTTCTAATTCAGAAAAATTTAAAGCCATGCCTAGCTGACTCAACCAGACACAAAGGCCTCTAAGCAGCTAGAAGGATTACGCCACAGCAGACAGACACACCCGAAGTAGGGAGAGGTCTATACTGAGAAGAGTCACAATGATGGAGCTTCTGGGACATGGAACAGCACAAATCAGATTCACAGAAAATCCCAGAAATTTTAAAACAAGTTGTACCTGCTGGGTACAACTACAACAAGGGACAGAGACTATTTAAAATGAAAGGAGGCCTCTGGACTCCCATCTCTCTGTAGGGAGGAAGTACTCTGAGAAAGCTACTTGGCTTCATAAGGTATTTCTTATGTAAAAGGAGAACCTCTCAGAAAGCAGTGTTAAGAGCTCATGACGCAGTACTAAGAATCACAGAGAACAGTGGATTAGGGAACCATTCCCAGGAAGTAGAACTGGGCCCCAATCAAGGCACACTTCCTGCTCCTGTGTTACCAAGAGTCAGATCCAACTGTTTGCCCACACTTGAGAGGCAAGGTTAGTGGAAAGGAAAATGCTTTATTGCAGAGGCAGGCAACCAAGGGACAGAGGAGACTCATGTCAAAAGGCCAACTTGCTACTGACAATCAGTGGGTAAGAGGTTTGTTTTTTTTTTTTAATTGAATTTTTAGACCCCAGCCTCAGGTGTCCAATTTATTTGGCTATCTGATTTATTTGGTTTGGGACGGGTTGTTCACTGCGGTAGGTTTAGCTGAGGCATGCGAGATCTTTCATTGCAGCGTGCAAGCTTCTCTCTAGCTATAGCATGCAGGCTCAATAGTTGTGGCACTCGAGCTTAGTTACCCTGCAGCACGTGCAATCTTGTTCCCCAACCAAGGATCAAACCCACATCTTCTGCGTTACAAGGCAAAGGGCCTGGGCCACCAGGCAAGTGCCTGGGCACGAGCTTCTAAAGGGAAATTTCAGGTGTGTATATAGGCCAAGGGAGGGGGCTACAGTCAGCTCTGACAGACATCTTGGAATTGGTTATGCAGTGGTCTCATCAGTGTCATCTTGATTTTATCGTCCATGAAGAGGAACTTAAGGCCCTTGACTTTGCTTAATAACTGAACAATTATTGTTTGGTTTTGTTTGTTTTCCTTTGCTTCTGCATTTTCTCCATTATCTGTTAAACTTGCAGAAGAAAAAAAAAAAAAAACAAAAAAAACTTGGAGAAGGACATGGCTACCCACTCCAGTATTCTTGCCTGGAAAATCCCATGGAAGGAGGAGCCTGGTAGACTACAGTCCATGGGGTTGCAAAGAGTGGAGCGACTTCACTTTTTCGGCTATAGATTGTCTACAGACAGAAGGCAGGCAGAGGACATGGGGGAGAAGGACCGCAGGGTTCTGCTCCGTTTCAGCTGCAGTCTGTGACCCTGACAACATGTCTACTGCATTTCAGGGCTGATCCATGCATGTCTGCATGCTAAGTTGCTTCAGTCGTGTACGACTCTTTGTGACCTCATGGTTAGCTCCGTTGTCCATGGGATTCTCCAGGCAAGAATACTGGAGTGGGTTGCCATGCCCTCCTTCAAGGATCTTCCTGACCCAAGGATCGAACCTGAGTCTCTTATGTCTCATGCGCTGGCAGGCAAGTTCCTTGACACTAGTGCTGCCTGGGAAGCCCTTGCCTCCCATTACTCCCCCTTTTGGGGGGGGGGGGGACTATATATTACCGTTATTTTCTCTCTGTGAATAACAGTGTATGTTGAGTGTATGGGGCAGATACCTTTTCTTTTTAGTTCACAGGCCTCTGGATCAAGAGAAACTGCAGGTGAGTACCCTCAGTTCAGTTCAGTTGCTCAGTTGAGTCTGACTCTTTGTGACCCCATGGACTGCAGCATGCCAGGCCTCCCTGTCCATCACCAACTCCCAGAGTTTACCCAAATTCATGTCCACTGAGTTGGTGATGCCATCCAACCATCTCATCCTCTGTCATCCCCTTCTTCTCTGGCCCTCAATCTTTCCTAGCCTCAGGGTCTTTTCAAAAGAGTCAGTTCTTCACATCAGTACCCTCACCCACCTCTAAATTTGATACTGATAAGTTACAGGTATTCACCATTGTTTATTTATACTTTTTTTTTAAAAACAGGTTATCTGTCTTTGGATAAGATTTTAGAGGTCTTGGGAGAGAATGCTTTGCATGTGACAAGAACGCGCGAATCACTGGAGCCAAAAGGCAGACTATGGTAGAACCTTATAATAAGGCCCTCCAAAGAATCTTATCTCCTTGCTACAATACACTTTTGCAATGGGGTTTTGCTGTACCTCCCTTCACTAAGTGGAGTCTATTTTCCCACCTTTTGTATCTGAGTTCACATGATTTTTGATCTGACCAAAACAAAAACAACAACAAAAAAACGGGGTGTGTGTGTGTGTGTGTGAAAACACTGATTTCCAAGGTAAGCCTTAATGGAAACTTCACCTTCTTGACACACTCATGCCACTATGTTAGAAAGCCCAGGACAACCTTCTGCATGATGACAGGCCTTGTGGAAAAACAGTACGAGCTGACAGTGACACCAAGACCTCAGACTGTAAGTGAGGCCATCTCAGACGCTCAAGCCCCCGCCAAGCCGCCAGAGGACTGCAGCCTTGCCCGTGATCGTTTTGAGTGACTAGCAGAAGAGCCAGGCTGGATAACTGTTTCAAGCCACTAAGTTTTAGAGTGGTTGTTAGATAGCAAAAGCTGTGAAAACAGGTTCTCCATTTTTAGAAAGTGTATGACTTGTGATCTAAATTTCAAAGATTTGAATAAAATTAGATATACACAGAAGAAGCCCAACCTAGGTAAAATCTTTTGGTGGGAAGAAAATTTCTGGGAGAGATTAAGGACGAACTGCTATAGAGAAGTCCAGAGTTGATGCTGCAGACTTTTTTTAAAAACGATTTTTTCCTATAAGTAATTTTTACTGATTATGCCATTCCCCTTACTCAACCAACACCAGATGTTTTTCCAATTGGTTAGATTTTCTTGCCAAAATCTTAAGAGGAAAAACATTTTTGTATGGTTAAATAAACCTAAAACCAAATAACTATGTAATTCCTCCACCCAACATCTTGTCCTTAGTAGAAATATAATTGCTTTTCAGAGGCAAACTGCTGCCAGTGCATTACCATCTCATGACTAGATTTATCCTAAGAAAGAAATCCCTAGATAAAAGTACCAAGAAAGGGATACATTTAGATAACAGATACATTACTTAACAGGTCAAACTTTCTGCTTTGGATGCATTCTAGTATATGATTAAATATTCCAAGCTTTTCTTTTATCCTGACTTCTGCTTATTTAACCAAAATCAATATCCACTACCAATTTAACATCCAGAATATAAGTACACACTTCTATTCTGTTCTTTGGGTTGCCATATTCTCCTCCTTGGGATCTTCCTGATTCAAGGATTGAACCCGTGTCTTCTGCATGGGTAGGAGGATTCTTTACCATTGAGCCACTTGGAAGCTCTACCCCATTACATACACACAAAAGAACTAGTAGATACAAAAAGGCCATGATGGTATCTGACTCAGGATTAGCAAGTATTTTACTGAATCTCATATTGCAAAATTATCAGAGGAGGTGGTAAATCAAGGGAAAGTAGGGTTTGATTTCCACATGTACAAATTCTAGTCAATGTGCCAGAAACTGAAAACTGGCAGGATGTGTGGAATTTTCCAAGACATATGTCAGATAGTAATTTTACAACTCAGTCACAAACACACATTCTAAATCATCTTACTGCTATGGAAATATTTCCAAAGCAATGGTATTTTAATACAGCCATGTTACTTATTTGTAGAAAAAGTATTCCCCTGTTTTAGATAATGTAGGAAACAAAGTACACAGTACCCAAGATATCCTAACTGCATGCCAGAAATTATATTTTAGATTTAAAGGAAACCAAAAGAAACAATATGCTAAATTAGAAAGATTCTTTAAAAGGGAAAGGAAGAAGTAACTTTGTGAGAAAGGCATTAAGGAAGAGTGATACCAAGGTAACAGACCAAGGAAATCTATTAGACTTTTTAGGCCATGATAGGAACTACTGGAGATCAGTGGAGAAATAACTCCAGAAAGAATGAAGAGACGGAGCCCAAAGCAAAAACAACACCCAGTTGTGGATGTGACTGGTGATAGAAGCAAGGTTTGATGCTGTAAAGAGCAATATTGCATAGGAACCTGGAATGTTAGGTCCATGAATCAAGGCAAATTGGAAGTAGTCAAACAGGATGGCAAGAGTAAACGTCGACATTCTAGGAATCAGCAAACTAAAATGGACTGGAGTGGGTGAATTTAACTCAGATGATCATTGTATCTACCACTGTGGGCAGGAATCCCTTAGAAGAAATGGAGTAGCCATCATAGTCAACAAAAGAGTCCAAAATGCAGTACTTGGATGCAGTCTCAAAAACGACAGAAAGATCTCTGTTTGTTTCCAAGGCAAACCATTCAATATCATGGTAATCCAAGTCTATGCCCCGACCAGTAACACTGAAGAAGCTGAAGTTGAACGGTTCTATGAAGACCTACAAGACCTTTCAGAGCTAACACCCAAAAAAGATGTCCTTTTCATTATAGGGGACTGGAATGCAAAAGTAGGAAGTCAAGAAACACCTGGAGTAACAGGCAAATTTGGTCTTGGGAGTACAGAATAAAGCAGGGCAAAGGTTAATAGAGTTTTGCCAAGAGAATGCACTTGTCATAGCAAACACCCTCTTCCTACAACACAAAAGACGACTCTACACATGGACATCATCAGATGGCCAACATCGAAATCAGACTGATTATATTCTTTGCAGCCAAAGATGGAGAAGCTATATACAGTCAGCAAAAACAAGACCAGGAGCTGACTATGGCTCAGATCATGAACTCCTTATGCCAAACTCAAACTGAAATTGAAGAAAGTGGGGAAAAATACTAGACCATTCAGGTACAATCTAAATCAAATCCCTTATGATTATACAGTGGAGGTGACAAATAGATTTAAGGGACTAGATCTGATAGAGTGCCTGATGAACTATGGATGGAGGATCGTGACACTGTACAGGAGACAGGGATCAAGACCATTCCCAAGAAAAAGAAATCCCAAAAAGCAAAACAGCTGTCTGAGGAGGTCCTACAAATAGCTGTGAAAAGAAGAGAAGTGAAAAGCAAAGGAGAAAAGGAAAGATATACCCATTTGAATGCAGAGTTGCAAAGAAGAGCAAGGAGAGGTAAGAAAGCCTTCCTCAGTAATCAGTACAAAGAAATAGAGGAAAATCGGAGAATGGGAAAGACTACAGATCTCTTCAAGAAAAGTAGAGATACCAAGGGAACATTTCATGCAAAGATGGGCTCAATAAAGGACAGAAATGGTATGAATCTAACAGAAGCAGAAGATATTAAGAAGAGGTGGCAAGAATACGCAGAAGAACTGTACAAAAAAGACCTTCACGACCCAGATAATCATGAGGTGTGATCACTCACCTAGAACCAGACATCCTGGAATGTGAAGTCAAGTGGGCCTTAGGAAGCATCACTATGAACAAAGCTAGTGGAGGTGGTGGAATTCCAGTTGAGCTATTTCAAATCCTAAAAGATGATGTTGTAAAACTGCTGCACTCAATATGCCAGCAAGTTTGGAAAACTCAGCAGGGGTAACAGGACTGGAAAAGGTCAGTTTTCATTACAATCCCAAAGAGGGGCAATGCCAAAGGACACTCAAACTACCACACAACTGCACTCGTCTCACACGCTAGCAAAGTAATGCTCAAAATTCTCCAAGACAAGCTTCAGCAATACGTGAACTGTGAACTTCCAAATGTTCAAGCTGGTTTTAGAAAAGACAGGGGAACTAGAGATCAAATTGCCAATATCCGCTGGATCATCGAAAAAGCAAGAGAAATCCTAAAAAACATCTATTTCTGCTTTATTGACTATGCCAAAGCCTTGACTGTGTGGATCACCACAAACTGGAAAATTCTGAAAGAGATGAGAATACCAGACCACCTGACCTGCCTCTTGAGAAATCTGTATGCAGGTCAGGAAGCAACAGTTAGAACTGAACATGGAACAACAGACTGGTTCCAAATGGGGAAAGGAGTATGTCAAGGCTGTATATTGTCATCCTTCTTTTTAACTTACATGCAGAGTACATCATGAGAAATGTTGGGCTGGATGAAACACAAGCTGGAATCAAGAATGCTGGGAGAAATATCAATAACCTCAGATATGCAGATGACACCACCCTTATGGCAGAAAGTGAAGAAGAACTAAAGAGTCTCTTGATGAAAGTGAAAGAGGAGAGTGAAAAAGTTGACTTAAAGCTCAACATTCAGAAAACTAAGATCATGGCATCTGGTCCCATCACTTCATGGCAAATAGTTGGGGAAACAGTGGCTGACTCTATTTTTTTGGGCTGCAAAATCACTGCAGATGGTGACTGCAGTCATGAAATTAAAAGACGTTTACTCTTTGAAAGGAAAGTTATGACCAACCTAGACAGTGTATTAAAAAGCAGAGACATTATTTTGCCAACAAAGGTCTGTCTAGTCAAGGCTATGGTTTTTCCAGTGGTCATGTATGGATGTGAGAGTTGAACTATAAAGAAAGCTGAGTGCAGAAGAATTGATGCTTTTGAACTGTGGTTTTGGAGAAGACTCTTCAGAGTCCCTTGGACTGCACGGAGATCCAACCAGTCCATCCTAAAGGAGATCAGTTCGAAGTGTTCATTGGAAGGACTGATGTTGAAGCTGAAACTCCAATACTTTGGCCACCTGATGTGAACAGCTGACTCATTTGAAAAGACCCTGATGCTGGGGGAAAGATTGAGGGCAGGAGGAAAACGGGACAACAGAGGATGATGGTTGGATGGCATCACCGACTCAATGGACATGAGTTTGGGTAAACTCCGGGAGTTGGTGATGGACAGGGAGGCCTGGTGTGCTGCGGTCCACGTGGTCACAAAGAGTCGGACACGACTAAGCGACTGAAGTGAACTGATGAACAAGACAGTGGCACTGTTAAGAACGAGATAGCTAAACAAAGGCTGTAAGATAAGGCTAGATATTTGGCTGTTGTTAATTGATATATATCTCTCTCTAGAAAGAGGTCTCTATACCATATAACTCAACTGAATTTTTATATAAAATGTCAACCAAGACAAAAGGACACTGGAAAAACAGTAGGATCCTCCCTATACCTAACAAATCTTGCAGGGAGTTCTGATATTTACCTCTGTTTTTCTAAATATGCTTATCAAATTTAGACAATTTCTTCCTGGTAACTCAGCTGGTTAAGAATCCGCCTACAATGCAGGACACCCTGGTTTGATACCTGGGTTGGGAAGATACGCTGGAGAAGGGTTTAGGCTACCCACTCCAGTATTCTTGGGTTTCCCTGGTGGCTCAGATGGCAAAGAATCTGCCAGCAATGTGGGATACTGGGGCTCAATCCCTGAGTTGGGAAGATTCCCTGGAAAGGTACGGCAACCCACTCCAGTATTCGTGCCTGGAGAATCCCCATGGACAGGGGAGTCTGACGGGCTACAGTCCACAGGGCCACAAAGAGTCGGACACGACTGTAACTTCAAGGTACTCTTTCTGGACGTTTTTAGTATAGTCTTCTGTGTCCTCAGTTTACTGAAGTCATAATCAGTACCCATGATCTGTGTCTTTATGAAACTGCCTCAACTTTGCTTCCAATCTTTCTACTAATTCTTTTGGAGGGCATCATTTGTTATTTCCAAAAGTTATTTCTTATTTATTGCAAGAGTTTCAAAAGAGTGTTCTCTCTTTTGAAGACACAACATTTCATTTCTAACAGATTAACACCCCTTGCCCTCTGGCCCACCGCTTTTCTCCCTCCGCTTTCCACCCCATCTTTTATTTGTTCTCCCCTCATCTTGGAGGCTCTCCTTGGCTGTCTACTTCTGTTCATTGCATTAAGAAGTGATATGGAAGCTCACCGTTCGGCTCCATATCCCTTACTTTTCATGCATCTGATACACCTGGATCCAGAATATCAGCTTCCACTTTCTTGGGAGAAAAAATAATGCCCAGTTTCCTAGAAGGGCAAATAGTTTACAGAGGATTCAACCACTTAAGACATTCTACAGCTATTATCTACTTTTAATCTCCAGCCTCATCCTTGTATTTTCACTTTTTACCACCAAGTGTTTTGTCTTTTCGGAGGTTTTATAAACCTGCTAGCTAGTCTCTGCAGACAACTCAGAGTGTACTTCCTTCCACTTGGCTAAATCGTTTAACACTCCAATACTCTGGTCACCTGATGCAAAGAACTGACTCACTAGAAAAGACCCTGATGCTAAGAAAGACTGCAGGCAGGAGGAGAAGGGCGTGACAGAGGATGAGATGGTTGGATGGCATCACTGACTCGGTGGATATGAGTTTGAGTAAGCTCCAGGAGTTGGTGAAGGACAGGGAAGCCTGGCGTGCTGTGGTCCATGGGGTTGCAAAGAGTTGGACACGACTGAGCGACTGAACTGACTGAAAGGCAGACAAATAAACTCAGAGTCAAAAAGGATCATATAATGATAAAGGGGGTCAATTCATCAGTAAGATACAAGTGTAAACATTTATGAACCTAACACTGGAGCACCTAAATATTTAGTAAATAGAACTAAAGGAGAAACAAACAGCAAAACAATAGCAGCAGGAGATTTTAATACCTCACTGTCAACAACAGACAGATCTTAAATAGAATCCATAAGGAAACAAGATTTGAACAACATCCTAGACTAAACGAATCTAGTAAACACAACAGAACAGTCCATCCATTAACAGCAAAATACACATTCTTCTCAAACATACACAGAACATTCTCCAAGACAGAAAATGTGTTAGGCCAGAAAACAAATTTTGATAAAACCAGTTAAGAGAGAAACTATATCAAGTATCTTTCATGATCATAATGGCATTCAGATGTATATTTTCCAACACCCAAGCAAAATCCCATTTCTCAGCAGACACAGAATTGGTGGCCTACAAATTTAACTCAATTCTGACACGATCTATCAAGAAATAGCATCAGATCCCACAGGTTAAGGGCTTGGTTCTACACGACTGCCCCATGCAAACAACAATTGCAAGCCCAGGGACATTACCTGTGTTTCTGACCACTGGCTATAAATTGAAGGTTCCTGCAACTCACTTCTCAGGTTTAATTAACTTGCTAGAACTGGTTCGCAGAACTCAGAGAAGCATTAACTTATGTTTATGCCAGTTTACAAAATTCTATAAAGAATTCAGATGAACAGTTAGATGAAGAGGTACATAAGGTGGATGGGTTCTGAGTGCAGGAGCTCCTGTCCCCATAAGCACTAGGGTGTACCAGTGCTTATATATGGATGCCATCAACATGGTAGACCTCTGAACATCATCCTTTTGGGTTTTTTAAATGGAGGCTCCATATATCATAATACACAGACATTAAAAAAAAAATACACAGACATAACTGACTAAATCAATGGTGGCTGGTGACTGGTTCAATTTTAGTTCCTCTCTCCTCCCTAGAGGAGAAAGTTCCAATCCTCTTATCATGGTTGGCTCTCCTAGTAACTGGCCTGCATCATTCGGTTACCTAGGGGCTTTCAAAAATTCACCTTATTAACATAAATTCAGATGTGATTGAAAGGGGCTTGTTGTTAACAAAAAGACACCCATTTCACTTTTATGGCTCTTAACTAAGGACAAAAGATGTTTCCACTGCTTTTATCACTTAGGAAATTACAAAGGTTTGGGGAGTCAAGAATTAAGAACGAAGACCAAAACATATAAATGTTATAAATCACAATATCACAGGCATGAAACTAGAAGTCAGTAACAGAAGGAACATCAGAAAATTCACAAATACATGGAAATTAATCAACTCACTACTCAACAAGCAATAGGTCAAAAGAGAAACCAATATCTTGATACAGACAAAAATGGAAACACAACAAACCAAAATTTATAGGATACAGTCTTAAGAGGAATGTTTATAGCTATAAATGTCAACATTAAAAAAAGAAAAAAAGATCTCCCATCCCAAAACGAAAACAACATTTCACCTCAAGGAACTATAAAAAGAACAAACTGAGCCCAGAGTTAGTAGAAAATAAAATAAAGATTAGAGCAGAAATAAACAAAATAGAGAAAGGAAATCAATATAAAAAGGGAACACTTTGTTAAAAAGATAATCAAATAGACAAACCTACAGGTAAATTAATCAAAGGAAAGGAGAGGACTAAAACAAAATTGTAAATTAAAAAAAAAGTAAATTAAAGAGGAGACTTCACAGCTAATACCATAGAAACAAAAAGGGTCAGTTCAGCTGCTCAGTAACATCCGACTCTTTGCGACCCCATGGACTGCAGCATGCCCGGCTTCCCTGTCCATCACCAACTCCCGGAGCTTACTCAAACACATGTCCATCGAGTCAGTGATGCCATCCAACCATCTCATCCTCTGTCATCCCCTTCTCCTCCCACCTTCAATCCTTCCCAGCATCAGGGTTTTTTTCCAGTGAGTCAGTCCCTCACATCAGGTGGCCAGAGTACTGGAGCTTCAACTTCATCATCAGTCCTTCCAATGAATATTCAGGACTAATTTCCTTTAGGATGGACTGGTTTGATCTCCCTGCAGTCCAAGGGACTCTCAAGAGTCTTCTCCAACACCACAGTTCAAAAGTGTCAATTCTTTGGCACTCAGCTTTCTTTATGGTCCAACTCTCATAGCCATACACGACCACTGGAAAAACCACAGCCTTGACTAGACGGACGTTTGTTGACAAAGTAATGTCTCTGCTTTTTAATATGCTGTCTAGGTTTGTCATAGCTTTTCTTCCAAGGAGCAAGCATCTTTTAATTTCATGGCTTCAGTCACCATCTGCAGTGATTTTGGAGCAGTGGTTTTGGAGTCATGTAACTATGAGCAATTATACTATAATAATTACAGGAAATGGTAATTCCTAGAAACATGACCACTTACTATTATTAAAAGGAACTAAGTAATTAGACTGAGGTGGCTCTAATGTCTTGGTAGCTGACGTAGCAACCAAAACCTAAGCCAGTGTATGTGTACTGGAATATAAGAAAATGAAACTTAAGAACAATCCCAAATAAGGCAAATGCTTAAGATACAGCCGATCACTTTGCCTCAGAGTCTTATTTATAAAAACCTTGCCCATAGCTCTTGGGCATGAAGCACTTCTAAAATCACTTCTGGATTGGTGCTTGCAATTCAGATCAATGTTTGCTCAAATAAACCCTTCAAAATTTTAATGTGCATTGGTTTGTTTTTTAACACTTCCAAGACTGAATCATAAAGATGTCAAAGGTTTAAAAAGACAAAAATTACTCCCAAACTCATTTTATGAAGCCAGCATTACCCAAAGCCAGAGAAGAAAACTACAAGAAAACCACAGGCCTATATTCCTGACGAATTTAGATGCAAAAATTCTCAGTAAAGTAACAGCAAACCACATTCAACATCACATTAAAAGAATCATACAGCATGATTAAATGGGATATGATACAAAGATGGTTCAAGGCACACAAATTAACCAATGTGATGTACCACATTAACAAAATGAAAGACCAAAATAATATGACCAACTAAATAGATGCAGAAAAAAATTGACAAAACCCAACATTGTTTCATGAAAAAAAAAACTGGATACTAAAGGAATGTTCCTCAATTGCAGGCAAGTTTTTTACTGTCTTAGCCGCCAGGGAAGCCAGTCAAAACAGTGTGCTACTGGTACAAAAACAAATATATGAATCAACAGAACAGAATAGAGCCCATAAATAAATTCACACACCTACGGTCAACAATCTTAACGAAAGAGGTAAGAACATAAAATGGGAAAAAGCCCCTACAGTAAGTGGTGCTGGGAAAGTTGGACAGGTGCATCTAAATTAACGAAGTTAGAACACACCCTCACACTATGCATTTAAAAAAAACTCGAAATGGCTTAAAGACATATAAGTAAGACTTGAAATCATAAAACTTCTAGAAGGAAAAATAGGCAAAACATTATGTGACAAATCATACCAATTTTTCTTAGGTGAGTCTCCCAAGGCAATAGAAATAAAAACAAAAACAAATGGGACCTAATCAAACTTATAAGCTTTTGCACAGCAAAGGAAACCATTTATATACACATGCGCACACATACACACACATTTATATACACACACACACACACATATAAAAGACAACCTGTGGAATGGGAGAAAATATTTGCAAATGATGCAATCAACAGAGGCTTAATCTCCAAAATAAATAAACAGCTCATACAACTCAACAGCAAAAAAAAATCCAATTGAAAAATGGGCAGAATACCTTAATATACATTTCTCCAAAGAAGACATAGAGATGACCAGTACACACATGCAAAGATGCTCAACATCACTAACTACTTTAGAAAAATGCAAATCAAAAATATAATGAGGGGAATTCCCTGGTGGTCCAATGGCTAAGACTCCGTACTCAGCAGAGTTCAGTCAATGCTGGGGGCTCGGGTACAATCCCTGGTCAGGGAACTAGATCCCACATGCCAAAACTAAAGCTCTCACATGCTGCAATGAAGATCGAAAATCCAACATGCTGCAACTAAAATGCGGTGCAGCCAAATAAATTTTTTAAAAAATACAATGAGGTATAGCCTCATAGGAGTTAGAATGACCATCATTAAAAAAGTCAACAAATGTCGGAGAGGGTGTGAGGAAAAAGGAACCCTCCTACACTGGTAGTGGGAACATAAGGAGGTGCGGCCACTACGGAACAAAGTATGTAGGTTCCTCAGAAAACTATAATTTAATTATCATACGACCCAGCAATCCCACTCCTGTGCATATAATCAAATAAAACTATAATTCAAAAAGATAAATGCACCCCTTTGTTCATAGTACTACTATTCACAGTAGCTCAAGCATGAAAACAACTGAAATGCCCATCAACAGATGAAAATATAAAGAAGATGTTGTACAATACAATGGGATACTACTCACCCATTAAAAAAAAAAAACAAATAATGCTATTTGCAGAAACATGGATGCAAATAGAGATTATCATACTAAGTGAAGTAAACCAGAAAGGGAAAGACAAATACCACAGAGATATTACTCATATGTGGAATCGAAAATATGGCACAAATGAACCTATCTATAAAACACAGAGATCAGAACTTGTGGTTGCCAATTGGAAGCAGGAAGTGAGAGGGATGGACTAAAAATTTGGAGTTGATAAATGCAAACTTAATACATTTAGAAAGGATAAATAACAGGACCTACTCTAGAGCACAGGAAACTGTATCCAATCTCTTGGGATAAACCATAATGGAAAAGAATATTAAAAAAAGAATGTATATATTTTTTAAACTGAGTCACTTCACTCTACAGCAGAGAATGGCACAACATTATAAATCAATTATACTTCCATTTAAAAATTTTAAAAATACAAAGCAATAAATCTAACCACAGAGATGAAAGATCTATACATAAAAACTGCAAGAAACTGATTAGAAAAATTGAGGACACTAATAAATAGAAACATTTCCATGTTTAGGGACTGGAAGAATTAATATTAAAATGCCCATACCACCCAAAGTGATCTACACAGGCAATGCTATCCCTATCAAAATTCCAGTGACATTTTTCATAGAAATAGAAAATAAATCTTAAAATTTAATATGGAGCCACAAAAGACCTTGAATAGTGAAAGCAATTTTAAGGGAGAATAACAAAGCTGGATGGATGACACTTCCTGATCTGAAACTACATTAAGAAGCATTAGTACTCAAAACATTAGGTATTGGCATAAAAACAGACATATAGACCACAGAACAGAACCAAGAGCCCAGAAATAAACCCATAAATATATGATCAACAGATATTTGAAAAGAGAGTCAAGGATACTCAACGGGGAAAATAGAGTCTCTTCAATAGATGGTACTGGGAAAAGTGGATATTTACATGTGAAAGAATAAAATTAGACCTCTATATTATATCACTCACAAAAATTAACTCAAAATGAATTAAAGGCTTATGTAAGGTCTAGAACTCCTAGAAGAAAATATAGTGAAAACACTCCTTAACACTGGGCTTGGCAATGACACCAAAAGCACAAGAAAAGAAGGCAAAAAACAAGTGGGACTAAATCAAACTAAAAAACATCTGCATAGCAAGAGAAACAATCAACAAAGTGAAAGGGCAACCTATAAAATGGGAGAAAAATGTTCACAAAGTATGTCTGACAAGGGATTATTACACAAAATATACAAGGAATTCATACAACCACCGCAAAAATAAATAAATAAATAAAAACGGGTGATGGATCTGAACAGAGATTTTTTCCCAAAGAAAAGGTGTTCAACATCGTGAGGGAAACATAAAACTACAATGAGATATCATCTCAACATTTGTTAGAACTGCTATAGACAAAAGAACTGAGAGGGACTTCCCTGGTGGTTCGCTGGTTAAGACCCTGCTCTTCAAATGCAGGGGGTGCAGGTTTGATCCCTGGTCAGGGAACTAAGATCTCACATGCCATTTGGCATGGTTAAAAAAAGACATGAGATAAAAAGGACTGGTGAAAAGGTGGACACTTGTGAAGTGTTAGCAGGAATGTAAACTGGTACAGCCACTATGGAAAACAACATGGAGGTTCCTCATAAAATTAAAAACATAACTGCCATATAATCCAGCTATCCCACTTTAGATGTATATCCAAAGGAAATGAAATTACTATCTCAAACACATGCCTGCAACTCCATGTTCACTGCAGTATTATTCACAATAGCCAAGACACGTGAACAACCTAGGTGTCTGTCACCTAGATTAGTGGATAAAGAAGACACACACATACGTATGTGTTCGTATACAAACATAAACACACACATATACATACACACAATGGAATATTATTCAGCCATAAAAAAGAAGTAACTTTTTCTTGTCTTTTACAACATGGATGAACCTTGAAGGCATCATGCTAAGTCAAATCAGAGAAAGACAAACACTGTATGATCTCATTTATATGTGGTGGTTGCCAAGGGTCTATGAGGTAGGGGAAATCGGAGAGGGAGGGTAAATGGTACAAATATCAGTTATAAAATGAGTAAATTCTGTAAATCTAATCTATAGCGCGATGACTACAGTTAACATTACTATATGTTACTATACTGAACATTACTGTACATACAACTACTGTATACTTGAAAGTACTGAGAGATCCTAAATGTTCTCCCACAAAACAAACATCATTAGGATTTTCCTGGCAGCCCAGCGGTTTCCACTTCGGGGGCACATGTTCAATCCCTGGTCAGGGAACTAAAATCTCATGCTGTGTGGCAGGGCCAAAATAATAAAATTAAAATACACTCAAAGCAATATCATTAACCATGTGAGATGATGGTTATGTGGCAACTGTTTTGCAAAATACACATATATCAAATCACCATGTTGTATACCTTAAACTCACATAGTGTTAAAATATGTCAACTATATCTCTATAAAGCTGGATACAAAAAAAAAAAAAAAGGAAGGAGGAGACCAAAGAGGGAACCAATACAAATAAAGAAATGCAATTTACATAGATGAAAAGAATATACTGGGCTTCCCAGGTGGCACTAGTGGTAAAGAACCAGCTTGCCAATGCAGAAGACATAAGAGATGCAGGTTCAATCCCTGGGTCAGGAAGATCCCCTGGAGAAGGAAAACACTCCAGTACTCTTGCCTGGAGAATTCCAAGGACAGAGGAGCCTGGCGGGCTATGGTCCACAGAGTAGCAAAAAGTCAGACATGACTAAAGCAACTTGGCACATATGCACACAGAATATACTAAAGGAGGTTTAGATTTAGTTATTTTTCTTTTTTTTTTTTAAATATTATTTTATTTATTTGGCAGCTCAGGGTCTTAGTTACATGCAGGGTCTTTTAGCTGCAGCATGTGAACTCTTAGTTGTGGCATGTGCAATCTAGTTCCCTAACCAGGGATCAAACCAATGCCCCCTGCATTAGGAGAACAGTCTCAGCCACTGGACCACCAGGGAAGTCCCAGTTATTTTTTCTTAAACATTAAAAAAGAATCAAAACTAAAATCAATGAAGATTGAGGAAAAAGCAGGCCAGTGTCATTACTAGATGTATGAATAAATTAGCTGGCACACAAGCTTGGTAACTCTGTTCTTTGGCAGTATGCTTGATCTCATCTTCTCAAACCAGTGGTGACTCAAGACTAAACAAAAACAATTAAGACAATGATATCTTTCATAAATCTACATGCATTCCATTTTTAAATGCTAGAATTACACCCTTCAGATTTGGTATAAATTAATCTGTATTTCATTTTAAAATATCAATGATATATGAAACATTTAAAAAAATGTTGGCAACATTTTATTAGTTAGCCCCCTCCCTTTCACCCTCCCCATTTTACTAATCCAAGAATTCCTAGAATGTATGTTTTATGGACAGTTCTTGGAAGAATTTGGTCATGAAGTCGTGCCACCAAAAGCCATAAAAAATAAACAAAAACATGTTTATAGATTAAAAAAAATAAACACTGATAGGCACAAGAATGTTGATATACAAGCAGAATTTTAAATTCAGCTCTTTCTTCTCTGGAGCGTTCTCTTACAAGAAGGGAGACTCTAATCTCTTACTTGCTTGATGGAATTCTGGAACTAAGTGAGGGAAAGGAACTAGGACCTTTCACTGCTCAATGTGGCATCTCAGCTTCATTCTCCTCTGGGTTTAGGTTTCAGGGTCCTGAACTTCTCACATTGTTTCTTCAAAAATAATCTCCTGACTTCTGTAAGGTTGATGGCAATTGTTCAGCTGATTAGGATGAAAGGGATGTGTGTGGAGGTGGTGGCACCACAAGCTCAGCAGCAGCTCAGGTCCATCTCCCATTACAAATTTCCAATGCCCCTGTTCTCAGCCTTCATCTGTAATATACAGTACTTTTATGTTCTGAGTTTTTCAGGGGTCCTGCAGACAAATCATGATCTGTCTCCTGCCAGTATTCTCCTCTATAGGGTTTGACCTTCCTCTCCTCTGTTAGATCACTTACTTTTAACTAATTTTCCTTGCTTTCCTTCTTTCTACAGAAGTAGGATTACAGATGTCTCATCCTTTAAAAGATGGGAGCTTATACTCCTGTCTTCAGATGATTTTCAAAAAAGCCTGAAAGTAATTTTACTTTGCTCTCTTAAAACCAGAAAGGGATGGGTTTTGTAATCTTTTAAGTCAAATAACTTTGAAACAAAGCCAACTACTCTTCAAAGGCTAAATGTTTATGTTTGATAATAACTCCCAAAGGATAACACAAGTGAAACCAAAAACTCAAATGCTGTTAAATAGACTACTACCTCTTTTTCAAACAGAGTCTACACTTTCTCATCTCTATAGCTTTAAATCTTTTACCTAGAAATTGATTCATTTTTAAATTGTTCTCTAATTTCATATCCTTCAGGAAAGCTTCACTGATTCTCTCTCCTAGAGAGGAATGCCTTTTTCCCACTTGAGGTTTTCCGGAGGAAGAATTTTCTATAAACTCACTCCTGACTTCTCGTACTTCTTTACTTATAGACACAGTGTAAATTATCTGAACCTATGTGACTACTTAATCTCACAAAAATGAAGAGCAAACTTGGTTCATCTCTGCGGTTCTACTTTTTCAAGCTGTGGAGCAAGGATTCACCACTTACTCGGGGCCAGACTTTCCCTTGCATAGAGAAGCTTGAGTCAATACAGCACTGCTTGGAAGCAAGTGGGGGGGTCTCCTTAAAGGACTTCGGTTAAAAGGCACAATTTGACTCACATACTGAGAGCTGTATCCTTCAACCTGGTCTCTGCTAGTAATAAAAGTGGTATTTTGAACCTATGCGCCACCCTTGTTTTCTCCATTTGTTCAGAACTTCGGCAAAGATAAAGGATGCTTTACTTGAAAACTCTTCAGAAATTCCAACAAGTTCTAGGTATTTCCTACTTGCCTATTATTCAGCACTCTGTTTATAATTCTATTACAGATCTTAAATTTTACCTTACTATGTTGATGGTCTTCTAATCTATAAAACTGTAAGCTTTTAGAAAGTGAACTAACTACAGTGCCATACACATGACCAATCAAACATAAATATTTGCTGCACTGACTGATTGAAAGGCTAAATGTTTCTCTAAACTAAAAGAGAATTTTATGGTTTCTTGGTATTTCAGGTTCTACTCATTCTAAAGTCACAGCAACCACATATCAAGATGTCAGATTCTAACTGATCTTATTGCTAAGATGTTATTTTTCCTTGTCAAATTTCCTCTACAATATGTTGGGTCATTATCACCAGTCCTGTTTTTTGCCTGCATTCTCTAGTATTTTTATTTTTTTTTATTTATTTATTTTTTTTTAAATATTATTTTATTAGTTGGAGGCCAATCACTTTACAACATTTCAGTGGGTTTTGTCATACATTGACATGAATCAGCCATATAGTTACACGTATTCCCCATCCCGATCCCCCCTCCCACCTCCCTCTCCACCCGACTCCTCTGGGTCCTCCCAGTGCACCAGGCCCGAGCACCTGACTCATGCATCCCACCTGGGCTGGTGGTCCGTTTCACCATAGATAGTATACATGCTGTTCTTTCAAAACATCCCACCCTCACGTTCTCCCCCAGAGTTCAAAAGTCTGTTCTGTACTTCTGTGTCTCTTTTTCTGTTTTGCATATAGGGTTATCGCCACCATCTATCTAAATTCCGTATATATGTGTTAGTATACTGTAATGTTCTTTATCTTTCTGGCTTACTTCACTCTGTATAATGGGCTCCAGTTTCATCCATCTCATTAGAACTGATTCAAATGAATTCTTTTTAACTGCTGAGTAATATTCCATGGTGTATATGTACCACAGCTTCCTTATCCATTCATCTGTTGATGGGCATCTGGGTTGCTTCCATGTCCTGGCTATTATAAACAGTGCTGCGATGAACATTGGGGTGCACGTGTCTCTTTCAGATCTGGATTCCTCAGTGTGTATGCCTAGAAGTGGTATTGCTGGGTCATATGGCAGTTCTATTTCCAGTTTTTTAAGAAATCTCCACACTGTTTTCCATAGTGGCTGTACTAGTTTGCATTCCCACCAACAGTGTAAGAGGGTTCCCTTTTCTCCACACCCTCTCCAGCATTTATTGCTTGTAGACTTTTGGATAGCAGCCATCCTGACTGGCGTGTAATGGTACCTCATTGTGGTTTTGATTTGCATTTCTCTGATGATGAGTGATGTTGAGCATCTTTTCATCTCTAGTATTTTTAAAAGCTAGTTATACATCTTCTAAATGTAAAATTGAAAATAATTCGGCTTACACTGAGGAGATGAATTCAAATGAAATGGATAGAATTTAAGCTAGTATCTCAAGATATCTTTCTATATGACAAAGACAATAACCACTCAAGTTCACTGTATTAATATATCATCATCAGTGATAGTAGCTGTTAAAAATTAGCACATAAAAAATGATGGACATGATATGGTCAAACTAATGGTTGTGGTCACTCTTCTACAGAATAAAGATTAGAAATTGAGACAGTACATTTTTAGTATAATTGAAGTATTTCAAAATTAGGAAGCCAGAATCAGGTCTTTTCTAAAACTTCAGATCAAAAGTGTACTCAAGAGTGACATCAGTAAAAATGATGGAATAAGAAATTTTGAAATCCCATCTTTCTATGTGCTGTGCTTAGACGCTCAGTCATGTCCAACTCTTTGTGACCCCATGGACTGTAGCCAGCCAGACTCCTCTGTCCACGGGGATTCTCCAGGCAAGAATATTGGGGTGGGCTGCCATGCCCTCCTCCAGGGGATCTTCCCGATCCAGGTCTCCTGCACTGTAGGCCGATTCTTTACCGTCTGAGCCACCAGGGAGCCCCCACCTCTCCATAAAAGTAACCAAAACCTGGCAAAATCAAATGTTCTTAAACTTCAGAAACTAACCGAAGGCCTGCAACAATCCAAGGAGTGTATATTCAAGCACAAAGCCTGAATTTCACTAAAAACAGAGAGCTTTGTGGCATTTTAAGTTACTCCAAGCCCCAGAATTGCAGTAGCAGTATCCTGAAAATAAGAGCTTGCATTGCTGGTAAACGAGGAACCAGAATAGATCTCATTTTCAAAGTGTTATAATTATTTGTCTTGACTGTCTGATTGCTCCCTGTAAGACCAGCTCAAAAGGTCTGTCTGTATTTTGCTGGACTAAAAGGATTGTTTTTTGATATTACCCACTAAGTCATGTCTGACTCTTTGGGACCCCATGGACTAAAAGGGGCCTAATGCTAAAAAAATTATACTCTACTTTGTTCAAAACATTTACAGGCAAATGTTTTAGACACTGCTGCCTAAGGAAGAGATAACAACTGGAGAAGACAACAGACTAACCAAAGAGCTTAAGGGGAAAGGGCTAGAGAATGAGATACCCATAAGGGTATTGAAAGTTCCAATATATTCCTGGGAATCTAGAAGGTCACATGCACATCCAGGGTTGCACACACACTCAGGAAAGACTTGAGAAGACCCTAAGCTGTCACTTCTGGTTGATCTTGAGGCGTTGTAGAAACAGGAAGTGAAGGCTAAGGCATAACTGTTAACTGCCTGGCTGAGTACTGAAGGCATGCTCTAACATGCGCAAAAAGCCCCTCAGCAAAGACTGGTTCCAAGTGTTTAAAACTCTGCATAATCATGAGCTGACTACTAAGCTAATTGAATAGAGATTTCAGAGGCCACACGCAACAAATATAGAGTTTACAGAACTAGTTCAGAAAAAGACACTAAACAAAACAAACAATACTACTACAATAAGCAGCAGCATCAAATCCAGGAGGGGAAAGAATGTGATTTCCAGAGTCGCCACATTTTAGCATTCAAAAGCTTAGCTTTCAAAAAATTACAAAGCATGCAAAGAAATAATTTGCAAGTCATCTATACGATAAAAGTCTAGTATTCAAAATAAAGAACTCTCACAATTCAACAGTAAAAATATAAAAAAACCAATTAAAAACTGTACAAAGAATATGAATAAACACTTCTTCAAAGATATATAAATGGCCAACAAGGACGTGAAAAGATGCTCAACATCATTCATTAGGGCAATATAATACAAAGCTAAACTAGTCCATATGAGAGATAACACCCCATATATGCTAAGATGTTATAATTTGAGAAAAAGGGTGGGGGGAATGAAAAAAATAACTGTAAGAATATGGAGAAAGCTAAACCATAGTACATTGCTGGTGGGAATGTGAAATGGGCAGCTGCTGTGGAAAACAGCTTGGCAGTTCCTCAAAATGCTAAATATAGAATTACAGCATGACCCAGCAATTCCACTCCTAAGCACATGCCCAAAAGAAAAAAGGTTTCAAACACATACTTATATCTATTAAAAAATGACTGGAGAAACAAAATGTGGTATTTTCATACAATGCATTCACTATACAGTCATAAAAAGGGAAACATGCTAAAACATGGATGAACCTTGAAAACATTATGCAAAGAAGCTAGTCAAAAAAGACCACACACTGTAAGATTCCATTCCTATGAAAGTCTGGAAAAGAGAAATCTAAAGAGACTAAAAGCAGATAAATGGTTGCTTAGAACAAGGGAGTGACAGGAGATAGAAAGTAATGTGTAAAAGTTGTAAGTTTCTGAGGTGCAGAAAATTTCCCAGAATTGACTGTGGCAATAGTCAGCAAATATCTGTGACTGAATTATATACTACAAAAGGAAGAACATTCTTGTAATATAAATTATCTCAATAAAAAATATAATTTAAAACTGTGTACTCAACAAGGTCTTTGAAGAAAGGTAAAATAAATTCACAGTAAACTTCTTCTCAGTAAAAACAGAAGTCAAGAGACAAGGGAGAAAAATCTTTATAGAGTGCTCAGAAAAAATAACTGCAACTTTGTACCTAGTCCACCCTAGATGACCCAGGCAATAAGGAAGGAAAAAAGATGTTTCCACACATAATTATGTAAGTTCATCATCCACAGGTCCATGGTAAAAGGACTTTTTAAAAGGATCTACTTTCAGAAGAAAAGTGAAACAGGTGCTTCTGCTTATAAGAGTAATAAACCAGATTACTTTCATGAACTTTGTAAAGATCACTAAAAAATTGATGAAATACTAAAAATAATAATAATAAAAGTAGATTTTCTTAAAGCATGGAAGAGCAAAAAAAAATAGCATAAAGAACTATCAGTCCTTGGACTTCCCTGGTGGTGCAGGGGTTGAGAATTCACCTGCCAATGCAGGAACACCAGTTCGACCCCTGATCTGGGAAGATGCTACACGCCACAGAGCAACTAAGCCCGTGGGACTACTGAGCCTGTGCTCTGGAGCCTGTGAGCCTCGACTACTGAAGCCTACTCGGGTAGAGCCGGTGCTCCACGAAAGAAGCCACTGCAATGAGCAGCCCACACACTGCAACTAGAGAGTAGCCCGCACAGCAACAAAGATCCAGGATACCCAAAAATAAGTAAACAAATAAATAAAATTATTTGAAATATAAACATATATATGGAGCAGAAACTACGCTCTAAGAAGAAATAAACACATGGAGAGATGGCCGGAGAACTTTAATACTCTTCTCAATGAAACCAAGAGACAAAACAGACAAAACATTAATAAAAACCTAGAGGATCTGAATATCAAAGCTTAATCTGAGATATGTGTAATGAACAGGGTCCAATAATAACAGTAACTTAAATTTAATGAATGCATATTGTATACTTGGCAGCCTTGTAAACACTTTTTATACATCAATTAACTCTTACAACAACCCTGGATAGATTCTACTGTCTCCATTTTCTTATTAAAAAACTGAGGTGCAGAGATGACATGTATTCCATTGTCTCACCACTGTAAATAGCGATCTCAGTCAAAATGCACTGATCAAAAGTTACCTTGGCCATAATCTGACAGTACTGTATGTCATAATTAGGAATCATTAAGACCCTAAGAAAATAATGGATCCTTAATGTTTTATTGGATAAACATTATGATCCCTTTCAAAAGTGTTATCAGTCCTTTTGAAATGATCATCACCCCTTTTGAAGTTTTCCAGGCTTAAATCCACTTTCAAAATTTTGTCAGTCATAAATATGAGGTCCCCTGTGTACTTAGGGTTCATCATTAGGTGTTTCCCCTAAGAGTCTCCTTTTGTTTATTTAAGAGTTTTGAGGCCTTACTCTTCTGTAGATCCATCACAATTTTATATTTAGACATAAACAGAAAAACTATAATTTTAAGAAATGTTAAAAAAGTGGGGTATTCTGGTCTCCAGTGTCTGATGGATAAGCACTTCTTCCTTCCTGCAATGTGCCCTTTAAAAGGCAGTCTCATTTAAAAATTTTGTGTCTGATTTTTTCTCCCCCTACATCAAACCTAATCAAGCATTTAATAAACAAAATTTTACTTTGTTCCAACACAGAATATTTACAAAAACTGATGATGTACTTGGTCACAAAGAAACATTCAAAAATCTGTTAACATATAAGCCACTAATACACTTACATGTAATGCAATAAAATTAGAAATGAACAACAAAATAGCCCCTCGAGATCAAAATACCTGAGATTTTAAAATAGAGACAGGAAATAGCAGAGCTAAGATTTGAACCCAGTTGATCTGGTTCCACTGTCTTGCTCAAACCCAAAAGTCCTAATTTATCAGGCTCTCAGACTGTGTTACCCAGTGTGGTGAAAATGAAGTGTTAGTTGCTCAGTCATGTCTGATTCTTTACAACTGTAGCCTGCAAAGCTCCTCTGTGCATGGAATTCTCCAGGCAAGAATACTGGAGTAGGTAGCTATTCCTTCTCCAGGGGATCTTTCTGACCCAGGGACCAAACCTGGATCTCCCGCAAAGACAACAGAGTCTTTACTGTCTGAGTCACCAGGAAAAGTCCATGGTACTCAGAAAAGCAAATTCAGGGGCCCAGGTAATTTGCGTTTTCCAGGTGACTGTTAAGCAAATTGAAGTTTGAAAACCAACTCTCTAAACCAAGGCTCTTAATCCTGGGGAAAACCTTTGCTTTGGACTCATTGAGATAATTCTTTAAGCCACTAAAAGGGTTTTCTACTGTGCAGCTCAAAGCATGCTAACTGGACACAAAAATGAATATACAAAAATCAACAACAACTTTATAGCTCCCTAATGACAGTAAATTCTATCATTTCTACCTTTAAAATATATCCAGGATTCAACTACTTCTTACATCTCCATCACAACCAACTTCATACAAGGTACCACTATTACTTTTCTCAATTACTCAAAGAACCTTTAATATCAGTTATATACTACTTCTCTACAAAGCAAGAGTGATCCTTTCAAAGCTTGAATATTCTTCTGCTCAAAAATCCCTATGACTTCCCTTGTCAGAATAGAAACCAAAGGACAAAATGGTCAATAAGTCCATTTATGATCTGCCCTGCTCTCCCATCCGCCCAACCCTCACCCCTACTCCTAGCTCACAACTCTCTTGACCTCTTCCCTCCCAGTTAACCAACCTCCCCGTGACCTGGCCACAGTGACCGACCTGTTCACTCTGTTTCTAGAATATACCAAGAACACTCCCATCTTCCTTTTTGCATTCCTTCGCCTGTAGGAGTTTGCTCCATCATTCCCTGAAGTCTGCTCAAATATTAACCACCAGCAAGCTCTTCCTTAACCATTCTATATAAAATGTGAACCATGCCCAGCTCCCTTCCTCTTTTTCTTATCCCTCATTTCTGTCCATAGCATTTATCAGCATCAGACACATTATGCATTTACTTTTTTATGTTTCATGTCAATTTCCCTTCACTAAATTTTAAACTCTACTTGGGCAGGATTTTGTGTCCTGTTCACTTTTATGCTCTCAGCATCTCTAACAATATCAGGCACATAGAAAGTGCTCAAATATTTGTTGACTGAATTAATGATTAAATAATGTTTAAAGAAAAAAAAAATGACATGTAACCCAAAAAAGCCCATTTGTAGTAACATCAAAAACAGATATGCAAAAAAAAAAAGAACAAAAACCATGTAAGATCTTAAAGAAAGAACTCCCTATCATATTCACGAATAAGAAGGAAATTATAATAAAGATATAAATTCCCTCAAATTTACATGTAAAGCCCATTAATTAATACTGTGGTACTAGCAATAAAAAAGAGATGAAAGAACACAGTTCCAAAAAGGCCTTTGTTTTTTTTTTTTGAACCCTTTAAAAAAATTGTTTATTTTTAGTCAAAGGATAATTGCTTTACAATATTGTATTGGTTTCTGCCAAACATCAGCATAATCAGCCAAAGGTATACACATGCTCCCTCCCCCTTGAACCTCCCTCCCACCTCCAACCCCATCCCACCCGTCTAGGTTGTCACAGGGTCCTGAGTCACGCAGTCATACGGCAAATTTCCACTGGCTGTCTGTTTTACATATTGCAGTGTATGTGTTTCCATGCTAGTCTCTCCTTTCATTTAACTTTCTTCTCCCCCCGACTCCGCTGTCCATAAGTCTGTTCTCTATGTCTGTGTCTCCACTGCTGCCTTGCAAATAAGTTCGTCAGTACCATCTTCTGGATTCCATGTGTATGCTTTGATATATGATATATTTTTCTCTTTATGACTTACTTCACTCTGTATAATAGGCTCTAGGTTCATCCACCTCATTAGAACTGACTCAAATGCATTCCATTTTATGGCTGAGTAATATTCCATTGTATATATGTATATATGTACCAGCTTCTTTATCTATTCATCTGTTGACAGACATCTAGGCTGTTTCAATGTCCTGCTGCTGCTGCTAAGTCACTTCAGTCATATAAAACTCTGTGCGACCCCATAGACGGCAGCCCACCAGGCTCCGCCATCCCTGGGATTCTCCAAGCAAGAACACTGGAGTGGGTTGCCATTTCCTTCTCCACAAAAAGGCCTTTGAATTCATTTAATTAGTTTTACGATAAAAATGGCATTTCAAAACTAGTGGGGAGAAGATGAACTAAATCATGTTGGGACAACTGGCTATCAAAGTTCAGTCAATACTCTTATCTTATAAAACAAACAAAAAACTCTACTTTATAAACAAGCTCCAGGTACGTTAAAAACTACACTACATGGAATTGCAATGAGTCTGACACGACTGAGCAACTATCACTTTCACTTTTCGTCTTCATGGAAGAATATTTATAATCTTGAGATGTCATTCTCTATTCACTAAGTTGTGTCCGACTCTTGTGACCCCATGGACTACAGCCCTCCAGGCTACTCTGCTCGTGGGATTTCCCAGGGAAAAATAATGGAGTGGGTTGCCATTTCCTTCTCAAAGGGCTCCTCCTGACCAAAGGAGTGAACCGGTGACTCCTGCATTGCAGGTGAATTCTTTACCACTGGGCCACCTGGGAAGCCCAATCTTGAGATAAGAGACTTTTTAAAAATAAACACCAAGAGGAAACTGACAAGACTATTTAATGAAAACCTTTGCAAATACATGGGTACATAAAGGGTCAGTATCCAATACAAAGAATACCTAGAAAGAGAAAAAAAAAAAAGACACAATCTAATTTTCAAAATTTAAAAGAGAATAAAATAACCAAGAAGAAAGAAAAATTTCTTTCTTATGGAAAAAATACAAGAGATCAATAAAACATGAAGAGTAAAACAGGAAGATACTGAACTTCAGCAGTAATGAGGGAAATACAAAATACAATAAAACACAATTTTCCTTCTATCACTGAAAAATTTTAAAGTTGAGAAATATCACATGCTGGTGAAGATGTGGAGAAACAAGTTCACTTACATACTAGTGGCCAAAACATAAATTAAGAAGTCAGTTTGACAATATCTAATAAATATAATAATCATATATTCCCTATATGATTCTTCCCTATAAAACTCTCTTCCTGATACTTAATATAAAGGAACATATAAAAGAACATTCACTGTATTTGTGTTTGTAATGCAAAGGACAAAACCTAAAGGCCCATTAATAGCTAGCTAAACAAACTAGAATATGCATATAATGGATTATTATATTGCTGTGAAAAGAAGTGTATCTAACAGACTCAAAGACATAGTGTAGTTAAAATTTCCCAAAGTCAAACGCAGTATGAGGCTACTTACATAACCATAAACACAGAAAACTAAGGCTAGGTAAAAGCACAGGGGGATAAAAAAAGTACGGAAAAAGGCTTTACAAGGACACTCATCAAGTTTAAAACTGGTCCTTATCTCTCTTTATGCTTCTCCTTCTTAAATGAATTTTTATTGAAGTATAGCTGATTTACTAATACAACACTGTGTTAGTCACTGCTATACAGTGAAATGATTCAGTTATACACATACACGCATTCCTTTTGTAAAATTCTCTTCCATTATGGTTTATCTCAGGATACTGAATATAGTTCTCTGTGCTATAAGTAATACTTGGTTGTTTATCTGTTCCTTATCTATAGAGGCGAAGAGGATCAGAATTAGGGGCAGTATAAGAAGGAATTATCGTACTCGAAATGTCTTAGCTTTTTAAAAAAAATTTATGCATGTATTTATATAAATTAAAACACTATAATCTTTAAACTTACTATAATTTTTTAAAAGAGAAAAAGCAAGGTTCTAAACCATATGTCCAACAACTTTGTTCATTCATAAAATGTGAACATGTCCATACATAATAATAGATACATACATTTATAAAATTATAAAATTATTGAACCCATGTCTCTTGCATCGCCTACACTGGCATATGGGTTCATTACCACTGAGCTACTAGGGCTTCCCTTTATAGTGAACAGTTAATTATAACTTAACTTCTCTTCCAAGAACAAATATGAAAGCAAACGTGGCGCAGTGGTCAAGAATCTGCCGGCTAATGCTGGAGACACAAGAGACACGGGTTCAATCCTTGGGTGGGGAAGAAACCCTGGAGTAGGAAATGGCAACCCACTCCAGTATTCTTGCCTGGGAAATCCCATCGACAGAGACTGGCACTCTACAGTTCATGGGGTCGCAAAAAGTCGGACATGACTAGGCACTCATATGCACATACACACACACACACACGCACACCAGAAGTCAATACTCTTATCTTATAAAACAAACAAAAAACTCTACCTTATAAACAAGCTCCAGGTACGTTAAAAACTACACTGTTTTTTGCAAAAACAGAAGTGGGCAGAAGAAAGACCCGTCCCTGAAACACATTACACTAAGAAACCTGAGGTTACTTTAGGACAGCCAAAGCAGATGATGCTCAAGCTGACTTTATCTAAAATAATGGTACACTGCAGAGACTGCCAGTCATTTAATCAGTCACAGTCCAACTTCAGCCGTAGTAAATAAAAGCTACAAGAAGGTTTACTGAACTTATTTTTGGTTGTTTTTTTGTTAGTCGCTCAGTTGTGAACAACTCTTTGCGACCCTATGGACTGCAGCCCACCAGGCTCCTCTGTCCATGGGATTTCCCAGGCAAGAATACTGGAGTGGGCTGCCATTCCCTCCTCCAGGGAATATGCCTAATACAGGGATCGAACCTGTGTCTCTTGCATCTCCTGCATTGGCAGGTGGGTTCTTTGCCACTAGCGCCAGCAGGAAATTTTTGGCTAAATTATACATAAGATTTCAATTTGATCATTTCCTTTCTAGTACCACTGGCATTAAGCAAAACAACTACTTACAAAAACTATTTGGCTGGCTATCCACCTTCAACCTGAATGTGTATCCAGGCCTAATTTCACAAGAGAAAAACATTATTTCCAGTTAAGATAATGTGGAGCATATATATTCTCCCCTGGCTCCCAGCCTAATGCTGAACTGAATCCTGTCCTTTTCATTCTGTTAATTCATCTCTGAAACAATACTGTTACTAGAAATACTGACAAGTCCCCAGTCACTTGACAACAGTCAGAATAGGTAAAACCTAGAAAAATAAAGCTGGATCCTAGGTAGGTGTGTAGTACTATCAAGACTAGAAAGGTAATGTAGTGAATTATCACACATTTCATATGAATATATATTTGATAGATGTTAGAAGGGTCAGAGGGGCTTTCCTGGTAGCTCAGCTGCAATGCAGGAGACCCCGGTTCAATTCCTGGGTCAGGACGATCCCCTGGAGAAGGGATAGGCTACCCATTCCAGTATTCTTGGGCTTCCCTTGTGGCTCAGCTGATGAAAGAGTCCCCCTGCAATGTGGGATAACTGGGTTCAATCCCTGGGTTAGGAAGTTCCCCTGGAGAAGGGTCAGAAAGATCTTGGCCATAACTCCAGAACACTTTGCACTTTATGGATGGGATTATTTTTAATGCAATTTCAAATTATTGAAATAAATAATTTAAACACTCTTTTTCTCAGTATTCTTCCTGATATTAATATTTTATTCTATTAAGCCTAGTTGATCTTTGACCTAGAAATGTATGTTTATTCATAAAATACTGTATCCTGAATTTTTATTATTTTTCTCTCAACAGTGGTATATTGTTTATTACATGGGTATCTAAAAGGAATTTATGACTTGGTAGGGTTTATACAGAGTATTTGTTCACAGTTGTTTAAGAGTTACTTAAGTTGGCTAATAAGCCAAAGAACAGGTTCAATGCCCACGCTTTCCAGTTCACATGAAATTAACTTTGCTCAATTCTTTGGCCACAAATTTAAGTGTTAATCAATCGTAACCAACATCTTATAAATACCTGCTATGGATCAAAAGAGTAACAAACAATGGGTAAATTTTTCATAACAACCCATTCTCAGTTGGCATGCCCTACAGGCACATATAGCAGGCTTCAAGTCAACTGAATTGAAGTTCTGGCTTTTAAATACTTGGCTATTTAACGTGGGAAATGACAGCCTTCAGAGCATCTGCTTTCTTATTGATAAAACAGCAGAAAAATATCCTCTACCTACAAGTTTTCTAAGTTCAAATGAAATCATAAATGGGAACATGTTCTTTAATGTGTAAAACACTGTATTAAGCTGTTACTTAAGATAGTTCAAAATATCTGTCCTACTGAAGGGAAGTTAGCAGGATGCCCTCCATATACGAGGGTCAGCATCTTTCAATTATTTATAAATTCCTTAAAAATATTTATTATTTGCCTTAAAAACAAATGGAACAGTATGTGTATAACTAACTACTACATAATGAGTTTCTGGAACTACCGGTCTAAGTGTTATTTTCTTGTTACTAGTTTTCTTTTTCTTTTTTAAAATGTATTAATTTTTAAATTGAAGGATAACTGCTTTACAGAATTGTGTTTTCTGTCAAACCTCAACATGAATCGGCCATAGGTGTACATGTGTTCCCTCCCTCTTGACCCTCCCTCCCATCTCTCTCCCCATCCCACCCCTCTAGGCTGACACAGAGCCCCTGTCTGAGCTGCCTGAGACACACAGCAAATTCCCATTGGCTATCTATTTTACATATGGTAATGAAAGTTTCCATGTTACTTTCTCCATACATCTCACCCTCTCCTCCCGTCTCCCCATATCCACTCTTCTTCTAACCTTGATTAATTTCTGCTTAAATTTCTGAGAAATGTCCAGCTTTAGAGAAGAGCAGTTACTCTGACTAGCTCTCTCTTTAGTAATCCTACTGCTTTGTTTCCCAAGAAATGAAATTGTTTCTTATAACTCTCCCATATAGCTAACACTGCCAGAACCCACTAAATTATTTTTCTCATGCAGTTTTCTTCCTATATAGATTACAAACTCCCTGAGGAACAGAAGATGCTTTGGAGCAGTTTGGCATTTCTAACACCTATCAGTATTTAACACATACTAATGCTAAATAAAATTTAAACAGAACTAAACTCCTACCAACAGCATGCCCTGGTTTTCTAGACTGAGAATTTCTGTGCTCCAGACAAGGTCAGATTAGCTTTGCTGAGTTCCCAGATATATTTGTTCTTGGTAGTTTGACAGGTTGTAGCATGGTATGATAGTTTCATTAGTATAACTGAATGTATTTCAGTTGTAAAATGTACAAGTTGTAACATAACTGTATTTTAGGAGCTACACATTAGCTATTGCTCTTGCTTCTAGGGCTAAAACATCTAGGACAGGACAGAAACCTGAAAAGAGCTACTGGTTTTATGATGGCAAATCCATGGTATGTAAACTGATTTCCCTATGGAGTTCAAGTTGTAAGTACAAATTAACTTTGTATTCTTTCAAGGGATTAGTATTGTACAAAAAATTTCACTGGTGAGTCTAAATGTCTAATTCAGATTGCTACTTATTTATCTCTACTATGCAATTTGGCTGCCATAAATGAAATCCAGTTTCATTTATTCCTCCTTAATGCTGTCCATTTAAGTCATGGAGAATTATTAAAAAGTAAGAGTTTCAGGGTCTTCCCTGGTGGCTCAGTGGTAAAGAATCCCTCTGCAAATGAAGGAGACACGAGTTCAATCTCTGGTCCAGGAAGATCCTACAGGCCGAGGAGCAACTAAGCCCATGTGGCACAACGATCCAGCCTGTGCTCTAGAGCCTAGGAACCACAACCACCGAGCCACATCTACTGAAGCCTGCACATCGCAACTAGAGAGTAGCCCCTGCTCGCCACAACTAGAGAAAAGCTTGTGCAGCAAGAAGACCCAGCACAGCCAAAAATAAATTAAAAAAAAATTTTAAAGTAAGAGTTTTAGGTTTAATCTTTTCTGTTTCAACAGAGGTATAATGGGCATAAAACATTGTATTAGTCCAGTTTGTAATAAGGTAGGGAAATAGATACTGGAAACCTTATTTAAGAGCTATAAAGACAGAGAAGTTAGCAGTTTTCCCCAGTATGTAGTGTGAGTTTACGGTAGTGCAAACAGAAGGTCTCTGGAGTTCTTGACTCCTGTATTGAGGCCAAATTTTTCTGTCTGGACCACAAACTGATGTGCTCAGATGAAATTTATGTCATTTAGGGCCTTTAATCCACCTTTTGAGGCAAATAATCTAAATGCAATTATTCTTTCTTAAGGAATGTGTTGACCTCGGTAAAACTGCATTTTTTGTTGTTGTGTAGATCTATATTTGGGAAGCTGCTTTTGTATAACTCCAGTCAGCTGTGACTAAGGATACTGAATATTAAGTCCCTTATCTTCCTGAAGTTACCATTCATGATAATATGTTAGGAAAGTTACATTATTAAATAAATGCTTCAACTTATCCAAGGACACTTCCAAAATATATCAGGTTTCCTTTCTACAAATGGGCTGCAGAAACAAGCTATGATGTGACTTTTGCAACAGAAGTGTCTTTACATGAAGGTACGTAAATAACTTTCAAAAAAACTGATAAGGATGAGTGTGGGGAAAGCAATGCAGTGCTCCTAAAAATAAATAAAGGCATCTCTACTTACTTGTCCATGTTCAGTCATGCCATAGCTTTATTTTCTACAAAACAGAAAAGGAAGAATGACCAGTTTCTTGGGTAAAAGCTGACTGTTTTATACGTCAACTTACAATTTGGTTCCAGATTCTCATCTTAGGAGACATTTACCCACATCTGCCTAACAGTGAACACAATAATGGTTACAGTATAAACTCCATATAAACATCATCAAATTATTACTAATTAAACTTCATAGGTTCAACTACATAGTTCAACTACACTGATTAAAATTCATAGGTGTTCCTGTCCAATAAACCCAACTTATAAAATTGAATCAGAGGAAAAGAAATCATTAGTTACATTCTTTCTTTTGTAATACTTTTTCCTTTAACTAGTATATTCCTTTAAACTATTTAAAACAATGATTTACGAAAAATCTACTCAAAACCACTTTCACTCCAGAAAGTAATATAATAATAGGCATCATTTATTGAGCCCTTATTGTACAATAGACCATGTACAATGTTTGTTCAATGTTATAAAAACATCATAGAATTTAATCTTTATAATCCAGTGTAGTAGGTTTTATACCCATTTTTTAGATATTGAAAATTTGAGACTTTGAGAGAGTAAATGACTTGTCTTAGGTCATACAAGGCTTCTCACGTGGCTCAGTGGTAAAGAATGCACCTGCCAAGGCAGGAGACCCAGGTTTGATCTCTGAGTCGAGAATATCCCCTGGAGGAGAAAATGGCAACCCACTCCAATAATCTTGCCTGGAGAATCCCATGGACAGAAGAGCCTGATGAGACACAGTTCACGGGGTCACAAAGAGTCAGACACAGTGTGTGCAACCAAGCACACACACACACTAAGTTCATACAGATGGTAAATGGCAAAGCCAGGGCACAAACTCAGACTTTAAAGCTAATGCTTTTAAATAGGTTCTCTTTATACAAATATATAAATTCCAAAAATATTAAAAACTGAATCATAACACACTAAACTCCAGGATATCACACAATCATTATACCTATTCCTCACTCCTTGGCAAAAATCATTCAAACAGATATAACCTATCTGATGCTATTAAAGTGCTGCACTCAATATGTCAGCAAATTTGGAAAACTGAGCAACGGCCACATGACTGAAAAAGGTCAATCCTCATCCCAATTCCCAAGAAGGGCAGTACTAAAGAATGTTCAAACCATTGGACAATTACACTTATTTCCTATGCTAATAAGGTTATGCTCAAAATCCTCCAAGCTAGGCTTCAGCATTATGTGAACTGAGAACTTTTAGATGTTCAAGCTGGGTTTAGAAAAGGCACAGGAGCCAGAGATCAAACTGCCAACATTCGCTGGATCATACAGAAAGCAAGAGAATTCCAGAAAAACATCTACCTCTGTTTCACTGACTACACTAAAGCCTTTGACTGTGTGGATCACAACAAACTGGAAAACTCTTTAAAGAGATGGGAATACCAGACCATCTTACCTGTCTCCTGAGAAACCTGTATGAGGGTCAAGAAGAAAGAGTTAGAACCCCATATGGAACAACTAACTGGTTCAGGATTGAGAACAGCTGTTTATTGTCATGCTGTTTATTTAACTTAAATGCAGAGCACATTATGCAAAATGCTGGGCTGGATGAAGTGCAAACAAGCTGGAATCAGGACTGCCGGGAGAAATATCAACCTCAGATACGCAGATGATACCACTCTAATGGCAGAAAGCAAAAAGGAACTAAAGAGTCTCTTGATGAGGGTGAAGGAGGAGAGTGAAAAAGTCAGCTTAAAACTGAGCAGTCAAAAAACTAAGATCATGTCATCCAGTCCCATCACTTTATGGTAAATAGAAGGGGAAAAAGTGGAAGCCGCAATAGATTTTCTCTTCTTAGGCAATAAAATCGCTGTGGATGGTGACTGCAGCCATGAAATTAGAAGATGATTGCTTCCTGGTAGGAAAGCTATGACAAACCCAGACAGTGCATTAAAAAGCAAAGGCATCACTTTGCAGACAAAAGTCCATATAGTTAAGGCTATGACCTTTCCAGTAGTAATGTACAGATGTGAAAGCTGGACAATAAAGAAGGCAGAGCAATGAAGAGTTGATGCTTTCGAATTGTGGTGCTCAAGAAGACTCTTGAGAGTCCCTTGGAAGACAAGGAGATCAAACCAGTCAATCTTAAAGGAAATCAATCCTGAACACTCTTTGGAAGGACTAATGCTAAAGCTGAAGCTTCAATACTTTGGCCACCTGATGCAGACAGCTGATTCATTGGAAAAGCTGAAAATGGGAAAGTTTGAAGGCAAAAGAAGAGGGCAACAGAGAATGAGATGGTTGGATGGTATACTGATTCATTGGACATGAACTTGGACAAACTCCGGGAAATGGAGTCGGACATGAGTTGGCTGGCGACTGAACAACAACCATATCTGTATACAGATATACATGCATAGGGTCAGAGGGGCTTCCCTGGTGACTCAGTGGTAAAGAATCCTCCTGCCAATGCAGAAGGCACACGTTTGATCCCTGATCTGAGAAGATCCCACATGCTGCAGGGCAACCGAGCCCCAGAGACACAACTATTAAGCCTGTGCTCTAGAGTCTAGGAGCCGCAACTACTGAGCGCATGTGCGGAGACTGCTGAAGCCCATGCCCTAAAGTCCACGCTCCATAGCAAGAGAAGCCACTGCAATGAGAAGCCCACATTGCAACTAGAGAGTAGCCCCTGCTGGCTGCAACTAGAGAAAAGGCCATGCAGCAACAAAGACTCAGCACAGCCAAAAATGAAATAAAGTGTATATAAAATAAAGAATATTTATATATAATAGTATTTAATTAATAAATAAATAAATATAGGGTCAGGTCACAAAAGCTGTTTTGTGTTTACTATAATAGTAGTTAGAAACAAAGAAATGTAAGAACACTGGCAATAAACTGAATATCTAATCTCCAACTCACAGCAACCTGGGGGATTTATTTAGAGAGAATCACACAATCTCCACGCTGGAAGGAACCTTAAGAGTTGAGACAATGGAGGTACAGAGAGACAATTTACCCTCAGGCACACAGATACACATGTATATGTGTATATAAAATAGTTATGCATGTGTTTCCTAGTTAAGAAATTATTCCTTTCTAAAGATGTCATTTTAATGTTTTCATTCTCTCCTTACACAAATTAATTTCAAAATTAGAACATTAAAATACATAGATGATCTGGCTCAAAAAATAAGATGACAAAAAAAGGATAACATATTCCAACAGAGAACTGTAGCTAACTAACATTTATACTTAACATTACAACGTTAATTTTCAAGGAACTGTAAATCTCTTCTCTTTTTCTTCACGCCACCCATCTGAACAAAGCAAAAAAGACAAAAAATAAAACAAACCTGACTCTTTGATGCTAACTGCAATTCAGAATAAAAGCAGTTGGCAATGACTTTCCCTGGAGGGAAGCATAAAACAAGAGGTATTCTACATTTAAAAGCCTGCCCTAATCTAGAAATTTTACTGCTTTATTTTTGCCTGTCCCTCCTGTCACATAAATTCTCATTCTGCATACAGTAAAACAAACTCAAAGCCTCTCAGAATAGCCACGCCTATGGCATATTCTTACTACTGCAAATTACAAGTAAGAAACTGAGAATGCTTTTCCATTTTTCACTTTTAAATGATTGTGAAATTATATGTGCCTGCATCCTTCGGTTGATCAGAAAGTCTCACTCACCAGCAAATATCATAACAGGTGGTACATTTGATAATATAAAATTGGGCAGGCATTTGATATATTGCCTATCTTCACCTCCTTGTTATTAGATATGACTTGTGTCTTAGCACCAAAGTAATGCATAAAATCAATATACTATTTACTTTCACAGTGTTCTATTTCCTTTTTTAGTTTTTACTAGAAATTCCTGGGATCAAGGACAAAAATGACAGAAGACACAGCCAATACCTGTTTCATAACTGACTAAATCCTTGTTTACCATGTTTTATTAATAGGTGACTTTTAATTCATAGAAACTTAAAAGACAGCAAAATGGATTAAATTAACTATATTTCCATCTGATTACAATTGTCAAATATGTGGCTTAATAAAGACAACAAAATATCATAAAATCAAATTAGAGGAAATATGATTAGGGAATAAAGAGATTACTTACCTATACCTTTAAATCACATGCCTGCTAAATACTTATTTGATATGTGCTGAAAATAACTAGCCAGCAATGCCATTCTTTTAACAGAAATCGTCTTCAAGAGCTAATGCAAATCTGCTTTGGATTTATTACATTTAAATACATATATTTTTTAAAGTTATATAATTAAGCAACATGAATCAAGCACACGTAGTTCAATACTACCACCTACTGTTAGTGGCTATTATTAAGTTAAAATCTTTTTATCTAATGGGTCCAAGTGCATTAAGATATATAAACCACCAGTTGGAAAAAAAAACAAACCACAGTTGGATGCCTTCATTATTCTGAGGCAATTTTTGGTGGGGGTCTGATTTAAGAATTTATGAATTCTGGGATATTAAATAGGAAAACAGTGTAAAAGCAACTATGCACAGCAGCTAAATTTGGTCAGTTTAAGGGCATTCTTTCTTTTTCCTCCCTCCCTTGGATTTTCCTAGTGTAACGGAATATTTTATTTTGGACATCTAAAAATACCCTTGCAAAACCACAGTACTAGTTAGATTACTGAAATTTTTAATTTAGTTTCCAATCTGTCACCAGTTAAGAAACAGTAATCTAAGAGCTAGGAATAAAAAAAGTACTCATTAATCTGCAAGAAAAATGATACCAAAATTTGAAAAGATACAACTCTGAAGATGAAAATAGAAGGATTTTTAAAATTAAGATCAAAAAACAACACCAACAGCTAAAAACTGACAAATGGCCTAGAACATGAAGACATGACTTTAAAAGTGTGGATACTTCTAACAGAAATACTGCTTTAACGAATGAAAATCTTCAATGTAGAAATACATTACGTCTTATAACGTAGGACTTAAATATCAACAATACATTTTGTACAGTTTCTGCCAAGTTAAAAAAATTTAATGACTTAAGCATAATTGCCAGTACCTAGCTATTTATCTTATGTATACTGTAGCAAGATACAAACGTATGTTTAAGTAATGAGTGAACACAATATAAGTACATGACACAATGTACTGTGCTTCAAAAGGGCCTATGATTGTAAAATAAAGAAGCATCAGTAACACTATTCAAAAAAGAACAGATTGTCTGAATGAGCCTAAAAAGCACACTTCTAATTTTGATTTTCTATAGTAATGCTCAGTAATAGGTAATTGCTTTCAAACCAATCTCTAAAGTGTTAAAAACAAAATTCCTTACTTTCACTAGTTCTCCTCCCATTGCAAGTCCTTTCAAATAGAGTTAAACAAATGACTCTCACCCACTGGAAAATATATATAACATTTTCCACATGTACCAACTTGGAAAATATGGTTATTTACTATGCAAAATGTTCTTTAGATTAGAGGATAAAACCTTAAGGGAAAAAAGGGTCACTACTGCACTTTTAACTAAACTCTGTGACTGAGCCTACAAACTTTAACAAATACTGGGGTGGCTATTTCAGAAGAAATGACCAAGGTCAGCTTTCAATAAAAAATTAGATTCACAGGATCTGGAATAAAACGAACATTAGTAATTGATTTTAACTCCTTTTTCTTACAGAGGAGGTAAATGACCAAACCAGAGAAGTGAAAAGAGATGACCAAAGCTATAGTCAGTTGGTTGACAAAAATCAAAATTAACTTAAAAAATCAAGATTAACTAAATCAAGTGTTAACTCCCAACACAGTAAGTTCTTTCTGCCACAAAACAGTTTATGAATTTTCTTATTTTGGACAAAGTGAAGCAGGTAAAGAAATATTACAACCTAATCAAACAAACTTCAGTATTACAGATATATCAGAGCAGCAGCGATATATAATGAAAAAAAAAAGAATAATGCCCAGTGTTTCAAAATACCCAAACTGGAACTTATCACTTCCTAACTATGTGAGTCTTAACTTCTCCAGGCACTGATTAAACTGTAAAATAGTATGAGAATGTCAGTGAATGTTACTAATATATTTTTCTTAGGTTATACTTTTTAATAAATCCAAATAAGATAGAATTTTTCCTCCAATAGTACTACATTCTTATAATGGAGCTAACTAAGTATGACAAAGTGGAGAGGCTTAACTGAAAAATCTAAACTTGGATTCAAGGGCTAGCCTGACACGTGTCTGTCATTAAAGTCACTATGTTAAGATAGTACTAGTTACAGTACTTAAAATGAAGGACAGCTATATTCTCTCAATAGCAAAAGCAAAATAAAACATGCTGGATAGAGAACTCTAGAAAAGCTCTTTCTCACATTTTATGAGCTTTTATACTATGTAATGCTAAAAACAGACCAGAATGATAGAGTGGAGTTAAAAAAAAAATGCAGATTGGAATCTTGGCTTCCCAATGTACTAGCTGTGCAACTTGAATACTTGTCAGGCCCTAGCTTTCCTCAAAATAGAATTGTGAAAATTAGAAGTAACAGAGGTAAAAACATCTATCTCAGTGCACCTGACATACAGGACACATTGAATAATCATTTTTAAATTTGAAAGGAAACTATCCAAAGTTGCCACAAAACAAAGTGTACTACAAGTAACATACAAGTATTTGAATGAGTTTCAATTAAAAGACTAAAACAATTTAGTACACATTATTTTAACTTATAAGGGTTATTACTGTGTAGATCTAATGCCAAAGTGATACAACAAAAAACAATTTTCACATCTGCATATCTTTTTTAAACTCTTTTATCCAACAGTCATCTACTTGGCTATTTCACAGGATGCTATATAGCTGCCTAATAGGTACTCTTCTCCCCTGATTTAACTTAAAAAAATATTTTGTTTTGTTTTTTACCGTTCTAACTGAGAGTGAGATTTAAAGTGTGCGGCTGGCACTTACAACATCCAAAAGCATAATACACAAGAATATTCCCTATAAAAAGACTTTAAATACTTAAACAAAAAAGTTTTAGTTATCCCCCGCCAAAAAGTGGCCAAGCAAAAGAAAATAATCTTTCACTTGTTGTATTAACCACAACTAACTTGAAATTAGTTGTTACATATTTGCTATAGAAATTTCCTACACTCAGAAAAATCCTCAAAGCTACCTACTTACAATTATAAAATTATCAGTCTTTTAAAAAATCTTCTGAGATTATGAGAATTTTAAAAATGTGATGTAAATTTTTAGATATGAGAAGCCTGTTTATCTTATCTACATCTTTTATCCACGGAAAGTAAACATTTAAAATGTTTTCAATGAATTAGCAATAAGTGTATTATTTCATGAGAGATCAAATAGTTTATTGTTTTATTACTTGTAAATTAGGTTATTAAGGGGTATATGATTTTAAAAATACTCAGATAAGGAAACTCATTAACAGGTATCATTTGCAGTCCCTTCTCATTTGTATTCCAGCATGAACACTTCCATGGGGTCTTGAAGAGTCAGATACTGACTTAGAGACTGAACAACAACAGAAACACTTCACATCACAGTAAGAATAGCTTTTTGTTTACAAATAAACATTTTAATCACAAACACTGTAGAAGGACGGGTGTTCCCTCTCTCATTCTTATTGTTCTTCTCAGACATTTTCAGAAAACTTTGGTTCCCAGTTAATACCAATCAACACAAACAGATATGCTTAATAAAGCAATACATTTTCTTATTATTTTAGAACCATCAGTACAGATAAACTACAAATTAAAATATAAGTATAAAAACAGGATATAGTGATACAATTTTAAAGCACAAACTACAAATTTCCAACAATTACATAACTTAAAAGTGAATAGCAAAATGATAAAGAGCTGACTGCAATGGCGAAAAGCTATCCTCCACTCAATTCTCCAGTATTTGGGTCTCCCTTTGAAGATTTCTGTTAACTGTTAAATGTCTATTTGGTAATTCTAACGACAGTCTGGACTTCTACAGTAGTAGTGAATATGAAACCATCATAAATTAAGCTTTCTGGGTCTCTCTACATCAGGGCAACATAAAGTCCTATTAAAGTAAACACAAACATAACCTACTGTAATAGTATCTTCCCATGACTAACTCTAAAGAGACCAATTCCTTGATTTTCTCCACTCCTGGCGCTGCAGTAACGTTGTACCTCTGAATTTAAACTCTCCCCAAACACTTCCTGTCTTGACCTTTGTGGGTAAATTAAAATATTTTCTCCATAAGCAAAAAAAGAAATCAAGGAAAAGATTAAACTGAAGACCCTCAGGTAACGATTTCACTTCTACGCTTAGTTGGCAAGTCTCCTGAAACTTCTGTCTCACTGTTTTACAACTTCATCCTCCAAATGAAAATGAAGAAAAACACCAAGTGAGATGTACACTGAAGGTGAGTGATTCCAGGTCAGCCTGATTCTCTGTCAAAAAAGACCAGGTAACATTTACTCTTCTTGCTGTTGTTTCTTTCTCTTTCTTGTCCACTCAACAAACCTCCCCGTATATTACTATACTACAGTAATTCACCTGTAGTTACAATACTTCACTTCCCAAAGGAATCATTTCCCAACACTGCCTACTTCCTAAAGATGGTTTCAGATGTTTTCTTTCTTCATCCACTCCAAAATTTCGCTACTAAAACCTCTCTCATCGGAGAAAAAGTTCTCAGAGACAAAGGGACTTGAAAGGATTTTCTTAAGTCTCTCAGACCTTCGTCCCAATCTCAAAGCCTGTACACAACTAAGAGTTCCCAGAAACAATGAGCTACAGAAGTACAGACCACACGGGAAAGAAGAGGAAGTACCAGAACAATACCCAGACCACACAGCACCGAAAACCCGTGGACGTTACTATCATCTCAGTCTACCACCCCTACTCCCCTAGTTTAACCAAAGTGTCTCAAACTCAAGAGAAAAAGTCCCGGGCCCATAATTTCCCCCTCGCTTCAAGAATAAAGTGGCAGAAAGAAAAGAAACGAGGTCCCTCCGGTCGATCGCAGCTGTGATGCTTTTTCTGCCGGGTGAAGAGAGGCAAGCCAAGGGTTGTGTGAAGAATGGAAAGCTGAGTGATATTGGGGGGAGGGGGAATTAGGGCGCCAGAGCTAATCCCCCGCCAGGGCCCGCGAGTGGAAGACGCAGGAAGCGACCAGCCGGGAGGACAAGGGAAGCCGGGCTGCACCAAGCTTTTGGGTGGCGAGAAACGGGAGAGGAGTGTGGCAGCCCCAGAGGCCAGTGGGTGACGGCGCCAGGCGAGAGAGGAGATTCGGTGCGGAGCGAATTTTCCGGGGCATGAGAGCGGAAATAGTCTTTTTCACGGGACCCTAGCACCCGCCCCCTTTCCTCCCCCACCCCCGCCCCCGCCCCAAGCGCACACCTCAAACCTGCTCTTGGTCACTCCGTTCACGTCCCTCCTCATGGGGCCGGCGGGTGCGGCCGGGGCCGGGTGCTGCGGCGTGCAAAGACTGGGGGCCCCGGGCAGGCCCCGGAGTTCCGGTACTGAGAGGAGTTAGAGGAGCAGCGGGATGGGGCGGTCGGCGGGGAGGAGAGACCTCTCGACTCCAGCAGGGCCTCCTCCTCCTCCTCCCGCGGTAGTGGCGACGACTGCTCGTCGCTAGCTCTGCTCTCTTCTCAGCCTCAACTTCAACCCAAAACAAAAACACTCCCCACCTGCCAGCAACGCCGCTCCTCATTGGGCAGAGCCGCCCGGGCCTCGGAACAGCGTGGGGAGGGGGAGGAGGAGGAGCGCGCAGCGGCGCAGGACCACCCCTCCCCCACCCCCGGGTACAGCCCGCGGCCGTCAGCCCAAGAACTACGGGAGCGCGGCGGCGGTGGCGGCGGCGGCGGCGGCGCGAGCCCGCTCTCGCCTCCAAGGCAGACAAGCCCACCGCGAGAAGGAGAGGCAGGGAAGTGCCTATATGTCTGTGTGTATTTGTCTATGGGAGGGGCTGTGGGGCGGGTGCGAGTGCGCGCGTGCTCGCCGACCGGTGAGAGAGAAGAAAGCAGGACAACTGCACACAGCACCCGAGCCCCCTCCTCTCCCTCCGCGACAGGCAGCACGCACCAGCCCACCAAGCACTGGAGCTGTCTGTCTTGTCCTCCCAGCCCCTTAAGTCTTGTCGCTTCCCAGTAGCCCGTGTTGGCACACATGCCCTTCCCAGCCACCCAGCTTCCCTTCCCCTATCACTCACTGTCGCCTTGAACCCAAAGTGCAGCAGGCGGTCCCTGCTCGGAGCCATTTTCCTCCTTTCTGGTAGTCTCTAGATTGGGGCAGTGCTGCTGCTGCTTTCGCCGCCGCCGCTGTTGCCGCCGCTGCTGCCGCCTCCCCCGCCTCCGTGGATTGCATTACCGGGTGTTGCAGCGAGGCTTGGGGGGCCGCTGCGGGGCGTGGATCTCCCTGTGCATGAATCAAGGGGGACAGTTGCGCTGCCGTCTGCTCTGAGGACGAGCGGCGAGGCCGCACCTTGTGCCTTGTGGTCAGGGGGTGCAGTGCAGAAGCTGGGCGACCATTTCTTTTGCTGGGGGAGGGGCGCGCTTTGGTGGAGGTGGGGGCGGGTGAGACAGAAAGGCCTTGACTTCCCCCGCCCCTCTGCCGCCCGACCGCCGCTGGCACCCAATGGGCTCTAGCGCTTACCGGCCCTCCAATCAGCGCTCTGGTTGGTGAGAGCCTGATCCTGACGCCACTTTGGCGGGAGAAACAAGCGTGTCTGAACGAGTAGGCGGTGCGGGGCGGGGAGGTGGGGAGCTTGCCCAATGGTTAACATTCTTTCTCTTTCCATAGAAGCTGGATTGTGTCAAGGTATATGTCATAGTATACTTTAGCAATTCCAGGTCTCGAAACTTATGATCTGATTTCTATGAAATAAGGAATTTGTTTACCTTTAGAGCGGAAAATCACAGAATTATATCCCAAAGATAAAATATTAGAAACTGTATCACAAATTCTAGCAGTCCTGGCTGGACCACTTCTAATTGTATTCCAAAGTAGATGATTTTGTTTTCCTAGCATTTTTGATATGCACTTTTCAGTGATTAGCTTATTATGAATGTCTGATTTAAGAGATGAGCTTACTTAAAGAGTAACAAATGCAGAGATCTTTTAAAAGGGCATATTTTACCTGAAAGGCTTATCCTTCAAGCACTTTTTAAAATTACTTTAAAAAAAAAAATCTTAGGACTTCCTAAGAAAGTAAGCCAGCTTCAGAAACTTATTCTCAGGCTCACACACCCAGGTCTAGATGTTACAGCCTCCTCCTGTCCCAGACACTGTTAATGTTACTGCTTCACGTCAGTCAAATAGAAACAACCTTTTAGTTGCATCTCATCTCAGCAGTTTTCTCCCAGCAAGAACTAACTGATGAATTTGGTGACAGGCCTGCAAAAGATAGTACAAGTGGCTTGAGCAAAATAAAGCAGATGAAAACTTCCACAGGTTTTTCTCTAATTTCAATTATCCTTTCCAGTTAACCCATTATCAAGTACTACTCAGGAGACTTTTTTACTTTGTTAAAATTATTTTGATTGGATTTTTTAAAAGCTGAATAAATAAAAGTATTCAAAAGTTAAAAATTTATGACACATACACATGATGCTTTTTATCAAAGAAATTTATTTGCATGTAAATAAACACATTTTTGTAATGTTTTGGGAAAAAAATCCCACAGATTTTTGTCTACTTTCAAAAAAATGAAAAACCCCAAAGTATTTACAGAACGGCCATATGCACAGAAAATCAAATTTGAAATTTATTTTTAGAAAAGACCCTCCCCAACTGCTCCTGATGTACATTTTTAAAACACAAAATTTAAAGCTCAGTTTCTACAACTGAGCATGTTTCCCAACCTAGCTTCTGAGATGTTAGGTACTGCCTACCCCTCAAAAAAACTTAAGGGTAGAAATAAAGAGGGAGGGAGACTTAGGGATAAAACGTTAAAAAAATGAGACTGTCAAAGGATTGTGAATGAGTTTCCTATATTGGAATCTGCTTTAAGTGACTCGACTGGATACTATGACTCACTGGCTCCCTGGAAGGTTTCTTTTCAGAATTCATGATAGTGCTGCCCTGTATTTTCAGACCTAGGCCTTAAGGAAAATCCTTCCAAGAGCCACCAACCTCAAGCCTAGTTTTGGCAATTATATCCTGTTTCACTTCACGCCTCCCCCCATACTTATTTTAATAAGAAACTGATTTTTTGAATCTGGAATCTTCATGTACATCAGAGCAGGTTTTGACCAAGAACCCCTAACATGAAGCCAAAAGACAGAAGAGGAATCAGGTCAAACTAAGAATACATAAGACACCAGCAGCAGAAGATAGGTAGAAGTTGACTTCATGTCCTTGTCGTCTTTTGAAACAGAAGAATGAGTACACCTAGACAGGAGGGAGGTGTCCCAGGCTTGGTTTATTCTGCCTCTTCTCCTCCACCCTGTGGAGAAATGCAGTGCTCCCTGGTTCTCAGGCAGGGTGAAGCAGTTTAGCCCCGGCTCCCTGTTAAGCAAGTTCAGATGCTGGGTCAGTGTGTGGGGTGTGCCCATCGACAATTCAGGGGCTTATCCTTCATCCAGATCCTAACTCGGAATTCTTTGATCTGGGATGAAGACAGAAAGAGAGAAAAAGCTTCCCAGTTTACTCATTTTGGTATTTGTTGGCTCTACTTGGGGGAGCTGAGCCCCTGATATTATGCAGTACATTCCCCATACTTTCCCCACTCAAACTTAAAAACCATTTTAACTTTTTTTTTTTTTTCCTGCAGAAACCAATGGGATAGGATTCAAAACTAGGTGAGAAACTTGTGAGAAATCCAACCTGGTTGTATGTCTGAGAGGCTGCTACTGTGTCAGCATCACAAGATAAAGCACTCTGGTATCACCTTGCCCATGTCCTCCTTAGTGTCACCCAAGACATTTGACTCTGATACGGTAACCGATAACTTTTCTTGCTCCACTTTGCAATGTTTCATTTCCTACTTCTTATTACCTTGGGACACAAAAGTGGCAGAGTTGTTGAGAGCTGATGACCAGAAAAGGGAGAACACTAAAGGAAATCAGAGACAGTCAGGAAAGAAAGCCAAAGCTGATTTTCCAACTCTATGCTAACTCCAACCTGCAGAAAGAGCTGAATATAGAAATCTTCTTCAGCATCTGATGAAGTCACTCCATTTATGACACACACACACACACACACAAATGAATCACCTGGCTTTTTTTTTTTTTTAATCCAGAAGAGTTGTGCTGGGGATCGTGCCCCATCCTGCTGATACAGATCCTGAATGGAATCATCAGGAATGGCACAGTGCAGGTGTCAAAATCAAAGTAAGGCCGCAGAATTTTGAGAGGACCCTCCAAATACTGAGAACTTGTGTTGCACTCAAATGGTCTCCTGGATTTCTATATGTATGAGAAGGGCTTCTTATTGATGTCCCCCAGAATCCAGACTCAGACCTGTTCTTCCAAAAAGGTCCAGTTGTGTTGCTACATAGTAGCAAGGGTTTATCTTCATGCCCACCTAGCATTCCAGGCCCCCATTACTTCAAGTGAGCTTGAAAACTGTTTTAAGTGAACTATGGCTGCAAATTTTTTTTTTTACTGTTTTATCTAAGGGAGCATACAGTGGAGTGATTAAAGTCTGGACTCCTTATCCTTGTGATGAAGGGAAACAAGGAGCCCAGTTCTCAGGAATGGCATCAGTTCTCCTACAAACAAAATGCTGGGATGTGGACTTTTGGCACATTGTAGAAATAGGAGAACTATGAATTCTGTAATGGTTTTCATGCCACTGGGTCAGGGAGGCTATCCCACTTTTAAATTTTACTGCATCTGAAAACATGTTTACATCCCAAAAAGCCAGCCAAGCTTTCTTTAAAGGAAAAAGAAACTATAAATCAATACCTCCACAGAAAGATAACTCCTAATATTCCTATGATGTCTGAACCCTATGAAAAACCTCCTACAACAAAAACACCATTTTGGTTTTCTACTTGACTCCAAAGGTGGGCTCTGACTGATCTGCTTCAGCTTGATACTACATTACCAGCATAAGCCACAAGCTCCCTACCACCAAATAAGCCTCCTTCTTGCCTCCCATCATTATGAACCCTGAACCTCATAGAATTAGAAAAAACACTGTATAAAAGCAAACAGATAAAGGGTTAAAATATTACAAATAAATAGCTAAAATCATCTTCCCTCCCCAATCACTCCTCTAAGAAACAGACACCAAACATTACTTAAGTGTCCAAAATGACCCAAGTCCTTCATTTGCCCCTGCCTCAAATGGACAACTACCCAAAGGTGAACAACCTTCATGCAAATGCATCAAGGAATGTATTGCTTTTTCATTTTCTGCCCAGCCCTTCAAATACATGCACTAAAATGAGTTTAAAACATGGCCTAAAAATGGAAAAAGGGAGAAAAAATATATATGAATATTTCCCACAAAACTGTTTCCCACCCTTCCCGCTCCCTAAGCCCTTCCCACCCCCCCCTCCCTTTCATAAGCAAATATTTTAAAACTTTTTTTTCCTGGCAAAGGAACAACTGATTTGCAGTAACCAGAATCAAACCCTATGGTCTCTTTAGTAGGGTCTGGCTATGCCTTTCAAAATTCATCCCACTTGGTGTCAAAGCCATGCCGTTTAAGATTCTTAAACACAAAATCAGACCTGTCTGACTCACTCCTTATGGTGATTTGCCTATACACTTAGTTCTTCTCTGGCCATATTTTTGCTTTAAAAAGTAAGGTTCCTAGTTGCCAATCAGGGCCACATCCATAAGATCGTCATCTTCCTCCCCAATCATAAAGTCAGGGCTGAGCCTTGAGGGCCTGTCTGTAGATAAGATTGTGTTACTTGTCATAGACAAGGACTGGTCTGAAGAGATGGGTGATTTAGACCAACTCTCTGGCTTGATGCTATGAGATTTTTTCTTGTCTCGGTCTTTGTCCCGGTCCCTATCTTTGTCTTTTACTTTCTTCTTTTCTTTTTTGTGCTTCTTATGCTTCTCTGTGCTGTATTCTGGAAGAGGTCGGATGCCATCATCTGAGCTAGGACTGTTCTGATAAGATTTCTCTGCTATGGAGGAGCCTGACTCACTTTCACTGTCCAGATTCTGGGGGGTATATGCTGGTGACTTACTATGGCTGGGAGAGCCACGCTCATGCTTTGGAGTGGAACCACTGATGAGTGGAGAGCCATAGTTTTTGGAAGAGGCCATCTGAGGCCTGAGCCCTTCTCCACCACTTTCCCCAGGTTTCTGCAAAGTCACTTTGGCTTTAATGCTGGGGGATCCCCCATCATGCTTGCTGATGATAATTTTTGCCACGCCTGTGCTCCCCACATTTTTAGACTCTGAGGTCTTCTTAGATGAATCCACTGAGCCCCCCGAGGTGGAAACCTTTGATTTGTCTTTATCACTTTTCTCACGCTTGCCCTGGAACTCTCCTCCAGACATGTTATGTTTGGAGGACACAGGATGGCTAGAATTTGTGCTCACCCCCATTTGGCCGTCCATTGGGTCTTCACCCCCAGGGCCACTGGTGACAACCCCATGCTTCAGTTTATCTATGACAGCTGTTAAAGACGGCTTCTTATTTCTGCTGGGAGATTTCCCTTTGGAACTCCCATGCTGGTTCTGAGAGGAGGACATGGAAGAGCCACTTGAGGAGAAGGAAGAGGAAGATGCTGTACAAGAGTTAGATGATGGGGGAGTTTTCTGAGACAACGAGCCTGAGGATCCTAACCCTGAAGATGACTTCATGCCGGTGCTTGAACTAGTTCCAGACATGTGAGAACCACCAGAACCTGAACTGATAGGGGACTTGGCTTTAGAGGATGGGGGAGTCCCAGGAACAGGCTTCATTGGAGAGGCAAGCTTATCAGAGCCTCCAGGTGGCCTTGAATGGGAAGGGGATATGTTTGGTTTACTTAAAGAAGGATTCATAAGTGATGATGGCTTCCCTTGAGGTTTCATCTTGGTGCTGCTGGAGCCACTGCTCAGTCCATGCTTGGTAATAGGAGAGGAGCCTGGCTTTCCCCCAGACTGGGATGAATTTTTGGATTGGCTAGATCCCGAAGACCCTTGGCTAGAATATATACTGCTACTTAACTTAGAACTTGATGAACCTTCTGATTTACTGCTTTTCATCTTGCCTGAGTTGGAAGCAGAAGATGAGGAAGAATGGCTATGGTGGCTTTTACTTCCTGAGGAAGACACAGAACCACTGCTGGTATACTGACTGTGAGAAGAGGGCTTGCCCACCATCACAGTTCCCTTAGGAATCTGAATAGTAATTTTGGGAATGGGTGGTGTGGCAACACCTGGGGGAGTCTGAGATCTTCCTGAACTGCCTGGAGATTTGGATCCACCTGTACTAGTAGGTGGGGTGAAAGGTCGGTTAGAAGAACTGTGAGATGGAGACTTTCCCTCAGTGTCTGCCTTCTTCCGCTTTGGAGGCTTATCTTTGCTTTTGCCATCATTAGAAGGGGTTCGACTGCGCTTCCCTGGTTTGCTGTCTAATCCTGTCCCTGACAGACTACTATTACTGGCACCATTACCTTCCTTGACTCTCTTTTGAGTCTTTTCTTTCCCTAAGTCCCCAGTAGTCAGTAAAGGACTCTGGCTACCACTGTGATGCTCCATAAGATCTGTAGGACCCAAAGCCTTACCAGCCACTGCTATAATACTGAAATCAACCGTGTCAGCTTGGCTATTGCCTTTAAACTTAGTCTCCCCATTATCACCTCCAAGCATTGGCACCCCCAAAGTATTTAGTGCCTGAGATGCAAATCCTTTGAAATCATCATTATCTCCACTTTGGCTGCTTTCATCAAAATACTCTTCTCCAAAACCACTTTGGCTCTGGCTGTTCAACAAATCAGGATTGAAATCTACACCATCAGGAAAAAAATGATTGGTAGGTGAGTCACTACTGGGGCTGCCAGCAGCATCTGCAATAAGGTCAGCTGGATCAGTGTATGGATTTTCATTATTATTGGCTTGAAAAACATCAGGGTCAAAGAGGGCACTCTGAGAATGCCCAGAGCTTGAAGAATCTCGAACAGGGGTGCCAATGGGTGGACAATCGTCACTAGTGCTGGGAAGCTTAGAAGCTTCTTCTGCAATGTCTGAAAGGATATCAGTTACATCTGGGCCAATGCTGTCTGAACTGGATAGTCGGACCATCCTTTGAATACTGGGTTGGGAGTGAGGTACTGGTTGTGGGTAAGTTGTTGGGGGAGTACTACACTGGCTTGGAGCTGGAGTGATGTGTGGCGTATCCAGCGTGTCAGCTGTCATGTTGACATCAAAGATAGGGTTTTGTGAGTCAACATCCATTGAAAATAGCTCCCTCTGAAAGTCATCTTCAGTCTGGTGCTTTGGTTTGTCAGGTGGTAATCTTGATGACTTCTTCTTCTTTGTCTTGTTGCTTCCCGAGCACATTTCCATCCGGGGTGAGCCGGAAGAGGAGTTCTGCCTTTCTAAAGGGCTGCTTCCATAAAGGGTTGAGAAATCCTGGGCAGGATTATCTTTAAGAAGGTTCATGAGCATCGGGTGGTTCTTGGTGTTGCCGGCCATCGAAGAGACAGGTGGCGGCGTGTGATGAGGAGGGGTCGGACTCGAGCCAATGGTAGACCCCCCGTTCCCTGTGATTTGCAACAAACTGGTAAGAATTGGGTTCTGAGATACCTTGCTGAAGTCCTCCCCATGGCCCACCGACTCATGCCGATCTTTGATGCTCATGCTCATATTAAACAAGGTGGTAATGGGACCCCCCGGAAAGGTGTTGGTTGGTGTAGTGGTACCACTCATTGGGTTGTTGCCTGTGGTCATGCCATACCCTGGGCTGCTAGCCGGGGGCAGGTTCTTTTTCACCATGTCTTCAACTGTCTCTGCAATGAGGGACAGTGCTGGAGTGTCGGCCTGAATGGTTTCAGCTTTCCTCCGAATAGCCCTCATCGTCACAGGAATCGACATACACCTGTAAAATAAGATGGAAAAAACAAAATGAACAATGCACTAGGTGCTACTTAAAACAATTTTTCATTTGAGATAAAGGCTTTAATTTTGCCTTAAATAAAGGTTTGCAATAAACAGTTTTCCAGTAAGGCAAATAAGTTGTAAGGCAGGAGTAGTTCTTTAAAAATGCCAGAGCTTTGGGTATACCCATTCTAAAAAGAATCTGGAGGAAGACTTCCCTGATGGTCCAGTGGCTAAGACTCCATACTCCCAATGCAGGGTGCCTAGTTTTGATCCCTGGTAAGGAACTAGATCCCACATGCTGCAACAAAAGATCCACGTGCCACAACTAAGAGCTGGCACAGCCAAGTAAATATTTTATATGAATGAATAAATAAATAAATAAATAAATAGAATCTGGAAGGAATTCCCTGGTGGTCTAGTGGTTAGGACTCCAAGCTTTCACTGCTAAGGGCCCAGGTTCAATCCTTGGATGGGGAACTGATATCCTGCAAGCCACACAGGGCAACCAAAAAAAAAAAAATCTGGACCAGGAGGCAATCATCAACCTCCTTTGACATGCCACCAAAAACGAACCAATCGTAAGCAAAAGTCCAAATAACTAGATACCATACTGAACTAAAATAAAACTGGTAATAATGACCTCAGTAAGAAAATGCCCTCCTTTGGGGACTTCACATATGATTAATGGTGTAACAATATATACAATTTATCTTAATTGATGAACCACTAGAAAAATCTCTTGACCCATCAAATTCTATACTTTAATAGCTTAAATCACCCCAAAGCTATACTATGAAAAGTACTACCACTGGCAGGAAATCCTTTTTATTTTAAAGCAAAGCACTTTTTATGTTACAGATAAATTCATGTTTATAAACATGTTTGAAAACATTTTGCTCTAGACTATGTCAACAACCTTTCTTAAAGACCAGACAGTAAGATATTGACTTTTGAAGATCATATGGTTTCTGTCCAACTACTCTGCCATCTTAGCTCAAAAGCTACCATAGACAATATGTAAAGGAACAGGCATGTGTTCATGTACAGGCATGTCTTATTATGTTTCAGTAAAATTTATTTTTATTTACTAAACAAACCATTTGTACCTGCTCTAAAAAACCTTGAAATTACATATTAATGCTTCCAGGAAGCTGAATAGCTAAAGTATCTTCCCACATACTGCTGTTTGACATGTTACATGTGTTTTTTACAAAAATGACACAGAAGAAAAGTGAAAAAAAGATCTACATCTTTTTTCAACCCTCTCCCTCATAAAAGAGCGCTAACACTGGGTCTGAAGTTACCTACTTTACTTCCTATTACTCTTATGAGATTTATAAAATCAAAAACTCATATTGCTTCTAGATCCAAAAGCAGAGACGTGTGAATTCAAAGCAGTGACTAAATGCCTTCCTCCTAAATTCCTAATTCATTTATTACTGAAAACAGCATTCTTTATACACCTCTTAATGGTACTCTAATGAAAAAGGGCCAGTGCTACCTTTGAACAACTTTGGCAATGAAGTCATCTGTGCAGATGAGTGCATCTGACAGCCCCTTGTAGAGTTTACAGCTCACATGTGTTGAGTCCTGCACATCCATTACCACTGAAAAACAAAACATATAGGAGGTGTTTAGGATGGATTTGGCTTCAGTTTCTGACTTTGCAAAAAGAGATAAAAGGACCAAACTGCTATCCTGAGAAAGGTGCTAGTCACCCACATAACTCACCACACACCAGGGAGTCATTCACAGGGTGCTGAAAAGACACGCTGAAACGGGACTCTGAGAGGGGACACACTTCAAATTGGAGAAGCCCTGGAGAATCTAAAAGGCAAAGAAAAGGATCATAGAATAATCAACCAGATAAAAGACTTGAGATATGTACATAGTAATTATTAATTATTTTCTCTCCCTCACTGGAAACTAAATCCCACACATTTTTAAAAAAACATGAAACCCACTGGCACTCACAGGTGATTGAAGAAATCAGATTCCAAAGAATCCACCAGTTTATGTTATACTCTAAAACAAAGTAAACTTCATTTTTTTAAAATGAAGATATTTAATCCCTAAATTGATAAAGTCCTTGGCAGATATAAACATCCTGCCTTGAAAAGCAATTCTGAAAATAAATGTGGCCAAGAGGAGTTTCTCATTCTATTTGATAAGCAGACATCAGAATCACTGTCATACACCCTGCCTTCTACTAGCATACAGCTGTTAGCTATACATTCCATAGTTTGGTAAACATGGATGTAGGGAATACAATCTAAAATGATATATTTATGCCAAATACACTTACATATAACTATCATCATTGGTTTCTAAGCCAAACATGCCAAAAGCCCAGAGACAAGAATTATATACTTTCTTGGGAAAAAGTATGCATCTCTGTAGGACTAACTTCATAACTATCTCACAAAAACTCATTTTTAAATGCTCTAAAGCTATGTGGATAATTCCTAGGATTGAGATACATGAAACAGAAGGGTCATAAGGATACTTGCACATGTTCTGTGTCATTACTTCAACTTTCTAAAATTTCTCATTTCTGGAACAATTCTTATTCCCATAAAATATATGTCCTGATTTACCTTCTGGATTTCTTCTTGCCTACCATTTGGCACAGTTCTATCACTGAAATGCTTACAACTAATGTAAAAAATTAACTATGATTAACTAGAGCAGCCAAAATTCATATCAAGATTTCTAAGAGCAAACTGTGTGAAAAACATCAGCATTCCAGAATCCTGGGAGAGAAAGAAAAGGGCACAGGTCTCATCTCTTTTTAAGCTATATGATTAAGTTCTCCAAAGAAGGTGGAGAAAATATACTCAGGAATAAAACATGAAAAGCACTGCCTAACAACCTAAAATTTAGGTGTCAAGAACTCTCTTCCTACAAAATCTCAAATTATACCTTATCTATCTGCTGCAAGATTCAGGCCCCTAGGTACCCAATTACACCACTGCATGAAGAAAAAAAGTAAGTCCACTGCAAAAAAACTCTGTGGTTTCCATATGCCAGTATACAGATTGCTTCCATCAAAATTATCCACAGAACTTAAACCAGATTCCCAACTCATCCCACAGAGATTCTAATTAAGTTCATTTGGTATGGAAACCAAATATTTGTAGTTTTAGAAGCTCCACAGGTGACATGATGAGCCACCAAATTAGAGAACTACTAGAGTAATCAGTACCATTTACCAGTAAATACAGCAAAAGAAAGGCAGTACCTTCCTTCAGAATAGTTCTTTTGACACAGCTTCCAATTAGGGTGTTATAGGCCACTTGGTGTCTGATCAGATTCAGGATAAGAGGAACCCGGCCAGGGTGCTGAAAGGTGATTTTGCTAACAAGGGTTCCCTGTAGACTTCTACCATCTGGAAGAGGAGCATCCTTGTTGAGGAAATAGCAGTGCTGTTGACCTGGAAGAGCCTGGCAAAAAGAACAAGGGAATGAATGCTATTTACTCAGCCACTGTACTCCAACCACAAACTATCCTGAAAAAAAAAAACAAACACCCTACTCCTCAAAAATCAACAATTTCTTGCTGGACAATAAAGCTCCACAGTGAATCACTGGTCAGCTGACGTTAAACGCCAATTACTCACTTGGATGAAAAGACCCCTTTTTTGTAAATGTTCTGCCAGTGGTTTACTAACCTAGCTAACATAAAAATTACCTCAGAAATCTGTATAAAAGGGGTCCCTGAACAGTAACTGCAAAATTTTTATTTTTAATAACACCCTATACAGTTATAATGGAGCCAGAATTGAGGAACTGTTAGACTACTGTCAAACATTCAAATAAATTCAAGTTCAGATGTGGTTTAAAAACCATCCTTAATTCACTCATTCCAGTACTTTCTTCTCTGTAAGTACTCTGTAGATCAGAAGTTCACAGCACTTGAAAGGATTAAACAGCAAGAATTCTTAATACCTACTTATAAGCTTATAAAGTTTAGAATACCATTAAGAGACTTTCATTTGAAATTTCAACAATTCAACATACATTGTTTCCTGACTTGGAAGTTATGTTCTTTTTCAGTACATTTCAAAGATATCTGTAATTTCCTGCCTGACTGAGAAAATAGGACATGATCCGGTAAGTCAAAAGAATGTCTTCTGATCTCAGGTATCCTATAAAAGGAAGATTCTGATCTTGGGTCCAAGCATAATCTGCAACAATCCATACATAAGGCCTTACTTACAGCATAAAATCGCATGTTGTGATTCAAAGGTAAGGGGTCAGGATCCTTTGACAGTTCAAATTGTGTGATCAGTTCATAGAGGGGTACATAAGTTGGCTGAGTTTCAAACAATGGAATTCCTGGAACAGCAAAGATCAATATAATCACAGTAAGATGAAAATGCTGACAGCTCAGTTTTCCCTTCATTTACCCATTTATTCAAAACGTACTTACTAATAAGCATTGACTAGTTCAAAACACCATGATATCTATACCTATCACTAGTTTTTTGAGGTCAAGACTGAAAGAGGGCTAAGATAATGTGAATTTGAAGTTTGCTTTCACTTTTATAACAATTATTAGCTTCTGATGCTTCTTAAAACTCACCTGTGCAGTTCTGAATTTTCTGAACAAATGCTCTAGATACTGGAAGTGGCTGGGGAAACTTCAAGAAGAAACAAGCAGGAAGATCAACACTGTTGGCACTGGTAACTGAGGAGAAGGAGGGAGTCCTTCAAAAAAAAAAAAAAAAAAAACGTGGAGGATTGGGATTCTGAATTGATGTAAAAATGAAAAATCTCAACACTCAGACAACGTTTGTATCATATAAACACATACAAAGACTATCAAACTTCACTCTTTGAACTTCCTTCCCCCAATTCCAAAATATCCTATTTGTTAACCCTAAAGTATCTTATTGAACATCTATCCTGAAATATATTCTCTAGTTATTAATATTACTCCAACATAGCTCCAGATCAACATAAAGTCCCATAAGAAAATCCCATAGGGCAATCACTAAACCACTAAGCCAGTAGAAGTAGCACAGTTCTCTTCTTTCTCTCTCACAATAAAACTGTGTTCTATGAGCAGACTTCAAAGAGGAGCATGCAAATACTGAAAAGAGAAATCAAATGGATAAAACAAAAAAGCCCACCTCTAGAAAGTCAAGTGTGGGAAGAGCCAAGTCAAAGTAATACTTGTTTCTTACTGGACTTAAAGTTGAAAAAAAAGGACTTTGCTACCCTAGAATTATATTTCACTTACCATTTGTTGTCAACTGGATGTGATCCCATAATTAATGGTGCAATTGGGAGTTTATACATAGCAGACGTTCCTTCAATTGTCACTGATGCATTCATGCCCAAAGATCGAGGAACTGGGAAAAAGAAAAAAAAATGGTATTCTCCAGAATAACACAAATTATAAGGATCTTAACATTAAAAAAAAAAAACCTAGCTTCTGTGTAATTTGTCAGCCCTAATTATCAGATTCTATACCTATATACTTTGCCAACAAAGGTCCATCTAGTCAAGGCTATGGTTTTTCCAGTGGTCATGTGTGGATGTGAGAGTTGGACTGTGAAGAAAGCTGAGTGCCGAAAAATTGATGCTTTTGAACTGTGGTGTTAGAGAACACTCTTGAGAATCCCTTGGACTGCAAGGAGATGCAACCAGTCCATCCTAAAGGAGATCAGTCCTGGGTGTTCACTGGAAGGACTAATGCTGAAGCTGAAACTCCAATACTTTGGCCACTTCATGCGAAAAGTTGACTCAATGGAAAGACCCTGATGCTGGGAGGGATTGGAGGCAGGAGGAGAAGGGCACGACACAGGATGAGATGGCTAGATGGCATCACCAACTCGATGGACATGAGTTTGAGTAAGCTCCGGGAGTTGGTGATGGACAGGGAGGCCTGGCGTGCTGCGATTCATGGGGTCGCAAAGAGTCAGACACGACTGAGCGACTGAACTGAAACCTATATAACTTAGAAATGCTAGAAGTACCTTTCTAACAAACTGATAATTCTGTTAGTAAATAATACAAAATATAGGAAACAATGCAGTCTAAGGAAAAAAAATTTTAAAGATCGATTACCAATATTAACTTATTTTCTCCAACTTCAGAATGCATTTAAATAGAATTATGACAATAGACAGTCAATGATTGAAGTTAAAAGGGGAGCAAAATGAGGTATTAGGCCATTTTTCATTAGATTTTAGTCTATTAAAGTGCAAATACAGGAATTCCCTGGCAGTCCGTGGTTAGAACCCTGTGCCTTCACTCCCAAGGGCGTGGGGTTCCATCTCTGGTCAAAGAACTAAGATCCAGCAAGCCATGTGGTGCACCCAAAAAAAGTGCAAATACAAAGTAAGATCCATTATTTTAGTTCTTTAGTAAGTTGGTTAACTTCTTTACCTTTAAAGTGATGATTAAAGTGAATTATTTCAAGTCAGATCGTTTACATTTTCTCATTCACTCACTCACTCATTCAAAAGGACCAACTATGCTTTTATTATTACGTATGTATATCCTATGGACGAGGAGCCTGGCAGGCTACAGTCCATGGGGTCACAAGAGTCGAGCAAAAAAAAAAAAAAAAAGAGTCGAGCAATGACTGAGCAGCTAGACAACAACAGATGTACATGTACAGTATTTATACATGCACGAATGTGTGTGTATGTATCAGAAGCAAACTCTGGCAGAAATGGAAAACTTTGGTAGGGATGGCAAATTTACTTGGGAGTAGCAAACCAGAAAGCACAGGCAGGCCTGGGCATTCAAATTTTTTAAAATATTTTTTAAACACTGAGCAAAACCTTTAGTTACTTTATAGTGAAAGTCTTACCATTAGTCTCATGCAAAATGATAGGGGATGTTGTCTTATCATCTAGCAGGTCAGAAGGAGAGGCATAATACTTCAAGTTCATTAAATGACCTATGAAAAATAACACTTATCACTACTTTATCAGGTAACTTACAACAAAGAAAAATATTCCCTTCCTATAAACCTATATACCAGAAAATAGTTTACAGTATGAGAACTCATGATCCAAAGCAGCTTGTGGAATATTACAGAAGCATAAGTATTATTTCTAGCAGCAACAATTTACTTCACAATTAAAAAACAAGAAAACTAGGGGAGGGCAAGTATTGACACCTTAGAAACCATTAAAAAATACACAAATGAGAGAGGGGTAAATTTGGAGTCTGGGATTGGCAGATATAAACTATAATATAACAGTGTCCTACTGTATAGCACAGGGAACTATGTTCAGTATCTTGTAATAAACTATAATGAAAAAGAATAGGAAAAGGAATAAAAGTATGTATAACTGAATCAGTTTACCATATACCAGAAACTAACACAACACTGAAAATCAACTACATTTCAATTAAACAAAAAGTAAACCATTACAAATGACTAGTGATTTTCACCTTCTGCTTATAAAACCAAGATGAAATTTTAAGTAGTAATCTTTCAACTAAAAATTAGGTTTTTTTCTAAACAAGCAAAATAGCATCACATACCCCCGCTTCTTGGAGTGAGATAGCCAACACTTCCATGAAGAATCTTATCCAAGGGACCAGCATTGGTTGCTTTCCTGCAAGACAAATGATCTATGTTTATTTACATTTAAGCCCTGAAGATATTAGTATACAATGTGATAATGAGTTCAGCTCTTACACATCTTTTAATTCTATCCTAATAACTCTATCTTGGGCATTTAACAGTAATATTTCACCCTCAAGGTGAAGGGATTATTTCTAAGAATACACCAGTGTGTAATATGGTGAACAAAAATTACAACTATACTATTATTTATCAGAAGGGAGGCCAGGTTTCACAAGTCTTCTCATAAACCTATGGAATACCAACCAACAACTTACAGATACTGATATTCAGAAAATGGAATGCAATCATTTGGGAAGTGAAAGGATATGGACAGGATGTACAGTACAGGTAAAATACAGATGCATAGTAACATACATCTATAATACATATTTTTTAATAACAGAAACCTAGTAACCCATAGACAAAAAAACTTCAAGAACAAGGTCAAAGAGAACTGACACTTTAGCCAGTCTTACCAATACATAACTGCCATTTTAGATAGATCCTGTTCTAAGGATTGGAGAGCCAAGTACATTTTAGTCTTCAGTTTGCTAGAAAGTAAACAGAACAAGAATTAGTTAACAAATATACACAAATATTGAAAGCCTAGAGAGCAAGTCTACCTTGGAGGCAACTTAGATATCTATTTAAAAAAACAAAACATTAAAAAAAAATCATTAGTGATCTACCAAAGCTAATTTTTATCTCTACTTAAAAGACCAAGCAAGTAAGCACAATCCCAGGTAGGTTAAAAATAAAAATGACAACCAGTTCCATGACAATTTCTTTCGACCTAGAAATCAATATGTTGAAGATACCTCAAGGCTTATATAATCTGCCTTCTAGCACTATCATCAATAATGCAGATACTGTTTATTTAAAATACCTTTAAAAGACATTAAGTTAGAAACTGAGTTATAGACTGTCGATATGAACAGAAATCACAAATGAGCTAGGACAGAAGACTTGGCAAATTTCTAAGTATAAAATAATTTACAGATTTACACTAATTTTTCAAGCAAAAGCAAAAAATACTTACTTGTCCCCTGGAAGGTTATAAAGATTAACAAGACCCTTAAGGTGCTTAGAAAATTCATCAAAATTTTTTTCCCTGTAAGATGTTCAGGGAAGAGAGAGGGGAAGAGAATAAAACATACAATTACTACTCAATCTTATCAGCAAAGTCCCAAAACTCAAGCTTATATAAAACTAATCTTAATAATTTGCTTTAATCCCCCCCCCCCCCAGAGTTTTCTAGAATCAATCAAAAGTTGCAAAAGAAAATACAATGTTTTCCTTTGTCTGCCCCATTTTTCTGGAGAAGGTGCTAATAAACAGTATAAAAGATAGTCAAAAAGACCTGTTAACTCATATACTAATTTGTTCTTAAGTAATGAGACTTAGTTTAAATAAATCATGTCTCCTCTTAATTTGTAACTGAGATGACTGGATGTCATCTTTTAGATCTTTTAGAGAGAAAAAGGAAATAAATAAAGATAAGACACTTTCATGTACACAGTAAGAGCAGAGAAAGGAAATGAACAGTGGGAGAGAGATGGGAGACCTAAGCAAAGAAGGAGTAGGTAGTTTGGAGGCAAACGATGTATTTTAAAATGTTCCTATGACAAGATTTACCCCAGGAAAGAGAACCTACTACCAGGAATCCTGGCATCCTAAAACCTAACATTTAGAGATGGATTCTTACTCAAATAAGCTTTTATGGGCAGGAATCCAACACAACTCAACAATTCTAAGTCTCTATATCCTTTTTCAAACTTAAAAAAAAATGTCTGTTGAATACTGTACTGCTCTGACATGTCAGATACTTGATCAGGCATTTATTGAACATGGCCCAAAGTGCCATGAAGACACTAAAAAGAAACAAGAGCAACAGCAAAATATATTCCTTACCTTAAAATCATCATCTATAAAGAGTGATGAAAAATGCCTGGTAAAGACTAATATGCTTTCTAAGGTTCCCACTTCCAAACATGCTTACAAATTAACTTTAGGACACCATCAGTTCATAAACTGGTACAGTCTCCTATTCTACATTAGAACCAGAAATATTGGTTTCCTGATTCTGACTATTCTGATAATACATCTTAGCTAGACTTATTGAGTAAATGAAATTATGAAAGGTTATTTTTTATGTTGCATTATAATTTTTCAAAGCTCATTCAAATCTGGTGTATTTGGCTGTAAGGACATTAAACTGATCACTGGAAGGCTGAGTGTAAAACTTATTTCTCAATGTTAAACCCTTAAGACTCCTCTGTGTGCTATCTGATAACTTCACTATATTTAAAACATAAAATTGATTTAACAACTTTCTCACATTCCCAGAGAGTTAATTCTGGGTTTAAATTTAAGCATGGAAATCTCCACTTAATTAAAGGAGAAAAGATAAGCCAATGACAAAAAACATCAATTACTAAAAGAGACTGTCTTCAAGCCTAGCACTTTACTATGATTTGGGACCCATAAACCTTAAATATAAAACACTTTTTCTCAAAGTGAAAAAAAGTTCTTTCCATAGTACAGACTCAATTTTCTCAAGTTTTCTCTAATAATTAGGTTCTGTTTATTTTTATTCCACAGAGAATTCCTAAGGTTAACTCAGTAGTTCTCAACCAGGAATGATTTTGTCCTCCAGAGTACGTCTGACAATATCTGGAGACATTTTTGATTATCACAGATCAGGAAGTAATCATAGATCCTAACTAGCTGGGAGAAACCAGGGATGGTGTTTAACATCCAAGAATGAACTGGGCAACCCCCTAGAGCAAAGAATCTCCCAACCCAAACTGGCAATACTGTCAAGGCTGGGAAACCCTAGGATAGATGGAATCGAGTATTAAAAAAAAAAAAAAAAAAAGCTAAGTCAATTCTGAAAGTGAGCAAGTGCAGACTCTGAAAAACCCAAGAAAATAAAGTTATTCCTTAGAAAAATAACTTCTGACCATTCTCAAAATGTTAACTATATAGAACAGCACTGTCTGCCAAGAAAAGGGAATGCAAATGTCAGCTGCTCACCTTAGCTGCTGTACAAGCTCTGGACAGCTCTGAAATTAAAGAAATTACGTTAAAACTCTAAACTACTTTAAGATGCTTGAAGACATCAAAAGTTTTTTTTTTATTAATAACACATGCTTTATAACAAAAACATTAAAACTATAGAAGGTCCTTATATTAAGATATCAAAAACATCTTCTTCCTACTTGGTAAACCATGGGGTTGGGTCACGAAATTAAAAATCAAATATATGAAATAGTTTATAAAGGAGTCAACTTTCAGTTGCTTGTTTAAAACATTAGGACCTCTCTTTAAAGCCATCCTTGGAATTCATATCCAACTGTCTGGTTATACACCTTTTTACATTCCTCTCTATTACAGGGTTTTTCAGAGACATTAGCTATATACAAGATTATCTGTCCTTCTTGATTATAAGTTCTTTGAGGATAGGAATTTAAATTATTTGTATCCCCAGCACCTATTGTTCAACTGCGGCTCATGTTTTGTTGATATGAATTGGAAAAGGTTCCTCTGGTGTTTCTTCTTGTCAAAGCCTTTGGATGATGTCAGAGATGGACCCAGATTATTCTAAATTCCACTCTACAGCTACTGATGTTGTAGCCCATCACATCATCTCTACAGTGGCTCGTGAAAAAACCTAAACCCAAGCTATTTCAAACCCCAACAATTTCTTTAAAAATTAATGTCCCTAAGTAAACCCCACAGATTCCAGTGAAATATCAACACATACCACAGGATTCTCCCCATGGTGAGCCACTTTTACATCACAAAGCTGTCCTGCAGGATCTAACTGCACTTCCACATAGAACATATCTGACGTGATGTAACATTCAGTGCCACTGGCACTGAGATGAGAGCCCAGTCTAGCAGGAACAAATCAAAACAGAAATTAATAGAAGACACATAAATAAAGCCACCCAAAGTCAACACTAAGTTAAATATTTCTGCCTACAGATATACTACTTACCCATTCTGTCTTGCTATAGACTCCAAACGGTCAGTCATTGCTGGTAAAGATGTTACTACAAAAGGGTGAAAAAAAGGAAATCACAAAGCATGCTCCAAATAACTTAAATAGTATTCTTCAAAAACAGAAACATCCTGAGGAGTATATCTGTCCTTCCAAAGCCATAAACACATTCAATAGTCCAAATACTTGTACTCTGCACAAAGCTCATCTATAGTTCAAATGCTTATAATTTGCACAAAGCTCATTGATAAGGCTTAGCTGCAGCCTAAGCAATAAGGGTCAAAAAAAAAAAAAGATCTATTTGAAAAAAATTGAACCTTTCTCCTTTCTATTACTCATTTGGACAAGTTATCTTTAAAGAAGACATACTTAGGGACTTGCTGGTCATCTAGTGGTTAAGACTCCACACTTCCATTGAAGTGGGTATGGATTCAATCCCGGCTTATTTGTGACAATCAGTGTAAAACCTGTTTGTTTTGACTTTCATTTTCCTTCAAAAATAGACAGACATAGTAATTATAAGCTTGAATAATCAAGCTCATGACTTAAATTTCATGTTTGCTTTCCTGAAAACATTTTTTTCTTTCCTCTTTTCATGTTCTTATGAAAACATTCTTAATAAATACTGTAAAACAAAAAGTCCATCTTCTTATTGAGTTAATTAGGAGAGAATATGTGAAGGAAAAAAATTTTCCCCTCCTATATGCTATCTTGGTTACCCTTCATCAATTATTTTTTGAGTTTCTACCAGCCTTCAAAATAGAATAAAAAATAAATGTTTCAAAAGTTCAGGTCAAAGTTTATCTCAACTTCATAATGAAATCAAGAGTGATACCCACCTATCTCAATTCACATTTCTAGTATAAGTATAAAAGTCTTTCCTAAACTGGAGGGTTTTTAAGAAGTTAGCATATTTCAACAATGTTTACAAACCTTTGAGAGCTTTCTGCAATGTCTCCAAACAGCTGACCAAATGTTGGTGCCCTCCAGAACTCATTACAACCCTCTTCTCCTGTATTAAAATAGGAAAACATTTGAGGTAAAAATTAACCGAGCCAAAAAAAAAATAAAAAAAAAAAAATTAACCGAGCCAATAGTTTTTGGTAAACACATATATTATTCTAGAAATAATATTTCAGCATAGTCTACAGATTATGAAGTAATCTATATACTCTATATTTCTTATATATTCTAGTTAACCTATAAATTTTTAATTGTTATTTTGTCCATCTATCCAAAAGAGGAAAGGTTAATCTACTGAATACATGGATATACCATATCCACATCCATGAAAGGAGAAAAAGGTATTTCCACATCTAGGACTTCCCTGGTGGTCCAGTGGTTAAGACTTTATGCTTCCAAAGCAGGGGATGTGGGTTCAATCCCTGGCTGTGGGACTAAGATCCTAGATGACACAGCGCAATCAAAAAAAAAAAGTCTACAACAAAGGTATTTCCAGATCTAAAATAATTTTCAGGGAAAAATTAGAAGGATCAAAATGGGGAGGCGGGAGGGGGAATCGGGATGGGGAACACATGTAAATCCATGGCTGATTCATGTCAATGTATGGCAAAAACCACTACAATATTGTAAAGTAATTAGCCTCCAACTAATAAAAATAAATGAAAAAAAAAAAAAAGAATCAAAATGTAATAAATGAAATCAGCCTCCTGCAGAAGTGACTACATCCTAAGACTCAGGATGGGGTGGCTCAAATTTGACAATTCCCAAACCTAATAAGGTGATATGCATGTAATCTAAGAAATACAACCAAACCTTAGTCAAACTACTGGGCCAGCTAAAAAGTTCATTTGGATTTTTCCATAAGATGTTACGGAAAAACTGGAATGAAATTTTTGGCCCACCCAATAGACTCACTCTAGGAAACAAGATACATAGTCCAAAAATCCAAAGAGCAGAAATTTAGCATAATTTTTCTAAACCTACCCAAGGAAGCAGTTTCTCTCTGTACAGCATTCTAGTCCCCAGAAGTATGAGCAGTTTTATGATACAAGGATAGGTTTTGAGGCTTTTCCACGCCCTAAATCCATCTCTCCTGGCTCTAATTCCATGCTCCCAAACATCTGCTTAATTAATAATCTGGATTCCTTTATACCTTAAATAGACAAGGACTGTGTCCATTGCTGTAGACAATGGATACCAGTATTTTGGTAGCTGGGAAGACAAACCCTCATTAATAAACTGGCATTCTGATTTCATGTTAACTTACTGAGATTTTGTTAGTATGTCAGTTTTAAAAGGGCTTCCCCAGTGGATCAGCAGTAAAGAATCTGCCAGCAGTGCAGGAGCTGCAGGACACATGGGTTCAATCCCTGGGTTTAGAAGATCCCTTGGAGGAGGGCATGGCAACCCGCTCCAGTATTCTTGCCTGGAGAATCCCATGGACAGAGAAGCTTGGCATACTATAGTCCATAGGGTTGTAAAGAGTTGGACATGACTGAAGAGACTTAGCATGCACACACACAGTTGTTGAAAATTCTTAAAAATCTTTTATATACCAATAAAAGTAGGTTTCTGAATCTGCAAAAGTGACAAGTAGACAATGGAAGCTATGGTGACCAAACCAAGAACTGGTAACCCAAGAGAGGGTCTTAGTACCCACCTGGAGTCCGCTAGCTCATGCTGTTTCTCTAGTGACAATATCATTTATAGGCAGTATCTCAAACTAGAATATGGCTGCCTTCTAGTATAAAAATGACAACCTCTGAATACGCAGACTGGAAAAATTGTCATTAAGACTTAAAAAAAAAACCTACAAATCTTTTTTTTTTTTCCAAATCATTTTTATGTATACAATCCTGAGCCAGAAGATACCTGTAGAACTTAGTTACAGAAATCTCTAAGCAACACGACATTTTGGTGTCCATTATCTCATTTGATCTTTACAGCAAAACTGTGTGAAAAAGCAAACTAGTGTTGCTCATCTTACTCAAATTGGTGTCTTGACCTTCTAGATGAGGAAATTGAGGGTGGGAAAAAACAAGTAATTTGTCCAAGGTTACAGAGGTAGTAGTGGAGTCAAGATTAAAATAAAGGTTTTTTTGACAGCAAATTCAGTTCTCTGACTAGTGCTGTGCTATACACTCACCCCACTCCCTGTATTCCACTTAACTAAGGGCTCCTCATACTGGTGAATGCCTCAGGAAGGAGAAAGTACTGTAGAGAAAGTCACAAGAGTAAACAAGTAACATTAATTAAAAATGACTGTAAACTCTACTACCAGTATAGATACAATGAAAGTATTAACACATTAGAATCAAGGAGCTTGATAGGAAGTAAAAAGTAAATGTTTCTCTATATCAGGCTATCATGTGTATCTTTTTTTTTTTTTTTTGGCAGCGCTGTGGGACTTGTGGGATCTTAGTCCCTCAACCAGGGGCTGAACCCAGGGTTACAGTAATGAAAGCTGGGAATCCTAAACATTAGGCCACTAGGAAACTCATTATGTTTTATAAGTGTATTTCTTACAACTTTTGCCTAAAATATCCCAGCCTACTATAACTCATAATTAACACAATTCTATTAACATATCTTCTTCTTAGGTAGACTCTTAAAAGTTGAAAGCCATCATGTACATATGATGTTACAAGAAATAAAACTGAAGACACACCATAATAACTAGCTAGAAAAAGTCTACACAGGTAACTTAGCTTATCAAATAATTTTCTAAGCACAACACTTTATCTACTTCACCATAATCCTCACCATGACTTGACGCACAAGCTTAATGGTTTCACTCCAAGGTCTATTTTGGTTAAATTTTGCATGGAGCCGTTCCAAGAGAGAACTCATCTTACTCAGTTTTTCCGACTCTAAGATATAAATCAGAAAACATCATTAGCAACTCTTCTTTCAAGACCTTCCACAGTTTTTCTTGCAAACAAAACTCCCAAACTTCATCCTGGAACGAACTCATTTAAAATCTTTTCCAATATAATTTACTTCAAAATACACAAAGAATTCATTTCTAATAACAAGTAGACAGAAATTATGGGTCTAATCTAACAAACACTATAGAAGGGGACTGCTTTCTCTTCAGACTTAATGAGAAGCAAAAAAAGAACCATCTCCAGTCCTGAGGATCAAGACTACCATTTAGTGGCAAAATAATTTCATGATATGCATGAAATCCCTTGCATGACATATGCAGAGCATACATTTGAACATGGCCTTACTACGGTTGGGCTTCTCTGGTGGCTCAGAGGTTAAAGAGTCTGCCTGCAATGCAGGAGACGCGGGTTCAATCCCTGGGTCGGGAAGACCCCCTGGAGAAGGGAATGGCAACCCACTCCAGTATTCTTACCTGGAGAATCCCATGGACAGAGGAGCCTGGTAGGCTACATACAGTCCACGGGGTCGCAAAGAGTCAGACAAGACTGAGCGACTTCAATTTCACTTTCACCTTTACTATGGTTAGCTGGTTTTCAATGTGAAAACACACACTTTCTTAATTTTTTCACATAATTTTAAGAGATCAATTTGTAAGTATTATCAAGAAAACAAGCTTCATTTGTCATTCAGATATTTCCTGTTCGAATTCAAACTATATGAACAAGGAAGATGTCAAGTGACTAAAGGATGAGTTTCAGGCAAAGGTAAGAGAAAGATAGAAAAGAATGGACCCAGATAGTGTTTGAAGGAACCTCCTACAACCTCCAACACTCCTGTAATTCTTTTAACTGCTTAACATGAGCAAGGACTGTGCTGGAGACCAGCAGGGCAAAAATACAATATGCCTGAGATGACATCTGTGAGGGGGTGTGGATAAGTTAATGTGAAAATAACCATCACACAAAGCAAAATGAGATATGCTCTTAAAAACAGACACACACTACTATCAAAATTCAAAGGAGGAAAAGTGTGTAATTAGTTTAGGGACGTTACAGAAAAGATGTCTTGAAAGATGAATAGAATGTCAGCAATCAAAGTTGTAGTGACATCTTCAAATTGAGATTCAACTCCTCCCTCCAATGCCTTCATCTTCTGGAAAACTGTTTTTGGGGCTGTTCCATCCAGGTTATAATTCTGGAGAAATGTTTGGCAATTCCCAAATTTAAGACATTCACTCAGGCACTACTTTATATCTCAGAGATACAGCACTGAGCAAACTAGACAAAATTCCTGCCTTAGTAAGATTCCACTTACACTTGTCATTCCTCTGCACCCTTTTTCCTTCTTCTCCTTCAAACACACCTCCCTTCTCTCCCTTGAGAAGGCCGATGACAAATAAATATCTTTACAAAAATGCTTCAATGAAACGTTTTTTTAAGCAAGTATTATGTGCCGGGAGAAGGAAACGGCAACCCACTCCAGTGTTCTTGCCCGGAGAATTCCATAAGCGAAGGAGCCTGGTGGGCTGCAGTCCATGGGGTCACAGAGTCGGACACGACTGAGTGACTAACAGAACAACACAACATAATGTGCCCAGGACTATACAATGATGAGTAAGGCAAGATCCTGCTCTACAAAGCTCAGAGTACATTGGAGAAGACAAGAAAACAATCGTGTATCAATAGAACTATGTCCAAAATGCTAAGGAAGCATTTAAGCTGCAATGTGGAACTTTAGAGAATATAAAGTTACACAGTAAAGTGTTTTTCAGCAGTTCTTAGTTCAGATATTGAAAATCTGAAATTAAAAGCATTTTAAAAATATACAATACCACAAGATATGAACACTGTGACATTTTTGAAAACTACTGGCTTTTAATACCATAAGGACCTAACCATTTCATTCACGCCAAAACATCTTACAGTACTTTGATATATAGCGTTGTATTATTGCTTTATGTCATCATTCAGATTTCTCTTTTGGAAGGAGCAAGTTTTACATTCACTTGCCTGGTCTCCCATCTCTTTAGGCTAAAAAATGCCCCGAGGCCCAAATGTTGCCCCTTGCCACATAGGAAACCTTCACAGAAGTTGGGAGCCCCCATCTCCCCAAAGTCGAGGCTCTCCATCACCAAGGAAGGCAGTCAGAATCTGAAACTCAGACATATCCCGCCTCCTAGATCCTGAGCCCTCGGGAGAGTGGCCCCCGCGGAGGCATTGGCTCCCCCAGCTGTGTCCCGCCCCCTGCTTTCCCCCTCAGTCACTCACCCTCGGTTTCCCCCTGAGCCTTCATCCTGACGGCGGGGAGGGCCTAAGTCCTACACAAGAGGATATGCCCTTCCCCACCAGTAATGGAGGAACCAAGTTGGCTCGGGCTCCCGGGACGCAGGGCACCTGCAGTCCCACTCTTCCAGGGAAGACTCAGTCTGAAGTCCCCGGCGGCAAGAAGAGAAGGGTGCTCGCGGCCGCCGCCATCTTCCCCAACGGAACTTCCAAAAGATCGCGAGATTAACCGTGATCCTGTGGGGGGGGGAGGGGGAGAGAGAGAGAGAGAGAGAGAGAGAGAAAAGGGGCTGAGCCCCAAGTATCGCGAAAAATAATTTATACGTTGCTTCTCGCGAGATTATCCCCACCCTGCCTGCTCTCTGGTTTGTCTCCGACTTCCCGGAGCTAGGCGTGGAGCTTGTGTAGCGGTAGTGTTCAACACCTCTGCGGAAGTTGGTACTTTCGGTTTGGCTTTTAAGCAGTTTGCAAAGTAAAACCCCAGCTGTCTTTACTGAAATACTAGCTTTTCGAAGAATATTGCTGTTAGGAATATTTTATTAAAACATTCCCTTTATTGAGATACTAGACGGTGGGTCTTTGTAACACGACGTCCCAAGGTAGCCCAGTACACTTAATTTCCATTACCTAATTTCCTTTTTAATTTCAGAAATATTTTTCTTGAGCAATTTCAATATTTCTGAGGACGTGGAAGATTTTGAGTTAAGAAAAACTTGTTTGCAGCAGTCATCAGTTCAGGTGAGTCGCTCAGTCGTGTCCGACTCTTTAAGACCCCATGAACTGCAGCAGGCCAGGCTTCCCTGTCCATCACCAATTCCCAGAGTTTGCTCAAACTCATGTCCCTCCAGTCGGTGATGCCATCCAACCATCTCATCCTCTGTCCTCCCCTTCTCCTCCTGCCCTCAATCCTTCCTAGCATCAGGGTCTTTTTCATTAAGTGGACTCTTCGCGTCTATCAGGTGGCCAAAATATTGGCGCTGCAGCATCAGTCCTTCCAATGAATATTCAGCAGCCATCAGATACTGCTAATTATATTTAGGATCCCAAAGGTGTTCACAATGGATTGTATTTTTTTTTTTTTTTTTGTAGTCAGTAAAAGCAAGCAGGTTAGCTCACACTACACTACACATCACAAAGAATTGTGTGGTCCTGTCTCTTGTATCAGTAAATTTTCACGAAGAGAAATCTAGAGTAATGCCGATAAGTTAGAAGTTCCTGCCCATTGGAACAAGAGTCAGGCTAAAATACAATTCTACTAGCACTGGGTGGAAGTTCTTAAAATAGTTAAGGTTACTCTTTTTTTTCTTTCTTTTTTTTTCAAGTACATCCTTGAGAATAACTGCTGAAAAGTCGGATTTTACCTAATTTGCTGTAAGGATATTTAGCAGTGGATTCCCACTGGCTTTTTAGTCTCAGACTTTTCCCCATATTTCAAAAATGATATGCAAACATCCTCCAAAACAATTCCTGCTGGTAACTACAGTTCAGATGAACAGACATAAGAACAAATCTCTATTTGTGACATGCTTATTTCGACAAAGATATGTATAACCATGCTCCTTGAAAGTAGAATTTAATTTTACTTCTTGTCTATTTCTCTTACCCTCATTCCTTTCAGTCACTACACAGACAGTTTCTTGAGGCAGTAATTGCCCCTCATTTCGAAATCCCCATTACCTAGCATTGTACCTGGGCTTAGTAGGAAAATCTTTTACTGGCCCTAAAATTCCTCTCTAAATCTAGCTCTTCTCCCCTTGCCAAACCCCAGCCACACTGACCTTCCACCTGCAGACAATTCCTTCACTCCTTCCTCTCCCGAGGTCCTTGAACAGGCCTTTTTAACGGCAGGAAGGCTTTCCCTTTCTCCATTCCGCCTCATCTCACTGAGGCCCTCTTATATAGTTCTCAAAGTAAATGTCTCTTGATCTGGACTAGAGATGGAAGCTTTCTCTAAACCCTGACTTAATAAGGTCCTCTGTTATACTATTTCAGTACTTAATTAAGTACATGATGATGTATTCAATGTCTGTCTTCCCTGCTAAACTATCAAATCCAGGAGGGCGGCTGCACTGGGTCTATTTCTTTCACTACTGTCTAGTCTAGTGATACTGCCTACCCTAGTTCCTGACACATGTCAGAGACTCAATGCATATACAGAGGCAAATTGATAGGTTGTCAGATTTTTTAAAAACAGAACACTCAGTTAAATTTTAATTTTAAATAATTACATTTTTTAGTATAAAGGTATGTTCCAAATATTATAGAATATAAATCTAGCAATATTAACATTGAAGAAGTACAGAGAGAATTTACCCAACTGAGAATTTCCAAAGATAGTTCATATTTAAAATGCTGTGGGAGGGTGGGGGGTGGGGAAAAAAAAATAATGAATGAAAAATAAAATGCTGTGGGAATTCCCTGGTGGTCCAGTGGTTAAGAGTCCATGCTTTCACTGCCAAGGGCCCAGGTTTAATCCCTGGTTCAGGCGCTAAGATCCCACAAACTGCCCAATGCAGCCAAAAAATAAACTAAAATGCTGTTTCAACAAGCATCTGTGGAGTCCTAATACCTGTGTATTTGAAGCTGGTAATATACACTTGACAACACAGCCCTAGCCCTTGATGGATTCACCTGATTTAGAGTTCTGAAAATATGACTGGTCACTGAAACTGTAGGCACTCAAAAATATTTTGTTAATTTACTCATGTCCAAAGCATGACTGTTGAATACACAGCTACAGTTTCTCATGCAAGCTCTTTGTACAAGTGAACAATAAATACTGTATTAGTGTAGCTAGGAATTGTTAAACCATATAAAACTTGAAAACAATAAACTTTACCAAATTTTAGTCACAAAATAGAATAAGTTACTATTTCTCATCTGCAAATGCAGATGAAATGACATTGTTGAAAATTTGTACTCTAAAAGTAAAGATCAAAAAAAAAAATAAATAAATAAAAGTAAAGATCCCTGGTGATCCAGTGATTAAAATTTGCCTCTCAAGGCAGGAGACAGGGGTTTGGTCCCCAGTGGGTGAGAGAACCAAGATCCCACATGCCGCAGGGCAACTCAGCCTGAGCACCGCAACAAAGATCACCCATGCTGCAACTAAGACCCAAACACAGTCAAAAATAAAAATAAATAGATTTTTTTCTAAAGACATCCATTTTTATAAAAAGTCAAAGATAGGAGAGACATGTCATTAAATAAGAAAAGTAATTCAAGTGACATACACACACACCAAGAAGAGGACCATGGACAAATTTTAAATGACTAAGCTTTGAGGGAGACTTCAAAGGCTCTTAAAACCAAAATCTAAACTAACAAATTGGACTTGGGGTGAGGGGAAATAATTATAACTAGTTAAATATTTCCTCTTGCATAGAGCCTAAAGAGAAGCTTTCTGACTTGCTTTGGGGGACTTACAGGGAAACTACAGTCATCACCTGACTGGCCACTTGGGCTTCCCAGAGTTACCCTGACTCCCTGCCCTAGGAGACAGTGAAACAAACAAATCATGCAGCCCTGGAATTTCTGAGTTCAAAGTTTTCCTGTAGAGTGAAGCAATCCTTGTTCTACAAAGGCACAGTCCTCACCATTTGTTGGACCAGTCCCAGCAGTTTATAGTATGCTTTGTGTTTAAAATTTTAGAGAGTCAAAATGGCTTAAAGGCTTAAAGATCTAACACCATAAAACTCCTAGAAGAGAACATAGGCAAAACATTCTCTGACATAAAGTGTACCAACGTTTTCTTAGGTCAGTCTCCCAAGGCAATAGAAATAAAAACAAAAAAAATTTTTAAAGGGACCTAATCAAACTTGCAAACTTTTGTACAGCAAGGGAAACCATAAAATAAAAAGACAACCCATAGACTGGGAGGAAAGCATTTGAGAATGAAGAGACTGAGAAGGGCTTAATTTCCAAAATATATAAACGGCTCATACAACTCAATAACAAAAAGACAACCCAAGCAAAAATGGGCAGAAGACTAGAGACATTTCTCCAAAGAAGACACACAGATGGCCGACAGGCAGGCACAGAAAGATATGTTCAACATGGCTAATTATTAGAGAAACGTGCAAGTCAAAACTACAATGAGTGGCTTCCCTGATGGTTCAGCAGTTAAGAATCTGCCTTGCAGTGCAAAGGGACACTAGGTTCAGTCCTTGTTCCAGGAAGATCCCACATGCTGTGGAGCAACTGAGCCCATGCACCATGACTACAGAGCCTACTCTCTAGAGCCCAAGAGCCACAAAGACTGAAACCCACATGCAGACTGCACAGAGCCTGTGCTCTGTAACAAGAGAGCCACTGCAATATGTCCTCACACTAACACAAGAGTAGTCCCCACTCACCACAACTAAAGAAAGCCCACGTGCAACAACAAAGACCCACCACAGTCAAATAATAAGATAAATAATAAATAAACACATAGATCTTTAAAAAAAAAGAAAAAACCACCTACAATGAGGTACCACCTCACACTGGTCAGAATGGGCATCATTAAAAAGGCAACAAATAACAAATCCTGTAGAGACTTGAAGAAAAGGGAATCCTCCTACTCTGTTGGTGGGAATGTAAATTGGTGCAGCCACTGTAAACAGTAAGGAGGCTCCTCAAAAAACTAGAGTTGCCATAGGAGCCAGCAATCCCACTCCTGGACATGTATCTGGACATAGCAGTACTATTCACAGTAGCCAAAATATGGAAACAACCTAAATGTCCGTTGACAGATGATGAATGGATAACAAGATAACAAGATGTGGTGTGTGTGTGTGTGTGTGTGTGTGTGTGATGGAATAATGCCATTTTATTTTCTTGGGCTCCAAAATCACTGTGGATGGTGACAACAGCAATGAAATTAAAAGACACTTGCTCCTTGGAAGAAAAGTTATGACAAACTTTTGTCGTTCAGTAGCTCAGTCGTGTCTGACTTTTTGTGACCCCATCAAGTGCAGCATGCCAGGCTTCCCAGTCCTTCAATATCTTCCTGAGCTTGCTCAAACTCATGTCCATTGATGATGCCAATTGGTGATGCCATCCAACCATCTCATCCCTCTGTCATCCCCTTCTCCTCCCGCCCTCAATCTTTCCCAGCATCAGGGTCTTTTCCAATGAGCTGGCTCTTCACAACAAGTAGCGAAAATACTGGAGCTTCAGCTTCATCATCATTCCTTCCAATGAATATCCAGGGTCGATTGCCTTTAGGATTGACTGGTTTGATCTCGTTGCAGTCCAAGGAACTCTCAAGACTCTTCTCCAACACAGGGACTTCCCTAGTGATACAGTGATTATGACTCTTTGCTTCCTCTGCAGAGGACACAAGTTGGATCCCTGTTTGGGGAACTTAGATCCCACATGCTGCAAGGTGTGGCAAAAGAAAAAAAATATGACACAAATGAACTTTATCTGTGGAACAGAAACAGGCTCACAGACATAGAAAACAGACCTGTGGTTGCCCATGGGAGGATGGATGGGGGTGGGTTTGACTGGGAGTTTGGAATTAGCAGATGCAAACTATTATATATGGAATGGAACAAAGATCCCTTGAAAGTCCCTCGGTGTGGCCAAAAAAAAGAGAAAAAAAATAAGTGCAGTGCTTAGGATTACAGAAAGAGCTGTCCCTTCTCCTGTCATTTACTACTAGTGTAAATGTGCTCCAACTCCTTCTGAGTCTGTTTCAGCCTTTAGGATTGCATATAATAATACACATACTGGTCACCTCATCAGGTTATTTATTTATTTAATTGATATTTATTGACAGGTTTAAACGACTTCTATGGAAAATTGAAAAGTGCTGTAGAAATAGAAGGTATTATAAAAACTCAATAACACGCTTCATTCACTATTCATTCTTTAGGGGTTTATAGTCTGCTTCAACAGGAAACAGATAATTAAGAAAGGATTTGAAACTTCCCTGGTGTTCCAGTGGTTAAGAACCCAGCTTACAATGCAGGGGGCAAGGGTTTGACCCCTGGTCTGGGAACTAAAATCCCACATGCCACTTGCAGAACCATGGGTGGACCCAGAGATCGTCATACTGAGTGAAATAAGTCAGAAAGAGAAAAACAAATATTGTATAACATTGTTTATATGTGGATTCAAGAAAAATGGTACAGATGGCTTATTGGCAAAGCAGAAATAGAGTCACAGATGTAGAGAACAAACTTAATGATTACCAAGGGGGAAAGGGTGGGTGAGACGAACTGGGAGATTGGGATCGATATTCTGATAGACAGAGTGCCTGAAGAACTATGGACAGAGGTTTGTAATATTGTACAGGAGATGGTGATCAAAACCATTTCCAAGAAGAAGAAATGCAAAAAGGCAAAATGGCTGTCTGATGAAGCCTTACAAATATATGAGAAAAGAAGAGAAGCGAAAGACAAGGAGAAAAAGAAAGATATACCCATCTAAATGCAGAGTTCCAAAGAGCAGCAAGGAGAGAAGAGAAAGCCTTCCTAAGTGATCAATTCAAAGAAATGGAGGAAAACAATAGAATGGGAAAGACAGAGATCTTTTCAAGAAAATTAGAGATACCAAGGACATTTCATGCAAAGATGGGCACAATAAAAGACAGAAATGGTATGGACCTAACAGAACCAGAAGATATCAAGAAGTGGCAAGAATATACAGAAGAATGATACACAAAAGATCTTCATGACCCAGATAACCACGAAGGTGTGGTCACTCACCTAGAGCCAGGCATCCTGGAGTGTGATGTCAAGTGGGCCTAAGAAGCACCACTACAAACAAAGCTAGTGGAAGTGATGGAATTTCAGCTGAGCTATTTCAAATCCTAAAAGATGATGCTGTGAATGTGCTACAGTCAATATGCCAGCAAGTTTGGAAAATTCAGCAGTGGCCACAGGACTGGAAAATGTCAGTTTTCATTCCAAACTCAAAGAAAGGCAATGCCAAAGAATGTTCAAACTACCACAGAACTGCACTCATTTCACACACTAGCAAGTAATGCTCAAAATTCTCCAAGTTAGGCTTCAACAATATGTGAACCGAAAACTTCCAGATGTTCCAGTTGGATTTAGAAAAGTCAGAGGAACCAGAGATCAACTTGCCAACATCTGATGGATAACAGGAAAAAACAAGAGAATTCCAGAAAAACATCTACTTCTGCTTCACTGACTATGGTAAAGCCTTTGACTGTGTGGATCAAAACAAATTGTGGAAAATTCTGAAAGAGATGGGAATACCAGACCAACTTACCTGCCTCCTGAGAAACCAGTATGCAGGTCAAGAAGCAACAGTTAGAACCGAACATGGAACAACAGACTGGTTCCACATTGGGAAAGGAGTACGTCAAGGCTGAATATTGTAACCCTGCTTATTTAACTTCTATGCAGAGTACATCATGTGAAATGCCGGGCTGGATGAATCCCAAGCTGGAATCAAGATTGCCAGGAGAAATATCAGTAACCTCAGATATGCAGATTACACCACCCTTATGCCAGGAAGTAAAGAGCCTCTTGATGAAGGTGAAAGAGGACAATGAAAAAGCTTGCTTAAAACTCAACATTCAAAAAACTAAGATCATTGCATCTGGTCCCATCACTTCATGGCAAATAGATGGGGAAACAATGGAAACAGTGACAGACTTTATTTTCTAGGGCTCCAAAATCACTGCAGATAGTGACTGCAGCCATGAAATTAAAAGACACTTGCTCCTTGGAAGAAAAGCTATGATCAACCTAGACAGTGTATTAAAAAGCAGAGACATCAGTTTGCCAACAAAGGTCCGTATAGTCAAAGCTATGGTTTTTCCAGTGGTCATGTATGAATGTGAGAGCTGGATCATAAAGAAGGCTGAGTGCCAAAGAATTGATGCTTTTGAGCTGTGGTGTTGGAGAAGACTCTTGAGAGTCCCTTGGACTACAAGGAGATCAAACCAGTCAATCCTAAAGGAAATCAACCCTGAATATTCATTGGAAGGACAGATGATGAAGCTGAAGCTTCGTTACTTTGGCCACCTGATATGAAGAGCGGACTAATTAGAAAAGACCCTGATGATGGGAAAGAGTGAAGGTAGGAGGAGAAGGGGACGACAGAGGATGAAATGGTTTGATGGCATCACTGACTCGATGGACAGTAGTTTGAGCAAGCTCCATGAGATGATGGACAGGGAAGCCTGGCATGCTGCAGTCCACAGAGTCGCAAAGAGTCAGACACAACTGAGTGACTGAACAACAATATATACACTGTGGTGGTAGTGGTTTAGTTGCTAAGTCAGGTCCAACTCTTTGCGACCTCGTGAACTGTAGCCTACCAGGCTCCCCTGTCCATGGAATTCTCCAAGCAAGAATACTGGAATGGGTTGCCTTTTCTTCTCTTTTGTATAAAATAGATAACTAATGAGAACCTACCATGTAGCACAGGGAACCCTATTGAGTGATCGGTGGTGGCTGGTGGCCTAAGTGGGAAGGAAATCTAAAAAAGAGTGGATAATGTAAACATAGACTTCCCTGTAGCTCAAACGGTAAAGAATCTGCCTGCAATGCAGGAGACCAGGGTTCGATCCCTGGGTCGGGAAGATCCTGTGGAGAAAGGAATGGCTGTCCCCTCCAGTATTCTTGCCTGGAGAATCCCCATGGACAGGAGAGCCTGGCGGGCTACAGTCACGGGGTCGGAGTCGGACACGACTGAGCGACTAACACACACACGCATATGTAAATGTATAATTGATTCACTTTGCTGTACAGCAGAAACTAACATAACATTGTAAACCAACTATACTGTAATAAAAATTAATTAAAAAAAAATTAAGTTTCTACTGCTGGAATGGTAAGCGGTGGGACGGGGTGGAAAGTGGGAGGGAGGTTCAAGATGGAGGAGACTATGTATACCTATGGCTGACTCATGTTGATGTATGGCAGAAACCAACACAATACTGTAAGGCAATTATCCTCCAAATAAAAATAATTAAAAACAAAGGATTTACTTGACAAAAAAAATAATAAAATCCAGCCCCATCACTCAAACATAAAGTTTCTACTGCTGATATGATGGTGGATTAATTTGGATGATGAATTTTATTCTTCAAGATTTTATTTGACACATCATAATTATTTCTGCCATCCCCACTTTTCCATTTTGTTGTGGGTGTGTTGTGGGTGCATCCTGGGTCAAATACTTGATCTCATTTAAAAGATTTAAAAAAAATCAGTAATTTTGCTGAACTCATGCCAATGTGTAATAAGGCTGACCAGTCACTTCGTCTAATTGACTCATTAAATTTCCTGCCATCTGCCATCATGTTAGACAATGGTGGAGACCTTCACATCCAGGCCCTTTTGCAGCAATGTAGTCACCACACCTGCGTTCAAGTACTAAATTCTGTACTTTTTTTTTTCCTTTCTTTTTTCTTGACAGTATTAATTTTACTTCCACAGATGATTAAAAAGTTTGTTAGGTCTTCCTTTTTCTTTGGCCTAGATGCATGGCTGGTGGGATCCTAGTTCCCCCACCACTGATAGAACCGGGGGTCCTGGCAGTGAGAGCATCTGAGCCTGGTTTCCTTATCTTTAAAACAGGGATGAGGCAAATCGTGTTTTGCAGGGTACAATGAGAGTCAGTAATAATTTAGCACGTAGCTGTATAGGCTACACAAGTTGGAAGAATTGTTAATACTTAACGGACTTGGGTTGAAATAGCACCACATTGGCCCTTTATCCAGTTGGGAATATTAACATGCTGATACTTAAAGAAGTTGTGTAGAGTATGCAAAAACTGGGGCTTCCCTGGTGGCGCAGACGTTAAAGATACACCTGCAATGCAGGAGACCCGGGTTCTATCCTTGGGTGGGGAACATCTCCTGGACAAAGGAATGGCAACCCCACTCCAGTATTCTCACCTGGAGAATCCCAAGGACAGAGGCCGGCTATATAGTCCAAGAGGTCGCAAAGAACCGGACAAGACTGAGCGACTAAGCATTACACACACACACACACACACACACACACACACACACACACACACACGAAAATTAGTTTGCGCCGAAGCGTAAAATGTACTTGTTCAATGAGTTATCAATAAAGTTTCAAGTTAAAAAATTCTCCCTGGTTCGTTTAAATAAAGATTTGCTCAAATGGCGAGCCCTGTTCTTATCGCGAGAATCTCGCGGAATGCTCCTCTGGCTGGAGACCTGCTATCGCGTTGTTTGAGCTAGCAGAGGCGAGAGGTGAAAGGGAAGCACGAAATACCGCGAGATTACTAAAAATTCTCGCGGTATTTCTTGGGATTACCCCCCCCTCCCCCCGCCTTCCTCTTAGTGCCGTTTCGGTTTAACCTAGTGTGTGACTGTGAGTCTGTGTGAGGGGCCGAGTGTGTGAGGTACTTAGGTGAGGCGGAAGCTAGAGAAGGGGCTCCCTCAGGAGCGAGGGACAAAAGGGGCGTGAGGCACCTAGGCCGCGGGACCCCAGCGACAGGAAGCCGCCCCGAGCCGGGCTACCGGGTAGGGGAAGGGCCCGCGCAGTCCTCACAGGGCCCCAGAGCCAGAGTCGGCCACACAGCACCGGGCCGTCGGCTTCCTACTTCTTCGACCTCCCCGGCGTCTGGGCCCGAGGATTGGCTCGGCGTGGGGAGGAGAAACAGATTCGAGCAGCTACTTGTCTCGCAACTCCACTGCTGAGGAACTCTCATTTCTTCCTTGGCTCCTTCACCCCCACCTCATGTAGGAGGGTGCTGAGGAGACGGGAGGGAGGAGGAGCCTGGACTACCGTCCCTTCCCTCCCCACCCCCTTGTAGGGGCGCTTTGGTAGGCGTGGGGCTGGGGGGGAGGGTGGGGGTTACTTTTTGGAGTGCTGGGGAACTTTTTCCCCTTTTTGAGGCCAGGGGAAAGGGAATGCCCAATCCAGAGAGACATGGGGGCAAGAAGGACGGGAGTGGGGGAGCTTCTGGAACTTTGCAGCCGTCATCGGGAGGTGGCAGCTCCAACAGCAGAGAGCGTCACCGCTTGGGGTCGAAGCACAAGCGGCATAAGTCCAAGCACTCCAAAGACATGGGATTGGTGACACCCGAAGCAACACCTTTGGGCACAGTTATCAAACCTTTGGTGGAATATGATGACATTAGCTCTGATTCCGATACCTTCTCTGACGACCTGGCTTTCAAACTGGACCGGAGGGAAAATGATGAACGTCGCGGGACTGATCGCAGCGACCGCCTGCATAAACACCGTCACCACCAGCACCGACGTACCCGCGACTTATTAAAAACTAAACAGACAGAGAAAGAAAAAAACCTGGAAGCCTCCAGCAAGTCGGGCTCGACGAAGGACCGGATATCAGGAAGTTCAAAGCGTTCAAATGAGGAGAATGATGACCGCGGGAAGACGCAGATCTCGAAAAGCAGCAGCAAGGAATCCAGGTCATCCAAACTCCATAAAGAGAAGACCCGGAAAGAACGTGAGTTGAAGTCGGGACACAAAGACCGAAGTAAAAGTCATCGGAAAAGGGAAACACCCAAAAGTTACAAAACCGTGGACAGCCCCAAACGGAGATCCAGGAGTCCCCACCGGAAGTGGTCCGACAGCCCCAAGCAAGATGATAGCCCCTCCGGAGCTTCTTACGGCCAAGATTATGACCTTAGTCCCCCGAGATCTCACACCTCTAGCAATTACGACTCCTACAAGAAGAGTCCGGGAAGTACCTCTAGAAGGCCGTCAATCAGCCCACCTTACAAGGAGCCTTCTGCCTACCAGTCCAGCACTCGGTCACCCAGCCCCTACAGTAGACGACAGAGGTCTGTGAGTCCCTATAGCCGGCGACGTTCTTCCAGCTATGAAAGGAGTGGCTCTTACAGTGGGAGATCACCCAGTCCCTACGGTCGAAGGCGGTCCAGCAGCCCTTTTCTAAGCAAGCGCTCTCTGAGCCGGAGTCCACTTCCCAGGTAAGCTATTTGTCTAACAGTCCGTTCTTTCCTACTATGGCTTATGAGGAACTGGGCGTTAGACCTGTTAACGTTTTGTGGAAGCCCCCAGTGTTTGGCATTGTCTAGAACACTTTGCTGTTGACTAGTCATAATGTAGGACTGGTCTCCTCTTAACTCAGAATTGAAGAGGAGAGATCACCTGCCTAAAGCTGCTAAAGGTAGGTACTTCCAGTGCTGGGACCTTCAGCTGTAAGCTTCTATGTGAGAAAAATCATAGGCTTCTGCTTACTGAATGCATGGAGTTGATACTGGTTCCCAGAGTTTATCCAGTTATTTTGGTTGCTTTGTCTTAACTTTTCAAAAATCACTTTGGAATTAGTGCTTTAGGCTTCATTGAACCTGATTGGAGATTTCATTTGTGTTATTTGAGGCTGTTTTCCTAGGTCATCTACCATTTGTGTTGTCCACTGTGTCTCCAAACCTGTAAGTTTATTTCCTAATAGACAGGTTTTTGGTGTTTTTTTTTTTTTGATAACTTACAAAAGACTCCCATCTTTGATGTTTCTAGTGGGAATTAAGCTGATTAGTTCTTCCCTTTTATGGTATAACCTGGCAGATATTGGTTCCAAAGTGATGAGGTGTATGTACCTCCCTCTTTGTAGTCTTACCATTTTCCACAAAAGGAGAATTTGGACTTAGGAGTCACATCTGAGTGGAATCCTAATCTTGTTTTATAACCTTTGGCATATAATTTAATTTCTCTGTGTGTGAAATGAGAGTAATAACTACTTAGTTCTAGAGTTGCAAGATTTAATTAGTAAATATGAGTGCATAGCCAGGTACAGTGCCTGGTCAGTAAATTCTATCAGTGAGTGAGAAAAATGTTGAAAACTAGTAGAGAAATTATGCTAATTTGAAAAAAATCCATGCCATGTTTTTTATATGGCACTGTGAGTAATTTTTGCTGGCTTAAAGTTATAATTATTCATAAACTAGTTTGAATTCATCAAGTTACAAGAGTTCCTAGCTGTCAGAATATGAAGTTCCTTAGGCTTTCCCCCTCCATTTTATATTGTAGTCAGGACTCAAATATGTACCACCTAGATTCTGCAATTAATACTTGATATACATTTTATCCATCTCTTCATCAAGCCATCTTCATTTGTTTTGATTCATCTCAGTGTAAGTTGCATACATCATCACTTTAGCATGTACACTATTAGCTAGAGTTCACTTTTTTTTCCTGGAGGAATGAGAAGTAAATTTATATGCAGTTAAGTAGATATCTTAAGTGTACTATTTGTAAAATTGCTTAGTTTTTTTTTTTACCGACGCCTAAGAAACAATCTCAGAATATTTGTTTTCTTGAGGGAGTAGTTTCATTAAGGCTGTTCTGAGGATTTTGATTGTTAGGGGGTTTGAGAATACAGAATTGCATTGAGGCTAAAACAAGTTTCAGTAAAAAACAAGCTGCTTTTGCAATAATTCCTTTTGGATTCAAATCTCAAGTTCTCTCTTCCTATACTCACTTAGTTGAAATTAGTGCAGTAATGGTAAAAATAAATCAAGAAAAAATTGAAAATACAACATGATCCTATAGGACATAAATATAAACAGTAAATAATAATCCTGGAGTCACATGCACATTTTTAGTTGGCTAGTAAAGAGCATTACATGTTTATAGGTGTGCGGTATGTGCATATGTACATATTTTTCCTCATTCAGTTTCTTAGAGTAGGGAACATATAGATCCCTTTTATGGTCTTCTTGATTTTTTTTTTTTTTCCTTCAGAGAGACTGTTAGAACTAAACAAGTGATATCATTTTTAAAGACTGAAGATGCTTTGAGAGAAACTTTGAAGGTCTTTGCATCCACCAAATTAGTGATTAATAGTAGCAAGTTCATTTCAAATGGGTGGAACCTAGGTTAATTCAGGGGGAAAATATATTTGTTTTTAAAGACAGTTTTGTTCACTGTTTGAAGACAATTTACCTATTTGTTGTCCCCTTTTTACCCCCTTTTTTCCTTAAAGAGTGGACCTGGACCTCAACTTTAACATTTCTGTAACTTATAGCCTTCCAAATGTCCTATTAACAGTAAGATTCTGTTCAGAAGTTGAAGGATTTGTAGCAGAGTTCTTTAGGAAGATTTAGTCATGCTGAAAGAAACAGTAGGTTGTAGAGCATGTTTCTGACATTACTTAGTGTTTTCCTGAGATAATGTTTCAACCAGTCTGTAAATCAGAAAAAGCCTCTTGTTTTAGCCACTTTATTTACAGGAGATGTATTAGTTTTCTTAAGAGTAACTGGGTATTTAGTAAATCTGTTTAACTAGTTTCGTCTTGTATCCTCTTGTTGATATAAATGATGATGTTTGATTCCAGTGATTATTTTATATTTTAATTAACTTTTGGAAGAAAATTTCCAAAAGGCATTATGAGTATAAGAAAATCATGACTAACATCATGTGAGTTGTTTCCCCTACCATGTATATGCTATTTGTTTTGAAACATTTTGAGTTACATCAATCTTACCAATGATCAACCATAAAAGGAAGATATTGAAGATTCGAAATGGGAACAATTTGTTTTAGACTATTGGACAAATTATGTTTTGCCCAGTCATACTTGGACACTTTGTGTGCCTGCTAAGTTTCTTCAGTTGTGTCCAACTCTTTGTGACCCCATGGATTGTAGCCTGCCAGGCTCCTCTGTCCATGGGGATTCTTCTGGCAAGAATACTGGAGTGGGTTGCCATGCCCTCCTCCAGGGGATTTTCCTGACCCAAGGGTCGAACCTGCATCTCTGTCTCCTGCATTGGCAGGCAAGTTCTTTACCACTAGCACTACCTGAGATGGCCGGTAGCATATTTGACTTTTTATATTAAAAAGCAAAAAGAATTAAGGGGGGGTTGGATTTTAATTTAGAATAATCTGCCTTTAGATTCCCAGATTTTACTTCCCAATCCTTTCTTAATAATGGAGAAAATAAGTTGAACATGCAATAATACCTTGCTTTATGAATTTCTAAAATGTTTATTGGAAATCATTTTATATTTGAAAGTATTAGAAGCCATCATAGTTTTAAGAACGTCTAATAAATTATTTTGGCAAGACAGTTTCTCTAATTTATGTAGCTTGTAAATCCTAAATCTTGTATCTTGGGAGTTTGTTTAATATAGGCACAACATAATTATAAACTAAGGAGTCAGGAACAAAATCTTTTCCTGGGATTTCTCAATTAGTTAGCTCTCTAGTTTAAAATTTTAGGTTTTAGTGAAGTGTGCTGGTTACTACGTTTAGCATTAAGTATAACTTTTAAAAATCATATTTTCACTTTATCAGATATTTAAACCAAAATTCTAAAAGTAATCATGAATGTGCATATTTTCTTACATGGGAAAAAATATCCATCCATCTTCTTTCAGTTGAATAAGTAGGGGATAATTTTTAGATTATATGACTGAAATATGTTACCATGAAGGATTTATTACCTTCTAATCCATTTTTTAAAGTAAAGAACATTTTTAAATTTATAGAAAAATTGTGACGCTAGTACAAAGAATTCTTTCATATCCTCAAACTCAGTTTCCCCTATTATTAATATCTTATATTTGTTATAATTAATGAACCAATATTGATACATTATCATTATTATTATTATTTGATGGTACCATCCAGTCCCATCACTTCATGACAAATAGAAGGGGAAAAAAATGGAAGCAGTGACAGATTTTATTTTCTTGGGCTCCAAAATCACTTCGGAAACGGTGACTGCAGCCGTGAAAGTAAAAGACACTTGCTCCTTGGAAGGAAAGCTATGACAAACTTAGACAACATATTAAAAAGCAAAGACATCACTTTGCCAGCAAAGGTCTGTATAGTCGAAGGTATGGTTTTCCCATTAGTCATGTATGGATGTGAAAGTTGGACCATAAAGAAGGCTGAGTGCCAAAGAATTGATGCTTTCAAATTGTGGTGCTGGAGAAGACTCTTGAGAGTGGGTGCCATGGACTGCAAGGCGATCAAACCAGTCAATCCTAAAAGAAATCAACCCTGAATATTCATAGGAAGGACTGATGCTAAAGCTGAAACTCTAATACTTTGGCCACCTAATGTGAAGAGCCAACTCATTGGAAAAGGCTCTGATGCTGGGAAAGATTGAGGGCAGGAGGAGATAAGGGTGGCAGAGGATGAGATGATTAGATAGCATCACCGACTCAATGAACATGAATTTGAGCAAACTCCGGGAGATAGTGAAGGACAAGGAGGCCTGGTGTGCTGCAGTCCATGGGGTTGCAAAGAGTCAGACAGGATTGAGCGACTGAACAACAACAACAACAATCTATTTTTAAGATTGCTAAGTACTCAAACTGGGTTTTTTTAGTTACAGTTCTTCATAATTTAACTATTTTCTTCCATATTACTATAGTCTATCCATTAAAAATTTTTTTTTCTTTTTCCAGTAGAAAATCAATGAAGTCTAGAAGTAGAAGTCCTGCATATTCAAGACACTCATCTTCTCATAGTAAAAAGAAGAGATCCGGGTCACGCAGTCGACATTCCAGTATCTCACCTGTCAGGCTTCCATTGAACTCCAGCTTGGGAGCTGAACTCAGTAGGAAAAAGAAGGAAAGAGCAGCAGCTGCTGCAGCAGCAAAAATGGATGGGAAGGAATCCAAGGGTTCACCTATATTTTTGCCTAGAAAAGAAAACAGTTCAGTAGAGGCTAAGGATTCAGGCTTGGAGCCTAAAAAGTTACCCAGAGGTGTAAAATTGGAAAAATCTGCCCTAGATACTGAACTGGTGAATGTAACACATCTAAACACAGAGGTCAAAAATTCTTTAGATACAGGGAAAGTGAAGTTGGATGAGAACTCTGAGAAGCATCCTGTTCTCAAAGATACGAAAGTACAGGGAACAAGAGACTCTAAACCTGTAGCACTGAAAGAGGAGATTGTTACTCCAAAAGAGACAGAGACGTCTGAAAAGGAGACCCTTCCACCTCTTCCCACAGTTACTTCTCCACCTCCTTTACCAACTACTACCCCTCCACCACAGACACCCCCCTTGCCACCTTTGCCTCCACTGCCAGCTGTTTCACAGCAGCCACCTCTGCCTCCTCCCCAGCCAACATTTAGTCAGGTTCTTTCTTCAAGTACTTCAACTTTGCCCCCCTCTGTTCATCCAAGGACATCTACTCTGTCCTCTCAGGCAAATTCTCAGCCCCCTGTACAGGTTTCTGTGAAGACTCAAGTATCTGTAACAGCTGCTATTCCACACCTAAAAACTTCAACGTTGCCTCCTTTGCCCCTCCCACCCTTATTACTGGGAGATGATGACATGGATAGGTAAGTCCTGTAGTTAACTGGGAAATTTTAACCCTCTTGATCTAACTGTAATGTAGTTTTTGTTCTCAAGCCTTTGTCAAAATTGTTCTGATGCATGTCTGTTTAGAATGCTTTCATGAATAGGAAATGCCTGTGATGTTTGGTTTTCAGTGGAAAAAGTCCTTATGTATGACATGATTAGGAAAAGAGAATTACAGTTTGAGGTTTAGTAATTCTCTCACAAGAGTATCAATAATTTTGATTTAAACTTTTAAAAATCATGTGTTTTTATCCTTAAATTTTTATGTTGAAAATTTTAGTATTACATTGCTGCAGAAAAATTAACATCTGTAGCCCTTCACCTAGATTGACCAGTTGTTAATTTCTTGCCTTATTTTTTTAAACTATAGATATTATGACATTTTTTAATAGTTTAGCATGTCTCTCCTAACAAGAACACTTTCCTATATAATCACAATACCTTTATCACCCTAAAAAACATTCATTTACTGAATAATATCAGTAGCATATCAATAATAATATACTAATATCCTAAGTGGTCCCCAAAATGTCTTTTAAATTGACTTTTTTTCCATCTTGATGCTTTAAAAAAATTATCCTTAAGAAGGAAAAGAACAATATGTAGAGTCTTTGCTAATTAGAATATAAATTCACAGTGTGGTGATAAGAAGAGCTCTCATTTTAATGAGTCCTCTGAGTATTGAGACCTGAAATGATTTGAAGCACAAATCTGATTTCATGGACGGCATTAGGAAATACATTTGTTTAATTTCTTGGTGGGCCTAGCTAGGCAAGTACAACCAAACTTGATAGAGCAGTGACATATACCTTGGCAGTCTTCGGGTTATTGTTTTTTCTATGGAGATTCTGCCCTCTTGTTACAGAGAATATGAGTTTCACTTAATACAACAAGTTTTCATCGTAAGCACAGAAATAAATATTATCAGTCGTGCATCCCAGACAAATTCCCAAGCTTCCATTACTTTCCAGGTGACAGCAGTAGTTTAAATAGTGATACATTTCAGCCCTTTAGGTCTATATTTTTTCAGACTACTCTCTGTGCTTTTTTAGAAGGTGCAAGTGCAATAAATGATGGGAAAAGAGACTATTTAAATGAATGGCTCCATTACTATATATAGTGGTAAATATGATTTTAAAGAAAAATTCCACATGCTCTTTCTAATATTAATAGGTATTAATGAATTCTGCCACATCCTGAGAACTACAAAGGAGAAGAAAAGAACCTGAAATTTATGTAGAAAAATTTGTTTGAGGTACACAATATACTTATCATAGATACAAAATATATATTTTTGTAGTTTTGTTGAAAAAGAAGTCATCCAGAGGGAATCTAGGCCACTATCTTTCCACGGGAACCTTGTTTAAATATTAGTTTACATAGTGGCTAGAATCATATCAGTGTGGCTAGGAATCTTCCTTTTGAAATGTTTACTTGGCTAACCAAGTAGACATTGAACCTATCTACCATGAGTCAGGGTAGAGTGCAGATTTGCAGAGGTGGAACCATTTTGATAGAAGGCACATAGACATTTCTATCTTTCAGATTCTAAATGAAAGGTAAAGTAAGATCATTCAGTGCTTATTTGAGTATGTGTAACTGTCTTTGAGAACACTCCGAGAGAGAAGTGAGAAAAATTATTTTCGTTACATATTAATTCTGATTTCAAAAGTATAACTGTTTCATTTAATAGTCCTTATTAAAGGTAGAAAAATGGAAGTGAAGATTTCTTCCAATATCAGTTTTATTTTTTCACTATGTACTAACTTAAAATTCAAGATGGCTTTTCTGTTTTTGTCTTCATTTACTTATTTGGTGCCACTCCTTCCATGTACCAGCTGTACCTTTCACATGAAAAACATTTGTTTATTAATTTAAAAAAAGGTTTTTTTGTCCGTGTGGCATTTGGGACCCTAGTTACTCAACCAGAGATCAGACTTGTGCCCCCTGCATAGGAAGCGCTGAATCTTAACCTCTGAACTGCCAGGGAAGTCCCGAAAAAATAATTTTATTAAGAAGACTTTTTAGGAAGAAATCTGAAAGTTGTGAATAGAACTTCTATTCCTCTGTATTTTATGTCATAGAAGACTGCAGGAGCTTAAATGTTGAAAATGTGACTTATACATTTTTTTATTGCCTGTAGTACTTTAAACATAAAACATAGAATGTAGTCATTAAATATTGATTATTTGAATAAATAAAACTGCTGAAGGAACCAGGGTCAGGGCTTGTGTGAAATGAAATTGGGCATGTAGTTAAGAAATTATTTGTCACATGGATGATATAAAGCTTGTATTAGAGGATTTGTCCTTTTGGGAAAAGAATTAATCTCTCTTTCAAACTTATGTGTGTGTGTGTGTATATATATAGTGTATCTATTGAGCAGAAGTATATAGACCCAGGTATCAAATGGAAGAGTGAATTTAATTAATGGTATTTGCAAAAATCTTTCTGATTGACAGTCTACAATTCCTGGTTTCTAGAAGCAAAGGCTTCCAAACATCCACTTTCATATAATGCATTCTTCACTGACAGCTGTTCATGGAGATATGTTTCTTTTAAGGAGATCATCCGTATGCATGCGGCTAAATTGCTTCAGTTGTATCCGACTCTGTGCGACCCTACAGACTGTAACTCCCCCTGCCCCGTGTCTCTGTCAGTGGGATTCTCCAGGCAAGAATACTGGAGTGGGTTGCCATGCCCTCCTCCAGGGGATCTTCCTGACCCAGTGATCAAACCTGCATCTCTTATGTTTCCTGCATTGGTAGGCAGGTTCTTTACCACTGAGCCACCTGGGAAGTCCAATCATCTGTATACTCTTCTTTAAATTTTCAGTTAACCATGTAGGGTTTTTAAAATGTTGTTTTCTTCTCTATTTTTTGAATAGCCTGGTTCATCTGGAGTGTTTTTTTTTTTTTTTTAATATTATTTTATTAGTTGGAGGCCAGTCACTTCACAACATTTCAGTGGGTTTTGTCATACATTGACATGAATCAGCCATATAGTTACACGTATTCCCCATCCCGATCCCCCCTCCCACCTCCCTCTCCACCCGACTCCTCAGGGTCCTCCCAGTGTCATCTGGAGTTTTATCAGACTTGAGTAGAGTCTACAAGATTCTTAAAGGCTGTATTTTTAAAGTACTGAACTCTTGTATAAAAGACCTATTAAATGTCAGATTTGAATTTAGGATTTTGCTAATAGAATGCTTGTTTTCTATTTCTATTTTATTAGAATGCTAATAGAGTGTTTTTAATGTGTTCATTCAAATTTTAATAGAAGTTTATAAAAATCAAACTTTTTAAACAACCTTCTTGAAGAGGAAGGAGATAAATGACCATATTTAAAGTGCATGTTTAGTCACCCAGTCTCCTCTGTCCATGGGATTTCCCAAGCAAGAATACTGGAGTGTGTTGCCATTTCTTCCTCCAGGCAATCTTCCCAACCCAGGGATTGAACCCATGTCTCCTGTGTCTGCTGCATTGCTGGCAGATTCTTTATTCACTGAGCCATCAGGGATGGGGATATTTAAAGTAGTTTATTTTAAATTTGAAAATTACAAAAATTAATTTTGGGGAATTCCCTGACTTTTCACTGGTTAGGACTCCAAGCTTCCACTGCTCTGGGCCCAAGTTCCATCCCTGGTCAGGGAATTAAGAACCTACAAGCTGTGTGACATGACCCAAAAACAAGTTAATTTTCTTTTTGTGTAGTTCATATGTAAATTCATTTTTTTTTAATTAACAGTAAAGACCTATAAGAGGCGTTTACATTGTACCTACAGAATAAATTCCAGCAACATAAATTCCAAGAGACTATCCATATTCTAAAATTTGAGTACTCTGGGATTTGACAACTTTTTTTTTTTTTTTTAGTTATACACAGGCATTAATGCAACTTTGTCTCCATGAGTGAACCCATCTACTGGTATAAATGGAGAAGCAGGAAATACTGATATTGATAGAGTCAATCAGTTCTTTCTGGTACTGAATCTTCAAGTAATGGCTTAGGTGTTCAATATTTCTTCCACTATGTTAGACCCTCTCTGCATCTACCATATGTTCTCAGAACTATATAGAGCTTTATTTTAGTGAGTACCCTACACTAAAGGCTAAAGACCATAACATTGCTAAGCATTGCAATTTTATCATTTTTATTTTATGCATCATTATTGCAAGGTTTTTGACACGTGGAATTTGTTGAAACAAAATTTAACCTCTGTTTAACTTGTGTGCTCTAAACTGGTAGTACATATCCCATCAAACACTCAATTCTTTCTTGAAATAGCATACTCAAATAAATTTTTTCAGAAGCAATGTACATCTTCACAATAGCAAATAATATTTGAACTCATAAAGTAAATTTTGGAGAAAATGAGATGTAAATGTAAAATATAGACTGAACTTACTTGAAATGATGGTGAAAAAATTCAGTTAATTTAATTCTAGTGACACACTACCAAGCTGGACTTTATTTTTGAATCATGAATTAAAGTTTATAAAAAGTATTTTGACATAGTAATTGAAAAATTAGGAATTTTCTTTTCTGAATGTCTTAAAAATTGGGGAAATTTAAAAAATCTATTGACATCCTGACCCAAGAGTTTTCTTGTAACAGACTTTGTTTCAGGGTAGAAAAATCTTACTGCAAGTTGGTGTGTGTTCATCACTATCAGTAATTTAACAGAAAATTTCAGATGATTGTTTTGCTCTACCTTGACTACCCCAGTTCTGGTTGATATGGTACAAACTAAATTCTATTATTTTGTATGATTTTTGAGATTAAAATGATGAAAAATAATAGGAAGTAGTAGCTTTTGAGATTGTGTTTCACACACTGAAGGTAGCAGTATGCTTTAAAAAGATACGTTGCAAGCTATATTATCCCTTAGATGCATTTATGGTTCTATGTAGTATTTATGAAAGCTTTCTCTTAATAACCACTTGCTGAAAAAGTAGAAGAGGTTCCTACTGTGGTTAGGATTCTCAAATCCTTTTTAATCTTCTGATACTGTGATGGAATACAAAAGACTATCATGGTTTTATTTCTATACATGAATTAGTATGCTGCCTGTCTTTTCTGAGGATGTGAATGGCACAAAATCCTTCTTTTACTCATAAGTAGAGGTGGTTAAAAAATTAGATCTGAAAATTGAATTTTCTATTCTAGTCCAGAAAAACCATCCCTTTTGTTCCCCTGCTGACTATTATAATTTGTTGGAGAGGCTTTCTGCTGCCAGTACTTTGTTGTTGTTGTTTAGTCATTGTTGTGTCTGACTCTTGTGACCCTGTGAACTGTAGCCCACTAGGCTCCTTTTTCCATGAAATTTCCCAGGCAAAAGTACTGGCATAGGTTGCCATTTCCTTCTCCTGGGGATCTTCCCAACTCAGGGATTGAACCCATGTCTTCAGCATTGGCAGGAAGGTTCTTTACCATTACCATTTGAGCCACCAGTGCTTTAATGATTCTGAAATAGTCTCTTGGACTCGTTCTCCTTAGATTCTTAGTTTGAGGGTTTTTTATCCATTTTGGGTAGTTGAATATGATTGCCTTTTCTTCCCAACCAGTAGAATAAATCAGTGAATTTTTCATTTATTTTGATTTCCAACTTAGCTGTATTTCTTACAAAATACTCTAAAATACTCTTTGCTTTTTCCAAGTTTCTCTCCATATCTTTAGTAACATAGTAGTATTATACTGTTGGGCTTTCGATCATTATTGAAATCTTTAGAGCAGGTTTGGTGACTACGCAGGTTGCCGTGGTGCTTTGCAAATTTAAGATTATAACTTCCTGTATTTTATTTCATCTCAATAAAAATCCAGATAGCATCTTCGGGAGGACATTAAAGAGTTTATTAAAGTTTCTACAAATAATATCCCAGGTCTTTTTTTTTTTTAATATACTATAGATTTCTCTTTGCAAAATCCAAGTCTCTTTAACTGTGATTAACTCCATTTCTTTATGTTATATTACAGGGGCTTTTCCCTTAAAAGTAAAATCTTTGTGATCTCTTAATAATCAGACATTACAATTTTTGAGTTTTATTTGCACATTCTTTAATTGTGATCGTTTTCTTTTTTTCCTCTCTGTTGTTTAGTCCGAAAGAAACTATACCTTCAAAACCTGTGAAGAAAGAGAAAGAACAAAGACCACGGCACCTACTCACAGACCTCCCTCTCCCTCCAGAGCTCCCTGGTGGGGATCCATCTCCCCCAGACTCCCCAGAACCAAAGGCAATCACACCACCTCAGCAACCATACAAAAAGAGACCAAAGTGAGTTTTTGGCAGGATCCAACCCTACCTTTGGACCACAACCTATACCATTAGGATCATAGAGGATTGGGCCTAATGTAGATCTTCCTTTATTTTCACAGATAAAATTATTTCATCTACATCCCCAGATACCTTGTCATGTTTTTTAGAAAAGTAATAATTTCCCAAATTCAAGTTTACCATGAACATTGATCCCATGGTATCTTTTGAGTTCATACTACTTAGAGTATTAAAGAGGAAAAAAATCCTTTTATACAGAGGATGTCAACCATGTACATATTAATGACGAATTAATAGGTGCAGGATTTTTTTCCCCTGAACTACATGAGTTGCCATGTCATAATGTAGTAGAATCTGAGTTTGCTCTTCTGATTGTTAGCCTTTTTCTCTTAGTAAGAAAAACAGTTGCCATTTATTGACCATATATTATTGCCAAAGTTTTACATTTTACTTTTATAGTAAGCCTATGATGTAGGGATTATTTTCCCATTCTATAGTTGAGAAAGCCAGTAAGAAGTTAGGAAGTAAGCAGCAATTCTATTATTTGATCTTATGTCTTCCTGAAGCAAAAAAAAAGAAAAATCTGAGCCACTATGAGAGACTGTTTATTATCTTATATTATTTGATTCCTGCCTTTTTAATAAAGAAACTGATAAAAGACTGAGGAATCAAAGAAATCATCATAAAAGAATTCTGTTTTGTTCTTTGTATACACTTAGGGAATTCCTTGGCATGGTTAGTACTCTGAGCTTCTACTGAAGGTCATGGGTTTGATTCCAGGTTGGGAAACAAGATTCCACAAGCTATGTGACACAGGAAAAAAAAATACACTTAAATTTTTAGAGCAACTTTTTTGTTTGTTTTCTTTTTTTGTTTTGCCTATTTTAGAATTTGTTGTCCGCGTTATGGAGAAAGAAGACAGACAGAAAGTGACTGGGGGAAACGCTGTGTGGACAAGTTTGACATTATTGGGATTATTGGAGAGGGAACTTATGGCCAGGTATATAAAGCAAAGGACAAAGACACAGGTAAATAATGCCAAAGAATTCTAGATGTCAGAAGGTGAAAAATTTAGCCATACTGCTGTTTTAAGTGAATTTAGCAAAAGTAAACTTCGAGTTCTAATTTGGTCTCCAAAAGTTACAAAATAGACTAAAAATTTCCAAAAACATAGTATAATTATTATCTTCTAAAAACCTTCCTTCTGGTTGTCCATTGAAAATGTTTTGGGGGATTTAAGAAAAGATAAAATTTGTAAGTTGCTCTTTGTTTGGTAAGGAGTTAGTCCTTGAAAATAAAATGAAGTAGTTGAATTTTTGGTATATTTTAATCCAAAATTTTTAGGCCTAATTGAATATTGAATTAAAATTTTAAAGTCATTTAAAAATCAAAGATAAGAAAGGGGATGTAGGGATTTTTTAAAAAAACAATATAAAAGTATCTTGCATGTAGCATTAAAATAGGCATTAAGTTTATCAGAGTAAGAGCATATATTGGTTGATTCATGATGGTGGCCAGAAAATGCTAATTATGATAAAACTGTTTGAATTTGCTGTAACAGGAGAGCTGGTGGCCCTGAAGAAGGTGAGACTGGACAATGAAAAAGAGGGCTTCCCAATCACAGCCATTCGTGAGATCAAAATCCTTCGTCAGCTGATCCACCGAAGTGTTGTTAACATGAAGGAAATTGTCACAGATAAGCAGGATGCACTGGATTTCAAGAAGGACAAAGGTACTAGCAAAGAATCATGTTTCTGTATGGTAGATTGGTACATTTTATTTCCCTTAACAGGTGTACTAAACAAATCCAGCTTCTTTAATTCGTATCAAAATTAAGATGTTAATACATTGCTCTCCATCCTCATCAGTGTACTCTTACACTTTTGAAATGATTGTTAATCATTACAATTAGAGTGCTGTAACACATAATAAAGCCAGCACATAAAAAATGTAAGATTCTCCAAGCAACATTTTGAAGTGTTCTTTTTGGGTTTTTTGTTTTTCACAAAGTATAATAATAGTAATGAAAGTTAAAACCCAGATTAGACAGTTATTCTCATTTTTACATCCTTCCTTCATTTATGCTGTGCTTAGTCACTCAATCATGTCCAAAGCTTTGCCACCCCATGGACTGTAGCCCGCCAGGTTACTGTATCCATGGGGATTCTCCAGGCAAGAATACTGGAGTAGGTTGCCATGCCCTCCTCCAAGGGATCTTCCCAATCCAGGGTTCAAACCCAGGTCTCCCACATTGCAGGCAGATTCTTTACCATCTGAAGCCACCAGGAAAGCCCAAGAATACTGGAGTGGGTAGCCTAGCCCTTCTCCAGGGAATCTTCCCGACCCAGAACCGGGGTGTCTTGCATTGCAGTTGGATTCTTTACCAGCTGAGCTACTGGGAAGCCCTCCTTCATTTATATGCATCTTTTTTTTTTTTTTTTAAACGTAGCTTTGTACTCAAACAGTTTAGAATCCAAAGCAGGTATTTCTAAAACAATTTTCTTCAGGTCACATTGTGGTTTTCCTGGATTTGTAACTTGTCTTTGGGGATTAAAATTGTAGTAGTCTATGAATGACATCCAGCCAACTTCTGTTAAAATAAATCTGAAGGTTTAGAAATGGGCAACTGTAAAGAGATGGCATATGTGAATATAGCCTGGGATATTAAGAGAAAATATGATTGAAATATATAAAATTAGGAGGGTATTGGTTAAGTTGGACTTCTTTATAGAGCCTCAGAGACATTAGCATTAAGGGAGTAGTATCTCTTGAGTTTGGTAGAAGTAGTTTTAAAGAAAAGGAAATTCTGCTTAGATAAATTTATGAAAGTTAGATCAGAATAGAATTAAGTATACTAGGTATATTTCTGGGTGTGTTTTTTAACCTTTTCTGATTATAAAAATAATACAGAGTAAAAACGAGTAAGAAAATGTTAATTGATTGCTTTTGGACAGGTGCTTACTTTTATCCGTATCATTCTGTACTGTATAAGTAATTTACTATATACTGTTCAAATTCTTTTTCTTAAAAAAAAATCATAAAATAATTGAGGATGTCCTTGGCAGTCCAGTGGTTAGGACTCCATGCTTTCACTTCAGTGGGCATGGGTTCAATCCACGGTCAGGGAAACTAACATGCTATGTGAAATGGCCAAAAAATAAATTTTGTTTTAATCACAAAAAAATAAGTGAAAGAATGGATGTGATGCATGCCTATTGTGGAAGAAATAAAAATACAGATGAATAAGAAAAGGAAAATGACAATCACTTCTCTCCCACTCCCTTTCGGTATACTACCATCCATAGAAAATCACTATATAGTATTAACATTTTGGCATATTTCTTTCTGGTACTTCATAGATATTGTATTTATTTTAACATAACTGAGATCAAGGTGTATTTAGTGTTTTATAACTTGCCATAAGCAATTTCCTGTATCATTAACATGTTTTAATGACTATGTATGAAGATAAATGAATCCAAATTTAATTTCACCAGTCCTTGTTGAGCAATTAGTTGTCAGTTTAAAAAAATATTATAATAGCACCACGTTGAGCATCTTTGCATAAATCTTTGCATTTTGATTTATTTCTTAATATAGTTTCCTAGAAATAGAATTATTTGGTGAAAGAAATTTTCATATTTAATTTTAGATTGTATAATAATTTATGTCCCACCAGTGAGTCCCATCTCACTTAATCCTCCATAATGTTGAACTTATCTTTTTAAAAAACTGTTATCTGATAGGTGAAGTATGAGTGATACCATTATTTTGGATTGCATTCCAGTTTTTTCCCTTGTCTATGAATTTTACTTATTTTTCTCTTTCTTGAGTTGTCTCTTTGTATCCTTTATCCACTCCTCTTTTGCAATTTTAGTGTTTTCTTTTTTGTAGGAGGGCTTAACTAAAGCTAAGGTATTCTTTTAATCCAGTGGTTGTTAACTTTTTGACAGCCATGGGCCTTTTAAAATATGGGAAAAAAATATATATCTCTCATGGATTCATTCTTCAAAAAAAACGTTTAAAATGTTATATGCTGTTTCAGAGTCCTTGAAGCCTACCCTCTAGACTAAGAATCCTTGCCTTTATGTTACTGAGAGAAGAATTTTAGACTGGATAGATCATAGTATAACTAGGTCTAGTGTTTCGTATGTCACAGAATTTGCCTCTCTCATGCACCATGCTGAAAGTGTAAAGAGAATGTGGATTTCAAATCTTTTACAATTCTCTTAGCCTTTTACCTACTTTTAAATTTAGGATGTTGAATTGGATGATTCATTTTTCTTTTGATTCTTAAATACTATAAATTTCATTAATAGTCTGTACTACATGCAGCTCTGGCACATTATGTGAGTGCTGTTAACACTTCTGTAAAGATGTCTACAAAAGTAGTCTTAGACAGTGTGTAACAAATGGGCATGGTTGTGTGTTACAAATAAAACTTTATTTACAGCAGTAGACAGAAGGGATTTGCCCCAAGCAATCTGTAATTTGCCCACTGATTTAGATCATAAAAGACTAGTTATACAACTTAACTGGGGGAGTTGTCCCCTTCAAGACGTAGGTAGTCCAAAGACCACCAGACTGTGGGTCAGAAGATTAATTCAAATAGTAGTTCTGTTATTTATTATTAGAATGGGCAAGTTACTCAATTGCTGGAGTTTTAGTTTCTTCATACATACAATTAAACATCTTTTTCTAGAGAGCTTATGGTCAACTCCAAAACTATATAAAAATTAAGGCATTGTTATTTCAGCATCCTTTTTCTCTTTTCTAAATTTTTTCTTTTATCCTATGTAGGAGCCTTTTACCTTGTGTTTGAATATATGGACCATGACTTAATGGGACTTCTGGAATCTGGTTTGGTGCACTTTTCTGAGGACCATATCAAGTCATTCATGAAACAGCTAATGGAAGGATTGGATTACTGTCATAAAAAGAATTTCCTGCATCGGGATATTAAGTGTTCTAACATTTTGCTGAACAACAGGTAACATAATAACCATATGAGGTTAAGCATTTTCTCCCTCTCTTCTGACACCCTTAGTTTCAGCTAATTAATTAAGAGTTATAGATAGACCCAATAATGCAGTGTTTGTGTTTATGTACATCTGATGTCTGTATCTTAGGAACAACTTGTGATGGGATATCAGCAGAGTCTCAGACACAGTCTTGGTAAGGAGCTAAAGGAGATAGGATTGTAAAGGTATTTTTTATTTTATTTGTAAAGGTTTTTTTAAATGCAAACATTTTAAAGAATCACTCGCATCCTGCAGGAATATTCAGAGAGCTTTTGCCATAGTTAGTAATACTTTTGTGGTCCTAGGCAAATTCCTACACACATTGAGTTCTTAAGGAAGTTCTCTGTTGTTTCATTGAGAGAAACAAACCTGCTCTTATAGCTGCTTTTGAGACTTTCTTAGTTATCGAATTTCAGAGTAAACACAGATGTAGTTGGGGACTGACATTTTTGCCAGCACTTACTCCTGGGTTTTAATAGTATAGACGGACAGGAATTTGGTAAAGAGCAGTGTTATTTCTTCAGAAGTTTTTATCATCTGCTTCCTTCCTCTTTGGCTGTTTGCTTAAAGTGAATTGGTGATATCATTTGTTACTCACAGTAGCCTTGAGTAATAGCCCTACATATTGAAGAATAAAAAGCAAGTCTGGAACCATTGAAATAAGGCGAGTGTTGGTTCTGTAGGTAATTAGGCTATTTATAGCCATCTTTGTCTGATGCAAGGAGATCCAACCAGTCCATCCTAAAGGAGATCAGTCCTGGGTGTTACTGGAAGGACTGATGTTGAAGCTGAAACTCACTTTGGCCACCTGATGCGAAGAGCTGACTCATTTGAAAAGACCCTGATGCTGGGAAGGATTGAGGGCAGGAGGAGAAGGGGACGACAGAGGATGAGATGGTTGGATGGCATCACTGACTCAATGGACATGAGTTTGGGTAAACTCCGGGAGTTGGTGATGGACAGGGAGGCCTGGCATGCTGCAGTTCATGGGGTCACAAAGAGTTGGACACAGCCGAGTGACTGAACTGAACTGAACTTGTCTGATGCACTCTTTGTATTAAATATTTCTGTTCAGTTCTGTTTAACAAACATTATCTATTAATATATGAGAATATAGAATGACTATGACATGTTTCCTATCTTTGTGGAGTGGGGTGACCAACTCTTCAGGGTTGCCCAGGGCTGTCCTGGTTTTAGCACCTAAAGTCCCATGTTGGATGGTTGGTCCCTGGAGAGTTGCATTTAGTGGGAAGCTAAACAAATAAATTGCTTATTTCTATAAACATTTATTAAACTGCCCCCTACCCCCGGATTTGGGAACAGGTGGGAAGATGTGATTTCAAGGAATGAATAGGAATTGACCAGAAAGAATGACAACAGAGGGTTACATTTCTAGGCAAAAGAGATTGAATTTACAAATTCGCAAAATTTACAGAAGCGCATAAATGTGAAAGTAACATAACATGTTTGAAAAACTGGAAAAGGAGTCAGTGTTGCTAGGGCAAGAAGAGTGAAACACATAATGGCGAGATGAAGCTGGACAGTTGCAAGGAACCAATTTAAATTTTATTTGTAAGAGACAGCCATTAAGAGGTGCTGGGTAATTTTTTGTTTTCAAATTATACAATTAATGCATTATTTCATTAATTGTCCAAATTATTATAAAATTATTATTTGTACTTAAATACCTTTATGAGATAAAATGTGATACTGAAAGATTCCTTTCTGTCACTATATCTGTGACCCACCACAGTTCTTATTAAAGATGGACTTGGTTAAAACCATCTATATATACAGTAAAAATGCATCAAAAACTTTAATGATGATGCCTATCATCTTGCAGTTTTCTGGACTATAGTTTTAATATACTTTCTTCTGTTCCTTTTGCTCTTCTGTTAGGGGATGTGTAAGGCTAGGAAATAATTGTAGTCCTGTTTGGTGTCCATTCTGGTGGGTCCAGCTCCTCTCTGTCCCTAACTTCCCGAGTTCAGAAAGCTGGTGAGCTTCTAGACTAAAGTGAATTTTCTTTTCAGTTTTCAGAGCAGGCTACAGGAGTCTCATGGTCTAGTCTGATCCAACCAGCCTCTGCTCTTGCCCTTTTAGTTCTGTCTGCACAGAGACTTTTGAGTGAGATGGCATAGAGAGGAGTCCTCAGCTGGATGAAGGAGGGAAAACAGTTGATGAGAGAGGGAGGATAGCAGGGTTGGGCTTTGTGATGTTTGTCTTAATTACACAACTATAAATGAAACCATATTATTTTAGATATAAGAGAGACCAATTAGTCTTCTGCTTTAGAAAAGTCACTGGATGGTCACTATATAGGGTGTGGACTGGGGGCCCACAGACTTATTAAAAATATAAGAAATGGTCTGAACCTAAACTAACCAAGGCATTGCTAGTAGAGGATGGACAGCATGGACTTGGTAGATCAGAAGACTTGATGAGAGAGTGAATGGTGGGGAATGAACCAGTGTACTCACAGATTTCTCACTTGAGAAACTATCTAGATGGGCAGCACAGTGATCAATATAGGGAATAAAGGAAGAATAGGATGCATCAGGCAAAAGAGGAAACCCCATACTATAATATATTCAGGGCATTTTAATATATCCAGGGTAGTGATATCAAATAGGCATATGATCACATGGGAGTTTCAAACCAGCAGTGTAGATTCAGGAGTTTACCAAGCATAGAAAAGATATGAGAAGATGAGAAACTGGTCAGATAGATCAGAAGAAAATAAGGAAATATCATGAATGCAAAATTGGCAGGTTTAAGAAATGCGAGGTTAAAAAAAAAAAAAAAAGAAATGCGTGGTTATAGATGTCAGGTGATGTAATAGGTTTTAAGACTCAAGAAGAGAATCTGAAAATAAAAAGGTCAGTGGTAAAAGTGTGGGGTAAGTGGGTAGGTAGCATAATTAATGGGAAGGTAATTGTAGTTGTGACTTTTATTGTTTGTTTTTATTAATTTTTTATTAAGGATGCAGAGCTTTGAGCATACTTAAATGCTAAGGAAAAAGAAAGTCAATAAAGAGGGGAAAGTTGAAGATTCAGGAAAGAACCAAAGTAATTTAAAGAAAGGAGGTTCTAGAGGAGATGGCATCAAAGCTAGAGGTGGTAGTACTGATTATCCTTGAACAGGAAAAGAGATTGACACTTTTTTCCTGTAATTGAAGGAAAAGGAGAAAGCAAGGTTAGAGGTGTGAATAAGTATAGGTAAAACAATGTTAAATAGCTCCCACTTGATGACATCTGTTTCCAGTGAAGAAGGTTATTTACTGAGAGTAAGAGGGTATGGGGATGGATTAGGAAATAAACTAGGTTCTGGTGATATTTAGGTCTAGCTTGATTTTCCATAACCATATATCTATTGCTATTTTTTTAAATAAATTTTTTTATTTCCACCATCTTTTTAAAATTTTTATTTAAACTTAATTAATTAATTAATTATTAATTATATTTATTTGTTTAGCTGTACTGGGTCTTTGTTGCTACACGTGGACTTTCTCTAGTTGCGGTGTGCAGTGACCGCTGTCTCACCGCGATGCAGGCTTCTCACTGTGGTGGCTTCTCTCTTTGCGGAGTGTGGGCTTAGTAGTAGAGGTGCACAGGCTTAGTTGCCCTGCTGCAAATGGAATCACCCCAGAGCAAGGATTGAACCCGTGTTCCCTGCATTAGCAGGCTGATTCTTAAACCACTGGATCACCGAGAAAGTGCCTCTATTGCCATTTTAATTTTTAAGTTGTACCATAGTAGAACTTACCTTGAGTCTTTGGATCAAAGTAAGGATGCCAAGGAATTTGAGGAACCCTTTTGGTCTCAATATAGGACTTAAGACAGCTATTTCTTTCCTTTTTGCTTTTCTCAGAAATTGTTTATAAATTGAACTTAAAATGTGATGAGGTATGGGACAAGTGGGTAAGGTGCCCATTATCTTTATTAGGAATGTTGAGTTGATTTAATGTAAAATTTTGTTGCTAGTAGTTACCTGGTTTTAATATTTTGTCCTGTTGCTCAGATTTTGAGGAGCACCTCATAGAATAGCCTATTTTCCCCCTCTTCTATCTCATTTTTCTGCTAGATCTGAGCTGTCAAACACCTGTGATATCCCCAGTCCTTTAAAAATAGTCAACTGGCTTTTCATTCCCCAAGAGGTAATACAAACTGTACACAAAAATTGAGATAGGTATGATTAATCCAATAGTTAATTATGGTTTTTAAATAGTTTCCCAGCATTTTGTGTTGCATTTTACTAAAATATTACTTGATTCACTGTCAAAGGAAGGATATTTAGCAGAGTGAAACATAGGTGTGGTCTCTTTAACATTAGCATTATATAACAATTAACATTTTGCTGTATTTGCTCCCTTATTTTTCTGCCTTACTTATTTTAAACCAAATTATATCAGTATGTTTGACCCTAAATACTCTGACAGAATTATTATATATTATTTTCTAACAGTCCATATTTTATGTTTTTTCAGTTATGTCAAAAATATCTTTTGTAGGGAGTTCCCTGGAAGTCCAGTGGTTAGGACTTGGCACTTTTACTGTTGTTGCCCAGATTCAATCCCTGGTTGGGGAACTAAGATCCAGCAAACCCCATGGCGTGGCCAGAATAAAAAAACAGTCTTTTGTGGAGCTAATTTGTTCAAGCCAGAATCAGTCAGGGATTATGAGTTGGATTTAGTTGTTAGGACTCTTAAATCTCCCTTGATCTGAAATAGCCCATTCAGTTTTTCCCCAACCATAAGTATTTAATCTAGCAGGTTCTAGTCACTGTTGTTTGCCAAGAAATAAATACTTAGTTAAGGAATCAAATCCAAAAACATAATAGTAGTCTAAAAAAAAACTCCCTTAGGCTTTGTGGAATGGTGTGGTCAAAGAAACTTAATCTGGGAGAGTTACCATTAAGAGCAGAACGAAAAGGTTTAAATTCACTTTTGTAATTCCTTTAACTCCTAAATTAGCACTTGACTTTTGTGTGTGTGTGTGTCTCATCTTGCTGCACATGGGATCTTAGTTCTCCGATCAGGGATTGAACCTGTGCCCCCTGCAACAGAAACTCCAAGTCTTGACCGCTGGACTGTCAGGGAAGTCCCAGCACTTTTTAAGTGTAATTTGGAAGCTCCTGTTGTTACTTATGAAAATAATTATTTTTTGTTTTACAGTGGGCAGATCAAACTAGCAGATTTTGGACTTGCTCGACTCTATAATTCTGAAGAGAGGTGAGTCATTCATCAAAATTACATGTGGGAAATAGGAAAAAGTGCTTTTTATTCTTGGATATGCTAGTATTCTGTAAATTGCAGTAACTGAAGAGTTCCATAATTTTCTAAACGTGTTACCACCTAGATTTTAGACAATTCTTTCTGAATTCTTGAACCGCTTTAGACTGAAATAAATCAACCCCAATTGGAATGGAAGTTATTTCTTCATCATCTTCTGTCCAGTTTACTTTAGAACTGTTAGGTTGCTATGGAGCTGTTTTGATGATCCCATCTCCAGTTGACAGCTGTTTCAATTTGCATTTAATTATACAAGTATTTTTCATCAGCAACCATTGTAAATTTATGTCATGGTTGTATTTTACTTTTCAGCCGTCCTTATACAAACAAAGTTATTACTCTGTGGTACCGACCTCCAGAACTTCTGCTGGGAGAGGAGCGTTATACACCAGCGATAGATGTTTGGAGCTGTGGGTAAGATTCCTTTCATCTTTTTTTTTGTTTCTAACTGACATACTGATGAACTTGTGTCGTGTTTTATCTCTCCATTTGTTTTTTGCAGCTCTTCTTTAAGTTCAAAAGGATAGGGATCAACTTTTAGCCAGAGTTCAAAGAAATCTGTTAAATATTTCTTAATATCAGACACATAGTTTCAAATAAGATTCATAGATTGCAATTGATATCTCATCTTTTAATTTTAGATTCCCCCTCCATCTCTCTTAGGTCCCCCTCCTTATAATTTTTTTTTTTAAGAAGAAATTGGTTTATTTGTCCTAAAAAGTTTGTCACCATCTAGACTTTGCTGATTACATCCTCATGGTGATTTTTTTTAGCATAGTTCTCTTTTTATTCCCTATAAATTGTAGGTGAATTCAGGTCTGATTCCCAATACCCACTGACCCTGAAACTATTTTACAGGTGGTTTTGTGTACTTCTGACAGATCACATAGTCACTTGTGAATCCTAGTTGGGAGTAGGAAGTGGTGGGAGCCTCTTGTCCAGAGTACAGGCAATAACTGGGTGCATTATCTGTAGAAAATTTAAAAACAATTTTTAAAAATCCATTACAAATTAGTCAGCTTTTTATTATTCTCTTACACAGGCAGTTCTAAACAATGTCTAATAAAATATTCATCCCTATTGGAGTGGAGTTACATATATCACACACCATTTTATGTAATATGTAATTGTCTCGTTTGGAAGTGTTGTTAGCTATTAGTGGTCTGCATCCATCAATTCATTTAGGTTTTTTTGTGGTATGATAGTCTAATCATTTCATTCTTTCTTGGAATAAAGAAAGGTTATCTATTTGGCTAACCTTGGGTACAGATGATATTGAAAAGGCTTAATTAGGAAGTTACCTGGCAGTCCAGTGGTTAAAACTCCACATTTTCACTGGTGAGAGCATGGGTTCAGCCCCTGGTCGGGGAGCTGAAATTCCACAAGCCGCCTGGGCGGGGCCAAAAAAAAGTTTTTTAAAGGGTTTTATTAAAGGTTTAAATCTTTCGTTTTATTTACCAGTTTTCAAAATAATAAGGTGGCTTACTGTTATCTTCCAAAGATGACCAAAGAGAGGTTGTTTGGGGTTTGATTTTTAGTCATTGTGGTCATTTGGTTTTAGTGTCATTATGAACTCATGGATTTAAATATATTTGACATGTTTTAATTCATTAGAGTTATCATCCTTATTCCTCTTCAAACTACCCAGTCTTCAGTCATTGGGAGTTTATTCAGGTTAATTCTTGGGACCTTTTGACTCAGCCACAGGGGAACTGATAGCCTCTATTGTTTGCTGGTTCTGGTCTCTTCTAGTTCATTTCCTGCCACAGACCTGGAATTGGCTGTTTCTCTGAAGGTGTCCTTTTAGTAGAAAATTATATTTAGAGACCACAGTTTGTATGTTAGGGGTATAGACATTTTAAATGGGACTTGTTAGTTAATTGTTTCTTAAGCAGTATTATTTATATATCCACACTGACCTTGACCTCCACACTTTAGGATTCTGACACATATACTTCACAGGGAGCATATCACTTTTTTCCATCCTTTATCTTCTCTATTAATGTCATTCTTTCAAAGGAGAACTACAGGGCTTTTATTTCAAAATTCAAAAGGGTGATGGAGAAAGAGCTTAATTTCTGTAGTAGCCTACCCAACTCATGAAGCTTTAGTTAAATTTTACTGACTCAAGCTGGGCGTGTTTGTGTTCTGGACTATTTGCTTTAACAGTATTAGCGTTTAAATTGTCACAGCTAGGCTCTAAAGTTAACGCCCCATTAAGATGCACAGGGAAAGTTCATAGCTCTGTTGGTATTATTTCTGTGCAATCTACCACCTCAATGCAGTAGCCAAGTGTTGATTACATAACGATGTCTTCCTCACTGAAGGACTAGAAACTGAAAACACAAAAACACAGTTGAAAATTAAAATTGTAGAAAATTATGCTTTCTTTAACAGCCCAGCGACTCATCGAATTGAGATTTTGCTTGACTTTTGATGTGCACTTAATACTTTGGAGATCCGTGGTAGTCTCTCTGAAGATGTTTTTGTGGAATGTTCTTGGCAGAATTAATCGATGGAGCAGAGCAGTTCAGTGTGAAAATCAAGGGAGAAACCACACAGACTAGTACAACACATTGTACCTAGAGTCTGTAAACTCAGCAGGGTTGTTCTTTCTGTGTTTTATTTTACCTGTTGTGATAACACTGTATTTGGAATTTGATTTGGCAGTTAATATTAGAAACAAATTTTGCTTGCACTTTTCTTTCTCTGGATAAGTTTCGAGAGACTATTGGAAGTAAGAATTTGAGGTTAACAAATGCCAAAAGAAAATTGCTGATAACTTTAAAAGCTACGTTTGTTTGCTTTCTCAAATTTTGTCAAGCTAAAGAATTTCAAAGTTAAACTGTATTATAGTCGTCTCTTGTATCCACAGCAGGGTTGTGGATACAACCTTCATGCAAAATCCTGGGGATGCTCAAGTGTGTTATATTAAATAGTGTAGCATTTACATATAGCCTATACACACCCTCCCACCTATCCTCCACTATATTTTCAGTCATCTCTGATTGCTTATAATACCTAAACACTGTAAATGCTCCAATAGCTGCCAGCATGACAAATTTAAGTTTTGATTTTTTGAAGCTTTCTGGAAATTATTTTCTGAATATTTTCAGTTCATGGTTGGTTGAATCTGTGGATATGGTACCTACAGATATGGAGGGCTGTCTGTAAACACTGGTTTCAGGAGTATTTGTAAATAAATCTCATTTCAGAACACAGGCCAGTAAAGAGATTTGTTGTCCCTTTTTTTTTTTTCTTTCCTTTTTGAAAAAAATATTTCAGGTATAAAAAGTATAGAGTATTGATGTAATTTTTTTCATATTTTAAATTTATTTTGAAATAATTAGAAAAGATACTAGGATAATACAAAGAATGTTAGTATAGCCTTTATTCAGATTTACTAATTTTTTTAACCTTTCAATTGAGATTTATAATAAACTGCATATATTTAACATGTATAATTTAAGTTTTGACATTGGTAAAACCACCACCACAACCAAAGTAATGTGCCGCAAAATTATCCATGTGTTCCTTTGTAGTCCCTCTTTACTGTCCACGTCATCCCATTCCCCGCACCCACTCTTCTGCTGTCTTCTTTAGATTGATTTTTATTTCTAGAATTTTGTGGTAAATAGAATCATAATGTAGATGTTCTTTTTTCACACTGGCAGCTTTTACTCAACATAATTATCTGAAGATCATTTATGTTAGTTTTACTGATTTTTAACTTGCCACATTTCCTTCTTTAAATAATTTTATTTGTTTATTTTTGGCTGTGCTGGGTCTTCTTGCTGCATGGACTTTTCTCTAGTTGTGACTAGCGGGGGCTAGTCTCCAGTTGCAGTGCTCAAGCTTCTCATTGTGGTGGTTTTTCTTGTTGCAGAGCATGGTCTCTAGATGCATATATATATAATATATATATATGTACTTATATATAATATAACATACAGTATATTCCTAGAATAATATGTATGTTTGTATATGTATACTGTATATCTTTTTTCCAGGACCATTTCAAAGTGATTTTATATGGTAGTGATGGTGGTGTAGTTGCTAAATTGTGTCTAACTCTTGTGACCCCGCGAACTGTAGCCCGCCAGGCTCCTCTGTCCTTGGGATTTCCCAGGCAAGAACACTGGAATGGGTTGCCATTTCCTTCTCCAGTAGTTTTATATACTCACACACTAATTTTGTCAGTACGCTTATAATGTCCTGGGAACAATACCTCATGTAATAGAGGATCCAGTCTAGTAGCACATATTACATTTAGTTTTCATTCTTTAATCTGAAACAGTTACTTGGCTTTTTTTCGGTTTTGATTTTGGCTGAAATTTTAAGTTTAGTTAATTTAAAATATCAGGTATACAACATAATGATTCAAAATTTTTGTAGATTATACTCCATTTCAAGTTACTGTAAAATATTGACTGTATTCCTGTCCTTGTAGCTTATTTATTTTATACATAATCCCCTACCCCTATATTGCTCTTTTTCCAGTTCCTTCTCCCCACTGGTAATCATTAGTTTTTTCCCTATATCTGTGAGTTTGTTTCTGTTTTGTTACATTCTTTTCATTTGTTTTATTCTTTAGATTATACATATAAATGGTAATATACTGTATTTATCTGACTTATTTCACTTAAGCATAATACCCTCTAGGTCCATCCATGTTGCAGATGGCAGAATTTCATTCTTTTATATTTCAGAAGTGTTCTTTTTAAGGTATTACATTTGTACTCACATGCACCCTGCTTGCCTTTTTCTGGTGATGTTACTTTGGTCACTTAGCTCAGGTGTTGTTTTTTTCACTACTAAATAGTTACTAGTTTTCCTTTTATAATTAATAAATAATTTATGGAGAGATACTTGGAGACTGTGTAAATATGTCATATAGTTTTGAAAGGCCTTTTCAAAATGGTGAAAGAATTTAAGCATAATATATTTGAAAGTTCTGTTGAAACTGATTCTGACTGATGACAATGAACTTTACAAATATAATGTCAAGAGGGCTGTATATAATGCCCATTCTGCAGAGCAGATGAAGCAAAAGGCTAATATTATTCTTACTGGAACTGCTCAGCATCTTTGTAAAATTGAAGTGTGGAGTTTTTTAGTGTTTAGCGATTTCCTTAATCTACAGTGGAATTGGTAGAAAAGGGCTCTTGACTCCTGTTTTCTTTATTTTTTTGCCACACTATGTGACTTGTAGGATCTTAGTTCCCCCACCAGGGATTGAGCACATGCCCCCTGCATTGGAAGCATGGAGTCTTAACCACTGGACTACCAGGAAAGTCTCTTGACTTCTTGTCTCTGCTTATAGGCTGTCCTTTATAGGTGGCAAAAGTTTGATCTACCAGCAAATCTTAATCTTTAATATTATTTTCACCATAAGAAGTATTTTCTTTTATGAAAGTCAGGCCCTTAGTTTCGGGCTTTTTTAGTATATCAGATGCAACCTGATAGACTATGAAAGTTTATTGAAATACACTTTATTTATTTTTTTATTGAAATACACTTTAAATAAGCTCCAGGGATTTCTCTTCTGACCTCTCAATTTTATTCTTTCTAGATGCATTCTTGGGGAACTGTTCACAAAGAAGCCTATTTTTCAAGCCAATCTGGAACTGGCTCAGCTAGAACTGATCAGGTATAGCTGTGTATGTGCTCTGAGTGCCCAAGGTTGATCAGTAATCTCATCCTCTAATTTCTGATACTTTTCATTCATTCTGCTAAATGATTTATGCTCCTTATGTCCAAGTAAGTTTCTCTTCAGTCAGGTTTACCATATATTTTGTCATGGGCTGTATACAGAAAGTGTGTATGTGTATATATATATACACACACACACACATACTTATATGTATATATAAGTAAGTGTATTTCACTTAATTTGCATAGTTTTTATTAGTTCTTCATGTAAAAGCATGCTGTTTTCAGAATAGTTGTTTATTTTTATTTAGGTTAGATTAAGATCAACTTTATTCAGCAAACATTCATTGAGCCTATTCTCTAACAAATTCCTATCACTGTTAAACTTTAGGATTCAGAAATAGGTCCCTGCCTTCAAAGAACTCAGAGTTTAGTAAGTGATGCATCATGTAAACAGATAATTATAAAAGAGAGCCTTTAATAGAGGGTTTGGGTAAGGTCTGGGATTGGGATGAAATTTGAGTTTTGTTTTTTTGTTTTGTTTTGCAATAAGATTAAAAGGAAGAATATGACAAGCTAATATAGACTTTATAAAAGGTGGTGTATAACCCATTATGTGTTATGCAGTAAACTCAGTTTTCCATCAGAATTCCAGTCTTAAGCTCTCTTCTGCTAGTTTTCCCTACAAGGACGTTATAGGACCAGTTCAGCTCTTTGAAATTAATGCTAACTGAACAGAACAAAACTGGTAATGAAAATCTATGTGGGACATTAAGAACATGTCTTACAAAGCCAAATGTGTGAATCACTTTGGACTATTGTGCCAGTATTTTCTCATTACTATTTTTTAACCGACTCCTCTGTCCTTAAAGCAGTGAGGTCAGGTTTTACCTCTCTGTATGCCTTTTAGTTTAATAAGCCAAAAGCCCCCATAACCTGAGGAGGTAATCATTTCTGCTTCTAGAATCTCTAAAATTTATAATGCTCACTCACTTCCTTGTTCTTGCTTTTTGCTTTGTTTTCAGTCGACTCTGTGGTAGCCCTTGTCCAGCTGTGTGGCCTGATGTTATCAAGCTGCCCTACTTCAATACAATGAAACCGAAGAAGCAATATAGACGGCGCCTACGAGAAGAATTCTCTTTGTGAGTTTGACACATATGTACATCTAGTTTGTTTATGTGTTTGGCTGTTGTTTGTACTTAGCTTTTTCCTGTCCTGGGGAGTTAGTGCTGTCCCAGTTTATTATGCCAGCACACTGTAGGAAAACAGTTTATTTTTGAGCATTATGAGTTTTATCATAGTCTTGCATTCAAGGCTTCATGTTTTCTACCTGTGGTACTATTGCATTTCTTGAATCCTGTGTGGAAGCAAATCTGCTCTCTTATTTAGCCAGGTTCCAACTCCCTTCCCATGGTTTTTACATGGAGCTAGAAATTCAGAGACCTTTGGCATAAGGTTACAGGTTTAAGAACTGTGGAGTCATTGTGAACTTGTTCTTTTGTTCTTCCCTTTCTACAGCATTCCTTCAGCAGCACTTGATTTACTGGACCACATGCTGACGTTAGATCCTAGCAAACGTTGTACAGCTGAACAGACTCTACAGAGTGATTTCCTTAAAGATGTTGAGCTCAGCAAAATGGATCCTCCAGAGTAAGTTCTGGTGGCCTTGTAGTGACTCTAAACCTGAGAAACTCAAAATAATAGGTTTTTTAAAAAAGAAGCTGCAGTGGCCAACCAAATCGAGAGGTGTCCTTGAGTATTATGGCTGATAGAAGTTTATTGCTTTGTGTTTTTAAATAAGGGACACATTTAGATATGGTGTTTGTTCTAACTGAACTAAGCTATTTGTCCCTGGAGCCCCAGCAGATTGCTCTATAGAGCCTCTTTGACAGTATTCCTTCTAGTTTTTGCTTCTAAACATTTCATGTGTTTTAATTCTCAATATCTGCAATGATCATGTTATCCCATATGTGCAAGAACAGTCCTAATTTTATTTTATGTATTTATTTTTTTTAATATGTATTTGTTTGGCTGTACCAGGTCTTAGCTGTGGCATGTGGGATCTTTAGTTATGGCATGAGAACTCCTGGTTGTGGCATGTGAGATCTAGTTTTCTGACCAGGGATTGAACTAGTAGTTTATCTATCAGACCGTGTGTCCTGAATTTTTATATAGAAAATATGGTCTCTAAGCTTTGCCCAGTGGCAGTATCGTAGCCAATGAGGTTTATCTGAGGCGCGATTATTGCTAATTGAAAAAAAAACAAAAGAAAAAAACAAAAGAAAATATGGTCTCTGAATGTGTCTTTCTTCTATCAGAATCTTATTAATTTTCTCTATTATGTGGGATCCTCAGAGGTTCTACACTTCCCATCTCACATTCTGATAGAAGCCTTTGATTTTCACTGACAGCATTATAACTTTCACGTCTGAGTTTGTGGGCATTTCTTTCTTATAGGAACATTGTATCTTAAATGTATGAGATGTTAGTATATGAACAGATAATAACTACAAATCTGATAATCCAAAGAAATGTCCTAATTCATTTATTGTGTTTGAATTTTGATGCATTGAATGTGACTGAAGTATGTAAGTTTAGCAAAAATTGGAAATTTTGGCAGTGGTAATCTGTGTTGTGGTAAGATTTAACTTACTAGAATTTATTGAGTATTGGAAAGTCCAAAAATGTATTAAACCTCACAAATGAAAATATTCAGTCATGGAAATTCAGTGGGCAGAAAGAAAAAAGAACAAGTTTTTTGGTCCTTAGAGACCAAGGAACACATAAATTGATTTTACACAGAGATGGTTTAATTACAATGTGCTCATGTGGTTCCAAGATTTAAATTACTACCTTGCCTGGGCTTTTTGTAAATATTAAGAAGGCAGTCACCTTTGTTCTGTTTATTCCCTATTAAAACTTGACCAAGAAAAATAAAGTCTCAATTTTTGTTATGCTAAGCACAATTATAAAACTTTACCATTTGACTGGAATATGGACATTTTTATAGAACAGGTGTGTCTCTGTTATTAGCAAGATCTTCATTTCTCACTGTAGAAAGAAATCCTTTGGGCATTTGGATCTTTAGTTCCTCAGACTACCATATGCCATGATTCTATTTACACTGCTGCTGTTTACTAACTTTTCTGGTTATTTTTATATTTTCTTTATCCTTTCCATTTCCCCTTGCTCTTTGCCTTCCCATTTTAATCTCTTGTTCCTCCATTCACTCAGTAGTGCACATTCCCACACACATTTCTCCTTTTGTCTTTTTCCAGCCTTCCCCACTGGCAGGATTGCCATGAATTATGGAGTAAGAAACGGCGACGGCAGCGACAAAGTGGTGTTTTGGTAGAAGAGCCACCTCCACCCAAAGCCTCTCGAAAAGAAACTATCTCAGGGACAAGTGCTGAGCCTGTAAAGAACAGCAGCCCAGCACCACCTCAGCCTGCTCCTGGCAAGGTGGAACCTGGGGCTGGGGATGCAATAGGTCAGTGCTGGGAAGGAGCCTTTGTGCTTTTAGTAAGCACTTGGCAGATATTGAAGGTCAAGTGTAAGGATTTGTGTCTGTGTGTGTGTGTTTTAATTTTTAGCCACTGAAGCATTAATAAAGAGTTTGATATCCTCATTATGTAAGGGGAAAAGGAGATAAGCCCAGATTTGTACATGTGGTCTAGAAAACTTAATAGATTATTTCCCTATCCTGAAAACTAATCTCTCAATTCAGTGTGGCATAAATCAGTGAATTAGGTAAGCTGAATTTAAAAATTAGTTTACCCATCGCTCCCTAACATATAATCAGAGCCCTGTCTGTGTTAGATTTGATAAGACCTTAGAATTTAATCATGTTAAATCACAGTCACTAAATGTAGTTAGTTCTGTAGACTGTTATTTGATCTAAATATATCCAAAACTGTGTAATAATGAATCTTTGTAAACAACAAAGTAGCTCTCCTGTGGTACAACCTTTTTTTCTGAATTACAACTTTGTTCCTTGGCTCACTTTTCCTTCGTTGTCTATTTAAAACAGTGGTTTTCAACACTGGCTGCACATTATAATCATCTAAAAAGCTTTAAACATAAACACCTCCGAACAATTGCCAGATTTCTAGGGACAGGAGCTAAGGGTTCTGAATTTTAAAATCTCTCCTGATGTATACAATAAGGGCTAAAAATCACTGACCTTGAAGAATATAGATAAAGTTACTTTTACTCACAATACAGAGATATTTTAATTAGTCCCTGTATTTTTAAATGAAAATAGAAAGAATAACAAATGTGTCACAATTGGAGGCATGAAAAATGAGACATTCAAAATGAAACTTCATTCATTGGATATTGCAAGTTGCTATTGTCAGTTGAAGACGGCAAAGGTCTTTGCCTTGCCTCGCCTCGCCTCATCCTCTTATATTGGTTCCACTGTCTCTCCACAGGCCTCGGTGATATCACACAGCAGTTGAATCAAAGTGAATTGGCAGTGTTACTGAACCTGCTGCAGAGCCAAACGGACCTGAGCATTCCTCAAATGGCGCAGCTGCTTAACATCCACTCCAACCCAGAGATGCAACAGCAGCTGGAGGCCCTGAACCAATCCATCAGTGCCCTAACGGCTGCCACTTCCCAACAGCAGGACTCAGAGCCCACAGCCCCAGAGGAATCTTTGAAGGAGATAGCCCCTGCCCCAGCAGTCCAGCCTTCAGCAGAACAGACAACCCCTGAAGCTTCAAGCACACCAGCTGACATGCAGAATATGTTGGCAGTTCTCTTGAGTCAACTGATGAAAACCCAGGAGCCAGCAGGCAACCTGGAGGAAAACAACAGTGACAAGAACAGTGGGCCACAGGGGCCCCGAAGAACTCCCACAATGCCACAGGAGGAGGCAGCAGGTAAACAGACCGGTCATGAATCTCATTGAGCTCAGGTGCTGTTGATCCTCTTAAAAATCTCTAATGTTTTCTTTTTCACATCAGTAGCCTCAGTTTCAGTTTTTCTGTAACTTAGTCTATAGAAGAACATAGCACCAAGTGATGCATTTCTTGCCCAACTTCTTTTATTTAAGTCTCAAAGCTTCTTAAAGCACCTTTCTTGTATACTGATTGTTTTTCCATTTTTCCCTTTCCTAGGAAGTAGGTAAGTAAAGTCCCTGTGTTCTCACACAAGAAAACCACAGCTATAGCTACTGATGCATCTTGAACCACTGTGTGTGTGGTGGTCAACTAGTACTAGCACTTGAAAATCTGTCTTCCAAGCAAACCATTATCAGATTGTACAAATAGCCACTTGTACTCTAGAACAGTGGATGCTAGGTACTGAGTTCCTGGAAACATACAGTCAAGAAACCCCTAATAAAATATCATTGTTAATCTCCCAAAGAATGATTTGAGAAGATTTCTAAGCAGATAATTAACACCGTACATTTCCTTTCCAAAAATAGCATATAAAAATGATTTCTTTAAATCTGTGTTCCTGAAGGATAAGTGAATGGACCCCAGATTAGGAACTGAACATTATTATTTTTTAAAAATCTGAAAAAAGAAAATATGTATACCTTGATCTTATATAAGCACAGCATGATTCAATTTATTCGAGGGAAAAGAAGTTTAAATTTTCTAGTCAATTCTGATTCATAGTCTTTATTTCTAAAATCTTTACTTATCTGTAAGTGTTTTCAACTCCTTGGAAATTTTTGCTGTCCATGAAGACCCCATGAATTGGGGAAATGAGAAGATGTACAAGGGCTGTTGGAGTACACTAACCTTCAATTTTTAGGGTGTTGCATTCACATTTCAAATCGGTTGGTACAGAGTATATGCCTTATTTCCACTGGTACAGGATCAAATAAGTTATTGTATGTAAAGTTAAAAAAAAAAATAACAAATAAATTACCCTCTTTACTGTGTGGATAAGGAAACTGCAATCTAGGGAATTTAAATAAGCCTGCCTATGGTCCCACTGCTGGAACCATATTATTGGCAGAGGCAGAACTAGAATTCCTGTACTTTCTTAATGAATGTGTTTCTTAATTCACTTTGCTATTCTGTCATAACAATTCCAATAGTTTTTAACAGACTATGGGATGTGGAATAACAGAGAAAGCAAATCTAGAATTAAAGCAGGTCTCTTTGTCTCATCTCTCATACTGTCCTCCCTTGTACCACCACCCATCCCCTCACCAACCAAAAAAGAAAAAAAAATTCAACTATAATCAATAACTGAAAGAAGTATTCAAGTTAAATGGCATAGTGATTGAAAGAAATTCATCCAATAATTAAGTCAGCAAACTATCAGCCAAATGGTGAAAATGAACTAAAATTTAGGCCTGACTCATGGCCAGAAATTACTGGATTTACTTTTCAGAGGAGAGTAAAAGTGCCATCCCTAAGTATTCCAGTCACTTCTGGATTATCCAGTTGGTGACTCTCCCATGCCTCTATCTTGCTCCTGCTACCTCTTACGTGGCTGTTTTGCTGTTCATCAGCACTTCCACCAGAGGGCAGACCGAATTAGCCAGCGAAGGTAAAAATCTATCACTTTGACTACTATTTAGGTATTCTGTACTTGTTGAGAAATGGTTATGGTTGAATCTAATTAGTAAAATGAAATTTTCAGTTATTTGTATATTTCATTGATCTCTCTCACCATTGGTACAGACTGTTAAGGGTTGGCAATATTGTTAACACTTTGAATCTTATAACAGTATGTTTTTTTTAATGTGATCTTTATTTTTAATTAAGATGTTTTATTAGCCTTTAATAGTTCTTTACAACCAGTCTGCCTTTGCTATTTTGAAATAGTTTTCGTTCTCTCATAAATGTGAAAGAATGTGAGCTCAAGAATTAGTTCTATTGAAATACAACTAAACTATTTGTATAAAAGGCAAAGTTTAAATATGAAATATAGTATAGATGAAAGAAAATAAGTTTAGCTTTGTCCATTTTTGCAGTTAGGCATTTTTAAAGTTGTCTGCCCTTAGTATTAAAAAACAAAAACAAAAAACTGGTGTTCCATTTCATGTATAGACCAAAAATACTTTTAAAAATAACTGGTACTGTGATGTTCTTATGTAGTGAGATGTGTAGTATTGATAGTGAAAAAGTCTGAAATCTATAGAAATTTGTAGTCCAGTTAGTTCTCCTTTTTTTGGATGTCTACTTTTCAAGTTGTGAGTTTTCTATAGCTAATTTTTCATCCTTTAATTTAGCTTTCTCTACCACCTAGTCAGCCAGCCAGTCTGTTAACAAAAAATTGAGTGGGTATTGTATATAGGATGATCAACTTGTCCCTGTACTGTCCTGGTTTTAAAACTGAAAGTTTTAAACCTGGGAACCTCCTTCAGTCTCAGGCAATTGGGACTCTTGGTCACCCTACTTGTATTTATGTTTAGCACCTGACCTTATCCTCCCACTGCTCAACAATTTTGTAGTATTTTCAGAATACTTTCATCTGCCCACTAAGGGTATGCTTACTTTACTGATTGTTTTTGCAAAATATAGTTGTGGTATATATGCTACCAAAATACCTAATTGTTATAAAAACTCCTTTTGGGTTGCCTGAGTAATGACTTTATATCACTGTCTTATAATAAAGAATTGATTATATGGACATTTAAAAATATGCTTCATTAGGGAACAGAAAAATCAGTCATTTGAAAGATATCCCAAAACTAAGTCTTTTCTTCAGCAAGGTGACTCCCAACTCTCTAAAGGCATGGTTCTGACTACCTGGTTTTGTGCGTCCTCAAACTCACACCATTTTACATTTCTAGTCTCTTGCCTTAGCAGGAGTTCATTATCAGACAATGGTTGCCATGGTTAGGCAAATTAATCCAGTTGTGGGCAACAACATGTCTAGGGAGTGGTTCTAGTAAGACCTTTGGAAAGACAGAGTATAGTATTAGTTCAATACATTTCTAAATACTCTTGTCACTGTCTCCAAGATAAACAAATGTTTATCAACAGCCCATTCTGCATGACATTGCTGTAGTGACTTTTTATAATTACTGTAACATAGGAAGCTGAATGACAGTACGGTGGTTTTCTTCAGACTGTGATTATGGGGAGAAGGAGCTCAAACTGGGAGAAGCAAGTGTATATGTATACATGATGGTAATGAAAGGTTTTTACTAATTTCATCTCACCTGTATAGTCTTCTAGCTTTATTTTACGTGTTAACCTGATATCATCAAACATTCTGTAAAATGTGTTAGCTAAGTCCATACAAAGTTTCCTGTTGTACAGCAAGATTATGTCCTAGATATGTGACCACAGCATATGTATTGTTCCCTCTCATCTTCCTTCTTTCTACTTTATTTCATTAATGTTTTGATCCAACAGCAAAAAGGGGCGGGGAGGCTACCAACAGCCTACATATTAGAACAGTTCCTTAAGGAAGGAAATGGAGATCTCAGACAAAAATCAGGACAATCATTTGGAATACATGATTTTAACACCAGCTGTTAGATCCAGAATGCAACTGTTTTACTTTTAATCACTTGATTTTATTTATAAATTGCGATTTCCTGATCCCAAGGTTTTTTGCTTTATATATATTTGGTTACTTGTATTGATATTTGTTTATATTGGGCAGTGTGTGTGTGTGTGTGTGTTTATAATCACATGTGATTTTTAAGATGGTGTTTAAAAGAAGTAACCCTTCCACAGCATGTCCTCCTCACATTCTTCCACCAGAGAAGAGGCCCCCTGAGCCCCCCGGACCTCCACCGCCGCCACCTCCACCCCCTCTGGTTGAAGGCGATCTTTCCAGCGCCCCCCAGGAGTTGAACCCAGCCGTGACAGCCGCCTTGCTGCAACTTTTATCCCAGCCTGAAGCAGAGCCTCCTGGCCACCTGCCACATGAGCACCAGGCCTTGAGATCAATGGATTACTCCACCCGACCCCATCCCAACAGGACTTACGGAAACACTGACGGGCCTGAAACAGGGTTCAGTGCCACTGACACTGATGAACGCAACTCTGGTCCAGCCTTGACAGAATCTTTGGCCCAGACCCTGGTGAAGAACAGGACCTTCTCGGGCTCTGTGAGCCACCTTGGGGAGTCCAGCAGTTACCAGGGCACAGGGTCAGTGCAGTTCCCAGGGGACCAGGACCTCCGTTTTGCCAGGGTCCCCTTAGCATTACACTCAGTGGTCGGGCAACCATTCCTGAAGGCTGAGGGAAGCAGCAACTCTGTGGTACATGCAGAGACCAAATTGCAAAACTATGGGGAGCTGGGGCCAGGAACCACTGGGACCAGCAGCTCAGGAGCAAGCCTTAACTGGGGGGCCTCAGCTCAGTCTTCTGCTTATGGCAAAGTGTATCGGGGGCCTACAAGAGTCCCTCCAAGAGGGGGAAGAGGGAGAGGAGTTCCTTACTAACCTAGAGACTTCAGAGTCCTGAAAGATTCCTTCCCTATCCATTCTTCCATCCAGTCCTCTGAACCTTTAATGAAATCATTTGCCAGAGCGAGGTAGTCATCTGCATTTGGCTACTGCAAAGCTATCTGTTGTATTCCTTGCTCACTTGCTCCTAGCAAGCAACTTATAAGATAGTGATGGCACCAGTTCCCCCTGGGTGGGATGTAGTCAGAATACTTACTTCAGCTCTACCTAGTGAATACAAGTAGAGAATATGGAGAGGGTCATTAAATTGAAAAGTAAATGTTTAATTAGTTCATTTCCTGCACTTCTTGAGCAGAAGAAAGAAACAGTTTCAATTTTGAGATGGCTCAGGAGAGGTTCTTAAAGTTTGTTTTTTTTTAATGGTTTCTTTTGAATTTAGGTTTTTTGTTTTCTTTTGTTTTTGGTTTTTGGTATTTTTTTTTTTAAAGAGAATAGTGTTCACAGAATTTGAGCTGCTCTTAGGCTTTTGCTTTAAGGGAAACAGAGTGACTGGCTGGTTTAAATAAATGTTTCCTTCCTCTCCACCATCTCACATTTTTGCTTTCAAGTGAACTCTTTTTTTACCCATTGAGCATCTTGAACATACCTTTTTTCCAAATAAATCGCTCATTCTTAAAGTTTGCTCCACTTTGAGAAAAGATATGCCCCCCCCTCTCCCTGCACGTGAAGCAGGTTGTAGAAAGTGGCATTCTTGGGCAAGTAAGTAGACTTTATCCCATCTCTTTACCTTTTTTATTCCATCTTTATAGACTTCTCTTTCTCTCTGTCTGTCTCTTTTTGAGGCATTTGTTTGGAAAAAAAATTAATTGTTGAGATGCCCAAGAACCTGGGATAATTCTTTACTTTTTTTGAAATAAAGGAAAGGAAATTCAAACTCCTATATTGTTCTCTGTAAATCTTCAATTCTAAATTTTTTTTTTTTTTAAACTATGTTCTGATGGTGAAGTTGATTTGTAGATGCAAACAGCCTAGGACATTGCTGCTGAGGTAGGGTTAGAGATGATACCTCCATACCTGGAGGGTTAGTAACATCAGTTAGCATACTGTTTACACATATTTTTTTATGTCAAAAAAACCCTTTGAAACAGAGCATTGTAATATTGTCAAAGAGGAAAAAAAATACATCCTGAAAATACATGGAAATGTAACTTAGTTTAGGGTGAATATTTTTTCTGAAGATAAATCACTACCTGAGACCTTTAAAAAAAAAATAATTTTAAAAGAGCATCCCATGAGAAAGAACAGTATTGACATACACACATATCAGCATGAATATCCTGCCAATTCTTTTAAAGATTTTCCTCCGGAGAGATTTGGTTTTGGTTTTGTTGAAAGGGGTTAAATTATGACTTCGTGGCAAGAATTTTGCTTTATTATTATCAGAAAATGAAAGAGGGGAAGACTTTCAGGGTGGGATAACCTGGGAGGTTTCTCATTCTGGCTTCCAGTTCTGTGTGAGTACCGGCATATAATGTGTTTTTAAAACATACACATTTATAGAAATTATCTGCACAGACCTAGATGCTTGTGAAATGTAAGTTAGCCCCCCTTTACAAAGAAAAGGCAAATATATTTCAGCATCTTGGAGAATAGTTTACAGAACTCAAGTAAAGTTTTATGTTTCAATGCCAAGTTCATATATTAAAAAATAAACACTACTTGTGAGAGAGAGATGCGTTAATAAAAAAAAAAGAAGTTAAAGAAGAATCCTCTTCTGATACTTACATGAAGACTATTTTCCCCTGTTAACTGAAATAGGCAGATATCTGGTGTGTGTATTTCTTTATTGTCCTCTGGGTTTTGGTCTGGCCTTGCCCTCAGGGCCAATCATTGATTAAAAAGAGAAACTTCTAGCCATTTTGGCATTGATGGCTTTTTATACCAGTGAGTCCAGTTAGATTTGCTAGACTCACTGACACATTGTTGGTAAATTGCATTAAAGTTCATCTGAACCTTTTGTCTGCTGACTTCTTAGTCCTCAGACCTGGGCCTTTGTATTTTAGAATATTTGAATTAAAGACATTGGGCCCAACTCTCCCATTTTTGACTAGAGAACTTAAGCCTGGATCCTTTCAAAAGTATCCAATGAGAAAAATTGGTTTCCCATCAAATATGGATAAAATCTCTATATATTTTAATTGTATTTTGGGTATCAGCAATCATCAATAATGTTTTTCCCTCCCCACTCCTTATTTTTAATTATGCCAAATATTCTAAATAATATACTTAAGTCTCCATTCCCCTATCCCTTCTATTAGGGAAGGGGATGAGTGTGTGGGGTATGTGTGGTGTGTGTTTGTGTGTATGTATGATCCCATTTCAACCCCCATCCCCATTTTGGGAGTTTAACCTTTAAAAAGAAAAGGTTTGGCAATTTTGACTATTTCTAAAGGCAAAGGGACAAAGAAACTCAAATATCCTGAAATATCTGTGTGGAGGAAGAAAAGGTATTTGTTAATTTTTCAGCTATGTTTTCTATAAATGTGATGGAAGTAAAGGTTTGGCAGAATTTCTACTTAGGTATTAGAAAATTACAAACCCAATTAATTATATTCAAAAGTGGTTTTGGTTTTAATTATTGAACCATGGGAGATATTAAGTCCATTAAACACATTATTTTGAACAGATGAAAAATCTGATTCTGTTCACAAGTGAGAGGCAAAACTGGTTTGACCATGATCATTTTTGTGGTTTTGAAGACAAATTTGTTTGACCCAGTTTCTTTAGTTTCTTCTTCAACTGTCCATTGGAACGATAAGAATTTGAAAACAACATCAAGTCTATACATTTAAAAGCAGGGCAGTTAGCACAAACTTGTAAGTAGGACTTTTTTTAGCTTATGCCATAGACATCACCCAAACCACTTGTGTGTGTGTGTGTGTGTGTGTGTGTGTGTGTGTGTGTAATATGCATATATAGTCACAGTACTAAAATGGTTACCAGCAGGTTTTGAGAGAGAATGCTGCATCAGAAAGTGTCAGTTGCGACCTCATTCTCCCTGATTAGGTTACTGACACTGTATTCCTTTCTCTCTCTCTGTTTTGCCTCCCATTGGGTTTACTTTGTTTATGTACAGATATTTTGTAATATATTAAATTTTTTCTTTCAGTTTATAAAAATGGAAAGTGGAGATTGGAAAATTAAATATTTCCTGTTACTATACCACTTTTGCTCCATTGCATTTACTTCTTAATTTGTACCCTTTGAGCAGATCTAATTATATGTATAAAGGGCATTTTTCCTCCACTTTGTCCTAGGGGTGCTTTGTCTCAGAATCTCTGTAGACTCATAGACTACCAGAAAAAGAAGTTCTTAGGGTTTGAAGAGGTGCTTCAAAACATTATACTGGGAACTAGAAAATAAGAATTGGGGGAAACCATAAGATGTGATTTTCTAAAGTAGAAAACCATTGTACAAAAGTAATGATGGTGCCAGGCCATCAAAAGAGTTGAGCTTCATGTACCCTGACTCCTTCTGAAAGGAGAGGTAAGTGGGTTTGAGCTCAACCGTCATCAAGAGAAGTTGGTATGAGGTTGTTTAGACCAAAAAATAGTCTCTTCAATTAGAGACCCTCATCCCCACACCAGTTCCTGTGTTACCATGAGTAGGGTCAGCATTTGGGATGGATTAGTATTCCCAGCTCTGTTGAGATTTCCTGATACATTGCCAATCCAGGAAGTAAGTCAAAATTGTTGATAGGGGTAAAATTCCTGTTATTTCCAAAACTTTTCCTGTCTCCAACTGAGGAGAAAATTGCTTTCCCTTCTCCTCCATGGTTTAAGACACAGAAGACTAAACTTTGTAATGTCTGTTGCAGTCCTGCTAGTTAAGACATAAGTAGACAGAGGACAGGGAAAAAAACAGTATCAGGAGACAAGAAGAGGGGACATAGGTATCAGGAAGTTGTGTGTGGAATAAGCAATCATACAAGATTAAGGAGTACAGCAGAACAAAGAAATTAGGAAGAAATCTAATTCAAAAACGTGATGATGAGGATTGCCAGTGTATTTTTGAATCCCCACAGTTTAAGTATGATGTTCCCTTGCCTGTGGGCTGTCGTATCTTTACCCAAGGAGAATGGAGAGCTCAAGATTGTTCCAGTTCCTGGAGTCTTGTGTTTCTGTTAGTCTCCAGAGAAAAGGAATTTGTTTTCAATCTTTTTATATTGCAAGTTCATGACTAGGAGTGTAAACTTCACCGTAATAGAGAATATTATTTCCACTTCATAGGAATGACCGCCTTTGATTCTGGGCCTGAAAGCTGAGGACCTATCTAAGCTGGACTTTTTTCTCCATCACACTCAAGGCTATTTCTAAGTAGGAACCATACTGTTCAGTACCTAAATTTCTTAGGCACTATCTTTTCCAAGATAGGCATCCTTGACTGGTGGTAAAGTTATTGCCTCCAGTAAGTTAACAGTTCTTTGTGCTGAACTGGGATTTTCGTTGTTATTAAAGATTGCCCCGTAGCTTGACTTTTTCTTTTTTTTTTTTTTTTTAAGGTTTTGCATTACTTCTCTGTTCACAATTTAGTCATCCTGAAGGGCTAGGGGAAATGGATGTGGGGAGTTCCTCAAGCGAGTAAATATTCAAACATTCCAAAGGAGAAATGAACTGCTAAGTCTTCTGGTTGTCTTGAGAGGCAAGGTGAGCATTCCTGGACACTTTGGTTAATTTTTCTGTCCGGGTGTGGCATTTCTAGTGTTCCTATATAGCCTTAGGAATACTCAAGTGAGAGTTTACTCCAAGCCAGCTGGGGGAAGTATGACACCTAAAGGAATCACTGGTGGTACTCTACCACACCTCTCACCATGTGCAGCTAGCTCTCCATCTCCTGTCCATCCACTTCATTTCCTATCTTTCTTTTCTCCACTCACTTCCCAATTCTCATGCTTTAGTCCTGCCAGAGATATTGATTGCTTAATCCTGCAAGGAATTTAGAATTACTGCTGCTTTGTAGTTTTGAAGGGTAGTGAGAAGCAATTCAGGAGACAAACTTAATGGGGTGAGAGGTGAAAGAAGCAAAATAACTTTCTTATTGCTAAGAGCTATGAAAGGAGCTTTTAATTATAGCAGTACTTTATGTTGTGGAGTACAAGAGATTCTTTAGCTGGTCAACCTTCACTTCATTCTCTTCCCTTATATACTGAAACTTGCTTTTGCTAATAGCTCAGTTGCAGATGGTGTCTCTAGGAAGTAAAGCTCGGTGAGAAGAGAAGAGAGAAAGCACATGAGGGTTGCTTTGATGCCCTGATGATTAATTACTAGATTGCCACAACACTTGACCGTTGGATTGCTCTCATATCTCTGTCTCAAGAATTAGTAGTCCAAGGCTGAAGGAAAGAGGTTGATACACAGTTAGTCTTTAATACTCTTTAAGTGGGTAGTTGTTAATGAAGCTGTATGCAGCCCTCAGCCACATCATAGTTCTCTGGAATGAGAAGGTATAAGCATGAAATAAACTCATTTAGACATAAGTTCTTTCAGACCTGAAAATAGTTGGATTTGGGGATGTTGTGCTCTGGTATGGCTGTAACTTGAAGATCATGTTGATAGTTCCAAAAGAGTGAAGGACATTTTATCCATGTCCAAACTCACCGGGAGGGAGGCAGCATGGAGAAAGGCTGTGAAAGGCTACAACGTAGCAGAGCCAAGTGGAGAGCAAGCCAAGTGTCTTGTCCTCTAGGAGCCTTTCTGATGGATTGTCTCAGGGAGAGGATCCCTCTTCTTGTGTTTGATGAGGGACACCCTTGGTGAGGATCAGCTTGTGGACAGATAACCCTCTCCAGCAAGGCCAATGCAATTTTGAATGCTTTTGGTGCTGGAGAAAAGAGGCTGAATTCAGAGAGCTAGAGAAAACTTTGAGGAGTCTGATCCCTTTTATAAATTCAAGTTTGGCCTTGAATTATTAGTATTTGCAATTTCTGTTAGGGGACCAAAGTTCTCATATAAAATGAAGCAATATGAGAAGGAAATGGAAATAAAGGAAAGAAGGAAGAACTGGAGAAGTCTGGTAGTGGGGCTGCAGAAAGAAACAGTGTATAATTGCTTTTGAAGAAGAGATAAGATATGAGAGTGGTAGGCAAAATTGTGGTTGGGGTAGTGAGAGGGGATAATTGCATTCAAGATTCACAGTTTATTTCAAGGAGGCCCCATTAAAGAGTAAAGCATCCCCTTGATTACTGTTATGGTTGGAGGATCGGCCTGAAACCCTTAAACTGGGGGATGCTATGCAGATAGTTTCACTCAGGAAGCTAGATTATATTAAGCAAATAATTCATATCTAGGACATTTTGCTTAGCACTGCTGTCTATGTAGTTCAAGAGAGTATTCCAGGATTAAGGAGGAAATGATATGGATATATCAAGCTAAAAATTATTTGCATTTTTGGAGTTCTAACATTCCCCTGCAGGTGGTTTTATATGTTTTAGGTCAAACTGGAAACTATAATGTTATTCCTCTCCCCTTCAAGTGAGGATGATGCACAGAAGAGCAAACAAATCAGAATATATGAATTTGAGTCAGAGAATGCTAGAGCATTAAGGGCATTAATTTGTCTAGTTTAGTGCCATCGTTAGGCAGTGAAAAAGACCCAGAAAGGTTGAGAAAGTGTTGGGAGTAAGAAGGGAGAAAATGACTAACATTGTCTGGAACCTACTATATGTTAGGTGTCACAGTACCTTTGCTTTTATTATCTAGACTAAAGCACCTTGAGGCTAAGGAATGGAAAGAATAAAAGGCAAGTCCTTATTGTTCTGAGCAATATGTAGGAGATAAAAGGAGGTGGCAGATCACTTTTTCCTGTCCAATCACACAGGACAGGGGAGCCTGGTGTGCTGTAGTCCATGGAGTTGCAAAGAGTCAGATACGCCTTAGCAACTAAACAACAAAATCACACAGGGCTAAACCAGAGGAAGTATTTGGAAGGGAGGTTACTCTCAGGAAGTACTTCCTAAGTAGTTGAGAGCGACTCAGGGATAATTTCTCTATTCCAAGGGACCTTCTAAAAATGTGATGGTCAGAAACCAGCTACAGGCATGGCTGGTAGGAAACAACATTACTGTTGCCTCTGGGATTGATTTGCATTCTAGAAAATCAGGTCATGACCTGAGAATAGGATTAATCTTAGGGAACAAAATGGGACTTCTCATCCTAAGGGGGCTTCAAAGAAAACAGTATATATACTATGCATTAAGAAGATAAAGTTCCATGGTTACTGTACTTTTTTTTCCCTCAATATTTTTGTTTTGTTTTGCAACACACTTTGAAGTCATGAAACAGTTTGTAATTTTGGAAAGACTCAGTACCAAGTTCAATGTTGATAATGGCATGTGGCAGCCTGAAAGTTGACATTGTACAAAAATAAGTTTGTATTTGATGTAGTTGTTTGATATGATATTCCAAGAGTTATACCATGAGGGTTGCTTCTATGGGGAGCAGTAATATCTTTAGCTGGATCACATCCTGAGTACAGGGCAACTTCTGGGGAAGATTATGGGAGGGTCCCATCTTTGGAAGCTTCTGGATCTAGTGAGAGATGACTCTTAAACTTGAGTGGGAAGTGGAGAGACTGGTGTTTATAAGTGAACACATTGATGCAGGTTATAAAATAAAACAACTTAGTACAAAGGGAAGCAAAGCAATGAAATAATCGGAAAAACCTGGAGTTAACCAGAAAAGATTCTTTGAAGGTAGTGAAGATAGAGGACATGAAACAGAAGGGAGGAAGGTGACTGGGGAGAGAAAACTTACAGAAAGTTTCTTTGTGTTTTGTGCAGAGGACTATGAATGGAGTAGTCAGAATAATAAAGGAAAAAACATTAGGAAATGAAGGAACAATCTTGGTGGCCTGAATGAGGAATTTGAATTTGATTTGGTAAGCAGTAACAGAATGGAGTATGATGAAATGAACATGATGTTCAGGATTTTTGCAGGTCATGGAAGCAAAAAAACTTGCTAGGATATTATTATTCTTGTCCAGATGTAAGGCCCTAAGAGCTGCAACTAGAATAAGACAAGGGGATGGAGAAGAAAGGGAGGAGGTCAGTAAAATTAGCAAGGCTTGATGATAGTTTGGATTTGAGGGGAGAATTAAAAGATAGGCTAAGGATGATAACTTCAGGACATACTTATCCTGTTCATGGTGATGAGATTTTGGAAAGAGGTAGCTGCTTTGTTTTTAAGAAGTAGAAAATGTTTACTTTATTAACCAAATAATTGATGGGATATGTCTATGTTCAGTATTGCAGAGTTTAGTAGGAGGGATAGCCCCTGGAAAATAGTTGAGTGTGTGCTATGTGGCCAGATGATCACCTGCACTCTGCCTTTTTCAGATTGGAGAACCGGGTGAAAGAGAGTTGATTCCTGGGGTGTACCCTCAGATTTCAAGAATGCTATCCCACTCTGGATCTGGGAAAGAAAATACAGTTTTTTGCCAGTTTCTTCCCCGTTAAGGCTTTGAAAATGGGATATGACTAGCCTGTGGCAGCATGTGCCTGTGGATGCACAATTCTCTGGCTTGATTCTTGGAAGGCCTTTTTTTTCTCCCTCCCTGGGGGTCATTTGTATCTCTGGTTCCTTCTCCCAGAGCCATAAAGTGGGAGCCCCCATTTATTAATTGGGTTGGGACTGGGGAGGGGGTCGGCGGGGGACTCTTTAGTGCAGCAGGCGGGGGTCTTCCCGAATGAGCCCATTAGCCAGCCCCAATGGCAGCTGAAACGGGGCTGCAGCCAAGTCCTCTCGGTTTCAAAAACCCTCCATCGCCTGCAGCAGATCAGAACAAGGCCTGCGGGAGCCCTTAGCTTCTGATTGCAGCTGTGAGGAAGGACAAAACAATTTATAGGAAGCCAAGTAGCTCCTGCCTCACTGTCTCTTCCTTTCTGACTTTGGGGAGGGGGAAGACCAGGATGCGGTGTCCCCTCCCCCAATAGCTTCTCAAACAGCACATATAGGCCTAAAGTAAGAGAACAGGATGAGTGTATGTGTATTGATTGGACATCTACACCTATGCTCTGGAAGTATTTACACATGTCCTTGCTTTCTTCCATCCACACACAGTTGTATTGGCTTAAGCAGCCACTGGTTATACAGAGTTCCCTAGGGCAAGGCCAAATGCGTGCTCAGACTCTTAACAGTCTTAAGTTGTGTGTTGGCGGGGGCGGAGGTGGGGGTGTCATGCGTTATTGTGCCCATACCCGCCTTGTCTCATCTGCTTTGTCAAGATTCGGGGTTAGAATTAGATTACCTTTTTAACATCATTTTTTCGTAATGAACGGAATTTGGCCTCCTACTGGAACTCACTTGTTCATCCCTTAATTTAAGCCAGCTTGAGAAGGCAGGCATCTACAGAGGAGCTTCTCTATGCTGTAGCCCTCACAGAAAAGTACAAAGGGCAGGAATATTTCACTTCCTGATGGAAGGACAGTATGTCTTCTTCCTGATAGAATCATAGATGACCAGAGCTAGAAAGGGAACTAGAGACCATCTAATTCAACTTCCCAATTTATGGAAAAAGAAATTGAGGCTTAGGGAAGGGAAATGCCTTGTCCACAGTCTCACAGTTAGTTAGCGGCAGCCAGCCAAGACTAGAAGCCAAGAGTAGGATCTTAACCTATTGAGTATAGAGCCTCCAATTTTAAGATCATCAGTTCCTGACAGTCCTGTGCTTCCTCAAGAAAGTAAGGCTGTGAGATTTTGGAGGCAGGTCAGGAGAGGAAGGACAGATTGAGGGGGAAAGTTAGGTTAAAAACTTAGTAGAAAAACTGAGAAGCTTTATAGACCTCAAAGACCCAATGACATGCAAATTGTACGACTAATTTTTATTTAGAGTCAAGAACTCTGGCTCATTGGGAAGCAAGTGGCAAGTCATAACCAAAGATCCTGATGCCTCAGAGTTACCCCAAATTCAGGAAGCTTGTTGCCAGCCATCATCCAGGGGTTGGATAGTAGGAAAAGATCCTCGGAGATTTTGTGAGGAATTTACCCTAAATTTCAACTCAGGCCCCTTTGCATTATAATACAGCTGTATTGAAAAAATCATAAGGAAAAGAGAAAGAAAACATCTCAGTTGCTGGGAAACTAAGGGGAGCTGCTGAATGAGAGAAGGGATTATAGAACTCTGAGTAAAATACGATACTCTCTGAGATTACAGGCAAATTGGGGGTGAGGGGAGCTCTACTCCTCTCCCTTATTTTTTTAGTTTCAGATTGTTGGTTTTCTTCTTTGGTGGAGCGGAAGGAAGGTGGTGTGCTCCACAGTGACCTGAGTCCTGAATAGTGTGCTCAGTGGCCTGACAGTCATGGCAGTTTCTAAAGTCATCTCACTCTGGTGCTGAGACTCCCTTCCCCTCTTTGGACCTCTCCTAGATGTCCCTTCCAATGCTTATTTTCTGGGCATATGAGTCTGGGAGCCACTGAGCCAGGAGGGGAATGCTAACTAGTTCCTAAACTGGAAGCAAAATCTTGGGAGAAAGGCAGCTTAGAGATAGATCTAGGTCTAGGTTATAGGTATAGGTCAGAGAGGCAGGAGGTTTGCAAAATGAGTTTCAATTGCTGATGACAAATAGATCCCAGTACATATCTTTACATTTTCTCCACCACACCATGGTTGATAGCACAGGAGAAATGTGAAGTTGGTCCCCATGCAGATTCATCCGTACACAGGGAATATACAAACCTACCTGCCCAAACTGTGTCAAATCTGCTGTCCCACAAACCTCCTTTCTGTCTCATAGAAAGTCCTCTGAGACTTTCTTCAAGATGTTTTGGACAAGGGAGCCTTCAAAACAATCTGATTATCTAATCTAAAACTAGCTATCCTCTTTAGAGTCACTTTCTTGCTTTAACTTTGTATTCACGTCGAACCTTCATTGCCCTTTATAATTCTGGGTTTCAGAGCTTCCTTTTATGTTGAATTCCCAATTTCTCTCAAGTATAGGAAGCATAGTTTTTAGTTTACTAGACTGGGAGCTGGTTGCCTGGAGTTAGGAATCTTAGAAAACTTAAAACTGTCTTTGGGCATGTACTTAAGGTTCATCTGAATCCTTCTCAGCTCTGTGAAGTAGAAGAGTGGTGATCATCATCATCACTTTACCTACTAGGGCCATGCTCCTTGAGTGAAAGAGCATATACCCTTTTTGGTGTCTGGTCCCTTATCTCACGTCTAATGTTACATGTCATTTTCTTTTACAGGTGACAGCAGCAGGAGGAGGAATGGCCCCTGAGGAATTTGGTAATGTTCGTTAGTTACCTGACATCCGGAGCCCTGGCAAATTCACTCTTTCACAGAGTTTCAAGCCAGGTAGGGATCTTAAGCTAATCAGAGGCCACTGGGCTGCTTTTATAAGGGATTAACACTTAGACACACACACATACAGTCTCAGGGAAGTTCTTAGTCCCAAAGATCTCCAGGGGGTTGCCTTAGCTTTTTTAAAAAAATTCTTATCCCTTATGGTTCATTATAGGATATTAAATATAGTTCCCTGTACTATGCAATAGGATCTTGTTTAATCCTTCTGTATTTAACAGCTTGCATCTGCTAGCCCCAAACGCTCAATCCGTCTCTCTCCCTTCCCCTTCCCCTTGGGCAGTGACAAGTCTGTACTCTGTATCTTTAGATTCCACATATAAGTGATCTCATATAGTGTTTGACTTTCTCTTTCTGACTGACTTCGCCTAGTGTGATAATCTCTAGGTCCATCCATGTTGCTGCAAGTGGCATTATTTTATTCTTTTTTATGGGTGAGTAGTATTCCATTGTATACATGTCCCACATCATCTTTATCCACTCATTTGTTGATGAACATTTAGGTTGTTTCCGTGTGTTGGCTATTGTAAATAGTGCTACTATGAACTTATAGGGGTGTATGCATCTTTTCAAATCATAGTTGCCTGGATATATGCCCAAGAATGGACTGCTGGATCAAATGGTAACTCTGGTTTTAGCTCTTAAAGGAACCTCCATAACTATTTTCCATCTTGGCTGCACCAATTTACATTTCTACCAACAGTGTTGAGAGGGTTCCCTTTTCTCTACACCCTCCAGAATTTGTTATTTGTAGACTTTTTAATGATGGTCATTCTGACCAGTGTGAGGTGGTACCTCATTGTAGGTTTTTTTTAATTAATTAATTTTTTTTGGCTGCACTGGATCTTTGCTGTGGCGCACAGGCTTCCTCTAGTTGTGGCGAGCCGGAGTTTCTCTTAGTTGCAGTGCACAGACTTCCCATTTCAGTGGCTTCTCTTGTTGCAGAGCACAGGTTCTAGAGCATGAAGACTTAAGTAGCTGTGACACATTAATTAATTGCCCCATGGTATGTGGAATCTTCCCAGATTGGGGATCGAACCCATGACCCCTGCAAAAAAACTTTTGATTGGGTCCCATTTGTTTATTTTTGCATTTATTTCTATTGCCTTAGGAGACCTTTAATTTTTTTTTTGACCCTACTGTAGTGTCCTACCTTCTTTTTAAAATAAATTTTTACTTATTTATTTATTGCTGTGCTGGGTCTTTGTTGCTGTGCATCAGATTTCTCTAGTTGGGGTCTCCTCTCTAGTTGGGAGTGCAGGCTGTAGAGCGCAGGCTCAGTAGTGTGACGCATGGGCTTAGTTGCCCCACGGTATGTGGAATCCTCCCAGACCAAGGTTCGAACTCATGTGCCCTGCATTGGCAGGCAGATTCTTAACCACTGGACCACCAGGGAAGTCCAGTGTCTACCTTCTGATTAGCAGTTCCTCCCTCCTGGCTAGAATGGGTAACCCCCTTTACTGACATTACTGGTCATTTCATCCCTGTTCTTATCTCTTGGTCAGCTATTACTCAATAATGTGATGCTAATATTGGTTACTCTCAGCCCCTCTACAACACCTGCCTCACTCACCCACTATGTCTTTCACACATAGCCTTGTCTCCTTTTTCCCCAAGAAGCTATTTTCTCTTTCTTCTGAGTCAGGATAGGACATTGATGTCCCTTTTTATTACTTCTCATCAGTTTCTCCACATCCTTCCCAGGTTTGAAGGGAGATCCCCCCTGTCCACACACTGTGCAGGACACCGGAAGTAAGAGGTCTGCCAGCCTGCTTATTCCCATCCTCAATGCCCAGAACTGAGCAGGTCACCAACCTACAGTGCCTACCCCTACCCTTCTTCCAGCCAGGTAGGTGCTCTCCTCTCCCTACCCTCCAACCCCAAACAGGATCATATTTCTCTCTGAGAATATTTCTCTCTATTGTTAAATATCTCCAAACAAGGGGAAGGCCATGTTTACTCAGCTCTCTGGCTTGGTGACTTCCAGCCCTAATTTTTAGAGCAACGTTCCTAATGTTAGATACCATCCCCTTTTCTGTAATTCAAAACCATTTCTCCCATTTAGTGGGTAAGGGAAGAAGGGAACAGTAAATGGATAGTGTTTGACACTGGAGAGGAAGGGTCTAATGACAGGCAGCCCTTCTCTTAGGGCTGGAAACCTGAAGTCCTAGATGTGCATTCTACCCTATGACCTGGAACCTTGGGGAATCACTTGAATCTTTTGAGGGAAAGGTTTTATCTTGTGTCCATTTCTGAGGACAAGGATTTCAGACTCTTAAGAGTCTGTCCCTATTCATTCCCAGACACATCCAGGGAGTAACACGTGGGTCAGTGTAGGGCAGAACCCATCAGTAGGTAATACTCGGTCTCCAGCTCAGGAGGCAGCTCTCATCTGGCACCTGTAGGGAGTTGGCAAGGGTTCCAGAGCCTCTCCTGCCATTGTAGTTGATATCAGCTTACGCTTTTGACCTTAGATCTCCTCTCTCAGCAATGACTCTTCACCCCTGCAATCTAGACAAGTGTAAGCAGTGAGTGAGTGAAGTTGCTCAGTCATGTCCGACTCTTTGTGACCCCATGGACTATAGCCTACCAGGCTTCTCCATCCATAGGATTTTCCAGGCAAGAATACTGGAGTGGGTTGCCATTTCCTTCTCCAGGAGATCTTCCTGACCCAGGGATTGAACCCTGGTCTCCCTCATTGTAGGCAGACGCTTTACCGTCAGAGCCACCAGGGAAGTCTTTTTAGTGTAAGCAGTAGGCCTAAGCAAATGCCAGCTCTGGGTAAGGTGCCCCCTCCCCTGGTAGGCACATACCATGAATTGGAGGTGAAGCAGTTAGGATGGGATGGATGGAGAGTTAGGTGTTAGAAAGTAGGAAATGTCTCTGGAAGTATTGGGTACCTGGAGTACTGTGCCTACCTCTCTGTCAGTCTGGATGTCTGATCCCTCAAAGCTGCTGGGCCACTTGGTCTGCTACACCCTTGGTTTTTGCCACACGAGGGCGCTGCTGACCAATTAAAACTCCTGCCCCTTAGCGGACAGCATTTGGGTGAAGGGAGAGGAGGGCACCACACTCTTTTCCTGAGACAGGGGTGAGAAACATCCCCAGGGAGCCTGAGTCCAGAGACCCAAGGAGCCAGAAGAATAGCTAATTGTTCTTGCACTCGATCTTCCTTAAAAAATTGCCTGAGACCCTGAATGCTCTTACCTAGTGGACTGATATGTCACTGGATTCCCAGTCAAACCTGGAAAGCCTCCTAGTTTTAGGCACCAAACACCTCATACAGGTGTTTCTTTCTTTAGGGGTGTAACAGGCTCCGCCTATCCTCAGCCTCTAGACAGTCACTTTCCAGCCCAGAGTTTGGAGGTATCTGGGTTTTCAGAGAGAAAAAAAATCTCTTATGATAATTGTTTTAAGAGAAGTAGCTCTTAAAGAGTTAGCTCTCTTAAGAGAAAGGGAGAGGACTGAAAAGACTGAGAGAGTAGCAAAGTTCAACCTTCTGTGCCCCCATCACTTCTCCCAGCACAAACCTGCAGAGCTCAGATGATCTGAAAGATATTTACAGCCTGAGTGTCTAAAGGACACCCAGGACACTCTTGGGGCTCTGTGCCAAAAAGGTGTCAGAAAGCAGAATGGGATGGGGGCTGCTTTGGCCCTTAAGCCTCATGGTGCTCCCATATGTATATTGGCTCCACTAAGGATCCAAGGGCCTCGGAGCCCTTGTGGGGATAAGGTCTCCCACATTTGGTCCTCAGTCTCCAGGAAGCCCTCTAGGCTGAACAGGCTAAGGGAGATGACGAGGTCCTCCTCCTCCCTCCTCCCCCGTGCCCGAGGGCCCCTCCCCAGGAGGACAGCCTGATTAAACAGTCGGCGCTGCTGGAATTGCTGCACAGCTGGCGCTCCCCCCAGCACCCCGAGCAGAGCAGCAGCGCAGATTAAAATCTCCAATTAGCGTTAAAGTGAAGTGAGGAGGTACTGAGACTGCCAAGGAGGCCAGGCGGGGGCCCTCAGTTGGCAGATACCCCCAGTACTGCCTGGATTCTGAGTACCACTTTTAGTTACTCCTTTTTTCGTAGCTCCTCACCCAACAGCTCTCAGTGCCTATTAACTTTGCCTTGCTTGGGGCCAGAAGGCTTTAGATGGGTGGCGACGGGGCAGATGCCTTACAAAATGCTGGGGACACCATAAATGTGAAGGAGAAAAGATGCTCTACTCACAGCCTGCCAGATTGAGGTGACTTTGTACTACTTGTGGTTCTTCTTGCACAGAGAAAGAACAAATAGGTCCCTCCAGAGCCTCTTACTTATAAGGTGCTGCCCACGCAAATGTCCATGCTTGTATATTTTATCCTATTTGACTCATCTGCTCCCACCCAAATCATGGCTCCTTCCTTCCTCCCTCCATTTTTTTCTCAGCTTTCCTGTGGGCAGGGGTAGGTACAGCCTGGCTTGGGAGCACTGCCATGCCCTGCCACCTGGGTCCCACCATGCTTCTCGTTATCTTTGCAGTTTAGGGAAGAGCAGGGGTATACCAAGAATAGAAGCCTCAGACTCTTGCAACCCCTGAACATCACACCCCATCTTAAGGGCCCTCTACCATTTACACTTCTACCTTTCACTCACCGAACCCAGAAGGAGGACAGTAAAGCTAGCCACAACCTTTGACTTCCCTCTGCCCCTTTAAGGGAAATGGAAGTGGGTACCCAGCTGACTGAACCTACTCACACCTCCAGAAATTAGACACCAGGGCACAGTGCCACCCTCCCAGGCTGGCACATGCTACCCTGGCAGAGGTTCAAATAGCTTTCCCCCACACCCCACCTCTATGTCTTCCTCTTCTCTCTCCCTCTTTCTTCCTCTCTTTTTTTTTCTCAGCTCAAAGCACAGCTGAGCCTTAAAAGGGGGGGACCAAGCTGGGGCAGGGGGGTGGAGAGCTCCAATAGCACGTTTTCACCTGCCATTTAATTGGATGTATTTTTAATTAATGGGACCTCAGGGACCAACATGAGACAATCTGATCTCTGAATAGGGACAGGGGAGAGCTTGGGTAGGGGAGGAGGATTGGGCCACTGGGTGCGGTTACCGGGAACCCAGGCCCATCAATCACTGGCCACTTTGCGTTCTGGCATGGAGAATAGCGAGGTGGAGGAGGAGGAGAGGCACTGGGATTTCCCCCCAACTGCCAGGACCTTCAAAAAGGATGGAACCGTACCAGTTGCCTCATTTCCGAGCCCCCAAATTGCAGCCAGGATGTTAGGTAAGGCTGTTTTCTTGTTCCTGAGTTTTGTGCAGTTGAGCTTGTCCCAGTGAGTGCTGTAAAATTGTGAAAGGAAGGTGAGGACAGAGCTTTGAGGTCCTTGAAGGGTGAGGAGAAGAGCTAGGGACCAAGAAACCAGAGACTCTGGTGAGAGGGAGGAGAGGGGCAGGGTTCAGAGATATTTCTGTGTGTTTAGACATAAAATAAGTGCCATGGAGACCACATGCAAATGAGTGCTGATGCCTTGGGGTATGGATCACAGACCCTACTGTGGTGAGGAAGAGAACTTGGAGCTAGTCTCTTCAAACTGTTCGTTTTACAGATGTGAAAACGGAGACCCAGAGAAAGGAAATCAGTTGAATCTTGTCCTGGAGTTTCTTTTGTTCCTGGATTTGGGGTATTCCTGGGAACCCCAGAAAATGTAGGTAGGTAGGGTATCGGGAGGAAAGTCAAGGGGAAAGTTTGGCAGAGTATTATTTTCCGTTTCTTGGAGTCTCCTGTCTCTGACCCCTGAGTTTTGAAAGCAACTTAAGGGAGTAAGGTGGGTGCATCATTGGGGGGACATTTCCCTCACACAATCTGTTCCAGAGGGCATCTCCATTCCCTTGCTTTCATGTAGACAGATCCTCCACAACTACCCACTCCCATGAGATTTTACTGTATTCGAAAAGGCACAGGGAAAGAAATACATCAACTTCCCCAGCTCCTTAACCAAAGTATAGATTCCCCAATGGCGACTAAATATTGAGCTTTTTCTGAGATCTTATCACAAATTTCTCTGCTGCAGTAAAAACTGCTAGAGAAAATTATGCCCCAAAATGTAGCAAGGTGTGGTCTTGTCCTATGTCTAGGCCAAGAAGAGAGAGAGAGTTAAAACTCAAGGCTCTGAAAGCTGAGTCAGAAATGCCCCTGTATTTGTGCAGCACCATGGCCCAAAGCTCTTAGTGAAGCCCCGTCTGATTCTATAAGGTATTGATGCACACTGGAGAGGGGGTCACGTTTCCAGCTGTCCCCACCCCCACCTCCTTCACTATTCAGATGCTAGAGTTAAGAAAGGTTTATGGGGAGAAGTGACTTGCCCACCAAGTTGCCAAAGATGGCATTTCTTGGCATCTCCTTCCTTCCTCAAAAAAGTCAACATAAAAAAAAAAATTCAACATTGTTTGTTCTGTGCTTCATGAGACCAAGTTGAGGTCTGGACAAGGATGGGCAGAGAGCTTGGAAAGCTGTGTGAGTTTAAGAAACTTTGTCACACTCTCCAAGCCCCCAACACTTATACCCTACTCCCAGAAATATGTTCTCATCTCAGTACACCCACCATTTAATATCCCCAAAGTCCCTAGGAAAGACCCAGATGTGCCTTTTAAGTGCCCCCTGGCTCACTCTTCCCTTTTCTTAGACCCTCAGGGCCATCTCCTTGGCTGTCTGATTCTCTGCCCTTTCTACTACCAACAAGATAAGAAGGCCCCCTTGCATTGCCCTGCTTCCAAGGACCTGCAGGAAGAGGAGCAACGGTGGGGGGAGTTGGGGGGTGGCGGGAATTGTGCTAGGGAGTTGAAAAGGAAGGTTTTCTTGTGAGAGTAGGTCAGGGAGAAACCAGAAGGAAAGGGAGAAGTCAGGAGGAAAGATAGAGAGGGGGAATTTGGAAACTGAGGCCTGTAGTCCCACCTTTGGGCAGGGGGTTGCTACCTAACTCAAAGCAGGCTATTCATACTGAGTGTTGTTGAGGAGATTTATTAGATGGCTCTTTAGAGAAACAGAGCAACGGAAGAACATTCAGTGGAGAAAGACAAGATGCATCAGGCTTTCTGAAGGCTCTCTTTCTCACCCCTTGTATACCCCTACTCCAGGATTAGAGGTATACTGGAGGAGCTAAAAGGCCCTTAAACCATTCGATTATTGATAGAGTCTTGATGTTTCTATCAGGAACAAGACTTGCCTCCCCTCAATCCCCACCAGCCCTGCCTCACACTCTCAAGATTTAACCAAGGGTATGACATTTACAGCCTTGGAGTCAGAGCCTGGAGCCTGCTCTGGAATCCAGAAGTAACCCTGAGCTTTTGCAGGGAAAGAGGGATAGACTTGAAGTAAGTGGAAGGCAGAGGTAGCAGCACCCAGTATCCCCTGCACTCTAGAGAAGAGGGGTTGCTGAGGGACTCTGTGTTGGCCCAGGTTTAACTTTTACTCTGATGGGGCTCCTTTCCTCCTTCTCCCTCAGTGTGTCCCACTGGTTGGTAAGAGAGCTGGATGTCTGAACCTCCCACCTTGACACCTCAAAGGTTACCAAGCAGACCATTCTCTAACTCCTAAAGCCATGGAGGAGGCAAAGGAAGACATTTCAGAGGTGGCAGTGCCATGATGTCCATCAGTACCTGGGCAGAGAAGCCGAGGAGCAGAGACAGAGACCAGAGAGGGACAGGAGGAGACGCCTGCTCCTGAAGGGCCTCCGTACCCCGTCCTGTCTCGCGCGCCTTCTCACGTGCTGACGCGGCTCTGTGCCCAGGCTGTGCCAGGCTTCCTGGCTGGTGACCCTGCTCTGCCGTACGGGCAGCCGTCCCTCTGCTCCAGCACAGAGCACGTGCCAGGGTCTCTCCCACTTCTTTCTAATGCGTCTCAGTGTGTCTGTGGTGCAGATTCCTAGGGATTAAGAAGGGGACTGTGGCCCTGGGAGTAGGAAGATGGTGGGCTCTTGGGTCCTGTAGGTGCCTGTCTGCCTGGCTGGAGCAGCTGTGGGGAGGGAAAAGGCTGCTGGCAGCTCAACTGAACTCAAGGTTCTGGTGACTCATAACAATGGGGGGTGGCTCATGATAACAACAGAGGAGAAGGTGTCAGGGCCTGTTAGAGCTCCCTTTTGCCCCATTTTTCTCCCACTCTGCGCTCTGTGGATAGAGGTCTCTCATCTGGATTGTGGGGCAAGGAGAGACCCCAGCTAAGAAAGAAGAGAGGGAAATAGGAGAGAAGATGGCAGGGAACGCTGAGCATTCCCAGGGAGAGTCTTCTCAGTGAGGAAAGGATAGGAGAGACTAGTTATTCTTACTCTGCCGTGTCCATGGGCTACACACAGGGTGGTGTGCTGGGCAGCTCAGCACTCCTGGGCAGACACAGCTACTGCTCCCTGCCCTCTCTTGCTTGTCACAGCTCTGGGCACCCAGCTGACACCCAGAAATTTTTTTTAAAGTAGGGGGGCACTATTTTAAGACTAGAACATGGAAGGATTACCACTTGGTCTTATACTTTCTTTGCTGGAAACAGAAACTGTGGTCTTCAAAGGTGCTGATTTTCTCTTCCCTTACAGGCCAAGTAGGCGATGTGCATCTTCTCCAGACTTTCTGAATCAGGGGGATGATAAAATACTATGTTTAAGGTCACACCAGCAGAACAGGGCCAGAAAGAGGACTAGGAGAACTAGCCATGCCCCTGATCACAGTCCCAGGGGCCTCCCTGTTTCAGCAAAAGGAAATAAAGATCTTGGATACCAGTGTATCTAGACACTTAATAAATATCCTCCTTCTAACCTCAGAGAAGAATCGGAGAGGAGTTCTCTGAGAGAACCTAAGTTTTCATTTGTCTATTTCTATTCTTTTCACTGATGGCAGCTCTGCTGTCCAGCAGCAGTGAGGGGCCCCTCTGTTGGGATGCTCCTGGGGATCCAGAGACAGTTTTGGTTGGACAAAGGGACAGGCTGGCTGCTCTTTGTGTAGGGAGATGTGACCGGTTCCACTTCCCCAGCTCTTCCTGGCAGCATCAGGAACCCAGGCACCCCTGCTGGAACACCCATAATAAAGCTCAACCCTGAAGTGAATTGACATATCACCTGGCTCTGCTATAAAAGTGGTGCCGTAAGGCTCGGTGCACCTGGTCGGGTGCAGACAGGTGTGGGGAGTTCAACTCCAGGAGATACAAGGATCACTCCACAATACCACCTCTTAAACCTTCTCCTCAACCCTCCTTTAACTTCCACCTTCATTTAGCTGACTCCACTTCTGGCTACCTCATGCCCTCCAATCTGAGAAGACATGGTAAGTAGTTGTCTGTTGCCTACACTTTTTTCTCACTCTCCTCCACTCCTCCCAACTCCCAGCCAAGAGTTACCCCATTTGACCTCTTCCCATCAGTGAAAGCCCTCCGGTTCTGAACCCAGAATCCCCAGCCTCTGAAACCCTCCTTCTTTTGAGAATGCCACTCTGGCTCTGAGACTGACTCACCAGTCCTCATCCTCCACATAAGTATAGCGAGGCCAAGACAAGCATGTCCACTGGCACCAAGGGCCCTGACCTGAAGCACAGGGCGGCTCTAGGGGTACAGCAGAGCTTGGCCCTGAGTGTGTATATGCCTGTGCATTGGGCACATTGGTTTATTAGTGTTATTTCAGCATTGTGATGCAGAGAGAGTAAGTGTAACAGCTGCTCCTTGCTTGCAGTGTTTATTGTTACCTAGAGACAACCTCCTGGCTTTTTCCCAGCTCCCCCTCCCCCCCCAGCCTACCCCCCTCCTTGCCAACAGTCCTCCTCTCCCCACACCGATGGGAAATTTATGGCTTGCCCATACCATGTCTTTAACCCTCTCCTGTCCATAAGATAGGTGGGTCAAGGGAAGCCAAAGTAAGCAGTGGGCCTACTTAGGTCCCAGCAGGGTAGAATAGTGCTTGGAGGAGGGAAGGAGAGACAGAGGGACAGAAGACACCTCTTCTTGCCAATCTGTGTCTGGACTCAGGCCCCAGTTTCCTTCCTGACTCTCATGTTGAGAGAAAAGTCTTAGGATCCCAGGCTTCTCCTTACAAGATTATTCTCTTCCCTGGTTATCTCTAAGCGCCCCCTCCTCAGTGGACTGGCTGCTCCTGAGCAAGTACAACAAGGTAGTATTGAGACAGGAGAAATAAATGCAGAGTGGCAGAACCCCTGGGTCCCCTCCTTTCTATAGAGATGTCATATTGAGACAAACAAGAGACTCTGGCATGAACGGTGTTGGCCAGACCTCCGCAGCTGAGTAGATGTCAAACATGAAGCTGGCTGCTGAGCCTGGCGGGGAAAACTACCCACCTTAACTTCACCCTTAGCCCGGCACTAAGGTCCTAAGAGAGCCTGATCTCCTTGGTCTACTTTCCTAATCCATTTTCTCCTGCTCATTGTTTGGTTTGATCCATTGGGGAAGATCCAAGAGACCAAGGGAACTGAGGCGTCAACAGTCCTGTGGAAAGAGAAACTCCTGTATCCCATCTGGTCCCAGGACCTTTCATGGAGAGGCATCATGTCATATATTCACCATCCCTGCTGGAAACAAGAGAAATAAAAGAATAGGATTTTAGCAGAAAGGATAGAGGTTAGACATATGGAAAAACTTACTCGTAGGGTATAAGACTTCAGAATGGACCTACTTCTCTTTAGAGACTTTTCTTTTGCCTTGGATGATTTTAAGTCTGTGTTTACCCAAGGGGCATTGGAAGAGCAGGGGTAATTTTCTGGGGCTCCTCCAGACATGAACCTCAGTGCAGTTTCCCCCTCAGTTCTAAACCTAGTATGTGTGGTGGTTAGATTGTAAATTTATGGGCTGACAGCCTTGAGTTCCAATGCTGGTGCTGCTGCTCACTAGCTGTGCCACCTTGGTAAATCCCGTAACCTCTTTTAGCCCTAGTTTCCTTGCCTGTGAAATGTAGATAGCCTTTTAAGATGGTGAAGAGAATTTAGTGAAATAATGTGTGTAAAGTACCTCAGAAAGTGCCTGATACTGAGTAGGTGCTCAGTCAATAGTGGTTGATACAATAGAGTCTACTACTTTTTTAGAGTCATCAGGGCTGATTTCTTCAAAGGCTCTTATGAATCCCATGGAATTATAGCCAAATGTGAGTTTGTGCAAGTGCTGGGGGTAATGTCCATAGTTTTACTGATGATGTGAAACAGGGCGGCAGTCTCCTGGAAAGGAAGTAGCCCCAATCCTTTGAGTCACACTCCAGAAGAAGTTAGTTTCCGCATACCCCATGACTTCAGCTAGGAGCTCCGCAGGTAGTGTCCTGCCTGGAACTATAGCTTCATCTAGAATGGAGCTGGGACAGACAGCCAGGAAGGTAACACGGAGGAATGGAAAGCCCTGGTGGCTGGTAGTCCAGTGGTTAGGACTCCGTGCTTCCACTGCAGGGGGCGTGTGTGTTCCATCCCTGGTCAGGGAACTAAGATCCTACGTGCTGTGCAGCACAGCCAAAATAAAAAGATAGCAACACAGAGCGCTTGCCAAGCACTTTACAGTTTGTAAGTGCATTTACCTGTATTAGCTCTGTTAAATACCCAGAACATCTCAGTAAAATGAAGAACTACCTGGCATTGTTCTTTGTATATTATATTTTTAAGGATGTTTAAAGTCTGTAGACTATTTCATCACCTCGGTATGTCATGATTTATAAAGCTCATCCACTATTTTAATCATTTAGATATGTTTACTGTTACAGATAATACCATGATGAACATCCTACCACATAAAACTTTGTGTTTTTTTTTCATTTTTTATTGAAGTAGAATTGATATACATTTTATTAGTTTCAGGTTACAACATAATGGTTCAGTATTTGTATATATTGCAAAATTATCATCACAGTGAGTCTAGTTAACATCCATCACCATAATAGTTACAGAATTCTTTTTTTCTTGTGAAAAACTTCATGCAATTTTTAAAGTAAATTCAAGGGAGTGAAATTACCGGTACAACAGATACAAATACCCCAGTCCCCATAGTTATAATCATCTTATTGATGCAATGAGAATAATATTTTTTAATCTTCCTCTTTGGAATTCTGCAGTGGAAACACAAGGGCAGCCCCTTCTCTCTCCTATACCCAGCAGAAACATTAATAATCTATCATATCCTTTTTAAAAATTGAGGTAATTGCAGTTGTAAAAATAATACAGAGAGTTCCCTTATACATTTTGCCTACTTTCACCCAGTAGTAACATCTTGTAAAACTGTAGCATAACATCACAACCAGAACATTGCCATTATTTCAAACCACCAGTCTTAGTCATATTTCCCCAGTTTTACCTGTATATGTGTATATATTAAGTTCTATGCAATTTTATTACCTCTGTAAATTCTTAAATCTGCTACCACAGTTCCAGCACCACAAGGATTCTTCATGTTACCCTTTGAATGATCACGCCTCTACGTCACCCCCTTCTTAACCCTTGACAACCACTAATATATCCTCCACTTCTAAAATTTTGTCATTTGAAAATGGAATCATACATTGTGTAACTTTTGGGGATTGGATTTTTTTTCACTCAGCATAATCCTCTAGAGATCCATCTGAGTTTTTTAATGTATCAGTAGTTTATTTTATTTATTTCAAGATATGGATGTACCACAGATGTACCATGTTTAACCATTAATCTATTAAAGAATACTGAATACAACATTGTAAATCAGCTATACTCCAATAAAACTAAAAGTTTTTTGAAAAAAGGAACACTTTGTGCTCTGACTTTGTGCTCACTTAGCAACTAATGAAAAAGCCTATTCTTGGTGTCCTGAGTGTTGTTTTATATTCACTATTATTATTAACTTTCTTAACCCTTCAGTCATGGCACCTATTATTACTTCCATCTCATAGACAGGGAAAATTGAGGCTCATAAATTATCTTCCCCCGATCACATGCTGTTAAATTGCAAAGAAGAACTTGGAACTCAAGACAAGCGGGCTCTACTACAGCCGGCTTTCTCAGACCTTGACTAAGGTCAAAAGGATGTGGGCAGAACCAAAAGAGAGATGCCAGGGGCAGGAAGAGCCCTGGAGTAGCCGGGGTCAGTTCAGGTCCTCACTACTAACTTTGTTTCATAGGTTACAAGAGCTGTGTCATGAAGGTAAAGAATCTGCCTGCCAATGCAGGAAATGTAAGAGATGCAGGTTCAGTCCCTGGGTTGGGAAGATCCCCTAAAGCAGGAAATGGCAACCCAACCCAGTATTCTTGTCTGGAAAATCCCATGGATAGAGGAACCTGGCAGGCTACACTCCATGAGTTGCAAAGACTTGGACACGACTGAGCATGCCAAGTGCCCATGCACATCATGAAGCAGGGGGCAACATAGCTTGTGCGTTTGAAATCATTTCCCCTTTGACACTTCAAGTCTGAAGTGGATGAAGCCCATGAGCAGTCTTTCCGAAAACCTGAGACCTGGAATGGGAAAGGGAGAACTCAGCCTTTGGGTATGTATCAGAGGATAAATAGCCAAGGCTTTCCTTGGAAATGTGAAGTTGAGTGTCTCTGATGAGGTCTGAGGAAACTGAGTCCCATGACAAGTGAGCTTTCTATTCTGGGATGACAGGTGGAAGGCAGTAAAGGAAAATAGCATTTTAATTTTTTTTGTTTAGTGTGGTGGGGAACTATAGGTCATTTACACACAGACACATACATCTTGGGCAGGCTCAGTGTCTGGGACATGGTAGGAGGAAAGCAGAGTGGAAGAAAAAAATGCTAGTTCACCATTTTGCCTCTGCGGCCGCAACCAAAAGTATGCTCAGGCTTCAGAAGAGGCTTGCCTTCAGCATCCTCCGCTGTGGCAAAAAGAAGGTCTGGTTAGGCCCCAATAAGACTAATGAAATCACCAATGCCGCCTCATATCAGCAGCTCTAGAAGCTGATCAAAGATGGGCTGATGATCTGGAAGACTATGATGGTCCATTCCCAGGCTCGATGCTGGAAAGACACCTTGGCCCACTGGAACGGGATGCACAGAGGCACAGGTAAGGGAAAGGGTACTGCCAATGCTCCGATGAGAAGGTAACCTGGATGAGGAGGCTGAGAAGCCTGCCCCGGCTTCTCAGAGGATACTGTGAACCTAAGAAGATTGACCACTACATGTATCACAGCCTGTACCTTAAAGTGAAGGGTAATATGTTCAGAAACAAGCAGATTCTCAAGGAACATATCCGCAAGCTGAAGGCAGACTAGGCTTGCAAGAAGCTTCTGGCGGACCAGGCTGACGCCCACAGGTTGAAGACCAAGGAAGCCCACAAGCACCGTGAAGAGCGGCTCCAGGCCAAGAAGAAGGAAATCATAAGGACTCCATCCAAGAAGGAAGAAACCAAGAAATAAAGTTCTCCCCTCTTCTCTGTACATAGTGGCCTTGGCAACTACAAGCATCACTCATTCAATAAAAAAACAAGTCTTTATCTGCCTAAAAAAAAAGCCAGTTCACACTTAGTCCTCGCTTTACCACTGCTCTTTCTCTCCAAATCAAGGACAGCTAAGTCAGAAGGACTTAGAGAAATCATTTGGTCTATCCCTCAGCCTCTGGGCACTGGCAGAAGCTGACAGGTGGAAACCTAGAGTCAGCCCAAACGTGATGAATGGCAGAGATGCCAGCTTGCAGGAGAGAAAGTTTGGCTTTCCTCCTGAGAGCTATGTCTGGCCAAAGGCTGCCTCCTCCCACCTCCTGCTGGGACTGGATTTTTTTTTTTTTTAAAGTTGCTGTTACCACTGTTCCCCTGGCCTATTCCAGTGGCTATAGTGGACTTATAACAACTTTCCCTGTCTACTTACAGCCCAGGAACCAAGCTGAGAGCACACATCACTCTTCTCCAACTTCCTTGGCCCATCAGAAATGGCGAATCTTCTTCCAACACACCCTCCATCCTTATCCAGTAATTCTGGCCATGGGGGATAAACACTGAGGGCTTCAGAATTTATAAGAAGTACTTTGCATTCTTGAAATAATCAGAGATATCTATTCTAAACCTTTTTTGAGGGTGGAAGTTGGTGGGTTTTTTTAATTTGTTTTTGTCTTTTTGCCACACAGTGTGGCTTACAGAATCTTAGTTCCCCCACCAGGGATTGAACCTGGGCCCTTGGCTGTGAAAGCGCAGAGTCCTAACCACTGGACAGTCAGGAAATTCCCTGGGTAGAAGTTCTTAGACAAAAGGAGCCCACTTTTACTGGCTCTTATTCCCAGTGAGATTCCTGACTGTCAGAGGTCTGGAATGTGGAGACAGCTACCTGCCCTTTAAGCCAAGATGGCACCTAACCAGGAAACCCCAAGACCTCTGCTCCTTCTCTCATCTTAGCTGCCCCTCCATCCACTCCAGGTACCCTCCTGTCCTGCCACCACTCCCTTCGCCTTCCTCTTTCTTCTCTCTCAGCAAGTTTTTTATGTGATTACAGGCACTGCATGGTAATTAGTGCTAAACTCATTTGCACAACTACAGTTAATTGGCTACAACAATTAATTAATGTGTTGGAAATTTGGCACTGGGAAAAAAAAGTTTGTCATCAAAAAAAAAAAGGGCAAAAATTTTAGAGTGAGATACCCATAAAAATCGAGCGCAGGCTTCAAAAGCCCAGCTGGGCCTCAAACTTAAGGCTGGCCTCAGATGCCTTCCGACTCTCAACTTCAACACGTTTTCCTCTTTCCTCTTTCATTTTTTCCCTCTTCCTTTCTCTATTTCTCTTCTTGCTCGCTCACTCTCTCTCTTTTTTTTTTTTTTTACAACTTAAGCAAACTCATTTCCCTGATAAAATATAGCATGACTAATGGCTAGAGCATGTAAAAATCATTGGGAAAATGTCCTTGGAAGACGAATGCATTTTCAGCAGAATAATTAACTTAATTAACAAATTCACATGCATATTCATCAGGCTATTAATGTCTTCTCGGCTCAGCTTGATGAACATTGCGGTAATAACCATCTCATTTACATACTGCATTCTACTGCGATCCAAAACAGAGACAACATACAGGCGTACACACACGCACGCACACACACACACACACTTGCACCACTACACACAACATGTCTAGGCCGCTTTGACTTCCAGGTTGGCTGGCGGGAAGAGAGAGAGAGGGAGAGATGTGGGAAGCCCGACTAGGTGGTATGATTTGTAGAGGGTCATGAGTGAGGTGGGCCAAGGACGCCCACTTGTGAATGAGAGAACTTTAATGTTCTCTTCCTCTGCCTCTTTTTCCTATTTCCTTTTCTCCGTGTCATTTTCTTCCTTCTTCTCCAAGCGCCCCCCCCCCCCCACCATGTCTCTCTAGGGAAAAACTTGGTATCCGTGCCAACTTCCCCCCACCACCACCTCCTCTCCTCCTCTCTCTCCTCCTTCCCCTCTCCCAACTGCTGCCAGCCGGCATCAGCGCCGAATTGCCATCTCCTTGAGCTCTCTGTGGAGCAATCTCAGAGAGCAGTAAGGTGTGACGCGGGGCTCTGCCGGCTTCGCAGCACCGCCTGCGGAAAGAGCGCAGGATGGCGGAGGAAGATTAAGAGAAATCGCGAGCAGGGCTCGGCTGCCATTGGTGTGTGCAAACGCCGAGGAGGAAGGGAGAGGGAGAGCGGGGAGGGGGGGTAGGAAGGGAGGGGGAAAACCAGCAGCTGTCGGCCTAATTCTTCTAACACTCTGCTTGTGGTCATATTAGAAAAACAGATTATGCCCCTCGGTGCCACTCACTTATACTTGACATACGTTAATGTTCTGTATCTCCATTCTCCCGGCTTGACGACAGTGGACTTCAGGTCTAGGAGGATGGGGGCCTGGGGGGCCAAGCGGCAAAAAAAAAAAAAAGACCCTGCCTCCTCTATCTTCCTGACCTCCAACCCAAGTCTGTACTTGCCCTTTAGAAAGGAAAGCTGGGCCCAGAATTTGCATCGGATGCCACCATTTGCCCCTGCTTTTTTCAGCCCCTTCGGAGGTGCAGAGGTCAGAGGACACCTGGTCTTTTCTCCTAAAAGTCACTCCCCCTTTAGAGTCTTAATAAGTCGCTTAATAAACCAAGTGTGACCAGCGTTGTGGCATCCCCACCCATAACGTTCCTATGTGCCCTCCCCTCTCAAATCAGAAGCCGGGGGTCAGAGAAAGGAGTGTATGAGAGTTGGTGCTCCGTGAGGGGGTTATAGAGAAGCCATAAGCAAAGTAAGGCCAGGATTGTTTCTGGGTTACTATGGAAACCAGGTTCCCTCCTCCTGGCAGGAAGGGAGGAGGGCCTGAGGCCTTCCTCCTTCCACCAATCCTGAAGGCTATACAGGTGGAGTTTGCTAAGGCCTGGGGAATAGGGCTGGTGTTGGAGAACAGACCCACGGTTCCCCCAGAAACCCTGCCTGCCAGGCTATAGCCCTTCAACCCCCACCTTCCCTACCTTCTCACCCCAATATTCCGTCAAAGGAGGCTTTTTCCTCTAGGTGCCTTGTCCTCTATGGAGACCTGTTGCTTAGCAACCACTGGTGCCTTCTTCCTAATAACTCACAGGGACTGAGAGATATAATATCTGTCTCTATATTCAGTTTCCCTCCCTTGTCTATTTATATTTAATAGCTGAAGCCCTGTCTTGGGTTCCCTTGGCATCTGTTTTAGAAGGAATAAGCTGCAGCCTTATAAAGTTACACCTGAGGAAGAACTTCCAAACAAGGAAGAGGAAAATAGAGGGGAGTAGGTAGAAAAGCTGTGAAATCATATTCTCTTAAGTTTAGAGAGAGGAAAAAATATAGTATTTAGGACTTGGAATGTGTGGAGGGGGTGTCCAAAGGGATTCCCAAGGGTCCACTCAGGACCTGGGATGGATGTTTCCTGACCTGGCACACCTTGCCCTGCCCCTCCAGTCTAGAGCACTCTCGTATTTCCATATAGGGCAGGGTCATCCCTCTGGGGATGTCCAGTTTTCTGATGTCTGGATGTTGGTGTCCGGGAGGAGGGTGCTGTGCGGATGTGTGTCCAATGAGACCTGGGTTTTTCAGGGAAGGTCTTCTGAGCTCTCCTCTAGAAAACCTGGCAGACTTGACCTGGCAGTGGAAACAGTACAATAATGGACAAAAATGAAGAGCACGGAAGGCCCAAGAGTAGCCTAGAGACTGTGTGTAGGGTCAGGAAACCTGCATTTAGGTCCCCTCTCCTTATTCTCCTGTGATCCAAGTTATTCTCTTCATCTTTTAAACTCCTTGTTGCTTTATCTGTAAATCAAAAGTAATGTTTACCTCCCTGGACTTTATAGCAGGATCAGTTAAAGTCGTAATGTTAAAGGAAACACCTTGGAAACTATCAAATTTAACTAAATTATTATTTTAAAGTTTGGCAAAGGTCTGACTGCTGGGAAGGGGGAGGCATCATGAGTCCAGCCTGGCCCTGGGCTTAGGAACACCTTTAGTTTGTTGGCCAGAAAAGTGTGATTCTTTGCCCTCTTCTCGGTGGGGTAGGGAGCTTTAGATCAAGATCAAAGCTATCTAAGGAGAGTAGCACATGGTGTCCTTTCCCCTTCTGACCTCTAGTTCTTCTTGTCAGTGCCCCACTGTGACCCTCCACCCTTATCCCCAGGCAGCATTTCCCCTGCCATTGTGCTCGCTTACAGACTGTACAATTTCACCCTCTATTCCCCCCTTCTCGGCACCTCCTCCAACCCGAGCCTTCTGTGGGAGACAGATGGGGTGTCTGCAATGGAAAAGGCTCTGGGCTCTACGCCGCCTTGGGTGGGCAGCCCCCCTCCTCATCTCCCCACTACTCCCTCTCCCTACCTAAGACACTCAGATTCACCCCGGGCAGCTTTGAGAGCTGCTGAGGATTCCAACTCTCTTCTCAGACTCAGCCCCAGAAGCACAGGGTCAGAATGCCATCTTTCTCAGAGACTTAGACCTCCAGCCCTTCTTCATGGAAGACCAGGGCAAAGGAAGAAGGGTTGGGGGATGGGAGAGCTCTATGTAAATCGGCTAAAGTGGAAAGGCAGGGGGAGACCCAGAGTCCTTCACTGAGGACTGGAAGGCTGGGGTTTGGGGTCTGAGTTGACAGAGGAGGCTAAGCCTAGGCAGTTCCTTTGTTCCAGAAATCGGGGGTCCCTGGAGGGAGGCTCAGCTTAGGGAGGGGGGAAAGGGAGCTAACATTACAGAGCACCAACTATGAGCCAGGCACCATTCCAGCACCTTTCCAAACCTGTACTCACAACTAGCAGGTGAAGAGTCAGGGCAAATAGGTGTCTTGCGAGCTCACAGCATCTCTCGGCACAGTTGACCACCTCCTCCTCTGAGTCTCTGATGTCGGTGCCAATTCTCCTACCACTCTGGCTGCTCTTTCTCTGTCTCCTTTGCAAGCACATCCTCAACTCCTCAGACTCAGCCAAGTCCCCCGATTATATACTTTCATGGTACTGTATATCCTTCTTTCATTGCATTTAGCACAGTTATTTCATACTTATTGGTGCAGTCATTTGAATAATGATCCTATTTCCATCTCCAGATGGAAAGTTCTACAAGGACAGGGACTATATGTGTCTGTGTTCTCCAGTGGCTCCCAGTGCCCAGCACAGTGCCTAGCATAAAGCAGCTCTTTAGTAAATGTTTGTTGAATGAATGGGAAAAAAAATGACAAAAGGACAAAAATCTTTCTGGCTTAAACTCAGCTTCCTAGCTACTCCCCCACCCAGAGCTGACTCTTCTGCAATGGGTAGAACAGGCAACAGGGTGCCTGGGAGGCCAGACTACCTCATTCTCCTTGGAAAAAGCTGTCAGGCCGGGCCAGGCCAGGCCAAGTCCTGGATATGAGGCCCTTGCCCTGCCGGAACCTGGCCCTGCCTATCTGCTCTCCAGCCTCTCTAGACACTGAAAAAATTCAGAGCCCTAACAACGTCTCTGCATGTTGGGGCCAGAAATCACTCATGACAGAAGGGAGGAGTTCTCCTGGGGAAGGGTGCTCTACATAAAACCCCTCTTCTCTGCCTTAGCTGAGACTGTCGAGCCCATCAGCTCCCACCCCTCTGTCTTCTTCCCCTGCGTTTCAGAGAAGGGGATGGTTTGACCAAGTGGCAGAGATAAATGGTAAGAGCAGGACAGTCTGCTTGTTCTTGCAATGTCGGGGCGGGGTGGGGGGGGGGGGCTGGTGATGAGCCTCAGCCAGGTGATTGGAACAGAGGAACACAGGATCCAGCAGCCTCAAGTCCTCTGGAGTTGAACTCTCTAGACCCTGGGGAGCAGGAGTGGCCAAAATGGCCTTTAGGAGTGGCCAGCTTTCAGTCCAGAGCTTTATCTGACCTCTTTGCTGCCCCTGCCATCTGACCTCAAACAATATTCCTGAGTCTGCAGAAAGTTAAGAGTTACCAGCAACCCTTTGCTCTCCCAGGCCACCCCTCATTCTAGCCAATAGCCTAGCCCGGAGCATCTCTCCCACCCAACTCAGGACAAATACCCAGTCCCCATAGCAGCCTCTCACCCAGCCCCCTTATCCTGACCGTGCCCCTCAGCACTGGGCACCCGGGGTCATGGATCTGGAAGCCATTCTAGGTAGTGTTGCTCTCTGACCCCACCTGTTCTCTGGGCTCCTAATGAAGTAGGACAACTCAGGCTATGGGCCAACTCCTTGTGTCCTCATCAAAAGCAACATCTGTCCCCTCCAAGAAGATAATCCTGTGGCAGGGGGGACAGTGAGATAGGCACAGGGTAGGAACCCCCATCCTGCCTGGGCCCTCACCCCAGATTCCACCGCAGGCACAGATTAATAGTGAGGCCAACACCGCTGCAGAGGCCTACACTCATGCCTACCCTGCCCCGGCCTTCATGCCTCTGAGCCGCTGAACGCAAGGGCCCCTCCTTGACTCACCCAGCTACCTGGGCTGCTGCTGCTGCCAAGCCAGCCTTCTTTTATTCATGCATTGTTTTATTGCTGGCAAATGCTGCTGCTTGCCGCTGTTGGAGGCGTTCCTGCCAAATCCATCCCAACATCTTGGCCTGGCATCAGGGCGGCATGCTAATGTGGAAATTTAAAGAGCCGCTCAGCTTTAAATCGGAATTTTAAATGAGCAGCAGTGCTCCAGAGGGACCTGGGCAAAATCGAACAGTATCTGATCCACCCTTCCTACCCCCACTCCCATAGCATCACCTCACTTCCTCTCACCTCTCCCCTTCACTTGAACTCTAGATGAGGGAGTGTCACCGGACACACTAGAGGAAGAAGGAATCGGTGTGAGGTGGAGTCATCTAGGCCAGTAAGGAGCTGGAAACTTTCCTCCCCATGATCGGGATTGGGAAGGGATTCACTACTTGCTGTCATGGGCAAATGGAAGCAGAGAACCTCTACACAAGGGAACAGGTCTCAGGACGGCGAGACTGACATTCCTACCTCATGTCCCATTTTACCAAAAACCAAGAAGTGAAGGCCCAGAGCAGAGCAGAGAGAGGGTGGAATTCCATGAAGACACTCACATGCCACATACACTTGTGCACCCTGGGATATGTACGCACAGCTAGGCATGCAGGTCAGAATGCTTCCTGAGTCTCCCCTGTAGCACCTAAAACACACACCTTGTATGTCACCTAGCACCTACAAGTGTACCTTGTACATTACGCGTGTCAGGAGAAAAATTTATTCACATGTGCAAGGAGTCTTTCTTCCCATATCCAGTCCATTGTCCTAACCAGGGCAAGCTGGCTTTTGCAAGTTGCTAGCCAGAACTGTGGCTCAGGTTTTTCCAAGAACCCTAATGCACTAACATTCCCCCGGCAGCTGCCTTGAGTCTGCTATAGTGGTGACACGGGTGACACAGCCCCAGAGCAACTCTGCCAGACAGGGATGAGCCCGCCCTCTGTACCTGTCAGGTCTCAGCGTGGTGGTGCCTTTGGTGGCCATCGGGGGACAGGCTCAGCGATCTCACCTCTCTCAGAGATCTGAGAGAGGTTCTGGGCATAGCCTTGGTTTCAGAGGGAACAGGGGGCAGATGGGAAGTGAGGGGGACAGAATCCGCGCCCCTCTGTGACTCCCTTTCCTGCTGACCTGTCTCCCCCCATTATCAGAAAGCCTTTGCTGAGTGCCTGCCCTCAGGGAGACACTGTGCTTAGTTCACACAGAGCTTCATGATATTCTGCACTGGGTTGATGACAGCCCCAGAATCTCCATTGGCGGATCCACAGTAACTCACACGCTAACCTCAACCTTATCCACGTTAGGCCGCCAGGCCAAGGGATGCTCCCTGACCTTCTCCAAGATCCCCCCTCCCTCAAAGACGGAGCCAGCTCCTCTGTGGGCTGGTGTGGCTGCCAGCCAAGAGGCTTGGGGCAGGCCTGGGGCATGCAGCTGGCACCTGCCCACCAGATCCCCAAGGAGCACCTTCTTCCCTCACTCCACAGCCCTAGTTAGATGGCCCCTGGGCTACAGGGAGAGAGAACTCACCACTCCCCATTCTCAGAGAAAAACTCCAACTGAAAAACCCATCACCTCCCTTTCTACTGCAACATGCTCCAAGATCCTCCACCCAGGCTGAAGATACTAAAGACGCACCAGGTGCTACCTTTTTCCAGGCAGGACCAAGCACTTAATACAGTAGGGGTAAGGGGACTTGAGGGCCCGGAATGGAATTATGGGAGAAGTTACTAATGTTCAAGAGATGGTTGAGGATGAAGAACTCAGTAGGAGTGAGATGGGACAGGGGGACATGAAGGGAAAGGGCTGAATAAATCTGCATCTCTCATCTAATTAGCAACATGTAAATAACATGCAAATAACCCCCTCTTTGTTTAGAGACCAAAGAGTCTGAGCTTTTTTGGAAGTGGCTATAGAGGGACCGCCAGGCAGTGTCTTTGAGACCCTCAGACATGGGACACCCAGGCTCAACAGAGGCCAGAGTAGGACTTCCCTGGTGGTCCAGTGGTTAGGACTCTGCTCTTCTACTACAGAGGGCATGGATTCAGTCCCTGTTTGGGGAAGTAGGATCCTGCATGCCATTAGGAGAGATAGGCCAGAGTGTGGCCATCTGGTTCTAGATTATTCCCTGGATGGACTCTCCCTCTGGGCTTCAGTTTCCGTATATATGAAATGGCAGGGCTGGACTGGATAACCTCTAAGGCTTCTGTCCACTACCAACAGTCTGGGGTTCTCTGATTTCTGTCCAGGGCAGAGGGGTTGATTCCATTCAGGGGTGGAAGCTACTTGGCTCCCTTGTCCCTGCCGCCCATCTCAGCAATTCTGTCATGCCACCCCCACGCCCCCACACGCCAGCCACTCCAAACGTGGGCAGTTTCCTGGTGGAAATGTTTTCTCTTACCCCATGCCTTCACCCACACCGCCTCCTCTGTTTGTATGCCTTCCTGCTTTAGCCCCTCACCTGGATAACTTCTCCAACTGCAACAGCCTTACCTACCTTACTCTTCTGCCCTCTGGGCATCCGTATGCATTGTGTACTTCTCTCATTTCCCGCTAGACTGTGAACTCCTAGAGGGCAAGTACTTGGTTTTGTTCAAGAAGGAATCTCCAATGTAAGTGTATTGGTTTCCCCGGACTGCTGTAACAAATTCCCACAACCTTGGTGACTTATAAAAGAAATGCATTCACTTACATTTCTGGAGGCCAGTGGTTCAACACCAGTTCCGCTGGGCCAAAATCAAAGTGGAAGCTGAACTGACCTCTCTCTGTAGGTTCTCAGGGAGATTCTATTCTTTCAACTTCCAGTGGCTGCTGGCATTCCTTTGGTTGTGGGCGCATCATTCCAATTTCTGCCTCTGTCTCACATCGCCTTCTGCTCTTCTCTGTGTGTGTAATCTCCCCTGCCTCTCTCTTATTAATGACACTGTGGCATTAGTGCCCACCCACGTGATCCTCCTGTTTCAAGATTCTTAGCTTAATCACACTTGCAAAAGACCCTTTTTCCAGATAAGGTAACATTCACAGTCGCAGGTTTGAGGGACTAGGATGTGGACACATCTTTAGACTACCAAAATAAGTAAAGGTGGCTTTAAATGGACCATTTGATGAGCATTTGCCATGACACCAGATAGACATTTTCCTCATGCATTTAAGTCTCATGGTGAAGGTATTGTGAAAAGTAGATAGTAATGCCTCTACTCCACAGATAAAGAAACTGGATAAGGCTCAGACAGCCTGAATCCTCTGGCCAAACTCACATAGTTGATGACTGGACAGAGTAGGATTTAAAACCAGAGGGGCTTGGACTTCTTCCCTGGTGGCCCAGTGGTTAAGAATCAGCCTGCCAGTGCAGGGGACATAAGTTTGATCCCCGGTCTTGCTGCTGCGCCACAACATTGAGCCGGCGCTCTAGACCCCACGTGGCATAACTACTGAAGCACGCGCATCTCGAGCCCATGCTCCGAAACAAGAGAGGCCACTACAGTGAGCACCACAGCTAGAGAAAGTCCACAGGCAGCAACAAAAACCCAGCACAGCCAAAAATAAAACAAATTATTAATAGTTAATAATAATTAAAATAAAAAAAAAAAGATGAGCTTGGCTCCTAAGACAGCATGATTTTTGCCTCACCAACAGCTTCAGAGCCTACCTCAGGCCTGGCACAAACTTCTTACCTGAAATGGATATGCAGAAAGAGAAAGATAGGTGGGCAAGAGACAGGAAGATGAGGCCCAGCCTTCCTAGTGATATTGACTCAGGTTTTCTTTTGCCAAAGATCCTTTACCTCCTCTTTAATCCTCCCCCATCACCCTTGACCCCTTGTTTCAGAAGCCTGGACTCTCCCCCAGTTTGTAGCCCCCTGCCAACTACTGCTGCCCAGAGGGGTGGCACAATGCCTGGACTTCAGGCAGGAGATATCAAATCACAGAACCAGAGGGACATCCGGAGGTCACCGCTGCTAGCCTTCTGCCCACACACAGGTCTACCCATGAGGACAGGGCAGACAGGGTCAGGGTAATGGGCAGCAGAAGTGAGAAGTAGCCATCTCTTATTTCAGGTACCCATTCTCCTCGCTTCTTACACGACTTGTGTGGGGAAGTCCTCACTCAAGTCTAACTTTCTAGACATCATGATGTAATGAAAAGTGGCCAGGGTAAGATGTCCTGTAAATCAGTCCTAGATTGTCCAAAACATAAAATGAGATTTTTACTAAGTCCCTTCACCTCTCTGAGTCTCTAATTCTTCATCTTTAAAACAGGATCGATAAGGATAATCACACCATCTCACAGAGCTGGTGGGGGTGTGTAATAACAGGAAAGCAGCTAACCCATAGCTTGGAGCAAGGCAGGTGCTGTGAGAATATATTGTTAACAGCCCCTCAGCCCTCCAGCGAAGCCCTTCATCCTGGGTAACACAAGGCTTTGCTCGCCTCAGCCAGTCTGGTCTGCCTTGCGCGCTAGACTGTGAACTCCTCTTGGCAGAACCTCGTTCAATTTTTAATCACTGCCCATTCCCCTCCCCAGTGTCTAGCCCGTGCTTGGGCGCATAGGCTCGATTTAAATTGGACAAACAAACGAGTGAGGGTATGAGTCGGACCCCCAAATTCCGAGAGGCACAGAGCTTGACTTCCAGTACCAAGGGCACGACCCTTTCCCCTGGGATCCAGAAGGCGGAGGCGGCGGCGGCGGCGGCGAGGAAAGAGGCGCTGCAGCTTTAAGATTTCTCTTGGGCGTCCCGGTTGTCAAGGCGCGGTTGCCAGGGGCCTGCGCTGGGCTGCGTCCGGCCTCCGCGCGCCGACTGCCGACTTTCGTCTTCTGCGCTGCCACCGCCGCCGCAGCCGCCGCCGCCGCCGCCGCCGGGCCGCGCAGGGCTCGGCTCCTCCGAACCGTCTGGCGGACTTGGCACCGGCCCCGGCTCTTCAGTGCCCCCGCGGTGCGTGGCAGGCTGCGGCTTCATTATCCTGATTGATTCCTCCTGCTCTCCGACACCGTGGGGGCCCCGGCCAAGGAAGGGGGGCCGAGGCGGCATCTGCGGGCCCCTTCCCCGGCCTTTGCCCCCAGTCGCTCCTCGGGCTGCCGGTTCCTCGGTGCTCTGCTGCGACAGGCCAGGCAGGGCGGGGAGGGAGAGCCGGCCGGCCTTTGCCCCCTGGTGCGCCGGGAGGGCGAGGAGCGGAGCTGAGTCGGGCCCTGTATTCCCGCCCAAGGATCCAAGATGCCCTCTTTGGGCAACGAACAACGCTACGCCGGCCTCCCGGCCTGCCCTCAGCAAAGGTTTTGCCCCTTCCCCAGGAGGGTGCAGATGGTTTGGGTGGGGAGGGAGCACAGTGATGGACTGAGAAATTCGGTAGAACAGACCTTGGCAAAATGGCAAAGGTGACATCTTCGAGGAGCACTGATCCATGGGCCAAGACAGGGTGGCACATGCCTTATCAGATATTTCCCTGGGTACCTTACGTACTGTTCTTAGGGGAAGTGGGGACAGGGTCTGCACAAACCACAGGGGACACTCAAGGATCTGAGCTCGAAGGAAGGCCAGGGGCGTCTAGAGAACCTGTTTCCACATCTAGCAGGAGGTGGTCTGGCTGTGAAATCTTCGCTCCCAGGAAGCCAAGTGCTGAGGTGAGGCCTCCGTGGAAAGAGCATCTGGGGGCCAAACTTGAGATTAGAGGGTCTTCTTTGGTCAGCTACTTGATTTGTAACTTGGGCAAGTCACTTTACCTTTCTTAGCCTTTGTTTATTTATCTGTCCAATGGGGTTAAGACTTCCCTGACAGTTGTTAATGGCTGAATGGGATAATATGTTGATGGCCAGACCCTACTTAAATTCTCTGGCAAGAAAGAGAAAAGGAGATGAAGGACTGGTTTCCCATCCCTGTTGCTGTGTTGGGTGGATACCTGCTCTCTCTTTGAAGGAGGTAAGTTTCCCTTGAACTCATGTCTCTGACATCCCCTGCATTGGCAGGTGGGTTCTTTACCACTAGCACCACCTCATATGCTTAAATCCCTTTTTAATTTCAAGAACACCTGGAACATGCCAACCAGAGCTACTTCCTTGTCAGGGTAGAGGGGCAAAACTTCTCTCCACCTCACTGGCATGGCATGGCCTTAATTTCTTTCTCTCTCTTTACATTTACCAGTCTATTATAAAGAATGCAAAAGAATGGCAGAAAGCAAATGAAGAGGTACACAGTGCAAGGTTCAGAAGGGTCCCTGTGGAACTGGGGTGCACTGCCTTCCCAGCACATGGATGCATTCATCAACCCAGAAGCTTGTCAGATCTTACTGTTGAGGAGCTTAATCCAGTGTAGACTTAATTTCTAAATTCACACCAGGCTCTCCACGCCTCTCTGAGTGGGGCCTCTTTCCTGCAAACCATGACAGTCTCCCTCTAGTGCCTGGGCCCTGTCCTATCCAAGGGCCCAAACTGGAATATCTCTCATGCAGGAACTTACACTCCAACCTTTAGCTTCCCTCAGCCCTGGGAAAGAGGAAGCTGGTGAAGGATTGGAGGCCAGTTTTTCCAGACCTGTGGCAGTCTCGTTTGTGAACATGACCTGAGCCACTCTAGCAACACAGTGTCTATCTCTGGGGGTGTTTCCTTGCCGGTGAGTTCATTAATTTATTCTTGCAGTTCAAATGTCTTGGGTGCCCACACTGTAGCACTCGGCAAGTGGGAGTATGGGAGTAACACAGAGTGGGTGGGAAGAGCTCTACTCTGAAGCCGTTGATCTGGGCGGAAGACAGACAGACACACACATCAGCCTCTCCAGTAAGAGGTAGTTACTTCAAGTTTATAGAAGAGTCCACAGTGTCATGATGCTTCCCCCATCCTTCCCGAACACAGCAGATTCTTGCCCTGGACTCTTCAACCAAAGGCTGTTTGCCTTCCTTCAAAGGAAAAGACAGATCTTGAAATTTGAGCCGGGAGCTTTTATTTATTTTGTTTTATTGGGATAATCTTATTTCTATAACAATCATGTATTATTTTCATATTCAAGGTAAAAACACAATCAAAAACATTCCCAGTTTGGGGGAAAAAAAAAGATGTCAGGGAGGATTTTTTTCCCCTCAGGTGACCAGAGGCAGGTCAACACATGTATCAAGGCATGCCTGGCTGTCCAGGGCTTTGATCAGTGTGGCCCTGTGAGCGGCTGCCTCAGTCTACCTACTGACTGGCTGCCCAGCTGCCCCCGGCTGGCCTGCTCCATCCTCGGCGCTTATAGACCTGGGCTTCACTTTCTATTCATACAAACCACGTGGGACCCTTGCTGTGGCATCCTCGTCGTTGTCTCTAGGCAGAAGAGGGAGCCATAGCCGCCTAGTGGCTGCCAGGGAGGCTGGCAGGAAGGGGCATCTCCACCAGGCGTCTCCTGGGAAACCGCAAGTTCCCCAGAGAAGGGACATTTGGAAATAAAATTCTGCCTCTGTGTGTTTGTGAGTGTTGGGGTGGGAGAGGAAGTTAAGGAACCCCCCACCCAGCCTCCTCTGCCCTCCACTCTTCAGGAAAAGCCTCCCTCAGCCCCTGTCCTCACTAACTCCCAAAGCCCCAGTCCACTCCCCAGAAACAGGGTAGGTTCTGCTGGACAAGTGATCCAGAAAATGTCCCTTCAGACTCGCGATGTGGGTGGGGAAGATGAGTGTACTGAACCAGAGGCCCGCATCCTCAGCTGCCTGCCTCACCCTGTGGCCCTGGCCAGCTGTACCCCCTTTCTGAACCCTGGGTTCCTCCTCTGTATAATGAGGGCACTGGATGAGATTTCCGGTCCTTCTTGGTCCCCACCTTGGAGCTCCTCCACAAAGCCCAAGAACACATGAGGGCATTCTAGGCCATTCCTTCCTGTCTGTGGAGCAGGTACCTGACAGGAGCTAATGAGTCCTTGTGTGACCTTGGCTGTCACTTAAGGCAGCCTGCGCCCTTAATCTGCACATTTATTTATTCTGATATTTGTGGGTGTGTAACAGGAGTGAAGTCTACACTGAGAGGGTCCAGAAACAGCCCAGATTCCACAAGAGAGGCATCTCAGCCCCCCAGGCTGTCCTGCCCCAGGGAGCATGCTATGTTCCTTCCATGATTACCCCTTGACATGCAGGGGTCTGGAAACTTCTCCTCCCACAGTGCCCCAAGTCAGCCAAAGGGAGGAGCCATGGTACCCCTTGGGGGACAGAGGTGGTGGCAGTGTCCTGCCCCCCCCCCCCACACCCATCTGGCTCCCTTTGCCTTCCCTTGCTCTTGAGGGACCAAGCCCCCTCCTGATCCAGTCTGCCCCCGCCCCAATAAATAAGGGGTGTCGGGATCAGGGACACCCTTGGAGGAGCCCTTGGGAGTCCATAGGCAGAGGTCAGAGATGACTGAGCAGAAGCAAGTGGCTCCCTCCCAGCTGGAGCGCCCCTCCTCCTGGCCTCACTTCCCAGAGAGCCCCTTCCTCAACAGACCTTACCTTCCTGGCAGGGAGGGGATGGCCAAGAGAGCCCTGCATGCAGGCCTCAACCCCCGCATCTTTTGGAGGAGACAGAGGAGCTCCCGGAAGGAGGAGGGCTGGGAGTCCTGCGGAGACCTGGGGGCCCATTTGGGTGTCCTCTAAGGAGGAGATATTAATGCCCTCATGACCTGACCTGACCTTGTGGCTTCCCAGCCCCCTGTCTGCCTGAGGGAGGGGCCAGGGAGTTGGAGGTGGGAGAGAAGGATGGAGTTGGGGAGGGGGGAGGGAGGAGGGGAAGCAGCAGAAGTGATCTGAGTTCTGAATTCTGACCGGCAGCTTTATTGAGCACCTACTGTGTGCCAGGCGATGGGCTCTGCCCTTGTTTTACCTGGATTGTCTCATATCCAGTTCCCACCCCAGTCCTGTGCCAGTGTTATTATCCTGCTCTGACAGAGAAGGAAACTGAGACTCAGAGGCGTTATGTAACTTGCCCAAGGTCACTCAGTTCATCAGCAGTGAAGCCAGGATCCTAGCCCAGGTCTGTCGGCCTCCAGTGGGTTCTCCCTGCTGCCAGAAAGTCCTCCTCCTGGAAAAGCAGGTCTGGGGTTGGGGTTTTCAGTCACAGCTTATCAGGATCCCCAGAGGCAAATCTATTGTCATCTGCCCTCCTCCTCCTCACCCATCTGCCAGGCAAGTCGCAGGTGAGCCCCCTGCCACGGCCCCTGCCCCAGCCCCAGGTGCTCGCTCAGCTTTGCCTGGCTCCCTGCCTCTCCCTGGTGCCCCCAAGGTGGCTCTGAGGTCACCCCACACCCCAGTGCTTTCCATTCGGTGTTTCCAGGTCTCAGGACACACAGAAGAAAGCAGGCAGATAGAGGAGGTCACTTGAAGGTTAGAAGCTGGGTTCTGGTCTTGGGCAAAAGATTGGGGGCCTGCTTATCTCCTTTGATTCAAATGAACCCTTTCCCCGACTCCCACCCTTCACCCCCAGAGACAGCCAAAGCTTTGCTTAGTTAATGAAATACAAAGGAAGGAATCGGGGGTGGGGGCGGCTGCAGAGCCCTGGAAAGCAAGGGAGAGAGGAAAAGTTGGGTCTTTTCCAAAGAGTTAATGTTCCACAGTATGATCGATTAGGTGTCAGATGTAATTTCAAACCAATACAAGATGAATGGCATAATTTTCCCTCTCTCATTTTAGACAGAATTAAGAATCCATTAGCTAACACAAATTTTTGGCAAGTTTAATAGGAGCTCAAATCTACATTTGGAGGAAACGCTCCCCAAAGCCTATTTCAAGCTTTTGCTCCTGAGGCCCGTGGCCTCCCACGTCCTCTGACCCTCACAGACCCTCTGTTGTCTGTCCCCACGAGCAGTCCTCTCTCCCTTCTCCCTGTCCCCACTATGGGCCCTCCCCAGCCCAGCCCAAGATTAACTGGCCTGACCCCTCTCACAAAGGCTGGGCCTGCCCACCATTGTCTTCCAATGGGAATGGGTTGGGGGGAAGGGGTGGAGGGGCTGGCAGTGGGCCCAGGAAAGAGGGAGGTTGTTGAATTGGCCCCAGGCTCCAGACAAACCCTAGGGAGAGAGGTGAACTGGGGCTTTGGGGCCTTTTGACTCATCTATCCTCAGTTTCACCCCTAGAAAAGTTCTTGTTTTTATCCTAGACAAAGCATTATCCCACTCCTAATGGGGATTCCAACCTATTCTTCCTCAAGATCTCTCACATTTACTTCTGTTGACCCACACCGTGAACCTGAGAGATGGGAAGAATAGCTATCACCCCATTTTAGAGATGAGGAAATTAAGGCTCAGAGGTGGGAGAAGGAGGGCTTGATTGGAATCAGCTGGGTACAAGAGTAGATCTTGATTCTGCTGCTTCCTCACTTACTTGGGCCCCAAGGCATTTACCTCTGGGTCTCAATTTCCTCATCTGTAAAATGGGAAGAATATTAGTACCCAGCTCAGAATTACCCTAAGGGACAAACGAGAAAGTTCTTGATGAAGCAGAGCCTTCGTGACTGTCCATCCAAGTGAAGGTGCCAAATGCCTACTCTGTACCAGCCTATGGTTGTTTTCCTGCCTTTATCCTAGGAGCTCACAGCCTAGTGAGGGAGATACACATGTAGACCAAGCCTTGCCCCGAAAAGCAAGAGAGGCTGGAGGAGTAATTATGACAACTTACCCTTACTGGGCACTTACTCTTTGCCACATGTGGGAGCAAATTCTTTGTACATAGTAACTCATTTGCTCCTCACACCATTATCAGAGAGGTACTGCTATCCTTACCCCACTTTTCAGATCAGGAAACTGAGGCCCAGACTGGCAAAGTAAGTTGCCTGAGGTCTCCCAGCTAAGAAGTGACAGAGCTAGAATTCCAACCCAGGCAACCTGGTCCTGGAGTATGTGATTCTAAACCCGATGCTGAGCAGAGGTCAGGCCTAGGATGATGAAGCCCCAGAACTGACTCAGCCTGCTCAGCGGCCTGGATAGTCTTCGCAGAGGGGCGAGGAGAGAAAGAGCATTCAAGACAGTACGAACAGCATGGACAAAGGCCCTGAAGGAAGTCTCAGCGTGGGGGATGGCAACGCACTGTGCCAACCAAAACGTGGGGTTCTGGGGAGGATGGGGAGAAACAAGGTTGGACAGGCAGGTCGGCTGCTTCATCATGACAATCCTGCTCTATAAACTGGAAGTCTTTCCTATTGTCTAACTGGTTTAGACAGCCTTGAGTGCCATTCTTAGGAGTTACGACTTTTTCATATTGTTAGAATAGGTGGAGTTAGCATCGTCCGTGGGTCAAACACTTTATACCTATTGCCTTGTTTCTTCATTCAAGCAGGTACTGTTATTTTATGTTTACAATGAGTAAACTGAGGCTCAGGGTTATTAAAAGTAACTTGCCCAAGAGACACAGCTAGAAAGCAACAGAGCTGAGCAGCAAACCTAGTTCTGGGACTTCCCTGGTGATCCGGTAGTTAGGACTCCATGCTTCCGATACAGGGGACGTGGGTTCGATCCCTGGTCAGAGAGGTAAGGTCCCACCTGCCGCAGGGCAAGTGAGCCTGCACGCTGTAGCTAGAGAAAGCCTGCCTGCCCCAATGAAGACCTAGCATAGCCAAAAGCAAATGAATAAACAAACAACCCCCGTCCCCCAGGTCTGGCCCCAAAGATCACACTCTTAATCCACTATGCTTCCTGTGTCCTGGTAGGCAGTGGGGAACTTGAGAGGAATTTTCAGAAGGAATTGATGGATTTGGACTGAGGTTTAAAAACAGGATTCTGGCGGGGTGTAGAGACTGGATTGTAACAGAGTGAGACTGGAGACAGAGAAGCCAGTACGGAAATCGCTACTCTGGTCTAAATGGAGAGCAAGGGTGGGAACGGGGAGGCCTTCCCTCATCGATGGTGAGAATATAAGGGCCTCTTGGAGCCTAAGTGATAAAAATTATAATAATTAAGTGCCTACTCTGTGCCAGGAACTTCCCATGAGCCATCTCCAACTCATATAATGCCGTGGCTATGGAGCAAATACTGTTAGTCCCATTTTACAGATGAGAAAGCTGAGGCTCAGAGAGGTTGACCAACTTCTCTGGACAATACAGCTATGATATGGAAGAGCTAGGACTGGCCTGAAGCCCTCCCTAGACTTTCCTCCTGCCTCACTCCCAGAAGGTGGGTGGGCCGCACGTCAGAACTCATCTCTTCCCTCTTGACATGTCTTACTGTTCCCTGGGATACATAGGGAGCTGGCCCTCTGTTTTATCCCAGCAAGTGGCCTTGAGCTGAGGGATGCGGAAAAGGGGATGAGGAGGAGTAGAAAAGAGAAACGAGAGGGATGACCCCGGGTCTCTGAGGGGAGAGCTGGCAGCCATTTTTACCTGTGACTGGCCATTCAGGAAGATGTACAAGAAGGTATGCTGGGAGATGAGTGCATTTAATTCTCTGAGACCTTAAGTGGGAAAGAGGCTTCATGCCTTTACTTCATTTCCTAACTTTCGGGGAGTCCTTCCTGCCATCTAACTCCCATCTCTCCTAATGGAGTCTGTTGTTCAGTCACTCGGTCATGTCTGATTCTCTGCGACCCCGTGGACTGCAGCATGCCAGGCTTCTCTGCCCTTCACCATCTCCCAGAGTGTGCCCATGTCCATTGAGTCAATGATGCCATCAAACCATCTCATCCTCTGTCACCCCCTTCTCCTCCTGCCCTCAATCTTTCTCAGCGTCAGGGTCGTTTCCAATGAGTCAGAATAGAGTGGGCCTCATGAATAACCCCAGTTGCCAGTTTTAGAGAAGCCCTGCACCCAGCCATGAGGACTTACCTCATTATCTTCCTCTTGGGGTGGGAGTCAGGGGATGGAGGATGGTCTACCTACTTACCTTCACGTCACTGCATCCCCAGAGGTGGGGTGGAGGTGGCTAGGCTCCCAGGTTATCCCACTGAAAGGAAGAAATGACCAGGCCACCTGGTCCAACCCCTCTTCCTTAAGGAGGAGTAGCAGTGTCTGATGAGGGAGAATTAAAGGAGAAGGGGAGACCTGCTGGGGCAACAGCCTAAAAAACAGACCCAGGACTCCTGCCTTGAAGGGAGGAGGATCTCTGCATTTGGGTAAAAATTTAGTAAAATTCATGGGTATCATAGCCAAGTGCACATAAAAGAAGCCATATGTCTGCCTGGGCTAAAAATCACAGGAGCAGAGAATTCCTGGGTCAGCCCAGGGTCACCGTAAGGAAGAGAACTTTGGGAGGGGGCTGGAGAGAAAATGACAGGACTTCCCTGGTGGTCCAGTGTGTCAGACCACACTCCCAAGGCAGGGGGGACCAGGTTCCATCTCTGGTCAGGCAACTAGAGCCCCCAAGCATGGTGCAACCAAGAGGCCATCATGCTACAACGAAGCTCCCATGAGCTGCAACTAAGACCAGTGCAGCTGAAATGAATAATAATAGAGAATGACTTCAAGGGAAAGAACTCAGACTTTGGAAGCAAAGGGTCTCGAGTTAGAATCCAGTCCTACTCCTTCAGAGGCAGAAATACCTGGAGCAGGTGTGCTCATTTATCCAACAGATTTTCACTGATATCCTGCCATGTGCCAGGTACTTCGTGAAGCTCTGGGATATTTCAGACAAAGACCCTTGCCTTCAAGAAACTTATATTCTGGCTGAGGAGACAGACATAATATATTAGTAAATAATATTTATGTTAATATTGCTGTTGTTCAGTCTCTAAGTCATGTCTGACTCTTTGCGACCCCATGGACTGCACCACGCCAGGCTTCCCTGTCCTTCACTCTCTCCTGTAATTTGCTCAAACTCATGTCTGTTGAGTCGATGATGCCATCCAACCATCTCATCCTGTGTCACCCCCTTCTCCTCCTGCCCTCAGTCTTTCCCAGCATCAGGGTCTTTTCCAGTGAGTCAGCTCTTTGCATCAGGTGGCCAAAGCATTGGAGCTTCAGCTTCAGTATCAGTCCTTCCAATGAATATTCAGAATTTATTTCCTTTAGGATTGACTGGTGTGATCTCCTTGCTGTCCAAAGGACTCTAAAGAGTCCTCTCTAGCACCACAATTCAAAAGCATTAGTTCTTTGGCACTCAGCCTTCTTTATGGTCCAACTCTCACATCCGTACATGACTACAGGAAAAACCATAGCTTTGACTATACAGACCTTTATAGACAATGTGATGTCTCTGCTTTTTAATACACTAAGTTTGTCATAGTTTTCTTCCAAGGAGCAAGTGTCTTTTAATTTCATGGCTGCAGTCACCATCCACAGTGATTTTGGATCCTAAGAAAATAAAATCTGTCACTGTTTCCACTTTTTCCTCATCTTTGCCATGAAGTGATGGGACTGGATGCCATGATCTTCATTTTTGTTAATGTTGAGTTTTAAGCCAGCTTTTTTACTCTCCTCTTTCACCCTCATCAAGAGGCTCTTTAGTTCCTCCTTCCTTTCAGTCATTAGAGTGGTATCATCTGCATATCTGTGGTTGTTGATATTTCTCCTGGCAATCTTGATTGCAGCTTGAGATTCATCCAGCCCAGCATTTTGCATGATGTACTCTGCATAGAAGTTAAATAAGCAGGGTAACAATATACAGCCTTGATGTACTCCTTTCCCAATTTTGAACCAGTCTGTTGTTCAAAATCCATGTCTGGTTCTAACTATTGCTTCTTGACCTGCATACCAGTTTCTCAGGAGACAGGTGAGGTGGTCTGGTATTCTGATCTCTTCGAGAATTTTTCACAGTTTGTTGTGATCCACACAGTCAAAGGCTTTAGCATAGTCAAAGAAGCAGAAGTAGATGTCTTCCTGGAATTTCCCTGCTTTGTCTATAATCTAAAGTATGTTGGCAATTTGATCTCTGGTTCCTCTGCCTTTTCTAAATCCAGCTTGTACATCTGGAAGTTCTCCGTTCACATAACTGCTGAAGCCTACCTTGAAGGATTTTGATCTTTACCTTGCCAGCATGTGAAATGAGTGCAATTGTACAGTAGTTTGAACATTCTTTGGCATTGCCTTTCTTTAGGATTGGAATAAAAAGTGACCTTCTCCAGTCCTGTGACCAGTGCTGCGTTTTCCAAATTTGCTGACATATTGAATGCAGTGCTTTAGCAGCAGCATCTTATAGATTTTATATAGCTCAGCTGGAATTCCATCACCTCCATTAGCTTTGTTCATAGTAATGCTTCCTAAGACCCACTTGAATTCACACTCCAGGATGTCTGGCTCTAAATGAGTGACTACCCCATCGTGATTATCCAGGTCATTAAGCCCTTTTTAGTGTAGTTCTGTGTATTCTTGCCATCTCTTCTTAATCTCTTCTGCTTCTGTTAAGTTCTTGCCATTTCTGTCCTTTATTGTGCCCATCTTTGCATGAAATGTTCCACTGGTATCTCCTATTTTCTTGAAGAGATCTCTAGACTTTCCCATTCTATTGTTTTTCTCTATTTCTTTACATTGTTCACTTGTCTTTCTTATCTCTCCTTGCTGTATATCTTTTCCTTTCTTCTTTGCCTTTTGCTTCTCTTCTTTTCTCAGCTATTTGTAAGGCCTCCTAAGAAAACCACTTGCCTTCTTGCATTTCTTTTTCTCTGGGATGGTTTTGGTCACTGCCTCCTGTACAATGTCACAAAACTCCATCCATAGTTCTTCAGACACTCTACCACATCTTATCCTTTGAATCTATTTGTCACCTCCACTGCATAATCAAAAAGAATTTGATTTAGGTCATACATGAAAGGGCTAATGGTTTTCATTACTTTCTTCAATTTAAGCCTGAATTTTGCATTAAGGAGTTCATGATCTGAGCTACAGTCCACTTCCAGTCTTGTTTTTGCTAACTGTATACAGCTTCTCCATCTTCAGCTGCAAAGAATATAATCAATCTGATTTTGGTAAAGACCATCTGGTGATGTCCATGTGTAGAGTCTTCTCTTGTGTTGTTGGAAGAGGGTGTTTGCTATGACCAGTGTGTTCTCTTGGCAAAACTCTATTAGCCTTTGACCTGCTTCATTTTGTACTCCAAGGCCAAAGTTGCCTGTTATTCCAGGTATCTCTTGACTTCCTACTCTTGCATTCCAATCCCCTATGATGAAAAGGACATCTTTTTTGTATGTTAGTTCTAGATTGTAGGTCTGATTCATAGAACCATTCAGCTTCTTCTGCATTAGTGGTTGGGGCATAGACTTGAATTACTGTGATGCTGAATGGTTTGCCTTGGAAAAGAACTGAGATCATTCTATCATTTTTGAGATTGCACCCAAGTACTGCATTTTGGACTCTTTTGTTGACTATGAGGGCTAGTTCTTTTCTTCTAAGGGATTCTTGCCCCAGCGGTAGACAAAATGGTCATCTGAATTAAATTTGTCCATTCCCATCCATTTTAGTTCACTGATTCCTGAGATGTCGATGTTCACTCTTGCCATCTTCTGCTTGACCACGTGCAATTTACCTTGATTCGTGGACCTCATATTCCAGGTTCCTATGTAATGTTGTTCTTTACAGCATCAGACTTTATTTTCACCACCAGACACATCCACAACTGAGCATCATTTCCGCTTTGGCTCTGCCTCTTCATTCTTTCTGGAGCTATTTCTCCACTCTTTCTCAGTAGCATATTGGTTACCCACCAACCTGGGGGAGCTCATTTTCTGGGGTCATATTTTTTTGCCTTTTCATACTGTTTATGGGGTTCTCGAAGCAAGAATACTGGAGTGACTTGCCATTCTAATATTAATATTAGAAGGTAGTAAATGCTATGGTTGGGGGTAAGGTCATGAAAAGGTCACCTAGATTGAAGGGTAGGTCCCCCCAATGTGGGACTTTCCTTGAGCTCACTTGATAAGGAATCTACATGCAATACAGGAGACCCAGGTTCGATCCCTGGGTCGGGAAGATCCCCTGGAGAAGGAAATGGCACCCCACTCCAGTCTTCTTGCCTAGAGAATGACAGTGGAGCCTGACAGGCTGCAGTCCATGGGGTTGCAATAGTTGGACATGACCTAGCAACTAAACCACCACCACTACCACCCATTTTTAGCCACTCTTCATCTGTAAAATTGAGATGTTCTTACCTATTCCTCAAGATAATTGTAAAGATTAAATAAAATAACATGTTTTAGCCCAATTGGAAGCCACTAACCACATGTGATTATTTAAACTTAAATAAATTAAAATTAAATAAAATTTATGGGACTTCCCTGGTAGTCCTGTGGTTAAGACTTCACCTGCCAGTGCAGGGGATGGGAGTTCGATCCCTGGACAGGGAGCTAAGATCCTACATGCCTCATGGCTAAAAAACCAAAACATAAAACCAAAGCAATATTGTAACACATTCAATAAAGACTTTAAAAAATGGACCATAAAAAAAAATCTTTAAAAAAAATTAGAAATAAAAGAGTCTTTAGGTTTTTTAAAAAATAAATAAATAAAATTAAATAAAATTTAAAATTTATTTCCTCAGTCACATTTAGCCACATTTAAAGTGGTTAATAATCTTATATAGGCTGGTGACTACCATACTGAACAGAACAAAGATAGAGCATTTCCTAACAAATGCTGGAGAGGGTGTAGAGAAAAGGGTGTTGGTGGGAATGTAAATTGGTATGACCACTATGGAAAACAGTATGGAGATTCCTTTAAAAACTAAAAATAGAGTTACCATTTGATCCAGCAATCCCACTCCTGGCCATAAATCCAGACTAAATGATAATTTTACAAGATACATGCACCCCTATGTTCATAGCAGCACCATTTACAATAGCCAACACACGGAAAAAAACCTAAATGTCCATCGACAGATGAATGGATAAAGATATTGTGGTACATGTATACAATGGAATACTACTCACTTATAAGAAAAAAAATAAAATAATGCTATTTGCAGCAACATGACTGGACCTAGAGATGATCATACTAAATGAAATATAAGTCATAAAGAGAAAGACAAATATCATATGATGTCACTTATATGGGGAATCTAAAATATTATACAAATGAACTTATCTACAAAATAGATTCATAGACACTGAGAACAGATTTGGTTGCCAATGGGGAAAGGGGGTGGGGGAGGGATGGCACAGGAGTTTGGGATTAGCAGGTGCCAACTGTTATATACTGAATAGATAACCAACAAGGTCCTACTGTATAGCACAGGGAACTCTATTCAATATCCTGTGATAAGCCATAACTGAGCAATCACTTTGCTATACACAGAAATTAACACATAATTATAAATCAGCCATGCTTGAAATAAATTTTAAGAAAAAGAAATAGAGCATTTCCATCATTGCAGAAAGTTCTATCTGAAAGCACTGGTCCAAAGTTCTCAACTCAGGGCCTGGCCCAAGTTGTGTGCACAGTAAGTGAACACTTGCTGTAGGGCTCATCCCTCTTGAAAGACTCAAGCAATGAAACTGACTATTCTCCCAATAGTGTGCATTTGATGTTCTCCAGGACTGAGTCTGAAAACTGACGTGGGGAAGAGCCAGGGGTTGGTCAGAGCAGAAAGAGAGGAGGAGAAATTTCAAATCTATAGTTGAGGGAATTTGTGTTAATTGCCCAGAGGGTGGAGGTGATGGGAATACGTGTCTGAGGTGGGAAAGAAAAGGAGGCAAGGAAGAGGGAAGAGAAAGAGAAATCCGGGCACCAAGAGCTGGCCCCAGTGAGTCGTTTTTGTTTTTTGTTTTTTTTTGGATGAGTCTTCACTGCCAGCCCCTAGAGAGAATTGATGTCACTTTTGAAATCCTTGATCTCAACACCTGAATCATTGAGTTCATTCATTCATGCAACATTTGTTTACTGAGTACTATGTACCTGGTCCTAGGTGCTGGGAGTGCTACTGTAAATAAGGCCCCCACCCACTGGGACCTTGTGTATGATGTGGAGTGGGGAAACTCGACAATGAACATAATAAATGTGTAACATACGTAGTATTTTAGGTGGCAGTGCATCCTAAAGGAAAAACAAAGCAAAGAAGGAAGAAAGGGAAAAGAGATGCAGTTTTGGATGTGGGGAGCTAGGAGAAGTTTCTTAGAGAAGGTGATGTTTTATTTTGGTTGCCTCGGTGGGAAATTGGGGGGTTGACTGCTAATGGGTATAGATTTCTTTAGGGAGTGGTGAAAATGTTCAAAATTGATTGTGGTGATGGTCACATAGCTCTGTTAACATACTATTGACTTGCATACTTTTAAGTAAGTAACTCATACCTTCATAAAGCTGTTATTTTGTTTGTTTGTTCAGGATCTTAATTCTCCGACCAGACCAGCAGTGGAACTGGGGCACCCTCCAGTGAAAGCATGGAGTTCTAACCACAGGACCAACAGATTCCCTAAAGCTTTTTTTTCCCTTTGAAACTATTGTAATATTGTACACAACTGTATTTCAATTAAAAGAAAAAAAATCACTCTGGCTGCTACACCAAAAATAGGCTGAAGGAGACCAAGGACAGAAGCTGTACACATCCAGGAGAGAGGGGCTGGCAGCTTGGCCCAGGGAGCCAGCAGAGGGGAGATGAGAGGCGCTCAGATTCTGGATTTATTTTGAAGGCAGAGCAGACAGATTTGCTTTTGAATCAGATGGGGGTGTAAAAGGGCGTTGTCAAGGATGACTCCAGAGTTTGGGGTTTGGGAAACCAGTACAGGTGAGGAACTAGAGTCCTGGGAAGGGAGAGGGGCTAGACAAAAGGCAGCACCAGGACTCTGAAAGGAGGCAATATTATGAGTTAGGTTCTAAGAACCTGGCCTTTTAATTTGGAATGTATCCCTACCGTATTGCAGAGCCTCTCGCAGCATCAGTTTTCTCAGCCTGTCTTCAGGGAGCTGCAAAGATGGATTGGGACAGACCTGACTCATTTAAGGTACTGGGAGAGCATTTGTTCCTTCTCTTTCCCTTTCCTTCCTCACCTGATACAGCTCTGAGCCAGGAGCCCAGGAGAGAATGAGGAGGGGGAGTACTGCAGACCCCAGGCCCCCGACACTAAACTGAAGGCAATGTGTGTCCTCACTTCCACCTTCTCTGGGGGCAGGAGGGCTGATGCTGACACATTTGGGATTGGCAGAGGATGCTCTCTGAGCCAGTTCTTCCCATGCCAGTGGGAGATCCTCGGAAGCCTTTAATTACTGCCTCAGAGTGGATGCTAGGTTAATGTGATGATTCGAAAGGTGTATTTTTCAATTACATTTAACGAAAAGATTTATAGTCAAGTAAAATATAATTAGGAGGCTGCCAGCAGACAGGCCCCCTGAGAGGAAGAAAGAGAAATGAGACAGACCCCTAATGGAGCAGGCCCCTAATGGGACAGGCTGGAGCCCAGGCTATAGGACCTGCTTACCCTCCCTGCCCCCTTTGAAGATGTCAAAGCACTCATCAGTTCAACCATTCAAACACATTGGCTAAGTACATATTCCATGCTGTGCCCAGAGTTTCCCATGGGATCAGAACAGATACTTCAGTCCAGTCTGCCCTCAGAGAGTTTACAGGCCAACAGGAGAGACAGGCAGAAACCAAGTCAAGAGTTAAGTGCTGCAAAGGAAATAACAAGATGCTGAACTAGAGAATAACCAGGGCACCATTTTGGATAAAGTCATCCAAAAAGGTTTTTCTTGGGAGTGAGGGGACAGTTAGAGACTTGAAGGGTGAAAGGGAGCCATTCAAAAAAAGAGTGGAAAGGAGGCAAGGAGATGGATGAGGCCAAGAAAGCAGCCAGTCCCTAGGGTGGGAAAGTGACCTTTCCAGTGCTTGCAGAGTGAAAAGAAAGGCCAATGTGGCTGGCGCATGAAGAGGGAGAGGCAGAAAACAACACTGGGGAGGGGAGAAGGGACCAGACCCAGCACGTAAGGAGTTTGGATTTTATTCTATGTGCTAAGAAAGTTGGTGGTGGTGATTTACTTGTGTCCGACTCTTGCAACCCCATGGACTATAGCCTACCAGGCTCCTCTGTCCATGGGATTCTCCAGGCAGGAATACTGGAGGGGGATACCATTTCCTTCTCCAGGGAATCTTCCCAACCCGGGGATCAAACCCAGGACTCCTGCATTGCAGGCAGATTCTTTACCCTCTGAGCTACGAAGCTACTGCAGAGTTTAAGACAAGGAGGAGAAGGCCCAGCTTATGTTTTTAAAAGATTACCCTAGCTGTTCTGGGAGATCGGACTGCAGTGGGGCAAGGTGGGAGACAGGAGCAGAGACTCAGATGAGAAGTGACATGACCTGGCTTAGCGGGGAAGCACTGAGGAAGGAGAGAAGAGTCTGGACTTTGGGTCTGTCAGTGGTTCTTGGTGAGAGTCTATATGGAGAATGAGAGGTAGGGAGAACTCAAGGATTCTGGCTTGGGCAACTAACTGGGTGGTGCCATCAACTGATGGTGAAGCCAAGAGAAGAAACAAGAGGGAAGGCACATGGACAGTGGATTCAGACTTGGAATGGAGACCCTATAGAGGCTTCTGAAAATCTATGAAGGGCAAAGATCTGGATGCCCCACAACAAGGGGTTCCCTCTCACTACCCTACTCCTTTGCTTCCTAACTTGCCCTTCAACCTTTCTGCAGGTCTAACTTCCATTCCTCCCTCTGTACTTTGGGAGTGCATGCCTCTCAAGTTTGGAGACAGAATACTGTCATTATCAATTCCCTTTAACTATCTAAATTCCTTGAATCCTGCCACTAAATCCATACTATATTTGTATTCGTTGAGCACCCACTAAGGGTCAGACACTGTGCTGGAAGCTTTAGCTACATTATTTCAACCAATCTGGCTTAACCATAGTATCAATATAATAATACTGACAGTGACCACTTAGTGACAGCTCTCTTGAGCTAAGCCTTTTATATAAACTGTCATATTTAAACTTCACTGAGAAATAACCTGCTCAGGGTCACACAGCCAGTTAGTATAGAAATCGAGATGAGTCATCAAGGACTGTCTCCAATGCACCAGCCTCTCGGAGGGGGATGAAGACTGCATGACTGATGGGAAGGAGTTGCCATTTGGATGCCTTCCCCCTCCCTCTCACTCATTCTGTCCCAGCTGAAGCACAGAAGCAGCATTATCCTCCCAGACTTACCTGGGTGCAGAGGGCAGGCACCCTTGATGACACCCCTGGGGCACCATTTGTTGGGGAAGGAGCAGTTGCTATAGGAGCTCCCAGACACTAAAAGTGGCTGCCTGGTGTCATTGAAAGGAAGTGCCTACCTACATGATGAGGGGTCCCGTTCTTGACACAAAGGGGTGGTTCTTGCCTCCCCCTGCTGAGAATGGCTAAGGAGTTTGTGTCTGTGTGTGTGCCTTTGTACAGGACCTGGTACTAAAAGGGCCGGGGGATATGCACATGTGTGCAAGCGAGAAAAGGTCTGCCTCCCGTGCTTCAGGATATGTGTGTGTGAGATGGTTATCTGGCTCTCTAGGCACTCATGAAGGCAAATAATTTGTACATTTCTTCATTCCTATAACTGTGAGTGGAGTTCACGCAGGATGGGAAGGGCCTGGCCCCAGAGTTGAGCTCTGAGCTCAGTTCCCCACCTCTTCTTGCTTGTCTGCAGCTCCCTGCTTCCCCCTCCACCTCCCCCCATTGCCGGGCAGAATGCCCTCAGCCTGTGCCGGCTGGCACACATGCCACATGGTGCCTGGCGCACGTCTGGGCAAGGATGACGCCCCCAGGCCCGGCTGGGATACCAAGCCACCCGCTGCCTCCCCCACCTCCAGAACGGAGCGTCCCCATCCCGTCCCCTTTCTCAGCCAGGGACACAGGGAGCAGGCGGGGACACAGCACAGACAGATACAAACACACAGATGCACCCGGAGATGCCCACAGGCGTGTGCCCCAGAGAGGCACAGGCACAGGCATTCACGCAGGCTTGGGTACACACACACACACACGCACGCACACACACACATGCACGCGCGCTCCGAAAGAAACTCTTGGGCAGTCGCCACTTGCACAGATCCCAGCAGGCAGAAGTAGACCCGCTGGGCTCTTGCCCGGGTCAGGCAAACCCACCCCGGGCCTCTGTCCGTGGTGCTGAAATCAGACTGCCCTTCTGAAGAAGGGAGGGAAATGGACCAGAAGAAAGAATGAAGGAGAGAGAAAAGAAGGGAGAGAGAAATTCACAGATAAGGGGAAAGGGAGAAAGAGAAGTGGAAATAAGTAGTTTAGAAAATACGAGGGGAATCAAAGTATTGTGAACGCTGGCATTAGGACAGGGAGATGATAAACATAAGGTGATCTTAGCCTCCCCATTCCTACCCAAGTGCAGTATCAGGCTCAAGTATTTATCTACCTTTGCCTTTCAGGGCCAAGAATGAGAAGAGTTTGGTAGAGGTACAATAGCATGTGAGGGATCCAGGATGTGTGGTTTCTGCTGACATCAACTTGTCCTTTTCAGGGTGCCTTCTTGCCCTGGAGGATAATAAAATAGAGGAAGGAGAAAGACACCAGGGAAACCCAATAATGACCCTGCAAATAGCTCCCTACATGATTCCTTATCCCAATTTGTGTTGGGCAAGTGGACAACAATGTTGATCTGGATTTGTTCTGGGGATTGCAGGGATTTAGTGACTGCTTAATGCTTATCCACAAGATTGGCTTATGGGTTCCTATCTCCCTCTCCAGAGATAAAAACTTCCCTCTGGTGGGATTGTCTAGTAAGAATGGATCTCCCACCAGCAGCATCTTAGTCATGAAATTTGTGGCACACGAATAATGTCCATGTTCCTGATTAGAAGGGAAGGATTTCAAGGGCCAAAATGTTTACCATATAATCTAGGCAAGGAAGAATGAAGGAGAAGATGAGAGAAAAAAGAGGGGAAGAGAAAGAATTGAGAATATGGAGAGAAGGATGAAGGAAGGAAGGAAAGAGGATAGAGACTGGAGAAAGAGGAAGGAGGAGGGTGGAGATGCTGATGGAAGAAATGAAAGAGGGCATTAATGACCCAGACAGACTCCAGTATACAGGGAAAAGGCAGGGGAAGTATGCCAGGTGGAGCAAATTGCTTCCCTCAAGCTTCCCAGGGGCCCAGATTAGACTGGAAGTCCAGCCTGGTCCTGCAGCTGTTCACAATGGCATCTTTCACCCAGGGCTTCAAGCAGAAATACCCCATGGACCAGGACTATGGATGTGAGGAGCAGCTGCCCTAGCAAAGAGGCTGGGTGGAGTCAGAGGCAATCAAATCTGCCTGTGTGGTTTCCCTGTGGGTGGGATGGGAAGAGCGGGTGCCTCCTTGGGAGTATTTCCACCTATTTGCACTAGTGGCAGGAAGAGAAAGCCACATGTGTGGATATTCACTGGAGAGTGGATACTTAACTGAGGGTGAGGAGCAGACAGAGGAAGAAGAGAGGCAGAATGAGAGGAGTAAGTGGAAAAGAAAGGATACTGTATTCCTAAAATTTTTGGACTTCTTAATTATTGTTTCTTTTTTCCTATCAAAGGAAAAGAAGCAAAGGCTAGGATAAAATCTGGGCCTATGTGCCCCAGTGTTCTTATTATAGTATAGGTATAACAAGAGTCCCAACCTCATAGGGTGGTTGAGATGATCATCAGCTCATGTATAATGCTTGTCAGTTACTGATACATAATAGACTCCAAATATATGTTAGGTTCCATGTTCTTGTTGTATGTTGGTTTCATACTAGGATCAGCTGAGAAATCTTTCATGTTTGACTAGACCTTCTTGCTACAGTCTCAGGTTCAAACTTTAGGCATTGTGGAAGACTGTGATATTTCCAGCTATTCAACTTTACTCCTGAAGAGAAGGAGCCAGGATTTTTTTCTGGGGTACAGGGGGGAACCTCATGGTCTTGGGAACAGGGTGCTCATCAGTGGCCATTGAGGATGTTTTCCTGGATTCCCAAAAAATCTGGCCCCTGGACCTACATCAGTGCCTCTCTGCCCAGGTTGGAGCCTCAGCACTCCACCCTCCTCGGTGCTGGTGCCCCAGCCCTGCTCAAGCCTGTTTGAATGTGGACATTTGGAGCATTTCTTCCAGACTGCTCTTTCAACCCTGATCCCTTTGCCTTTTTTCTACCTACCCTTCTGCTTCTTTCTTGTCTCCCTCTTTCTTCTCAGGAATCTAGTTGGAGAAAAGGGATTCCCTCACTACCGAGAGGGGTGGGATTTCCCCACCCTTCACAGGCCAAACGGATGGTCTCATTCTGGAGGTCAAGGAAGCTTGTGGGGGCTGGCACAAGGAGAGGTGAGGGGTGGCAGGGCAGCCCCCATGTCCTCCCATTCCCCCCAGCTCCTGTCTCATCACTGTCACCATTCAATCATAGCAGATGGGCTGCAGCTGTGAGCGCCAGCCCGGCACACAGGCTGGTCCGTGCCACTTGGGAGAGAAGGAAGAGAAAGGGAGGGAGGGAGGGAAGGAGGAGGGATGAAGGGAGGAGGGAGAGAGGAAAGGGAAGAAGAGGAAGAGGAGGAGGAAAAGGAAGAGAGTGGAGGAGGAAAGAGATTACTTGAAAAGAGAAAAGACCTGGTATCTTTCATGCTTTTCCCTTCTCAGCAGGAGAGCAGAGGCCAGGGCTGGGCTCACAAGCTGGGCAGTGCCAGGCGAGATGGGCATATGCCCTTGATTACTACCAGGACTGCAGGCCAAACCTCCACTGCCGCCACGGCCTCATAAATCAGTTTTTAAGTAGCAACCACATGGACATTTCCCAGCTGAGAGGCCTGGCCTCTGTCGACCCAGTGAGGGCAGCCCTGGAGGAGGGGCAGGTGCCAGGCCAAGCAAGGCAAGAAAAGAGAGAGGTGGTCCTCAAGGCTTATGGGAAATGGGGCTGGAGCTGGCTCAGGGAAAATTTGGGTGCAGGGACTCCTGCCAATAGGGTGTAGGTAAGAAGATAACAAGTGCCTGTCATCAGTGAGTCTGGAACCCCAAACTCCACCAAGCTTTGGGGCTCCTAGACCCTGTCCTGGCTTCCCCTGGGGAAGCTGCTTATGAGGAGGAGGATGGTGCTGCCCCTGAAGCCTCCTCCCTCCAGGTGCCCCTCCCACTGAGAATCTGTGCGAATGTCAGAGCAGCACGTGGGCCTGTGCACTTGAGTATCTGAATGTGCTCACAGCTTCCGGTGGGTAAGAAGGTATGTCCCTAGTATCTAGCCCAGCCCCAGCACAGACCAAATATCTGTAAAACTGCTTGAATGAGTAAGTGATTGATTGAGTGTGAAGGGGGCCAGTTATGTGTGTTTTCAGGAATGGGAGCCTCCATATCCGAGTGTGTGTGTGTGTGTGGGGGGGGTGTCTGTGGGTGCTCTGGGAGATCTATTCTGACAGACGTGCCTCCCCCTTTTCAGGATCTCCCCCCTACTCAGCCCTCCCCTAGGCCCCGATTCTCCCCTTCTGGGGACCCGCCAGGAGGACAGCAGCTCCTGAATTCCACCCCCAGTCTGATCCCTAGCTTGGCGCCCCCTCCTTCCCGCTCTGCAGGCCAGCTTTGATAGCTGGGGGTAGGGGGCTTGGCTGAGGTTGGTGGGGAGTGAGGTGGGGACAGGAGTCCCGCCCTTGCCCCTGGAACCGCGGGCAGAGCCGGCGGGGTGGGGGCTCCCAGCCTTCTTGCGCCCGGTGTCTCCTCCGTGGGTGAACAGATGTCTCGGAATTTTCGATGTGCTCTTCGCCCCTCCTCGCAATACCCCCCCTCCAAGCTGGCACCGGCTGTGGCGCCCTCCCTTCCCCCACCTCCGACAGCAGAACCGGCTGATGGATCGGGGAGCGCGGCCGGAGGCCTGGGCCCGGGGCGGCGGAGGCCCGCGGGGTCGCGGCCGCGGGCTGGGCGGAGTCTCGGAGGCTCCCGGCGCCGAGGGAGCCGGGTCGGCGCTGCCCGGCCTCTGCGTTCCTCCCCTCCTGCCGCACCTCCTCAGCCCTGTCTCTCTTCGGCCCTCCGTCTCGATTTACGGCCTCTCTACCCCACCCCACCGCCCCGCCGCGTCTGTGCAAACCCCCTCCACCCAGAACCTCACACTTCGTGAAGGAAACTCCTCCTGGCAACTTCGGCGGAATTCTTCCCTCCAGAGACCCCTTTCTCTGCGTTCCGTGAGCCACCCCATCCCCAGCTGGCCGCCTGCCTGCCCTCGGTGGAAACCCGGAGTTTATCCGGAGAACATGGAGGAAGGGCAGGAGGGGAGCGCGGCTCGAGGTTAGGGAGGCCGAGGAGGCCGGTCGGCCCGGGCTGAGAGACACCCAAATTTTCTAATCACTGCTAATTAACGAGCAATCCAATTCCGCGGACCCTCAACTCAGGGAAGGGGGGCTGGGCCCGCTGAGGGCAGGAGGGGGCCTTGGCAGGGCTTGGCAGCCGGGCGGTGCCAGGCGCCCTCCCCCGCCCCACCCCCACCCGCCAGCATTCCGAGGTAACAGGCATTTGTTACCCAGCTCGTGCCAGGAGCGATTGGCAGGTTCGAGTAGGCACAGTCATTCTGCACACAGATGTCCCTGCGCTCACTCTTCTGATATGAATTCTGTCAGCTCCAAATCTGAGGGAGATGAGCAGACAGCCACACAGACAGTTACAGAGGGACACAGACAGCACAGTTGTCTGGAGGACACAGAACTCCGTGGGTATTTATTTTTCTTCCCTGGGGGGGGGGATTGAATGAAAGAGAAATAAGAAGGGCTCCCACTAATTTGGGGGGACCTGTCTGAACTCCGAAGAGTGGCCCTCACTCCTTCCATCCTCCGCTGGTTTTCCTCTCCTCCTCAGACTTTTCTGGTCTCCCTCAGGGACCCACAACAGTATATCCGAACTTCAAATCACTGCAGTTAGAGTTAGTGCAACCAAAGCCAACCCAGTCTGGAAAGTCAGGGTCCTAACCCAGGACTCGGAATTTCTTAATCCCTGCAAGTTCTAGAATCTCACTGAGGTGTAGGTTCCAGCCTTCTAGAAATACTGAAATTCACAATTCCAGAGCTGCTGCTCCAGGGCAATCTGTATCCACTGCCCAATCCCTGGATCACCTTCTCCATTAGAGAGGGGAGACCTGGGCTCTGTCTGGCACCTTGGAATGGAGGACCCTACATGTCTGGTACTCACCAGACAAAGCCCAACCTTGGCAACCAGCCCAAAATGCAGCCTGCCCTTTGAATGAGGAAGGTGGAAAGGTCAGATCAACGGACTCCTCCCCTTTCTGGCATGCTTTCCCGGCAACAGTTCCCATCCTGACCCTCCACATCTGACCTAGCTCTCCCACCTCTGCCTGTCCTCCCTCCACCCTTACCCCGGCAACTGTGGGAGCAAGCTGGTTGGTCACTGGGCATCTGTGAGCAGGATGGGCATGAAGAGCCGCTGGGGTTTGGTTCTCCTGGGGCAGCTCATGCTGGTGGAAGAAGAGGAGGCGGGCAAAGGTGGCAAAGAAACTCCACGATGTTGGAGGAGAGGGCACAGAAGGGTTTGGGTTGTGGTTTGTTGGATTGTGTTTTTTAATCTTTCTTTCTTTTTTAAAGAAAAAGCCCCCATCCTGTGTCATCATTTTTATGGGATCTGCAATTCTGGCAAAAATCTGTCTTTAATTTAGCTGTCCATATAAAAATCCTCACTGTATAATAATGAACAGATGCCATGGAATTTAAGCTGGAGCCTCGACTCCTCCCCGCTTTCCCCCCCGCGCCTGGCACCGGGCACCGGCTGAGTGGCACAGACTGGCACCAACGCGCGGGCGAAGGGTGGGCAGGGGGCGACCTGGGCTCGTCGCCAGGGAGCTGGGGTAGTAAAGAGGTGTCCAGGCGCTGGGCTTGGCCAGTCGGGAGTTTTTCTCGTGGAAGCATCAAGGGAGAAGTGTCTGAGGAATTTTTCTGTCTTCTTCTACAAAATGATCAGTAGTTAAGGATTTTGTTTGGTTTTGCTTAGGTGCTGTGTGGTTCTCAGATTAAAAAAAAAAAAAGCATATCCTTCCCCCCAGTATAAACCCAAATGTTTTCGATGTTTTAATTGAGTTGTTTTTAACCCACCCCCTGCGCCGCGCCCCGGCCTCTGCCTCAGAGCCCAGCCGAACGCTAGTTCGCTGCAAGCGGGATCCGTTCCGCACCCGGCCGGCCCGTGGTATCCTGGGCGCCGGCGCCTCCGGGGACTCCCGGGCACCTCCCGCGGGGCCGGAGTGCCCTGTTGCCCTCCAGGAGAGAGGCCAGATGTGGCATCTGATTAAGAAGCAGGACAGATGAAGGCAAAAGAGAAATCCGCACTTGCCCCTCACGATTCGCTCGCTTTTCCCAAGGGGAAAGAAAAAAACTCTGAGTCCAGTCCCCTGCTGCCGCCGCCTGCGGTCGAAAAAGCAGGTATCGACTCGGGATTGAGGGGTTGGTTCTGAGCCCCCACCACCCCCACCTCTCGCCTTTAATGCGACTCTGGCGAGAACAGATGTCCCAAGCCGGGCGGACTGCCCAGACCCCGCCCAGCTGTGCCCTTGGCGAAGACTTGGCTGAGGGTAGGAACTGGCACGCGGGTCCGCAAAGGGGCTGGGGGGGGGTGGCTCTCTCGGCCCTGGTGGGACCTGACCTCTCAGCCTTGGCCTCCTGGCTAGCCGCAGCCTCGGGCGAGAAGCGGAAGCGCCCCAGAAAGACCCGTTCCTAATTCAATTAATTTCGAAAAGAGGAATGAGACGCAGACAGAGGTGGAGAGAAGCCCAGAAAGGTCCGAATGACGGGACAGGCACACACTTGGCCGTGGAACTCTGCAGCCTTAGTCAACCCTGGGAGACTGTGCCGGGTTCCTGCGCTGGAGCGGGCAGGCGAGCTGGCTGCGCCAGAGCCACACCCAGGCGCGCATCTGGGCAGCGTCTCCACCCAACGCAGTGTCCCCGCTCCCCTGGCACAGCCAACATCTCTGGGGTTCCCTGGCTCTCTCCCCCTCTGAGCACCCCAGATTCCTCTCCCTGTACTAGGGGGCTGAGTTTCCCATCCCTTGGCATCAGCCCACAGGAAGCGGTTGCCTGCCTGCTTGTGAGCTTGGTCGGGGCCTTCTCAGGCTGGCACTCCAGAGCAGGTGAGGCGCTCCTACCCTAGTGCTTGAGGGTGGAGAAAACTTCAGAGAGCAAAATGACCCTCCCAAGGTGTCTGCACCTTTTCTTACTGTCCCTCAAACAGGAAAACTTGGTCCAGAATTTTAAATGAATGTGGAATAGAAAGGCAGAAGCCACTTTTAGGATCTGGAAAAGCAACAGTGTTTTAGGTTTTTTTTTTTCACGCCCCAGGTCATCACGGGGCTGTGTGGCCAGTGCCTGGGCACCCAGTCCTAAAGAAAGAAAAGTGACCGTGTCTTGGGCTGTGAGCTGAGAAGCCTGTTGTGATGGCTGAGCCCATTTGCCCCCTCCCACCTCTCAGCAGAAGAAAAAGCTTTCTCCTTTGAGCACACAGGGGCAGGAATACTGGTCTGACCCCTCTTGTCACACGGGGAGCCTGAGAGTGGAGGTCAAGACCAAGGCTGGTCAGGCCTGGCCTCCACTATCTCTTTCTTCCCACCTTCCTTGAGAATTAAACTGTGGAATCTAGATCTATCCCTCAGTCCCAGTGTTCCCTCAAATCAACAGATTCCTCCAAGGAGCAGGTAATCTCAGGTTAAAGGTTCTGGGGAAGAGGAAGAAGCAAAGTTGCCCAAGAGGGAATGAAATCTCTGACTTCTGGGAGAGATCCTTGCATCCCCAGCTTGTGGACTTCCCATAAAAGGGAAAAAGAGAAAAGTAAACACAAGCCAGTGGAATCTAGGGAGAGTCAGGACTTCCCTGTCTCTGACGCCAGTGGGGCTCGGTTTCCCTGGATTGTACTCAGTGATTTGTTGAGCTGTCCCTCTGGGTGATGAAACCAGAGCCAGGGGTTCACTGGGTGAGGGGGTCAGTGTTCAGATCCTGGGTGAAATAGGGTTAAACAGAGAGGAGATCATCAGCAGTTCTTTCCTCTCTGTTTCCCCTGATATACAAATGACCTGGACATAGAGAAACTTCTATTTCCCAGTCGCTTCCAAACGCTGAACTTTGAACGGGGGTGAGAAAACCAAGGGGAGGACACCCTCCAGATTGATCTCAGCTCCAGCCTCCAGTTTGGCTGCCCAGGAGCTGAGCCGAGCCGACTAGTTCCTGCTTGGAGATTCCTTTGCTCAGGTTAAGGCGCGAGGAAGGCGTCCTCTCTGCAACTTTTCCCCTTGCCCGCTCCCTCCCACCGCTCTGGCCCCTTTCTCCCCCCGCCCCAACACACACACCTCCTTCTGTTCCTGGAGGTTCACTGTGTGTGCGCGCACAAGCAGGCCAGGAAAAGACCTACGAGGGGGAGTTTGGGGCCGCGTGTCGGCGTGCATCTTCTTCTTCTGCTCACCTCGCCATCTCACCAGGGAAGTTGAGTGTTGGCGAGGGGGGCGATGCGAGGACAAATCGCAGCTAGAAAGCAGAGAGTGTGGGGGAAGGGTCAGTAATTGGGAAAGGGGCAGCTCGTGTGGACGTTGGATTCTCAGGAAGCGGAGGCACTAGGGATCCCCTCCCCCAAAGTGACCCCTCCCCCAAAGTGACCTGCCCAAAGTGACCACAGACACAGTGGCCCTAGAGTCATCAGCATCCTTGGAAGTGGGCTGGAATCCAGCTTCAAAAACAGAGTCAAGCTGCTTGGAGGAGCCAGAGGAGAGAAGCGCTGGAGTCTGTGGTCTGCCCAGGGGAGCCAAGTAGAGGGATCTTTTGCCTCTGGTCCCAAGTCACTTGAATCCTGCCCGGACTGGGACTTCAGAGCAGGCTCTGGAAAACCAGCTTTGGGAGGGAAACCCAATTAACCTTGTTCTTAGAGCAGGATAAGACTCAGGTCTCGGGATGTGTACTGAGTTCCTTTTCTCTCCCATTTCCTGCCAGGCCATGCCCCATGCCATGAACAGATCTGACTCCTTCAGATTCGGGTCTGAGATGATCACTTTGGCCCATACTCCATGTAAGAAACGAGGGAGGTTGAAGGTGAACCGATTTTTTTCTCTCCCAAAGTAGGGGTGATTTTAAGGTCTATAAGACACCCACCCTTAGACCACCGAAAGGGGTGAAAACTCAGAACGAAAGGCCCAGTTCTAAATCTCACGCTGGAGAAGCAATCCTATGAGAATTCCCGAGAAGGAGGTGAAATTTTGAAAGGATTCCAGTGAAATTCTCCAAAAACTGCGGGAGAATTCTTTCCAGAATTCCGGCAGACCGGGCGTTGGGAAGGGGCCTCACGCTGTGCGGCGCTCCCCGGGGCTAGGGAAGCTCGGCCTCCCTTTGGGGCGGGACAGCGAGAGGCTGAACGGGAGTCAGCACCCGGGAGTGGACAGCTCCCGGCCCGGTTCCACCTCCGCCTCCAGCATTCTCGGGGCGGAGGAGGGAGAGCAAGGTCTCTACTGGGTTGGTCTTTCAGGGGAGCCGCGGAGCTCAAGGTCAGAGAGTATAATCCGATGGACCCTTTCGCGCCTAGTGAGTCCTTCAAGTGCCTTTCCCTTTTCTCATTTGTCAGGATGCTTGCATCTTGCGGTCTTGGGGCCAACCTTTAAAAGCCTCAGTGTGCCTGACTTCAAGCCCCAAACTCAACACTACAACCTCCATTTCAGCTCTAAAACGAGAAGTGTTTTTGCAAAAATAATTTAAATAAGCAGAGTCAGAAACAGGGCCATTGTGGTACTCCTAAGTGTGTTCAGGCTTTGGGATGGCCAGTGTTTGGGACTTAGACCCCTCTCCAAATATTCCAGTGAGCACTGGTGTCTGGATTGGAGTGGGGGGTACTGTTCTTTGCGGGGGAAGTCAGTTCAGAGCAGCCTCTGCTCCTGAGGCTCAGAGAAAGAGAACCCTGAGGTTACCTTGCCTGAGAGGAGGAAGTGGCTTGGGCCGTCTGCCTGAGGGCGTCCTTCGCCCAGGAGCAGCACCAGGCAGGAAGGGGGTTGTCCCTGTGTGGATCAGAAGGCTTCTCTCTGTCTGGTCAGGGGAAGCTAGTGGCTATGTCAGGCTCCGCTCTATCGACCTCCCAGGCTCCTAGACTCAGGCCCCTTCACAGAACTCTGTGGGTGTTCCATCAACTTCATCAACACCTCTACAAATTTCAATATTCTTGAGGTTGGAAATGGCTGATTCCCTTGAGTCCACTGAAATTTTAAATGTAAGACTGGAAAGACTTCTTCCATTAATATTTCATTCTCATAACCTGGTAGTTTTTCTATTTAAAAGCATTCCTGTCTGGCTCAAATGGTTTTCTCTTGATTTCTACACACTCATTTTTTTTGCAACAGTGGGCAAAGGATTGTAAAATGACCGACTGCTCTCATCTTGGTTATTTTTCAGTGATGAAAAGATATTTTGTTTTCAAAAGAGGTGCATGTGCATGTTAGGGAACTGAAGGAGTGTAATGAGTTTAGCGCAATGCTTTGTGCTGGGGGCGTGTGTGAGTCTGTGTAAGGTCTGTGAGGGGCAGCAAGTGCAGCTGTTTCGGTGCCCAGTGGGTGGGTGTGAGGGGGTTTGTAGTGTGGGAATCCTACCCAGGAATTTCCAGGGTTCCTCTACCTGGCCACCACACAGTCGTTGACTCTGTTTTTTCATCACGCTGAGTCCCAGCTCAATGCCCAGAATGAAACGAGGCCACCGTGAAAAACCGGTCCGGCTTTGCATCTCATTTACATAAATATTTATTAATCGTCATTAAACTGAACAGAAACACGCAATGCACTTCGGGTGTCCGACGGGAGTTTCATCTTCGCTACAAGAGGAAGGTAAAATTGCGTGTGAGTGTGTGGGTGTTTCGCCTGTGGGTTTGCATTTTTGCATCGTGTGTTTGGATGTCTGATCTCCTGCCTCCGGTGGGGAGAGGTTCTCCTTTTGCCCCCCCTTTTTTTGGGAAACCTCCAGGAGGAGTCCTCAGCCGTCTCCCTGCCCACCTGTCAGCCAGAGCCAAGAGGATGCCTCGGACAAAAACTCCCTCTCCAGCCACCGGAAATCGCCGGGCGCCTGAGGCCCAAAGAGGCACAGTAGGGAAGGGCTGCCTTCAGGTCTGGGTCTCCACCCTTGTCCCGGGAAGGGATAGAGTCGCCTGAGGGGGGTTGGGGGGCGGCGAGCTCTCCTCCCTCTGCCCCCCAACGCCGGCTCTGGGCCTGCGTGTGCGTGCGGTGTGGCGTGCGTGTGTGTCTTTCATGCAAACCCTCCCTCCCCAAACCGACCCCCCAACAGTTTGCCATTCCATACAAATTTGGAAACAGATTTTTAAAAAACAGCATGACGCACAACGGGGACGGGGCGGGGGAGGGCAGTGGCACTGGGGCCCCAAATCTCGGAGTCTCTGATTGTAAGAACCTGGGGAGGGGAGGGGGCAGCGCCGGCCCCCACTTCACCAAAGTGCACAGATCCGCGCTTGGGCGGCGCGGCCCGCGGGCCCGGAGGGGCATCCCGGGGCCGGCCGGGCCGCTAGGCTCAGTCAGAACCTCCTTGCATAGATATTTGTGTCTTTTTATTATTGGTAGTAGTATTTTTTGCCTTTTATTGCTTCTAAAAGTTCTTACTGCGTTTTTTTCTGATCCGGACTCTGCGTTCGGCCTCCGTCGCCTCAGATTTTTTTTTTTTTTTTTGTAGGTATGTTTGTTTAAAAAAGGAAAAGGGGAGAAATGGACTCTAGTTACAAATTATCTTGGCCTCTCTCTTTCCTCTCAATCTTTCCCTCCCGCCAAAATTAAAATCACAAAACGCTCAGACTAGGGGTTGGGGGTGAGGGCTTCCAGGTCCAGGTTTGGCGCCCAGACTTATGCCCTTTTCAAGAAAGAGGGGGCGCCCGGCTCCTCGGCAGCTCGGTGACTGTTTCAATAATAATAATAATAGAAGGAAAACAGTATACCACAGCTCAGCTGCCCCCCTTACCAAAGCCTTTGGGCCTGCAGGGGGAAAGGGGAAGAGGAACAGTGCAGGAATTGGGAATGGGGGGAGGGGTCTCCAGAGAGTGCCCGAAGAGGGTCCCTGTAGAAGAATTCCCTGGGAAAGAGGAGGAGAGAACCCCTTGGGGAGAGAGAAGGCGAGTCCCCTGGGGGAAGCGAGGCCCCTAGGACGGGCACCCACAGATAAGAGGACCGCGCTGCCCAGGAGAGCGGCAGAACCGTCGGCCCGCTCCCCGAACCCCGCGCTGGGGTAGGTGGGTGTGCCCCTGCGCTGGGGGGGTGGGGAGGTTGGGGGCAGGGGTGCGGGCAAAGGCCAAAAAAAAAAAAAAAAAAAGGAAGGGGCAGGCGCGAGGTCTCAGTTATGGAAAAACGCATTGAGCTCCTCGTACATGGGGCCCCGGTCGTGGTGAAGGTGCATATCGTAAGATAAGAGATTCTCCGAGTGGACGCCCCCGCGCACAGCCGACGAACCAAAGACCAGCCCGTGGCCCGTGGGCCGCGAGCCGGGCAGCGCCGAGTAGTGCATAGAGTAATGGTAGCTCTTCTCGTGGTCGGGCGACGAGTCCTGCTTGAGCGAGAAGTTGCCATTGAGGCAGAGCGGGGGGCTGAGCGGGCCCTCATACTCGGAGCTGTTGTAGTCCGGGCTCGCGCCGCCGCCGCCCGCCGCCGCGTACAGCGTCTCATAGGCGGCGCAGTAGCCGTGGGTCCGCAGGGCGTGCGCCGCGCCGCTGCCCAGGCCGCCCGCCGCCTGGCACTGTGCGCCCGCCAGGCGCGAGCACGGGTACGGGTAGGGGTGCATGGCGAACGGACCTCCCGAGCCGTGGAAGCGGCCCGTGCCGTCGGCGCCCTGCTCGGTGAGGAAGTTGCGCGAGTTGAGCTGCAGGCAGCCGGCCACCAGGTTGGTGGTGGGCTGCGACAGGCCCTTGCACAGCGTCTGCACGTACGACACCAGGTCGGGCCGCTTGCCCGAGCGCAGGATCTCCGAGAGCGCCCAGATGTAGTTCTTGGCGAGGCGCAGCGTCTCGATCTTGGACAGCTTCTGGGTCTTGGAGTAGCAGGGCACCACCTTCCGCAGGTTGTCCAGCGCCGCGTTCAGGTCGTGCATGCGGTTGCGCTCCCGCGCGTTCGCCTTCTGCCGCCGCAGCTTGGAGCGCTCCAGGCGCGCCTTGGTCATCTTGCGCTTCTTGGGCCCGCGCTTCTTGGGCCGCTCGCCCTCGGCCTCGTCCAGCCCTTCCTCTTCCTCCTCTTCCTCCTCCTCCTCACCCCCCAGCTCGCCTTCCTCCTTGACCTCGGCCAGCGCGGCCTCCTGCACCTCGTCGGAACGGAGAGGGACGGGCTTGGCGGCCCGGGCGGGCCCCGGAGCCCCGGGCCCCGACTGAGGCGGAGGCGGCGGCGGTGCGTCGCCCTTGTCGCTCCTCGGCTCGTCGTCGTCGCCGTCGCCCCAGCTGGCGAACTTGGGCACGTCCGAGAGGAGACCGGGCTCGCTGAACAGGCGGGTCAGCATGGTGCCTGAGGACGCCCGGCGGGCGGGAAGGGGAGACACAGAACACAGAGTTAGGGGCGCGCTGGGTTCATGCCGCGCCCCCTCCACCCGCCTCCACCCCCGAGTCCAGTGCGGACTCCTGCCCGGGGAGCCCTGGATGCCCACCTCCTCCGCCTGCCCCACCCCGAGCCTGCCCAGCCCTGCCCCGGCCGCGCGCTCGGGATCTCGGCCCAGGCCCTTTCCCCAGCGCTGGGCCCCGGCTCCACCCCTCGCCTGAACGAGGGGCCGCTCCCCGCGCCGGGTCATCTCCGGGTGTGGTTGGGACGGAGCTGAGGCTTTAGGGAGCAGATCTCTTCGCCGGGGGGAGGCTGCACGATCACCCGGAAAGCCTGTTCTCTCCGGGCGTTGGAGGAAGGCTGGGCGGCCGCCGGTGGGGACAGCTGCCCCGCTCGGCGGCTCCGGCGGCCCGGGCCCCTCCGCCCTGCTCCCTCACCCTCCCGTGGCTCTCACCCCCACGCTCCCTAATCCAATTTGCAACTTGGCCGCGCGCCGCCCTCGGCTCGGCCCCCACCCCCGCAGCCCCAATTCCAGAGGCGGGAGGATCGTTTCCTCTAGCCGGGCGTCCCCAGCTCCCGGAGCCGGCTCGGGGCGGCGAGGGCTGAGAAACCCGGGCGTGGGGAGGAGACGGAGAGAAGCGAGCCCCGTCCGTCTCCCCTGCGGTCGGGGACCCCCTTCCCCCCTTTAAACTGCCTCCCTCCCACACGGCTCTTCAGATCTCGTTGTATTTCGGGATTGATAGGAAAAAAAAATCCAAATTTGCTTGTTTGCTTCTCTCTCTCTTTTTCCCGGTGGTAGGGAAAGGTCGAAGGTTCCTCCGGGACAACCATGGGGGGTTCCCATCTCAGGCTCTTCACGCCCCCCATGACCCTGCTTCCCCCTCCTCCCCAAGCCCCAGGCGGGCAGAGACGCCTCCCTCCGCAGCCCCCTGAGCTGCAGCCCCTTACGCGAGAGGAAACCCAGGGCTCCTCCGATGCCCACCCCATGAGGGGGCATCATCCCAGGAAGGGGGGATTTGGGGACCGTCCTGTCGGCCGAAGAAGCTGCCCCCCCCAACCAGCGGGTCAGATCTAGCTCCCTTTCGGACAACTTACCTCGGAGAGGAGTCAAGGGGAGAGGGGAGGGGAGGGGGGGGAGGGGGGCAAGAGAGAGAGGGGGGAGAAGAGGAATCTTCTCGCTTATTTCATTGTTCCCCCATCTTCAGGGAGCGGGGGCAGCGGCTCCTCAAGGCGGCAGGCGCCGGCGTCTTCAGAGCGCCATGCGAACCGCGGAGCGAGTGTGGCATCTCTACCAGGCGGGGTACCAGCCTCTATGCCAGGCCATATGGGCTTGGCACGTCACGGGCAGCAGCTATCACATGAGAGACGGTGATTGGCATGCGTCTGCATTGGGGGAGAGCCGGCTCCCCCGGGACCCGCCGCCATCTGTCACTCTCTACTCCAAAAAAAAAAAAAAAAAAAAAAAATTAAATAAATAAAGGAAATAAATAAATATCTCTGCCGCCCTCCCCTCCCCGCCCAACGCAGGGAAAGCAGGGATTGAGAGGGAGGTAGGAGGAGTTGCCCCCCTTGGATATAGAGTCCCCCACATGGGAACAATGGGGTGGCGAGGTTGGAAATTGGGGGATTTTGATGTTCCCAATTCTGTGCTCCCTCCAGGGCCCTGCTCTGGCCATTTCTTTCCTTGCAGGCCCCCAAAGGTGGGTCAGGAACCAGAACCTAGGGTCTGGAGAGGGGACCTCTATGCTTGCCCCCACACCCCCCAGGGGGATTCGCTTGACCACAAAGGGACAGCTGAGGCCTCCTCCCGGGGTGGGCGTGGGGGGCGTCCCTGGCCTAAGCCCCATAGGTAGATGTTGGCACCGTGCCATCCCTCATCCCTGTCTGCCCCTCCCCCACCCACCCTCACGCACACACAACATATGTGGCTGAACGAAATTCAAACCAAGGGAAAGACAGAGAAAAGGAAAGACTTGCCTGGATGTCTGTGCCTCTGCATGGGCGTGTGTGTGTGTCTGTGGGGACATGTGTGTATATCTGTGGAGTCAGCCGATGGGAAAGATTTCCTTGGGTGTTTGGGGGCACATGTAGGTTGGGATCTGGATGGAAAGCAGCCCCTGGGATAAGACTATGCACCCACCGTCTGGGGGTGGGGGAGAGGGTTGGGTCTGAATTCCTAACCCAGAAACCTCTCCCTCCGCTCCCCACAATTCCCAGCCCCACATACCCTCCTCCTGAGAGACAAGTAGCTGTCCCACCAGTCTCTTTCTTTCCTGGCCTCTGACTTGGTTGTTTGAAGGAGGAGGGGGCTGGGCTGGGAATCACCTCAAGTTCCTGAAGGAGATGCAAGCATTCCCCTCCCCCTTCAAAAAATCCTGAAAGTAGAGAAGCCAACTCCAGCAGTCCACCAGTGACCAGGGGGAGGTAGGTCAGACAGGTGCCTTGGTGAGGAAAGTAGGAAATTGCTGTTTTATCTTACAGCTCACCTTTCAGCCCTCTCCCTGGGCCAGACACAGATGCATGGATTGAGGGAGGAAGCTTTACACACACACACACACACACACACACACACACACACACACCTGTTCCTCACTCTGTGTGCAAAAAATGGATACACACCCCTACTCAGATAGAGTCTTGTGTGTAAGCAGGCAATCACAATCAGGTGTAGAGAGACCCTGGTCTACACCTTTATTCAGGAATTTGTAGTGTGTTTCAGACCCATATTTCCTATCCCTTCCCATCCTCCAGCTTCAGTATGCTAAGACAACTTCAATTATACTTGACCACATTCACTTTGATGGCAACCATGTGCCAAGTACTGGGTGGTGCAAAGACAGAGGTCTCGTTCTCAGGCTGCACAGGAACACTTTTCTCCTTCTAGGACTTCAGGAAGGGGTCTTGGACTGGGAAGACACTGATTCAGTTTCTCATAGAATGAATTAGGTTCTACACAGAGGCATACATGGTGGCGAAGGAGGCCTTGGGAGAGGGGGGGCTGCATCTGTGTGAGGCTCAGAGGCACTGGACCAGGTACAGAAGGCACCTTGAAGAGTCCTGATGTGAAAGTGAAAGTGTCAGTCACTCAGTTGAGTCTGACTCTTTGGATTCCTGGACTGTAGCCTACCAGGCTTCTCTGTCCATGGGATTTCCCAGGCAAGAATACTGGAGTGGGTTGCAATTCCCTCCTCCAGGGGATCTACCTGACCCAGGGACTGAACTCAGATCTCCTGCACTGCAGGCGGATTCTTGACTGTCTGAACCACCAGGGGATCCAAGTGTCCTTACACTGAGGCCCGTGGTGGGGGACTGACTTGCCCAGGGCTATGCAGTGGGGCACAGAACTGGATCTAGAACCCAGGGACTTGACTCCCAACCCAGTGCTCCTCCTATAGTCCCACAGTCTGCCTCAGGGGGCCCCAAGGATGAGAAGCCAATGTTAAGTCTTCCTCCATTCATACATCCTGGTCCTAGGAAGGCACATGATCTGGGGGCACTCGACATGGCAGAGGGGGCCAAAGGATGGAACTCAGGTGGGGCAGAGATTCGGCAGTGCTGGCCAGGCCCCTGTCCACTTCTGGGCATAGCCTCAAAGGCTTTCCTGTCTCTTCACTGAGGCTGGGGGTCTTCAATCCAGACACACAGCTCTTCTTGAGTCCCCCCAGTTATATGGTATTTTGATTCCATGCATATGCTTTAGGCTCCAATTCCTAGCCAACCCTACTTACCATCCTTAAAGAATGCTGAATGCCTTGAACAAGTTACATAACAGCTCTCAGTCTTGATTTCCCCATCTGTAAAATGGGGACAATTATGCTACACTTCATAGGGCTGTTGTTAGCGCGAAATAGGATAATGCGTGTATTGAGTTGAGCATGGGGCTAGCAATAGAGTGCACCTTCAGTAAATGCCAGCTCTCCTTTTCCTTAAAGCACTTTGTAAACTGTAACATGCTTTACACTAATAATTTGTTGCACATACCCCCTGATACATATTCAGAATGCTCTGTCTACATGGGAACTGAGTTTTTGTTGAATTAATGGGTGAATGAATGGATGAGTGCATGAATTAATGCTTCCTTGGGGTTGAAAGATACCCCCTGCCCTCTCCTTTGGACACTGAGGCCTGGGTTAAGCCTCACAGGCCCCTACAGCTCTGCTTTCTACTCCAGCAGAGCCCTTTGGAGGGCTTCCATCCCTCCCCTATCTCCTTTCAGGAATGACCTCACCCCACTTCAGCACCGCCCCCCCACCTGGAGAATGAGGCCTGAGGAGTTGGGGGGATGTACCTGGGGGTATGGAAAACTTCATTTCTCTCAGTCTGTTTGCTGCCCCTGTCTTTTCTTCCTTCAGAAAAATGGAACAAGTTTTTCTCACTCGACACATTTCAACTTTTTTTTAGAAGATACAATAAAAAACAGGGGAAAATTGGAACAGAGGGAGGTGTGGGATGGGCCCGCCTTAGACATGAGCCTGAAGGAGGTATAAAACACACGTGTCCACATACACATGAACAAGCATGAACAGACAGGGACGCCGTGCACCTCTCTGTCCACCCAGAGAGGCAGAGATGCGGGGATAGAGAGACAGAAAGCGCCAGAAATGGAAGAAAGGAGATGGAAGAAGAAGGACACCCAGAGATGCCATCTGTTCCTCCCCCTGGCATTGGGGGAAGGGAGTTGGTGAGGGGCCTGGTCCCCTCTGGGTCTCTGAGAGGGAAAGGGGAAGGGTAGGCATCTCAGGCAAGCCTGGAAGATTCCCATTTCTGTTACCCACCCCCATCCAGGGAGCCGGGAGCTGAGGGTCTGAGGTTCCCATGGAGACATAGCCCCATCCCAGGGGAGGCCACTGTCTGGGCACCTAAAATGGCTGCCTCAGAGGGGTGGCGGCCATTTTGTGCAGGCGTAGGTCCCGGGTTGGCGGGGGTGGGGCCTTGGGGGGTGTAGAAGAGAGCGAGCGTGAGGGGATAGGTCATTCCTGAGCAGTCTAGGGAATCTTGCTCAGAGAACTGGAGAATGTTGTATAAAGCTGCTCTCATTACGCCCCCTGCTACACCAAAAAAAAAAAAAAAACAAAAAAACACCACACCACACATAAATCTGTAAATCTCCATTCCATTCAGACACCCAGAAGGACACCTAGCCAGACACTTGCCACCAACATCACCATGCTCCAAATAAGACTGGGGGGGGGGGGCAAGTGTGCTGGGGAAGGGGACTTTATTTCCCACCAAAGGGCCAAACCGTGGGGAGTAAGTGGGTTCGAGTCCAGGCGTCCATGCCCCTCAGCCATTTAACTCCATCTCCCGGGCGCTCCCAGGCTGAGGTGGTCTGGCAGGTGAAGAGTGAGGGCAGGAGCAGGACAAGGAGGGGACGGTCTCCTCGTCTCCCCCCCGCCCCGCCCCGGCTCTGATTTGAGGTGAAGGGCAGGAATGTGGGGGTCCTCGGAGGGCCCGTGCTCCTGGCACTGCGTGTGCTGTGGCGAGGGAGGGCGGGGAGGGGGCCGGCTGGCACTGCCCACACGGTGACTCTGCCATCGGCCGGAGGCGTGAAGGGCCCTCCCGAAGCCCCGGAGAGCCCGCCGCCCTCCCTCCGCCCCCTGTGCACCCCCAGTCTGACGGGACGTGGGGGGCGGGGACCTGCCGCGTCTCCCCGGCTCTGGGGGGGCACCTGCCCCCTCCCCCTGCCCGCCGCAGTGTGCTGGGGAGCGGCGGGCACGCCAGATGGCGTGGCTGAGAATGCGGCGACGTTGCCGGGAGGTGAGGGCTGGCACGGGCGATGTGCGGCTGCGTGCCTCGTGGTGCCACCGGGGAGGGCGGGGGCGGACCGGTGAGGTGTAGCCCCCCATGCCCGTGCTGACCTCCTGTCCTGACCGCCAGCTCACCGCCAGCGTTTGCACTGACTTCCTTTGCCTGCTGCCCTGGGCTCCCGCGCCAGGCCCAGGCCCCACCCAAAGATAGGTGGGCACCTGCCCACAGCACCAGGCCTGATCTGAAAGTCCTGAGTCGGACCCCTGCTGCACACCTCCCTAATCAGGGACAGAGGGCCATGAGGAGACCCACTGACCCTCCTGCAAAGCCAGCCCCCCGCAGGATTGTTGCCTTGCTCCAAAAGTACAGTGGCCTGTGCCCCATCACCTTTGCCTTCTGGCATCTGGGCCCTGTTTTGTTTTGAAAAGAGCTCCTTCCCTAATGGACTGTAGTCTCTGAGTCTCTTTTTTCTTCAAATTCATTCTCATGCCTCACCAAGAGCAGTCCTGCTTGGACACCTCCTCCTGGGTGTCTTCCCTGATCTCCTCCTGGCAATTTCAGTACTTACCACCCACTGTTAGGACAAACTGTTTGGTCACGTCTCCCTGACTTGACTGTGGTGGCCACTTACCTTATATCTCAGTAGTCTGGGGCTTCACACAGGTTGTATAGAGTTGATGTTCAATAAATGCTCCTTGTATTAATGCCTAGCTGACTTAGAGGAGTTGGGGTACTGGAGCCTATCTCCAGAGAATCTCCTAAAGCAGTAAGGTCTAAGGTCGCAGGTCAAGCCCAGAGCCCTCAGACTCCTCCTGCTGCCTTCGGCACAAATTTCAGTCTGGGGAGGAAGACTCGGGATGGGGTGGTGGGTCACAGGTTTTCCTTTGAGTGGCTCTCAGAGAGGGGGCTCTGTGCATGGAGACTGAGTCTGGGGGTGCTGGGCCCCCATTCCCTGGGCACGAAGCTCAGACTCAGGGCACATGAGGTCCCTCACTGCCTCCCCCTCCTGGGGGGTTCCTGCCCAGCTGCAGACCCCCTTCTTGGGCTTCATATCTCTCAGCAGGCTCAGCGCCCCTCTCCTATCCCTTGTCCTACCCCACACCTTCCTTGCGTGGGGTAAATGCAACTTGCCACAGGGACGGGAGATGAGGTCCAGGGACGCCGCTGAGTTGTCCCACTCCCACGCCATTTCTTCTTTGCTGATGCTGCTCCCCAAAGCCACCCCCAATACCTCAACCTTCTTTTGTAGGTCTGGCTCAGCCTCTCCTCCCTGGAAAGTTCTGACTCCCCACAGGCCCTTGCTCCTCTGGCTTCCTCACAAAGACTGGGGGTGTTCATCATGCCCATTCCATGGAAAAGTCAAATCTGAATGTAGTATTACCCTCATCGGGCACCTTCAGTGGTCCCCATCACCCCTAGGGTCAGGCCTTGCTCCTTAGGGACAACTGGATCTGGTTGCTGAGCAGTTCTCTCTCTATGTTTGTCCCTGCCTTGAAATCTGCCCCTCAGCCACTCTAAGCTCCTCCAGCTTTCACCAGCCTCCTGCCTGTGAGCTTGCTCAGGTTGTCCCCTCTGCATGGAGCACCCTCCACTTTCATCATCTTTTAAGCCTAAGCACCACCTCATCCAGGAAGCCTCTCTGGGTTAGATGCCCTCCTCTGACTCCCCTAATGCCTTCTGCACACCTCTAGGAAGGCACGGGCTTCCCTGGTGGCTCAGCGGTAAAGAATGTGCCTGCTAATGCAGGAGACACAGGTTCGATCCCTGGGTCAGGAAGGTCCACTGGAGAAGAAAATGGCAACCCACTCCAGTATTCTTGCCTGGAGAATCCCATGGACAGAGGAGCCTGGTGGGCTACAGTCCTTGGGATGGTAAAGAGTCAGACACAACTTAGCAACTAAATGATGATGACAGGGAGGCGCAGGCCATGACCTTTGCCGCACAGGTCTCTCTCACCTGGTAGGCAGTAACTAGGTAAGGGGTCTGACACCCACGATATCCTCAATAAGTGGCTCAAAGGCCTGTCCCCTCGTTGTCCAGAAACTGAATGCTGGAGCCAGGGCAGGACACCGGCCCATGGGCAGCTCCCCTTTCTTTCCCCTCAATCTCCCCCCAACCCCAGCACTGACATTGAGCATCAGCCTTCCCCTCTGTAAAATGGGCGTGATCATTACAATAAGATGCCTGTGGAGCATCAAATGAACAAACAGGTGTGGAAGCGCTGCCTCCAGGTATGGCTGCTCTGGCCTCAAGCCCCCGATCAACTGTATTTAAAACAACAACAACAACAACAACAACTTTGTTCCTGAAGTTCTGTTCATCACCACATCTTTGTTCTGCTTTTCTTGTCACTTTTCCAAGTGAGCAGTTGGGATGTCCTGCCCCTGCCCCTCCATGGGTCCCGCCCGCAGAGGAAGGCAGTCAGACGAAGAGGGAGCTCAAGGTAGTCCAGAGAGCACCAGACTTAGCAGGGTCTCAACCTTGATCAAATCATGTAACCCTCTGCTTCCGCATCTGTAAAATGGGAATAGTGCCACGTGCCCACCTGCTGTCTCTCTAAGCGCTGATGGGAGGACAAAAAGACAGTACTCGGGGTGGTTAAGTCCTGACTGACGGCGGATGGTGGGCACCCACGGGGCAGTGCAGGGCAGTGGGAAAAGCACAGGACAGTGGTGCGTCCCAGGCTCTCTTTCCTCCGGGCGGGCTCTGCTTTGAACTTGCCCATGACTTGGGCATGTCCTGATGTCCTCCGCTGGAAATCACAACTCAGGAGCTGGGTTGGGGACTCCTGGGAGCCTGGCACTGGAAAGTTCTCAGATGCTTGAGCCCAGCGTTGGAGCATAGTGGCACCTGAGGCTGGCAGTGGGCACAGATGACCCGCAGCTGCAGTGGTGCTGGCACTCACAGCATCCAAAAGCCGTGCGTGGAGGGTGCACGTAGACAGCAGTGCCAGCAGAGCAGGGGGTCATAATTTAACCTCCAGGTTTAGCCCCTGGGAAACTGGAGCCCAGGACAGTGTGAATGAGACTTAGCTGTTACTTCCTTAGTTCAGTACCCTGAGGGGTCAGGGGGCATGGGGAAGGAAGGGAACAGTTGAGGGGTAGGAGCCTCGAGGCCCAATGCCCCACCTTACAGATTAAAAAAACCCCACACCACAGAAAGGGGACGCAACCTGCCCGGTGTCACACGAGTGGTGACAGAGCTGGGACGAGAAATGAGGACCTGATTACCTCTTGCGGGTCCTCCTGTCCCTCGGGCTTTAGAGTTCTCTATAATAATGAAATATTTTATAATCCATAATAATGAAATGACAGCGGTGGTGTTATCGGTGCTGGGCCCTGGCTTCACTCACACACAGTCTTATTTCATTCTCACCATGACCTCACATGTGGGATGACTGTTAACTCCACTTAAAGACAAGACGCTGAAGCCCAGAGCGGTTGAGGTTAAGGCTGCTGAACCCAGCTCTGTCTGACCGAGTCCAGCCGCTTACTCACTTTTACATATGGTGTTCCTTTCTCTGAAACCCAGGTTATCTCTACACTGTGGGAGCAGTGGGCTTTCCAGTGGCACTAGTGGTAAAGAACCCGCCTGCCAATGCAGGAGACATGAGACGCGATCCCCTGGAGGAGGACACAGAGACCCACTCCAGGATCCTTGCCTGGAGAATCCCGTGGACAGAGGAGCCTGGAGGGGTACAGTTCATAGGGTCGCCGCAAAGAGTCGGGCACGACTGAGGTGACTTAGCACATGGGACCAGTAGACTCTAAAGGATAGAGGGAAAGGAGGGGGCCCTTGGAAGATTTAGTGCCAAGGGTTTGCCTGTAGTCCAGGCCCCCACATAATGCGAGCCAGTGTCCCTGCCTGGATCTCTGCAGTTCAATTCATGGGTAGGTGGGGGTGGGGGGTGGGGTCCCTCTGAACAGTGAAACGTGCAGTCACTTCAAACGTGGGGTTTATCCATCCAGTATCCCTCTTCCTTCAGCTCCTTTAGGAGGTGCTCTCCTCAGCTTTGCAGGTTTGGTGAGTTGCTTCCTTCACCAGGAAGTCCTCCCTGATGCTCTCTGGGGAAATGTCACTCTTTCCTCTGGCCCTTGGCTCCAGCTTGAGCACTTGGGATGGACAAACCAGGGGGAACCCCAGGTTTATAGCTTGATCACTAGCCACCTGCCAGGTCATTCTGTTTTTCCCTCTGTAAAGTGGGAATAAGGAGCCCTGCCGCACAGAATCTTTGAGAGGACTGGAAGCGAAGTGGTGTCTTATGAGGAAGCTCCTGGCACTCCTCCTCCTTGTCCTTCTCACTCCAGCTTTCTCCCGGATCTCTCCTCATCACCCCCTCCGCGTGCCCAGCAGAGGACCTGGCGCGCCCCGCCGCCGATTCCCGGCTCGCAGCCTGCCCTGCCGCCGCCGGGCTCCCTCGGCACGTGCCCCGAGCCCCGTGGGACCGCGTCACCTCCTGGGAGGCCTCGGCACGCGCCCTCTCGCCCCGAGCCCGGCTCCGGCCGCCAGTCGTCTCCGGGAAAGGGGTCAGACGGGCAGCCGGGAGGTGGGGTGGGCGGAGGCGGGAGCGGGCGGCTGCGGGAAGAGGACGCTGCCCCTTTAAGGTGCCACCGCCGCGTGGCAGGGAAACAGCTTGTGCCAGCCCCATTCCGCCCGGCTCCGCTCGCTACAAGAAACACAATGCATAACAATCAGGCGCGCGCTTGGAGCCGTGCCACGCGGCGGGGGCGGGGCGGGGCCGCGGGCGGGCCGGGGGGCGCCCGGGTCTCGACCCTCGACCGGCGTCCGGTGGCCGCGGGCGGGCCGGGACCCTGCGCTGCCCCGCGCGGCCGCTCCGCGCCCCGAGAGGTGGCCCAGCGCCCCGGCGTCCCCCCTGCCTCGCCCCGCTCGCCTCCCTCTCCCTCCCCGCCTTCGCGCTCCCTACAAAGTTCATTCCCACTAACTCTTTTCCAGGCCACTTCCCTCTCACATCTGACAATCCGGGGCCCCTCATTCTCCCAGTAATCACTCCACTGCACTAATTGCACATGCAAATATGCAAATGCGTATTAATTAATTACTATACTAATTAGTTCTGTGGTATTTGCGAGTAATAAATCATTGGATGGGAGCGAGGAAGCTGGAGACCTGGCCCATTTTCATTCTGCATAAAATTTTAATGGTCTCTCTGGCTGATCCGGGACGGCTTCGCGCGGAGAGGCTCTTAAAGGGCCAGTGGCGGCGGGAAGGGGCGCGGGGCACAGAGCGCGGGGCGACCCCGGCCCTGGGCGGGTTTGCAGGTGCAGTCCTACGCCCTGGAGAGGCGGTCTAGGGCACGGGCTTGGCTTTTCTCCTCCCATCCCGGGCGAGGGGTCCTCCTGGGTGCCTTCTAAGGCGAGAATCCGGGCGAGGAGGAAGAGGAGGAGGCCGAGCTTGGCTGCTTTAAGAAAGGAAAGCGGGCAAGGAGCTGTGAGAGGCCAATACCAAGGCCTTTGAGGCCCCAGGAAAACAGAAATGAAGACTCCATCTCCGGAATGGCTGAGTAAACTAAGGCACGAACAGGCCAAGCTAAGCTCTCACCCCAGCGGATCCCCAGGGGGAGAAAGCCTCCAGGACGTCTTGGGTTCCCTAATCCTGTCTCATCCTGTCTCTGATGGGGGCCACCAAGGCTGGGGGTACCTCCAACTTTTCCTTTCCACACACTCAACCTGCTGCCCCACCCCCATGGGCACCAGCTGGCACCCTGGCAAAGCAGTCCCTGACTTGAGTGGGCCCCTGGGACCCTCCTTTTTTTCTGGGAGGTAGTCAGGACCTGGGCATAGGGAGGGGGCTGGCGGCTTCACAGAACCATTGACTCAGGGAGGCAGACGGTTGTGCCTCCTGACTGAGCCCAAGCCAGGGTCTAGGGGAACGTCAGAGGTGGGGACATTGAGGAAGTGGAGGCTTTGGGCCTGTCCTGAGCTGGGATCTCCAATACCAGAGTCTCCAGTCCTGGTTCTACTCACCCTCCAAACTTCATCCCGCATGGGCAAGCCCCTGGTGGGGCAAGGCTTAAAGAGAATCAGTGCTCTAGTGGGGCCTGTAATAGTGACAGCAGCTCACCATACTGTTAATTCGGGGGAACATTTATTTAGCTGGAGACCTGTTCTGAGAATCCTAGGTGGCTCACAACCCGCCAGTGACGTAGCGTCTATCAAAGGCCCTTTCATGGATGGAGAAGCACAAACGCAGGCACGAGACAGCTAAGTAATCTGCCCAAGGTCACTCAGCTGCGAGGAGTGGAATGGGATTTCAGCCAGTCCTGACACCCAGGTTCTATTTGCCACCCTTTCCCACTTCTCTCTCCACCATCATGTCCCCTGTGGTAAGGATAAGAACTTCATGGGTGGAGTCTCGTATAACCCAAGAGGGAGGGACTGGGATTCTCCCCAGTCTAGAGCTGGGGAACCCAAGGCTCAGAGAGGGTGACTGTAAGTTGCTCTGGGTGCACAGGGGGGATGTAGTCAGCCAGGCTCACACCGGGCTGGGAGCCGCAGAGGCCAGCAGGTCTCTGGGGGTCGGGCAGGAAAGGGTCCTGACAGCTACTAGAACAAGAGAAGAAATGGAAGGGATTTCATTCAGTTAGATGGACTGTGGGGACAACTTGCTTTTTGAGAGGTGGGGGCTACAGGAGTAGGGTGGGGTGGAAGCTCTTCCTTCTTTCCCAAGAAGCAGACTCAGGCCATGGCTACCTGAGTCAGGAGGAGGTGGGGACAGAGGAATGTGAGGGAACAGAGGGCCCAGAATGACAGAGCCCAGTCAGAACCACAGAACTCAGAAATCCTGGTTAATTTTTCTGAATTTTGTCCCCAGACTGCCTATCTGCTCCCACCCCTGGAAATCTCCTGAGCGCCCCCACCCCAAGGTTTGCTATTTGTGGGGAGCTAGGAGATCCAGTCTCTGCTCTCATCTCAGCAGAGGGATGAGAAAGCTAACACTGTTACATGACTGTAAGCACCTACTATGTGCCAGGAACTTTGTATGCCTCTACTTTTCACAACAGTTGTGTAAATATTATCCCTATTTTATAAATGGAGACACTGAGGAAGGAAAGAGAAGTTATTTGCCCAAGGTCACACAGCTAGTAGGTGGGAGACAGGGATTTGAACTCCCAATCTGATGTGCTTTACCACACAATTCCCCATTTCCAACTGAGCTCCTTGTATCTATAGGGGCGTGACCAGATTGACCCTTTTGCCTGGCAGAGTCAGCAGCAGAACAGTAGCAGCAGGCATTTCACCTGGAACTTGGAGATAAAAAGAACATGTCTCCTGTCTGCCATTCACAAGACCCCACCCTCCACCCCACCCCGTGTGGATTTTCATGGTGCCTTTTATATGCTAGTGGAAATTGGGCAAGGTGTATATTCTAAAGGCCCAGATACCTCCTCTCATTATCCCGGGGCTGAGTGTCTGTGGTCATCTCCCCAGAACAGGGAGCTCTCCCAGCATTCCTCGCCCCCCATCCACCCCCCCCCCCACCTTGAGAGAACAGCAGGGTCAGTGAGTCTGTTAGCATCTGTCAGGGAGACCACCCTGAATCGGGAACTGAGATTCCAGTGCACTCAGGGATGAGTCCAGGGTTCCTTCACCTTCCAGTTGCTCAGGGAACTTCTCTAGGGAATAGGGACACTGCATCTCCCCAGGAACTAAGGAACTTCTGACACCTACCCTCTGGGACAGGCAGTCGTGGGTTGGGGGTTAGAGGGTGTTGGAATGGCCTTTGGGCTGCATAAAAATCCTCCTCCCCTCTCCACTCCACTGAAGCCCAGGGAAGCTGGGGTTTCATCAGGGTTTCCCCCACACATGCCCAGTTCTTGGGAGATTGGGGGCAAGTTAGCGAGCTGGGGGAAGGAGGCAGGAGGGGCAGGCTGGAGGCTCTGAGCTTCTCCATGCAGCCCTCGGGGCCGGGTGCCTGGGCAGGAGGGGGGGCAGAGCAGCTGCTGGCGATTTATTAAGCAGTCACGGAAAAATTGGTTTATAAATTAACAGCTGTTTTAACTTTAGGGCCTCTTCTTCAGGGAATGGAAGCAGCCGACTGGACCGGGATTGGAGTGTGTGTGAGGCTGGTGGAGGGGGTGGGAGGCGGCAGGCTCCGGCAGCTGGCGTTCTTTGGGGGCAGCCTCAGCTGGCACCTCGGGGGGCACCAGGCAGTGGCCAGAGCAGGGGGTCTCCAGGTGCCCGGGGCCGAGGCTGCCCCCGCTGTGGGCTGTCGGCTTGCTCATTCTTCTCATCAGTATCCCACCTGGGGGCGCCAGAGGGCAGAGATACCGCTGTACTCATATCTGCCACCAGAGGGCAGCCTCCACACATTGATTTTTGCTTCCCACCCAGATCCGTCCAAACTGGGCTGAGAGAGACAGAAACTGGGACCAATACAGAGCAAGGGAGAAGCCCAGTTCAGTGCATGCAAGAGTTGTTCTACTCGCCCATCCCGAATGTATTAAAGACAGCAGTTAAGAGTGGAAATTCTGGAGTCAGATGGTCTGCCTTTGAACCCAGGCTGTGGGCAGAAGTTCTGAGCCTCTTTTCCCTCATCTGTAAAATGGAGTGAATCTACTGAGGATTAAATGAGCTAATACATATAAAAGGTCTAGCCCAGTGTCCACTACAGAGTAACGCTCTCTATATGCCAATTTCTATAACTTATGTATTTATCTATTGATTCATTCCTCAAGCCATTGCCTCTACAGCATTTAGTGCTACTGTATTCTGGGCACTATAGAAGGAAGGTGATGATGCAAAGATAGATAATGGGTAGGACATGTCTCAAAATAGTGTGCTAAGAGTTAAGACACACCCAGTAAGGGAGGAGGGGAGATTGACTTGGATAGGGCAAAAGAGAACATTTGAGGATGATGGTAGTGGTCATGTGTTGAATAACATTTTCAAAAACTCATAGAAATGTATATTTTAATTTACATTTTATTGATACATTTTATAGCATATAAACTGTAATTCAATAGAGTTTTTTTTAAAAAGCACTCAATGTGAATTTATTGAATGGGCCAAGGGTTGGATGATGGATGAATGAATGAATGTGTGTCAGTGAATGCTCAGAGATTGCCACCTGTCCTGGTGTCACCAGTGTCCCGACTGCGAGTGCCCTTGCTCTCTCCTCTCGGTGTCCAGGGGTTTTCTCAGAGGCGGGTCTTGGAGTCCCCAACATTCTCTTCCCCCTCCCCATTTCCCTCCCCCTCACCACTAGCAGTGGCAGGGAAAGATGCCCCAGTGTGCCCTGCTAACGCTCCCTGGCTTCTCTAAGATTGCTTCCCAGGACTTCTGGGGACCTCCTTTCCAGCTGCCACGTGTCAACCCAGCCAGCTAAACTCAGCTCCGCGGTGCCAGGGTCAGGAGTGTGATGCCCAGCCACGGACCCGCAATGCCAGCAGCTCGGCAGCCCAAACCCTGGTCAACTCTCCCACCTGCTGGCCACTTCAGGAACTGCATCCCTAGCGCTCTTGGGAAAGTGTTGGTTGCTCTGTCTTGTCCGACTCTTTGCGACCCCACGGACCGTACCCGGCCAGGCTCCTCTATCCATGGGGATTCTCCAGGCAAGAATATTGAAGTGGGTAGGCATTCCCTTCTCCAGGGGATCTTCCCGACCCAGAGATCGAACCCGAGTCTCCTGCATTGCAGGCAGACTCTCTACCATCCGAGCCAGCAGAGAAACCCTCTAGAGAAGCTGGAACCTTTACTGAATACTGACCAGGAGCCTTGCCTTGGGCTGGGGACTTTATTAATTTTATCTTTTTGAATCGTCACAGGTACCATTGAGGTGGGTTTGGGGGCAGGAGGAGACAGGCATAGTGAGGCTAAAACATTTATTGTCTAAAATCACACAGTCCCCAGGTCTGTCCAACTCCGCAGTTTATGTTCTGTCCACGAGACTGTATCTTGCTTGGGAGAAGGGAGGGAATATTCACGATTGTCCACTCTCCCTGCCTCCCCAAAAGAAAGCAAAGGCTTCACGCTTCCAGAGAAGGTGAATGTAGAGCCTCCTGTATGCCGGGCGCGGTGGCAGGCAACAGGCAATGATGTGAGAGAACTGGTGTGCTCAAAATAGTGTGATCAGATCTGCTCTGTACGTTAACAGATACCCTATGGCAAACTTTTTTGGTTAGTCCAAGCAGAAAGACCCATTGCTCAATCGGAGTTAAGTCAAACAAGGTCTTGAATTTGTTCCTTGGACCCAACCGCCTGTGCTTCTAACTCAAGAATAATAACCAAGGAGTGGCACATTATTTTTACATCTCATTTGCATATGATTAATTCTAAGAGAGAAGGGAGGTCACCCTGGCCCCTTGCTTCTCAGCTGCTCTGGGATATTCCTGACCCTGGCCACCTCTCCCAGCCCCAGCCGGACTCCCCCATCCTCACCAGGCCCTCCCCACTCCTTGCCCCTGCCCACACTTCCCCCAGCCCCCAGAAGTCCCTGTCCCTCCTTCCTCTGTCACCCACGCAGCCCCCGCCACCTGGCCGCCCACCTGAAAAACTTTTCCCCAAGTTCTTGAGAAGTCGCGTAGGATCCAGGAGAGAAAAATCAAAGTAATAAAACCTCGTTTAATTCCTAACGGAGGGCAGAGCTGTGAGCTGCAATTATCTTAATGTGGAGCTATTTTTACTCTCTCTCCATCTCTGTCTCCTGCCTCTCTCTGTCGTGAGGCTTCCTCTCTCTCCCTCTGTCTCCATCTCTCCCATGTGTTTTCTCGCTCTTTCTTTTCCACGTTTCCTGCCTCCCCCTCCTTTCCCTCTCTCACCTCTTGTCTCTGCCATCCTTCCTTCCTTCTCCTTCCTGCCTGTCCCTTGTGCCTGTACCCCTGTGAGCCAAGCTCCCCCATCCTGCTTGACCCCAGGGTTTAGCAGCCAGAGCTGTAGGTGCCTGGGTAAAGGTTGGAAGAAAGGGAAAGACCCTCCTCTCTAGGCCCGAAGACCCGTCTTCCAGGTTACCCAGGAGAGGGGAGTCTCCCTTCCAGCTGTCCCAGCCCGGGTCTAGGGAGCTTTTCCTGATTCAGGGCCTCCCAGAACTCCAACCCTCTCGGCAGAACCTCTGTGAACAGGCCCTCCCTGGCCAAAGGAGCCTCATCAACTGTGGTCCCAGAGGCCCTCTCAGCTCCAATGGGCCCTGGGGTTCCCCTGGGAGCGATGTCTCCCTGTCCTCGTCCTCTCATTATCTGTCCAGCTGTCTTCTGTCCCCTTCACCCCACCCAGGACCTTCTTACCTCCCTAGCACTGGAAGCCACAGATCTCTCAGCCTCCTCTTGGCCCAGTGGCCACACAGGTTACTGCCTGGGCCGTGCCTTTCCTGTGCCCCTTCTGACCCCTGTGACCTCCTCATTTGCCTCCCAGGGCACTGCCAAATTGGTGTTTACCACCTCCCAACACAGCCCATCTGACAGAGGGGTCTGGGCCAAGCTGGGGACTGCCAGAGAGGCCCACACCCCAGGGCCAGGGACCAGGCATCTGGCTGTTTCCCCACAAGCATAAAAGTCAACAAACACAGCGGGACTTGAGCCAGGACTGAGGGTGGGGGAGCGGTGCGCCCAGCGGCCAGGCCTTCCAGCGCCCACGGGCAAAGCTCTGCTCCCATTCCCTCTCCTCATCCCCAGAGTAGGCGCTGACTCTGGGGTGCTGCGCCATGCCCCTGACCCCATTTTCACAAGACTCCGCTGGCCTTTTGCTTCCTTCTCACTCTGCCAAGGGCCCAGCGTGCTTGGCCTGGGAGTGGAAAAGTTGCTGGCTGGGGGAGGGGGGCTCCTGACTGTTCCAGGCCTGAGCGTGACCAGGAGAGAAGAGAGCCAAGGCACACACAGCCCCAGGAAGACACACACACGTACAAGTCTACACACACACACCCGCTCAGAGCGGCACTCATACCCTCGCCCCTGGGCCCGAAGAGGGAAACACCAGTTCCTGCCAAGGCACCCAGCACCAGATGATAAATAAACAGGGCCACTCCAAACCACAGGGCCATCTCCTCCCCTTTCCCCCCTTCAGAGACACATGCAAACACCTCTGCAGAGAAAGAGAGGCTCACACCTCCAAAGGAGCACACACACACCTCTCCCCTTGCTCTATTCCTGCACGGAACTCACACGTGATGGCACGTGTACACCCCAACTCCCCCAACTCTATCCCCCTGAGCTGGCTCTGTCTCCCCCACGTCACATCTGGGGAGAGCAGGCAGGAGACACGTGAATCCGGGGTACCTCACAGCGTGGACACATTTCCCCCCCCCCACAAGAGCGCTCCCAGGATCACAACCTTACCCCCCTCCACTCTTCCTGCTGGACCTGTGCATACGCGCTCCCACCCCGCTGCGAGCTGGCACAGCCTGCCCATCACCTTGACAGCCTCTGACATCCTCCCCCACCCCGCCCCCTCCCCCGCGCACACACGGCCTTCCCACACCCTGCCACTCACACCTGCATCCCTGACACTCTCACACTTACTCACGTAGACTCTCTCACCGCATGGACCCCCACCCCACACACACACTCCCCAGCTTCAGGCGCCGCAGGGCCCCTGGCACTCACTTTCACACACTCCCCGCCATGATGACTGACATGTGTCCTCCCACGCACACCCCGCTCCTTCACGCTCACTCGCTTTCTAGGACACCCCCATTCACAGCGTGACACGCTGGTGCTATTCTCTCCACGACCTCACAGCCTCCCCGCGAAACTCCAAGCACCCAGGCCAGGAAGGGGTTAAAGTCAGAGTCCCAGGGCCCCGCGGCCCCTCTCCCCTCGGCCTCCCCCCATTATCCTCCCTGCTGGACTCCATCAATAATGCAGCTTCAAGTTCTGGGGAGTCGGCAGGGGGCCCCCAGGCCGCTCCCGCGGTCCTGGCTCACACTCCCCGCCCTCCTCCCGGCCCGGGAGAACACGCTCCTCGGCGCCCATTGGCCGCGGTCTCCTGAGCCCTCCCACCAAGCGCCCGGGCGCCAGTCCCGGGCCGAGGGGACGGGCTGGGGACCCCAAGGCTGGGGCCGGAGGGCGAGACCCGGAGAGAAGGAGCGAAGTAGAGACAGAGGGAGACTCGCGGAGAGGGAGCAAGGGAGATCGAGGAAGGTTGGAGAGACACAGAGAGAGGAGGGAAGGAGGGACAGAGACCAGACCCGCGAGCCCGAGGTGCGGGCGCCAGGGGACCGAGGCACCCAGGAGCCCCAGAACCGCGGGCCGGCGGCCGCCCCCCACCCCCGCGCGCCCTCCCCTCGCCGGCGCGGTATTTTTATCTGTGCGTGAACAGCCCTCCAGCTCCTCTCTGCCGCACTCAGCCCGCTGCCGCCGCGGCGCCCGAAGCAGCGCGGGGGAGCGGAGCCGGGATCGCAGCCCGAGACCCCACGACGCGCGCCCCGCCCGCCATGGACCCCAAGGACCGCAAGAAGATCCAGTTCTCCGTGCCCGCACCCCCCAGCCAGCTCGACCCCCGCCAGGTGGAGATGGTAAGGGGGCTGCGCCCCACCCCTGGCAGCGCCCCCCCTACCCTACCCCCCACTCCCCGACTCCTCTGCGCTCCGGGATCGGAACTGGCCTGGGGGACGCGGGCGCCCGGCCCGCCTCGGACGCAGCGGGGGCGCGGGGCAGCGCGTGAAGTTCGCCGGAGACTCCTGTAACTTTTTCCCTTTCCCGGGGCCTCGCACCTGATCCCGGGGCGGGAGAATCCCCGGCGGCCCCAGAGAGGGAGGACTGTCCTCTGGACCCTGCACAGTGTCCTCCTTCCCTGGGGTCCCTCGGGGACCACTGGTATGACAAACACGATCCACTGACCCGTTACACAAAGCGGGCTTGCGCCTGCCTGCCCCACGCTCTGGCCATCTCTCTAATCCCACCCTGCATACCTGGGCTGGGGTCACCCGAGCCTTGTCCTGACCTCTAGATAAAGCCACAACATGGGCGAGGCGGGGCGGGTGGAGAGAGAAATGATGACCAGTCATTCCAGAAGCCGAAAGTCCTTACACAGACATCTGAGTCCTCTGGACAGCATTCCTGGGGACTGGGTACCAGAGGCCTCCAAAGGTGGGGATGAGATGTGGGGCCTGATGGCGAAAGAGACATGAGTTTTGTGCGGGCACCCCCCCCCCCCACTTAGCCATTCACTTGTTGCTGTTGTTGAGAAGCAGAGCAGAGAGAGGGGGGCCAAGTCGCTTTGCTGAGAGACGTCGTTGGTGGGGCGGCGGGGGGACCGGTTTGGGCCCTGGCCCAAGCAGCTTTTGACCTGGAGGGCAGTGTTGGGAGATTGTCAGGGGGAGGTGGCAGTTTCAGCTTAATTCACCTGGTTCTCTTTGTGCATTTCCCTGGAGCTCAAAGAGGACCTAATTAACTGACAGTGGATCTGATTGCCAAGCTAGGGGGAAGGGTGGGGGAGTTACTGGGAGTACTGAGTGCCCCCCCCCCCCCCTTCAGCTTGGCTTATGTATCAAAGAGGGCGACTTTGGAGGTTTTATGAGGACTGGGTGAAGAGTTCCACAGCCTGAGTGATACTGCTAGAGGGGCCCAGACCCAGGCCCCAGGGTGTCCGGGGCTCAGGCGCATGCCTGAGCCTCAGGGTGAGGTTGGAGGTGCCTGCCGTTGAGGCTCAGCCTCCCTCTGCAGCTGGGGCTGGTTTCTCTGGAGCCCTGAGCTGACTTTAGGTGGGCAGGCCACGTGAGTGCCATCTTCCACAGCCAGCGTCGGGTCCTGAGGTCCGATGTCTTCATAAAGGGGAGAGGGAGGGCCATGGCAGGGGAAGATACGGAGGGAGGTGGCAGTTCTGGAGTAGCCATGGAGAGAGACGGCCATTGGCTGGCAGCCAGAGGTGGGCTTTTCTTGCCCTTCTCTGCCTTGCCATGCTGTGTGGCTTTGAGCTCTTTGCTGAAACTCTCTGAGCCTTGGGTTTTCACCTCGGTAAAATGAGGGGGTTCGGTGAGCTCTGGAGTCCCTTTCAGCTCTGACAGTCTTTGATTCAAAGGTTCCCTGGGGACTCCAAAGCACAGTTTGTTCCCTGATGCCTGGGTGGGGGGTGGGGAGTGGGCTGCAAGAGTCCTGCCCTCCCTTCTCCCCATCTCTGTCTCCTTAGATCCGGCGCAGGAGACCAACCCCTGCCATGCTGTTCCGGCTTTCAGAGCACTCCTCACCAGGTGGGCCCCTTCCCTGCCCCCTAGTCCTGGCCCCACCCTAACTGCGATGCCTTCTGGGGGCCCCTGCCAAAGTCCCTTGAGTAGGAGACTGAATGGAGGATGGGGGGTTAAGGTCCAGGAGCCCAACTCCACTGGGCTCATTTATTGACCAGACACCTCCCAACCCCGGGAAGGAAAAGGCCCAGAGACTGGCTGAACTTTGGGGGAAAGTACCAATAATTCGGATTCTTTCTCTCTTCTTTTTCCTGGCTCCCCAGAGGAGGAGGCCTCACCCCACCAGGTGAGTTTCCAGGGGCAGCTGGAAGGAGGGAGGCCAGGCCCTTTGTGATGGGGTGGACAGGATTACTTCCCCGCTAGCTCAGGGTGCCACCCAGGAGGACATTAGCATATCAATTGGCACCTTGGTGAGAATGCCTGGTGCCAGGATGCAGATTCTCCTCTACCCTCGTCTTTGCTCTGCTCAGACTCTGGCTGGGCCTCCAGAATCCAGGGTCCCATCCTGAGCCAGGCCGTGGCTACAGTGCCCCTCCCCAAACCACCAGGTGGCTTCAGCCTGGGTGTGGGGTGTGGGAGCAGCGCCCGGACCTAGAGCTGAGGCTGGACCAGTCAATGCAGTTGCCCTGGGCAGCTGGCGGGGGGGGGGGGGGGGGGGGGGCGGGGGGGGGGATGGAATGGAGGGAGGGTTACAGGACCAGGGGTCTCTGTGAGCCCATTTAACCTGGCACTTCCCCGGCAGAGAGCCTCAGGAGAGGGGCACCACCTCAAGTCGAAGAGATCCAATCCCTGTGCCTACACACCCCCCTCGCTGAAAGGTACTCCCCCAACCCATGGTCTGCCTGTCCCCTTGACCCCTGGAACTGGGCTGACACTGGGTGTGCAGGGCGGGGTGGGGGGGAGCGTTGAGCTTTTGTTGATGGGGAGGGACTGTCTTGTGCACCCACCCCAACCCCAACTCAGAGACCAGTTCCTTCTTAATGTGGCCTTGGAAAAACAAGGCGCCCTGAGGCTGAAAAGGATGGTGTGGGTCTGAAAATCAGGTTTCGGGGTTGAAAGAAAAGAGGTATATAACAAGTAGGCATCGACATAAAGAGACTCAGCTCTCTGCCGCCTCTGCAAGCATGCGCTGAACCACCTCCCCCGCCCGCCCCCCCCAGGGCACCTTCTTAGGGTCGCACCCCTTGCTCTCCCCTCCCGTTCCCTGGCCTTTCACACAGGTCTGCACACCGATGCTTCTTCCGTTCCTACTTTTCCTTTCAATCCCCAAAGGCAGGTCACCCCTATAGCACTCTCTTATGGAGCGCCTAGTGTATGCCAGGCCCCCCTGGTGGGGGTGGAATAAGGGTAAGATCTAGCCTCAGCCCTCCTGGGGCCCTTCACCCCAAAGCATCCAGGAGAGCTACAGAGGAGAGGGGACTTGAAGGATGGATAGGAATTCAACAGGCGAGCCAGGCATGGAGGGGTATTCCAGGAAGAGAGAGGAAGGCGTGCACGGAGGAGCAGGTGTGAAATCACAGGGGGTCTTCAGGGCTGCCTGGAGACTTGGCTTCCAGGGGGGAGCTGAGGGAGAGACAAGTTGGTGGGCCAGGTGGGGGTGTGGGGAGGGTCCTTTTCTCACTAAGCCTTAGGATGCCTTCCCACCCCCAGCTCAGCTCCAGCTCTTCTGGCCTGGCCAGCGCCCTCCTCCCATGGAGGGAGAGAGGGAGGCTGGAAGGGTGTGCAGAAGGGTGTGCTGAGAGCTCGATTGGGTGGGTTTAAGTGAGCTCGCAACCACCGGCCAAGGTCAACAGGTGCAGCTGTCAGCCTGCCTGCCTCAGTTGGGAGCAGAGAGAATTAGGAGAGGAGAGAAGATGCGGAGACAGCAAGTGGGCACAGGTGTAGCTTTCAGAAGGCCTTCCGACCTGTGGGGATGTGGGGAAGGCCAGCCCCTGAAGCAGGCGTGAGGGAGGAGGTGCCATCTTCTCAGGAGAGAGCATGAGAAGTCTCTCTCCTCCGCACCCTGGGCTGAGTAGGGGGCAAGTGGATGTGAGAGGGAAGAACCACCCTTCGACTCCTGATTGTGAGCAAGGGGCAGCGGGCGGGGGTGAAGAGAACAGACCAGGGTGCTGCCCAGGCAGCCTGCCTTGGCCAGAATGTGCCCCCACCGCCACGGCCCCTTTGGGCTGCGACCTGGGAGGGGGCCAGGAGAGGGGCTGTGCTGGGGACCTTGGAGCTTCCAAAAGGGAGACTTGAGTCAGGGGGGAGTTCAGGGTCCCAGAGATGGAGAGAGAGAGAGAGAGAAGGAGGCAGTCGGGAGGCAGAGGGGGGAAGACCCCAGAGAGCCCTGAGAGGCACGAGGCAGGAGAGGCACGCGGGAGACTCTCACGGGGCGCCGCACACACCTATTGTTGTCGCTGTGGCTCACGAACTGAAGCACTGAACTCTCCTCCCCCGGCTGCCACCTCCTCTCCTTCCTCCTTTCCCCAACCCTCAGAGGACCCTTCTGAACTTCCAGGGCACTGTGTGTTGTGGGTTTCGCCCTTTCTGGGCAAAGTAAAGCCTCTGGCAGTGTTGGGGGATTGGTCGGGGGAGAAGCCTAGAGTCTTGGCTTGAAGGGGGCTCTCCAAGGCTGAGCTTTTGCACTTGGCTCAAGGTGAAGCTTTGCTGAGTCCCCAAGGACAGGGAAGGGCGATTTATTGCACTTTTATTGCCTGGGTAGTTTGCCCAGAGTTAGCAGGAGGCACTGGGTGGAGCTCGGGGCCAGACGGGGCAGCAGGCAAGCACAATACACCCTCTGTGCCTGTCCCTGAGTTGGCAGAAGTGCCGGGCCCTGCTCCCTGTACAGGTTTCCAGCCTGGATCTGCCCCTCGGGCTTTCTGAGGGGAGGGGCTGCCTGCAGATTAGGAAGCAGCTGCAGCAACCCTAGCCCCTAGACCATCAGCATCTGGTCTCTAGGCCTCTAGTTTAGTGACCTGAATGCTCTAAATCCCACCAGCTCCTGGCCCCCTGCTGCCTCTGCCCCGGCCACACTTCCCAGGGTCCCCTTCACTCCTGCCTTTCTCCCAGAGTCCTCCAGCCCTGGCCTTTATCTCTGAACCCCCTCGTCCTTTCCATCTTTTGGAAACTTCTCTCCAGCTGCCCACACTGTTCCCTTCCTAGGTCCTATCCCAGCAGGCCTTGTTGGTGTTGGGGGGGTGGGTGGTGTTTGCTGCTTTCTAGGTCACTGCAGAGGGAGCTAAAGCTTGGGGATGTGGGTCAAGATTGTGGGGGCCGTGTCTAAGCAGGCTGCATCCCCAGGCAAGGACATCACTGGCTGCAGACTATTATGTCCTCAGTCTCAGAACTGTTACTGCCTCTTAGAGCCTGGGGCAGGGTGTGTGGCATAGCATCTATGATGGAGCCCTGCCAGGGAGTGGGGACCAAGCCCAGTATGGGCAGCAAGCAGGATCCGGGTGAGCGATGAGCAGGCTGGGCACTCCCCTAGAAACTGAAAGGACAAATGCCTCAGGGCCCGGCCCACCAGTCCCGTACCTTCTCCAGGGGCTGTAGCTGGTAGACAAGCTCCCCAGCCAGGAATGTTAAGCTGTTGCTCTGCCCGCCTGGTCTTGTCCAGCTTGGCACCCTACGGCGTAGGGAGATGCCTGGGGCTGGCCTCTGGGGCCCAGCATCTTTGGACAGCTTAAGAGCCAAACATGATCAAGAGTCTACCCCCTGCTGCTTCTGCCCTGGTCTGGCCCCCAGCAGGCTGAGCAGCAGCCTGTAGTGTTTGAACTAGATCCCTGCGGGGGTCAGCTCTGCCCCAGCCCCCAGGAAGGAGGCTGGGGTTGGGCCACGTGCCTCTCCTGCTCCCTGGGCTCCTTCTCGGGCCTGGCTGACCCGTGCCTTCCTGGCCCCCCTGTGCCAGCCGTGCAGCGCATTGCTGAGTCTCACCTGCAGTCCATCAGCAACCTGGGTGAGAACCAGGCCTCGGAGGAGGAGGATGAACTGGGGGAGCTGCGGGAACTGGGCTACCCGAGAGAGGAAGAGGAGGAAGAAGAGGAGGAGGATGAAGAAGAGGAGGAGGACAGCCAGGCGGAAGTCCTGAAGGGCAGCAGGGGGTCTGGTAAGCGGAAGGGGCTGTGAAGCCTGAGTTTCACCAACCATGGGCTTGGGTGGGGTCCTCCTTGAGTGTCCTGGGACACCCCCTCCCAGTTTACAGTTTCTCCCACATGTAAAGGGCCTTCTTACTCTCTCACCCCACAGGATGCCTCGCACTCAGCTTTACCTGACACCTGGGCTGTTCCCATACTTGATTCCGTCCTTCTCCCTATCAGGTTTTCCCTAGTAATTCCTCTCTTCCCTAAGAATTAAGGCAAGGCTACATGAGGTTTGGGGCTAGACCCAAGAAAGGACTTCCCATCCATGGCCACTGGGAGGTGTAAAGAGATGAGGGATAGAGGACTAAGAGTGTCCAGGGCCTCCGTCGCCTGCATTTCTGGATACAGGATGTGGTCTCTGCTGGGAGACACAGGACTGGTTGATAAGTTGTCTCAGGAACCTGTGGTTCTCTCCTGCTTTTCTAATTTCCTAGGCTGGAGGTGAGCACCCCACTCCAGGACTCTTGCCTGGAAAATCTCATGGACGGTCGCGAAGAGTCGAACACGACTGAGCGACTTCACTTTCACTTTTCACTTTCATGCATTGGAGAAGGAAATGGCAACCCACTCCAGTGCTCTTGCCTGGAGAATCCCAGGGACAGGAGAGCCTGGTGGGCTGCCGTCTATGGGGTCGCACAGAGTCGGACACGACTGAAGCGACTTAGCAGCAGCAGCAGCAGCAGGCTGGAGGTGAAAGGGTGCCCTCTAGTGTCTGGATGGAGAATCTAGGATTCAAGAACCAACCCGGTTGTCTGCACCTCCAACCCCAACTGCCTGGGAAGAGAGAGGCCAGAGAGGGGCCTAAGACCTACACAGAAGGCCTCAGAGCTAGAGACCCCAGATCCCAAATTCTACAGAGCCGGGTCCCAAGACCCAAAGAATTCCTAGGCAGGAAGATCTCAGCCCCTCCCAGGGCTATTTTTTCCATGCCTGACCACTTCTAACCCTCTGAATGCATATTCAATGTTTTGGTCCCATTATTTATGGGGATGAAAAATAACCAACCATCACTGCTTGCAGTGTCCACTCTTTGCACCCTGCCTCAAAATGGCATAGGCCTCTGCTCTGCATTGGTGCTGGGGGCATCAGATGTGGAAGCAAAAGCTTCAGCTGCAAGCGTTGAGTTGACTCCCACTGACACCCCCAGAACAGGTGAAGAGGAGGTGAGAGGAGACCGTTCTCTCAGGAAAGTGCAGGGCAGTGGGTCAAATGGCAAGATGTCCAAGAAACAAATATCAGTTGCCACCAAGCCTGGAGTGGCTCCTAGGTGCTGGCAGTGGGTGTTAACTATCATTTAAGGCAGTCTACAGAACTTCCCTCCTACCAGCCCCTTCAGAGAGGTAATAATGACTTATCTAAGACATGTGGTTAGTCACGGGAGGTACTTAGTCCAGTGCTCACTCCACTACACCATGACACCCTCAGAAAGCTTAGTCTCAGCCAGCGGCTGGACTTGGCTCATGTTCTAGGGCAGCTAGATGGATACTCAGAGCTCCTGTTTTTATCCCTTCTTTCCTGTCCCCAGCTGGGCAGAAGACAACTTATGGCCAAGGTCTGGAGGGTCTCTGGGAGCGCCCGCCTCCTCTGGATGGGCCCCAGAGAGACGGAAGCTCTGAGGACCAAGTGGAAGACCCAGCAGTGAATGGTGAGACTTGGGAGTGGGGGGCTGAGGAGGCAGGGCTGGGATCTTAGTGGGCATGGCCATGCTCTAAGTCCCTCTGCTTGCTTTGCAGAACCCGGGGAGGAGCCACAGCGCCCTGCCCACCCTGAGCCTGGCACATAGGCACCCAGCCCTGCATCTCCTGGAAGGAAGTGGGGGGAGGCATTGATGTTCTCCAGAAACCCACTCTGTTCACACCCTATTTTGTACCCTGCCCCTCACTTGCTAGGGCTGCGGCTTCTGACTTTTAGAAGACTAAGGCTGGTCTGTGTTTGCTTGTCTGCCCACCTTTGGCTGATGCCCAGAGTCCCTGGGCACTTGCTGCCTTATGCCTACCCCTGCCAGTCATTCCCCCATACACCCAGCGGGAGGTGGGATGGGAGAGCTTGCATTGGGAAATCCAGTAAATGGGGGACAAAGATTCATCCTTCACAATTCTACTCCCTAGACCCTCTCCCCTGGGCACAGGAAACCCACAGGGCAAGACCCTAAGATCTGGGGGAAAAGGATACTGAGAACTTGTAAGTGCCCACAGATCTTTCTCCATCCCTTGAGCAATTCCAAGTCATCACCCCTTCACTGCCTTCTACCAGGGCCCAGAATTCAGGCATCTTTTCCATGGCCTCAACTTTTGGTAAATCTTCCCCCTTATCACCTGCTCCCCAGCCTGGGTGCCTGGAAGATGGACTGGCAGAGACTGCTTTGTTGCATTTTATGTGTGCTTTGATGCCAGGAATGCCGCCTAGTACAAGTCCTTAGGGGGGCACATGGTGGGGGAGCCAAGCTCTCCTTGTCCTCCAGCTGCTCTGCCCCTTCCCCTCTTCCCTGACTCCTGGCCTGAACCTGTAATAAATCTTTGTAAATAACTGTGCTGAGACTTCTCTTTCAGGGGAAAGGAGAGGGAGGAGGTAACAGGTTTCCCTACGTGGTAGTCATCCAAGAGTCAGGTCCTCGACCCTAGTGTCCAGTCCTCTAGCTTGGAGCCTTGACTGCAGACAAGCTCCAAACCCTCTTGGGAAAGACCTTAGCAGTTCTAGATCCCGCTAAGGATGGCTGAAAGGGGGTGGGGGAGAGAAGTCCTTCAAGAGTAATTGAAATCCTACAAAGGACCCATCCCCCCCCCCCCCCCACGCCTCCCCTCGGGAAGATCCTTTTTCTCCACAGTGCCAGGCTTTCGTGTCCCAACAAGGATGATGTCTCTGGGCTTCTTTCCAACTCCCCCTTCCGTTAGGAAGCTCTTTTCAAGCCTAACTTTGGCTGCAGTCCCCACTTCCGGATTTGGGGGGTGGGGCCCGAGGGCTTGGGGGCGGGGCTGAGGAGAAGGGGCGGGGCTGCAGTCCTACGCACGTCCCGGATCGCTCTCGGGGGCGGACTCAGTGGCGGAAGTGGCGACAGGAGCTCCCTTTCCGCTCGGAGGCGCTGCTGGGGCGGCGGAGTCAGATTGCGGTTGCGGGTAGGAAGAGCCGGGGTCGTGGCTGACCTGGAGCAGGTGGGTCCGCAAGAGGTCACTGGGACCAGGTGGTGGTACGAGGGCTACGTCTTGCCAGCGGATCCCGTCTCCCTAGCGGGTGTCCGTTCGTGGTTCCGTCCGACCCTTCCCACACGCCCTGCGCCCCACGTTCCGCCCCCTTCCTCAGCTCGGCCCAGCTCCACCCCGCACGGGATTCAGGGGTCTCCGGCGCTGACAGTCCGCGGCTCCGCCCACTCGAAAGAGTCCGGGAAGGGCGTCCCGGATCGCCCTCCATAGCTTTCCTTTTCACTGTGAGGGGGTGGTGTCTGGGTATTAAGGGCAAGAACTGGATATGGGGAGGTGTCAGGGTTAAGAATGAGCAGGAAAATACCTACAAGTTCCTGTAGGTCTCCGTCTCACTGTCATCCGGGCTCCCTCAACTTCCTTTGGAAATGGAAGTGAATGACTTCTTAATGGACATCAGGAGGGCTCTTTGATATCTTTCTTGAGTTCTTAAAGGTGCATAACACCAATGACGCTAACTCGTAATTGAAATAGTGGATATGTGTCCCTTCCCCCCTTTTTGGCTTCCTCCACGTCAGCATCCCCTTATTTTCTTCCTACTGCTCTGACTGCAGAAGCACCGTTTCACAGTTTCCTCTTGCCCAGCCCCTTACTCTGTACACTGAATCTGGATGGTCTCATCTACTCTCGTGGTTTCAGCTTTGCGTCCGTGTGTGTTCAGAGGCTCAGTCGTGTGTAACTGTGACCTCTTGGACTGTAGTCCTCCAGGCTCCTCTGTCAATGGGGTTATCCCAGCAAGAATACTGGAGTGGGTTGCCATTTCCTCCTTCAGGGATCGAACCTGTGTGTCCTGCGGCTCCTGAATTGGCAGGTGGATTCTTCTTTACCACTGAGCCACCTGGGAAGCCTGGCTTCAACTTTAGGTGCGAGAAAGGCACCCAGATCTCCAGCTTCAGCCAGGCCCTTCCTGGAGCCTCAGACCTGGCCGTCCAGCCACCAGTTGGACAGCTCTGCTTCAGCTGCCACTCAGGCTCTCTAAAGTCGAACTGCTCTTTTCCCCTGCAGATTCATTTGTTCTCAACTACCCCATCCTAGCCAGAAACCTGAGACTCATCTTATACTTCCTCTTCTTTCTGAGTTCTCATCTCTAAGAGGTGACCTGGTTCAGCTAACTTCCTTAACACGCTTCAAACCTGGTCCCATGCCTCTAACTCTGTGGTCAGCACCCTTGTTGATATGTTTTGCACCTGGATGATTGTGGAGACTTCCCAGCAACTTCCAGTTCACGGCTGCCTGCAACCCAGTCTCCCAACTGTAACTCTTGTGGTCCTTGAAAAAGATGTCTCATAACATCACTTCCTTGCTTAAAACCCTTGGATGGTTTCCCATTGCCTGTGGGAAAGGCTGAATCTTTAGTACAGATTACATGACTCTCTTTCCTACCCTATGTGTACCCTGAGGTCCAATAATATGACATTGCAGGATGCGCTTGCCCGCACTTTGCCATTTTGTGTCTCCATGGCTTTGCATGCACCAGCCCCACTGCCTAGAAAGCCCCTTCTCCTCTTACCTACTGCCTACCTTTTACTTGACCTTTAGTGCTCTGCTCAGGCAACATTGCCTCTGGATCCCCGCCCCTGCCCAAGGCTAAATATTGTCCCATCTGAGTCCCTGCAACACCCTGTCCAGGATAGCATGATGATGGAGGATACAGACTCCTGAACTGGACTTCCTGGGTCCTGGTACTATCTTATGAAATTGATGAAGGCAGTGCTTCAGTTTCGTTTGTCAAATGGAGATATTCTGTGCCTACCTAGCACAGTTATCGTGAGGATTAAATGAAATAGTGTGTGTTTAGGGCTTAAAATGGTGAGCGGAGGTGTGCGCAATAAATTAGTGTTAACTGTTACTACTGTTTACATAAGAAGGATAAAGAACAGTGATTCTGACTTTTAATTTTATCAACTGCTTGAGAACAGTTGATATGGCTTCTCATTCTGTCTCAGAGCCCCAAAGCCTGACTCTTTGTCAGTAAATAAAATGCTGGGGTAGAGGGCATTAGGGGCAGGATCTGAATTTGACTGGTAAGGATTCAAAACAGTAGAAGACCTAGACCCTATGTCTTTCTGCTCAGGAAATGAATCTGGAAATGGATAAATGTTAGAGGCCAAGCATGAATTCTAGAGAAATGTACACAGAACTCTGGAAACCCAAGGAAGAAAAAGGCCAAAAGTGAGTTCCCAGAGGAGCTGACAGTTAGGGGCCCTGAGTGACAGAATGAGTACCAGCAGGAGGTAGAGCCCAGGGTGAGCTCAGAGAATGGAAAGCTACATCCTCCAGTTGGAGAGCTCTTTCAGGGGAGGGGGCTGAGGTGGCCATAAGGGCAGATTCCTTTCTTCACCTAGCCACGAAGGAGTATCCCCTTGGGTTAGGAGCCTGCAGGGACCATGTCCTGGGGAGGTCTGGAGGCTTGGTGCCCATGTTTGGGGGCAGGTCCCTAGGGGTAAGGTCAGCATGCATGCCTGTGGGCTGGGCCCGTGTTTTAAACCAGATTCTGGGCTTTTGTTCAAGCCCTGGAGTGCCCATCTTCCTTGCCTCCGGCTGATAGATGCGGAGGCCTGGGTCAGATGACTCCTCCTCCCTGTGGCTTTCCTGACCTCCCCCACTGTAGCCTGGGTCAGATGCTCCTTTCTCTGGGAGCCCACTGTCCTTTGTTCATCCCTCCCTGAACGTGCTGATCGCAGTGTGGCACAGTGCCTTTATCTGTCAGCCTCCCTTCTCAGACCTGGACCCCCTGAGTGAATATCCCCAGGGACCAACACATGGCTGTCATGCTGTAGGCTCTCAGTTTACCTGCTGTGGTAAACCAAGCTCTCCGACACTTGGCCTTGTTTGGGGGAAGGGGTGTGGGTGAGACCAAAAATTCTGTACATGTGACAGCTCACACTTGTTGCATTCAATGACAGAGATTGTTGGCCCCATTTTACAGACAAGGAAGCTGAGACTTGGGAGGTGCGGTCAGGTTCACTCAGCAGGAACTGTCTTCTGACTCCAGGTCTACAACTGTGTCCCAGAAACTTCCCTGGGCTCCTAGTCCCCAGTGAGACATTTGCCACATCAGTGGGACAAAGGACAAGGGAGATATACCATCCTGCCTGTTTTATGTCCCTCTGAGCTTTTTCTGCCTGGGAAGGGGCTGGTCAGGGCCAGTGCTGGGAGGAGTCTGTTCTGCAGACCCCCACCCCTGCAGGGCCCTTTGGGGTCATAGAGTCACAGAGCTGGGGACATCCCTGACATTTAATAGGGCCTGGCATGTGGAGGGAGCTGCAGGGCTGAGTAGATCTCAGTTTGATAGGATTTTCCAGTAAGTGAAAGTGAAAGTTGCCCAATCACCCAATTGTTTGCTACCGCATACAATCCATGGAATTCTCCAGGCCAGAATACTGGAGTGGGTAGCCTTTCCCTCCTCCAGGGGATCTTCCCAACCCAGGGATCAAACCCAGGTCTCCTGCATTGCAGGTGGATTCTTTACCAGCTGAGCCACAAGGAAAGCCCAGTAAACTGTACTTCAGAACCTCCTGGGCTAGGGCAGGGTGGGAGTGTTCCGTGATGAATATGGTTTCTGTTTTGTCTTGACTGGGCCCTGTTCACTTCCTCAGAAGGAAGAGAGAAAGAGCCTGGCTTGGCCTCTGAGATCTTACTTGTCACTGCTGCTGTGTCCTGGGCTCTCCAGGGAACTTCCAAGCCCTCTGGGTGGGGCAGAGTAGGGACCAGGAAGCTAATGTGCCGAGGCTGATGGCATAGGCCACCAATCTCTGAACTTCAGGAGAGTCTCATATGTACCATCCTGGGTCAGCTCCCTGAGATCAGGGCCTCTCCTACCAGCCAGCAGTACTGATGGGCCCTCAGTTTGGGCAGAATGCCATGCTGCATGTGCCTGGCCCGGGGCCCTGCCTCTAACACTGTTCCCATGGCCGCTGATAGTAGTCATGAAGCGAAGTGAAGTCACTCAGTCGTGTCCGACTCTTTGCGACCCCATGGACTGTAGCCTACCAGGTTCCTCCGTCCATGGGATTTTTCAGGCAAGAATCCTGGAGTGGGTTGCCATTTCCTTCTCCAGAGGATCTTCCCCTATGCAGGGATCAATCCTGGGTCTCCCGCATTGCAGGCAGATGCTTTACCCTCCAAGCCACCAGGGATTTCCCAATGTAGTAGTCATAGCTGCTGTTAACTAAACACAGGCACACTGCAGCTGTTATTTCTTTCAACAGCTCTGTGATGTGGGCACTCTACCATCCCCGTTTTACAGATGACAAGACTGAGTTTCAGAGAGACTCAAAGGCACACAGCGTAATAAAGAATGGCCCTCGGCTTTTGACTCCAGGTCTCCTGACCAACCCCCAAATCTATGCCCTGTCCCTCATTCCAGGGTGATCCACAGGCCAGTGAACCTTCTTGCCATGTGCATGGCCAAACGCTGTGACCTGGGCCTCACGGGCTCGGGGAGAGATGAGTTTGAGGCTCAAGCCTCAGGGTGTGGGGATTGAAGTGCTGAGCCAGGGCCCCGAGATCTGTTCTTGGGGAAGCCTAAGCTGAGAGTGAGGTTTGTCCAGGAGGCAACTTTTGAACTGGTCTCTAAAGAGTTAAGAGGTCCCCCCAGGGGAACTGGAGGCATGAAGGGAGACCAACTGGCCATGCTGTGTCCTGGGAACAGCCAGTGATCTGGAGAGTATTGGGGGAGGGTGTCAACCCCGTCGCAAGAGACGAGTGGTGGGGACCCTCGCTATCCGAGGGGTTTAAACCTGCCCCCAGGCCTTTTCCTGTCTGGGCTCAGAGAAGAGGAGGGGAGCCTCTACCCTGCCTGAGGCTGCCTGGGAAACCAGTCCTCCCCCTTGCCTGCTGGTGGAGGAAGTGCCTGGGCTCTGGGTAACACGAGATTCCAACTGAGGGTGGAGTCCAGTCCAGCAGAGGCTGGTCAGGTGGGGCCGCTCCTCCAGGACTGGGTGTGAGTGTGTGCACGAGCACCTGGACATGTGATGCTGGGTCGTTTCAACACACTTCCTCAGTGTTTGCTGTGAGACTGGTGCCGGAACCGGGCAGGCAGCCGTGAGCAGGCAGGGCGTCCCTGACCCAGTGGGAGAAGACAGGCAGGAAGCAGACCAGTAAACAAATAATGTCTGGGGTGATGAGTGCTGTGAAGAAGGAAGCAGGGTGAGGAGATGCAGGCTGGGGCTGAATAGAGGGTCCAGGGAAGACCTCTCCAGAGGGAGGGAACGTTGCAGAGACCAAGGGGAGGCGCTCCAGACACGCCAGAGGAGCAAGGGTCCTGGGGTAGGAGCGTGCTGGATGTGTCCACAGAGCCGTGTGGCTGAGGCAGAAAGAAGCAGGGGAAGAGGAGGCTTGTAGGCCAGGACGGGGACTTTGGCCTTTACTGTGGGGGAGCTGGAGGCTGCTGGAAGTTTGTGATGTCAAGGAGGTGCAGCCTGACTTTGACCATGGTCTCTCTGTCTGCTGTGTTGAGAACAGACTTGGGACCAGGGTAAGGAGGCGGTCAGGAAGCTGTTACACATGTGAGATGGTGGCTCAGGCAGGGTACTGATACTGGTGAGCAGTGGCGGATACTGGCTGGACTTGGAAGGATTTGTTCGTGGTTCGGATGAGGAGGGCAAGGCACTGAGCTCTCTACAGGCCCTGGCTGTTAAACCCTTTGGGGTCTTGTGACACCTCACTCCCCACAGGCCCTGAAGGTGGCCACATTTGGATTTAGCCCAGCCCTGGGGGAAGCCCACGTGCCCCTGGGGTGAGCTCCGCCCTGTCCAGGGCAGGCTGTGGGCAGGCCTCTCAAGGCTTCAGTCTCGTCATCTCCACAGCTCCTGGCAGCGGATGCAGGAGTGAAGGAGCGGACGTCTGCAGGGGGCCGGCCGGGGCCACTGCCAGCCCGGATTGGTTCCTTCTGGCCGTCTGGATGGTGCGCAGGCCTGTTTGGTCTGCTGTTCTCCCTCCCTGAGCCAACGTCCTCCCGGCTGGCCAGTGGCAGAACACAACCTGAGGCCGACCTCTTCTGCACACAGCGCCTCTGTCTCCCGCCCGGCTGTGGATTCTCCATTAACCTGGGTGTTAACAGAGTCTCCATCCAGAGCAACCCCAGCCCTGGCCTGAAGCCGTCTCACAGAGGCTGTCAGAACTCAAGACTGTTTCCACCTAAGATGAGACAGGGGTCACATCAGCTAAGCCTTCCATAGTGGTCACTCTGTCGGGGGCTGTTCTGGGTCCTTACCTGTAATAAGTTGCCTAAACCTTATAATACCTCTAAGAAGTAGATACTACCATTACCCGCATTTTATAGAGAAGAACACCGAGGCACAGAGAGGTTCAGTGACTAGTAAGGTGGGACTGCGGGCTTCCCCAGTGGCTCAGCAGTAGAGAATCCGCCTGCAATGCAGGAGTCACAGAAGACCCAGGTTCAATCCCTGGATGGGGAAGATCTCCTGGAGAAGGACGTGACAACCTACTCCGGTATTCTTGCCTGGAGAATCCCATGGACAGGGGAGCATGGCATGCTGCAGTCCACAGGGTCGCGAAGAGTTGGACATGACTGAAGGGACAGCATGCTCGCGCGTACAAGGTGGGAATCCAGGCTTTGAACTGTCTCCTGGGTTGGCATCCAATCGTTTCTTGGCTTCACTGATTCCTCCTGATTTGTGCTTAGTTAGGGACCCCTCAGGGCTTCCCCAATGGCTCAGCAGGTAAAGAACCCACTTGCAATACAGGAGATGCAGGAGACTTGGGTTCGATCCCTGGGTCAGGAAGATCCCAGGAGGAGGGCGTGGCAACCAGTATTCTTGCCTGGAGAATTCCATGGTCAAAGGAGCCTGGTGCACTACAGTCCGTGGGGTCACAGAAGGGTCAGGCACGTCCGAAGTGCCTGAGCAGCAGTAGCAGGGACCCCTCAGGGAAAACCCCGTGGCCAGTGGGGCTGGGGCCAGCATTTCCTGAGGAATGTAGCCTGGGGTACGTGTTTTGAGTCCATGGCTGCTGCCCCGCGGGCCTGGGAAGAAGGTTTGAGGAGCCACACTGCTCTGAGGTGAGAATCATTTCTGGACATAGATGACGTGTTGGCCTGCTCTGGGTCACAGAGCCTGGCTGGTGGAGGGAGCTCTGGCTGGAACTTGTGTAGGTTGGCCTGACCGTCCGTGGGAAGCTGGGCAGAGGAGAGGGTGAGAGGCCCACAGAGGTGGTGGTGGCAGCCGTGGTTCCCATCTACGGAGCCCTTCCTCCGTGGTGTCATGGGCTGTTCTCCATGCTCCCCACGCACGGCTGTCTCCTCTGATCCACCAAGGTGGCCCAGGGTCAATACAGGTATCCCCCAGTCCCCGTTTCCAGGTGCAGCCTCGGAGTCTTGCCGAGTGAGTGACAGACATAGGCACGTTGCAGACTTGCTTTGGTCAGGAAATGTCAGGCAGAGACTGGCAGAGAGCTGGTTGTGTAAGACCCAAACGTCAGGTCTCTGTTCCGGAGAGGAGCTCCCGAGATTCAGTAAGCCAGTCCAGCAGATGCAATATGCAAGAGGTTTTATTGTCGGTTTGCACAAGCCGGGCGACTCTAGTCTCCTCGGAGGCAGAGTCGCACCGTATAGCAGTGTAAGCTGACTTTTATAGGCAGAAGCCACATTGTTAGCACATCCAGTACAGTGAATGAGTAACATAAAAGTAACATAATGTGTATCATATGGGGTTATCTTATCTGTGAGTACAGGTGCTGGACGTCAGTTGGTTCCGGAAAACAGCAGGCTTGTTTGTGCAGTTATTGGGAAACCTATAGACGTTCCGTTTACATTTCTCTATCCTTATTTTGCAAACGGAAAATTCTGCGCAAGTAGAAAATTTACACAGGCCAGGGAATTTCGTGGTGTTTTTCAGATTCTTTCATTCCCCCCTTTTCTGTGTCATTAGTTTTAATCTTAAAACTTAGGGTTCTTGTTGTTTCACATCCCCAGGCCTTGCAGTATCCCTCTGGGGGCCCTCCACACCTCTGGACTTCAGGACGGGTCCGTGAGTGACCCGGACATACATAAAAGTCAAGTGCTCGGGTTTTTACCCGCCACCCGGGGTGTAAGCATCCATATCCAGGGAAGGGCTCTTGGGGGTTGGGATCCCAGCTTTCTCCCACTATGTCACACAGATCTACAGTCAAACTGGGGAAATACATGGAGACTGGGGCTACACCGGTAGTCTCAGTTGCTGTCTCTCCGGTTTCTGTGTTGAAAACTCTCCAGGTGATACGGTACACCTGGTGGGGGCTCCCGCCCTCCTGAACCGAGGGCGAGATGCCCCGGACAAATAGCAGAATCATTATAAGCGAGAAAGTCTTAGCTTTAGAGGATTTTGAGTGCGGTGGAGTTTCCATCCGTGTTCTGGCGTCTCCTCGCAGCAGCGGCCGGGTGCAGCTTTTACGTGGGAAGCGTGTATCCATGCTGCAATCCCATCTACCTTTAGTGCGGTAGGAGTGGCCAAGAGGATGGTGTAGGGTCCTTTCCAGCAAGGTTCCAAAGTCTTGGTTTGATGTCTCCACACCAACACTGTGTCACCGATCTTAAAGGGTTGGGGACAGGAAATAGGGTTATCCACACGGTATGCGGCTGATACGGACTTCCAGATTTCTTGTTGCACCAGCTGCAGAGCCTGTAGGTGGGCCTGCAGGGTAGGGGAAGTCACAAGGACATCAGGATCAAAGAAGGATGTAGCTGGCGGGGGGCTTCCATAGATGATTTCAAACGGGGTGAGCCCGTGTGGGCCGGGGGTATTTCTGGCTCGATATAAAGCCAGTGGTAGGAGTTGAACCCAGTCTCTAGTGCCAGTCTCCAGCGTTAATTTGGTTAAGGTCTCTTTAATTGTTCTATTCATCCTTTTTACCTGTCCTGAACTCTGGGGTCTGTAGGCACAATGTAACTTCCAATCAATCCCCAATGATTTGGCCACCAACTGACTTACCTGGGAGACAAAGGCCGGACCGTTATCTGACCCGAGTACCTTAGGTAAGCCGAATCGGGGAAAAATTTCTTCGAGGAGCTTCTTGACCACAACTTGAGCTGTTTTTTTTCTTTGTGGGATATGCTTCTACCCATCCTGAGAAGGTATCTATGAACACTAGCAAATACTTGTTATTATATAGGCCTGATTTAATCTCGGTGAAATCCACTTCCCAGTGGACTCCAGGCCTATGCCCCCTGGCTCGAACTCCGGAGGGGAGTTTTAGTCTGCCAGCGTTTACTTTTGCACAGGCCTCACAACCGTTTACAATTTGTTGTATCAGTAAGTCTCTCTGAGGGATGTAATAGTCTAATTTATTTTCATTTAGGAGGTCAGCCATTTTTCTTTTTCCCAAGTGGGTCAGTCTATGCAGGTGAGTCAAAAGTCTCTTGGCGGTGCTTTGAGGCATCACTGTTTTCCCTTGGTATATCCATCTGTTATGGACCTTATCATAGTCCGCCCCAAGTCCTTGAAGGAAGTCTAGGTCTGCTTCACTATAAACAAGTGCCGCATCATCATCATTTTTTGATGCTGACTCGAGTGAGACGGTTAGTATTTGGGGGCCTAGTGCCGCTTGTTTAGCAGTTATATCTGCCAGCCGATTTCCCCGTGCAATGGGTGTATCTCCCTTTTGGTGGCCTGGGCAATGGATTATCCCTAGTTTCTTTGGTAAGAACAAGGCTTGTAGTAAATCTAATATTTCTCTTTTATTTTTTATTTCTCTGCCTTCTGAAGTCAGCAACCCCCTCCTTCTATATATTTCTCCATGTACATGTGCCGTGGCGAAGGCATACCGGCTATCAGTGTATATGTTGGCTTTCTTACCTTCCGCCTTCCTGAGTGCTTGCATGAGGGCGATGAGTTCAGCCCTTTGGGCCGAGGTTCACGGAGGCAGAGCGCTGGCCCAAATGACGTTTTCTCCGTCAACTACTGCAGCCCCGGCTTTCCGCTCGCCCTCTAAAAGGTAGCTGCTCCCATCCGTAAACCAGGTGATCTCTGCGTCTGCCAGTGGTTGGTCGGTGAGGTCTTTCCTGGTTTCATGCACTTCTGCCAGGATTTGCTGGCAGTCGTGTGGGGTCCCTTCTTGGGGATCCGGGAGGAGCGTAGCAGGGTTGAGGGCGGCGGCTGGACCAAAACGCACTCGCTCCGTATCCAGCAGCAAGGACTGGTAGTGAGTCATTCGGGCATTTGAGAGCCAGCGGTCTGGAGGCTGGCGGACTATAGTCTCTACAGCATGGGGTGCAGTTATTTTAAGGGGTTGGCCCATGGTTAATTTGTTAGAGTCTTTGATAAGCGTGGCAATGGCCGCCACCATCCGTAGGCATGGTGGCCAGCCTGCCGCAACATTGTCCAATCTTTTGAAGAGATATGCGATGGGCCTCTTCCAGGGTCCTAGCTTTTGAGTTAGTACCCGCTTAGCAATCCCTTCTTTTTCGTCTACGAAGAGCTCAAAGGGCTTGGATATGTCCGGGAGCCCTAGGGCTGGGGCACTCAAGAGGGCCTTTTTGATGTTATCAAATGCTTCTTGTTGGGCCTTTCCCCAAAGGAAGGGGGTGTTTTGCTTGGTTAGGGGGTAAAGGGGTGCTGCCATTTCTGCGAACCCGGGAATCCAAAGCCTACAGAATCCCTCAGTGCCTAGAAACTCTCTCATCTGGCGGGGAGTTGTTGGGGGTGGTATCTGTGATACCGTTTGTTTCCGGGCTTCTGTCAGCCATCGCTGTCCATTTTCTAGCTGGTACCCCAGATAATTCACTTTAGTTTGGCAAATTTGGGCTTTCTTTGCCGAGGCGCGGTACCCCAGTTCTCCCAGAGTCTCCAACAGGGCCCCCGTACCTTTGTTGCAATCCAGTTCCGTGGGGGCCGCCAGCAGCAGGTCATCTACATACTGCAGAAGCACCAGGGCGGGGTGTTGTGTCCGAAAGGCAGCCAGGTCTTGATGTAGGGCTTCATCAAACAGGGTGGGGCTATTTTTGAATCCTTGCGGTAGTCTAGTCCATGTCAGCTGCCCTGACAGGCCAGCTTCTGGATCTCTCCATTCAAAAGCGAACAAGGGTCGGCTTTGTGGACTTAGCCTCAGGCAAAAGAAGGCATCTTTTAAATCCAATACCATATACCAGATATGGGAAGGGGGTAGGGTGCTAAGCAGATTGTACGGGTTCGGCACTGTTGGGTGGATGTCTTCTACCCGCTTGTTTATTTCTCTCAAGTCCTGCACTGGCCGGTAATCTCCCGTACCTGGCTTCTTGACAGGGAGTAGGGGAGTGTTCCAGGCTGATCTGCAGGGCTCAAGGACGCCCAGCTTGAGGAGCCGTTGTATATGGAGTCTGATTCCCTTGTAAGCCTCCTCAGACATGGGGTACTGTTTCACCGAAATGGGGGTAGCCGAGGATTTAATTCAACGACAATGGGCGGCTGTCCCATTGCTAGCCCCATTCCTGCAGTCTCTGCCCAGGCTAGAGGGTACTTCCGTATCCAGTCTTGGATGGGACCCATCGGCAAGGTTTTGGACTCTAATAATTTGTATTCATCTTCTAACTTTATGGTCAAAATTTGAAGGGGGGCCCCTCCGGGTCCTGTAATGGAGGCCCCCCTTTTCATGAAACTGAATTTGGGCTCCGACTTTAGAGAGAAGTTCCCTCCCCAACAAGGGGAACGGACAGTCCGGAACATGGAGGAAGGAATGAGTCACCTTACTGGAGGCCAGGTGCACCTTCCGTTCAGTAGTCCATCGGCAGAGCTTTCCTCCTGTAGCTCCTTGTACCCACGCGGTCCTGGTGCTCATGGGTCCGTTGGTCTGGGTTAATACAGAGTGCTGAGCTCCTGTGTCCACCATAAAGGTCACTGGCTGCCCCCCTATTTTTAATGTTACCCGGGGCTCGGGGGGGGGGGGGGGCTCCTGGCCCTGACTGTCCTAATCTTCATCCAAGGACAAGACCTTGGAGGATTCTCTTCGCAAATCCCGTGGTTTCTTTGGGCAGTCTTTTATCCAATGGCCTCTCTCTTTACAGTAGGCACATTGGTCACGGTCTATTCTCGGTCGCCTATTGCCTCCCAACCTATCTCTCCTTCCTGGCTCTGACCTAGGCTGAACTACGGTGGCCAAAATTCTGCTCAACTCTCTGTTACGCCTTTTTTTCTTGTTTCTCTTCTTTTTCTTCCTGTTCTTTTCTCAATCTGTCCTCTCTCTCTTCTTGCACTTTCCTAAGCCTTTCTGCTCTTTCTTCTGGAGTTTCTCTCTTATTGTAAATCTTTTCTGCTTCTCTCACTAGGTCCTGCAAGCTATAATCTTGAAGTCCTTCTAACCTTTGTAATTTATTTCTAATGTCCGTCGCCGACTGCCCTATGAAGGCCATGGAGACATTTCCCCTATGCTCGGGGCTACTAGGATCGAAAGGGGTATACATACGGTATGCCTCCATGAGCCTTTCAAGGAAAGCCGCCGGGGTCTCCTCCGGTCCCTGTGTTACTGCTCTTACCTGGGCCAAATTGGTGGGGCGTCTCCCGGCACCCTTGAGACCCGCGAGGAGAACCTGGCGATAGAGACGGAGCTGCTCCCTACCAGCAGGGGCGTTGTAGTCCCAGTCCGGACGCGTCAGGGGGAAGGCTGCATCAATTTCATTTGGAAGGAGAGTAGGGGCCCCGTTGGGCCCAGGCACGTTTTTTCTTGTTTCCAGGACAACTCTCTGTCTCTCTTCTACGGTCAGCAGAGCCTGCAAAAGCTGTTGACAATCATCCCAGGTGGGCTGATGGGTTAGTAAGATGGACTCAATTAGCCCTGTGTGGGCTGTTGGATCTTTAGAGAAGGGTGGGTTATGAGTCTTCCAGTTATACAAATCAGAGGCCGAGAATGGCCAGTATTGGACTTGGTTTCCTGGTCCCCCCACAGTCCTCAGGGAAATAACTGGGACCTCCATTCTTCCGATCCTCCCTCTCCCTGATCTCTTCGTTGGCCCAACCGGGAGGCGACGGGATATGAAGTATTAATCTCCCCGCTGGTCGCCGCTGGGCCGGTGGTATCAGGGGAGCGGGCCTCAGGGGAGGCGGACGGGGGTGGCCTGGCCAGAGAACCTGGTACTGGAGGGGGTTGATAGGGAGGGGGAACTTCAGACAGGAGATCAATTAGAACTGGATCTTCCGGCGGGATGACTGGTTTCATTTTGGCGGTCGATTTTTCTTTTTCTAAAATGGGGTAAAGAGGGGACTGGGCTGGTGGGGCCGTGGGTATATCGGCACCGGGAATCTTCGGCTTTTCTGCCACGAAAGGTGCCACCCAGGATGGCGGGTCCTGGGCCAGACTCTCCCAGGTAATTATGTAGGGGACTTGGTCAGGGTGTCCATGAAGTCCTGTGTCAAACACCCGTTCTTTGATCTGCAAAATACAATCAATGTTAAAACTGCCCTCCTGAGGCCATCCCACATTGAAGGCTGGCCACTCGGAGCCGCAAAGGGTTTGCCACTTTTTCCTCCTGATTTCTACTGACAGGTTACTGGCTCGTCCTTTGACGTCCTTCCACTGCTCTAGAGTCAAACTTAGGGGGGTAGTTAGTCTGGGTCCCATGCCGGAGGGAAGGGGGACACAAAAGTACACCAACACACTGACAGTACAGACACACAGAATGCAGACCAGAAGCCGCGCGGCACAGTATCGGCGCCAAAGTTCAACAAAAGAATCAGACGGGGGCAGAGGCCGAAGTCGTTGACCCCCGGGGTTGAGGACGGCCTGCTCGTCCCCAGCCACCCAGAATGCCCCCGGAGCGTCCTCCAGGGTTGAAATTCGGAAGGCCTATGACCCGTCAGTCCGCTTCACGAATTTCTACTAAGCCCGTACGGGTACCAAAGCACAAAGCACAAAAGGACAACAGACAACACGAACTTACTGCCGGCCGGACTTACCTCCTGCTGAGGTCTGGTATTGAATCCGGGGTCTCCTCGATCCCGGACGAGCCCCCAAATGTAAGACCCAAACGTCAGGTCTCTGTTCCGGAGAGGAGCTCCCGAGATTCAATAAACCAGTCCAGCAGATGCAATATGCAAGAGGCTTTATTGTCGGTTTGCACAAGCCAGGTGACTCTAGTCTCCTCGGAGGCAGAGTCGCACCGTATAGCAGTGTAAGCTGACTTTTATAGGCAGAAGCCACATTGTTAGCACATCCAGTACAGTGAATGAGTAACATAAAAGTAACATAATGTGTATCATATGGGGTTATCTTATCTGTGAGTACAGGTGCTGGACGTCAGTTGGTTCCGGAAAACAGCAGGCTTGTTTGTGCAGTTATTGGGAAACCTATAGACGTTCCGTTTACATTTCTCTATCCTTATTTTGCAAAAGGAAAATTCTGCGCAAGTAGAAAATTTACACAGGCCAGGGAATTTCATGGTGTTTTTCAGATTCTTTCAGTTGGAGCTTCTAGCCCAGGGTGTCACGGAGGCCTGGGAAGGGCCCTGTCTGTGCCCCAGCCACCTAAGAACTGGAAATTGGGCCCTTGAGGGGGGCGGGGGGCGGGGGGCAGGCACCAGTGGGAAGGGTAGCATCAGAGATCAGTCTGGGCTTCCCTCCAGAGCCTGTGCGGGGAGCCAGGACACCCCCACCTCCTGCCCTGCCCCTCCCCAGGAGCGCACGCTTGCCTGGAGCCTCTGTAACGTTGCCCATAGTGCGCCCAAAGGGGAAACCTGGGCTGAAGCCTTGGACAGCTTGCTCTGGGTCACCTGGCGGGTGAATTGTGGAGCTCAGATCTGAAGTCAGGCCTTTGGGGGCAATTTATTCCATGTCACTGTTGTGTGTAAACCCCCACTCCCCCACACCCCACACCTCTTACCTGAACGGCCTTGCCCACCTGCTTGCTCCATCCCCACCTGCACAGGCTAAACACCAGCCATCCTTCCCCTGACGCATCCATAAATGCCCATGGGGCTGCAATCATTGGTAGCAATCACAGATGGGAGATGCTGCCTTTTTTATTGTGATAAAGCATACACAGCATAACATTTACCATTGTAGCCACTTTTAAGTGGACAGTTCTGTGGCACTAAGTAAGTTATCATTCCCCTTATTTAATGCAGCTGAAGAAGCCGATTCTCAGAATGTTCTGTTTGCCCCAGTCGCAAGACTGGTGAGGGCGGACCGGGACTCAAACCCCGGCCTCAGAGGTACCAGCTGCCTGCTGTCGTCGGCTCAGTGGGGACCCACCCAAAAGCTCCTGCTGCGCCTGGGCTAGCATTTCCTAGGGCCAGTCAGAGAAGGCCTGGGAGGGGGCGTGAGGGGCCTCCAGAGCTTTCCCCGTGCCCAGAGACCTGGCTGGCCTCCTCCTCCCGACCCCTCTTACCCTTCTGACCCAGGATGAGAAAAACCACCAGTTCCCCCCCAGCCACCACCACCCCACTCTGTCCAAGCCTCAGCAGCTGAGCTTCCACAGGCACATCCAGTGTCAAGTTTGTCAAGTCCAGGCCGGCTTCTTCACACCACACGTGCTGTTCCCCTCCTGACACCCCTGAAGGTGCTGGGGAGCGGCTGGTGACAGCAGGCGGTGGGCTTGGCAGGGGGGCGCTGCTCCTAGGAGGCCGAGTGGCAGCCCTGCCACCTCCAGCCTCCTGACACTTGTTACTGCCTCCAGCCTGCTCTGCCGGCAGCCGCCTCCCTCCATCCTCCCGGCCAGTGTTCCGGGGACTGTTGAGAGCAGTTCTAGGCCAAGGTGGTTTTCACATCTGTAGCTGGCAGGTGGTCTCAGGGAACTCAAAACTTTCTGATGTCATCTGAGTGAGTTTTTCAAACCACACCCATGGACGTGCCTCAGGGTGACTTCAGATGGAGTTTGAGGGAAGGCTGACTGGTGGGGCTATCTGTGGCCACATCCTATTTTTTAATTGAAGGATAATTGCTTTACAGAATTGTGTTGGTTTCTGCCAAACATCAACATTTTTTTTAATTAAAAAATCACTTTATTTTTAATTGGAGGATAATTACAATATTTTGATGGTTCCTGCTATACATCAGTGTGAACCAGAAGTATAAACATGTCTCCTCCCTCTTAAACCTCCCTCCCACCTCCCTCCGCATCCCACCCCTCTAGGATGTCACTGAGCACCAGCTTTCTGCTCCCTGCATCATGCAGCAAATTCCCACTGGCTATCTATTTTACATATCGTCACGTATTCGTTTCAGTACTACTCTCTCAAGTCATGCCACCCTCTTCCTCCCTTGCTGTGACGATGAGTCTGTTTCCTATGTTGGCATCTCCTTTGCTGCCCTGCAAATATATCTGTTTTATATATTGAGATTCTAGGTAAGGTTTTTTGGTTGATGTTGTTTTAAGTTTCTCTTACTTACAAGGGTTTTTTTTTTTTTTTTTTTAATGGACCTTTTTCATGGAGGTTCAAGAGGGAGGGGACATATGTATATCTATGGCTGATTCATGTTGATGTTTGACAGAAAACAGCAAAATTCTGTAAAGCAATTATCCTTCAATTAAAAAATAAATACATTTTTTAAAAGAATGGACCTTTCTCCCAGATAGGGAAATGGAAGTTTGCTAAGAAGGATATGCCCAAAGTTATTCAGGGCTAATGGACGCCCCCGAACTCATTCACCTCTTCCAGCTCTTGCTTATTTGGATGCTTAGTTTCTTTCGTGGAGGAGGGTGACGCAGAACCCTGCTCTCTCCCACTGTTGGCCGGAGCCCCCACCCCCGCTCCAGAGCCCCCGGTGCTCGGCCCCCTCAGCCTCCCGTGTCGGCAGCGCTCTCAGCCCCCCCAGCACCTCTGCTCTCAGCCCCCATCTGCGTCTCTCACTTCCACGTGGACGTCTGGGTGTGTGAGTGTCAGTGCTGTTGACTCTCCAAGTGTGTCTCACACCCAAGCCGCTGCCACCCAAGTCCTGTCCCCAGAGAGGGAGGGAGGAAGCCAGGGGGGAAGACTAGACAGACCCGGGAGCAGACTGGGAGTGGGGAAGCCACAGCGCCCTGCAGTGAGACGGGAGAGGGAGAAGGTGAAGGCAGGTAGCGGGGAGGAGAGAGAGAGACACATAAGAGAAAACCAGAGAGAGACTAGTCTGATGGGGGTGGAGAGACACTCACAGATGGGAGAGAGGTGGAGAGGGAGACCCAGAGAGGGGGCGGAATAAAGACAGACGTGGGAGGGGGTACAGAGACACTTCCAAAGAACGGTGAAGAGGTAGCTTGTGAGAGAGACAGGAGAGAGGAGAGATGGAGACAGGTCTGGCGGAAGACAAGCGGGATATTAGAGATCAGGAAATGTCACCCGCCCTAGGGCTGCGGCTGTGTCATGGTGAAGGATGCGCCGAACGTGGGGTCTGACACTCGATCCGGCTGATATATGTTGGGGGGTCCCGTTGCCAGCAGCCTGTCACTCCTCTCTGCTGGCCGCCGCCTTCTAGAGCTGGTCCAGCTTTCCTTGAGTGTCCTCCAGATGAGCTTAGCACGGGCACCCCTAAAGAGTGGTAGAGGCTGGTGCTTCTGCTGAGAACAGTCCTGACTGTTGGGTTGGCACAGAGGTAGAGGGGTGGGTGAGCCGGCTTGCTCAGAATCCCTGCTGGCTACAGAATGGGGGCTTGTTTTCAACTTAGTAGTTGAAGGGGAGCATGGAAGAAAGCGGACAGCAAATGTGTGGAGGGACCGGACGGCTGTGGTGGGGGAACCGGTTAGATCTTGACCTTCCCAGGATCAAGCACAGAGATCCAGGGCTCCCCTTCCAGTGGCCCCCAGACCTGCCCCCTGGTTCTGCATGTGAGAAGACTCAGGGAGACTCTTCATGGGGTCCCAGAGACTCAGGCCCCACCATGATGCTTCAGCACCACTCTGGTTCTAGACTAAACCTTCCCTTCTCCTGCCTGGGGGACAGGGCCTCTGAGGGCCCCTGCCAGCAGATTGGTAGAACAAGGACCATGGGCCCGGGGGCTGCTCAGCAGGGAGGGAGTGCCCCACCGCCCATTTTGTCTCTGGGGTTTATGAGGATTTCAACCTCATGGTCACATCCATTCACCTTCTGGAGCCTCGGCTTGTCCTGTGTGAAGAATAGGAGGAACCATCCTGCCCTGGGTGGATTTGGAACACAGTGAGATTACTGGAGAAGGTGAAGCCCGGTAAATTCACTGGGTCTGGGGAAGGAGGGTGCAAGGCTCTGAGGAGAGGGCTTTGGAGCTGCCAGTTGAAAGGACTGGGGAGACCTGGGTGTAAGGCCCCCAAGGCAGGACCAGGCTGCCGCTTGAAGGGACCTAGAAGGCCAGGGTGGCCGTCATAGTGAGGCGGAGAGGAGCGGTAAGAGGAACCAGGCAGAGCCCCGTCCTGCGAGGGCCACCGTGAGGAGGGTGTATTATCCTCACGCCAGCGGGGAGCCCTTGGAGGGTTGTGAACAGGGAATGGCAGGATCTGATTCATGTTCTGAAACGCTTTCTCTGGCTGTTGCATAGAAGTGGTTGCTGTGGGTGGGGGGAGAGAAAGCCTGGAGACGCGCCCACCCATTAGGAGCAGAAGCTGCTGGGAGAGAGCTGGTTGGGCCTGAGGTGGGGGTGGTGGAGAGAAGGGACCTAGATGTCATCCCACCATCCCTCCGGGGCTGGCCTGCCTGGAGACACTGCTCTAGGAAGTCCCTCCCAGTTGCCATGGATCAGGGGGTGGGAGGGTAGGCTGGCTGCTGGGAGGGAATGTGGCTTTGTGCTTGGAAAACAAAGAACAGAGCTTGGGGCTGACTTCTCTTGGGGGTGGGGACCGGCCCAGAGGCTGTTGACAGGCCCAGAGGCTGAACTACAGGGCAGGGCTTGGCAGGAGCAGGCTGTGGCCCCAGACGTCAGGGAGGACCCAGGAGGCCCCCAAGGGTGACCATGGGCTGCAGGATTTTGCCTGGGGTGGGGGCGGGGTGAAGAAGCGGGACAGAGGGAGAAGAATGCTCAGACCCCTCCAGCCTGCAAGTCAGGCCACAGAGGGAAATGAGGCAGAGAGGGCCCTGGGCCACAGGGTTAGGCTGAGGGTGGGGGGCAACAAATAGGGGTCCTGGGGCTGCGTTCGAAGGGACGAAGGAGGTTCCCGGGCGCTCCTGGACCCTGACCCCAGGACCTGACCAGCCACCCTGCCTCCCCGCAGCCCTGCTGCTGAGGCCCAGCCCACCCCGGCTGGAGGTGGCGGCCCGCCAGGATGAGCAAGCTGTCCGGGGACCTGCTGGCCCGCGACCTGGAGCGCAGCCTGCCGGCCGTGGCCTCACTGGGCTCATCGCTGTCCCACAGCCAGAGCCTCTCCTCGCACCTCCTCCCACCGCCGCTGCCGGAGAAGCGCCGGGCCATCTCCGACGTCCGCCGCACCTTCTGTCTCTTCGTCACCTTCGACCTGCTCTTCATCTCTCTGCTCTGGATCATTGAGCTGAACGTGAGTGGGGCCGAGGCTGGGGGCACAGGTCCGGTTGGGGGAGCGGTGTTGCCTGGGCCTCGGAGGGTGGCCTCTGGGGGCGTGTTGATTTCCAGGTGAAATGAAGAATGAGACTAGAATAGCTGTTCTCATCTTCCAGAGAGAGAAACACAGAGACGTTAAGTTGCTTTTCCGAGGTCTCTCAGCACGTGATGAAGAAGGCAGAGCTGCGCCCCAGAACTCACGCGCTTGACCTCTGCGCCATACTGGCCCCTAGTGGACACTCTTGAGAAAGGAGGCGGGATCCCAGAGGGCTCTGGTGGAGCTATCGGAACCTTTGTCTTCTTTCTGCTCTACATTGCTCTCTTGCTTAGTTCATTCATTCATTCAGCAAATATTTCTGAGTCCCTGCTGTGTCTCAGGCGCTGTGCCGAAGGCAGAGGGAAGAGTGGGTGGCAATCTGTAAAGACTCCCAGTGACGCCCAGCTTTCCTTCCCCATCTCGGGCTTTCTTCCAGTGTCCCCAGTTTTGGCCTCTTGGTTTTGGTGAGATTCTACCTAACAGTCTGGAGACAGAGCTGCCTGTCAGGGTGGAGTCTGCCCCCCACCCCCACCATGCAGCACTTGGCCAGCTGGCGGTGGGGCCTAATCTCCGGCTGCTGACAGGGCAGAGCAGGACCTGATGCAGAGGTAGGAGTGTGGAACCAGGGCATCCTGGGCTGGGTCCCCCGTCCCAGCTTCTGCTCCATAGGAACTGTGTGACCTCAGCTTGGGACTCAGCCTCTCCAGGCTTCCTCTTGTTCTCCTTTTGCAAAGTGGGTCAGAGTTCCGGATGGCAGGTGTCCTTTCCCCAGGTCTCAAGCTCAGTCAGTCGCTCAGTCGTGTCCGACTCTTTGCAACCCCATGGACTGCAGCACGCCAGGCTTCCCTGTCCATCACCAACTCCCAGAGCTTACTCAAACGCATGTCCATCAAGTCGGTGATGCCATCCAACCATCTCATCCTCTGTCGTCCCCTTCTCCTCCTGCCTTCAATCTTTCCCAGCATCAGGGTCTTTTCCAATGAGTCAGTTCTTCGCATCAGGTGGCCAAAGTACTGGAGTTTCAGCTTCAGCATCAGTCCTTCCAATGAATATTCAGGACTGATTTCCTTTAGGATGGACTGGTTGGATCTCCTTGAAGTCCTAGGGTCTCTCAAGAGTCTTTTCCAACACCATAGTTCAAAAGCATCAATTCTTCGGTGCTCAGGTTTCTTTATAGTCCAACTCTCACATCCATACATGACCACTGGAAAAACCATAGCCTTGACTAGACGGACCTTTGTCGACAAAGTAATGTCTCTGCTCTTTAATATGCTGTCTAGGTTGATCATAGCTTTAATTCCAATGAGCAAGCATCTTTTAGTTTCATGGCGGCAGTCACCATCTGCAGTGATTTTGAAGCTAAAAAAAATAAAGTCTCTCACTGTTTCCGTTGTTTCCCCATCTATTTGCCATGAAATTGTGAGACCGGATGCCATGATCTTAGTTTTCTGAATGTTGAGTTTTAAGCCAACTTTTTCACTCTCTTCTTTCACTTTCATCAAGAGGCTCTTTAGTTCTTCTTTGCTTTCTGCCATAAGGGTGGTGTCATCTGCATATCTGAGGTTATTGATATTTCTCCCAGCAATCTTGATTCTAACTTGTGCTTCATCCAGCCCAGCATTTCTCATGATGCACTCTGCATATAAGTTAAATAAGCAGGGTGACAGTATACAGCCTTGACATACTCCTTTCCCTATTTGGAACTAGTCTGTTGTTCCATGTCCGGTTCTAACTGTTGCTTCTTGACCTGCATACAGATTTCTCAGGAGGCAGGTAAGGTGGTCTGGTATTCCCATCTCTTTAAGAATTTTCCACAGTTTATTGTGACCTACACAGTCAAAGGCTTTGGCATAGTCAATAAAGCAGAAGTAGATGTTTTTCTGGAACTCTCTTGCTTTTTTGATGGATGCCAACAGATGTTGGCAATTTGATCTCTGGTTCCTCTGCCTTTTCTAAATCTAGGTTGAGCATCTGGAAGTTCACAGTTCACGTACTGTTAAAGCCTGGCTTGGAGAATTTTGAGCATTACTTTGCTAGCGTGTGAGATGAGTGCAACTGTGTGGTAGTTTGAGCATTCTTTGGCATTGCTTTTCTTTGGGATTGGAATAAAAAGTGACCTCTTCCAGTCCTGTGGCCACTGCTGAGTTTTCCAAATTTGCTGGCATATTGAGTGCAGCACTTTCACAGCATCATCTTTTAGGATTTGAAATAGCTCAACTGGAATCCCATCACCTTGACTAGCTTTGTTCATGGTGGTGCTTCCTAAGGCCCACTTGACTTTGCATTCCAGGATGTCTGGCTCTAGGTGAGTGATCACACCATCATGATTATCTGGGTCGTGAAGATCTTTTTTGTATAGTTCTGTGAATTCTTGCCACCTCTTAATATCATCTGCTTCTGTTAGGTCCATACTGTTTCTGTCTTTTATTGTGCCTATCTTTGCATGAAATGTTTCCTTGGTATCTGTAGTTTTCTGGAAGAGATCTCTAGTCTTTCCCACTCTATTGTTTTCCTCTATTTCTTTGCATTGAAGCAATTTCTTTGATTGCTGAGGAGGGCTTTCTTTCTTTCTTTTTTTTTTTGAAGAGGGCTTTCTTATCTCTCCTTGCTACTCTTTGGAGCTCTGCATTCAAATGGGTATATCTTTCCTTTTCTCCTGTGCCTTTTGCATCTTTTCTTTTCTCAGCTATTTGTAAGGCCTCCTCAGACAGCCATTTTGCCTTTTTGCATTTCTTTTTCTTGGGGATGGTCTTGATCATGGCCTCCTGTACAATGTCACAAACCTCCGTCTCAAGCTCAAGGGTCAGGAAAACAGTGACTGTGGTTACAGAGGAGGAGCTTAGAGGAGGAGCTGGCTTAGGGGTGAGTTTGTGGGCGTGCTGAGCTGGACGGCAAGGCAGGGCACTGAGGGTGATGTTCCTTTGTGCACAGAGGGGGGCAGGCAGCCTCAGCGAGAAGGAGCCACAGCCATGGGGGAGCTTAAGGACTGTCTTACTGATGAGAGAGCTGAGGCTCAGTGAGCTTCAGGGTCATGTGAAGAGTTTCTGAGGTCTTAAACCGTCTTCCTTTGGACAATCCCCTTGGGCTTCCCTGGTGGCTGAGGTGGTAAAGGATCAGTCTGCCGTGGAGGAGACCCAGGTTTGATCCCTGGGTTGGGAAGATCCCCTGAAGAAAGAAATGGCAACACACTCCAGTATTCTTGCCTGGAGAATCCCGTGGACAGAGGAGCCTAGCGGGTCCATGGGGTCCCAAAGAATCGGACACAAATGAGCAACTAACACTTTCACTTTCCAGCATCAAAGCAGGCACTAAAATTCACCCACATCCTTCACTAAATGTATGTATAATATTTTCTTGACAGAAAAGAGCTGAAAAAAATGTTTGGCAATTTTACTTTGGAAACTGTATGGCTGTACTGGCTGTAATAGCTTAGCAGTCATGCAGACTTGAAAATTCTCATGGAGTGAGAAAATCTAACCTCCAAATTATTTTCAAATTTGATGAAAAGTTTCAGAATGCTGAATTTAACAGTTCATCGAATTAACATCATGTTTCTCATGGTGGACAATTAAATTTTTTCAATTTTGCCATTTTCATACTTTGAAATATATGTATTTTTAGTTTTTTTAAAATATTTATTTACTTAGTTTGACTTATTATTTACTTACTTGGAGAAGGAAATGGCAACCCACTCCAGTATTCTTGCCTGGAGAATTCCATGAACAGAGGAGCCTGGTGAGCTACAGTCCATGGGGTTGCAAAGAGTCGGACACGACTGAGCACACAGCACTTGTTTGACTGGGTCTCAGTTGTGGCACATGGGATCTAGTTCCTTGACCAGGGATTGAACCCAGGCCCCCTGCATTAGGAGCACAGAGTCTTAGCCACTGGTCCTCAAGGACCATCTTACTGATGAGAGAGCTGAGGATTAGCGAGGTTCAGGGTCATTTGAAGAGTTTCTGAGGTCTTAAACCTTTCCTTGGACGATCCCCTTGGGCTTCCCTGTTTTTGGTTTTCTAACAGACTGTGTGTTGCCCAGTGTCTGCAAGGACCCTGACCAGGCTGTAAGACCGGCGCCAAGGTCTTGCAACCAGAACTGGCAACACAGGGGCAGGAACTCGACTGTCCTGAGTCCTGATGCGGTGGGCTGGCCGGGGGGTGTGCAGGCAGGGGAGAGTTCTCTGTAAAGAGAAAAACCATGGAAGAGAGAGCTCTGTGGACAGTGACTCTGGAGCCCAAGAGGGCGTAGTCTGAGGAGTAAGAGGAGGATCAGGCTGGGGTGGGTTGTGATGTCAGCAAGGCGTTTGACTCAGTGGGGTGCAGGGTGGTCTTGAGGCTGAGGCACTTGGTGGGGGGTGCACCAGGGTGTGAGACTCAGTGAGGGGCTGTCCAGATGGCTGGCTTTTGCCCCGAGCATCAGAACCACTCAGGAGCTTTACAGCCATTCCAGATGCTCGGCTCACCCCGAGATTCAGACCAAGCGTCTCAACATCTGTATCTTTAACACCTCATCCCCCACCACCGCCCCGATTCAGATCATCTTCCGGAGATCAGAGGCCCTGATCTAGGTAGTCGTGAAGGGCCTTCCCCTTCAGGGCCCCCAGACTCCGTCCCCCGGAGTCCCCTTGTGCCCCCCTTCTCTGGGGGCTGGCACCCCACCTGCGGAGGCAGGGGCCTGCCACCCCATTCCGCCTGAGGCATCAGGCTGCAGTCTAGCTCTCAGTGGGCTCCCCAGGCAGGCTCTCAGGGATCCCGTTGAAAATGTGTGGGTGGCCAGGGCAGGGGCAGAGGCAAGGACCAGTCTGCTCACTCTGCATGCCATCCTCTCTAGCAGCTTGATGGATTTTGCCCATTAAGCACAAACCTAATCAATCGATTTGCCACCTGGGGCTCCGTCTGATACCACTGCCCACTCCTGGCCCCCGTCACCCCAGATGGATGCTTGGCTGGGAAGATGGAGCACCACAGTGATGGGAGGGAGAGGAAGTTATGGGAGAGGCCAGCTCCCAACTCCCTGTCTGCCACCATAGCGCCCGCATAGGGCCTATCACCTACCAAGGCCCTCCAGGCTTGCCCCTTTCTAGGCAGTGTGCTCATGAGTGTCAGGAGGCTCAGCTCTGCCTGTGTGGACTGCCTGGATCCTTAGAGGAACAGTCTCAGTGCTGGGGTCTCAGGCCCCTGGCTGAGCTCACCTGGTGCCTCGGTGCTCATTGGGTGGCAGCTGAGCATGTACAGCCTCTCCTCCAGGTCCCACCTGGCCCCTCTGGGAGGACGAAGGGCAGCCCTGGGGACTTGGTCCTACCCACATCTCTCTCTTCCAGACCAACACAGGCATCCAGAAGAACCTGGAGCAGGAGATCATCAACTACAGCTTTAAAACTTCCTTCTTTGACATCTTTGTGAGTGGCCTTGGAGATCCTGTGGGCAGAGAGGGAGCGGGGACAGGGTTCTTTGGTTGTATTTTCTTCTTCCTGCAGCACGCATCCTGATCTGATCAGGGAGCCTCAGTATTCAAGCCTGTTCCCAAACGAGGCCCCGCTTTCAGAGAGCCCCAAGTGGGAGGGGAAGACAAGACCCCCGTCCAAGGAGGTCACATGTAATCCCCAAAGAAGCACTGACTTGGCCTCAGCCATGCTCTGCCGGGGCGTGCACACCACGTGGGGAGCCTGGGGGAGCAGGGTGGAGGGGGCGGCCAGCCTTCGGCCGGGGTAGGGCCCACGGCTGCCTGTGATGGCTCCCCCACTCCCGTACCAGGTCCTGGCCTTCTTCCGCTTCTCCGGACTGCTCCTGGGCTATGCCGTGCTGCGGCTCCGGCACTGGTGGGTGATTGCGGTAAGATGCCACTTTCCTGGCAGCTCTCGGGCCCTGGCGGGGCTGGTTCATGGGATGGGATGGAGGAGGACTTACTCCCCAGGCTCCGTCTTCGCTCTGTTTCTCTCTCTCCCTCCCCTGGGCAGGTCACCACGCTGGTGTCCAGTGCATTCCTCATCGTCAAGGTCATCCTCTCTGAGGTCAGTGGCTCGGGGTCTGGCTGGTGTGGTGGGCATCTGGCCTGCGGGATGGGCTCATCCCAAGAAGGGACTGCTTCTTTGACTTTGGGTTTCTATCCCTATTGTCAGGGTTGGGTGAGGGGGATTCCTGTCCTTGGCTTTTTCTAAGGGGTCATCTTTACTGGCTTTGCCCACTTGCCCTGCTGAAACCCCAAGAACAGAAAGTTCCTCCTCCAGCCTGACCTTAGTGTATCCTGCTGTAGAATTCATTAATCTTTCCGTCTCAGAGGCATGTGCCACAGGAGGGGGCCAAGCAGCTGGTACCAGGAGTGGGGTGTAGGCCAGAGTCAACAGCCACGGGGTGGGGCTCTGGGTCGGGGGTGACCCCCGGCTGTGGAGCTCAGCCCCCTCCCTCCGCAGCTGCTCAGCAAAGGGGCCTTCGGCTACTTGCTCCCCATCGCCTCCTTTGTCCTCGCCTGGTTGGAGACCTGGTTCCTTGACTTCAAAGTCCTACCTCAGGAGGCTGAGGAGGAGCGATGTGAGTGCTGGGGGATGAGGGGATGCAGCGAGGGTCACCCCCACCCGAGAGAGGAGAGTTTCTGGCATGAAGGCCAGTTCTGAACTCTCTTGCCAACTCTGCCTCCAAGAGCCTTAAAGAGAGCCGGGGCTGGGGAACCCTAGGCTGCCAAGGCATGATTGTCCTTGGTCTGGGACGATGGCTGCCCATGTCTGCCCCCCAGGGTACCTTGCCGCCCAGGCTGCTGTCGCCCGAGGACCCCTGCTTTTCTCCGGTGCTCTGTCTGAGGGCCAGTTCTATTCACCCCCAGAGTCCTTTGCAGGTGAGGGTTGGTGGGTGAGGGAACTACCTCCAGGGAGGGGCTTTATGAGCAGCAGGGTGGCTGGATCTGTGCTTTCTTGTCCTTCTATCAGCTCCCTGGGGAAAGCGAGCAGTCCTCTCACACACACAATCTTATCCCCCCACACACCATTGCACTTGTACCCCAGCCCCTCACCTCCCCACCCCTTCTCCCCACCTCTTCCCATTGTCCCCCGTGCTTGTTTTTCTGCAGGGTCTGACAATGAATCCGATGAAGAAATTGTTGGGAAGAAAAGCTTCTCTGCCCAGGTATTTGGCTGCCTGCCCCTACCGGGGGTGGGCACCCCAGAGAAGAGCCAGCGCTGGGCTCAGCCGGGTGGGCAGGGGCTTCCCAGAGGAGGGCAGACCTTAGGCAGCCTGAAGGCCTGTCAGTTCCGTCTGAGTGTCTGGCTCACCGTCAGTCAGGCCCGGTGGTCTTCATCCTGCCTGGGTCCCGGGGTAACAACCACAGCCCCTGGTCCCCGGGAGCTCACAAGGCTCCGGAGACCAGCCCAGACCCTGCCTCTGGACATCCGGCTGAATCAGGCCTGCAGAAGAGACATGTGCAGTGTCTAGAGAAACACCCAGAGGGGTGCAGCTCCCAGGCTGACCGCTTCCTGCCTCCCCTCCCTGGCCAGGAACGGGAGTACATCCTTCAGGGGAAGGAGGCCATGGCAGTGGTGGACCAGATCTTGGCCCAAGAAGAGAACTGGAAGTTTGAGAAGAATAATGTAAGAAACCTTTCTCCCACTGGACCCTGAGAGTTGGCGTGTAGGGAGATTTCCCTCCCTTTTCTGAGGCCTGAGAAAGCAGCCCAAAGATTGCACGGGTTGGAACCCTATTTCTGCCCCAGGGCAGGGGGCTGGGCCCTGGGGTCAGCCCCGCGGCCTGGATTGAACATTTCAAGCGCCCCTCCCCCTGCCCCCCCACGGCGCCCCGCCCCTGCTGTCTGCTGCCTCAGCTCCAGCTTTGAAGGGGAAGCCAGGCTTCTGTGCTGTGTCCGGTGTTTTGTTTCATGATCAAAACAATGTTATCTAGAAAGATGGCAGAGAGCTTGGAAAACATCCCCGTCCCTCGCTCTGGCCAGTTCCCCTGGCAGCCTCAGCGGCCTGGAGACACAGGCCTTCGTAGTTGTAGCCGCAGCTGTGCGCCTGCCTTTTAACTTGATATCAAAAGCCTTTCTCTCCTCGTGGCAGGACATTTGTCAGAACCACTGTTTTTTACTGGCTGCTCAAATATCCCAAACTCCTAAAGTTTTCTCCCCTGGGCTGTTAAAATCCTGCCCTGCCCGTCACCCATTCTTGCCCCCACCCCGGCTCTCTTCTGCCCTCCACTCACCTCCCCACTACCCTTCTCTCCCTGCCATAGGAATATGGGGACACTGTGTACACCATCGAGGTTCCCTTTCACGGCAAGACCTTCATTCTGAAGGTGGGTGATGGAAAGAGTGTTCTGGAGCCTCTTGCTCTGCCTGGGACTCCAGGAAGGGCTCGGTGGTGTGGGGACCCTCCGACAGGTTTCTTCCACCCAGCAGGGAAGGGTTGATGTGCCCAAGTACATCTGGCGCCATCCAACCCTCTGCCCGCTCTGCCCCAGACCTTCCTGCCCTGCCCCGCGGAGCTGGTGTACCAGGAGGTGATCCTACAGCCTGAGAGGATGGTGCTATGGAACAAGACAGTGACCGCCTGCCAGGTGAGCTGAGCCGGCGGTCCAGGCCTGGCACCCCTCAGGGCAGAGCCACCTGGCAGGTGAGGGCATGGTCCAGTGTGAACAGTGAACCCCCTGGGGACCTGGGTTGCATCACTGAACTACTCTGGGCCTCAGCTTCCCCATCTGTAAAATGGGGATGGTGGTAATAGTGCCTCCAAGAAAGGGTTGGGAAGATGGAAGGACGAAATGCTCAGAGAGCTGGGCCCAGCGCCGGTGAATGGAAGTGGCTCCTAGTTACGGGGCCTGAGCAGGGAGCCAGCTGACCTGGGGGCTTTCCTGCGATGCTAGGCCCTTCCCTGGGGTTTTCCTGGGGTGGCTGCACCTTATCTCTCTGCCCTGATGCCTGCAGATCCTACAGCGAGTAGAAGACAACACCCTCATCTCCTACGATGTGTCTTCAGGGGCCGCGGGTGGCGTGGTCTCCCCCAGGTGAGCCCCCCGACCCCCCGCCTCAGGCAGGCCTCCTGCCCTTGGACCTTCCCGGCGCCCCCCTCATCTAATCATCCCCCTCCAGGGACTTTGTGAATGTCCGACGCATCGAGCGGCGCCGAGACCGATACCTGTCCTCGGGCATCGCCACCACGCACTGCGCCAAGCCCCCAACGCACAAATACGTCAGGTGAGCCGACCCTTGCCTGGGGTCGTCCGCACCAGCTGCTCCCCTGGGGGCCGTGAGAACAGGGCAGGGCTAGTGAGCACAGCGGGGCACTTTCTCCTGCTGAGGCTGCCTTTGTGTCCCCAGTCCCACTGTCCCTAATCCTGGTTATCTGGAACCACCACCAGGCTTGGGGGAGCTCCAGGGTAGACGGAGGGTGGCGATGAGTAGGGACCAGCTGGGAAGGGGGCTGGGAGCCATGAGGTGGCTGGTCTGGGGGACCAGCACAGCAGGAGGCTCTGTGTTCTGAAGCATCGCCTTCCTGCCTTTCATCCCCTTCTCCCTGTCCCGCGGCCTTGCCTCACCCACGCAGTGCTTGGAGGTACCTGAAGGAAGAGGCCTGAGTCCTCTGCTGTCTGTTCCACGGCCTCCTCCAGCCCCCCTGGCTCTCTAGTCCTAGTGCTGTGGGTGGCCTCCTCCCAGACACCCCACACTTCCCCTTCTGTCCTGGGGTTCTGCAGGGAGCACTGCTCTTCGTGTGTCAGCCCGGGGCTCTGGTCTCACCACCACCACAGTGTTTGCTGGGTGATGGGCAAGCTCGTTTCCCCTCCTGACGCCAGCTCTCTTTATCTGTGGAGGCGGGGGAGCTGATGGGATGTGAATCCTACTGCTCAGGCCTGAGGCCTCCCAAGAAGGCGCCCCCTCGTGGAGCCTCGCGGCTCTGCACTGCTCCCAGAGCTGGGCCCGGGGAGAAGTGCTCACCCCCGCACTACAGGGGTCCCTGGACGGACTAGATGGGGGCTGGAAGGTGGTATGCGCCCTGCCCCTGGGGCTGTGCAAACATCGACAGGCTGTTGGAGGAGGATTCGAGCACCCCACAGCAGGTGGGGTGGGGGGCTGTATCCTGTGGCGTCTGGGACACCCGTTCGGGCCCTGCTCAGACCAGCAGCTCCCTTCCTGCTCCCACCCCAGTCCAAGGTGGGTTGGGGCAGAGCGGGGGTCTGGGGTTTTGCTTGGCTCAAGGTTCCCCACCAGTGCCTCTCTCCTTAGGGGAGAGAATGGTCCTGGGGGCTTCATCGTGCTCAAGTCGGCCAGTAACCCCCGAGTCTGCACCTTCATCTGGATCCTTAACACAGATCTCAAGGTGGGCATGCTGGGGCTGCGAGGCAGGCTCTGCGGAGGGGAGGGGACTTGCTGTGTGGCCTTGGGCGTCCCTGCTCCCGGCTTCCCTGCCCTCCGCCTCCTTTCTTCCTCTGAAACCGGGGGCAGGGTCCAGATGGTCTTCTCACCCTGAGGTCCTCTGCCACCCCTCTTTACCTCTGACTCCTGAGGCCCGAGGAAGGGTGGCTGGTTGCCAGCCCACCCCCTCCCGGGTCTGTTTGTGCGACTCGTGCCAGGACCTGGGCACGGCATGTTCTTCCTGCCAGGGGTGGGGGAGAGGGCGGCCTCGGCTGCATGCCAGAGCTGCACCTGCATTCGGGCGCCAGTTGTTGAGGGGGAGCCCCTGCCGAGGGCCGGCCTTCCTGGAACCTCTCGCCTCCCCCAGGGCCGCCTGCCCCGGTACCTTATCCACCAGAGCCTCGCAGCCACCATGTTCGAATTTGCCTTCCACCTGCGGCAGCGCATCGGAGAGCTGGGTGCCCGGGCATAAGGGTGCCTCCTTGCCACCCTGCGGGCCAGGGTCCTGTCGCCACGGCCTCCAGAGCCAGAGGGGGGCACTGCTTGGGCTTCCCGCTGCCCACTGAGGACCTGGCCTCAGCAGTGGGGAGGGAGGCGCTTCCTCCCCAGCAGCACTGTGACCTGAGCTACCCCCTGACACCGAGCTTCCTGCGCCTGGAGGCGGCCATGAGCCGGCTGAGGGCCCAAGCACGGGGACTCTGCCGCTGCGCCCGAATGGGCCTTTCCTGCCAGCGGTCACACGGCCTCCTCCCTCTGGGAAGAGCAGACCCGCCGTCCCCTACTTGGCCCGGGGCGGGGTCTGGAACGGGAGCCACGGACTCGGTGGGAGAAGACCCTGGGCAGGACTGAAGTTGGGGCAGCTTGTCACCAGTGTGAAGGTGTTGGAGCCCCTTCTTCTGCCTGCTCTCGAATCACGGTTTTTTAGGATTATTTAAAGGGCCTGGGACCTTTCTCCACTTGCACTTCCACTTGTAGGGGTGTGGGTGGCAGGTGGGGGTGGTGGGCACTGGTGGGGAACCTGCCTCTCCCAGGTTCTCTCCAGGTTGCTGCCCTCCACCCCCACCCCCAGGGCCTCCTTGGGGACCTTTGTAATTTGAGCCAATTAAAAACAGGAACTCAAAAAAAATCAGCCCCTGCAGCCTGGCCTCTTGAGAGTGAGAAAAAAGGGCAGCTCGTGGGAGGGCTCGTAGGGCGTAGGGGAAGGAACCCTGCTCCATCCTACACATGACCCTCTCCTGCCCTCCCAGAGCCAGAATAGAGCCAGTGGGGGGCCCAGTTCTCGAACCACCCCCCACCCCGGTTCAGCTGGGCAGGTAAGTGGTCAGAGAAAAATTCCCTGCCTCCAGGCCAGGTCTCCTGCCTAGGGAAGGTCAGGTTAAGGTCTCCAGCCCAGGATGGGGAGGCGGGAGGTAGCGGGGAGACCCGGAAGGACCCAGAGTAGGCCTCCGCTGATCCTGGGGTCCGAAGGTTCGGCGGGGAGGAGCCTGGAGGCAAGGCCTGGGCTTCTGGGTCACTGAGGCACCTCTGGGCTCTGCTCACCTCCTCTCTCTGCCCATCACACTTGGGACCACCAGGAAACGGCCCTCCTTCCCTCCCTGCAGGCTTCCTGAGGGAATAACTTGCTTAGACTCAGGAGTGGGGGTGTTGCCTCTTGGTCCCGGCTAGGCATGTGACCCGGGCAAGTCTGCCTGCGAGAGCCTCCATTTCCTACTTTGTTAAAGCTGTGGCAAGATGAAAGGCACCAAGAATCAGGTGTCGTGCTCAGTAATCAAGAGGGTGCCCAGGGGCCTGACTGCTGGTTCTCATCACGGCCTCTGTCCCTGGCCTTCCGGGTGCCCTTTGCTTTGCCCACTCAGCCAACGCCCCCTCCTCCTCCCCCGCGCCCTCCTCCCTATGTGCCAGCCTTCTGTCGAACGCGCTGCTGCTCTGGGGGCGGGGCTGTCCCCGCAAGCCCTTGGACTGGCCCGCTCGCTGGGGACGAGAGCCAGGCCCCGCCCGGTGGCACCTTGGAGCTGGCAGCCCCCAGAGCTCTATTGGTAGGGCCACTGTGAACAGAAACTGAGGAAAACGAGGCCCAGAGTGGGTGGACGCCGCCCCCTACTCACAGCCTCCTTATGGCTGATTTGGGGGCTGGAGCCAGAACTGGCTGCCACCCACTGGAACCGCTGGGGTCCCATCTCACCCCAGCTGAGGGGTGGGGTAGAGTCGGGGGCCGCCTCCCCCCTCACTCGTGTCCAGGATCCCAGGGGTGGAATTAACATCCGCTGCCCCTGCCGGTTGGGTGGTGGCAGTGGGAGCCAGGCCTTTGGGGGCAGGCGCCTGAGGACGTGGCACTGTCCCTTTTGCTTGAGGGCCACGGTCGGGGGTGTGACGTGCCCTTGAGCCCAGGCAGAGGAGAGCAGCGGGGACAGGACCTGACGGCCTGGTACAGCGCCCAGAGGGGCCTTGGTTTCTACTGTTTCCCGCTCTGTTTACAGACAAGCTGCTGTCCTCCCTGGGCAAGGGGAAGGGGTGGGGCAGACGGCGAGTGCCAAGGTGGCACGAGGCTGGGCATGTGCCTGGTCACGGATAGTGTCTGAGGAGTGTCTCACACCTGGAGGTGTCACTCTGAGGACCCCCGCCCCCACGGGAGCATCTTGATCTCTTCTGAAGCTGACCTCTGACCTGGGGGCAGCCAGAATCCGGGTACCCCCCCAGCCCCTCCCTGGGCCCAGAGTCCCCCATCAGTGAGTCTTGGCTCTGCTTATAGCATCTGACGGCAGAGGGGCTGAAAATAGCCCCTGAGAGAGGGGGAGGAGGGGGCTATTTAAAGGGCCTGGGAGGAGGAGAGCCCAGAGGGAGTGAGCAGTCATCATGGCCACTTCAGAGCTGAGCTGCCAGCTGGCGGAGGAGAACTGTGAGCGCCGAGAGGCCTTCTGGGCTGAGTGGAAGGATCTGACGCTGTCCACACGGCCTGAGGAGGGGTGAGTGCTGGCCAGTCAGGGGGTCTCCCATCCTCTCCCTCAGAGCACCCTTCCTGAGACGCATAAGGCCAGACCACAAAGCCCAGGGGAGGTTTTGGGGGGTGGGGACCAGGAGAGTGCCTGCTGGGGGCAGTGGAGTCGCCCCTCCCAGGTCCTGGCAGCCCCAGGAGCTTGCCGGCCAGCCGGTGAGTGGCGGGCAGCCCTTCTCGGCTTCAGTGTCCCTGCCCCTCTCCTTCCCAGCTGCTCTCTGCATGAAGAGGATGCCCAGCGGCACGAGACGTACCACCGGCAGGGGCAGTGCCAGGCGCTGGTGCAGCGTTCCCCCTGGCTGGTGATGCGGATGGGCATCCTCGGCCGTGGGCTGCAGGAGTACCAGCTGCCCTACCAGCGGATGCTGCCCCTGCCCATCTTCACCCCCGCCAAGGTGGGCGCCGCCAAGGAGGAGCGCGAGGAGACCCCCGTCCAGCTGCGGGAGCTGCTGGCCCTGGAAACCGCCCTGGGAGGCCAGTGCGTGGACCGCCAGGACGTGGCCGAGATCACCAAGCAGCTGCCTCCCGTGGTGCCCGTCAGCAAGCCCGGCGCCCTTCGCCGCTCCCTGTCTCGCTCCATGTCTCAGGAGGCACAGAGAGGCTGAGAGGGACGGTGACTTGGGCTCCACGGTGCCTGCCCTGGGCTGGGCCCTTCCTGGCTAGGACCATGGAGGGGAGCTGCTGGTCACGGATGCTTCGTAGTTTGCCCAGAGTTGGGGGCTAGGGGAGGAGGGAGCCAGAGGCCAGGAGGCCTGGATCTCCTGAGTTCCCGGAGGGAGGGGAGTGGACGATGGGCACAAAAGGTGAAGAGCTGGGGGCCAGCACAGCCAAGTACCCCCAGTCCCAGGAGGAAGGGCAGGAGAAGCTGATGAGGGCAAGAGGTCCCTGAGAGGAGTGACCCCGGTCCAGATTTCAGCTTCAGAGAAGGATGAAGAAAAACTGTAAGAGGATCTGGAGTGCTCTGGGAAGGAGACTGGAGGGAGGGGGACGTGAAGAGGGCAGAGGCAGGGTGGAGCCCCCAGCACCCTCTGTTAGTGCTGCAATAAACGCTCAATCACATGCCAGAGTTTCGTCTCTTTCCTTCTGGTTGAGGGGTCCACCCATTGGTGTCCCCCCCACCCCATGCTCACTTCTAGGAACAGGCCCTGCATCTCAGCTAAATATGGCAGAATTAGTGGGTCACCCCATGCTTGCGGGGAGGGGCTGTAGGGACATCAGTAAACAGGGCGGCTGTCTGTTCAGTCCCCCTGACTGCCGTGGGCCCTGGCCTCTGCCTCCAGTCCTCTGGCACTGTGCGGTGCCCAGGAGGCCAGTTGGCATCCAGGGTTTGTTGAAATGATCTCATGGAGAATAAGGAGGGGACTGGCACCAGGACTGTCCTTAGCTGTGCCAGGGTGTGGTTGGGGTCAGGGACCCCAGGGCTGACCTCTCTCTTGGTTCTGAATCCAGACGGAATCAATCCTTGGCTGGGGTCAGGTGTTCCACCCTCCCTGGCCTGGGAGCCCAAGGTGGGTTGTTGGGAGGAGGGTGTGTGTGTAGGGGGTCAGGCTCCTGTCTGTGACTTCTGCAGCTGTTGCGGTAACTCATGCCCCAGACTGGCTGCCCAGCCCAACTGGAAGACGCTTTCTCTTGGACAAGGTGTGGGGGGCGGGTGGCACAGAGGAGGCCTGGGCCCCATCTTGGCAGGGGCTGGTAGCCTACCCATGGTGGAGAGGCACTATACTTGGTCAGAGTGGGGTCCTACTCCAGGAAGACCATGGAGATGGCCTCCGCAGAATCCACTTCCTATTTGGGGGGATAGGAGGGGAGAACCTGGCATCTTGACAGTCTGGTATCTGGAGTGCCAAGCAGTCTGCAGGCCTGGCCTGGTCCTACTCGCCCAGAGAGGGCTGGAGTGTGGGCTGTGAGATGAGAGGGGTCAGACTCCAGACGAGGCGACACACCTAATCCCTTGGCGTCCGAGGCTGGGCTCTCGTCCCCTATTAGCCCTGGCAGCCTGGAGAATGTACCCTGTGCCCTTCCGTCCTCACCTGGGCCCCTGGCCCTAGACGTGACGGGAACATCATGAGCCCGCAGGGCCTGCAGGGGAGGCCGGGCTGTTCTCTCCGCTGCGCGCATTAGCCCCACTCGCCTCCCCTATCGTCACTGCCATCTGACGGGCGGGGTCTACCGAGACCGTGGGGAGGCCAGAACGGACTGTCCTTTCTGGAGTCAGGGTGGGGCGCGGGTGGGGCGGGGGTGGGGACGGAAGAGAGGCCTGGAGGAGGGGAGCTGGGGAGACCTTACTAAGAAAGGGGGTGGATGTTGGAAAGGGTGTCCCGGAGATGGGGAGCCTGGCGGGGAACTGGGCCCTTGGTGGAGACCGCTGGGAGCTGGGAACTGGGGACAGGGCTAACTTGGAACCCTGGCAAAAGAGAAGGGAAGGGATGCCAGGCAAAAGGGGTGAATGAGGGGCTGGAGAAGAAAGTGGAGGTGCTGGGACTGGCGGCTGCGGGTTTCTGTAGAGTCTGGGGGTAGGAAGCTGAGGGGCAGGGCGCAGGAGCTGGTCTTGGAGGGCAGGTGAGGCAAAGAGTGAAGGGCAACCGGGAGCAATGGTGGAGCAGGGGCGGGGACGGATGCTCCCCTCCATCCCACCCCCGTGTGTCTGCTGCAGGGACACTAAAGGAGATGGATGGCATAGGGAAGACGCAGCGCGTGGCCCCAGGCAGCTCATCGCTCAGCCGCCGCCCCCGCACCGGAGGGGCCAGGGCGGGCGAGCGGGGGTCGCGCCGCAGATAAAGGCGAGCGGGGCTCAAGGGCGGCCGCGGCAGCAGCATGAGCGGGACAGACCGGAGTCAGGCGGCCGGCGCGGTGCCCGACTCAGACCCGGGCCTGGCGGCGGTCGCCTCGGCCTACCAGCGCTTTGAGCCCCGCTCCTACCTTCGCAACAACTACGCGCCGCCGAGGGGGGACCTGAGCTGCCCCGACGGCGTCGGGCCTTGGAAGCTGCGCTGCTTGGCTCAGACCTTCGCCACCGGTGAGCGCGGGGGAAGCAAGACAAAAGGTCCTCAGGGAAGCAGACGGGCAGCGCTCGAGAACTCTCAGAACTGAGAGGCGAGGTGGGGAAGGCGGAACGCTGGGGGCGGGCGGAGGAGAGGCGCTGCCAGGCCTCTGAGATTGCCCCCAACTTCATCCTCACTGGTAGGCAGAGTTTATGGTTGTGGAACCTGAGTCTCAGAGAGGTTAAGTTCATTCCCCAAGGTAAGTCAGCCGACGCTGCAGCCAGGACTCAGACCCTGGTCCGTCTAACTCCAGGGCTAGTGCTTTTGCCAGATAGAGACCCACTTAACACGGAGAAAGAACAGACAGAAGGGGCGAAGAAGCAGGAAAGGGAGGCAGTGACTGAGGCTGGGGGCTGCAGGCCTAGCGCCAGGGCTCGCTTCCTCTGCCCACCCAGGGGAGGTGTCTGGCCGCAGCCTCATTGACGTCGGCTCAGGCCCCACTATATACCAGCTGCTCAGCGCCTGTGCACACTTTGAGGACATCACCATGACAGATTTCCTAGAGGTGAACCGCCAGGAGCTGAGGCTCTGGCTGCGAGAAGAGCCTGGGGCTTTCGACTGGAGCGTGTACAGCCAGCATGTCTGTCTCATCGAGGGCAAGGGGTAAGGGCTGGGGGGTGAGGGTTGGTAGGGGGTTTCCCGGGAGTGGCTGGTGGGAGGCAACAAAGAACTGAGTGTAAGCACCCGGAACCCTGGTCCTGACCCTGCCTTCTGCCCCCCAAACAGGGAATCCTGGCAGGAGAAGGAGCGCCAGCTGAGAGCCAGGGTGAAGAGGATCCTGCCCATCGACGTGCACCGGCCCCAGCCCCTGGGCGCTGGAGGCCTGGCACCCCTGCCTGCCGATGCCCTGGTCTCTGCCTTCTGCCTGGAGGCTGTGAGTCCGGACCTGGCCAGCTTCCAGCGGGCCCTGGACCACATCACCACGCTGCTGAGGCCTGGGGGGCACCTCCTCCTTATCGGGGCCCTGGAGGAGTCGTGGTACCTGGCTGGGGAGGCCAGGCTGGCGGTGGTGCCCGTGCGCGAGGAGGAGGTGAGGCAGGCCCTGGTGCGGAGTGGCTATGAGGTGCGGGATCTGCGCACCTACACGATGCCTGCCCACCTTCGGACGGGTGTAGATGATGTCAAGGGCATCTTCTTCACCTGGGCCCAGAAGAAGGTGGGGGTGTGAGGCCCCTGTGCACGCAGAGCCAGTGGCCCTCACCCACCCAGATTCCCCGTTGTCTGCGGTGCGTCTAATAAAGAAATAAGTCCCTGTCGGTTGGTGTAGGTGCAATCTGTGGCTCCCCGGGGAAGGGCTCTGTCTTGTGCTGCAGGGGTATGGGAGGCATCGACCCTAGTCTTTTCCCCCCAGAAGCTTCCAAAAAGGTCAGTTTCTACACTCATTCTTCCCAAACTAAGGTAGGCCAGGGTCACAGGGAGCTCTTTCAGCATCTGCTGTGTGTCCTGCACCTGCTCGGTCTCTTCCATCCCCACACTCAGCAGTCCCCTCCTTGCAGGTGAAGCTCAGAAAGGTTAAGAACCAATAAACAGTAGTGGAGCTCAGAGGAACCCAGAAGGGGACGCAGATGTAAGTGGAACTTGTGGCCAGTGGAGTTACCATCCAGTCACAAAGACCCAGAGATGGGAGGGGAGAAAAACAGGCACCAGTGGGACAGGAGCTCCATCCATATCTGCTGTTGCCCTGAATCGAGTTCCTGCCATCCCAACTCCCATGTTCTTAGCTAGAGACCCTTCTGCCCCACTGCTGCTTCCAGCCAGCTCTGTCTTCTTCCCTCCAGCCCATCCTACTCACAGAAATGAGCTGGAAAATAGCAGGTGAGGCTGAGAGTTGGTTTATTAAGAATGTCCCTTGCCACCCTCCTCACCTTAAAATAGTTCTTAGTATCAAAAGAAGTTAATGCAGGCCACCCAAGTCCCTGAGGTTGGAGTCCTAGCTCAGTGCCCTTACCCCCAGGGAAGGAAGAGGAGCAGACTCCCTGCTCCAATCAGAGACGGCCGTAGGATGGAAAGTTTCTGGAGCTCCACGGTCTATCTGCATGGAGCAGGAATGTGCTATGGCTGCTGGCAACTGGCAGGGGTCACCTTTACCACGGCATAGGCACAGCACTGCCCCTGCCTGCTTCTGGGAAGACCAGAGACCAGAGCCAGCCACGGTCTTCTCCCCTCTTCCCCCAGATTGCCCCTTACCACCCCCCTCACCCTGGGTCAGAAAGTGGGAAAGGGGCTTAGCAGGCAGGGCGCTGCGGTAGGGGATGGCGAACTATGTCTAGGCAAGGAGGATCCCCATTTTCCTTCCTCCCTCTGCCTCCCAAGGGGCTGCTTCCGGGGGTGATTGAGCTCTTGAGTTGTGTGGCAGCCCTATGAGGTTTGTAAAGAGAGGGAGTGCAAAAGAAAGGAACACGTATACACACATGCAGCCTGGACACCCTTACCCCTGCCAGCGCTTGAGGACATCCTGGCTCTCTGCCTGGCCTGCGCTGTGTGCAGAGCTGGTGTTCAGCCAATGGTTGCCCTCATGATTTGGTCCCCCCACCCCCACTCACACGCCCTTGCACTCACGTTCAGTCTCTGCACAGTCCCCTAACCCACACTAACCGCCTGCCCTCCAACACACACACTTCAGAACCACTCACACACATCCACACTTTCTGCCCTGCGACAAGGCCAGTGCTCACCACCCCACCCCGCATCCCACACACCCCAGATCTGTGTCTCCCACCCCATCAACCTACACACTCGGTCTCCCTCACACATTCGTGTGTGGGCTCCCAACCAGAACAGCAGCTCAGGGGCCACAGGGATTCCTGTCCTACGCTCTCTGGGGTCCTGGCTCCAAAGAGGGAGTGTGGTGAGGCCTCCCGGGGGTCTGACTGGGGCAAGGCTGAGTGAGACTGCCCCCCAATCCCTACAGCTTACTTCCTCTAGATCCCATGAGATCTGCTGGGAAACTTGGGCAGCCGAAGAGCAAGTGTCTACTGCCACCTAGCGGTGCCCCGAGGCAGGCACGGGGGTAACAGAAGGGGCCTCACTGTATCCCCAAAGGCGCGGTACCTGCTCTCCCAGCCAGGCAGAGGGTGCTGGGAACCACCCTGGCAGTGAGGGGTTGTGAGGAGGAGGCTGACAGGGACAGAGAGACAGCCTCCCCTCAGTGGAGCTAAGAACACAGTTCCAGTCCAGCTCAGCTCCAGGGACTAGAGGGGTTGCCCATTTTCTAGCCCCAGATGTTATAAGGCCAGGTCTGCTGGGAGGCCAAGACCTGTAGGGGTCATGCGGGGGCTGAGCAAGGGGTAGGCAGGTTACATGATTCTGGCCCCACACCCTTCATGTCCAAGTTCAAGATGCTGAAAGGAAAATAAATCATCTCAAGGACTTCGGGGGAGAAGGGGAGCCAGCAGGGACAGACAGGATTCTCAAGAGGGCAGATCCGCTTCTCAGACCTTCAGTCCAGCTTGACCTTGGCCTCTGACTCCTTCAGCAGGTAGAGGCTGTCATCTTCCAGAAAGCTAAGGGTGGAGGGCGGAGGGGGGAGCCCACTGAGGCAAGGCACAGCTCTGAGAGCGTCCCCTGGGGGCAGGGGCGCATGGTGCAGGCAAGCTGGCCTGGTGGGGGGGTGACAGGTGCAGAGAGGCCTCTGAGAAGGCGGCAAGGGAGGGCACAGAGGAGGTGAGTGCTGGGCAAGGAGAGGCACCCACCTGAAGAAGAGGACGTGAACAGGGATGGTGCTGATGTGCCAGATGGCATGGGCATCCAGGACCCAGAAGAGAGGCGGGAAGTCCAGCAGCTCGAGAAGGGACAGCCCCTGCAGCAGCAGGACCACCGCCATGCACTTGTGCACGTGCGGCAGCCGCTGGTTCCGCAGGCACCAGGCCAGCCACCATGCCGCATTCACCAGGCCTGGGTGTGGGCAGGGGTGGGGGGAGGCTCACTCCCTGGATCTCCTTCCCTCCTCCCCAAGTCTCCCCTCTGTGACCCCGGAGCCACCCTCAGGAGCCTCCCCCGCAACCACCCCTCTCTCCCACCCCCAAATTCCTCCCTCTTCCTTCACCCTCAGGGTCTCTCTAGAACCTCCTTCTCTGGAGACAGCACCAAGGCCCACCTCCACCCCGAGCCAGCGGTTCCGCAGGCGGCCCAGCCCTCCCCAGAGCCCGTCCCGCTCACCCGTCGCCACGTTGACGGCCATGTTGTAGCCGTAGTCGAAGCGGACGAGACTCAGGTAGGAGACGTGCGCTGTCAGCAAGAGCAGCAGGAGGGCCCGGAAGGCACTGGCCACGGCCGGGTGCTGCAGCCCCACGGTCCTGCCCCGCCCCCCAGAGCTGCTCAGACCGAGTGACCGGCCCCCGCGGCAGCAGGCCCTGGGGCACCCCCTCACCCCAGCAGCCATGCAGGGGAGCCAGGCCCGCAGGGCAGGCTTCCGATCCCCGGGGGTAGGGGCAGCCTGTGACCATGTGCTACATACAGCTCCTTGGAAAGAGCCAGGGCCCCCCATCCCATCACGGAGTCCCCTCCAGACCCATCTGGATGCTCTGTGCATGCATGATGAAAGCCCTGGGGGAAGAGCACCCCCAGGGAGGAGACTGGTGACCCCTTTCCGCCCCCAGAGCAGACAGGATGGACTCACCTGACACAGCAGAGATAGACTGAGTGCAGAATGACGGAGGAGGCACAGAAGTAGTCCATTTTCTGAGGGCAAGGAGAGCTGGATGAGGGACCAGCGTGAAGGGGGCAGGCCGCGGACAAGGCTTCATGGAAGGCAGGGCCCGGAGAAGACCCACCAGGGATGGGGGTGGCGGAGAGCCAGCCAGAGTCTAATGTGGGAGTCCCAGGCCTATGGCCAGTGGGGATGTCTCATGCTCCTTTCCTCTATCGCTGTTTTATGTCTGAATTCAATAGACTGACCCTTGTATTCACATTATACAATTAAAAAAAAAAATTGTACTCAGCAGCAAGGGTTTAGAGGTGTGCCGGCCAAGACTCCAGAATGGAAGAGCGTGCGCAGACTTCAGAGTGCAGTCTGGGTTCAACAGCTGTGGGCTTGAGTCTGGATTGCACCCCCTTCAGTGGCTGAGTGATCCTAGGCAAGTGATCTCACCTGTCAAAGGCTCAGCTGCTGTATCAGCTAAGAAGAGCCAGTAATCACACCTGCCTCACAAGGGTCAAGTGAGGCTCAAGTGCACTAGTATGCTGAATAAAGCTCTGCACAAAGCAATGTTCGATGAACTCAGTCAGTATGAGAACTAAGAGCCAGGTCTGCCCCACCGCTGTCCCTGGTCCTCCGGGACTGTCCCCAGCAGAAGACGGAGTGGGAGGGCACTCACCTCTGTGAGGTCGGTGTCCCTGGTGTGGAAGACTGTGGACCAGAACCAAGCATTGAGGGAGACCTGAGGAGAGAGGTGGCTGGTGAGCGTGGCGCCCAGGGGCGGGGAAGACCCCCCCAGAGGGTTCACCTCCATCTCACTTTGGGAAAGGGGAGCTGAGAAACATGCTTCCCTGGGCCCTGAACAAACCCATGCCCCTCCACCCCCACCCAGCCTGGGTCCCTCAGACTCAAGCTTCCTACCCCTGAACCCCTCAAGGCTGCGATGCTGCAGCCTCCACAGGTTCCGGCCTGGCCTGGGAACCAGTTCCGGCAGTCAAGTTCCCTGGTTACTCAATGGCTAAGACAACAGCCCCCGGGGAACCTCACCTCCTCCCCCAACTGGCAGGTGATGACAGCCCCACCCGGGCCAGGGGAGTCAGTGACCTCAGCCTCTGGGGGCGGGAATGAAGTGGGTGGGGTGGAGGGGCTTGAGCCAGCTTGGGGTGTGTCTGGAGCAAGCAAGCAAGGGAGGGAGATCAAGCAGATCCCACTGGGGCCAAGTCTCTGAGGAGGAAGCCCAACCTTCCCCTGGCTGGGCTGGCCCAACCCGCCAGGCCAGTGGCTGCTGCTGGGGTCTGGGAGGAGCAAAGGAGCAGGGCTGGAGGGGCTGTGGTGGGCAAGGGCCCAAGGGAACGCTGGAGGCCTTACTCCTGGAAATTAACTGCAAGGAGACAGTACAAATCATCTTGCAAATGAGCCCTCACTCTGGTGGGAGTTGGTGGTGGCATTTTTTTGCAGGGACTGCTGAAACCCAACTATCTGAAAGAAGGGTGGGCTGGGGTGGAGACACACAACACTGGGCTGGGTGGAAGGGCTGGGAAACCAGTCAAAGAAACAGTCAAGGTCTGGCTTGGAAGGCCCTGGGGGTGGGGAGGGAGGCAGTAGGGTGGTACAGGCCTGCCAGAGATGGCTAAAGGCCAGGAGCTGCTCATTTGGGTCCAGTGTACCAGGAAAACTGACCAGGCAGGGGCCAGAAGGAACAGGGTAAAAAACCACTTTCCCCCTGGTATGCAGCAGGAAGGCCAGGTGGTAGGATGAGTTCCCTAACACAGGCTTGAGGGGGCTTGTGAGGAAAGGGGGAGAGCAATGGGGTAGAGGCCTAAGCTCCACTGCAAAGCTGCTCAAGCCTGGAAGTCTCTGGAGGCTTAGGGAGCCTGGTGAGCCTGTCTGGCCTGGGTTCAGGGCTGACTCTTGCTGCTTCTGCTCCTCAAGACCTGGGCACAGGCCCTGCCCTTCTGGGCCCAAGCTCTCCCCTGGGACAAATCAGGGGGCCGCCCAAAGTGATCCTTTGTCCCCTTTCCAGTCCTGATGTCAGGTGATTAGTCCAGGTCTTTTGAGGACAGCCATCCTGTCCCATCCCTGGAGACTGGACCCCTTCCCCAGAGACGGTAATGGGGCTGGTTTGGAGGCTGGAAAATGGAACAGGAAGTCCTTCCTCAGACTCTGCTTCTGCGAAGTCTGTGATGCTCGGGTCAGAGTAGGGAGAGAAGCAGGCTCAGTGCTGGAGACGGGGCCCAGGTGATCACGTGGGCCAGGAACACCGTTGGGGCGGGAAGTGGCCCTGAAAGCCAACGTGACGGGGAGGCAGAGGGGAGGCAGCAGGCAATGGCAGCCAGCCAGGTCTCCTCGTCACCCATGGCAGGAAGGAGGAGGTGACAGAATAAGCGCCAGCTGGAGGGCTGTGGGGGAACGCACAGGGCTTCGCTCTACGGGGCAGGGACTGGGGTTGTTTGGTCCCCTGTCCAGCTGCCCCCCCGGGGTGCCTTCCACTTACGGAGACCCACCTGAAGCCTGGACTCTGCACCCTGAAAGATCCCCTTTCCCCTGGGGAGTGTCTCATTATGGGGGACTCCTCTTCTGACCCTCTCCTCAGACTTGGGAGACAGTGTCATTAAGAGTGCAGGCCCTAGGGTCAGACTGCCAAGGTTCAAATCCTGCCTCTGCATTTCCTGTGTGTCCTTGGGCAAGTTATTTAGCCTTGTTGGGCCTCAGTTTTCTCATCTGTAAAATGGGAACAATCATAGTATTGATAAGGATTTAACGAACAAAACAAGTACAGTGTACAACGCAATGCTCAGGGCAGGGTCACACATTGGGACTGACTTCTCCCTGCCCTGCTGACCAGTGTCAGATCCGCACACCCCTTCACAGAACCAAGGCCAAAGAGCCCAAGTCTGTCTCCCACTCTCCGTGGAGGCCAGGGACGTCTAGGCTGAGAAAGGGTGGTCTCCCCAAATCTGCCTTGGCCCAGTCACAGGGGGCAGGGGGCAGGATGTCTGGAGCCTCCATCATGAGATGGACTCTGGGTTCAAGTTCTGTCTCAACCCCTAAACAGCTGTGTGATCTGAAGCAAATAATAGCTTCTCTGAGCCTTAGTTGCCTCACGTACACACACGTACACAGCAGGGTTCAGAATAGCACCCGCTGCGTAAGAGGGTCCTAAGGACGATGTCTGCAAGATCCCAGGCACAGCGAAACCACTCAGTAAGTGGTGGCTATTCCTGGGCCTGGCACACAGTAGGTAGCCCAGAAATATCTGTTTCCTTCATCATGGCCAGGGACTGACCCCCACCACCGCCCTTCCTCACAGGTCACAATGTTCCAGGGAAAACCACGGAGCCCCAGGGTCTCTTGGTCCCAGAACACAGACGCTGCAGCTCTAGGAAGAGCCCCCTCCTCCCTGCTCCTGAGCGACGACCCCACCAGGATGCACTGAAGGGAGGTTACTTCTCTTCGCTCAGAGTTTGTCATTAAGACTCAAGGTTAGGAACAGAAGGATGTGAAGGACGGGAGGGCCCAAGTGTACGGCTGCTCCCAGGCTCCTCGGCCAAGCAGGAGTAGAATGGGGGAGCCGGGGGTGGGGGGTGGTAACTGGCCAATCAGACAAGCCAGGAGGGCCATGGGCGCCAAGAACTCTGCATAAACACTGGGGAAAGGGGGAGGCCAGGGGCAGGGTGCCAACGAGGGTGGAACTGGAGGGGGACATGGCAGGCTGGGTGGAGGAGAGCAGGAGGCTGTTTCAGTCTGTTGGAAAATAAGAAAATTGAGACAAAAATATCACAGCCGTGAAACTGGTTGGATGCCAAGTGAGCCAGATCTGTCAAGAATCCGACCCCAGTGCTAAGCCCCAGTGCTCGGGGCTGTCATTGACACCGCCGCGGTGGGGACAAGTGGGTCTTTAAATAGCTTGCTGTCTCAGAAGTGGGGGAGGCAGAATGTTAAATATGATGCCTGCTGCCATGCTGCCCCCCCATCCCAGAGGCCTCAGGCAGGGCAAGCCAGCCCCAGTTCACTCCTGAGAGAGAAGTGGGCAAGAAGTGGATGGAGACAGGAGGAAGGGGACTTTTTCCACCATCAAAAAGGATTCCTTGATTTCCTGCTATTGCCTGTTCCACTGGCACTTGTCTGACCGTAGTGACGTCCTTCCTGAAGTCTAGCCATCATTCTGCTGTCTCTTCTCCCAGTTTCCTCAGCAGAGGTGGGGTACAGTTAGTCCCCACCACCATAAATCATCCTGAAGAGACAGTCTGGCCTTTCCTGGCACCCCATCCTCACTCTATCCCAAGGACCTTTCCTTGTTGGATGAAGGGACAGAGAATCGGTTTAGCCTCATAGCTTTGGCAGAGAGCAGGGGCCCCCGGTTCCATGAAGTCAAAGGTCTGTGGTGGGCTCCTCCAAAGCCTGGCCGCTGCCCAGCCCAAGTCCAGGTCTAAATGTTAAGGCAAGGGTTGACTTCTTGTGCCAAAGCTTCAACAGCCCTGCTAAGTGCTGGAGAAAAAGCCACTGAGACCCTTCCCCCTCCCCAAGACCTCACCTGGAGCAGGTGGGGGGGCCTTCCCACTCCAACTCACCAAAAAGCAGGAACCCCAGTCGCTCCAGAAAACCCAACCCACAACAAAGTCCACAGTCACAACCTCCATACAGCTTGGGATTTTTCCCTCTTGCAAATACACACAGGACTAAAGACCAAGTGTAAAATCCACACTGAATCATCAAAGACAGTGTGGACACTGAGACTCTGTCCCTCAAGGCCCTCCTGGTGGCACGAAGCGGGGGTCCCATGTCCGCAGGGTGTCCTAAGACACAGGCCACAGGTGTCTGTCCTCTCCCAACCCAGCATCACCTGCTGTATCCCTAAGGGCCCTTGTCCTGCTGGACTGCAGGACACACCTGGGAGGTATGATCCTCACCAAGACGGAAGCTGAGTGGCAGATGCCAGTGAGACGAAGGACCCCAGAATCAGGGGGGGATCAAGGCGAGAGCTGTGAAGTGACCATCGGCCTCTGGCACGTGTTATGAAGATGAAGGCGGGGACTCTCTGAGGTTCCCTCAGACCAGCATGTCTACCCAAGGGGGCTCTGAGTTTGGTTCAGAGAGTTCAGGTAGGACTGTCCTGTGATAACAGGGGCAGGGACGAGGGGGCAGTAAGGGCAGACATCAGTGTCCCTGGAAGAACGAACGCCAAGAGGAAGGGGACAAGTGAGCTCTCCTCCATTTCCCCACCTTTCCTGCTTGCACAGCCAGGACCAAATTTGCTTCTCTGTGTGAGGCCAAAAGCAGGGAGTGATGGCTCTGTCCCACCCGGTGACAGGCTGGGATGATGCCAGGCCCTAGTCTACACAAGCATTCTGGCCCCTCAGTCTGGCACTCAGAGCCCTCTCTGCTCCATTTTTACTCCCTCATCTGCCCTTCAGCCAGCCACAGCGGCCAGGCTGACCTTCCCAAGGATGCTGGTCCAGGCCCCATACTGACCAGTTTCTGCACCTTCGCTCCTGCTGGGCCCGCAGCCCAGGAGGCGGGAATCCAACATCCTCTCCCCTCTGGGCACGTGTCTAAGCCTGACCAGGCCTACGGATCCCGTAGAAGGAGATGCAGGGTCCCCTCCTCCTCGTGCTTCCCTGAGAGACTCCTCACCCAGACCATGTGGTCTCCAGCTCACAGCTCGCCAGGCTCGTTCCCTGAGCCCTCTTTGCCTCGGCCTCTATCCTGCCTCCCAGACTGGCCGGAGCTGCACCTCCCACCCAGCTGAGCTCCTTGGGATGGGGGCTTCAGCCATCACAAGCGCTAACCCCTGTCTCTACCCACAGCAGATACCCACTAAACATGTAGCACCTCACGTGGAGACAGCCCAGAGGGGGCGAGGTGCTCAGGCCCTGGAGTCAGACAGCCCCGGGGGCCAGCCTGTCTCCGCTAGTCACCACCCGGTGAGCTGACAACTTTGGGCATGTGTCCCTGCTCTGAGCCTTCCACAGGGCTTGCAGTGGTATCACGAGGATTAAATGAGAAAATGTATGTACAGAACTTAGGACCATGCCCATCATGTGATCTGAGTCCCATAACTGATAAAGATTATAAATATTATGGAATGGAAAGTATTAGGGAGGAGCACCATTTCCCAGAGGTTCCACAGCCTTCTTCTGGCCCTACTTCCAGGCCCCATCCCTGAAGTCTGAGGTTTGACCTAGACGGCCAGCATCTGACACGATCAGCTTCCCCAAGGCCCTCAGAGACCTTCAATCTCATCTTATTTCACAGAAGCAGAATTCAGGAGAACAGCCTACTCCTTCCTATCCTTGTCCCAGGGCTCCCCCAACCACACGATGGCCTTGTGGTTTTCCACCTGTGCCTCCTTCTGTCTGCATTGCTGCCTCCTCCTCGTCTATTCAGTCATTAAGTTTTGGGGTTTCTCGGGTCTCCATTCCAGATCCCTTCTCTTCTCATGGAGCTCCCCCCGGTGATGACATCCACACTCACAGTTTCTATCACTGTCTTCTAAGCAGAAGCACAGGGCTTGTCCTTGATTCCTCACTTCTCATCTTAGGTCACCTCACAGCCAAGATGATGTGAGTGTTAACTCTGGAGCCAGATGCCTAGATTCAAACCCTGGCTCCTGGGGCAGGTAACTTAAACTTTCCAGTCCTTGGTTTCCTTGACTGTAAACTGAGGACAATAATACTGCCTACCTCATAAGCTTTTTATGGGGTTAACAAGGTTAATATTTATAAAGTGCTTAGAATGATACCTGGCACAGAGTAAGAGCTGTGTATGGGTTTGTTAAAGAAATACATTAAAAAATTTTAATGTTACCTCCAAAACATAGCTCAAACACACTTCTCTTTAATACTCCTCCTTCCCCAGACCTGTGCCACCTCTCTAGCCTAGCTCCTGTGCCCTACACTAAAATTATCAAATAGCCCCAGCATCCACTCTTGCCTCCTCCAACCTGGCATCTACACAGAGGCCAGAACAGCAACTGTATTCCCGAAGCCCCTTCTCTACAACCCTCATTGCTTCCTGAGATTTTGGGAGTCAAGATCTAAAGTGTTACTATGAGGTTTTGAGAGTCAAGATCTAAAGTGTTACTATGTCTGCAGGCTCTCCACCTCTATCCATCCCCAGGCTCCACCTGCTGCCCACCCGCTCACCTGCCTCACACCCCCTCCCAGCTTCTTGCCTGGTTGGCCTCCTGATGTTCATGTCCTCATATAACCTGCACTCTGTCCTGCCAGTGCGCATTCATCCATCATTCTGATTTGACCTCACATACCCCTTCCTCACGGAAGCCTTCTTGGATTGCCCCGTGCTGATCTAGACCCCACCACACCCCCCACAGCACTGATCTAGGCTTCACTGCACTTGTTCATAACTGACCTTTTACATTCAATTGTGTACTTATGTAACTGGTACCAGAGGGCGGGGACCCATGTGTTTTTATATGCTTTTGGATCTCTCGCACATAGTAGGTACTCAACACCTGAACACATGACTGCTTTGATGGAAGCAAGGTGAGTGAGTGGGGGCTGTTTCCCTAAGGTTTACCGTGGTAGCTCTGATCCAGAGACATCTATTGCAACCTCTCCTGCCCTCCCCAAGGTGACTGTGGTTCACATCTGTACCACAGTCCCTGTTTCTCTCACACAGCTCCAGGCCCCAGATGCTGGCTCTTCTGACCAGCCACTCTGTGAATCTCAGAGACCTCTCTGGATACTCAGATGGAACATATTTCAGCTTCTCCAGGGATGGTCTAAGCTCCAGATGGACTGCTGTCGCTGCCATGGCCTCTAGGCCTCGGCTGGGGTTGACAGGGCTTTGAATCCTCCACAGGGGTCCTGGGAAAGACCTGTGGTCCCAGCATGCTTCTACCACCCATCTCCCTTCTGTGTCTATAAACTGTCCTACTGGGTGTTTGAGCGGCTTCCTGCTTCAGGACGAGATCAAGGTCTCTTTCCTCTCCCCGTCCTTCTCAGACAGCCTGACCCAGGATCTTCTAGAAAGTGAAGGCCTGTTTCAGCACCTTCCCGGCTCTCCCCAGGCTGGACCACCCCACAGCTGCAGGTTTATCCCTGGAAAATTGAGGGGAAGCTAGGTGAGTAAGAATGGGGATCTAAGGCTTCCTCGTTCTTGGATGAGGGTGTAGAACAGGAATACTGCCAGGTTACCTACCCAAGCGAAGACCACGCAGGTGGGGTACATAGGGGAGGAGGCTGGCACGGAGGTGCGGTAGCGACAGAGCATCACCAGGTTGGCCAGGCCATTGAGGAAAGAGGCCACAGCAGAAGCTGGCTCTTGGAAGCACAGGAACCGGGAGAAGGGCCACTGAAAAAGGAGCACATGGATGGGGCCTGAGGGTCAGGCATTGCCCAGTTGGCCCCACCCATCTCTGCTTGACCTGCTGCATCCCCAGGTCCCCAGCCGGCTCCTCAGCTCTGGACCTTGGCCAAAGCCTCAGGTGCAGTCCCTCTTCAGGTCAACGAGCTCCCCTGCAGTCCCTGGCTGAGAGTCATCCCTCCATCCTGGCCAGCACTCACAGCACTGGGATGACCAGGCGGGCCAGTGCTGATGGCTCAGTATGGTTGGTGGAAGCAGCACAGACCTGCCATCTAGAAGACACAAGAACTAATCCATCCTCTACCACTGACCACAGCCCTCTGAGCTTCCCCTTCCTCTGTGACAAGCTGGGGAGAATAATTCTTACCAACCACAACAGTCTAGAATAAGATCTTATTGGATCAAAGGGTATCAGCAAGCTGAGCCTCTGTGCCTCACTGGGCAACCTGAGGGGGTATTTTTATTTTAAATCCAGATCCCTACTGAAGAAGCAACAGACAGCATACCAAGGGGACACTCTGGGAATTTGTCCTTGTAGGAAGGTGGGCATCTCAACCACTCTAAGCAGCCCAGCACCACTCCCTGAGGAGACCCCAAAACCTCCTAGATCTTGTTACCTCAAACCAAGAGGCAGGACACATTGTTCCCATCTGATGATAGGAAAACCAGCATATTTTGAGAACAGGAAACACACACTCATCACCCCACACTTTGGCTTGCTTCAACAGCATGGTCCAACTAGAGGCATCTAACTCCCACCATATACTTAACCTGACGCTCCAGCTCACCTTGCCATGGAACTGAGGCACTTTGTGACCTTCCTGGAGATAGAGGCCAACGGTGACCCACATACACTCATACTTACAGTCGTCCCGACAGGTCCAACCTGAAACCGATAAATATGGCCTGGTGAATTCCCCAGCACAGGGAGGCACAGAGATAGCCTGAAAGGGGCTCAAACCCAAACACAAGCCAAGAGGGCCTGCAGGTTGGGGAAAACCAGAAGAAACCTGAAAATTCTAGCTTTCTGCTTGGATGGATGAGTGATGGTGCAACATACACACAAGGGAAAGGTGCATATGTGCGTGTATGTGTGTGTGTGTTAGAGTGTATACTGAGCAAATAGAGCTGTCTCTTCTTTAATCCAAGATGGAGATTTTGGCATTTGATGGACTCATCTGTGGACATCTGGGTTCATGTTTGCTCTTCCTGAATACAGGATTTGCTCTCACTCCCCAGGGAGAAACCCTTGTTATCTTAACCCCCATCTATGAAAATGAAGCTCAGGTTCTTCACTCTGACTTTGGAGGCCCCACATTGCCTTTTAAACTTTATTTCCCACCACTCCTTTTCAGGCACCCTGCTCTCTGAGTAAACCAAGCTGCAGGATGTGTCCATATCTACCCAGGGCCTCCACTCTCTGTTCTTTCTGTCTGGTGAACAAAGGACAGTAAAGAGAACAAACTTGCAGTCAAACAGGCCAGAACTGAAAACTCTACTAGTTACTGGCTGTGTCACTTTGAGCAGGATACCTAACCTCTCTGAGTTAAATCAGTAAATCAGTAAAAATCAGTAAATCAGTAAAAATCAGGTTAAGAGAATCAATCTCACAGGGTTGTTGTGAAAAATAACTATTTTGACACGTGTCACACAGGAAGTGCCCACTCTGGCCACAGGCCTCAATTTAATGCACCTATCGGGAAGACCTTCCTCTCAGGAATGTCCAAGATAACCAGTGCCCCCAACTCTTCAAAGTCAGAAATGATTCCTTTCTCCCCCACATGCTACTTAATCTAATAATCCTTTGGGGCTTCAATTACAGTCTCCTTGCATTACGAGCCCCCAGTGGTAGGACCCTGGTCTGATTTCAGTGTCATTCCAGTACTTTGTACCCAGGAGGTAGTAAATGCCCATTTGACTGAATAAATAAAAAGTAAACGAAAAAAAAAAAAAAAAAAAAAAAAAAAGTAAACGAAGCTCCTGGCTGACAGGCTATCATCACTCTGGGGCTCCACTCACTCACACCCATAATGGACCTCAGGGAGGAAATAAGGTGCATCATTACAAAGTGGTATTAGGGGGCGGGGCCAAGATCGTTGGGCGGGGCCTACCGCGGGGGGTGTGTCTTACCTGCTAGACTCATGTAGATTGGCTGGCGGGAGCGGAAGTGCTTCAGTGCACCCCCCGAGCAGTTCCGTTCTTCGCACCGGAGCAAGCAGTCGCGGTACACTGGCTCGCGGTCGCCCTGGGAGCCGCTTGCTAGCGCGGCTGCTCCAGCCAGCAGTACCAGACGCGCAGTCCGCCCGGCCATCCTTCCACCCTGGCCCTCCGCCGGCGGAGGAGCTTAGGAGCTTTCACTTCCGGAATAAGCGGAAGTGCCTTGTGTTCTTTCATCTGCTTTCCGCCGACGTCCACCCCAGTTTAAATAAAAGTTCCCGGGTTTTTGCCGGCGCGTGCCCCGCTCTTCGCCTAAATGTTATCTGCATATAACAAGGCGACAGGGTTAGAGTAAGGGAGACACCGGGTAGGTTAAGAAGCAAAATAAAATGGTATTTTATCAGCATTTGTCTTCTTCTCCGGGGTGTTTTTGTTGGAGCTAGGGCTATTTTTCTGTCCCCAGTTTAATCGGATTTCCGCACTCTAATGTACCTGGAAGTGTCTAATTATCTTCCAACCCCACTGGCACCACCACTCTAGTTAAAGAAATCATCATCTGTTGTCCAGGCATCCAAAGTAGCCTCTTAACACATCCTCCTACTTATACTTACACCCCTCCAGCCCATACTCCATTTCCAAGCATTGACATTTGACCATATCATTCTCCTTAAAATTCTTTACTGGTTCCTACTTGCCTCAAGATAAAATCATAATTCCACAAGCCCTGCATAATCTGACTCCTGCCTGCTGATCTCCCTCATTTCTCTGCTCCAGACTTCCCTCAAGAGGCCATGGCCCTTGACCTTACCTCATCCCCTTGTCCGTATCATTCTTACTCCAACTGATTCTTTTAGTTTCAACTGAAACACCGCTTCTAGGAGTAAATAACACGTGGAGGGTGATATAACATATGGTGGTCTCTGTTCCCAGGCAAGATTGTGGAGGGACCTTGCTGTCTTGTTTACTACTATACTGCCAGCACTAGTACAGAATTTGCCTCAGGGTAGGCCTAGCATAGACGCAAAGGAGATCACATCTATCGTCAACAAATGCTAAAAAAAGAAAAATGACATTTAAGTTGAAAGAAGCCATACTAAGACTTCCAGTTGACTTTCAGTAGAAATAAAATTCAGAAGACAGTGGAGCCACATATTTAAAACACAGAAGGAAAATTAACTGTTAAAACCTAGGATTTGATATATAAAAATATATATGACTCAAAAATGAAGACTAATTATGTTTTCTGACAAACAGAAACAAAGAGAATTTGTCACTGCAGACCTTCAGTGACAGGGATACTGAAAGGTATTTTTCAAATAGAAGGAACACGTCCCCCAGTGGGAAGCATACAAAGGCAGGATGTGATAGAGTGAAAGCAGATATGTGCGTCATCTAGATGACTATGGACCACACAAAGTGATAATGACTAAACTTTTGGGGTCATTTCTTTTGAATTTTATTAAAACTGGTTTATGGCTTCCCAGGTGGCTTAGTGGTAAAGAATTGGCCTGCCAGTACAGGAGACACAGGTTTGATCCCTGGATCGGGAAGATCCCCTGGAGAAGGGAATGGCAACCCATTCCAGCATTCGTGCCTGGAAAATTCCATAGACAGAGGAGCCTGGTGGACTACAGTCCATGGGGTTGCAAAGAGTTGGACACAACTGAGTACACACACACACACACACACACACATACACACACAGGGGCACTTGCTAAGACCGAACATGGAGTTTTTTGTTGTTTTTGTTTGTTTAAGTGAATGAACAATGTAATTCATCATAAGAATTTGGGTGCCAAAGCTGGGCTATCAAATCACCAGCATGATTCAGACTATGCTGAGATAAGAGAGATATCCTATTTTTAGAAAAATTAAGAGGAGGATCTTTGGGAATAGGAAGTGAAAGTGAAAGTGTTAGTTGCTCAGTCCTGTCCAACTCTTTCCAGTCCCATGGATTGTATAACCCACTAGGCTCCTCTGTTCATGGAATTCTCCATGCAAGAATACTGTAGTGGGTAGCCATTCCCTTCTCCAGGGGATCTTCCCAACCCAAGGATTGAAGCATAATTAGTGTGTGTGTACTGATTGCCTTTTCCTCCACTCCACTCTCTGGATTCTATTCTCTCTTTTTTTAAATTAATCAATTTATTTGGCTGAACTGGGTCTTAGTTTTGGCATGTGGGATCTAGTGCCATGACCAGGGAATGAACCCACGGCCCCTGCACCGGGAGCTCAGAGTTTTAGCCACTGGACCACCAGGGAAGTCCCTGAATTCTACTCTTTCACTCTGTCAGCAAACATTTCCTGAGCCCCTAGCCCTAGCTCCAAGGTAAGGCCCAGCTCCAGGAGGCACCATTCATATTTTATGTTCTGTGAATGGCGCTCAGGGGTGCCCCATTCACATTATATTTTCTGCAAATTGTACCTTTTTCAGTTCAATATGACATGAATAGTGTCCCCCTGGAGTTGGGCACCCAGTTTGATACTGGATGGGAAACTGAAATGAACAAAACAACCACTCAGCCCTCCAGGAGCTGAATGAAAATAATCGAGTGCTAATACTATTTTGCATCTGATGGATCAGTTCTTTCTTTTTTCTCGTTCTCTTTAAAAGTTAAAACTAGTTAGAGTATAGTTTATTTACAATATGTGATAGACTAGTTTTTTTATAATACAATATTTTATTTTGTCCTTACTATAATGCTTGGATGAATATTTTTATTAAGATTCCCACTTAAAAATGAGGAAATTTAGGATTAAAGAAGAGGAAATACTGACAGAGTACGGATTCTCCTTTTGAGAAATAGAGCTCTTAAAACTTTCAAGTTTCCAATTTAGGAAGCCTCATCCTATATTATATCAAACATCCTAAAATGTGGCAGCACACACATTAAATAAAATTTGTAAATAACTATATATAGCTGAATTGAGTTTCTGTAACTAGTTGACAAATTGCTATATTTTAAATATATATATAGCAATTTTAATAAAATATAGCATCTTTAATAAAATATTAATTGTTTTTCTGCAGTTTTCTTATCATATTTTGGAGCTAGAATTGAAAATTTTTTCATGCCTCAAACATTTTTTGGGTCCTTGAAAATTCATGGCTATCCAATGGAGAAAACAATCCTAGATTAAAGGTGGAGAGGTCTGTCATGTTGTCCTGATGGGAGATGAGGTGTTGTTTCTTTGGGACATCTCTTTTTTTTGAGGGGGGGGACATCTCTTGAGAATGTTTCCTGCCAGAAGAAACAATTATCAGGCTTCTCCATCTCCCCACTTTTCAGCCCAGAGACCCTCCTTTCCTTACTCAAGAGCTCCCTCACCTTAATCTGTTTCCTAGCTTGGATTTTGTTTTTTATGTGAGTCACAGTCTGCAAAGTCATTGATTCATTCCTTCAACTCAGGCTTATTGAGCCCTATTGGGTGTTAGCAATTGCACTAGGGGAAAAAAACAGATGAATCAGAAATCCTTCCAAGTCTAGGGAAGAGAAATACAAAAGCAAACATTACAGTGTGCTGAGGGCTCATAGGCAAACTGACCATATTCTTAGAATGAAAAATTGAGGGATAGCCTACAATGGGGATTTCTTCTAATTTATCAAATAGGTATTGCAGTTTACCTTGTGCAAGTCTCTGGGGACAGAGCAATGAACAAGGTGTCATCTTTCTCATGGTCAGAGGAGGAAGACAGGCAATAAATGAATCCTAAACAAAACACCAGGATAATTTAACTGCTAATGCAAGAGCACATTGGTATGATCACGATATAGGACTGTTTAGCACTGTGCAAAATATACATACCTTTTAATCCAATAATTTGCACAGATTCTCTAACCAGCAATTTCTCTCCTAGGTATATCTACGTCTACATAATCTCTAGGTATACCTGCACAAGTGCAAATGGGGTAAAGTACAAAGCTATTCAAGGCAACATTGTTCATTATTTTCAATAGCAGAAAAAAAAGAAAAAACTAAATGTCCAGCTATAGGGAATGAATTACATAAATTGAGGGAGATCCAGATAATTACCACAGAATGAAAAATAGAAATTAATAAGAATGGGGCAGATTTATAATATCCTGACATGGAAAAACCATCATGATAAATTTGGTAAGTATAAAAAAGCAAGATACAGAACAATATGTGTATGTCTACACATTACCTCGTGTGAGGGAAAACAAGAGTATATATATTATGTTTGTTATTTTTAGAGACTTTACCTAGAAAGTGGAAATAATTGCTGCCTCTGGGGAGAGGTGGAACTGTGTATCTGGGTGACAAGGAAGTGAGAGATGTTTTTTATTCTTGTACTTTGAAAACTTTGTGCTATTTGTATGTCATCAGAAAACAGAAATAATGCAAAAACTCAGTTTCACATAGTCACAAGCACTGAGTAATATAATTGGAAAACAACCTGAATGAGGGAAGGAAGGCAAAGGAGCGAAGAGGAGGAGGCCACTTTGGATTAGGTGGTCAGAGACCTTTCTGAGAAAGTGACATTTGAGCTGAAATCCGCTTGACCAGAAGAAACCAGCCCTGGTAACACCTGGGGGCAGATTGTTCTAGGCTGAGGGAACAGCCAGTGGAAAGGCCCTAAGGCAGGAACAAGCTTGGCATCTTTGAAAAACAGAAAAGAAAGCTGCATCACTGGAAGGCTCTGAGACCGAAGTGAAGACCAGAGACCAGGTTCTGACAGGTCTCAGGTCAAGGTGAAGAGTTTAGGCAACAGGAAGTCATTAGGAGGTGTTTTAGCACTGGAGCTAATGAAATGATGATTTATGTCGAAAACATTTACTTTGGTATTGTGTGGGAGAAAGGAAGGATTGAAAGGGGGCAAGATCCAAGATCAAAGACCCATGCTTTTGCCTATGGAACTGATGGAAGCTTAGACCAGCTGGTGCTGGCATTAGGAAAATCTTAGATGAATTGGAAGAGGAATTGATGGATTTTTGAAAGATGGTTGTATGGGAAGTGCAAGGAAAGAGAGGCGTGGGTTCAGTCAATGAAATCATCTGAAACTGGAATTATCTCTCCCATATCTAGACTTCATGATTGCCATAGCTTTATGCTTCTGAAAGCTTCCTAGTCTCTTCTTCCCCAAACCAAAAGCCAGAGGCAAGAATGTCCTCATTCACACCCCAGTCATCTGTATCTACAGCAGCAAGTGGGGTGAGTATGGGGTCCTCAAGGCTTGAATGGAGCAGGAAGACCCAGTGCTTGTGAAACAAGGAATCTGAAATCTGCCAAAAAAAGATGACTCAATGGGGCTTTCAAGGGACAAGTGTAGGGGTTGAAAGGGTCACTACTCCCACACCAAACCCTAAAACACTGTGACCAGGAACTATTCAGGGCAACTCTCATATTTCAGATGGCAAAGTAAAGCCTTATTCAAGGCCACACAGCCCAGTTACCATGTGAGGACAGCCCCTCAGATGCACTTAAGGCACATGGTAAGCAGTTAGCACAAACACACCGACAGCATGGGACACAGGATCACAAGCCGAGACAGTTATGCGTGCCCAGGCCAAGATGGAAGCCACAGGTGCTCCATGCACCTGCATCAAAGCCAGATGAGAGCCCAGGCAGCCTAGAGAGGGAGGAAGGCCAACTCCCCAGGCCTTGCCCTGCATTCCTGAGAGGAGCTGAGGGGCTGAGGGAGGCGATCAGCACGCCCAGGGTCTCACGTGTCTGGTGTGTCCCTCTGGGCTCTGCTCCTTTGCTAACCTGGGGACCGGGGTTAACAGACTGACCTCCCAGAGGTTAGGTTGCAAGTTAAGGATAGATTTTCTGACCAGAAACTTCCAAATTACTCTCCCATGGCCCCAGAGAGGCCTTGTGCCCACTTTTGGGGGACTCCTTCCAACCAACTAATTCATGCAGACACTTCCCCAGCAGACCTTGCCCCAGACTAGAGGCCTTGTGGGGTAGGCCCCAGTTTGTGACCTGGACCTCGGACTGTGGCCTGCATCTCCTCCCTTTTTCTGTTTGTTTTCAGTCCTCTGACCCCAGGCTGGCTGTTGAGGTAGCCAGAGAGGAGGAGACTCTGGTGCCAACACAGGCACACACACACACACACACACACACACACACACACACACACGGCCTCCTGTGCCCCCAGAGGTAGCCAGAGAGGAGGAGACTCTGGTGCCAACACAGGCACACACACACACACACACACACACACACACACACACGGCCTCCTGTGCCCCCAGAGGTAGCCAGAGAGGAGGAGACTCTGGTGCCAACACAGGCACACACACACACACACACACACACACACACACGGCCTCCTGTGCCCCCAGAGGTAGCCAGAGAGGAGGAGACTCTGGTGCCAACACAGGCATACACACACACACACACAAACACACACACACACACACACACACACACACGGCCTCCTGTGCCCCCAGAGGTAGCCAGAGAGGAGGAGACTCTGGTGCCAACACAGGCACGCGCACACACACACACACACACACACACACACACACACACACACACACACGGCCTCCTGTGCCCCCAGAGGTAGCCAGAGAGGAGGAGACTCTGGTGCCAACACAGGCACGCGCGCACACACACACACACACACACACACACACACACACACACACACACACGGCCTCCTGTGCCCCCAGTGTCAGCGGCTGGTCAATGATTGGCTGGTATTTCACAGGCTGCTGGTTCCAGCCCCCAGCCTGTTGACCCTTCGAGGTCACCTCCCCGAGCCGGAGCCCCTTCCTGCCTCTTCAGTGCTGGTGGTCACCTCCACTGCCTGCAGACCCAGGACCTGCCGCCGAAGGCCTGCTCAGGCAGATCTGAGGCGCTGCCCTCTGGCCTTCAGGCACCCGCTTCCTCTGCAATTGTCTGACTCCCCAGGCCCCTCACCGGACCCTTCTGGCAAACCCTCAGGTTCCTCCAGCAGCCCCGGCAGGCCCCAGCCCCCCCTGCTCCCCTCCGAGGGCGCCCCCCCCAGTCTTTGTCCCTCAGACATCCCCTTTCCTTGGCTGTCCCACCAGGCCCTGCTGGAGGGGCAGTTGAGGGGAGAAGCAAACAGCAGCGCCCACCCCTGCCCCCCTTCCTCTCCTCTTGTCAAACACCAGACAAGGTTTTCTCCCCTTCCTTCCTGGCTCTGAATGGGCTCTTTCTCTTTGGGAAACTCAGCCCCTCTGGAGCCTCCTCCCGGGGCGTGAAGCTCTGACCCCCGCTCCTCCCCCGCCCCCCACTCCGGCTCCCACCCCCCCACACCCCGGTGACTCCGCCCTCCCCCAGCAGCCCTCCGGACCAGCTTTGTCTCCAGCCCAAGTTTCCCCCTGAGATCTGAGATGCCGAGAGGGTGGGCTTGCGAGGCCAGAGCAGGAGTAGGGGGTGGGGAGGCGAATTTTTGTGGAGGGAGGGACCAGTTGTTCCCCGGATTTCTTGGAGGATCCTCCTCTGACTCCTTTGTGGGGACCCATAGGGAGAGTGGGTTCAAGCACCCTTGATTCCAGGCTCTGGAGCTGAATGGATAAGGCCAAAGTCTCAGGGCTCCTCTTCTGCAAAATGGGGAAGGACAACATCTCCTCTCCTGGTGCCTGAGTGCTCAGAGAGATGAGGAGTGTGGCTCTGAGACAGAGGGTGGCACACAGTGGGGACTGAGTGAAGGTGGCTCCACTACAATTTTGCTGGCCGGACGAACCCTCCACCATGGCAGGGAGCATGGGGTCCGGGGGACAGGGGGTGTCTTCAACCCTGACTCTAACACCCTGATGCTCTCTTGAAGCCACAAGCTTGGATGCCTGGTGCAGGTGCAAGTCCTCCAGCACGTGGCCGGCAAATGACTCTTGGAGCCGAGCAGCGCATCCTCTCTCTGAAGGGCTGAGAGGCCACAGGTCTGAGAAGTTCCTTCACTAGGTCCTGGGCTGAGTGACGGGGTGAGAATGAGGGGCTGTTGTGATGGCTGTTCCACTTTTCCCTCGTTAGCCCTGACAGTGTCTTGGGCAAATTTTTTAACGTGTTTGAGCCACCATTTCCTCACCTCTAGAGAAAACAGGGATATTATTGATGCCCATTATGAAGGGTCATTGTGTCCCCCCACACAGCAGTATTTCTTGAACATATGTGACTATATTCCAAAGAATAAATCCATTATACCTCATCACCCAGGACATACTTGACTTACCCCACTTACCTGTAGTGAACCTTTTTGATTGCATTCCATTTCTCAACAACAAAAAAAGTTTTGTCCTGATTATTGAAATTAGTTTCACAACCAACCCAGTGTTTACTGATCTACAGTTTGAACATTACTGGTTAGGGCCAGAGGTGGACTTACTATGGTCTTAAAGAGGACTAAGGGGATTTTCCTGGTGGTCCAGTGGCTAAAACTCCTTGATTCCACTGCAGACAGCATGGGTTCCATCCCTGTTTGCTACAGGGAATGGCCAAAAACTAAATAAACTAAAGTGGGGTAAGTTTCAGGCTCCTCATTTGCATGTATGTGTCTAATTTTGTACTTATAACTTTGTTTTCCTTTTCTTAAAGAGGGTTCCTCAAATTTCATAACTTCAGGCCCCACAAAACCTAGATTTTCCCCAGTGTAACTAAACCTGAGACCACTTATTGGGCAGTTATGTTGTTGTTGTTCAGTCACTAAGTCTTGTCTGACTCTTTGCCACCCCATGAACTGCAGCATGCCAGGCGAGTCTGTTCTTCATGATCTCCTGGAGTTTGCTCAAACTCATGTCCATTGAGTCTGTGGTGCCATCCAACCATCTCATCTTCTGTCCCCTCTTCTCCTCCTGCCCTCAATCTTTCCCAACATCACAGTCTTTTCCAATGAGTTGGCTCTGCATCAAGTGGCCAAAGTATTGGAGCTTCAGCATCAGTCCTTCCAGTGAATATTTAGGGTTGATTTCCTTTTACTATGTGCTAGATACTGTGCTAAGAGCTTTGGGAGTATTATCTCCTTTAACCCTTAGCAGTCTGCAAGATGCTATTTTACAAGTGAGCCAGCTGAGACACAGAGAGGTTCAGTCACTTGTCCAAGGTCACACAGCTAACACGTGGTGGAGTTGAGATTTGAACTGAGGTCATCCTGATCCCAGACTGCCCTGTTTTCTGGACCTTACCATGAAAGTGGTTGCCTAGAACCATGCTAGGAATAAGGAAGTAGTTTAAGAGATGCTAATGTCCTTCTTTCTCCACCCCCACCCAGTAGGTGCCTCTGATCCCCTCTGAGCAGCACAGTCCTGCTTTAGGCTGAACATTTCAGCATTCCAACTAGAGTTGCCAGGTTTTGGGGGTTTTTTTGAGTTGCCAGTTTTAGCAAATAAAAATAAGACTGCCCAGTTAAATTTGAATTTCAGATAAACAACAAGTCATTTGTTAGGGTAGGTATATCTCGTGCGATATTTTGTTGGCATTCCCAACAGAAACCTAGCCTTCCTTCCATCCCCACCCCCACTCCACCCCCCACCGGATCTTAGCAACTGAGTCAGGGGCTCCAGGTGGAATGCCGGGTGGGGAGGTTGAATGGAGCAGGCTAATAAAAGACAAAGGACAGAGAAGGAATCTTGGATGAATTGGGTGCTGAGTGCCCCATAAAGTAACAAGGATGCTCTTTGAAGGATTAAGATGTAGGTTTCTCCAATTTGACTCTTTCTCCAAACTTGTAGACTCCCTTGAAACCATGCTTTTCAGACTGGAAAAGATACCTAAAAGATTCCAGAAAGGTATGCCAGTAAGTCCTGGATGCCACAGATTAAAGGCAAAACATCCCCCTCCTTGACTAACATTTTCACTTGAGGATGTGTTAAGAAAACCATTATTAGGTATTAAAGCAAATAGGCATCCTGATTGAGCAGGATGCAAAGGGCCAGGAATGTTTTAAGATAAAACCTACGATTTAAAAGAAAGTTCAGGATGGCAGGCTAAAGTGTTTGTCCCAGACTTTCAGGGAAGGGAGGCCCGATCATCCTCCTCTCCTTTGGGGGTGTTTTCCTTGGTGGCGGGTGGGGGGGGGGTGTTCTCCATGGAAACGGGCGAAAATTGCTGCCGGCGTCCGGGAGCTGGGAGCAACGCACCCAGGCCTGCGCGGAGAGAGGGAGAAAGTGAAGCTGGGAGTTGCCACTCCCAGGGACTTGCTGGAATGCGGTTGGAGGGGGTGGGGGTGGGGGGGGCGAGCTGAGAGCGCGCTTGCTCCCAATCACAGGAGGAGGAGGAGGCGGAGGAGGGCTGCCTTGAGGAAGTACAAGAATGAAGTTGTGGAGCTGAGATTCCCCTCCGTCGTGCCCACGAAGCCGAGACGAGCCCCTGAGGCCGCCGACCGCTCCAGCGCCTGGTGCCCTTTCCGGCGCTAGCGCCCGGCCCCCTTCCCTCGCCCGCCCGGCGCCCTCCCCGCCCGGTCCAGCCGGAGCCATGGGGCCGGAGCCGCAGTGAGCACCATGGAGCTGGCGGCCTGGTGCCGCTGGGGGCTCCTCCTCGCCCTCCTGCCCCCCGGAGCCGCGGGCACCCAAGGTGGGTCTGGGGTGGGGAGGGGAGGGAGCGGCGACAGGACCCTGCCGCCTGGGACCCCCGCCGATGTCCCCGGGCACGCACGGGTAGCGGGGGGCATCGGAGCTCCCTGATCCTAGGTTTCAGATAGTCGGGGCGCTCGAAGCCGCGGGCCCTCGGCTCGGAGGGGCCAGAGAAGGAGGGGTAAGGGGGCGATTATGCCGGAGCGGCTCTAGATGGGACCGGCGCTGTGCAGGCTCCGCGAACTTGTCATAAAAGTTCTCTGAAGTTACTCAGAAAGTTTTCCTCAAAGGGTGACTTGCATGGTGTGTGTGTGTGTGTTCCCCTTTCTTGAGCCCCTCAAGCGCCTCTCAAAGCCTTTCCAGTTGGCAGCCTCCGCCTCCAGACTGGACTGGGTTGGATTCCTGGGGGTCCCTTCTGCCCGGCCCCCTCCCCGCCCCCTTTCGGCCAACTGGGTTGAGTTACTCCGGCTTCGGGCAGGATCGGGGTGCGGAAGGGGGAGGTGGGGAAAGCAACCTGTCCAGTCGGAGCCGGGGAGCCCGAGGGTGGCCAGTCCGACGGCAGCGTTGCCTCACCGGAGCCGGGGGTGGGGGAAGGGGGAGAAGTTTGTTTTGAACAAGTTTCCTTAGGGCCGACTTAGGGACTGTGTGCTTTGTCACTGGGAAAGCGTGGGCCACGGAGGGGTGGCCGTGTGTTTTCTGGTCTGGGGCATTAAAGTGGGAGGATTCTGAGGGAGGGACTCCTGGGCAGTGGGAGGGAGAGGGGCTAGCTAAGGAACCGGGAGAGACGCAGGTGTGCTGAGCCAGGCTCCTCTGCTTTTCCTTTATGCTGTATGTGGGGAAGGGGGGCGGGGTACTGTGTGCCTTCCCCATCTGTCCATCTAGATGCGTAATGATTAAAGCTAACACGTATGGGAAATGCGCCCCGTGCCCGGTGCTGTGCGTGTTTGCCTGGGTTCCCCCCTTTATCCTCAGAACAACCCTATAAGAGAAGTCCTACCAGTGTTCCCATTTTCCAGGCAAAGACATGGGCTTCAAAAGGTGAAGTGGCAGCAAGTAATTGGTGGGTCCTGGATTGGACTCCAGCTACCCCACCAGCTCAGCGGTAAAGAATCTACCTGCCAATGCAGGAGATGCAGGTTCGATCCCTGGGTCAGGAAGATGGGCAACCCACTCCAGTATTCTTGCCTGGAAAATCCATGGTCAGGGGAGCCTGGTGGGCTACAGTCCATAGGGTCGCAAAAGAGCCTAACATGACTTAGTGACTAACTAAACAACAGCTCGGACCCAGGCAGTTGGACCCCCACCAGCCACACCTTGGAAAGCGCTGTATTCATCTACCTTGAGCATTGGGGGACACTGGGCCCTGCATCGCCGGATTGTGGGGAGGCCAGAATGAGAATGTTCTCGGAGTGGTGGCTGGTCTCCACGGATCAGGGAGTCTGGAGACGGGGTGGGTGTTGGCCTGTTTGTGTGTGCCCGAGGGCCCCTCTGTCAGAGCTTTGCTGTGTTATCTGGGGGGCTACTGTGTCAAGGTGTTCTTGAGTTGTGTGGTCTATGTGTTCATGTGTCTGGGCTTTGCGTGGCCTCCCTGCGGTCACCCTGCTGAACTCTGCCCTCTCAAGGAACTCCCTCTAGAGCTGCTGTAAACAGCGGGAGGTGGCCCCACGCTACCTTCTCTCTGAGCAAGGAGCCTCTCCGTCCCTTCCCTGTTTCCCAGGCGGGCCTTCGGCTGAGAAGAATGAGGCAAGGCTGGACTGCCAGGCCGAGCCGCTGCCCTCCTCACCTGGGCCTGGGAGGTGAGCAGGTGGAGCGCAGCTAGGCTGCTGCAGTATTGGGTACTGGGGCTCCTCAAGGCTTCCTCACGCCTCGGCCCACAGTGCTGGGTGCTGTGAGAGGCATGTTGTGCAGGAATGGCTAAAATGGCAGAGACCCACCCAGCTGCCTCTAGTACTCCCAGTATATGCCAGGGCTGAGGGGGAAAGGAAGATGGGGAGAAAGCCAGGGGGTTGGGATTTTCTTTTCTAACAGTCAAAGTTTTGTAGAGTGCAGCAAACACATCTTGGACAGACCATAGTTTAGTTCCTGAAGGATTCTCCCCATAGTCTCCTTCCTTCTTTTTGCTATACTTAGGGAAAGTAACCTCATCCTACTATTCAATAAAAAATAATAATTGAAAGCTAGGCTCAAATGCCAAAAGAGAAAACACATTGTATTACAAAGTCAAATACAAAGCGCTTTTCATTTTCTCTTGGTTTGGAATTACCCAGACTCCTGCTTTATGGACTTAACTTTTAGAAAAGTACGGCATGCTTCCTACTTGCCAAGTTCTCATCCACTACAGTTTCATTGCTTCTCTGCAATAATCCTGTGACGTAGGCGCACAGATGAGAAACTTCTCTGAAGTTCAGAGAAACAAAGTGACTTAACCAAGGCTTCCTAGCAACCCAATAACGTCCAGGGCATTTTTGGACTCTGATGAGGAGTCATTAAGAGTTGATCAGAGGGGCTTCTCTGGTATTTCAGTGGTTAAGAATCTGCCTTCTAATGCTGGGAACGCAGCTTAGATCTCTGGTTGGGGAACTAAGATTCCCACATGTCTCGGGGCAACTAGTGAGCCCAAGAGCCCCTGCATTCTGGAGCCCCGAGCATGCCACAACTAGAGAGAAGCCCGCACATCACAAGGAAAGATCCCGCATGCTGCAACTTAAGACCAGACAGAGCCAAAGGAAAAAAAAAAATTGTTGATCAAAGTGTTACGCAAAGCCTCAGGGGCAGTCAGGTGGCCAAACTAGGGCAGAGGTGCTGTTTTGTTATTGTGGTGAAAATAAGGGTGAGCTGTGCCCCCAGCCCCAGTTTCCCTCTTGGCTTTGGAGTTCTTCCCTTCCATGTCCAGTCCATGTCTGCCTTCCTCTTGTGCCCTCTCGGCAGGGGATGGAAGGCAGGAGTGGGGCAGAGGCCAGTGGGACCAACAGGGCTGCAGGCGAGGGAGGAACCAGTGAGGGGCTGGCGCTGGGGCTGGTATAGGGCCAGGCTGGGTGTTCCTTCCCCTGGTGCTAGCATGATCTGCAAAGAGATCCCCCTGTCTGTACTGTGGGAAGCCCCTCCACGCTGACACCTCCATCTTTCAGTCGGCCACCTTTCCTCCCCACCCCTGGGATGAGAGATGCGTTAGGGAGAGGGGTGTGTGCTCTTTTAAGGAGTGGGAGAATTATTATAGCCAATGGTTGCATTGCCCCAGCTCTGTTGACAAAGGCTTGTCATGTTTGCACACTGTTTCTTGATTCATTATCTCATTTAACTCTCATGTAATTTCTCTGTAGAGAGTAAGAGTTGTTATTGTTTATTATCTGCGCCTTACAGCCAGTCAGGTCACTGAGCGCCTGCTACGTCACAGGTACTGCTAGGTGTACAGGTGAATCTGATTTGACCTCTGCCCTGGAAATCCAGGGACTTGATCAGGGTTACACTGTGAGCAGACCCTCCAGGGTTCTGGCCTAATGAGCTGAGCCCAGGGCCCGGTCTGATCCACCAGGAGCGTGTGCTAGGTGAACCTTGGTGTCACTGGAATGGGCTCTGGCCCTGTGGGTCTGAGGCAGGTGAGCTTTGGGGACGCAGGCAGTGCTCATGGGAAAAAGGAAGTGTTGGCTTTTGTGCTGGTGACCAAGAGAGGCAGGTGAGGCTGAAGGCTGGTGAAAAGAAGAGAACCCACTTGAGAGCTCCCTAGAGCTGGGACCTGACCACTGACATTCAGTTAGAGAAACATGGGGACTGTGACCAGCTTCTGGGCAGAGGGCTGGACACAGTGACCTCAGCTGGTCCCTTTTGGTTTGGAGACTCTTTTTTTTTTAAACTAATTAATTAATTTTTGGCTGCGCTGGGTCTTAGTTGTTGCATGCAGGCTTTCTCTAGTTGCGGCCAGCAGTGGGCTACTCTCTAGTTGCAGAGCTCAGGTTTCTCATTGCAGTAGCGTCTCTTGTTGTGGAGCACGGGCTCTAGAGTACATGGACTTCAGTAGTTGTGGCACACAGCTTAGTTGCCCCGTGGCATGTGGGATCTTCCTGGAGCAGGGATTGAACCTGTGTCCCCTGCATTGACAGGTGGATTCTTAACCACCAGACCACCAGGAAAGCGCTGGTTTGGAGACCCTTGCTTGGAGTTCATTCATTCTTTCATCCCACACTTATCCAGGGCTCATGGTGTCCTTGACTCTGGTCTGGTCCTGCCTCACGCTGCCTTTGCTCCAGAGATCTGGCTCCTGAAGGGCAGGTGCTCTGGAGACAAAACTCTCCTATGTGGGACAGGACCTCCTACTGTGGAGGAAATCACTGAGGGAGAGTGGATATGGAGACCACGGTGAGGACTGGGGAGAGGGAGATGAGTGAGAAGATGGGGGTGTGGAAGTCCTTCTTGGTTTCATGTCAGGTTGGGTGTTATTAGTCCCCAGGCCTCCAGGGAGTAGGTCTCAGAGTCCCAACTTTACCACCTGTTGCAAACAATTAGTCTTTATTTTTTGGCCGCATGTGGGATCTTCATTCCCCAACCAGGGATCGAGCCCGCACCCCCTGTATTGGAAGCTCAGTCTTATCACTGTACCTCCAGGGAAGTTCCCACAAGCACTTAGTCTTAATCAGACTCTAAACGGCCACAAACAAACCCGAGGGGCGGGGCTCCCTCTCTTTCTGGTCCTCCCGCCCAGCTCAGGCCTGGAGCCTGTTGTAATCAGTGGCATCAACAGAGCTGGTGTGTATTTACCTTTGCACAGGGTGTGGGGTGGGGCGTGTGTGCAGTTAGGCCTAGTGGAAGGAATGTGGGATCTAAAGTCGGGCAGACTCCAATTCAAATCGTGCCTCTGTTGCTCACAGCTTTATGATCTTGGAAGCATAATTCCTGGCAGCCTCAGTTTCCTTCTTTGCAAAATCAGGGTTGTAGATCCCAGCCTCTGGGGGCTGAGGCTCCATCCAGAGTGCCTGCCCGGCACACAGGAGATGCTCAGTTGACCCTGTTGCCCCCAGGGTTCCTGTTGTTGTTTTCCTATTGCCCGGCTACCGCAGCTGGTGTGTCCCTTCCAGGCGGCTGAGGCCGCAGGGGGTGGAGACGGCCCCTGCCCCGGCTCTGCTGGTCCCGGTCCCCGGCCTGGGCTAGGGCCTCGGGGTCCAGACCTGGAGACAGCTGTGCCTACAAAGCAGCTGAAGCTGCCGAGGCCGGGGGAGGTCCTGGCAGCGGGCGTTATTTTGGGCCTGGCCTGCCACCCCCGGATCCTGTTTCTCTTGGGAGTCTGGGGGGAGGGACCCTTGAGTTCTATTTCTGGGTCCTCCCCTTCCTCGCTCTTTGCTTCCTTCCCCCCCTGGCCAGAGGGGTGGGAAGAGAGACCACTCTGGGTGTCCCTGGGAGACTGCACGTTTGTGGCTCTTTACCCAGGCCGGACCCCTGGGGCTTGTTCCCCCAGCCTTTCCTCCGATTTCTGGGGGCAGAGGGTGTCTCTTATTACCTCTCAGGATTTGACCTTAGGCTCCAAGTTGTGGGGAGAGCAGAAGCCCTGGTGTCAGGCCCCACAGTCAGCCATTGTGCTGTCCCCCTGAATCTGCACGTAGTCCATGGGAGGTGGAGTGGGGACCAACAGGAATTCCAGACAGCTCAGGCACCTGTGGATCTGTGAATCTGGGGGTGCCCTCCACCCACCTCCCCCGGCACACCCTCCTGGGCAAGACGCGCCAGGTGATTCATCTTCTCACCAGAGCAGAAAAACGAGTTCCACTGGGCCCTTTAATCTCCCCCCCTGCTGGTAGGCATGGTGCCAGCTGCTGCCAGAGCGCCCCCTTACCAGGGGTAGTTCACCATTTCTAGTGTCCCTGGACTTAGTGGGTACTTCTGGTCTCAGGGACACGGGACTGGGGTCCAGGTGGACTGGGGAGCAGTTCTTGATGCCACTTGGCTGGTGGCTGACGGTGGGCAGGTACACAGGGCTGACGTGGTGCCCTTGTGGCAGTTGTTTCGTGGCACAGATTCTGCCAGCTGGTTCTGGAGTCTTGCCCTGAAGAGGTGGCAAGGGTGAGGTACCAGCAGAGGAGGCTTTGGAGCAGGCAGCACTCTGGCTCAGTGTCTGCAGCTTGGGTCCAGATGCCCAGAGTTGGGATCTGATGCTCCTTTTCTCTGCCTGGGGAAATCCCAGAAGTTCCTGCAGTGACCAGGCTCCTGGTGGTCCCCAGGCCCCAGCTATGACTCGAGCTGACCCTCCTTCCCCACTTTCTGGGTGGCATTGCGGGGGTGGGTATGCCTTGCCAGGAGGTTGGCATGTGGGTGGCATTGTTTGCTCGGGAAAGGGGCAGGGGGTATCCAGAGGATTCATGATTCATCATCGCCTCTCTTGGGGGATTTTTATCCATTGGCCCTGCGTTGTGCCTTTGGGACAAAAGAAGGCTTTCTTTGCCAGCCAACACCCTGGATTGAACGGGCAAGCTCCCTAAGGCTGGCCCAGTGGGACCCCCTCTAGATGCTCAGGATGGGCCAAGTTGGCGGGGGGGGGAACCTCTGCCCTGATTTCCCCCCTTTTCCCAAATTTGCACACTTCCTTTTGCTGTTGCACGTGGCCAGTTGGAGAAGCTCGCTGCGCAGGCCCTTTGACCCGTCTTCTCTGTCCCACCAGTGTGCACCGGCACAGACATGAAGCTGCGGCTGCCGGCCAGCCCCGAGACCCACCTGGACATGCTCCGCCACCTCTACCAAGGCTGTCAGGTGGTGCAGGGTAACCTGGAGCTCACCTATCTGCCTGCTCATGCCAGCCTCTCCTTCCTGCAGGTGAGGCCCATGGGCAAGACCCAGCCAGGCCCTGCTTCCGGCGGGGCTGAGCCCTCTGCCTGCAGATGGGTGGTAGAAGAAGGTTCCCCGCCTTCCGTTTTCTCTTTCACTGTGGCTCCTAAACGGGGAAGTCATTTCTGATGTCTCACCCCATCCATCCTACACTAAGACCAGTTGATTCCCTGTCTACAGTGTGGCTGACTGTGGACATCTCTGGGTGGAATGCATCTATTCCTGGGCTATATATTTTGCTCTCTCACTAGCATGCTCACCTTCCCTTGTCCAACTGTCCCAGCCACTGTCTCCCTCCTACCTGGAGTAATGAAGGGCCTGGCAAGTTCTGAGTCTAGTTCTGCTGCTGACAAGCCCTGTGAATGTGGTCTAGCCCCTGGTTTCACTGGATCTCAGTTTCCCCATCTGTATATTGGGAGCCACGAGTGCTTCTCTGGTGGCTCAGATGGTAAAGAATCCGCCTGCAATACAGGAAACCCGGATTCAATCTCTGGGTCAGAAAGATCCCCTCGAGAAGGAACTGGCTACCCACTCCAGTATTCCTGCCTGTGAAATCCCATGGACAGAGGAGCCTGGTGGGCTACAGTCCACGGGGTCGCAAAGAACTGGACACGACTGAGTGACCAACACTACATTGGGAGCCATAGGCATACCTGGACTCCTCCTGGAGTCCTCCTGGGGAGCCCATTTAGAATATCATGTGGGAAATATATGTGAAAGGGTCAGGAACAGGAGAGAGAGTGGAAGCCAGCCTCTGGGTCGTGTCCCAGAGCGGGGCCAGGTGTGCGGCGCTTAGTCCGTTGAATCCCAGATATCATCTCTTCCAGGCCTTTCCTTTACAGATGGAGGAGCTGAGGTGTAGAGAGGGTGGGGTGCCTGCTCACAATTTACAGAGTGCTGCCCCCACCCCCTCATTTTCTTTCTTGATCATACTAGAATCTGGTCCTAGAACCTGGTTCGGGGAGGTGGTGGGCAGACTGCTTGGCAGCTGGGCCCTTCCTTGCCCAAGATCGCCAAGCACAGGGGACCTTGAGGAGGTCTTGGGGGTTGGGTGGTAGTGGTCCAGGGCCCGACCTGCCTCAGCCCTCTGTTCCTCTGTCCCCTCCCAGGAGATCCAGGAAGTGCAGGGCTATGTGCTCATTGCTCACAATCGAGTGAGTCAGGTCCCACTGCAGAGACTGCGAATCGTGCGAGGCACCCAGCTCTTTGAGGAACACTACGCCCTGGCCGTCCTGGACAATGGAGACTTTCTGGAAAGTGCTGCCCCTGCTGCAGGCATGGCCCCAGGAGGGCTGCAGGAGCTGCAGCTGCGAAGCCTCACAGGTGGCCATCTTTATCATTGAAACTTTCTGCTGATTACTGAGAGCTGGCCAGGGGTCCCTACAAGTCAAAGGGAGACTTTGTGTGAATCATAACTGGGGTCTCTTCAGGATGGATGCAGGTGGAGCTAGGAAAGGCACCCTTGTGAAGATTCAAAAAGATTTCCCCTCTTCCCAGGAAGTCACAGCTTGCACCAGCCCACATAGTTTGATGATTAGGATGCAGGCTGGATTTTTGCCCACTTCTTGGCTGAGTGCACATGTACAGTGAACAACCTGTGTAACTGTACGTGGCAGCCCTGAAGCAGACAGTGTTTCAGACTTCAGTGCCCAGTGCTTTGCATGCATAATCCCATCAGCCCTGCCATAATCCTGCAAGGGAAACATCAATGTTCTCATTTTACAAATGAGAAAACAGGTTTACAGAGGATAAGTCACACAGCTAGTTAGTGGTGGTGAGGCTGGGTTTCACACTCTTAACTGCTAAGCCATGCGCACACAGTAGAGGTGGAGGAGAGCAGGCAGTGACTCTGGATCTTTGTTTGTGGGTGGTATTGACAAGGCTCAAAGATGCTGAAGGGGTGTTCTCTGCTTCCGGAGGAACCCGGAGTGTGTTTCAGCGGCCTGCTCCACTTTTAGAAGGCAGGCAGGCCCCAGGGGAGATAAGAAGATGCCAGATGGGGGAAGAAGCCCCTGATTATTGCCCACCCCACAGAGATCCTCAAGGGAGGGGTCCTGATCCAGCGGAACCCCCAGCTCTGCCACCAGGACACGATTTTGTGGGAGGACATCTTCCACAAGAACAACCAGCTGCCCCTCAAGCAGATAGACACCAACCGCTCACGGGCCTGTAAGCCTCGCTCCCCCCACCACCTGCAGCCGCCGTCCTTTCTCACGCAGCCCAGCGACCCCAAACTCCTGGCTGACTCCTTGTCCCCCTCTGCTGCTGCACTAACAGCACCCATTTCCCCTTTTTCTGCATCTCTTCATCTCTGTGGTTCTCTGTCCTGTTCTTCTCTGCTTCTAGATCATGCCTCTGGCTTTGAAGTCCTCTTTTCCTGCCTGGGTGTCTCCCTCACTGCATTTCACATCCTGGTCTCGGTCTCTCTCACTGCCTCTCTGTTTCTGCCTCCAGGCGCACCCTGTTCTCCAGCTTGTAAAGCTCCCAAATGCTGGGGAGAAAGTCCTGAGGACTGTCAGAGCTGTGAGTTACAGGGCGGCCCAGGGACTGGAGGGTGGGGGCTGGGTGACATGGGAGCCAGCCCTCAGCCTCGTCCCTGGGGCTGGAAGTCTCCCCAGAAGGTGATGCTGGTGAGGGGCTGGTGCCTAGAGTGCCGCCCAGCCCTCATCCCGCCTCCCCTTGACAGTGACGCGGACCGTCTGTGCCAGCGGCTGTGCCCGCTGTAAGGGCCCGCAGCCCACGGACTGCTGCCATGAGCAGTGTGCTGCTGGCTGTACTGGCCCCAAGCACTCCGACTGCCTGGTATGTGCCCTCTGGGCCCCAGCCCTCAGGCTGCAAAGGGAAGGGCATCCCGCCCGGTGTTGTTCTATGGCCCCTGGCACACCAGGGCAAAACAGCCCCGTGCCCACCCACTGTCTGTCCCCCAGGCCTGCCTCCACTTCAACCATAGCGGCATCTGCGAGCTGCACTGCCCAGCTCTGGTCACCTACAACACGGACACCTTCGAGTCCATGCCCAACCCCGAGGGGCGCTATACCTTTGGTGCCAGCTGTGTGACCGCCTGTCCTTGTAAGTGCCGGGGAAAAACACAGCCTGAGTGATTTTGCTGGGGAGTTTGGTTTATATAAATGGGAGCATGTTGTGAGTATTGTCTGCCGCTGGCTTTGGAGAGCTGGTCATGGCAGTTGTGTCAAGCTGCCCGGTTCTTTAAACAGCAGCGGAACAGGTGGCGGCAAATAGTAGCAGCTAAGAGCCCATGCTCAGGAGGCTTGCATTCAAGACCTGGCTCTGTCACTTACTAGTCATGTGAGCTTCTTGCTGCATCTCGGTTTCCTCGTCTGTTAAATTGGGGCAAAAACAGTCCTGCTCTCGTAAGGTGGTTACAAAGTTTAAGTGAGTTAATATTTGTGAAGCTCTTAAAACTGTGCCCAGCTGATACTCAGCACCCCTAAATGTTAACTTTTATTCTATGGTCAGATGGATCTGAGTTTGATTTATTAGTTCCCCTGTTTACTGATAAGCATTCAGAGACTGACCTTGAATGTGGGGACTTCTTTCTTCTCGTGGGAGACAGCAGTGGGCCCTTGGATGCTGGTCATACCTTCCCCATGGTGGGCTCGAGTACAGAGTGTAGGATCAGGCCATTTGGGTTCACATCCTAGCTCCTCCACTTTCTAGCCCAGCGACCTTGAGTAATTTACAGAAAACTCTGTGCTCTGATTTCCCTTTTGGCAAAATGGTAGTCTAACAGTGCCTATCATCACATAGGGCTTTCGTGAGGAAAGGACAAGTGTCCAGGGCTCAGATGTGTTGTAAGGGCAATTCAGTCTCAGTTGATACCATTCTTACTGTGCTACCTGGGCATGGGACACGGCTCATGGTGGGCGTGGGGGTGAAAGGCCAGGAAACATGGACACACGATCTTGACCTCCTCAGACAACTACCTGTCTACGGACGTGGGATCCTGCACCCTGGTGTGTCCCCTGAACAACCAAGAGGTCACAGCTGAGGACGGAACCCAGAGGTGTGAGAAATGCAGCAAGCCCTGTGCCCCAGGTACACATTGGTCGCCCCCCCAAAGCAGCCGGCCTGGCCTAGCCCACTGCACCACCCTTCCTCAGACCCTCCTGGGACCCAGTCCTTTCCTCCCACTGACTCTGCCCCTGGCCCTTCCCCTGAGCTTCCCACAAGTTCCCCTGTGTCTCCTGTCAATGTGGGGAGGGGGCATGTGGCCCCAGGAGGGGACTGTGGACAGGATCCGGGAGGCTGAGTTCCTGGTGCTCCATGTGGAGGCTGAATGCCCCTGCCCCCTCCCCACAGTGTGCTATGGTCTGGGCATGGAACACCTGCGGGAGGTGAGGGCGGTCACCAGTGCCAACATCCAGGAGTTTGCCGGCTGCAAGAAGATTTTTGGGAGCCTGGCATTTCTGCCAGAGAGCTTTGCAGGGTAAGGATACTCGAAGTCAAGGGTGGACACAGCCTGAGACAGCATCAGGGCAGCCACTGAATCCTGACGCCCCAGAAGTGGCAGCATTTCTAGGGGGTGGTGGGACACGGAAGTGGGAGACCCAGGATACAAAGGAAGCAGGTGGAAGACCAGCTTGGCCAGGGGTGTGTGTGTGGGGGGGTGGGGGGTGGGGGCAGGGGAAGTTTTTTCTCCTTGTTTTTGGTTTTTGTTTGTTTGTTGTTTTTGGTCACACCATGTGACTGGCTGGATCTTAGTTCCCGGACCAGGGATTGAATCTGGGCCCTTGGCAATGAAAGGGAGGAGTCCTAACCATTGGACCACCAGGGAATTCCCGGAATTTTTCTCATAAATGACATGTTATCTATAAACATGCACTTACTTGTATGGAGGTCATGCCATCCAGATAAAGTAAAATTCTCTTTGAGTTCATAGTAGCTTTATTCATAATGGCCGCAAACTGAAAATAATGCAAATGTCTATCAATAGCTGGACTTTCCTGTTGGCTCAGTAGTAAAGAATCAACCTGCCAATGCAGGAGAGACCAGTTTGATCCCTGGATTGGGAAGATCCCCTGGAGGAGGAAATGGCAACGCACTCCAGTATTCTTGCCTGGGAAATCCCATGGACAGAGGAGCCTAGAGGGCTACAGTTCACGGTGTAGCAGAAGAGTTGGACACAACTTAGTGACTAAACAACATCAGTAGCTGAAAATGAATAAATGCAGCTTACCCTTGGACCTCATGGGTTTGAACTGCTTGTGTGTGTGCTAAGTCACTTCAGTCATGTCTGACTCTTTGAGACACTATGGACTATAGCCTGCCAGGCTCCTCTGTCCATTAGATTCTCCAGGCAAGAATACCGGAGTGGGTTGCCATGCCCTCCTCCAGGGGATCTTCCCAACCCTGGGATAGAACCCATGTATCTTATGCCTCCTGTATTGGCAGATGGGTTCTTTACCACTAGCACCACCTGGGAAGGCCTTTGAACTGCTCGGGTTCATTTAAATGTGAACTTTTCCCAATAAATCCATACTTCAGTACTGCACAATCTGGGGTTGCTTGAATCTGAATCTGTGGATGCAGAGGGCTGACTATATAGTTATCCTGGTGTTTTCAACCTTATAGAGGGGTTTGGTGCCCCTAACCCAGGCATTGTTCAAGGGTTAACTGTAAAAAATGGTATATTCATACAGTGAAATTCTCAGCAATAAAAGAAACAGCCTATGTATACACAGAACAACATTATGTTGGGACTTCCCTGGTGGTCCAGTGGTTAAGACTTCGCTTTCCAATGCAGGGGATGCGGGTTCCATCTCTGAGGAGCTAAGATTCCCCCATGACTTTTGGCCAAAAAAATGGAACATAAACAACAATAAACACTATTGTAACAAATTCAATAAAGACTTTAAAAATGGTCCACATCAAAAAATCTTAAAAATATTATGCAAAGTGAAATAAGTCAGATGAGAGGTCCACACTGTGTGATTGTCTTTGTTCCAGCATTGGCAAAACCACTGTGTGGTAACACAAATCAGAACAGTGATTGTGCCAGGGTGAGGGTCTGGAAAGGAACACAAAGGAAATTTCTAGGGTGATGGACATGTTCTACATATCACTGGTGGAGGTGGATATGTGAGTGGATGCATTTGGCAAAACTCATCAAACTGCACCCTAAAAATCTGTGTGGTTTCTTGTATGTGAATTATACTTCAGTAAAATATGTATTACAAAAAGGAGAAGATTCACTTCCTTCACCTCTACTCCCCTTTCCAGAGGAGACCACTGGTAACAGTTCGTGTGTATTCTTCTAGACCATTCATACATATATAGACATACATGCACAGAGAAATGTAGTTCTAATAATTTGGGGGGGAAGGTTGATTTAAAATGTGAGCCTGCTGTGAATATTGTCTGCCCCTGGCTTTGGAGAGCTGGTTATGACAGTTAGTTCATGTTCAGCTGCCTTGTTTCAACAGCAGTGAAGCAGGTGGCAGCAAACAGTAGCAGCTAAGAGCCTAGGCTGCCTGGGTTTGAGACCTGGGTTCTACCACTTATTAGTCATGTGGCCTTCTTGCTGTGTCTCAGCTTCCTCATCTGTTAAATGGGGGCAGAATTAGTCCTGCCGTCATAAGGTTGTTATAAAGTTTAAATGAGTTAATATTTGTAAAACTCTTATAACTGTGCCCAGAAAATACTATTTGTTTGGCCAAAGGGTTCATTCAGGTTTTTCCAAAACCCAAACAAACTTGTTGGCCAATCCAATACATTCTCCTAAATGTTAGTTTTTCATCTATAGTCTAAATAGATCAGGGTTACATTTAACAGCTCCTCATTTACTGATGGAATATTTAGGTATTTAAAACATTAAAAAATTTTAATTTACTGAGGTTTTTTATTTTCCCTCTAGCAAACAGTTGTCTCTTGTACATGCCTCTGGAAACAGGGGCCAGTGTCTCTCTAGGGCACATTCCTAGAAGTAAGAATTTCTAGATCAAAGGATATAAGTATTGTTTTGATAGATCCTGCCAAACTAGGGCCTGTGCTTTGAAGCTCAGGATGATGGGCAAAGGGTTTAAGTGGAGGGGACTTGGGGGAGGATGACAGGGCCAGCTTGTGGAGCAGGTTGTACCCACCCCCTTCCTGGCCCTGCTGACTCCTCCCCTAATCCTTCTTCTAGGGACCCAGACTCTAACATCCCCCCACTGCAGGCTGAGCAGCTCCAAGTATTTGAGTCTCTGGAGGAGATCACAGGTGGGCCCTGTCTCTCTGAAGCCTGCTCTCATGGGGCTGGGGGTTCTCATCCTGGCCCCACACCCTAGCCTCCCCCTGTGCCTGCAGGCTACCTGTACATCTCAGCGTGGCCAGACAGCTTGCCTGACCTCAGCGTCTTCCAGAACCTGCGAGTAATCCGGGGAAGAGTTCTGCATGAGTGAGCACCAGGGGAGGGGGTCCCTGCCGAGAGAGGAGCTGCCCAGGGAGGCCCGGGAAAAGTTTTGGGTGTATGTATAGTGGGGAGAAGGGGGTTCCTGTTCTCCGGGGACTCCAGCAGTGACCTTTCCATGGGAGTTTGCAGCGTGTGCTGGGGACAGGAGGAAGACGAGGGCAGTCCTGGCTGATGGGGGAGGTGCGCTGCCCCCCTGCATTTGAGCACCACTCCCCCTCCCACAGTGGTGCCTACTCGCTGACCCTCCAAGGACTGGGCATCAGCTGGCTGGGGCTGCGCTCTCTGCGGGAACTGGGCAGCGGGCTGGCCCTCATCCACCGCAATGCCCGCCTCTGCTTCGTACACACGGTGCCCTGGGACCAGCTCTTCCAGAATCCCCACCAGGCTTTGCTCCACAGTGCCAACAGGCCAGAGGATGAGTGCGGTAAGACAGAGAACCCAGTGCTGCATGCTCCTCGTCTGCCAGCGCGTGGGCGTGCCCAGGGGCCTCTGGCGGCAGCAATCTGGGACTTCCTTGTGCATGTGCCCATCCCAGGTGCCCCATCGCTGACCCAGCGGCTGGCCTGGCCTCTTGGCGTGGCTTCTAGCTGGGTCCGGCCACGCTGCTTTGGCATCCCTCCCTTCCCTTTCCTCTGTTCCTGGAACCTCAGAACTTTCTCCCTGCTGTGCTCGGCAGCTATCCTGCCTCTCTAGCCTAGAGCCGCGCCCACAAACTCCCCCCCCCCGCCCCCCACCAGCCTCCATGGGACCTCAAACCTCCCATAAGAGTCCCCTCTGACCCCTTCCTCCTCACTGCAGTGGGCGAGGGCCTGGCCTGCTACCCACTGTGCGCCCAAGGGCACTGCTGGGGTCCCGGGCCCACCCAGTGCGTCAACTGCAGCCAGTTCCTTCGGGGCCAGGAATGCGTGGAGGAATGCCGAGTACTGCAGGGGTACGCCGGGTGGAGGAGGGGGCGGCCAGGAGGTGGGGGGAGGTGCACAGGGGCTCCTTCCAGACCCCTTCACTGGCTGTCCTCCCCTCAGGCTCCCCCGGGAGTATGTGAAGGACAGGTACTGTCTGCCCTGCCACCCCGAGTGTCATCCCCAGAACGGCTCAGTGACCTGCTTTGGCTCGGTGAGGTGCTCATGGGCTCAGAGCTGAGTGGTGGGAAGCAGGGCAGGGTTGGGGAGGGGGGGAGCTGCCAGGGACCTGACCAAGTCCAGTAAAATATCCCTGGGGAGGGCTCTAAGCCCAGGCCTGAACAGTAGGAGAGTGGAAGGAGGCTGGGATGCTGGGAATGGCAAGAACTGTGGACCCTGAGACCCTTCCGACCATGCAGAAGGCCCAGGGAAGCCTGTGCGCTTGGCTGTGGCAGTGCCAAGGTGGTTAGACCTGGGCGCTCAGGCATCAGATTACCTGGATTCAAATCCAGGTGTCACTTCCAACCTCAGTTGGCTCATTTGTGAAATCAGTGTTATGCTAGTAGCCACCCCATTGGGATACAGTAAGAATTAACTTAAAATAGGGTTTGGCACTGTGCCTGAGCACCGGGGAGCTGGGTGCAGAACAGGGGCAACAGACATAGCAGGTCTGGGGCTTCCCAGAAGCAAGGTGAAAAGTGCTGCCACGTGGCCATGGGAAGCACCAAGGGGACCCAAGGGCTTAATCTTGCTGCCCCAGGGGTATCGGTGCCAGCCCCCCACAAATCCTTTCTTCCCTCCCAGGAGGCTGACCAATGTGTGGCATGTGCCCACTACAAGGATCCTCCCTTCTGCGTGGCTCGCTGCCCCAGCGGTGTGAAGCCTGACCTCTCCTTCATGCCCATCTGGAAGTTTCCAGATGAGGAGGGCATATGCCAGCCGTGCCCCATCAACTGCACCCACTCGTGAGTCTGAGGGCCTTCTGCATATAAAGAAGGGCTTGTTCCAGGAGCCTCTCTGAGGCTCTTATTGTAAAAGTGGGACATCTCTGCCTTTGCTTACCCCAAGGCCCTTAACTTTTTAATCTTTTTTTTCCTGATCACAAAAGTAACACGTATTGTTAAAAATTTTTTAATTAAAGCATGAAGGATAAATTAATAGTATTAACAGTTCTATTCCACTGTTAATAACTTGCCATATTTTCCCTCCAGTTTATATGTGCACATGCTAACATATGTATTATTATATAATATATAAAATATGTTTACATATTATTTTTATTCTCCAATTCTTATCTGTGCATGTTCTAGTCTATATTTCTTTTTACGAAAATAGGAACATAGACCATACCTATTGTTTGCAAATTGCTTTTTCTCACGCAACACTGCCGTTTTTCTTGCAATGCTTTTTCATGTCCTAATACAATGATCCGCCCTGTTCTTTTTATTTTTTTACTTCGTTGTTTTTTATAACACGTGGAGCACGTGCATACATTCTTGTAAGACACATTTTTCAGCAGAATCAAAGTAAACAGTGTAAAGCAGAAGTGCCCTTTCTCCCACTGCCCCACCCACCCAGTCCCTCCCCTCCCTGGGGAGAACTGCCAGGTTACTCTGGTATGTGCATTCATCCAGGCTTTTCTCCACATATTTACATAAATGCATTTTACATTTATATTAGGTTGAGTCATATAAGATTGCTGTTTTTGAAAGTCAAAAATGATCAAGAAACAACAGTTTCATCTAGCTCATCTATTTCTCAGCAATTTCATTTGACTCATATACACTTTGCTCCCCCGAACCTTCCCCCCTTTATGTATCTTGGAGGTCCTTCCTTGTGAATGCATATCAATCTACCTCCATTTTTTAAAACTATTCAATCTGCAGTATGGATGTCACTATTTAGTTGTGTCCCTGCCTGAGAGTACTGACTGAACTTGTTTCCTTTTTTTGCTTTTTGGCAGTTTATTGCACTTGAGCTCCATGTAGAAGTGAGCATCTTGTACATGCCCCCCTAATGTACAGGTGTTGGCATTTTTAGGGTTTATCCCCAGAGGTGGAACTGCTGGGAGGACCGCAGTAGTTTGCCCAACCACGGAAGTAGTTTACACTGGCATCCTCTACAGAGGAGATGGCCAAGCTCTTAGACTCGATGCTCCTTTGGGTGCCCCCACTTCCTACCCACCACAGGGAGGTGCAAAGGATATGGGTTTGCAGACTGGAGAACTCCCCCGTGGGGTGGTAGAAAGAGCCCTGGTGACCTTGAACCTACTTTCTGCCTTTGTCAAGTGGGGATCATAACCCAGTCACGCCCACCTCCTGGGATCCTGTGAGGCTGGAGTGAGTTCAAGAGGTGGTTCCCAGCCTTGTTGACGGGACTCTCTCTCTCTCCTGCAGCTGTGTGGACTTGGATGACAGGGGCTGCCCCGCCGAGCAGAGAGCCAGGTCAGCCTGGTCCCCAGAATGCATCCCACATTGCCCTCAGCCCCCCACTGACCCCTGGGTGGTCACTGCTGCTGGGTGCCATGTCCTGACATGACATGTGTCCTCCCCAGCCCACTCTTCCACTGTGGATACTCCTTTCGATTAGCTTCAACTAGTGGATGGAGGGGCTTCCTAGGTGGTGCAGTGGTCAAGAATTGGCCACTAGTGCAGGAGACACGAGGTTCAATCCCTGGGTCCGGAACACGTCCTGGAGTAGAAATGGCAACCTACTCCAGTATTCTTGCCTGGGAAATCCCATGGACAGAGAAACCTGGCTGGCTACAATCAACGGGGTTGCAAAGAGTTGGACCCGACTGAGTGACTGAGCACATATTTGCACACACACATGCAGTGGATGGAAGGCCTGCTCGGCTTGCTTGGGGGTCAGGGAATAGGAAGATACCCAGCACCTCCCCACCCTGTATAGCTAGGGGTCTCATAAGGGACACAGGCAGCCTTCAACTCCCTGGGACTCGAGGCACGTTGAGAAGAGAGCATAGCTGCAGCACTGAGGGAGGGACAGTGAATACTTCCCTGGGGTCAGTGGGAGGCCTCAGGCACACGAGCTAGGTTTTGAAAGAGGGGCGGGAATGTCACTTGTTTTAGGAGGAAAGCAACCAGGCAGCATGGTGAGGGGTGTCCAGAAAGTCTAGGATGTGTTTGCTGAAGATTCTGCTGTGGTGGGTAACTGACTAAGCCCAGAGGAAGGAGTAGAGGGTAAAGTCTGAGTCCGGTCAGGGCTGAATCTGGAAGGCATAGGCTCTCCCCTACCATGAGGCCACAGGCCCTGTGATGTCCATCACAGCCATCATTGGACTTGATTTCCAGGCAGAGGGGTGTTTTGGGAAGGGTTTTAGGGAGAAAAAGGTCAGAGTGTGTCCTAAGTAAGCATTTGTCCATGAAATAAGGGTCCATTAGAGGTCTGTGATAAGCCAGCCCTTGGCTAAGTAAGGGAGGGGAACAAGGATGACAAGGATGTAGGGGCAGTGCCCAGGAGATCCTTCTATCCCAGGATAAGCAGAGTCTTGAAAGATGACTTCATGCAGAAATGGTGGTCCAGGCAGAAGTATTATAACAAAGGCTGGGAGTTGTGGAAATCGTGACCTACGGGTGAAAATTTTGGCTAGAACATCAGAATCACTGTGTGCACATTCCTGGGCCCCACCTCATACCACAGTCAAAATCTCTGGAGGGTGGGGCTCCATACTCTCACAGGTTGACCAGTTCCCTGGTGAGTTTTGTCATAAGTTTGAGAATCCTGGTCTAGAGCCATGGGCAAGAGCATAGACAACTTGGAGATGTAGGTGTAGAGGGTTTTGAATCCTAGCAAGGAGTCTGGACTTTACTCCCCAGACGGTAAGGAGCCAAGGTAGGTTTTAGAGTAGGTCAGACAGGATGAGAGCCTGTGGGTCACCCTTCTGAATTCCCTTTGCAAATGCCAGTGACAGTCAGCCCCCTCTCCCTCCTCCCCCTCCACCGCGCCCCGCCGTGGGACCCCTTCATCTCCCCTGCCCCAGACTGGCCCCCAATCCATGATCCTGGCTCCTGCCCCCAGCCCTGTGACATCCATCATTGCCGCTGTGGTGGGCGTTCTGCTGGCTGTCCTTGTGGGGCTGGTGTTCGGCATCCTCATCAAGCGAAGGCGGCAGAAGATTCGGAAGTACACGATGCGGCGCCTGCTGCAGGAGACTGAGGTAAGGCGGCCGGAGGGCCTCTCGCGCGGCCTGGGGTTTGAGGCCCAGCCCGCGGCATTGACCCACTACCCCCTCACCCCAGCTGGTGGAGCCCCTGACGCCCAGCGGAGCGATGCCCAATCAGGCTCAGATGCGGATCTTAAAAGAGACAGAGTTGAGAAAAGTGAAGGTGCTAGGATCTGGAGCTTTTGGCACCGTCTACAAGGTCAGGGGTGGGGCCAAAGTCCCCGGGTGGGCGGTCCTAGAGGATGCTCCAGGGTGTGGCCGAGGGTTTGTTGGGACCACAGCCAGGAGCTGGGGATGGTGCAGTTGAGTAGGCAGTTAAGGATAAGGGATTGGGAGTGGCCAGTGGGTCTAAATGGTGAGGTTGTTGCTAAATAATGGGGTTGGCCCAAGGGTGGGGGAGGGAATTGGGAGCACAAGTAGTAACCCCAAGTAGGAAGACTGCAGGTTGGATCTGGCAGGCCCTTTTCCTGCTCACATCCTCCTCTCTGCACAGGGCATCTGGATCCCCGATGGGGAAAATGTGAAAATCCCCGTGGCCATCAAGGTGTTGAGGGAAAACACATCTCCCAAAGCCAACAAGGAAATCTTGGATGTAAGCCCTTCTACCCTCTCCAGCTGGGGGCACGGGGGAACCCCGGGCTGCAGGTCTGGGCTCTCTCTCTCTTCACTGGGGTTTTGGGGGACACTCTGTGATTCCCGAAAATCTCTACTCTTACCCTCCCTCGTCTGTGGGCCATGGTTCTGGTTTGTGATGAATGGGATTGGATTGGGTAAGGGTCCCATTTTCTCGGCTCAGCCCTCGGGAGGGTGTGTGGAGGTTGGGGGTTAGTGGTTTCCCATACCCTCTCAGTGTGTACCCTTGTTTCCAGGAAGCATATGTGATGGCTGGTGTAGGCTCCCCATATGTGTCCCGCCTCCTGGGCATCTGCCTGACTTCCACAGTGCAGCTGGTGACACAGCTTATGCCCTATGGCTGCCTCCTAGACCACGTTCGAGAACACCGTGGGCGCCTGGGCTCCCAGGACCTGCTCAACTGGTGTGTGCAGATTGCCAAGGTATGCACTTTGGGGGCCAGGGCTCTGCAGGTGCCCTTGGGGAGCAAGCCTCTAGATAGGGAGGTTTCCTGGGAGAGTTTTGGCAGAGTGAGGTCCACACTAACACCTCTAACCCCAGGGGATGAGCTACTTGGAGGATGTGCGGCTTGTGCACAGGGACCTGGCTGCCCGGAATGTACTGGTCAAGAGTCCCAACCACGTGAAGATTACAGACTTTGGGCTGGCTCGGCTGCTTGACATTGACGAGACGGAGTACCACGCGGATGGGGGCAAGGTTAGAGGAGGGAACAGAGTGGAACCAGGTGGGGTGGCGTCTGGCCCCTGGGAGAACTCAGACCTGGTTGGAGGACTTCCTTCTCTGTTCTACCAGGTGCCCATCAAGTGGATGGCATTGGAGTCCATCCTCCGCCGGCGGTTCACCCACCAGAGTGACGTGTGGAGCTATGGTGTGTGATGGGGTGGCTAGGGAGGGTGGACAAGGAGCCATGGCCCTGGGGAGAATGTGGGTGGAAGGATGGGGAGAATTAATGGACACCTTTAGTATGAATGTGGGAAGGAAGGAAGTGGCTGCCAGTGCCTCAGTCTGCCAGAGTTTGTGCACTTCCCAGGGAGTGGGGAAAGACCAAGTTATCTCCTGCCTTTTGGCACTGCATCTTTCCTCCTTCCCCTTGGTGCCAGGCTCTTGGGCAGAGCCTCTGAGGCTCTGTACACTAAAGCTGCCTCTTGTCCTCCCACCGCTTTACCTCATCTCTGCCCCAGGTGTGACTGTGTGGGAGCTGATGACTTTTGGAGCCAAGCCTTATGATGGGATCCCAGCCCGGGAGATTCCTGACCTGCTGGAGAAGGGAGAACGGCTGCCCCAGCCCCCCATCTGCACCATTGATGTCTACATGATCATGGTCAAATGTGCGTTCTTGAGCTGTGTTGGCTGCTTGGAGGAGGGGTGGGTGGTCCTGGGTGGATGGGCCTACAAGGGGAATGGGAGGGGGCCAAGAGCATGGTGATATGGTTAATCGAGTCTCAGAAGGCTCTCCCTGCCCTTTTACAGTACCAGTTCAGAGGAGCTAGCAAGGGCCAGCTAGGAAAAAAGACTGATGCAAAATAAAAAGGGGAAACTATAGCTTCTCTATCATCAGAGGGCTTTGGACTCTAGTGTTGTCTAGACTAGGGGTGGGGATGAGGGGTGCTGGATGCAGGCTGCAGCCAGAACTGAGATGCCAGGCTCTTGCCCACCCCCAGGTTGGATGATTGACTCTGAATGTCGGCCGAGGTTCCGGGAGTTAGTGGCCGAATTCTCCCGCATGGCCAGGGACCCCCAGCGCTTTGTGGTCATCCAGGTACTGAACCTTTCACCCCATCCCTGCCTATGGCTAAGAGCACTCTCCCTTAGAAGGGAAAAAAGGGAGAATGACTCCTGGGTCCCAGGCCTCCAAGCTCCTGCCTGACTTGTCAGACTTGTAGCCCTCCCTGAGCCACCCTCAGGAGGCTGCATACTGGGCTGGGGAGAGGCTGCCACATTGTCCCCTTCCTCCCCAGAATGAAGACTTGGGCCCTGCTAGCCCCCTGGATAGCACCTTCTACCGCTCGCTGCTGGAGGATGATGACATGGGCGACCTGGTGGATGCGGAGGAGTACCTGGTACCCCAGCAGGGCTTCTTCTGCCCAGACCCTGCCCCGGGTGCTGGAGGCACGGCCCATCGCAGGCACCGCAGCACATCCACCAGGGTCAGTGCCCCCATCACATGGTGGTGGATGTGGTTGGTTACCTCCCCTGACTCCAGTGGACTAGGATCCCTTCCTCCAATGTCCCCCAGCCATTACCTCTCATGGAGGAGGTCCCATTTTCCCTAAGAAGGATTCCTACTTTGATCCCATTTTTCCAACTGTGATCCCATTCTTTCTACCGTGTCTCTGTTATACATCAGAGATGATTTATCTCCTGGGACCCTGTCACCTCCCATGGAGCCTCCATCTCAGATCCATGAATCACCTCCATTTTGACCTTCTCTTGTCCTCAGAGTGGCGGTGGTGAGCTGACACTGGGGCTGGAGCCCTCCGAGGAGGAGCCCCCCAGATCTCCGCTGGCACCTTCCGAAGGGGCAGGCTCTGATGTGTTTGATGGCGACTTGGGAATGGGATCGGCCAAGGGGCTGCAGACCCTCCCCCAACATGACTCTAGCCCTCTACAGCGGTACAGTGAGGACCCCACAGTACCCCTTTCTCCCGAGGCTGATGGCTACGTTGCCCCCTTGACCTGCAGCCCCCAGCCCGGTATGAAATCCAGCTCGAGCTGAGAGATTGGGAGGTGGGGGCTGGGGGTGCTCTGCCCAGGGCCTGCTGCAGGGCAGTTGTAGCAGCTGGGACACATAGGTCCCACCCCCCTCACAAGACTCCTTCTCTTTCCTTTCAGAATATGTGAACCAGCCAGAGGTTCGCCCACAGCCCCCGTCACCCCTAGAGGGTCCTCTGCCGCCTCCTCGACCTGCCGGCTCCACTCTGGAAAGGCCCAAGACTCTCTCCCCTGGGAAGAATGGGGTTGTCAAAGACGTTTTTGCCTTTGGGGCTGCTGTGGAGAACCCTGAGTACTTGGCACCCCGGGGCAGGGCTGCCCCTCAGTCCCACCCTTCTCCAGCCTTCAGCCCAGCCTTTGACAACCTCTATTATTGGGACCAGGACCCATCAGACCGGAGCACTCCACCCAGCACCTTTGAAGGGACCCCTACGGCAGAGAACCCTGAGTACCTGGGTCTGGACATGCCAGTATGAGCCAAAAGGTCAGGGCCACTGAGGCCCTCCTGAACCCTCAGGGCGTGCGGAAGGCCTGACTTCTGGCCCACATCGGCACTAGGCAGGGAGCAGGCCCTTGGGTCATGTCCAGAGGAGCCTGCCATGCCAGGAATCTCCTTTCCTAACTTCAACTCCTAGGTGGCTGAGAGCGGCCCACCCTGACTTCTTCCAGATCCTTGGCACTGAACGACTTAGGGAGGCTGGGCCAAGTGTGAAGAAGGCCCCAAGGGGGTGTCTAGGAACTACAGCAACCCATTCAGAGACTGTCCCCGAGACCCAGCTCTGTCCCTGGGAAGAAGCGAGCAGCGGCGGCACCCAGACCCAGTCCTTGTACAGACTGCTTTTTTGGTTTTGTTTTTACTTATTTTTTTTGTTTACTTGTTTTTTTAAAAATGAAATAAGGACTCGGTGGAGAGTGGGTATTGGGGGGGGCAGTCCCTGGGGTTGGGGGAGGGATGTCCTCCACACTCACTTTCTCCATCTGCAAATATATTTTGGAAAACAGCTGAACACCAGCCTATGTCTAGGGGTGGCTTGGAGCCGTCCCTTTACTGCTCACCTCCTAACTTACATTCAGTTCATCTTTCCTGGAGGGACTGGCTAGGAATCTTCGGAAAGCTTGAATTAGGAGCCTTCTTCCAGTTTTCTGGCTCTTGGGTTGGGGGGAAACTGAGAGTTGGGATTCTGATCTGAGAGCCCTTTGAAAAGATCATTCTTAGGAAAAAAAGAACTCCTAAGGCCACCCACCCACCAGAATGGGGTAATTTCCTCTCTGTAGGTAGGGGGAGTCAGGGAAGGACAGAGGAAACAAGAGGCACTGTCTACTGTGTGACTCATTTTTCTTGCCTTGGCAAGGAAATCACTGAATTAAGAGTAGCTAGGGACAGGGAATCCTGTCATGCTGCAGTCCATGGGGTCGCAAAGAGTCGGACATGACTTAGTGACTGAACAACAAATCCAGAAAAAACCCACCCAGCCAGCACAGTCACACTAGTGGAATAAAGGTTGGGCTGGCCTCTATCCCCCATCCCTCCCTCCCCACAGTCCCAAATTGGACATAAAAACACACTAGTGGGCACAGGTGTTTGTAGTGCCACTTTATTGCCAATAGCTGACATTGCCTGGGGCTAGTGGAAAATAAATTAGGACTATGGTAACATCTGACAGGTACAGCTAAGCTGGAGAGGGGAGGTTTTTGTGGCACTGATCTTAGGGAAGGAGTGTAAGATGGCTGTGGAAATGTCCATGGAGAGCATCTCTTCCACCCCTAAGACCACAGAACCATCTACTCCCTCCTGGTGCCCACCAAAGGGGCAAAGTGGAGGCCAGGGTCACTTAGCTGCCACGAGCTAAGTGAGGTGAGAGAGGCATTGGGGAGCCCTCAGCGGGATCAAAGCGGGGCAACCAAGGCTTGGATCCCAGAAGAGAGCAGGAACCGAGAATCACATCCAGTCACAGGATGACACAAGGAGGGCGGCTGTTCGTGATCTTTTCGAGGGGTTCTCCGTTACTGGCTCTTCGGATGGCCTCAATGAGCTAGAGGGCAGAGATGTGGAATGGGATGATGTGTCCCTTGGAGGGGCAAGCTGAACTAGGGTTATTCCCAATATTGCAAGTACTCACATCTTTCTCATAAGGAAAGCCCCCATTCTCCAGCTTGGAGAACACCAGCTGTCCATTGATTTCAATCTCAAAGGCCCCTAGTATTAGATAAACATATGAATGAACTGTATGCTGAGCACAGGCAAAAGGTGACAAGTTCTATAAAAGGGGGCCTTCCACACTCCTTAGACTTCACACAAGCTGCCTCATCAGCCCCATTAGAGATTCTTCAAGCCATTTCCGAACCCTGGGTCAAGTCAAAGAAACTTAAGGGAGGCATCATCCGTGTGCCCTTCCTTTGAACTCCTGGTAACTCAATGAAAGTTTCCCTTCCCTCCAACACTTCGGTCTCACCCGTTTCTCCCAGTAGGCTTCAAATATGACTCCCCTCACCTACGGAAGGGGGCTCAAGCTGGCTGGACATTTTACTATGTGCCAGGTACTGCTGGACACTATAAAGCAGCCAATGCCAGAGCTAGAAAGTGCTGGAGCTGGGATTTAGAACACACTCAGCAGGTGTTCTGCAGCCTCACCTGTGCCCCCCAGGCGCGACTCGATCTCGATGCCTGGATACTGCTCCTTCACGGCACTCGCCAGCTCCAGGTAGGTCGCCTCGAAGCCGCAGGGTTCGCTAGGGAGAAGATACCGGAGGTCCGGTTGGGTTTCGGAAAAGGTACCTCCGGTGGACCCACCCGCGTCAGGCCCGGATCCCCGTCACTGGCAGGGGCCGCTCACCAGTACTCAACCACAATGCGGACCCCACGGCCTGGTTCGGTCTCCCCGGGAGAGGGCGCTACGGACGTCGGCCCTGTATCCCCGCTCATTGCTGCCAGCTCCCTACAGCCGCTGCTTCCGGGTGTGACGCGACGCCGCGGGCACGTGACGGGGCGGGGCCGCGCGTGACGTCGGGTCGCCCCCTGCAGGCGGCTGCTACTGAGTTATGACCGTGTTACCAGCTGGAGGGTTTGGGCTGGGCGGATCGGCCTGGATCACCTTTCCTGGCCCGAATTCTCGGAGCGCAGGTCTTGCCCCACATCTAGTGTCCGCTGGACTTCACGGTCTTATTTAATCTAATGACATAGCTTAGACTGCAGAGGGCCTGGGGTTGACTGATGGTATGGAATAGTTGCCGTTTCTCCTGTCTTGCTGAAGGCATTATAAACCATTCCACAGTTACACACTCAGGTACTTCTTACTCTTAAGCTCTAAACTGCAGGCACAGTCTGGGTAGTTTCCGTCTGTCTCATGCCTTCGGAAACCTTAGGTTTTAAGGCTTCTATTTCGCAGGCTCTGTGCTGCCATCACGTGCACCCAGTTCCTCCACCTCCCCGTCTCATCCTACCCCGCTACCGAGCTGGCTTCCTTATTCCCGTTTTGCAGCTCTAGAAGTGGAGGCTGTCTCCTTGCCTCTTCTTTCCCTGGAGCCCCACCAAAGGATCCTCTCAGGTTACCCACTGTAGCATCCCTTTAAACCATTCATTTTTAAACAATTCAGTGACTTACGGAGTTGTGCATCCCCACACATTTCCACACATTTCCACCGACATAAAAAAAGTCCCACCTGCGTATTTTCAATCTTTCCAGCTATGGGCTCCAGCCCAAAGCAACCACTGATCTGCTTCCTATCAGTTTGCCTTTTCTGGATGTTTCATATAAATGAAATACTGTGTAGTCTTTTGCTTCTGACTTCTTGCACTCCTTTTAAAGTTTTTGAGGTTCATCCATGTTATAGCATGTACTAGTGGTTCCTTTATGTTGCTGAGAAATATCCCAGTGTATGGATGAAATGTTTTGTTTATTCAATACCAATTGATGGATATTTGAGTTTCCTTTGAGGTATTTTTTGAATAATGCTGCTATGAATGTTTGTGTGTCTTTATATGTACATGTGTTTTTACTTCTTGTGGGTACATTCCTACCGGTAGAATTGCTAGGTTGTATGGAAAGTTTATGTTTAACTTAAGAAATGGCCAAACTGTTTTTCAAAGTGGCTGTACTATTTTACATTCCTACTAGCAATATATGATGATTTGTTTCCCTATATCCTTGTCAACACTTGTTGTCTGTCTCTTTCATTATAGCCATCCTGATGGGAGTGAGGAGGTTTTAATTTGCATTTCTCTAATGGTCTTGAGCACCTTTTCATGTGCTTATGAGCCATTCATATATCTTAATTTGGAAAAACATTTATTCAAATCTTTTGCCCACTTTTAATTGGGTTGTTTGTCTCTGTAGTGTTGATTTGTAGAAGTTCTTTATATACAATTGACCCTTGAACAACAAAGGTTTGAACTGCGTGGGTCTACTTACATGTGGATTTTTTTCAGTAAATACATAGTACTACACAAGTTTGGGTCAACTTGAAGATGAAAACCAGATGAGGGGCTGACTGTAAAGTTATATTCAGATTTTCAACTGCTCTGGGTCATTGGTACCTCTAAGCCCTGCATTGTTCAAGGATCAACTGTATTCTGGATACAAAGTTCCTAATCAAATATATGACTTGTAATTATTTTCCTCCAATCTTCCACAAGTATTTTTTTTCTTTTCTTTTTTTCTTTTTTTTTTAATGTATTTTTTTAAATTTAATTTTTGAAGTGCAAAATTTTAAAATTTTGGCAAAGTATAGTTTATCAACTTTTTATTTTGTCATTTGTGCTTTTGCTGTCTCATTTGTACCTGAGATCTCTGCCTAACCCAAGGTAGAAAGATTTTCTCCCATAATTTCTTCTAGAAGTTTTATAGTTTTAGCTCTTACTTTTAAATCCATGATCAGTTTTGAGTTAATATTTGTAAATTGTGTAAGGGAGGATCTAAATTCATCTTTTGCCATGTGGCTATTCAATTTGTCCCAGAACCATTTATCAAAAAGACTATTCTTTCCCTCACTGAATTGTCTTGGCACCTTTGTCAAAAATCAATTAGCCAGTAGGTCCCGTGGTTAAGACTTTGCCTTCCTGGAGAAGGAAATGGCAATCCACTCCAGTATTCTTGCCTGGAGAATCCCATGGACAGAGGAGCCTGGTGGGCTACAGTCCACGAGATCGCAAAGAGTCGGACATGACTGAGTGACTTCACTTCACTGTGTTCCTATGATCACTTCTAAGACTTAAACTCAGATTTCTTCATAATAAAACCCTTCTGAATATAATCCATTCAATTTATACTTTTATAGTGAAGTTTAACAGTTAACAGGGATTCCCTGGTGGTCCAGTGGTTAGAACTTGGTGCTCTCGCTGCCGGGGCCCAGGTTCGATCCCTGGTCAGGGCACTAAGATTCTACAAGCTGCATGGTGTGGCCAAAAAGAAAGGTACAGAAAAGTCATGTGACCTTGGTAGGTCAAAACTGTCTTTTTTAAACCACTCTTCGCATATATGACATTGACAATACAGTTATTTCCATGGATTTCCTGGCAGATGTCATGATTTTTTTTCCTGGGCATCAGGTTGATCAATGGATAAGATCCTCAACCCAAGCTTTTAATAATTTCAAAGTTAAAATTTTGTGATGGTTTATTTGTTGGTTTAATATCACCCGTATAATACTTACTGAGTTCCTAATAGTTAGAGATAATCTTTTTGTACATCTCCCAAACTTGAAATGTGTGCTTGAAAACATAATAAAGTAAATAAAATAATAATTGACAAAAAAAAAAAAAAAAAGACTTTGTCTTCCAGTGTAGAGGGTGGGGGTTCGATCCCTGGTTGGGGAGCTAAGAATCCCACATGTCTCACAAACAAAAAACCAAAACATAAAACAGAAGCAATATTGTAACAAATTCAATAAAGACTTTAAAAATGATCCACATCAAAAAAAAGTTAAAAAAGTAAATCAATTGACCAGAAATGTAAAGATTTTTACTTGGACTCTTGAAGCTGTCCTATTGATTTATAAATCTATTCTTTTTCGTTGTCGTTTCTTTTTTTATTTAAGAAATTTAGATATAACTTATACACAGTAATGCACATCCTCTTGAGTGTACCTTCCTGTCAGCCCTGACACACACCGTTGTACATCTACGACCAGGACCAAGATACACAACAAGTCCATGACCTCCTCACAAGCTTCTCTGCTGTCAACCCCTCTCCTCCTCAACTCCAGATCTGTTTCCTGTCCTTAGCATTCTGTCCCCTCCAGAAAGTCATATAAATGGAATCCTATAGCACTGAGCCCTCTGAGTCTGGTTTCTCTTTCCAACTTATCGTATCTTTCAACATCCAGAGTGATTTTTCCAAAACATAAACCTGCCTACTCCTCTGGGCCTCTACTTAAGCTCAGATGGACCCTGTAGGGTCTGGCCTCTGCCCATAGTTCCTGCTGGTCTGGACAGACAGGATGGATGGCTCTGAAATCTGGTTTACAGAACAACCACCTGAGGGCTTGTCAATACCATACATTCCTCGGTCTTGTCCCCAGAGACCAAGTTTCAGTAGTTGGGGATGGGCCCAGGGATCTGTTTCTTTGTTGTTCTTGTTTGCTTGGTTTTTTAAAGTTTTACTTTATTTATTTATTTTTGGTTGTGTTGGGTCTTTGTTGCCGCTTGGGCTTCTCTCTACTTGGGATTCCCAGGCTTCTCATTGCCACAGCTTCTCCTGTTGTGGATCACGGGCTCTAGGCATGCTGGCTCAGTAGTTGCGGCACACGGGCTTAATTGCCCAATGGCATGTGGAATTTTCCTGGACCAGGGATCGAAGCTGTGTCCCCTGCATTGGCAGGAGGATTCTTACCCACTGGACCACCAGGGAAACCCAGGGATCTGTTTTTTTTAAACAAGCCCAGGCAGATTTGAAGGCCACACTTTGAGGGACACAGTTGAATACAAAGCCTTTCCCCACACCTTTCACATCTGCTCAGCCACACCTGTGTGGGCTCCTCTCCTTCCTTCTCCGCCCTGCTCTGCCTCTGCATGCTCTGTCCCCTTTTGTCAAGCGTTTTGGCACTTGTTTCATCATCATGAAAGGTGCTCCCCCTTCCCATCCACCAGTCCAAATCCTCCAACCCAGACAACTTCCCCTCTGCTCAACTGTCACTTCTATGGAGAAGTATTCCCTAATTCCCTGTGTGTTTTCCCAGTATAGTTGTCTCCTGTCATCTCTTGTTATTCGTGTGATCCTTTGATTTCTTTTTGTTTTGGCTGCCGCTGGGTCTTCGTTGCTTTGCTTGGGCTTTTCTCTAGTTGCAGCAAGCTGGGGCTACTCTCGAATTGTGGTGGCTTCTCTTGTTGTGGAGCACTGGCTGTACGTCTGCGGGCTTCAGTAGCTGTGGTGCACAGGCTTAGGTGCTCCATGGCACGTGGGCTCTTCCCAGACCAGGGGTTGAATTGACATCCCTGCATTGTAAGGTGGATTCTTAATGACCGGACCACCAGGAAAGCCCTGGTTCTTTGATTACGTCAGTCTCCCTGATTGGCTGCATGAAGATAACGGTGGGATCTGTTTTGTTGCTCATTGTATCCCCAGTGCCAAGGATGCGGTTGGCATAGAGTAGGTACTTAACAGATATTAGTTGAGCAAATGAAGGATTGATTGAGTGAATTGTCTACTTGTTTTTCACAAGCTATCCAGTGGGTCAGGTGACCTTGCCTCTTTCCCCACTTCTTCACGTAGTCCACTCTGGTTTTTTCCAAGGAAAACTGAGTTTGGAGAAAGTTGAGCATCAAGTTACTCCTCCAGGTCCCCCAGGGCAGATCTCTTATCACCCCTATGAATTGTTTGTTTACTGAACTGTCACCCACTTGGGCTGGGAGGTGGCTGCTGCCTTTGATCTCAGTCTCCCAGGCCCTCTCTCCCACCTAGTGTTTGCCTCCTGCTGAAGGCCAGCGCTAAGGGGAGTCCCCTGGCACCTGGCCAGAGCTTTCCCCAAACCACTTCTCCCACTGGGAGACCTTGCCTAACCCCTTCGATTTCAGAAGGAAAACCTGAGCCCATGGACTTTGCTTAGAAGGGAGGATATATTCTGGGTGCCCCTGAGGGGCCAGGGTGCAGCCTGGGTGGTCAGACTGTGGCTGGAGGTCAAGGGGCAGGCCGTGTTGCTGGACATCCTTCTGGCTGGCTTCCCTCTTTCATAGAGTGCCCTTTGCCCCAAGGGGTAAGACCCTGAGCAGCAGACAGGCCCCCTAAATTGGCCGATGAACAGACCAGGTTTGGGAAGGGGCGTGGGGAAGTGTTGGCGAGTCCCTTTTCTCTGATCTTCCAGGTCCCAGCTTCTCCCTCCCAGGTCATGAGGACTCTAGATCTTCGCTTTCGGGGCTGTAGAGTTTGTCTCTCCCCTGGCACCTGCTACAGAAGGACAAAAACAATCCCAGCCAGGGCAGAGTGTCAGGGAGTCCCCGCCCCTCCTCCGGTGCTTCCTCCGCCCATGCCCCTCCCTCAGGCCCCGCCCCCACCTGCCCAAGATAATTTGTTTCCTTGGGTCAGAAGCCTGGACAACAGAGCTCAACCTCCCCCAACTCCTACGTTCAAAGTCGGGACACTCTCCTACCATCTGTAGAGAAGAGGGAGGGGGTTTAAGATCAAGCCCAGGTACCTGAGGTTCCTAGACAGCGCCGGACTTCGGACCCTGTGTCCTGCTACTCCAGCTGGGGCTCCTCCAGGTAAGGGGACCGAGATCGGTTCCAGACGACAATCTGCTCCCACTCCCAGCCGCACCAGGGCCCCAGGCTGTGCCAGTCTCAGGGCCAGGAGCTGACTGGATGGCTGCCCAGGTGGGCAGGACAGGCGGCCGCCTGGCTCCCCCTCCCTTCCCCGCTTCAGTGATGTCAGGCCAAGGGCGGGGACAGGAGGGGGACAGGTAGTTAAGAGCTTGGCATCTCCCTTCCTAAATCGGTGGCCCCAGCCAGGGATGCCAACACCCAGGGTCCAGGTAAGGACCAGAGCGCGGCACGTCGTCTTGGGGGCGGGGAGCACCAGTAGATCCGGGAGAAAGATGTGGAGATCTTTGGAGAATATGGAGAAAGATGTGGCCTGCTGCTGTGTTTCCCTGGAGACCTCACTTCTTTTCCTCCAGCCTCCCATCCTGCCCCCTCCTCACTATCTGCCCTCGGTCTTTCCCTGTTCTCATTCCCTGTTCTCCCCATTCCTTCGTCTCTCTCCACCCCTCCCCCCCCACCCCACCCCCAGCCCCAAACACACACTCCAACCTGCTGATGGGGTCAGGGAAGCCGGAATCCAGATTCTCTCCTCCCTGAGACATAGGCGGATTTCCCGCTGAAACTAGCCCCTCCCCACATCCCAGAAAGAGAGCTGGGAGGGGTGTCCCAACGTCAAGGGGGCTGCCCTAAGTCTCTCCCAGGCTCCATCTTCTTTGACCCCAGTTTGAGTTCCCCCAAGTCTTTATTAAAGACATGTCTCTGTGGGGGCAGCGGGTCACCCTCCAACTTGGAGGGGAGTAAAGGAGTCAGATTCTCTGAATTGCTAGAGCTTCATCTCTCTGGATTGTATCCTTCCTCAGCAATACAGGCTTCCCTGGTAGCTCAGCTGGTAAAGAATCTGTCTGCAATGCAGGAGACCCCAGTTCGATTCCATTCCTGGGTTGGGAAGATCCCCTGGAGGAGGGCATGGCAATCCACTCCAGTATTCTTGCCTGGAGGATCCCATGGACAGAGGAGCTTGGCGGGCTACAGTCCTTGGGGTCGCAAACAGTCGGACACGACTGAGCAACTGAACTGAACTGAACTGAACTGAGCGACTCAGCACAGCCCTCCGGTGGGAAGGTGGGGGTGGGACAGGCCCCGGGGGTGCTGGGGGGGTGGTTCCTTTCGGCTTCAGAAAGAAGTGGTCTAGGTAGGCTGAAGGGCTAACGCTCGGGGTCTGCAGCGCAGTAGGGCCTGGGGAGAGTGGGTGCGCTGTGCGGATGGGGGAGGGGGGCAGATTGCCTTGTCCGTCTGAATAGCCTTGGGGAAGACTCGGATCCCAGTCGGGGTCTCCCTGGCACGCTGGGGATGGAGAATGCACCTGCCTGCCGTTGCCAGGCCTTCCAACCCCACAGCGCCTCGAGAATGCCCCCTCTTGGTCCGCCCGTCCTGGACTCTGCTCTCCCCCCTCCACCCCCCCGCCCCCCGCTCTCCTGCTGGGGGGGCCCCCCGTGAAGGCAAGCAGCCGGTAATGATTAACTCCACAGACACTCTAGCATTCTTCCCGAATTAAAGTTTAAAAGAGCTGCCCCCCTCATTCCCATTGGATGTTTTTCCCCCTAGTGAGGGAGGGGGCGGGGCCGCAGGGTCCGGGGGCCCTCCCCCCAACTCCAGGTCAGCTAGGGGTTTCCCGCCTCCTCACCTGAGCCCTCACCCTAAGCGCTCCCCCACAGGTAAAGCCTTCCTCCTAACTAAATCCCGATGCGGGCGGGGCGTGGGGGTCCTGGGCCTGGCGGGGGCCCTCCCGCCACCTCTAGGCCCCAGCTCCAGCCCCTCCCCCCCACCCCGCCCGGCAGCGGAGCTGGCCTTGTTTTCTCCCGGCCTTCTACCCTGAGCCCGGCCACCCGCCCTCGGGGCCAGCCAGGTGGGGCAAGATTCAGGAAGTAAACAAGCAGGCTGCAGGCGGGAGGGCGGGAAGGAGGGTGGGGCCCGAGCCACGGTGGGGGGGCGGGGGGGCGGAGCAGTCGCAGAAGGGAGTCGCAATACTAAGGGGACAGATTGATGTGGGGGTCGATTTCTTCAATATAACCTTCCCAGGGCCCCAGTTTGAAAGTTTCAGGCCTCTTGGGGGGGGGGGGGCGGTGGAGGGGGCTGCCCAGGGAAGACAGCCAGGACCGCTTTCTCTCACCTCTCCTCTCTTTGGTCCTGACTCCCCAGTCCTGTCCTGCCTTAGAAGGATCTGGAGAACCTTGGAAGGGTCTTAGAAGGGTGATGGGATCTGAAAGCTAAACCCATCTAGAGTCAGCCTTCCCGCCCCCCACAGAGGCCAGACTTTAGTCTGATTCAGATCTACCCTCTCCCCTTCCAAACACTGCCCAGATTCCCCTTCCCTCTGGGATGGGAGAGGATCCAGTCCTCCTGGTCTCAGACCACGCCACTGTTGGTCTCTTTCTTCCTGGAGCGGGTGGTTCCTGCCACCCTTCCCCTCGTCCTCCCTGGAATGAAGTGGGCAGAGCTTTCTGCCAGAGGTTAGACGGCGGGTGGGAGTGGGGGCCTTGTGTTTTGGTGTTGATGTGCTGGTGTCTCTTGGTGTTCCATGGTGTGTGGATCTTTCCGTTCCTGGCAGGACCCCCAGCCCCATCGCTGGCTCTCCCTCCTGGCCTTCCCCTGTCTGCCTGTCTGTGTCTGTCTTCCTGTGTGTCTTGACTTTCCACTCCTGCTCCTCAATATGCCTTTGATCAGAACACCCAGGGGAGTATATGAATTAGAAGGACCCTCATTTCCTAAGGGTGATGAGGATGAGACCCTCCTGGGCTAGCTGAGTCCTGGGTGCTAAGGGTGGGCAGCAGCAGCGGCAGAATGGGAGTCTGGGGGCCCCTGGACAGGAGAAAGAGCACTGCATGTTTCTTTGGGTTACTTTAGGTACCCCAGGGACACCCCTGTGAGGTCAGCTCCACTCCAGATGGGCTTCTGAATCCCGGCCAGGCTTTTCTTCTCTCCTTCCTGGGTGAGGGGGCTCCTGGGGTGGGTGGTGGCTATGGGGTGGGGGGTGCTTTGCAGGTTGCACCTGGACCTGGACTGGAGGTAGGCCAAAGGTGGGGAGGAGGAGATGATGTCAGAGGGAGCCCCAGCCTCCCCCCCCCACCCACATTTCCTCCTCCCCAATCCTGTTCTGGGGGGTGTGGGGGAGTGGAGGGGATGGGTAGAGGCAGGGTTGTTTGTGTTTCTCCTAAGCCAGGAAGTAGTGGAGATGAGTCAAGGGTGAATGGAGAGCTCCAGGCAGTGTGTCCCGCCCCACCCTGACTCACCTGTCCCCCAAATCTCCTCATGTCCTCACTTAAAAGTTGGGGACCTGCCTCATCCTGGGTGCAGGGCAGGGGTGTGGATCTTGGGTGTCTTAGGCAAGCTAACAGCGCTGGCCCAGTATCTGGAGCACAGGAAGGGGACAGAACTGCAGGTTCTCCCAGGTCCTCCCAGGTCTCAGCCCAGCCTAAAGGGTCTCGGTTCCTGTGGAGGAGGGGCTTGTGATGCCTCTACCTGCTAGTGGCCATCTTTGCCCATCTCTTCTATCCTTGTCCTGGATCCTGTATAGTGCCTTTGGGTGCTAAAACATGGGTAAGACCCTGGCCTTGCCTGGGATGGCCGAGCATCTTCAGACCAGTGGGTGGATAAGACAGGTGCATAGTCATTGGTACGGAGGCCCCAGCACACGGTTGAGAGGGAGCCCTTTAGTCTGAGTGTGGGGAATCCAGGAAGGCTTCTCAGAGGAGGTGGCTCTGGTGTTGAGACCTCACGAAAGTTGGGGAGGGGGAGGGGTCTAAGGAAGGCACGCAAGGTTTGGGGGCCCCAGGCTCACCTTCTGCCTCCCACTGCAGCTGAGCCAGCCTCCTGCCCTCCTGGTTCCTGTCCTTCCCCACCTCCTTCCCCCCTTCTGTGCATCACTCAGCACTTGAGCAGGCGTTGCCACAACAGGCTCTGGCAACAAAGCGCTGGGAAAACCTGGGGCAGAGCCCGGAGGAGCGAGTGCCCCACGCTGGGAAGTGCAAGGGTGACTCTGAACCCCGGCCGTGTGTGGGTCAGGGAGTCGGTCGCTGCTGCCTGGCCTGTGGTGAAGGGACCCTCACAGCTCTTCCCCCGGGCAACCTGGGGTAAGGAAGAGCACTGGACTGGGAGTCCAAACGCTGAGTTCTGCTCCCTGACTCACCTGTGATGAGGCAGGAATGCTTTTCTCAGGACTCAGAGTCCCCCCCTTTTGTAACAGGGGCTCACTCTGCCCTTTCCCAGAGGCTCCAGGGAACCCCAGTTAGGGGGGATCGAGGAGGGGCCGGATAAACTCTGAGGAGCACCCAACAGAAGGGTGAAGGAGGTTGGGGTCCCCTTGGCCTCTCTCCCCAGGACAAGGGCACAAGAGCAGCTGTTCCTCTTCTCCCTCAGATGTCATGGAGCTGGGTCTGTCTCCGCTTCATCTCAGCAGCTCCCCAGAAGACCTGTACCTGGCCTCTGGGACCCCTCCTGAGACTCCCCCGCCTCTCGATGCCCCTCTGTCTGGGGAGGTGAAGAGGTCCCAGCCTCTGCCCATTCCAACCGGCAGGTAAAGTGGGGTGTCGGCCGATAGAAGGAGGCTGGGGGGAGCGGTCAGCGCTGGGGTAATGCACAGAAGCTTACCATCAACTCCTCCCCTCCACCTCCCGCCCCAGGAAACTTCTTCGAGAGGAGGAGCTGCAGTCAACCTCTCTGCCCTCCATTCCCAACCCCTTCCCCGAGCTCTGCAGCCCTTCTTCACAGAGCCCCATTCTTGGGGGGTCCTCCAGTGCAAGGGGGCTGCTCCCTCGAGACACGAGCTGCCCCCATGTGAGTTGCCCTGGGAAAGAGAAGGCAGGGAGCATGGGGTGCTAGGGGATGGGGCAGAGACAGTGCTGCCTTGGCTGGGTGGAGGGGGTTTGGTCACGGATCCCAGAGGGCAGAGCAGTGGGGGCTGGGAGAGAACCAGCCTTTGTCCTTCCCCGAGTCACCTGCCATTCCTGGGTGCAGGTCATAAAGGTGTACAGTGAAGACGGGACCTGCCGCTCGGTGGAGGTGGCGGCGGGCGCCACAGCTCGCTACGTGTGCGAGATGCTGGTGCACCGATCTCACTCCCTGAGTGACGAGAACTGGGGGCTGGTGGAGTGCCACCCCTACCTAGCACTGGGTAAGTTGGGGCGCCGGGGGCTGCCTGGCTCGGGAGGCAGTGCTTCACACTTCGGACTAGGCAGACGTCTCATCCAGGACGCCCGACTGCCCTCCACTGACCCCTGCTTTTTGCCCGTGACCCCAGAGCGGGCCTTGGAGGACCATGAGTCAGTGGCAGAAGTGCAGGCTGCCTGGCCCATTGGTGGAGACAGCCGCATCGTCTTCCGGAAGAACTTTGCCAAATACGAACTGTTCAAGAGCACTCCAGTGAGTGTGTGTAAGGGGAGGGGTCTGGGCCTGGACACCCCAACCCCCAGCCAGATCCTCAGTCCCTGACTCCTGGCTCCTTTTGCCCCCAGCACTCCCTATTCCCAGAAAAGATGGTCTCTAGCTGTCTGGATGCACATACAGGCATATCCCATGAGGACGTCATCCAGGTGAGGGCCCACTCCCATTTCATGGCCTTGACTCCCCAGGATCGCCCAGGGCTTCTTGGACCTGAAGCTCGTGCCATCCCTGTATGGGGTGGAAAGTCCAGCACCACCCTAAACATCAGTTTCTTCCGCTGTTAAATGACAGTAAATGTAAACCCCTGCCACTACGGCAGGTGCTAGGAAGGCCTCTGTGTGTGTGTGTGTGTGTGTGTGTGTGTGTGTGTGTCCACCTCTAGGCCTCTCACCCTGCTCTCCAGGCAGGTGCTAGGAAGGCCTCTGTGTGTGTGTGTGTGTGTGTGTGTGTGTCCACCTCTAGGCCTCTCACCCTGCTCTCCAGGCAGGTGCTAGGAAGGCCTCTGTGTGTGTGTGTGTGTGTGTGTGTGTGTGTGTGCACCTCTAGGCCTCTCACCCTGCTCTCCAGGCAGGTGCTAGGAAGGCCTCTGTGTGTGTGTGTGTGTGTGTGTGTGTGTGTCCACCTCTAGGCCTCTCACCCTGCTCTCCAGGCAGGTGCTAGGAAGGCCTCTGTGTGTGTGTGTGTGTGTGTGTGTGTGTGTGTGTGTGTCCACCTCTAGGCCTCTCACCCTGCTCTCCAGGCAGATGCTAGGAAGGCCTCTGTGTGTGTGTGTGTGTGTGTGTCCACCTCTAGGCCTCTCACCCTGCTCTCCAGGCAGGTGCTAGGAAGGCCTCTGTGTGTGTGTGTGTGTGTGTGTGTGTGTGTGTGTGTGTGCACCTCTAGGCCTCTCACCCTGCTCTCCAGGCAGGTGCTAGGAAGGCCTCTGTGTGTGTGTGTGTGTGTGTGTGTGTCCACCTCTAGGCCTCTCACCCTGCTCTCCAGGCAGGTGCTAGGAAGGCCTGTGTGTGTGTGTGTGTGTGTGTGTGTGTGTGTCCACCTCTAGGCCTCTCACCCTGCTCTCCAGGCAGATGCTAGGAAGGCCTCTGTGTGTGTGTGTGTGTGTGTGTCCACCTCTAGGCCTCTCACCCTGCTCTCCAGGCAGGTGCTAGGAAGGCCTCTGTGTGTGTGTGTGTGTGTGTGTGTGTCCACCTCTAGGCCTCTCACCCTGCTCTCCAGGCAGGTGCTAGGAAGGCCTCTGTGTGTGTGTGTGTGTGTGTGTGTGTGTGTGTGTGTGTGTGTGTGTGTGTGTGTCCACCTCTAGGCCTCTTACCCTGCTCTCCAGGCAGGTGCTAGGAAAGCCTCTGTGTGTGTGTGTGTGTGTGTGTGTGTGTGTGTGTGTGTGTGTGTGGCCACCTCTAGGCCTCTCACCCTGCTCTCCTGTCCTCAGAACTTCCTGAATGCAGGCAGCTTCCCAGAGATCCAGGGCTTCCTGCAGCTCCGGGGGTCAGGGCGCAAGCTTTGGAAACGTTTTTTTTGCTTCCTGCGCCGCTCTGGCCTGTATTACTCCACCAAGGGCACTTCCAAGGTGAGGTCTTAAAGGTGACAGCCCCAGCCCCTCGGAGACCCCATCCCTGGCGCTTCTAGGAGCTGCCCCTTCTCTGTGGGAACTCTTAGACCTTTCACCCTCTAGGCCCTGAGACCCTCAGCTACCCCCCTTCCCCTCCCAGCCTACCTGCCCTGGAAGGTAGCAGTGGGAGAGGCAGGGGAACTGAGTTCAAGTCCTGCCTCTGCCTCTGTGTGCTGTGTGACCTGGGGCCCTTTGCTCCTCTCTGGGCCTGAACTCTCCCAGCTACTTTGGGGGGATGGTGAGAGGGGGACAGGGTCTGCCTGTACGAAGTCTTGCTCACTTACGCTGCACAGGATCCGAGGCACCTGCAGTACGTAGCAGATGTGAACGAGTCCAATGTGTACGTGGTGACCCAGGGCCGCAAGTTCTACGGGATGCCCACAGACTTTGGCTTCTGTATCAAGGTGAGGATCCTACCTGGGGCTTCTGAGCTCCTTCTGAGACCCCCAGACCCTGCTCCTTGCACCCTGCCCTGCCCTGCCCCACGGAGATGGGAGACAACATGTGGTTCTAAAGGCAGATGTGGGACCACGCCGTCTTCTCTCCCCACAGCCAAACAAGCTTCGAAACGGCCACAAGGGGCTTCGCCTCTTCTGCACTGAGGATGAGCAGAGCCGCAGCTGCTGGTTGGCCGCCTTCCGCCTCTTCAAGGTGAGGGGGTTACTGGCTGGGGGGCTGACCCGGCTCTCGGGATCCCCGGCGTGAGGGAGGAGTTACAGTGCTGCCCCCAGAAGTCTCTGGAATGAGAGGGCATCATCATAGCCTTGTTCTCTCAGAATCCTTGGTCCAAGACTAGAGTTGCAGCTCTGGCTTCAGGAAGCCCCTGAGCCAGGAGCAGGGATGTGACCTGATTCTTGGGGAGTCCTGGTCTGGCGGAGCCCCAGCGTCTGTGTGACCTCTGGCCTTCCTTCTCTGTCCACCTCGCAGTTTGGGGTACAGCTGTATAAGAATTACCAGCAGACCCTGTGCCGCCACCTGTGCCCACCCTCTGGGGGCTCCCCACCCTTGGTGAGTGTTCACAGGGTGTTGTGGGAGGGGGAGGGGAGGCACCCAGGCCCCATGCCAGGGATGCTGAGGTCCCATCTGACCCCTCTCCCGTCCTGTCCAACCCGCAGAGGAGTGTCTCAGACAGCACCCTGGTGGCCATGGACTTCTCCGGCCATGCCGGGCGTGTCATTGAGAACCCCCGGGAAGCTCTGAGCGCCGCCCTGGAGGAGGCCCAGGCCTGGCGGGTGAGGGGGCTGCTCTCAGCTGCGTGTTTGTACTGCTCTCCATCTGGGCTTCCATGGAGCGGGAAGAGGAAAGTGAGGGGCGAGGGGAGGCACCCAGCTGCAGAAAGAGGCTCTGTATTCTTGAGGGGCTGGTAATGCTCCAGCCATGCCCTGATCCCCCGTGTCCCCCACTGTTCTGCAGAAGAAGACGAACCACCGTCTCAGCCTGCCCACCCCCAGCTCGGGCACGAGCCTCAGTGCAGGTGGGTGAGGGCCCGGCGTCCTCAGGGGTGGGGGCTGCTCTGGCTTCTCTGAGCCTTCCTGTTGCGGGTGGTGAGAAGGAGGGTCCCCGCCCCGGAGTGACCGCCCATCTGCCTCCCCTCACCCCAGCCATCCACCGCACCCAACCCTGGTTCCATGGACGCATTTCTCGCGAGGAGAGCCAGCGGCTCATCAGGCAGCAGGGCCTGGTTGACGGGTAAGGGGCAGGGCTGGCCAGGGCAGCGGACAAGGAGGAAACACGCCTGGGTCCGGGCGGCGGCCTCGTGTCCTCGGGTCACGTTGCCTTGTCTCCTGGCAGCCTGTTCCTGGTCCGAGAGAGTCAGCGGAACCCACAGGGCTTTGTACTGTCTCTGTGCCACGCGCAGAAAGTGAAGCATTACCTTATCCTGCCGGTGAGTGTCCCTGCTTCTGCCGCAGAAGCGCCGGACTGCCAGCAGCCGTCCTCCCCACCCCGCCCCCAGGGTGCCTGCGGTCTCCCCTCTTTGCTTGCTTCTGCAAAAGCGATGGGGACTCAGCCTTGGCCCAGGAGGGCGAGGGGCGCCCCTCCAGGCCCTCACCCCTCCCTGACTTCCCACCCCCTGTGGCACACCCCAGAGCGAGGAGGAGGGGCGCCTGTACTTCAGCATGGACGAGGGCCAGACCCGCTTCACCGACCTGCTGCAGCTCGTGGAGTTCCACCAGCTGAACCGCGGCATCCTGCCCTGCCTGCTGCGATATTGCTGCACCCGCGTGGCCCTCTGACCACCGCGCGGGCCGGTGACATCTCAGCCCACCCCAGGCTGCCCCCCTCCTCCGGAGCTGCCCGCCCCGGAGCGGACTCAGAGCGGGCAGGAGGTGAGGCCGGGATCATCATGAATGGCTGGGGGCTCCTCTACTCTGGTTTTCTCCTCTGCTCCTTGCCTCCCTCAGGCAGAAGGTGCTCCCCGCCCAATCTACCCTCAACTTCTCCTTCACGGAAGGCACTGGCGTGGCCCTCTCCCCTTCACGGAGCTCCTGGGTGCTGCTCAGGGACCGGACACTATGGGAGAAGTGGGGGCAGCCAGGTGGTCTTTACACCCCACATTTTGTACAGACTGAGAGGCCAGTTGATCTGTTTTATACTAGTGACAATAAAGATTATTTTTTGGTACAGCTGTGAGTTCTGTCTGGCAAGGCCCGGCTAGCTGGGGCTGGGGGGTGATCAGGAGAGCTGAAAGTGGAAATTGCTAGTTGGGTTCGACTCTTTGCGACCCCGTGGACTATACAGTCCATGGAATTCTCCAGGCCAGAATACTGGAGTGGGTAGCCTTTCCCTCCTCCAGGGGATCTTCCCAACCCAGGGATCGCGTGCAGCTCTGCCACTTTGCAGGCGGATTCTTTACCAGCTGAGTCAGAAGGGAAGCCCAAGAATAAGCCTATCACTTCTCCAGTGGATCTTCCCAACCCAGGGACTGAACTGGGGTCTCCTGCTTTGCAGGTGGATGCTTTACCAACTGAGCTATCAGGGAAGCCCACCAGGAGAGATGGGTACCAGTCAAACCCTTGAAAATGTGTCAGATGGATCCAGTTCATGTGAAGCCAAACCTGGATGTTTCTTTCTTTCTTTAAAATATTTATTCGGCTGCACCAGGTCTTAGTTGCGGCATGTGAACTCTTTAGTTGTGATACGTGGGATGTAGTTCCCTGACCAGGGATCGAACCCGGGCCCCCTACATTAGCCACTGGACCACGAGGGAAGTCCCCAAGCCTGATGTTTCTTGAGGCGCTCTTGATCATCAGAGAGTCTCGGTACCCAGTAGAATCTCGGTACTACCTACTGGCTCATAGCAGGTGCCCAAAGATTGCTTGTTAAATGAACGAACGAACAGGGGACTGTCATCCAGGTGAGGCTTCCTGACAGGACCTAAAGCCATGGAGGTCACTCTAACAGGGCCTGGGAGCCAGAGATGGGTCAGACAGCATCCATGTACTCGGCAAGTCCTGGGCTACCTGGTAGGATAATGAGTCCTGACACACAGTCCATCACCACCAAGTCACACAATGGCTCCATTAGCTTACCTCCAGTAGGTCCCTGTGTTCAACTCCTCCCCTCTCATCCCTCTCCCTCCCCAACCCAGGATCTGCTTTCTGTCCTTATAGTTGGTTCCACTGTTTTCTGTACTGTTTGTTGTTCTGTTTTCTCCAGAAAGCCATGATGGAATCCCACAGCACTCAGCCCCGAGTCTGGCTTCCTTTCCAATCTGTCCTTCAACATCCAGAGTGGTATTTCCAAAATAGCACTCTGCCTGCTTCCTGCCCCACTCCCCCCAACCATGCCTCCACTTCAGCCCATATAGACCCTGCAGGGTCTGGCCTCTGCCCATACCAGTCTGTTTTTGTCTAAGACCTTTATAGTTTCAGCTCTTATATGATGGGAAAGCTTTATAAGAAAGGTATCAGATTGGCAAGCCCTGAAATGCTGCTGAATCTTCAGATCACCAAGAGATAGAACCTCCCTCCAGACACACGAAACTCACTGAGGCATTATTTTTGCCAAGAAATCAAGCTCCCTGCATCCAATGACGAGTTTTATAAAAAAAAATCAGAGGACCATGTGAAATGACACATGGGGATACAATGACCAAAATCCAGACTGGGAAACTACAGAACAGATAACCCAGTTTCTTCAATAACAAAAAATTACAAGAAAAGAAAAGATGGGAAATCTCTAGGTTTCAAGAAATTTAGACACTTATCAAGCAGATGTAATGTGTTGACCTATTTGATTCAAATCCAAACTAGTGAACTATAAGAAGCATTTATGAGCAATTGGGGAAACTTTGAACTCTGATGAGCTATTTGATAATATTAAGGAATGATGGTTAACTTTTTAAAGAGTGATAGTGGTATTGTGGTTATGGGTTTTTTTTTAAGTCTTTACGTTTAAGAGATTCATTCTGAGGTACTTAGGAGTGAAATGATGTCTCAGCTTTTTTTTTAAAGAGTTTTAAAAAAATGTGTTATTTATTTTTAGTTTTGGCTGCACTGGGTCTTCACTGCTGTGCACGGGTTCTCTAGTTGCAGTGAGTGGGGGCTTCTCTGGTTGCAGAGCACAGGTTCTAGGGTTTGTGGGCTTCCGTAGTTGTGGTGCTCAGGCTCAGTTACCCCACGGCATGTGGGATCTTTTTGAACCAGGGGTCCAACTCGAGTCTCCTGCATTGGCGGGCAGATTCTTTTTTTTTTTTTTTTTTTAATTTTTTAATTTTTATTTTTTTCCATTTATTTTTATTAGTTGGAGGCTAATTACTTTACAATATTGTAGTGATTTTTGCCTACAGTGACATGAATGAAACCTTGGACCACCAAGGAGGTCCTCAGCTTTGTTTTGGGGGGGGGCTTAAAAAATTACTTCTCACAATTTTCTGACTTCACTGGGTAGTTCTGTTTTGCATGATCTTGACTGGTCCACCGGAAAAGACTGGAAAACCCAAAACAGCCTCATTTACCATGGCTGGCAGCTGGTCCTCATGCTGTTTAGAAGTGCAGCTGAGGCTTTTCACCAAAGGTCTTTGATGCTCCTTCATTTGAATCTTGGAGAAGGCAATGGCACCTCACTCCAGTACTCTTGCCTGGAAAATCCCATGGACAGAGGAGCCTGGTAGGCTACAGTCCATGGGGTCGTAGAGTCGGACACAACTGAGCGACTTCACTTTCACTTTTCACTTTCATGCACTGGAGAAGGAAATGGCAGCCCACTCCAGTATTCTTGCCTGGAGAATCCCAGGGACGGGGGAGCCTGGTGGGCTGCCGTCTACAGGGTCGCACAGAGTCGGACACGACTGAAGCGACTTAGCAGCAGCACCAGCATTTGAATCTCCTCCTAGGGTTTTTGAGCTCCTCACATTATAGCTTTCAGATTCTAACCAAGTGCATTCTACTAGTTAGTGTTGGAGGGTCTCCTGTGGAGATGTGGGTTGGCAGCAGCAGTCCTGGAAGGGACCCCTTGGCCTAACTCCTCTTCTCAACTTTGTTTTTAAAATAACCTAGAGGTTAGGGGAGAGAGTGTGAGCACAGTCATGACCATGTGTTGACACTGTTTGAAGCTGGGTAATGCTGATGAGCTTCCCTCATAGCTCTCAGTTGGTAAACAATCCACCTGCAATGCAGGAGACCCTGGTTCAATTTCTGGGTTGGGAAGATCCGCTGGAGAAGGGATAGGCTACCCACTCCAGTATTCTTGGGCTTCCCTTGTGGCTTAGCTGGTAAAGAATCAGCCTGCAATGTGGGAGACCCCGGTTCGATTCCTGGATCAGAAAGATCCCCTGGAGAAGGGAAAGGCTACCCACTCCAGTATCCTGGCCTGGAGAATTCCACGGACTGTATAGTCCATGGGGTCGCTTCCCTGGTGGCTTAGAGGGTAAAGCGACTGCCTGCAATGTGGGAGACCTGGGTTTGATCCCTGGGTCGGGAAGAACCCCTAGAGGAGGAAATGACAACCCACTCCAGTACTCTTGCCTGGAAAATCCCATGGACAGAGGAGATTGGTAGGCTACAGTCCATGGGGTTGCAAAGAGTCAGACACGACTGAACATATATGCGATTCGGTACATGAATGAATCAGTACATGTGATTCATTCTTCCTTAATTTTGTATAAGCTTTGCCTTTGCTATTGGTTGGGCACGAGGTGGGATCTCATTTTGCAGGTCAGGAAACTGACTTCTCAGGATGGCCCCAAATCACAGTGGGAGAGCCAGGTCCTGGCTGTTCTGCTCCCCAGAGACTGCCTGACTTCCAGGTGGAATTCCTAAACCGCCGGTAGGGGATCCTCCCCTGGAGAGCCCCTCCCTTCTCTGCAGCCCTCCTGCGGGTAGGTGGTGTTGTCCTAGGGTGACTTTGAGAAGGACCAGCCACCACAGCCAGCCGTTAGGCTGGGCTTGGCAGGCCCAGCGGCCACTTGTGACCATAGCACCCCAACCTCCTCTAATCCTGAGGATAGGAGAGGCCGGAGAGTCAGGCCTTTCGGACAGAGATGGGCAGACAGGCTTCATCCATGCTCAGCCTGAAACCTGCTGGGGATTTACCCTGAAGAAAGTACTGCAGATCAGGAATGAGAGGGGTGAAGATTTTCCTTCTTTTTAGCAAGATTTGAGGAGGCAGGGACCAGTGCAACCTACCACCTGCCATGGTTCCCAGAACTATCTCATCAGTGGCTACTCCTTGGGCTCAAGCTGGCTGGTACTGGCTTATGTGCTGGCCATGGATGCCCAGGACCAACTTCCAAAGTATGGGTGCGAGGGGTCCAGGCTGTGGTGAGGGTGAAAGGGTTAGAATGAGTCACTTTTTTAAAAAAGTTTGTTTATTTGGCTGGGTTGGGTCTTAGTTGCAGCACACAAGATCCTTCCTTGTGCATGGACTTTCTAGCTGTGGGGTGCAGGCTTAGTTGCTTCACAACACGTGGGATCTTAGTTGACCAGGGATCAAACCTGTGTCCCCTCCATTGCAAGGGGGATTCTTAACCCCTGGACCGACGGAGAAGTCCCTGAGTCACCTCTTAAGCATGTCCAGGTATTTAGGCTGCATAAAGATAGGACACAGTGACCTCTCATAGCCTGAGGCACGGGGCGGGAAACCAAGCCCGTCTATGTCAATCAGCTAACTGGAATATGTGAGATAGATATCATTCCCATTTTACAAATGGGAAACTGAGGTTCAAGGAGAATCCCCGCCCCCGAGGTCATAGATACAATCAGGGACGGAGGTCAGGCTCAGCCCGTCTCACGAGTGGTGAACACAGTCCTTCCCTGTCTTGTCGTTTGTTCTCTGTCCCTATTTTTCTTAGTACTGGCCACTCCGACGGACCTGGGCTGCTGGGGACCTTTAGAGGCAGCAGCTGGTTCAGCCTTGAGCTGGATACTGGAAATCAGCAGCTGGACGTCCTTGGTGACTGGCTGAGATCGCTGGCCTCCTGGAGGAGAGGCAGCAGTTGAGAGTGTGGGGGACGAGGGCCCCTCAGCTCACAGAGGGACTCAGGGCAAGATTCCCCAGCTCTGAGGATGCAGCATGACCCGTAGATGCCAGACGGCAGAGGGACTGCCAAGGAGAGCTGCCATGCCGGATAGCAGAGGCCTGTGGTTATAAGGAAATCTGGGCTGGTGGAAGGAGGTAGAGGAAGTACAGGCTAGTGCCTCAGATAATGTCTTTTCAATATTAAGTTATTGGGTTTGATTATCTTTAAAAACATATTATTAAAGAACATTTCAGAAATCAGAAAAAGGCTCTGGGACAGGAAAGGAAATTCCCCATATTTCCCCCTGCTGAAGAGGACGCGGGTGATGTGGGGCCTATGCAGGGGGTTGGCCCTGAGAGGCCTGCTGCACATCATGGACACATCACAGACACCAGCTCCTGGGGCTGGTATCCTGCTGTGAGCGGGGCACCAAGGTCCAGAGCTGTCCTGGGCACACCTGGACCTGTGGGAGGGTGTGGCCACAGGGTGGGCCTCCCTGCCTGCTCACGTACGGAGGTCAGGGAGGGCTGGGGCCAACTTTCTGAACTCTGGGAACAGATGCGCAGGATT